>NC_084796.1:235646447-238046447 GCF_963169125.1 Humulus lupulus
GGAAATAAGATATGTTGTTTGCGTACAGACAACGGGGGAGAATATAGCTCAAACGAGCTCTCTCAATACCTAAGGGAATGTCGAATACGTCATCAGTACACTTGTGCCAACACGCCACAACAGAATGGTGTAGCAGAAAGAAAGAACCGGCATCTTGCAGAAATTTGTCGAAGTATGCTACATGCAAAGAACGTAACGGGAAGGTTTTGGGCCGAAGCAATGAGGACTGCAGCCTTTGTGATCAACAGACTTCCTCAGCCAAGGTTAACATTTGTTTCACCCTTTGAGAAACTATGGAACATGAAACCTACACTTAGCTACTTTCGAGTATTTGGCTGTGTATGTTATGTGTTTGTTCCTGATCATTTACGGAGCAAGTTTGACAAGAAAGTTGTTAGATGTATCTTTGTGGGATACGACAGTCAGAGAAAGGGGTGGAAATGTTGCGATCCAATGAGTGGAAGATGCTACACGTCACGAGATGTGGTGTTCGATGAAGCATCTTCTTGGTGGTCCCCAGAGAAGGAGGTGTTGCCAAACTCGAGAGAATTGGGAGACAAGCTACAACAAAAGATGGGGGAGCATACTGTTCAACTCCAACCAAGTTCAGATGAATCAGGAGATCTACACAGCGATGATGTCGAACAAACAGTGACTCAGAATCCTTGGCAAACTGGCGTGTATTAACAACCAAACGAAGAAGGTGGGCCTAGTGAAACAGAAGAATCAACTCCACAATCTCAACTCCGAAGGTCAACAAGAATACGAAGGTCAAATCCCAAATATGCCAATGCAGCCATAATTGAAGAAGCAACAGAGCCTGAGACGTTCGAAGAAGCATCACAGAGTTCTGAGTGGATGACAGCTATGAAAGAAGAGATCAATGCACTTCAGCAAAATCAGACTTGGGATCTTGTGCCAAAGCCGAGAGATGTGAAACCCATATCTTGCAAATGGGTTTACAAGATAAAGCGTCGTCCAGATGGGTCAATCGAGAGGTACAAGGCACGATTGGTGGCTCGTGGTTTCTCTCAACAGTATGGACTAGACTATGACGAAACATTTAGTCCAGTGGCGAAACTTACAACTATATGAGTCCTACTTGTACTTGCAGCCAACAAAGACTGGAATTTGTGGCAAATGGATGTGAAGAATGCTTTTCTTCATGGAGAGCTGGATCAGGAGATCTACATGATCCAACCAATGGGTTTTCAGAGCCAAGATCATCCTGAATATGTGTGTAAGATGTGTAAAGCACTCTACGAATTGAAACAAGCACCCAGGGCGTGGTATGGTAAGATTGCTGAATTTCTAACACAAAGTGGCTATTCAGTAACACCTGCAGATTCCAGCTTGTTTGTCAAAACCAATAAAGGGAAGCTAGCTATAGTGCTATTGTACGTGGATGACTTAATCATAACCGGTGATGATGAGGCAGAAATTCTTCGGACAAAGGAGAATTTATCAGTTCGTTTCCAGATGAAGGAACTTGGACAACTCAAGCACTTCCTTGGTCTAGAGGTTGATCGCACACAAGAAGGAATATTTCTCTGTCAACAGAAATATGCCAAAGATTTGATAAAGAGGTTCGGAATGCTCGAATGCAAGCCGATTTCGACACCGATGGAATCAAATGCCAAAATGTGTGCATATGAAGGAAAAGATTTGGAAGATGCGACAATGTATCGACAATTGGTAGGTAGTCTGATCTACTTAACCTTGACTCGACCTAACATTTCTTATGCAGTTGGCGTGATGAGTCGATACATGCAAAATCCAAAGAAGCCTCATTTGGAAGCAATTCGACGAATACTGAGATATGTGAAGAGTACAATTGACTATGGTCTTTTGTACAAGAAAGGTGAAGACTGCAAGTTAGTTGGTTTCTGTGATGCTGACTATGCAGGAGATCATGACACCAGGAGATCAACAACTGGGTATGTGTTTAAGCTTGGCTCCGGAACAATTTCTTGGTGTAGCAAGAGACAGCCAACGGTATCATTGTCAACCACTGAAACTGAGTATCGAGCAGCAGCAATGGTAGCTCAAGAAAGTACATGGTTGATACAGCTGATGAATAATCTACATCAACTAGTAGATTATGCAGTTCCAATGTACTGTGACAATCAGTCGGCAATTCGTTTGGCGGAGAATCCAGTCTTTCATGCAAGAACGAAGCATGTTGAAGTGCACTATCACTTTATCAGAGAAAAGGTTCTACAAGAAGAAATTGAGATGAAACAGATCAAGATGGATGATCAAGTTGCAGATTTGTTCACAAAAAGTCTAAGTACAGGCAAGCTCGAAAAGTTTCGTCAACAGCTTGACATAGTACAAAGAATAAGAGCTGACATTGAGGGGGAGTGTTAAGAATCATGTCAGCCCAAAAAGTCCAAATGTCCAAGCCCAAGGTAAATATAAACCCAATCCATTTTATCTAAAGCCAAGACAATGGAAGCTTCTCAACAAATATGGAAGGAATATATTTTTAAGAGAAAATTGTAGAAGGATGTAGAAAGTAGATTTTTTAGGAGAAGTGTGTAGAATATGGTAATAATGTATGGCTAGGATTATTTCTCAATTTAATATCTGTATGGTGTAGATTGCATGGTGAGGACTATAAATATCTTCCCTTGCATTTGAGTTAGGTATCCTTCAAAAAAATAAGTCTTTGTATTCTTAGTGTGGTGTTTTGAGTGTAAATTGTGAGCTTCCTATTGAGTATCTATTTCTCTTCAAATTGTAAGTGGTCTTTGGAAAGTGTTGTAGTGTCTTTTATTGTGGTATAATAAAAATAATTTGTTTACTTGTTTGGGTACAATATTAGTAAGTTTAGAGTTGTGTACTCTAAATTTTACTCAACAATATATATATAAATTAGAATATGCATGTGTTAGAGATTCATATCAGTATCACAACCATAATAACAGCGACTACTAGTAGGATGGTACCTGTTCGTTCTAAAACGAAAGCAGAATTTCAAAGATCTCGCGTTATGACTTGCTTTATTGGTCATTAAGGGACTGTTCACTTAATGACGTGGACGTGGACCAATAGAATATTTCTGTGACTTGATCAAAGCTTATTGGCTCTGTTTTGCCAAAATACTCTTAACACTCCCCAACAGACTTTCCCGCCATCTTGGAAAATAACAAACAACCTTGCAAGAAGGCAAAAATATGTTAATTCTTTAAATATATATATAACAGCTTTTATTCCTTCTATCAATCAATACAAACTCTCTCTCTCTCTCTCTCTAAAATTCATGGCATTGGAGCGTATAATGAGTATGACGACTCTGGTTTTAATGGCGATGTTACTACCTCTGGTAATTTCTTCAGGTATAAGCTTAATACTTGATCCCGTTCCTAATGAAAAGCTCTACAAAGGAGACATGATCCACATTTTCGCCAACAGAGTTCGTTCTCGTGAAAATTATTGGTACAAGTCAATCATCACTCTCTTGTTTAAATTCTTTGATTCGAGTGAGTTTTTGTGGTTTTGAACTTGTTTGTTTGCTGAGAAAATGAAAGGAAAAGAGATAAGAGGGAGAGAGGAAAATTTTGTTGTCAAAGAACGCCAAAAGTACTCTTTCAAACATGGAATGATGAATTTACTAAATCATGAAAAAGATTTCGAGAATCGCTAGCTTAGTAACTGTTTGACATTTTTCCTTTCTTTTCTTGACTGTCAAACAGCTCAAAGAAATTGTTGAACTAGATGTTTTGTTCCTGAGAAAAAGTTCAGAACCGAAATTTGAATAGTTAGAAACTGAGCCTAGTTCTTGTGATTCTTGTTCTCTTTTAAGTCGTTCTAATGATTTTCATACTTATCAATCGCAGTGAGCATTACCCCTACTTTGACTTTCCATTTTGCCCCCCTGCAGGTATGAAATGCTTACATACATTGATATCTTGATAATACTCCCAATCACCTTGTTTATTTTCTAATAATTAAATAGTTTGATCCTCTGTTTCTAATTATGTTCTAAAGATTAATAAATAGGTATATCTGTTAAATGGGTTTATATTTCAGTAGCAGGATTATGAACATGATTCTGTATGTGTAAAACAAATATATTAAGCTAGAGATGCTGAAATATACTCGTTTGTATGGATTATAGAATCACAAACCAACAAGAAAAGTTCATTCGAAGAGCTTTTAGCCGGGGATTGCTTCACTCTCACGCGGTATGAGTTGAAATTTCGAAAGAACATTGAAAGAAAAACACTTTGCGAGAAGACTTTGACAGAAGATGAAGCAAGGAAGTTCAGGGGTGCTATCGAAAGAAGCTATATATACGAGATGAGCTATAACAAAAGTATCTTCTGGAGTATGGTGGGAAGGATTGTAGATGTGGAAAATGAGCGAAAACTCACAATCCCCAAGCATTATCTAGTTACACACATTCATTTTTATGTTAAGTACTGGAAGAGCCAAGTTAAAGACATCAGTATTTTGAGCAACTATAGTTCTAGTGTGGACATAGCTGAAGTTGCTGCAAATAAAGTCAAGTTTACCTATTCGGTTCTCTGGGCTGAAGAACCTGATAAGCCTGGTCATTTCTCGGGTTACACCCCATTTGATGAGGAGCTTATGAGGCTAAAAGAAGATGGTGAAATCTGGAATTCGAAATTGTTTTATTGGGCAAGTGCCACTCTCGTCTGGGTTGGGTTAATTCTTACAGTGACTGTGCCATACTTGACCGATTACTTGGACCGGTATGATTACTTGTACTGCAGGTTCTCTTCCAGAGAGCAGGACCATTTAGATTGCCGAGTTAATAATCAGCATCTCCTTCACGGTGATAACTGCAAATGCCCTCCTTACACATCGTTACTTGGTGCCGTTCTTGGGAATGGGATTCAGCTGCTTATTATGTAATTCACCATATTTGTCTGTTATGTTTTATTTTGATATAGCCTAATAATGAGATAAAGGGTCAAAATATATGGAAACATAACCATGTATATGTATTAAGGAGCCTAAATTTGCTTAGGAATTTCTCTTTACCTCACTTTTATTCAATACTAATATGCTTCCATTTGCAGGGCATGTATCTTCTTCATTTTGGCATACAAGGGTTTCTTGAATCCCTGCAATCTCCAGTCACTTTCTTCTCTAATACTGAGGACATATTGTATTACATCTTTCATTATGGGGTATAAGGCTACTTCGTTTCATGCTGGATTCACATCAGTTGGTTGGGTAATTGTTTTGCCTAATTTCAACTACAGTATCACCTCCTTATTATAGCATTTTCCTAAACTTTTCATGCATGCCACTGATATCTTAATCTCTAACAGAAAGAATGCATATTCCAAGCTGGAACTCTATACTACATTCCAGCACTCTCAACAGTTATTATTGCAAATGGCTTAGTAATTTCAGAGTTTGGGATATCCGAAGTACCAGAACTGGGCATCCTCTGTCAAAACCTGGTTGCTTGGGGACTTGTTTCAAGCATTCTCGTGATTCTAAGTGGCGTCGTTGCTCGTCGTTTCCAACCAGAATCTCAACCAACTTGTTCTACAAGAAATTTACCAAAAGAGACTCGTCAGCAGCCTTGGTACACGAATACAGCGGTTCAGATGCTGCTTGGTGGCCTTGTGCCATTCATTCTACTGTTACCAAAGCTGGACAACATCCATGCAAGCTTGTGGAATTTCAAGATTTGCAACACGTTTCAAACTTTGCTTACTTCATTCATTTCGATTGTCATAATGAATGTGATCCTGGCAATTGGTTTCACTGTTAGTCAACTATCCTGGCATGATCATCACTGGTGGTGGAGGTTCGTAACTAAGTATAATATAAGTGCTAACAGTTTCTTCATATCATATATTATGATTTGAATGATCTTTAAGAGAAATGCTTGTTTAACATATATATTTTTTTTGTGTAACAGATCTGTATTACGTGGGGGAACACCAGCCATTTTGATGTTTTTCTATGGCCTCTACTTCTTCTACAGGATAAACATTGATGAATCATTGCTGCTACGTGTTTTGGGATACCATTTTTGTATCTCCTATGCCTTGTTCCTTGTACTTGGAACCATAGGCTACTATGCTTCATCTATTGTTTTTCATTGCACGTGGCTCGAACAGAAGCATGAATAGCTCATTCAATATCGTTCTATAATTGACACTTAATGTAGTTTTTGAATATTGGGCATTGCCATAAGTCATACGTTGTAATAGAGATAGTAGAAAAATAAATGCCAGTGTGCACTTGCTAGACAATCATTTAATTAGTCTTGTAAGCTTCATTATTTTGTTTGTTTATACTTTATAGGGGTTATACCACTTTACCATTGTTTGAGTACCAACTTAAAACATGTCATTTAATAAATATCAATACAAAAACATTCCCTATACATAATTCTAATCAAATTTATTTTCAATATAACCAAATATTTCTATTTTAATTATGTAAAATATCTAATATTTTAAAAATATATATATATAATTAATTATTATTTTTAATTTTTTTGCATGAAAATATAGGGTTAAACTTAGTAATTGGCTAAAACCTAGGGGCCAAAATTGTAATTTTCTCATTTATTTTCAATATTACCAAAACATTCCTTTAATTACATAAAAGAATCTAATATATTAAAAAAAAAAAGCAAATTTAATTAATTATTATTACTATTGTCCGTGGTTTCACCATCCGACACATGACAATTAGGAGTAATTAGCGACAAGACAAGTAATGAGGTTATCGGAGTGTGAACTCTTCCATGAAACTCAATCTGGCCAAGTCGTGGATGTCTCCAAGTGAGGCTACGCCCCAACGCCTGTCCTCGAGGCAAGGTGTCTCCAAGTGAAGCCACATTCTGAGAGACTCTCTTCACTCGCCCATCTCTTAGGTCTAGGATTCTGGTCCTGGGACCTGGAGTAGATGTCAGGTGTCAGTCACTGTGGGCATGGGCCTCCAGAAGATCATCTAAAAACTTTTGGTGAGCCTCGATTAGTGGTGTCAAGTTCATACCCTCAACAATCAGCATTTCCCACAACGCCGCCTAACATGAGCAAATGTGCGCCGCACCCTGACAGTCAGAGATATGTTCCCTATAAAGTTAGTACGCGACTTTCTGCAATGGGCTTCGTGCAATCCTTCTAGGCCGTAGTCTCTATTTAGTGCAGTCCTTTTTGTATTAATTCAACATTAATACCCCCAAATGGAGGAATTTGTATTAATGATAGGGCAGGGGTATCTCCTTGTAAAGGATTCCGATTTTTAGATAGAGAAACTCTGTAACTTAGTGCAATATATACGCTACCTGAGAACTACTATTGGAGCTTGCTCAAATAAGCTTCAAGCTCACTAAATACCAGAGACTCGTGGACTACGACTCTTTTATAGCTTCAACCACGTAAAACCCTTGTGTTCTTTTCTATTATTTTCTTTAAACTCTCAGATTAGGTTGATAGAAAAAAAGGCAGTCACTAGGAGAAACGCACCAGACGATGCAGCTCCTTCAGCCGGAGTTGAGGGAGGAGAAAACAGTTGTCCATCACCGCAGGACTTCCCTCAGATAAAGGAAGACTATGACGAAAAGGCATAATACGATAGTGTAGACGATGAGTATTATGACGAGGAATATCCTCAACCCATGGATGCGGACAAGACGCCAGAAGTGGTGGCGCTTTGCGATCAGGTGACCACTCAGCAGTAGAAACCCGACACCCACGAGGGTACCATCGCTTCCCTACAACAGATGGTTAACGCCATGAAGGCTACCCTGGCAGCCCAAGGGTCGCGAATGGACCCACATGGCGAAGCACCAACTAGGTAGCCAGCTGGTGTGCCACCTGTCGACCCAGCCGGTGTGCCTGCCAAGTACATTGCTGATGTGGCGCGAGATCCGCCAGCTGACGTGCCCCCCGTGTACCCAGCTGGTGTTGGAGCCCCACCTGTGCCACAAGATCATGGCAAGGGTAAGGTCGACGACAATCCTGCTCCCAAGCAAAAGAAGGCTTATCGAAACCCCGAAGACAACCAGGCCTTGAGGCTGGTTAGTAAGGGTAAAGGCCTAGGTGCATGAGGACATTGTCAGGCTGTTAGCGCCCGTGGAGCCCAGGGCGTTCCGCCCAGGAATGCCAACACGGATCGCGCGAGGCTTGGAGGTGGTGTCCCCCCAGCACCTCGCCAACACCACAGAGCAATGTCCAAGGAGCCAATAGGCAAAACATCTCTGTTAACCGAGAGTGCGGCATCAACTTCTCGATTAACAATAAAAACATCGAGTCTAATGGGAAAATGGAAGTAGCATACCCCGAGGGCAAAGGCGCATTCCAAGGCCAAACTTACCAATAAGACGGCTTGAGTGCTCATAGGTATGACAAGGCTTTCAGGCGCGAACCCGAGAGGAAGGACCAATCAGACCTCCGGGACAGTCTCAACGCCCAAAAGAGGGATAACCCGACACAAAGTGCCAACCAAGATCACGACCCCCTCTGCACGGAGTTAGAGAGCTTGAAGAGGATAATGCTCATAATGGCCCGATGGCAGGGCCATAACTCTGACTTGAAGGACGAGGATGGGGAGCCATGTGCTCCTCGCATTGTAGAAGCCCCACTACTGCGAGGCTTTTAGATGCCTGCCATCACGTCCTATGATGGCAGCACGGATTTGTGACAGTCAGAATCCCGTGATCTGCAGGGGGAAAGACCGGGCAAAAGTTGTGCAATCCCACATCGCTTGGGGAAGGTCAAGTGTGATGATTCTAAGACTGTGTAGGTATGTGACTACACAGTTGAAGAAGCTTAAATGGATTAAGGGGTACTACCTATGCCAACAAGATGCATCTTCTTTTCGGTAGCCCATCACTTGAGAACTTCAAAGTTAAGTGTGCTTGACCTGGAGTAGTCTCAAGATGGGTGACCTCCTAGGAAGTTTTCCCAGGAAGCGTGTGAGTGAGGACAAAGCACGCTGGAAAGACTCGTGTTGGTTTGCAGGGCTAGTCATCATTCTAGGAAGCAACCATAGTGATGTGGGGGATTACATATGTTATCAAAGCCTTGATCCAGCCGGAAGTGTGGCCGACCAGGACGTCAGACCCCTAAGGGAGGGTGATTGTGACAGTCAGAATCCCGTGATCCGCAGGGGGAAAGACTGGGTAAAAGCTATGTGTTGACTGATGATTTAGCCAATGACACGGAGTCACTAAAATGATAAGAATTTATAAGCTGAATGCAAGAATTAAACGACACAAATGTTTTATAGTGGTTCGACCCCAGAGATTGGTAATAACCTACATCCACTTAGTGATTTTATTGATGTAAACCTTGAAACATGCGATCAGTAAACTAAGGTTCACTAAGTTTCACAAGCTCTAAAGTGGAATACAAAAATCGTGTATAAAAACACTAGCTCTCTCTGAATACCAAATTCATATTTTTTTTAAATGAATCCTGTGAGTTCTATTTATAGGCTCAAGGATGTACATATGAGCCAATGGGCCGTGTTTAAACTTTGTTACAATAATATTTGAATAATAACGAAAATCATCATAGTTACACATAAAGAGGGTCAGATATCTTAGAAATATCTGACTTAGAACTGTATTTGAACTCTGGCTTCATTACCACGATCAGACCTAGTCGCATATGTCAGCATATCTTATTTCGTTCTATTCAACATATTTCTTAAATCCATCGATCAGCTTGTTATCCTTATCGTTGGTCGACCAGACTGTCATCACTAAATAGCCACGTGCTATCCACGTGCACCTTGATCATGCCATGTCAACAAGCAAATATTATTTGGTTAAACACTATGCAATCCCACATCGTCTGGGAAGGTCAAGTGTGATGATCCTAAGACTGTGTAGGTATGGGACTACACAATTGAAGAGGCTTAAATTGTAACGACCCAAATTCGCTAATAAGGCTTAAGGGCCTTGATTAGTGTGCCTGGAGGGCATAATGGGATTTATGTGTGTGACTTTAATGAGTTAAATGCATGATTATGATTTAATGCATGTTAAATGACTATTTGACTATTTGAGATGCATGACTATGTGTATTAGTATGCATGTAGGCCCTGATTGTGTGAAAAGGGCATAATTGTAATTTTGTCCATTTTGGGCACAACTGTATTGATATCTGTGATCTGTGACTCGAGACGATCCTAGGATGAGCGGGTTAGCGGAAAAGTCGAAGCGGGAAATTATACCCGGCTTGGGTCAAGCCTGGGGAGTTTAATTGGGAAGTTAGAAAATATATTGAGGTTAATCTTGATGATGAGGAATACATATATATATATATATTTGGTGATTAATCAGGTATTGGGTAGCAAGCGGGAAATTAGTAGAGACACTCGAGGAATTAGTGGGAATTGGGTAAAATGACTAAAATGGCCCTACATGGACAAAAGGGTTTAGAATTAATAGGGAGGGCATTTTGGTCATTAAGCTCTTTAGAGATAAGTTAAATGAAACTTTATACTTAGTGGAATTGGTAGAAAAGAGTTATAAGGCTGAAGAAAAGAAAGAAAAAGGAAGAAAAGAAAGGAGAGAAAAACAGTGGGGTTTTTGGTCTCAAAAGGTGCGGTTTGTGGTTCTCCCACCATTTCCCTTCATTTTTCTTGGAGTTAAGCTCAGAGGAGAGCTAGGGTAGGCTGAGCATCAAGGATCCTAAGCTATACTTGAAGATTGGCAAGGGATTAGCAAGAACACATAAAAAAATTGAGGTAAGTTTTTAGAAATTTTAGTTTTAGGGTTTGACTGGTTTGAGCTGTGTATTTAAGCTAAATTGATGGGGATTTTAGGGGAATTCAGGCCAAGGTTGAGGAGGAGCAAGCTAAGGAGGTCTAGGGTTCAACTCAAGGTCGAATTTCCATCCACGGTATGAATTCTAAGTCTTTAACTTTGATGTTTGACTGAATTTCTGAGTTTAGGGTTATCTATGGTAGATTTTGAGATTTGGGTTGCATGAGCTTGGGTTTTGAGTTCTTGGGATGCTTGGGATGAATGGGAGGTGTTGATAAGTTTTTTTTTGGGTTTGGAAAATATTTGGACAAGTTTGGGGTTGAATTGGGTGAAAGAAATCGCAGAAAACGAAATTGGGTGTTGCCTGTCTGCAACTAGCTCTACAGCGCTAGTCTTTGGGCGCTGTAGCGCTAGGCCCTGTTTCTGGGGATGTTTGGTTCTGCTTGTAGCGCTATAGCGCCCTCTTTAGAGTGCTGTAGCGCTGCACTGTTCACAGAAAGGGGTTTTTGGGTTATTTTTGAGGGATTTTGACCTAGGGTTCGGGGTTCGATTCCACCACCTTGTTTTGTGGATCTAGGACTTCCCGGGGGCTCGGGATTGGTCCCGAGGCTAGGTTTTGGACTTGAGGTTTGGTGATGACTTTGACCTATGGATTTTGTTTAGGTGAGCGCTAGGGCTCGAGTGGGATCATGCTCGAGGAGTCAAGCGATCAAAGCTATCGAATTGAAAGGTAAGAAGATTGTAGCACCTGAGAACAGGGCATGGGCCCATAGTGTTATTGCAGGGCATGGCCCTAGACTGTATTACGTGCTAATGTATAACCTTAAATGAATTATTATATGTTTGAATGATTATTTTGAGATGTACTATATGTGTGATTGTGGTGAAACGAACGGCTAAGGCCGGGAACGACAAGGCCGAGAGCGGCGAAGGTCGAGAACGGCAGTGGGGCCGGAAGTAACACGTAGCACATGGAGTGCTTATGGTTAGGGTAGGACCCAATGGATACATGGGGTATCCTTACGGTGAGGACCGAGACCCCAGGCTTTGGTAAGGCTTTTGGGGCGGCATGGCCGTGTTTGCTTAGTCTGATGGTTGACCTGTTTATCTGTGGATTATATGTTAACTATATAATATGCATATGATATATACTGTTTCAATTTTCTTGTTGGGCTTCGGCTCACGGGTGCTCCGTGTTGCAGGTAAAGGCAAAGAAAAAGTCAACCAGCCATGAGTATGGAGAGCGTGGGGACGGCGCGTACATGTTCGGCCTACCCGACTGCTTTGGTTGGGGGCATTTTGAATTTGGCTGTATTAATTTATTCTTTTGATAGTTAACCAGGTGTAAATCTATTTTTGAGTTGTAAATATTTTATAAACCTTATTTTTGGGATCCCAAATGTTTGATACTTAATGTTTTCAATGAAACTAAGCATTTTCAAAAACTACAGCTTCAACTTCTGATTTAGTCACACTTTTGGTTTTAGAAGCCTCGTAGAGTCAGTTAGTTGCACAATTTCTGTTTTAAACTCACTTAGTAACGGCTCTAAGGTAGTAAGGCGTTACAACTTGGTATCAGAGCGAGCCAAGGTTTATTGGTTCTGGAGATTGACCGAACATGTACAAACGCTGCCATTGAAAAGCTCGACTCAGGGTTTATTGGTATGGTTGATTAATGTATTTGAATTTGTGCTTGAATGCCTTGGTTACCTGCTTATATTATAATGAGCATGATGAGTGAAATATCATATGCATGATGCCAGGGCAAGGCCCGTTGTGTGCTATATGCTATTTGGATTGTTGATCTTGGTTTGTTGTTGAGATTGAGAGGTGGAATTGGATCTTATTATCATGCCTGATGAGCGGTGTCACTGATTGCAGGCATTTAGTTGTAATGCCTCGGCAATCATCTAGACTCCGCGGCAATTGGGCCGAGGATGAAAATCAGGGTCAGGACCCTCCACCTGCTCCTCAGAACTGGCAGCAGATTTTAGCCGAAATGGAGGCTAGATTGAAGAAAACAAAGGAAGAACTTAGTCAGTTGAGGCAGCAGGCTCCTCCGCAAGTCACCGGGTTACCTCTACAGCAGAGTGTAGCACCAGCTCCGGTTCAGCCTGTGGTTGAGAACAGGTTGGAACCTCTGTACGAAAGATTCAGAAAACAACAACCTCCTATCTTCGAGGGTGGATCAGACCCACTGCGGGGCGAGCAGTGGATGAATATGATTTCCGTGATCTTGGATTTCATGAGGGATGAAGGAAAGAAAATGGTTGATTGTGCCAGTTATATGCTTAGAGAAGATGCACGAATATGGTGGGATGTAGTAAGGCAGCGAAGGGATACTGCAACTATGACTTGGGAAGACTTTAAGAGCATTTTTAATGAGAAATACTACAGTGTAGCAGTTCGAGCAGCGAAGGTTGATGAGTTTATCAACCTGACTCAGAGCAGGTTATCAGTCACTGAGTACGCCCTGAGATTTGACAGATTGGCAAAGTTTGCACCAGATTTAGTGCCGACTGATGTAGCCAGGAGAGATAAGTTTATTCGGGGATTGAATGTGATGATCGCCCGCGATGTGAGTATTACCTTAAACATGGAGACTACTACCTATGCCCAGGTAGTGGATAAAGCCCTTACTGTAGAGAGGGCTGAGGATCAGATCTAGAAGGATAGCGCTGCTAGGCGCGATACCAGGAGGACGGTGCCTCCTTCTTCTGGGCCTAGTCGGGGCAGTGGTCCCAGTGAGCAGAAAAGAAGAGTACCAGATTCATTTGTTCCTTATGGTTCTGATAGGAGGGCTCGCGGTTCTATTGGTGGCTGTCAGGGCAGAAATGATAACTGGAGGAACCTTCCGATGTGTCCCCGATGCAGGCGACGACATCAGGGCGAGTGCCAGACCAGGGCATGTTTTATTTGTGGAAGCGTCAACCATTTGAAGAAAGACTGCCCACAAGCTAAGAAAGAGGAGCCAAAGCAGGGAGACAGCCTCGCTCCTGCTAGGGTATTCACCTTGACTCAGACTGAGGCGGAGACCAGTCCCTCAGTTGTGACAGGTCAGATTTTTAGCGCTGGTTCCTTGTATACTGCATTGATTGATTCTGGGGCTACTCACTCATTTGTATCTGCTAGGGTGATTGATCAGCTTTGTAGACCTAGTATTTTGTATGCTAGGGGTTTTCAGACCTTATTGCCAACAGGAGAACTGGTAGTCTCTAGGAGATGGGTTAGAGCATTACCAATAGTAATAGACAGTAGGGAATTGTTTGTTGACCTAGTTGAGCTAGATATGGACGATTTTGACATGATACTAGGGATGGATTGGTTAACGAGGTATGGAGCAACAATTGACTGTAAGCGACGAATGGTGACTTTTGAACCAGAAGGCGAGGTACCCTTTGTGTTTGTGGGGACGGTGGATGGACCGCGGGTGCCTATGATCTCAGCACTAAAGGCTAGAGACCTGATGTAGGAGAGTTGCATAGGATTCCTAGCGAGCGTTGTAGATTCCTCTAAGGTGGCGGCAGTGGGACCGAATGAAACCAGAGTGGTCTGTGAGTTTCCAGACTTGCTTCCAGCAGATCTGCCAGGATTGCCGCCGCAGCGGGAGATTGAGTTCGTCATAGAGTTGGTTCCGAGAGCAGAACCAGTATCCAAGGCACCTTACAGAATGGCCCCGGCAGAGTTAAAGGAATTGAAGATTCAGTTACAGGAGCTACTGGATTTGGGGTTTATCAGACCGAGTTTCTCGCCATGGGGTCCTCCAGTATTATTTGTTAAGAAAAAGGATGGATCGCTCAGGATGTGCATTGACTACAGGGAGTTGAACAAGTTGACCATCAAGAACAAGTATCCATTGCCTAGGATTGACGATTTATTTGATCAGCTTCAGGGGAGTACAATGTTTTCAAAGATCGATCTCCGATCAGGCTATTATCAGTTGAGGATCAAAGAAGAGGACGTACCAAAGACTGCTTTTCGGACGCGGTATGGGCATTATGAATTTCTGGTTATGTCCTTTGGATTAACCAATGCCCCAGCAGCATTTATGGATTTGATGAACAAAATTTTCAAAGATTATCTGGATAAGTTTGTGATTGTATTTATTGATGATATTCTAGTGTACTCCCAGTCAGAGACAGAGCATGAGCATCATCTGCGCCTGGTGTTGCAGCGGCTGAGAGAGCATAAGTTATATGCTAAGTTTAGTAAGTGCAAGTTCTGGTTATCGCAAGTTTCATTTCTGGGCCATATTATCAGTAAGGATGGGTTACTGGTCGACCCAAGTAAGACAGAAGCAGTGAGAGATTGGCCTAGACCAAGCAGTGTTCCTGAGGTTAGAAGTTTCCTTGGCTTAGCAGGTTACTACCGGCGGTTTGTAGAGGGGTTCTCTAGAATTGCTACTCCATTGACAGAGTTGACAAGAAAGAAGACCAAGTATGTGTGGACAGATCGATGTGAGAACAAATTTGAAGAGTTGAAGCAGCGATTGATTACTGCACCAGTGCTGAGTCTGCCGACAGATAATGAGAAGTTTGTGGTCTATTGTGACGCTTCTAGACAGGGTCTGGGATGTGTGTTGATGCAGGCTGGGAAAGTGATAGCTTATGCATCGAGACAATTAAAGGAGTATGAGCAGAGATATCCCACGCATGATCTGGAGTTAGCTGTAGTGGTATTCGCGCTTAAGGTTTGGAGACATTATCTATATGTTGAAAGATGCGAGATATACACTGATCACAAAAGTCTAAAGTATTTCTTTACCCAGAAAGACTTGAATATGCGCCAGAAGCGGTGACTAGAGTTAGTAAAGTATTACGATTGTGATATCCTGTAACATCCTGGGAAGGCTAATGTAGTGGCTGATGCATTGAGCCGGAGGGGCCCAGGACAGTTGTATAGTTCGAGGCAGATATCTGACAGATTAGCTGAGGAGATGACCAGAGCAGGTATAGAGTTAGTGGTTGGTAGGTTAGCCAACATTACTCTTCAGTCATCGCTCCTTGAGAGGATTAAGGAAGCACATGGAATGGATCCCCAGTTAGTGGAACGTAGAGAGAGTGTCCTAACTGGAGCAACTATGGACTTCTCTATCTCGGAGATGGGTTTATTGAAGCACAAGGGACGGATTTGTGTTCCGATTGATCCAGATATTCGGTGAGAGATTCTGGACGAGTCTCATACCACTCCCTACTCTTTGCACCCAGGTTCTACGAAGATGTACCATGACTTAAAAGTTTTGTACTGGTGGTCAGGCATGAAGAGGGATGTGGTGGACTATGTAGCTAGATGCTTAACTTGTCAACAGATTAAGGCTGAACATCAGAGGCCAGCAGGGTTATTACAGCCTCTAGGAATTCCCGAGTGGAAATTGGAGGATATTGCCATGGACTTTGTGGTGGGATTGCCGAAGACTGCGGGTCAGCATGACTCGGTGTGGGTGATTGTGGACAGGTATACTAAGTCCGCCCACTTCTTGCCTGTCAGGACAACTTATACTGTGGAGCAATATGCAGAGCTATATGTGAAGGAGATTGTTTGACTTCATGGGGCTCCGAGGTCGATAGTATCCGACAGAGATCCCACTTTCACTTCCAAGTTTTGGGAGAGCCTACAGAAGGCAATGGGCACACAGCTTCGGTTTAGTACTGCTTATCATCCTCAGACAGATGGACAGTCTGAGAGGACGATTCAAATACTGGAGGACATGTTACGATCTTGTGTGTTTGATTTTGGGGGATCTTGGAGTAGGTATCTCCCTCTGATTGAGTTCTCGTACAATAATAGTTATCAGGCGACTATCGGAGTGGCTCCGTATGAGATGCTGTACGGAAGAAAGTGCAGATCACCGATACACTGGGATGAGGCAGGTGAGAGAAAGTATTTAGGTCCTGAGATGGTTCAGAGGACCAATGAGGCACTTGAGAAAATTAGAGCTCGTATGCTCGCCTCCCAGAGTCGCCAGAAGAGTTATTCAGATCAGAGACGCAGGAGCGTGGAATTTCAGGTTGGTGATCATGTATTCCTCAGGGTTTCACCCCTGAGAGGAGCAAAACGATTCGGCGTTCGAGGTAAGCTGAGTCCCAGGTTTGTTGGCCCCTTTGAGGTTCTAGAGCGAGTTGGGGAGGTGGCTTACAGGTTAGCAATGCCTCCAGCTCTATCGGGGGTTCATGACGTGTTTCATGTATCCATGCTCCGAAAGTATGTATCGGATACTACTCATGTGTTGAGCTATGAGAACTTGGAGTTGGATCAATTTTTATCATATGAGGAAAAACCTATTCAGATCCTTGATAGAAAGGACAAAGTCTTGAGGAACAAGACCATCGCCTTGGTTAAAATATTGTGGAGGAATAGCAAGTTGGAAGAGGTGACGTGGGAACTGGATTCGGATATGCAGGAGCGGTATCCCGAGTTGTTCAGGTAAATTTCGAGGATGAAATTTTCATGAGGAAGGGATAGTTGTAACGACCCAAATTCGCTAATAAGGCTTAAGGGCCTTGATTAGTGTGCCTGGAGGGCATAATGGGATTTATGTGTGTGACTTTAATGAGTTAAATGCATGATTATGATTTAATGCATGTTAAATGACTATTTGACTATTTGAGATGCATGACTATGTGTATTAGTATGCATGTAGGCCCTGATTGTGTGAAAAGGGCATAATTGTAATTTTGTCCATTTTGGGCACAACTGTATTGATATCTGTGATCTGTGACTCGAGACGATCCTAGGATGAGCAGGTTAGCGGAAAAGTCGAAGCGGGAAATTATACCCGGCTTGGGTCAAGCCTGGGGAGTTTAATTGGGAAGTTAGAAAATATATTGAGGTTAATCTTGATGATGAGGAATACATATATATATTTGGTGATTAATCAGGTATTGGGTAGCAAGCGGGAAATTAGTAGAGACACTCGAGGAATTAGTGGGAATTGGGTAAAATGACTAAAATGGCCCTACATGGACAAAAGGGTTTAGAATTAATAGGGAGGGAATTTTGGTCATTAAGCTCTTTAGAGATAAGTTAAATGAAACTTTATACTTAGTGGAATTGGTAGAAAAGAGTTATAAGGCTGAAGAAAAGAAAGAAAAAGGAAGAAAAGAAAGGAGAGAAAAACAGTGGGGTTTTTGGTATCAAAAGGTGCGGTTTGTGGTTCTCCCACCATTTCCCTTCATTTTTCTTGGAGTTAAGCTCAGAGGAGAGCTAGGGTAGGCTGAGCATCAAGGATCCTAAGCTAGACTTGAAGATTGGCAAGGGATTAGCAAGAACACATCAAAAATTAAGGTAAGTTTTTAGAAATTTTAGGTTTAGGGTTTGACTGGTTTGAGCTGTGTATTTAAGCTAAATTGATGGGGATTTTAGGGGAATTCAGGCCAAGGTTGAGGAGGAGCAAGCTAAGGAGGTCTAGGGTTCAACTCAAGGTCGAATTTCCATCCACGGTATGAATTCTAAGTCTTTAACTTTGATGTTTGACTGAATTTCTGAGTTTAGGGTTATCTATGGTAGATTTTGAGATTTGGGTTGCATGAGCTTGAGTTTTGAGTTCATGGGATGCTTGGGATGAATGGGAGGTGTTGATAAGTTTGTTTTTGGGTTTGGGAAAGATTTGGACAAGTTTGGGGTTGAATTGGGTGAAAGAAATCGCAGAAAACGAAATTGGGTGTTGCCTGTCTGCAACTAGCTCTACAGCGCTAGTCTTTGGGCGCTGTAGCGCTAGGCCCTGTTTCTGGGGATGTTTGGTTCTGCTTGTAGCGCTATAGCGCCCTCTTTAGAGTGCTGTAGCGCTGCACTGTTCACAGAAAGGGGTTTTTGGGTTATTTTTGAGGGATTTTGACCTAGGGTTCGGGGTTCGATTCCACCACCTTGTTTTGTGGATCTAGGACTTCCCGGGGGCTCGGGATTGGTCCCGAGGCTAGGTTTTGGACTTGAGGTTTGGTGATGACTTTGACCTATGGATTTTGTTTAGGTGAGCGCTAGGGCTCGAGTGGGATCATGCTCGAGGAGTCAAGCGATCAAAGCTATCGAATTGAAAGGTAAGAAGATTGTAGCACCTGAGAACAGGGCATGGGCCCATAGTGTTATTGCAGGGCATGGCCCTAGACTGTATTACTTGCTAATGTATAACCTTAAATGAATTATTATATGTTTGAATGATTATTTTGAGATGTACTATATGTGTGATTGTGGTGAAATGAACGGCTAAGGCCGGGAACGGCAAGGCCGAGAGCGGCGAAGGTCGAGAACGGCAGTGGGGCCGGAAGTAACACGTAGCACATGGAGTGCTTATGGTCAGGGTAGGACCCAATGGATACATGGGGTATCCTTACGGTGAGGACCAAGACCCCAGGCTTTGGTAAGGCTTTTGGGGCGGCATGGCCGTGTTTGCTTAGTCTGATGGTTGACCTGTTTATCTGTGGATTATATGTTAACTATATAATATGCATATGATATTTACTGTTTCAGTTTTCTTGCTGGGCTCGGCTCACGGGTGCTCCGTGTTGCAGGTAAAGGCAAAGAAAAAGTCAACCAGCCATGAGTATGGAGAGCGTGGGGGCGGCACTTACATGTTCAGCCTACCCGACTGCTTTGGTTGGGGGCATTTTGAATTTGGCTGTATTAACTTATTCTTTTGATAGTTAACCAGGTGTAAATCTATTTTTGAGTTGTAAATATTTTGTAAACCTTATTTTTGGGATCCCAAATGTTTGATACTTAATGTTTTCAATGATACTAAGCATTTTCAAAAACTACAGCCTCAACTTCTGATTTAGTCACACTTTTGGTTTTAGAAGCCTCGTAGAGTCAGTTAGTTGCACAATTTCCGTTTTAAACTCACTTAGTAACGGCTCTAAGATAGTAGGGCGTTACATAAATGGATTGATGGGTACTATCTATGCCAACAAGATGCATCTTCTTTCTGGTAGCCCATCACTTGAGAACTCCAAAGTTAAGCGTGCTTGACCTAGAGTAGTCTCATGATGGGTGACCTCTTGGAAAGTTTTCCCAGGGAGCGTGCGAGTGAGGAAAAAACATGCTGGAAAGACTCGTGTTTGTTTGCAGGGTCATTTGTCATTCCAGAAAGCAACCATAGTGATGTAGGGCGTTACAGGATCCCACCGACCACCTCTCAAAGTTCAATAGGTTGATGTCGATGCATCACGTCTGTGAAGACGCAAAGTGTCATGTGTTCTCAATAACCTTGACAAGTCCAGCAGATGAATGGTTCAAGAAACATAGACCGAGATCCATTCATTCATGGCATCAGTTGTCGTCTTCATTCAAAAGGCAATTAATAGCCGCTCAGAAGGTGGGCTTTGAGTTCAACGCTTTGGTCAATATAAAGTAGGGACCCCTTGAGACCCTCAAAGCTTACATCAAATGCTTCAAGGAAGAAGCTGCGAGGACCAAGAGGGCCGACGACGCCCAGTAGCTGATGGCCTTGCAGGCCGGCATCCGTACAGGTCCAAGATGCTTCATGTCTAAGGATTGGCGACTTCATTCACCGAGCACAAGAGTATATCAGTTGGGAATGTTAGGAAAAATTGTTTTACCTCATTGGAAATTGATAATAATATTACAACTCTATGCAATATATTACAAATAATGATTGATTAAAAGGAGTTACAACTCTATAACTGAAAATTACAAATAAACGAAGGAAATGAAGAAGAAGAGAATAGTAAAATACAACTCTAAGAAAAAGGTTACAAATAAATTAAAGTGTTTGAAACAAAAGAAAATAAAAGATTACAACTCTTGAACAAGAAATACAAGTAAAAAGAACAAGAGAATAAGAAGAAAACAATAATATAGAAAGAAGAACAGAAATACAAGAAACTCTCACTTACACAACCTAAGTGAAGAGGGTTGGGGATCACCAACTTGAACAAGGTTTAAAACCTTTGTCCAAAAGCTTATTTCCCCCTAACTCAAGCACTAAGGGATCTCTCTCAGATATTAGAAAAGCTTTATGGAATTATCAAGCCTCAAGGTATTTCTAGCCAAGTTCTCTAATGGATAGAAATGTTGTGTCTTACAAGTGAGCTATAGGCTCCTATTTATAGAGTTTAGAGACACCCTTTGAATTTCAAATTCCACCAACCCCCATGGCTGTTACCAATGTTTAATTGGATTAATATGGAATTGAAAATGAGATTTGGGAGTTATTTGGGTTTTTTGAGCCGTTCAACAAAGATTGAAAAAACTGAAAAATTGGTCAGTTTTGGCCTGTGGCCGCGGCCACTAGTCTCTGTCCCACAGGCCGCGGCCACCAACATTCAGTGGCCGCGGCCACCGACCAATTTCAGCACTTAAAAATGTGCTATTTTTCCAAACAGTTCCAAACCCTCCCAAATGATTTTGTAACTCCCAAAACACATTATTGGGGTTAAAATCATATCTCTAACAGCCATATCACATATGGCTTTATGAAATTCATCTCAATATTGTGTAACAACAAATTTACACAATAAAGGGTAATATTTGGAAGTTACAAATTTGTAACACCAAATATGTTACATTATTTGGATATATCTTATATATCTAAATATTGTAACTCTCCAATATATGTTACAATATGTGACACACTTTGTCACATTTATTTAATCTAAAACATTATATTATAATATAATATAATATTACATTATATTATAAAATAATATAATAGGGAAGGTTCCCAGATCGGACGATTTGGGGGGCCCGTTGCTTTTCCTGCTCCGACGATGCTAGGCCCCACGGCTTTGGGGACCCAGTATCCACCCTACGCTCATGTACAACATAGTGTGGTGGGAGCCTAGTCCAGTCTGATTATCCTGCCAACTGGCTTTAGTGTCATGCCACCTGTTGGTCTCAGTGCAGCTCTGACAGGATATGGAGCAAAGCCCACTAAATACAGTGCTTATCAGCCTACATTCAGTTCTAGAGTTACTGCTCCATCCCAGTCTTCCACACCCAACCAGACCCCCAGCAGTAGTAGACGCGAGGACAAAAGCAAGGGCAAAAAGCCCAAGGGAAATGGGGCAGTGTAGACAGGACACGAAACTGCCCTCGATGAGAAGTACGTCTCGCTGTACTCTGAGTACACTAATTTAGTGGATTCTCGAGAGAGCATCTTTGTGGCCACAAAACAACACATTTATTACCAGAAGCCACAACCCATTCGGAAAGACATAGAAAGGTGAGATCCCAACAAGTTTTTCCATTTTCATAACGATGTGGGGCACCACACAAATGAGTACCGCCAACTCAAGGATGAGATCGAAAACCTCATCAAACTGAGACACCTCCACCAGTATGCTCGGGATGGAGCACGCCAGGCTCAGGCCTCAACTGGGATAACACCCCCACAGCTTACAACCCCCCAGGCTCTGGGTATGGTGCCCACAGCTCTGTAGAATCAGATAGTCCATGGACCTCCCCCAATGAATGAGCGAGTGGGGACCATCTCTGGAGGGCCCCACTTGGGGGGCACCTCCCAAGGCTCGCAGAATAGGTATGTGTGGGCCTTAAACCATGAAGATGAAGTGTTGGCATTAGCTAAATTGTCAGCCCAAATGTCAAGGATGACCGACCAAGTCATCACATTCTCCAAGGACGACGCTCAGAGAGTGCACTTTCCACACCAAGATCCTTTGGTGATCGAGAGCCAAGTTTCCAATAAGATGGTGGCTCGGATCCTGGTGGACAACGGGAGTTCAGTGAACATCTTGCTCAAGTTAGCCTATGAGAAGATCAGGCTGACCACAAGCGACTTGTCCCCGTGCACCTCAACTCTATATGGGTTCTCGAGGGAAGGCAATGGGCCATATCAAGTTGTCAGTGACACTTGGAGAGGTTCCTCGCCAAGCTCTTAAATACTGCACCTTCGTGGTGGTGGATTACTCCTCGACGTATAATTCCATCTTGGGGAATCCGATCTTAGTAGAGTTCAGGGCGGTCACCTCCATTCGACATATGTGCATGAAATTCCCCACAGAGTCAGGGATTGGCACAGTTCAAGGAAACCAAAAAGAGGCAAGGCAATGCTACAATGTGTTCCTCAGACAACCAGTAATGGTAGTTGAGGTGTTGGCTCCTGAGCAGCTCCTTCCCGATGAGGTGGATGTTGTTCGGGTTGATGAAACCAACGAGTTAGACCCACGGGTTCAGGAAGAGAGGGCTATTGAGCCCATGGAAGAAGTCAAGGAAGTGGCCCTCAATGCCTCTGTCCCCAAAAGGAAGACCCAAGGTCAGAAAGAATTTAAAAGGTAGAAGTCTGAGAAGCATTAATGGGCTTTCTCCGGGGAAATCGGGATGCTTTTGCCTGATCTCACTCCGACATGACTGGCATTGACCCAAATATCATTTTTCATGCCTTGAATGTTGATCTAAACTCGCTCTAATTCAACAAAAGTCGATAACATTTTACCAGACTAGGGCGGAAGCCTTAAAGGCAGAGGTAGACAAGCTACTCGCAAAAGGAGTCATTCGGGACACCTATACCCCAAGTGGGTATCCAATCTAGTCCTCATGCCCAAGCAAAATAGCACTTGGAGGACCTCCATAGACTTCTTTGACCTCAACAAGGCTTGCCCTAAAGACTGTTTCCCACTGCCGAAAATAGATTAGATGGTCGAAGCCACCTCTGGGTACGAGCTCTTGTCCTTTATGGACGCGTACTCAAAATATAACCAGATTTCCATGCATGTCGTGGATCAAGAACACACCAACTTCTGAATTGATAAAGGAGTTTACTGCTATAAAGTGATGCCCTTTGGGCTGAAGAATGCTAGTGCCACCTACCAAAGGTTCGTGAACCGTATGTTCAAGGAATAGTTGGGATGGAACATGGAGGTTAATGTAGACGACATGCTGGTCAAGTCTAGAACAATCTGGCAGAAGTATTTTTTGTACTTAGCAGGTTTAGGATGAAACTGAATCCCTAGAAGTGCACTTTGGAGTTGCTTTCGGGAAGTTCCTAGGCTTTATTGTCAGTGCTCGAAGGATAAAGGCAATCCTCAAGAAGATCAAAGCCTTGGACGAATTGCCATCCCCCCTAAAAGCATAAGGATGTTCAGAGCCTCACTGGGAGGATCGCTGCCTTAAGTCGCTTTGTTTCCAAGGCAACTGTCAAGTGCATCCCATTCTTCAACATACTCTGAGGAGGTCAGAGGTTTGAATGGATTGAGGAGTACGAACAAGCGTTCCAACAGCTGAAGGCACACATGGAAAACCCACCTATCTTGTCGAAGCCCGTAGAAGAAGAGCCCCTCCTACTTTACATGGTTGTCTCAGAGATTTCCATCAGTGTTGCCTTAGTACACGAAGAAGGTCATGTCCAACACCTCGTGTACTATGTGAGCAAGAGACTCCTCGGAGCGGAGTCCAGATACCCGCTCATGGAGAAGCTGGCATTTTTCTGAATGGTAGCTTCTCGGCCCTATTTCAAGGCGCATCCCATCAAGGTCCTCACAACCATCCCTTACGGCAGGTCCTCCAAAAGCCAGAGTCATCTAGGAGACTCCTTAAGTGGCCAGTCGAACTTAGTCAGTTTCACATCACTTATCACCCAAGGACTGCCATAAAGGGGCAGGCACTGGCAGATTTCATCACCGAACGCACCGAAAATGATGAGAGACCTAGGGACGCCTAGATGGTTGGGCCCACGTGGAAGGTATACGTAGATGGATCGTCAAATGAAAATGGCACCAAAGCAAGCCTCATTTTGGTATCTTCTAATGGGCATGGGGTTCACAACACTCTGAGATTTGGGTTTGACACCTCAAACAATGAAGTAGAGTATGAGGCGCTCATTGTTGGGCTCCGAGTAGCACTTGAGCTCAAGGCCGAGAGCTTCGAGATATTTAGTGACTCTCAGCTTGTAGTTAATCAAGTACTCAAGGAGTAGCAGGCCCGAGGGGCAAAAATGGCCGCTTAGTTGGCGAGGACCCAAGAAATGCTACACAACTTCAAAAAAATCACCATTCAACAAGTGCCACGGGAACAGAACTCTAACGTTGATGCCTTGGCCAAGCTTACAACCACCAAGGATGCTGAACTGATCAATGTAGTCTCCATTGACTACTTGACTGCCCCAAGTATCTCAGCTCCCAAGGAAGTGGAAGCATTCCGACCCCAGGACGATTGGTTGGAGCCCATAGTGAAATATCTTGTCTCCAGTGAGTTATCGCAGAACAAGAAAGCAGCTCGGAAGCTGCTTTACCAGGTGCCTCGGCATGTCATCATGAACAATAGACTGTACATGCAAGGATATTTGTTGCCCTTCCTCTGATGTGTGTCCATGCCAAAAGCCGATGTCATCATGAAATCACTTACTTTAGCAGTCAACACAGCTTCATCATAAAACTTTTCATTGAAGACTAGTTCAAAGTTTACCCTAGCCATTTGATTCACTTCTCTAGTTTTCTTAACCACTTCCCACCAAATCTTAGCATCCTTTTTCAGTGTATGTGCAGCATAAGAAACCTTTTCCCTGCCACTTAGTTGCATAAACTCAAAGATGTCTTCTAAATAACTCTTCAAGTCTTATGCGTCAAGTGGGTCTGTAACGACCCAAATTTTCTAATAAGGCTTAAGGGCCTTGATAAGTGTGTCGGGAGGGCATAATTGGAATATATGTGATTTAATGATTAAAATTATGCTATATGACTATTTGAATATCTGAGATGCATGACTATGTGTATTAGTATGCATGTAGGCCCTGATTAGGTTAGAAATGGCATAATTGTAATTTTGGCCCGTTGAGGGCATAACTGTATATATATATATATGTGTGTGTGTGTGTGTGTGTGTGTGTGTGTGTGTGTGATAACTATTGAGACCACATTATTATGTGGATATATTTTTTATCTGTGATTCGAGACGATCCTAGTGAGCGGATTAGCGAAAAAGTCACGACGGGGATTTATACCCGGCTCGGGGCGAGCCTGGGGGTATGAATGGGAATTTAGAGAATATATTTATTGGAGTCCATTTTGACATTTAAGAATATAATTGGTGATTGGTTAGGTGTCGAGAAGTAAGTGGTAAATATTATAGACATTCGAGGAATTAACGGGAATTGGGTGAAAGGACTAGAATGCCCCAAGGTGCATTTAAAGGCTTAGAATTAAAGGGAGGGCAGATTGGTCATTTGGCTTCTATAGGATAAGTGTTATCAGGTTTTATGCCTTAGTGGGAAAAGTCTAGAGTTTGAAGGAAAACAAAAGAAAAGGAAAGAAAGGAAAAGAAGGGAAAGAAAAGGGAAAGGAGAGCAGGCCATTTCCAAGGTCGGTTTAGGCATATCTCCATCAGTTCTTGAGGTATTTTGGGGCAGAAACTTAGAGAGAATCAGAGCAGAAACTTGAGCTTAAGGTCTTTGATCTGGCTGGAAGAATTAGCAGGGATTCAGCAAGAATAAACCATCCATTTGAGGTAAGACTCAAGGTAGTTCATCAGTTTTAGTATTAGTTTTGAGTTGATTTTATAAGCAAATTTTTGTGGGAATCCTAGAGAGTTTGGGCTGAGGATTTGAGGAGGATAAGTTCAAGCTTGTGAGGAGGACAACCTAGGCTAAACTCATCCAGCAAAGGTAAGGGATTCTACTTTGAACTTTGTGGTTTCAGTGGCTGTTTTGCTGAGTTTTTGAATTCTAGGTTCAGCCATGGTGAAATCTTTGATTATGGGTGCATATGGTTGAGTTGTGTATAGTTTGGATTCTTGGGATGAGTTAGACATGTTAGTAATCTTGTTTTTAAGTTTTGGTCAAGTTTGGCTCGGGGAAAATCGAAGGAGAAAATTACAAGTTTTGTTGTTCTGTGACTAGCGCTACAGCGCTAGCCTTTGGGCGTTGTAGCGCTAGGCCAAGTGTTCTGGGCGAGTTTGGGCTCTGTTTGTAGCATTGTAGTGCCCTCCTTAGAGCATTGTAGCACTACCCTATTTTCAGAAATGGGTTTTTGAGTTATTTTCAAGGGTTTTTTCCCAGGGGTTCGGGGTTCAATTCCACAACCCCGTTTGGTGGAATTAGAGCTTCCCGAGGGCTCGGGATTGGTCCCGAGGCTAGGTTTTGGACTTGAGGTTTGGTGGTGATTTTGACCTATGGTTGTGACTAGGTGTGCGCTAGGGCTAAAGAAGGATCGTGCTCAAGGATCAAAGTGAACGAAGCTAGCGAATTTAAAGGTAAGAAAACTGCACCCGGTTATTTGTTTGTGATGGGACTAAGTGCTCTCGATATCTGTATAATGTCATAGATGGTATTATGCCATGGGACATGTGATAAACGGCCTAAGAGTGCCGTATACAATATTTGCGCACAGGGCGCGGCTTGGCCACTGGTAGTCGAGGACAACTTAATATTCACTGAGCTCAGTTTTAAGCGGGCCGGAGTCAGTGGGATAAACAGAGGGTGCGGCCTAAGGGCGCTAACCCTAGTTATCATATGTGGATTGAATATTGATATGAATTGATATACTTGGTGTGATGAATACTTGATTGTCATGAAAGCTTGAACTGATTAAGTACATGCTTATGCAATATGAGATATTTGACTATCTGTTGATTGATTATGCTCTGTTATTGTGTTTTCTTGCTGGGCCTTGGCTCACGGGTGCTATGTGGTGCAGGTAAAGGCAAAGGCAAGTTAGACCAACCTTGAGCCGGAGAGCTGCGGGGCTGAATGTACAAAGCCAGTTGTTCGGCCGCCATGGCCGAGGAGTGGATCAGGACAAGAAATGCTTAACAGTCTGTTTTGCCTTAGAGTGGCTAGCATTTAAATCTTGAATCTTTGTAAATGGCTTTAATCTTATTATTTTTTGGGATCCTGTGTATACAGAAAATGTTATCTATAAGAAATACGGCTTTTGGGACCAAAATCTTTTAACCCTAGTTCCATTATAGTTTCAGTAACATGTTTTAAATTAAATGACTTGATTAGCGAGTCTAGCACCTTTATAAACACACAGTGTAATGGTCTCGGCTATCCAGGGCATTACAGGGTCAGTGCTACTTTCAAATACTAGTGGGTATTGTTTTCAAAAACATTCATATAGTGGTTCCATGGTGTGAACTAGAGGTGGGGCTTATGGAGATGGAGCTTGTGGTGGTGGTGGTGGTGGTGTTGGATTTTCAGTTGGTTGTGACGGTGCTTGTCTTTGTCGTTGTTCTTCTAACAATTTCTCAATTTGTTCAGCTTGTTTATTCATTATCGCTTGAAGTTCAGTTAATTATTATTCATATTTATTATTACAAGAGCCTTCAGTAGCCCCCATTGCTTGCTCACGATCCATCTATGTTATAATATATATTTTATGAAAAAATTCCCATAACTTATGTCATTTATCCAATAATGCACATGAGGCATGCAACCAACACATAATAAATGCAAACATAAAACTTACAGGTGAACTGAGCATTATCCTTTTCCTCAATGTGTACATATGAACGGTCTACAAGAACATTTTAACCATAGCTCTGATACCAACTTATAACACCCTCACTTATTTTAGTTAAAACCATATTTGATGTGTTATGTTTTAAACTATATCATAATTACTTTTAGCAGAAGTGTGGATTATTTTTTTATAAAACTTACTTCACATTATTTACATTAAACATAAAGTGTGTCTCAAACATATTATACATAAGTATTAAATAACCCAATTTATTTTCAAAATATAACTTTACACTTTATTACAAACATACAAACTGAAATAACCCACATAAGGTCGATATGTTCATATGTACAAATCAGGGCCAGGACCATGCTCATTTTTTTTCTTTACTTGCAATACAAGAAAATTGTGAGCCCAAAGCTCAGTAAGCAAATTAATGCATACAATGCTAATGATTACCCCATGTCAATGTGCATACACAACTTCCTTTTAAATTTTGGGCTCCTTAATAATGTGCACACTGTTTGATTAGGTCAATGCCTGCAGGGCTTGTTACACATATAATATAAAATCTCATAGGTTATCCTCTAGCTAGCCATCACCACAGTAGGGCACATTAAAAACCTTATTCCATCGTTGCCCCATCGGGCTTATGAGTTAAGGCGGCCACACACTGTGGTGTCAATACATATAACAATAACTCATATGGAGGAGAAATAAAAACGGGAACATGGCAAACAATATAATTGGTTCACTAAAACCTAGCCCAAAGTATTGGGCTGCCACTATGAGCCTAACTATAGGCCTCCCTTTACACTTACTTACACTCTCATTTGCCTTTTCAAAATGGTGGCACTGAACTTAAACTTCTTATTACAACTTACTTTTATGTTGCATAAAACTTGCTAAGGCATCACATAATTAATCATCATAATATCATGTATGGTCTTACATCATACAATAAATCACCATATCACTATTATGTCATGCATACAAATTTATGATGAAGTGTCAATGTTGTTGAGATTGGTTAAATAAAATGGCTAAGATGTTTACACGTTGAGGTGCAAAACACTTAACGATTTTTACTTAAAGAGAAGTGAAAACATGAGATTGTGTAGAAGGTATCTAAAAGTGGCTTGTATGGGTCTAAAGTGATACAATGAGGTATCCAAACATTCCCAAAAAGTTTTGTAGAATTTGGAGCAATTTTAGGACCATTGGAGAGGTCCAAAGATAGAGAGGGTGGTGATGCGTCGCCCCCTAAGTGGCGTAGCATCGCCAAAATGCGAAGGGCTTCAAAAGCCCTAGAAAGCGATGCGTTGTCAGGCGATACATCGCTTGGGCAATCTTTTAGGGCCATATAGTTTACGTAAAATGCTCCAAATTATGTGTTTTAAATGCTCTAATCATATTGGTTAGACCAATGATGATACCTACACTATATATATGTGTTATTAGAGTTGAAAAGTATTGATCACACTATCCAACTCTCTCTAGGTTTCTAAGACCAAGGTTTTCTCCAAGAAACTCATCAAGCATAGCTTGACTTGCATGAGTTTTAAGGCTTGTTAAATCCCAAATCTCATTCTACTTAGTTGAAGCTTAAAGAAATTGGGAAGGCTTTGAATAGAGATTTTGGAAAGCAATATCATTATTGTGTATAAGCCTTAGAATTTCCCCAAGTTCGAAGATTCAAGTTGCTCAATACAAAGGTTGTATCTCTCTAACCCTAATATTGTATTTTGTAATTCTATTATGTTATTCATTATTAGTATTATTGATCAAATGTATCTAAATGCATCTTATCATCATTTAATCATATAGTTCTTTATATTCAAGATTAACATTCATATCATGAACATGTTTATTTGATTATTAAGAATTGCTTTTCATTCTTTGAATTTGAATCTTGATCAACATCTAGAGTTTGGAATATTGCATTATTATCATTATTCATTGTTAATTTGCAAAGAGTAAAGTCATATATTCCCAACAATCAAAATCTTTATATCTAATTACTTTCAATTTTGTGTTTTGTATTATCAACAATGAGAGAAATTGGTTCATCTTCTACAACCTTCAAATCCTTATTTTAAGAGTTGGTTTGTGTTGGACACATAGCCATAAAAGATCAAAGAAAGTTCTATTTGTAAATGCTCTACATTAATGTGGATATGGATTCAAAATCTTCATCAACAAAGGATGAGACAATTCAATGGGATTACATGCTTAAGGAGATTGGCATCATCAAGTTCCTTATTTCTAAATGTGTAGATTTCAAGAATTTGAATGAAATGTGTTTGCTGCCATATTTTTGTGAGTTTGAGATCATTGTTTATATTATGAGTACAATGGTGAATGTTAATAAACAATTCAAGGGTTATTGTTACTTGTTTTGTTTGTAAAGTTATTGATCATCATGTGAGATATTGTAATTGTAAAAGTTAACCATAATAAGATTGGGGTCAATACAATTGATGATGAGATCTTTGTGACCTTAATTGAATTTAATGCATTCGATGAAGAATGTATGATAACCCTAAAGAGAATTTACATGGTTCATGCATGTAGTGATGAGACTAATGTAACCTTAAGAGAAGGTGAACATGTCAATGCAATTGATGATGAGATCATTGCAAAAGAAACTGAAGATGCTAAGGTCAATGCATTTGCTATTGAGATCATTGCAAACCTAAGTAAAGATACCAAGGCCAATGCATTTGATGTTGAGATCATTGCAACCTTGGGTGAAGTTAATGCAACCCAAGGAAAGGTACAAGGATGGTGGTATGATACTTGTGCCACCATTCATGCAACCTATGTTAAAACTCTTTTCAAAACCTTTGAAAGTGCAAAGGTGGGACTTGAAGTCCAAATGGGAAATGAAAAGATATCCAAGGTACTTGGAATGGGTTGCATTGATGTGTTCTTCACTAATGAAAAAAAAAAGTGACCATAATTAATGTTTTCTATGTTCCTGATATGACTAGAAACATTATGAGTGGAAGTCTATTGAATAAATTCGATATCAAAATGGAGTTTGAATTTGGTAAACTCACTTTGACTAAATTGGGAACTTTTGTGGGAAAAGGTTATAAATGTGATGGAATGATCAAACTTTGTGCTCTTGATAGTGACAATAATGATATGACATCTAAATCTTGCAATGTGATTAATTCTAATTCTATTACTTTGTGGCATAATAGACTTGCTCATATAGGTTATAGCACAATTAAAATAGTTATTAAATGTAGATTAATTAATTGTGATGTGAATGAGCATGATAAATGTAAATTATGTGTTAAATATAAAATGGTAAAGAAACATTTTTCAAGTGTTGATAGATGTTCAAACTTGCTAGATTTAATACAGAGTGATTTCTGTGAATTGAATGGCATATTGACTAGAGGAGGAAATAGATACTACGTGACTTTTATAGATGATTGTTCTAGGTATACTTATGTGTATTTACTTAAGAGTAAGGATGAGGAATTTAATGCATTTAAAATCTATAAATCTGAAGTAGAAAATCAATTAGAAAGGAAAATAAAGACTCTTAGAAGTGAGAGAGGTGGTGAATATTTTTCAAATGATTTCAATGTGTTGTTAACAACATGGAATTATACATGAATGCATTGCACCATACACTCCACAACAAAATGGAATAGCTAAAAGAAATAATATGACTTATCTTGAGATGATTAACTATGTGCTTGTACATGCTAAATTGTGTTATAATTTGTGGGGTGAAGTCTTGCTTGCTGTGTGTCATATATTGCTTGCTGCGTGTCCTATGAAAAAGAACAATGTGTCTCCATATGAATTATGGAGAGGAAAGAAGCCTAACTTAGGTTATCTTAAAGTGTAGGGGTGTCTTGCTTATTGCAAGATCACGGAGCCTAAAAGGACCAAGCTGGGTCCTAGGGCAGTAAAGTGTGCATTTGTTGGCTATGCCTCAAATAGCAAGGCCCAAAGGCTATTAGAATTGGAGTCTAATGTGATAATTGAATCAAGAAAAGTGAAATTATTTGAGAATATGTTATATTGTGATAGAGATTCTTAAGAACCCACAAGTTTAGGAGAATATCTTAAAGAGAAAGATCCAAAGGTTGATGAGCAACCTATATTGCCTCATAGAAGCCAAAGGCTTAAAGAATTGGGATCAAATGAGACATGTTCTCAAGTAGAGACGCTCTACCTAGTAGAGGGAAACCTTGAAGAAGTCACACGGAAATTTCCTATGGCTCTTCAAGTTGAGGATGATCCCAAAACATTCAAAGAGCAATAAATGATGAGATGGATTCAATTATTTCAAACTACACATGGGAATTAGAAGACCTTCCACAATGTTCAAAACCAATTGGGTGGAAGTGGGTATTTCGGAGGAAATATCACAGATGGCACATACAATCCTTCAAAGCTAGATGAGTAGCTAAAGGGTTAAACAAAAGGAAGGAATTGCTTACTTTGACACATATGCACCGGTTGCTAGGACAACCACAAAATGATTTTTATTTTCCTTATCATCAATATATAACATTTATGTTCATCAAATGAATGTCAAAATGACATTTCTAAATGGAGATATCGTCGAGGAGATTTATATGGAACAACCAGAGGGTTTTGTTCTAAAGAGAAATGATCATAAAGTGTGTAGGCTTATTAAATCATTACATGGTTTAAAACAAGCACCGAAACAATAGCATGAGAAGTTTGATAAAGCTATTGTTTCAGATGGGTGTAGACACAATAATGGACAAGTGCTTATATAATAAAACTTATGATGACTATATCATATTGATGTGTCTATATATTGATGATTATTGATTTTGAGTAATGGGATGAGAGGCATAACAGAAACAAAGAGTTTTCTATCTTCCACTTTCTAATTGAAGAATCTTTGAGAGGTCGAAGGGTTAAAAATGAGAAGAAATAGTGGGGGTTATGCCTTAAGTCAAGCTCACTTTGTTGAGAAAGTGCTTGACAAGTTTAGTAATGTCAAAATCAAAGAGGCGAATACACCATTTGATTCAAGCATAAAGCTTGAAAAGAACAATGGTCGAGCGGTTAGTAAACTAAGTGGGTTTACTAGAAATCCAAGTATGGAACATTGAAAAGTAATTGGGAGAGTTCTAGGGTACCTTAAAAGAACCAAGCAGCTAGGCCTCCAATATTCAAAGTTCCCGAAGATGCTTGAAGGATATTTCGATGCGAGTTGGATATCAAGTGTAGGAGATATTCTCTCCACAAGTGGTTGGGTGTTTAAGTTCGGAGGAGGAGCGATTTCTTGGGGTTCAAAGAAACAAACATATATTTCACCCAACTATGGAGAATGAGTTTATAACTCTAGGGACAAATGGTAAAGAGGCCAAGTAGCTTAGGTATTTCATGAGGAATATCCCAATGGTGATAAACAAGTCACATTAGCTAGAGCTTATAATGGCATGAAAAATCTATACATATAAGTCTAAGACATGAGTATATGAGATAATTAATTTGAGGAGAAATCATATCGATCTCTTGTATAAAGACAAGTTAGAATTTATCGGATCCATTTACAAAACCTCTTGCAAAGAGGTTAGTGAGTTCTACTTCAAAATGGATGGGACTAAAACTCCTAGAATAATATATTCAAAATGGATGTCATCATTGGAGGTTAGTGAGTTCTACTTCAAAATGGATGGGACTAAAACTCCTAGAATAATATATTCACCAATGATGACAACCCAACTCCAAACTTGTGAACATCAATGGCAAGAGTTCAATGGGCAAGAACAAGTTATTGGGTGAATAGTTACAACACTAACAAAATCATGAGTTCCATCTAAGGATGGTTAGTGTTGGTTGCTACCGAGTGAGGGTTAAGCATAAGGCTTTTAATGAAGTTCAGTTGTGTGCAACAAGCATCTAGAGCTGTAAATGTGGGTTGGCCCTATGACGTCCCTAAGGTAGGGTACGTCTGCCACATACTCGTAATTCTAGGGTTTACGAGTATGTTAGGCACTTGACCAAATGAATTAAATAAAATGATACTAAGAAATACATAAAAATTTACAACTTTTATATAAACTTATTAATAGAAATTATTACATGTATGAATACTTTAAGTTCAATGTAGCAATATGAAAAACCCTAAACCACTATTGCATTGCTACTAATTCCATGCTTCACAAGTTGCTCAACATCTAAAGCCACACCCGGAAAAATGTTGGAAAATAACATAATGAGCTAACGCCCAGTAAGAAAATCTCATGCATACACATACACATGAATGTCGTGAGTTTGAAGTACACATATACTAATATGCTGACTTATATACTTATGCATTACATTTATTGCTCATGCACTTTCAAACTTTACTTTTATGCTCTTTCTTTTATCTGTGACATTTTTATGGGCATAATTTCACTTGTGCACACTGTTTGATTTGACCAATGCCTGCAGGGCTTGTTACACATATCATATAGAATCCTATGGGTTCTCCTCCAGCTAGCCATCATTGCAGCTAGGCTCATCATAACACTCATTTCATCGTTGCCATAGCTACCATACTTATTACACATATGGAGGAGAAAGACGGGAACATGGCAAACATATCTGAATGGTCAACTCTGACATAGCCCACACTAGTGGGCAGCCACTATAAGTCTTATAGACCTCTGTCTTCTTTACTGAACTTACTTAATTGCTTCATCGAAACAGCGACATCCTTTTTAAACATCTTATTATCACTTTGCTTAAGCCTTGTGTCATTAAACTGTTTAACTTTACATAAGACTTTTCAAGGCATTTCATAACTTTTCTCATATTCTTATGCATGGTCTTATATCACATAACTGTACATGTCATGCATACATGTAGATGTTGAAATGCCAATGTTCATGTTCATGATTCATGTTTGATGGTATTCAATCAAGGCATTGTATCACATCTCATATAACTCAAAACATCTTTAGTCATAATACATGAAGCTTTGGGTTGGTGGCGTTGTTATACCTTAACGTAGAGCTATGGCTCAGGTCTAAGGTTTCCAGCCTAAAAACTTAAATGCTTCATATATCATAACATATAACAAAAATCATGAACATAAAAGTAATCCACATATTCATCAGCATAAGAACACATACTTGCACATAATGCATATCAATCGTAACCAAGTAAGACATCTTTCACATATCCCGAAATTCATCTATTATATATCACACAACACCATTATGATATTCATGTAACTATTCTTCACATACTTATTATATGCATCATAATCGTCCCATACTTAACTCATCAGATATACACAATCAATGTAGTCATGCATCTTACACTTAAGCACAAAAGGTGAGATTTACTTACCTTAGGTCCTTTGCTTATTTTAAATCTGCTCACCAAGAGTCAATCAATCAAATCCATACAAATCCTATTCAAGGCACATCATTTATTAAATTCCATCAAAATCGTAAATATACACCATTGATAGTGTATATTAACAATACCAAAAACCATACAAATGATAATAATAATTATTATCAACGTAATGCAAATAACTCTTCATATAAAACCATGCTTTAAACATTGCTCATAAGATAATGTACTCTTATAATAATAATAATAATAATAATAATAATAATAATAATCATCATCATCATCATCATCTATAAATAAACTTATTTCAATATTAATAACAAAATATAGCAATAACAATACATATGTGAATGTATATATTCAAATAGTCATTTTATAAAAGAAATCATATTTTTAACATAAACTTGTAATAATTGATATAATATAAGTATAAATATTTATATAATTATTAATTAGTCATAATATCAATCCCAATGATATAATAAATATACTTTCTCCAAAAATTCACTAGTCTTATAAATATCAATAATTGTAAGAAACTAATATTTAATATTATTTTAATATTCAAATATTAACGAAAATATTTATATACAATAATAATTGTTAAATAATAGGTTTACTATAAATCACATTTTTTATTTATATATACACATGAAACTATATTCTTAATTTACTTAACAAAATAATAACAATAATAATTAAAATTAATTAATCGTAATAATTTTCATATTAATAGAAAATCAATTAAATATGTCTTTTTAAAATTTATTTATTGTCTATTATTTTCTATAAAATTGGGCAGCACAACGATTATAAAATGGACAAACCCAAAATCAAAACCTGTATAAAAAATACATATAATCCCAAATAACCAGTATAATTATAGAAAATATTCAGTATATCAAGAATATATAAATATATACTATAAATACACATAATAACAATTATTCTAATTAATCACAATATAGGACAAAGAGAATTATACCACAATGATCAGGTTCCACAACAAGTCAAATGATGATTTTCTAAAACTCAAAACGAACTCTAGAACCTCGAACACTAAGTTTCGACCGTCGATCTACTGTGGATCGCGGTGGCTCGTGGTGGGCCCACCATCCAACTGTGGTAGATGTGGGAACAATTTATTGGGTTTTGAAGCCCACAACATGAGGAACAAGATGGTGGTAACGGATCGACAAACGGATGCCCGAGGTAGCCGAATCGCAACTTTGAAGTCGCGTGGTGGCCGAACTTAAATTGGACAGTTGAGGTGCTTAACTGGCGAGTGAGCTCTAGATACCCGCAAGGTCAATAGTTTGGAGGCCTCTGAATCCAACGGTCTAGTGCGTGGCTATATGTGGCGGCCAGAAAATGGTCGTTCGTCGTCGGAAACAGTAGCACACAAAGAGGAAAAAGAGAGAGAAAGAAATAGGAAGATAAGGAGAGAGAAAGAGGCTACGGGTAAATAAGGCTAAAGCCTTTCTCTTTTTTTCTTTTTTTTTTTGAAATTACATTTGGACCCCAAAATATTAAATTCTTTTCAAATAAGCCCTTTAACAAAACTTTCTTAATTTTATAAAAATCCCTAATTAAAATTATATGATATTTGGGTCCAATACTTGACTACTCAAGTTTCTCTCTCTCTTTAATCTCGTTAATAACATAAAATCATATTTTAAATATTATTTTTCCAATACTATTTCTTGAATTTGTAAACTTGTACAATTTATGTATTGAAACTCTGATTTATCAAGGCACAACCGATTCGACACATGTAGTATTACTACCACTACCATCACCACGTTCTTCAGTATTTATGTATTGAAACTCTGATTTATCAAGGCACAACCGATTCGGCACATGTAGTATTACTACCACTACCATCACCACGTTCTTCAGTAAATAAGTTTTGAAATTGATGAACCAAATCTATATTCTATGCTTCATTCTGGAAACGATTCCTAGCTTGTTCCCATTCTTTGATGCAAGTTAACATTTCCACTAATTTTGGAGACAAAGAAGTTCTTCTCTCTTCAATTATCCTGTCAGTAGTGCTAAATGTGTGTTAAAAAGAAACAGTAGACACTGGGACTATCAACACATCACGTGCTAGCTATGAAAGGACATGAAACCTATATGCATGCTTCTTCCACCAACCCAAATGATCAAAATCCTATCTATGATTATCAGTAGCAGGATCAATTAAAGAAAAATCAGCATCAATATATTTGTTGAGCTCGTTGTATCTAGCAGTACTTGATGATGGAGGGGGCATAAGAGTTTTGCTTGAGCTAGTTGGTTTGGCATAGCTCCAACTCACAAATGTTGAATCATCTTCAATTGGTTTGGATGGTGGTTGTGGCCTTGTTATACTACCATACCTGTTCTCATAAACATTGTACACTTCGAACACCTTGTTATGCAAACGAACAATTTGTGAAGTAAAATTCATATTCAAATGAACACCCATATGATGAATAATATTCTCAAGACCAAGTAATTTAGCTCTAGGATCCAAGACAAGACCTAATGCATATAAAAGAGGATTTTCACACCAATATTTCTTTAATTTTGCTTCCATGGCAGCCACTACTAGTCCCAAAAGCTCATCATCTCTATGTGTTTTAAATAAATGTGTCATTTGAACAATGTGATGCATGGCTAGTGGAAAAGTTGGATAATAAACCCCAGAAAGCTTAACAATTGCATTATAAAAGACTTTCATAAATTCAAGATACTTTTGAGCAATATACCAGTCATTGTTGTCCAAAAAGGTAGTCCATTTTCCCCTTCTTGGAATTGTAGAAAAGAGAAATGGTGTCTCGATACTCAATTGCATTTTGTAACATCAGATAAGTCGAGTTCCACCTAACTGGCATATCAGTATCAAACTTTCTTGGTTTTCGACCATCAATAACACAATACCGTCTAAACTCAGCAATTCTTGGATTTGAAGCACTAATCCAAGAAAAAGCATCTCTTATTCGCTCAATTTTGTTATTCATCAGCTTTGTTTCACTTTTAACAATCAAATTTATAATATGACATGCACACCTTTGGTGATAAGAAAGTCCACCATTCATTGAAAAGCCAGAAGCCGTAAAATATTCAATTGATTTTGTATTTGCAGATGCATTGTCTACAGTAAGAGACAACTCTTTTAGAGATCCCAAAATCATTCATGACAGAAGTGACAACATTATATATGCTCATGATGCATTAATTTAAACCCAATGATTATTTTCTCTAAATTCCAGTCTGAATCAATGTAATGAGCAGTAACACATACATAATCTTGTTTAGAACGAGCATTCCAAATATCAGATGTGTAAGCAACAGAATCATTCAAAGTATTAAATTCACCAAGCAAATGTGCATGCATAGCTTTATAAGCTTTGATCAAATTATTTCTAGTGGTTGTTCTAGACACTGACTTAAATTGTGGACAAAATGCATTTTGAATGAACTCTTCAAACCACACACTTTCTCCAATATTAATTGGTGAATCTGTTTATGCTATGTATCTAGCCATGCTCCCTAGCAACAAGATGATCATAACTCCAAGAACGAACACATGTTCCATCTTTTTGAATAAAAAGTTTATTCTGAGTTGAATCATTACGCAAGTTTATTTTCTGTAAGCATTTACTCATGTGTCTTCTTAAATGGCCATTCCTATTAGATGATTCACCAACAAGGATGGATTTTCAACACTTACATTTAGCCTTTTTCCACTTGTTTTCCATCTTGGACTTGCCATAAATCCTCAAAATGCTCCCACACAATTGATGTCAGCATTTTCTTTCGTTTGGTCATGCTTGTTGTACTTTCTCCCTAATAGTATTACTAGCATCATCAATACTTTTAGAATGTGTTGGAATAGTTAATAAATCATCTTGTGCTTCATTTGGATTTACTGCATCATTAGCCTCCATAATGCCTATAAAAAAAAAGAGAAATGTGGAATAAATATATATAAATATCATCATATATTACCATAAATATCATCATCCAATCAAACCATAATAGTTGCATTATAAATTTTTTTGAGAAAATAAAAAAAAATGGTCATGAGTTCTATAAGAGGCACATTTGAAAACCAAGGACTAAAGACAAATACCTTGTATTATCCCCATTTCCTGTCGTGGGCCTAGGACGATGGTCCAGGCCCATGGTCTGGGCGTTTGGATATGGGCCCAGCCCAGTCCCGCTTGGTACGGGAGTAATCAAGGGCTGTAGCCCAAGTGCAGTTCCGGATCCGGATGGTGTCCGGGAAGGTGATCCAGGATAGTAGCCCAGGAGATGTATGGTCAGCTGGGATTACAGTCGGAGTGGATGCAAAGATGATCCCAGAGCCTGGTAAACAGTTCGGGCCCCTGGTAAACGAAGATGGGCAGAGGTAAACGAACCCGGATCAAGTCCTCCTGGTTGGCAAGGAAAATCATCCGTGACCCTGAAGCCGCCCCACGACGCGTGGGAGTGTCCCCACTTTTCACCTGCGGAAAAGGCCACCTCGGGATTGCACACCGCTGTTTCAGACCTGCGCAGCCAAGTACACTGACTGGCTTTGTCCCCTGAATCTGCCTCGTAACTCGGAGTGCCCAGACCAAAAGCACCATTTTGTCGGGCGAAATATAGTTCTTGGGCTGCCCCATTGGGCCTTAATTATTCTTGGGCCTGTGTATTTTTATCCTTTTGTATTGGGCTTCCGCCAAAGAAGCCAAGAGTATCCACATCTTTGATGGGCCCGGGTCATACCTGGCCCAGACCCAGTGTTCCTATGAGCCTATAAATATAGGCGATAGAGCACTGGAAAAAGGATTTCTTCTCGACTTGTATACAATTACTCTGTCAAAACATAGGGAGAAACTCCATTGTAAAAGACTTTCCAAGCTCTAATACAACTGACTCGTGGACTAAGGCTCATTAACGCCCCAACCATGTAAAAATCCTATGTTAATCTTCTAAACCATATCATTAGCCTTAGTTAATATTCATTAGTATAGTTTCCGAAAATCTCGGTAAACACCTTGGATCTTGATTTAGCATAATAGGGTGTCAAGCATGGATTTAAATCTTTGAGCAACATGTCATCCAGACTATAAGGACTAGTTGGATCATCAGAGCTGAATTCCTGAATTCATTCAATAAAAATTTCAAGGAAGAAGAAATTTAAAGCCATAATGGGAATAATATTATACACAAAACCCAGTATGTAAAAAATGTTAGAAAAGAAAATTGCCAACTAGTATAAGATAATCAATAGTCAACTGTAAACTAACAACTGCAAAACTCCCAAACTCTACCATATGGTAACATTTTAATAGCAATGACTAAGTTTACTATATCCATCAGTAAAAATTAAATTTCCAAATGGGTCTGCTTACCAAAGAATTAGAAGCATCTTTGTGATTAAATGTTGTTGTTCTGGGGGAGGTGTTGTGATGTTGAAAACCAGCTCTCCCTGAATATTTATCAGCCTTCACCTGCTCAAAGTAATAAATATCAGCAATCTCAGACAACAATGAGGAAAAAGAAATAATTACCCTCCATCCAAATGCTCCTTAAATATTTGATCGAATGCACGACATAGCTCTAGAATAGTATATAAATGTGCACCATCAACATAAGCAATAAATTTAAGGTAACATTATCTAAAACTTGAATTCCTATATAAAAAAAAGTGATAATAACATTCAAATATACAATCTGCTAAAAACACAATCCAAGAACAAAAACACAGCAAATAACATAATACCAAAATAGAACAGAATATCAATTGATGTATACCATTTCAAATCACACAAAAATCAATTCATGGGTGACCTACTAGCCTCTACTTCATGAGTGAGAGAGACGACATGAGTGAGAGAAATGGCGTGAGTGAGGGAGATGACGTGAGGGAGTCGGTGCCGTCGACATGTTATGTTGTCGTGCGTCTAACTAAGAGAGAGAGAGAGGGAGAGGGAGAGGGAGAGAGAGAGCTCTGCCGCCGTGCGTTTAAGAGAAGAGAGGGAGAGTGTAACGCCCTACTTCCCTAGAGTCGTTACCATGTGATTTAAAATGTGTCATTAGCTCGCTAATTGAGGTATTAGACCAAAAAGTGTGATTAAATCAAAATAAAGACTCATTTAGTAAAACTTTAATAGAAAAGGTTGGACATTCATTTGAATCATAAAAGTGTTACATTGGGATCCCAAAATATTATTTTAAAATATATTTACAACTCAAAAGTTAGGGAACAGTCGATCTAAGCGACAAAATCAAACGTTTGCATAGTGTTCCTCAAAACTATCCCAGCCATGGCAACTACGTAGGCCAAATATGTACGTGCCGCTCCATGCCCTCCAACTCATGCTTGGTCAGCCTTTCCTTTTCCCTTACCTGCACCATAGAGCACTCGTGAACCAAGGCCCGGCAAGAAAACTCCACACACATATAGCATATAACAATTCATTCCAGTAAATGCATAACTTTGAACAGATAACACAGACTATTGACATAACAGCCTGTGCTAACCAAGGTGCATTACCAGACATCGGTTTCACAGTCTTCACCAATGGGTGAGTACAACACCCTAGATGGCCTCGCCATGGTGGCCTACATTTAGCATGCTTGTTATCGTTCCCGACCTTCGCCGATCAGTCATAATCACACAAACATGGCATAGCAATTATAAACATTCATACATAACACTAAACACAGATAATCAGGCCATGCCCTACTCTATGGGCACAAACAATTTTCTTACCTGTGTCCCAAGTTGACTGTATAGTGCTATCTCGAGCATGATCCCCTAAACCCAAGCCTTAGCGGTAAAACCTAGTCACAACGCAATAATGATAAATATCCATAAAACCCTAAACTAATTAAAAACTTTGAAATAATATTCTAGACTCCAAGACCTCGAATTCTACTAAACCGAGTAGTAGAATCCTTCCTAAGCCCTTACGTTTGAGTTCCCAAGCTTAAAACCCTGTTTTGGCCATGTCCCCTAATTTGAGTTGCGGCCCAGCTGTAATGACCCAACTACTCTAGACTTTTGGACCATTAATGAAAACTATACATACTAATCCTTAATAAAACTTACAAGTGAAAATACCATAACTTTATTAAGAAACTTGTAAAAATAAGAGTTAAACTTACATAAAATTTAGGTTAGGATATGGGATCCCATTGTTTTAAAAACAAAACAAAACATAATTTAAAATAAAAAGGGATTACATAACAAGTGCGGAAAATAAATGTAAAAACCATAAAAACAAAACTACATCCTCGAATCGTAACGCTCGGCTCTTGAATCCATTCGACCTCAATACACATTCTCCAAGCTTCCAAGAACCTTTCCCGCCACTAAGACTATTTTCCTGCACATATAAACAAAAAGGAATGAGCCTAATGCCCAGCAAGGAAAATCTAACACATAGTTCATATACATAAATTTCATAAGAAACATAAAAACATAACATAACACTTATATAATACACATACTATAATGGCCATTATTACTTGGGGTCCCATAGACTAAACAAGTCATATGCCCATTAGATTAGTGGGGTCCTACTAGCTAAGTAGGTCATATGCCCATAATCCATTTGGGGCTTGTTAGTCATATGGGTCATATGCCTAAGCCTACAAACATACATAACATAACATAACATATTTCATAACATAAAAACATAAGATAACATATAAAAAGCATATAACATATAAATTCTATCCTATTTTCCTTACCAAAATTACCGGGATATGAGGACAGAGTTGGGACTTTGGAACACTCCTAAAAACCATTTATGAAAGGGTGAGTCTATTGAAGAAAAAGAGATGAAGGAACTATACTTTTAAAAATATACTTACCAAAACCTTTTGCTCAAGAACTTAGATTTCCTAACCAAAATAAGAATAAGGTTAGAATGAGTAGAAGAATATGAGAACTTTTAAAGAAAAAGTACAGAAACGAACTAGAGTTTGGGTTACCTTGAAGACTTATAAGACCGATCTAAACCTTGAACCGAAATGCTATAAAATCTTACTTCCCAAGTGTTTGATAAGCTTATGATTCCCAACCCAAGTGTTTACACTCTCACACTCACCTAGCAACTTGCAGCCTCTGAACTTAGAGTAAAAGATGAATAATGGCTGGGTACTAGGTCCTATTTATAGAGTTTAGGAATGAAGAGATCTTCATTTAACTTGAATAAAAATAATGGCTTTTTAAGTGAAAATAATTTGAATTATCGTTCAGCAGAGGCTGAAGACTCGTTCAAAATGATGCTGGACTTATCAAGAGGTTGAAGGGTTGAATGGAAAATGATTTCAAAAACATTCAAAATAGGCTGAGAGGGGCGATATATCGCCCCTTGTAGGCGATATATCGCTTGGGCCAGTATGCTCGAGACAGTCGTGCATCGTTTCGTGTTTTTCGTATCTTCGTGCTGCGATATATCGCCCCCTATAGCTGCGATATATCGGCATATGCTGATTATTTAAACATGAAATTACACATTTTTAGCTTAATTTGAATGGATTAAACAGCCTTGACTAAGCCCTCTAACGTTTTCAAAGCTGCTGGCTGACCTTAGAGTATTCAAATTTTAACTTAATAAATTAATCCTCAAAATACTTAATCATTATTAAACCCATACATAACATGTGCTTAAAATCCTATTGGTTCTTATCTAAACCTTATAGTATAATAAATATTATCCTCAATATCAGTCATATTAATCAAACCTTAGGTTAAAATTAATATTCCTACACTATAGGTTAAACTTAGAAAATCTACAAGTACTACTATGAGTATCCAAATAAATCCCGGTCTGAACCAAAAATCCACAGTTATAAAGATAATACTATAATTACTATAATACTACTATCTAACTTAGCTAAGTAAAGTTCTTGGACTCTACACCAGCCCCCTAGGGGCCACGACGCACTACAAGTCAAAGAGCCCTAAGGCTCTCTCCTAGGGGACATGGGCCGCGACTTGCCTCAACCTGCGCCGCGGCGCCTGGACGGTTTCAGAGACATCCTAAGCCTTCTAGGTTCATGTGGACCGCGGTGCTTGAAGAACAGGGTCGCAGCTTGAGCTCTCGAACCTAGAATTTCCTGCGTTTTTCCTCGAGCCAAGAGCACTGAAATCCACCCAAATAAAAACTTAAACCCATAATTGTGTCCAGAATCCATATCAAGACAACATGCTCAGCTTAACTACCCCATACTTTCATTTTCCACCAAGGGTAAATGCATCATTTGCCACATTCCTGCTAATTCCTCGAGTATTCCTATAAATCCCTAATTAATCTCGGCATACCCAAATACTCACTAAATAGTTACCCATTACCCGATAAATCTCGAACACACACTAACTCCCCAAAATACCCCTAGGCTCACCCTGAGTCGGGCATTTAACCCCGTTGTGACTATTCCGCTAATATGCTCCCTAGGACCGCCTCAGACCACACATCTCAAGTATATCTTCACAATACTATGGTCTCAGCCATATCACAATCATAACACACATATACCCTCAATGGGTCAAAAATTACAAATATGCCCATACTAACGAGGACGGGCCCACATGCATATTTAATTCACCTAAACATGCATATATATTCACATTATATTATAACTTATGCAATTAAGTATTAATGCACATATATCACAATGAATGCTAAGCAAGAAAAGTGGGAAAATGAATGGTCAAGTGGAGGTGTGTGAGGTGTTATCGGTCTTATCATTAAGGAGTGCTTGGTTTAATCTTTTAGACACAAATGACTTTGATAAGACTTTGTAATACTTTCAATAAGATAAAGTTCAAATCGAAAGATACTTTATTTTATGCACCAAAGTTGTTAAGCTAAGAATAGAGGATTATATTTAACCAAGTGGGGGAATGCTGAGATTGGTTAAATATAATGGTTAAGATGTTTACACGTTGAGGTGCGAAACACTTAGCGATTTTTACTTAAAGAGAAGTGAAAATATGAGATTGTGTAGAAGTTATCTAAAAGTGACTTGTATGGGTCTAAAGTGATACAATGAGGTATCCAAACATTCCCAAAAAGTTTGGTAGCATTTGGAGCATTTTTAGGACCATTGGAGGGGTCCAAAGTCAGAGAGGGTGGTGATGCATCGCCCCTAAGTGGTGTAGCATCTCCAAAATGCTAAGGGCTTCAAAAGCCCTAGTAGGAGATGCATCACCTGCATGCAGGCGATGCATCGCCTGGGCAGTCTTTTAGGGTCATACAGTTTACGTAAAATGCTCCAAATGATGTGTATTAAATGCTCTAATCCTATTGGTTAGACTAATGATGATGCCTACATTATATATATGGGTTATTAGAGTTGAAAATCCTTGATCAAACTTTCCAACTCTCTTTCAAACCTTATTCTCTCTCTAGCTTTCTAAAATCAAGGTTTTCTTCAAGAAACTCATCAAGCATTGCTGGACTTGCATGAGTTTTAAGGCTTGTTAAATCCAAAATCACATTCTACTTAGTTGAAGCTTCAAGTAATTGGGAAGGCTTGGAATAGAGATTTTGGACAACAATATCATTATTGTGTATCAGCCTTAGAAGTTCCCTAAGTTTGAAGATTCAAGTTGATCAACATCTAGGGTTTGGAATATTGGATTATTATCATTATTCATTGTTGATTTGCAAAGAGTAAATCCATATATTCCCAACAAATGTATGTTAATACCACTTACTCACAAAATATTCATATAATTCATACTTTCACATAACATGTATTTCTTGTGTTACAGTTGAGTACTTTACTTACATGTCCAATATAATTTTCACCGAGCAACAAGTGGTGTCTTAGGTATTGATGTATTTATCCTGACAAGGGCATGAATTTCACATCATTTCAAACATATAATTTTTCTTAGGATCTTTAATGACATATATAAGAACTTAGCTCATTATTTTAATCATTTAAAAAAATTCCAAAATCCTCATAATATCCTAATCATGGCCATGATAAGTTTTAACACTTAATTAGGTTACTATCACCCAATTTATAGAAATTCAATTTCACACTACAATGATGGAAACAAGGCATTAAACCATCATTTAAAAATATCCATAAAACATCATATCAAATTTCATATCCAATTCATGCCTGAAATGCCTTAAACCACTTAGATCGAGCGTTAGATTTATCTTAGACACTTGGAGAAATTTTGACAAACTTTCCCTTAATTTTACCTATCTCCAAGTATCAAAATCAATCAGTAATCAGCATAAAAAAACCTGCCATAACCACATATCCCAAATACCAACATAATTCATCATAAAATTATCATATACCGATTTTGATAAAATTTTAATTTCCAAGATCATTACCCAAATTAAATGAGTCTCCATGTCTATTCAAATATTTATAAATATATCTACCCTCTTATAAACTCAATAAAATAACTAAAAATCAGTTTGTACTCCAAGAACCACAAAATCCTCATAAAACACAAAAGTTCACTTACCAAGCAACATTTCGACGGAAACAATCTGTTCTAGCTTTTATAAACCTCAAACCACTTGGAAACAACCAAGAAATATCTTAAATAATATAAAACACCATAGATAATCTCTTAGAAAAATTCAAAAAAGTGATTTAAATTCCAAGTACAAGAACTTACCATGAAAAGGCCAAAACTAAGCTTAATCCACTTATTTGGCTTTGATTTCACTTGGATCTCCTTAGAATATCTTCAAGCCAGCCAAGAAATGTTTTTTGTTTTCTTTTCTCTCTGTTTTTTATAGTCTTGGTCGTGGTAAGTGATAAGGTTGATGATAATCCTTTGTTTTCAATGATTTGGCCTTGTTGTATCAAAATTTGACACATTTCACCTTATCATTTCACCTTTTGACTTATGAAAACCTTATCACTTCAATAATTTTGACTTAATAATCTGCTAGGCATATTATCCTTATGTGTGAAACACTCACACCAAACCTTAGGTTCATATGATTTCATGCCCAATAGTTATGCTTACCCGATTGAGCGTAGCACACTTATGCTAAGCTCATTTTGACTTTGCGTCAACACCATTAATTATGTAAACCTCCCATGAAGACTTGATCCAATGGTTCTAAAACCATTTTTATTTCATCAATGATATCTTAGTCATACCTCAATTATATTTGTTAAATCCACTAATATTCAATTTTACATCGAAATACTAGTAATCGGCATTGTACTATTTTTCACCGTTTAACATCTTTGGCCTTCTATATCTCACTTTTCTCACTTGATTTCATGCCTTGTCAATATTTTTTATACTTTCTTATATCTTGAGCACATCAAACATCCATAATAAGACAACTCAAATGCCACAAGGTTAATAATATTTAACATACACATAGCAATCATATACACAACTTTTATACTTATGTACGAAAACACTTATAAGAATATGCATATGCTCAAATAATACATATTGTAAGATATGTAATGCAATGAAATCATATCATTATTGGGTATATGATATCAAATTAATGTGGGTGCTACACCTTGGCCCTTTGCGGTCTAGGGCATTGACCTTATCGAGTCATTACCCACGAGAAAATGAGGAGTGAAGTATGCAATAGTGGCGATTGATTACTTCATGAAGTGGGTTGAGGCCGAGCCACTCGCTACAATCACTTCTAAGAAGACACTGGACTTCGTCATGAAGAACATTGTTTTCCGCTATGGGCTCCCGAGGAAAATAGTCTCCGGTAACGGCCTGCAATTTGAAAGCGAGGCTTTCACGGAATTCTGTCAGTGGCATAGAGTTATGAAGAGTTTTTCCTCTGTGATCCACCCGCAGGAAAACGGGCAGGTGGAAGTAGTCAACAAGATGCCCAAATTTACCTTGAAGAAAAGGCTTGAACATGTGAAAGGCGCTTGGCCCGAGGAGTTGCCTAGGGCATTGTGGAGTTACCGCATCACTGCCAGGACCTCCACGGGCCACTCGCCATTCTATATGGCCTATGGGTATGAGGCCATGCTCCAGGTTGAAGCAGCAATCTCCACACACTGACGGGATACATATGATCCGACCATAAACCATGCTTTACTCCAAGAGTCCTTGGACCTTGTGGAGGAGCTCCGTGAAGCTTCTTAGCTTTGAGTAGCGTCCTACCAACAAAAAGTAGCTAGATAGTTCAACTCTAAAGTGAAAGGATAGAAAGTTTGGGGTCATAGATCTGGTGTTGCGAAGAGTCTTCTTAGCCACCTGAGACCCTGGTGCGGGAGTGCTAGGACCTAACTGGGAGAGCCAATACCAAGTTGAGAGTGTTGTATGTCAGGGGACATACAAATTAGCCCTACTGAACGGGGAATTGATACCCCACGCCTGGAATGCCGAGCATCTTCACCAGTATTACTAGTGATATGAGCAGTAAATTCATTAAATTTTGTAATCTCCTTGTAGCCTCTGAGCATAGTAAATGGAAACCATGTAAGAAAAAATGGTAAAAAAATTTGAGGTTCTACTTATATTTGTTAGTTTTCTTTATTCTGTATGTACTACTCGTAGAGCACCCGCTCGCTGGCCTGGACAAGTGAACACATACTAGTTTTCGATCACTTGAGGGGCATGGAGTTAGGGCAGCCTCGCAGAGTCTTGAGTCTATGACCTAAGAAACCAAGCTTGTTCAGAGTGGGGTAGTCTTAGCATCTAGAGGCCGAAGACTAGGAATCCTAGTAGCACTAGAATGGACTTAGGTTACCTCCCGCGAACATTACGCCCGAGGAGCACTGACCAAGTCCCTTGATCTCAAGATGCAAATGGAAGACCAAGTCCTCTATATTTGGTTTTGAGGCATGGACTTGGGTTACCTCCTGGGATTTTGTGTTGAGGAGCACTAACCAAGTCCCTAGTAAATCGCAAGAAAGAATAGCATCGGGAAGTCGATGACTTGGGAAGCTAAGCTAGTCAACGAGTGAAGCATCCCTCATGCCATGAGACCCCATTTCTAACTGGCCTGGGAAATACCCAGTGCTAAGAGATCCAAGTAACACGAGATTGAATTTAGCATATTCTCCTGAGGACAGCGCGCGTGCGAGGAGTAATAACCAAGTCCCAATCCTCGAGATATGAACGGAAGCCTGAGTCGTCCGTACTTGGGTATGAGCCTAAGTCACCTAAGACTTAAGCAAAAGACTCTGCGGGACCTTGGACTAAATGCCCCAAAATAGTCAGAGAATGGACTTAGAGTTACCTTCCATGGATTCTGTGCCCGAGAAGTAATAACCAAGTCCCTCAATCTCAATATACAAATTGGGGCTCAAGGCACTTGCACTCGGAGTCAGGAGTCGACCCTAGGAGTAAAAAACCCAAGTTGCACAAGAACGGACTTAGGTCACCTCCCATGGACATTGTGCCCAAGGAGTACTGATCTAGTCCTACGATCTCAAGAAGTGAGTAGGAGCTCGAGTCATTGGAACTCAGAGCTATACCTTGAGTGCTAAAACTTGTTGTCACAAAAAAAACCTAGTCTAAGGGCGGGGAACTCAATTACCTAAACCTAGGATAATGAGTTCATGACTTCCACATGATTAGGTCCCGAGTTGTGTACTCGAGGGGCAAATTAAAAGGCCCAAGCTGACCCACCGGTGACCGTGTGCCCGAGGGGTAGGTAGCTTAGTGCGAATGACCTCCTAGGGACCCCTCATTGGGACTCGATATCACAGGAAGACATTAAAGTTACTTTCAAGGACATCAAGCCCGGAAGACAACTCTAAATGTCCTAAACATCGAGAACTAAGGCAAAACCCTACAATGTAAACATACCTCCTCAAAGCCCGGATCATTGAAACTCGAAGGCGTAGGATAGTTAAGTGCCCTCACTTGACCCTGCATCAAAGTTACTCTTAGGACCATGAGCCTAAGAAGAAATAGTAAATGCATAAGCGTTTAGACACTGGCAAGAAGATCCTCAAGCTCTAACTATCGTAGGCTGGCCTCGTCTTGAGTCATTGGAACTCGAGACGCAGGGCTGCGTCAAGTGTCACTTGACTTCATGTTAAAGTTACTTTCGAGGACCATAAGCCTACAGAGCAACACTAAATACCTAAAAATTGGCTAAGTTCTAAGAGAAGTCAATAAAGACTCGAGTCTTCGAGACTCGAGCACAAGACCTAAGTCAGCGACTTGGGACTCTTATGAGTTACGTTATGTTGAGCTGAATTAACAAAGTCCAAGTTTTCTATTTACTAAGTGTCAATTTGATGATAAGAGTGCAGTCATGGCAATAAAGTAGTGCAAGTTGCATATGTTTAAATGGAAAAATATTTACAATAGTGCTCGAGGGTTCGAGCGTTAATTGTCTATACCCCAATAAACTATGACACGCAGGCATACTGAGCTAAAAATATAGATGTAAAGAACAAAATTATTGGGGCCCTTGGCCTGGAGGAACCTCTGCCACCAGCTCGATCACAAGATCGACTTCAGGGATGCGAATCACCACCGTAGCTTCCCTCTCCTGGGCCGCCCTGGCCTCCTCTGCCTCAAGGCACACCTCGAGCATTGTCCTCATGTTGGGCTCCTCAGTGAATGAAAGATCTATATCTTTATTGCTCTACCACGCAACAAAGAGTGTATCGCCGACTATCACGTCGAGGTACTTTTCCAGTTCTTCTGCCCGAAGATGGAGCTCTTTGGCCTCCTTGGCAGCAACTTCAACACAAGTAGATGCACGTGCAGCATACTCCCTGGCCTTGATCAGCTCCTCGACGAAGGCCAAAGACTCCACCAGGCTCAATTGGAGCTCTTCACAGGCCTTAGCCAGCTCCTCCTCCACTGCACGGTGTGACACGCGATGCCCTCTAATAACTTGGAGGAGGTTTCCTCCAGAGTGGCCATCTTTTACTACTTGGTGGCCAATATAGTCTTTATCTCACAGACACGGACCCTCGTGTCCTCCACTTCCTTCTGGAGTCACGAGTGCTCCTCTTGGGGGACGGGGGTTTCCCAGAACTGCTCTAGCTCTTCCTGAGCCTGTACCACCTCTTCTTGAGCCTCCTTCAGCTCAAAGGACCACATCGTTACAATGTCCTTGAGTCGTTTATTGAAAGTTGCAATCTGTGCCAAGTTAGAGTATCAAATCAGTAAAAATAACCTGATGAAATAAATAATGGACTGAGATAAACACTTGACGGCTTACCCTTACGGAGGAGTGGTGGTTGGCAGCTATTAGTGAAACCTTATTGTCGCTGCCATAATGAACAAAGCTATGAGAATGCATCTAGCACAGATACCTTGTTATCCATTGGAGAAGCTCCGCGGTGAGCGAAGCAGTCTTCCCTCATACTCTCCACACGAGGAGAGGCTCCAGCTTCTCACAGTTGGGAGGAGCAACAAAATCCTGCAGCCGGTCCTTACACAGGAACTCAACAAGGATTTTGAAGTCCCCGCTGCCCTCATCAATATAGGCATTGTAGTACTCAATGTTCTGATTGTGCTTCTCGAAGTCTTCTTGTCATAATGCTTCGGGAAGATTACCAATCGAGGTGCCTTGACCGAAGGAGAGTCAGGCACCTTTGAAGGGATTTCCTTGCCTTTCTTAGAAGACGATCCCCCATCTTGAGGGGGGAAACCTCGAGGTCAATGACCTCACCAGGAGCCACTGTCTTCGGGGTGAGGACTAGTGGAGCAGCTGCAAGAGTTGGTGGGGCCACCGGGGCTAGAGGCGTGGCAGCCAGGGGCGTGGATGACATCGCTAGGAGGTCTATCTCAGAGGGTCTCGACACCCTCTGATTCTTCAACTTAACCAATTCGAACAGGCCTATGCTTTTTGCACAAAAAAATGGTAAAATCCTCGAGAGGAAAGGAAAGCAATGAAACACAAGTAAAAATGCATGTGAGACTAAATATAAATCTCCTTGGGAGCCCCACCGCAATCAGCCTCCTCTGAGTGAAGGACGGAATGGGAAAAATCATGGATGAGCTGACCCATCTCCTATGTCTGATTGGTCTCATACTGACAAAACTAAGTGGCGTGCATAAACGTCACCCCGTCTAGAGGCATGAGACCTTGGGGGTGTCTCTTCTTCCTTGGATTGTAAAGGAATACATCGATGAGGTCCTGATAGTCTTGGTACTTTTCCTCGGACCAATGATGTCCTGAGATTTTCCCACACTCGAGAAGTGATGGCAAAAATAAAGAATGGTCGGGACTAGTTCCCCCCTACGTGCTTAGCATAATGAAGAACAATTGGGGATTCACCTTGAGGCATGGAGGATGACTCAATCCCCACCTCGAGCTCCACCTCAAGCTCTTCATCTTTCTTTGTCTCTGCAGCGGCCTTGATGACGAGGACACTCTATGCATGCTCCTCATGAAGGCGTTGCTTATATTTAAAATTTGCCTTAGTCGCCATATATTTTTGTGTGGAGCTTCACCTAGTGGCATGATTGCTTTAAGTCTTGAAATTTGGTGAGGACCACCGAGCTTATGCTCTGCCCCTCCCACAGTAGCCCATAATGTTGGAGGTGGGCATCAGTTGCGAGTGGGACACTATTAGACGAAACAACTCGAGGACAAAAGCATTCACCAACCCTAGCGAAGTCCAAGAGTACATTGGGATTGGTCCTCGTCGGGAAACCACTCGCCCAGAAAAAGTGATCCTTGTAGTTCCGAGTGTGGTTCTCATTGCCGCTTGGAGCCCTGTAACCTTTCCCTGAGATCGTCTACTTCATCAGGGTGTAGTACCCATCCTGGATCCCCTTCTTTAGACACTGCCGAAAGCTATAGACATACAGTATCTCAGCTAGGGAAGGTGCAAACCAGTTTTGTCTCCTATACAGAAAGTAAAGCCCAGCCAACACCCGATATCCATTCGAGGAAAGTTAGAAAGGGTCTATGCCGACTAACTTGAGGAAGTCAACATAATACCAGTGCAATGGTAGGGGTTCAATAACCTGGAGATGAGAGGCACTCCAAGGCCCGAGCCCATGGATGCTCTCATGCGCCCACTCGTCCTCCCGAGAAAAGTGCACCAACATCTCACAGGTGTCCACCCTGTAGTAGGTGAGAATCTTTTCTAAGGCACCTCAATGTCTGAGCTTGCTGGAGATCGCCTCCGCCTCAAATCCCATGGCAATGTAGGGTTTATATATTGGCATCAAACCCTCATTGGCTACTATTCCTCCGAGATGCCAATTCGAAAGGGTCTTCTCACCGTCGGGGCGAGATCCTCTCGTACCACGAGGGCTTGACTGCTGCTAGCCACTTGCTTCCCTTTCTAGGGGTGTTGCTCAGCTTCTCGAGCCATCTATAGAATTTTGGTGTCGAAGGCGTAGAACCCTTGTGTGTGTAGTTGGTGGAGCTCCTCGGACATCTAAAACAATAAACCAAGCAGTTAGAGCCTTGTCCCAAAGAAAGATGGGTCAATACAAGAATCCCTAAGACTACTGCTTGGGGAGAATAGAGAAAAGAAATTCTAAGGACATGGGGTGTCCTTGGGGCCAAAGAGTCAGCACTGGAGAATACCACCAGAAATTATGAACACCGCCGAAATCTGGGAATTTTCTAGATTCCGGTTGAATGTCCAAAAAGGCAAAAGTTTCCTAAGGTGTGTAGTAGGCCATTTTGACCACTTCTAACACCAAAATGTGCCTAACAAACCTATAGAAGGTCAAAATAACCCCTCCAGTACCACAAAACGCTCATTCTTAAGCATGCATCTAAACTCTCAAATTAAGCTCGATGCAAACACAACACCAGTAAATACTTACTCGAGATATAGCACCGATAAATGCTTAAACGAGTTCGAATGCTAAAGAATCGCTTGTCGTTTGCCCAGAAATAAGATGATTCTCGCCAACCGTTCAGAATTGCAGAGGAAGCTCATGAACGATTGAAGGACTAGGAAGCTTGAGAGAGAAGAGAGAGTTTTGGAGATTTTTAATTTCAAATGGTTAAAGTGCATACTAAGAGGCGGTTCTCGAGTTTTTATACTCACGGAACTTGAGGTGGAAGCAATCCCACCCCGACCATTGGATTACCTACGACGTAGGTACTTAAGAACAATCCAACGGTTATAATCTAAAAGGCACAGATCGTGATCATTAGCATTGGAAAATGAAGCCGTAGACACAGGGCAAGGGGACGCCTAGGGTACGGATTGGACATTTTGGGTCGTGGAGTTGACCCTTCATTAATTGCACAGATTGATGAGCCCAACAATAGGGAGTCAACACGGGGCAAACGTCCCCCCCCCCCCCCCCCGCCGAAGACCTTTTCGAATTACTCCTCAATCTAAATCTTCACTATCCAAGGACGACAGAAGACTTGGGGGCAAATGTTGTCCGTGTTTTCACCACCCAAAACATGGCAATTAGGAGTAATTAGCGACAAGACAAGTCATGAGGTTCTCACAGTGTGAACTCTTCCAGGAAACCCAATCCAACCAAGTCGTGGATGTCTCCATGTGAGTTCATGCCCCAAGGCATGTCCTTGAGGCGAGGATGTCTTCAAGAAAGGCTATCTTCAGTCATCCATCTCTCAGGTCTAGGATTCTGGTCCTCAAACCTGGAGTAGATGCCAGGTGTCAGTCACTACGGGTATGGGCCACCAGAAAATCATCTAACAACTTTTGGAAAGCCTTGATTAGTGGTGTCGAGTTCGTACCCTCGATAATCGACATTTCCCATAGCTCCGCCTAACATGAGCAAACGTGTGCCGCACCCTGACAGTCAGAGATATGTTCCCCATAAAGTTGGTATGCGACTTTCTGCAATGGGCCTTGTGCAATCTTGCATCATAGTCTCTATTTAGTGTAGCCCTTTTTGTATTAATTCAGCATTAATACCCCAGAATGGGAAATTTGTATTAATGATAGATGATTAATATTAATGACCCGAGCCTCTATAAATAGGGCAGGGGTATCTCCTTGTAAAATGTTCATATTTTTAGAGAGAGAAACTCTGTAACTTAGTGCAATATATACGATGCCTGAGAACTACCATTGGAGCTTGCTCAAACAAGCTTCAAGCTCACTAAATACCAGAAACTCGTGGACTATGGCTCTTTTATTGCCTGAACCACGTAAAACTCTTGTGTTCTTTTCTATTATTTTCTTTAAACTCCCAGATTAGGTTAATAGCAAAAAAGGCAGTCAACAATTACTTTGTAAACTTAGATTTTAATTTTTTACAATATTATTACTAAAATTAATTATTTTCTTAAAAATATATGTATTATTACTCAATTTTATAAACTATGTTTATACAAAATAATATATTAGTATATTTTAAGTGAGTGTATTTATCAAGGAAGCTTTGACTAAAAATAAGCATATATAAGGGGTCATTTTTTTACTATTTCAAAAAATAGAGGGTTATTTTTAGTTTTTTCGAAAATTCAGAGTTAAACTTGGTAATGTTCTTAAACTGAGGGACCAAAATAGTAATTTTCCATATAATTTTGATTAAAATTATGTCAAAGGGTGGTCAATCAATTTCAAGCTTGAAGGCAAGTGTCGTTAACTTGCAAATAGCCCCATTTTTGTATTGATTTGCCAAATACAAGATAGTATTTTGGTTTTTATTAAACAAAAAAGATATAAGTTAGTATTGAAGTAAACAAAATAATAGTAAAGTAGTATAATATAGTATAATCCCTTCTTTACATCATTCTTATTCTTCAATTTAATAGTTCACTATTTTTTTATTTTCACTAGGGTAAATACCCATTTGATACCCTATGTTTTATTGAAATACAAACTTAGTACCCTATGTTTTCAATAATGTTCATCTGGTACCATGTAATTTGAAATCATACATACTTGGTACCCTGGTACCAAATTTGGTCAATAAAATTGTATCAATATGACCAAACTATCTTCAATTATATGGATTTTAAATTCAAATTTCATTACTTAATTACATATAATTGAGGGCAGTTTGGTCATATTAATAAAAAAATTCCGATCAAATTTGAGTCATGGTACCAAGTATGTATGATTTTAAATTACAGGGTACCGGATCAACATTATTGAAAGCATAGGGTACCAAGTCTGTATTTCAATAAAACATAGGATACCAAATGAGTATATACATTTTCATTATCTCATTTTATTTTTCTCCATTAACCTAAAACCAACTCTACCCGAAACTTGACCTAGTTTGTCCACAAATTCAATTTCATTCTAGTTAGAATTCAATTGTTACACATTTTCAGTCTCAATCTCGACTCTAGTAACTCAAGCTAGTTCCAACTAAAACCATAATTCCAATTCGTCTTAAATTTAGTCACATTAGGTATTAAATTTGATGTAATTTAAAATTATAAATTTATCTTATTTTATAAAAATAAAAAAAACTAATAATTAATGCAGTGTATAGTTGCAGTCATAGACATAATCAAATGGTACTATAGGTCCCAAGTTCAAATCTCCCTCCGCAATATAAAAGAAAAATGCAGTATATACCATATCTTTTTTTTTTAGATTTAAACTTAATAGGGAAATTTGGGTAATTATGCAATAAATATGGTCCAAAATCAAAACTATGCTAACCACTATTGACATGTAATATTTATCCTAGTGTTTCCATTTGTTCCAAAAATACCCTTTTCATTGGTTTCCCAATTTCTCTCTCTATTCTCTCGGGCTCTCTCTCTCTCACGGTGTCGAACCAAAAGGGAAGCAAAAACCCCCCAAAAAACTCTAGAATCTAGCCTCTAATCCATCGTTTCCTCTTTAAAATCCATAGGCATGATCGAATTTGAGTCCTCCCTAACGTTGGTGTGTCGAAAAAATGTCCGGATAGGCAAATCGAAAGGACGGATTCAAAGGGGACGACCAAAGGAGCCAGAAATCATAGAAGGTAAGGGCTCAAACTATTTTTTTTGTTTATGCTACATTTTTTGGTCTGCGAGAGTGTTTTGAATGATTTTTGTGCATTTTGGTAGATCGGGGCTGGGAATACTTAGATTTGGGTTTTTTTTCTAATGTTTATCATTCACCTCCATAGAAATTGATGGGACTCTATAGGCCTCGATGGATGTCAAGGTGACATCCCTCAACATGGTTCAATAGGCCTCAATTGGATGGAAAACTATAGTTGTATCATTACCTCGATAGACTTTGACTAACCTCAATAAGAAATCAAACTTTGGGATTTCAGGGTACCTCGATAGTCCTCGACGAGTCGAGATAGGCCTCGATAGATTATCCATAGGTTTTAAAATAGATGGGCTTGATAGGCCTCGATGACCCATCAATAGTATTTGAAATTTATCACCTCGAAAGTACTCGATAGGCCTCGATACAAAGTGAAGAATTTGGGTATTTGTAGGATTTTGAGTGTCTCAATAGGTCTCGATAGAAATCGATAGGCTTATTTATTTATAGAATCTAAATGTTACTCGATAGACCTCGACAGGTCTCGATGGAACTCGATTGTACATAAATGTAGAGTTTACCTCGACAAGCCTCGATCATTGCTTTATTTAATTGTACCTCAATATGCCTCGACATGCCTCGATGTGCCTCGATAAAAATAATTTTGCTTTGAACATGTATTGCCTCGACAAGCCTCGATGGGCATCAATGGTTACTAGATTGCATAAAAATGTTATTAACATTTTTTTTGTTTCAAATGCCTGACCTTATTGTGTCGTTGGAGAAGCACTTTCTTGCTTGTGTTACTTATAGGGGCAATGCTTACTTAGATACCCTTATAGAGTAGTTTTAGAGGCATGGGTTGATTGAACGGGCAAATGCATGCCCATTGGGACAGTTCTTTAATGCCAAGGCCTTTAGTTTTTCTGGGGTTCTTCTGCACCAGTTGATGTTGTGTAAGGTGGAAAGCAAGAAGCTTGAAGAGGGTCAGTTCTACGTGGGCAACAGTCTATATAGATTCGGTATTGTGGAGTTTGACCTAGTTACCAACCTGAATTTTGGAAAAACTCTGTCCCCAGATGAGTTGAAAGAGCATCTTACTAGTGATCGGATCATCTAGAAATATTTTAATGGTGAGGTGAAGGTTAGTTTTGATCAATTGGAAGATGCTCTAAAGTCCTCGACAAACCCAGAAGATGCATTTAAGCTGGGTTTATGCTACTTGATAGAGGGGTTGTTGTATGCCCCTGAGAAGACAACCAACATATGGTGTGATTCACTAAAGCTGGTTGATGTTGATTACTTTTTCAAGTATCTGTGGGGGAAGTTGTCCTTTAAGAAGTTGATTAGAGGCGTTCAGAAAGACATGAAAAAGCAATTGAAAATTTACGAGAACAAGAAAAAAGAGGGTTCAAGGATACAACAGAAGGAGTCCAAGGATAGTTTCTATGGCTATGCCCCTACACTTCAGTATTGGGCTTTTGAGGCCATGCCAGATATTGGGAGGAAATTCAGTGAAAAAAGTGGGAATTAAATTCCCAGGATGCTTAGTTGGTCTACCAAGACCGATATCTTTCCTTCCACATCTCAGTTGGTTTCGTTGTTCAACAAGACTCGAGTAAGTTCAACTTTATCTTCTTAAAATGTGACAAATTAATTTATTGATATTTTACTTTATTAAAGTATTTCTGACATATGTTATTTGTTAATGCACTGGGTGGTATTTTCCATGTTGAAGTCACGTCCCGGTGAGGTGGACTACTACAATAGCCTCCCAGACGTTGATGGTCAATTATTCCCTGAGTTAGGATTATTTGGAATGGAGGCTGAGACTGTAGTGGAGGTAGTAGAGCCCGAGAAGGAGGCAGAGAACTTGGTAGAGGTTGCAAAGGCAGCTTCTGTTTTTTACGAGGATGGCACTACACAGGACGATGCACTTTCCTCTAGTCAGGTTTCATGGCCTGATTATGAGCAGTTGATGCAGAGGCTCCAGAGGATTAAGGAAGGCCAGTCTGATTATGCGCGGTTGGTGCAGAGGCTCCAGAAACTTGAAGAGGGCCATGCGACTTTACTTAAGAATCACATAACGATCATGGATCAGTTGGTGCAGTTGATTTCAGTGGTCTCTGATCAATCTAGGGAACAAAGTCGACCCACCCACCCAGACTTAGATACAGAGTCAGATGTTATGCCTTATGACTACAAGCTTGATGATCCACCTTCCACTCCACAGGCCCAGGCATCTATTGTTGCCAGCCATGCCGATAGTCCTAGTGTACGAGTGTTACAGTCTAAGTAGGCAGCTGGCCTTGAATTTATCAGGAAGAAACGCAAGCCTAAGCATTACGATGACTTCACCGACCCTGTGAAGAGGCCAAGATCAGATAAATAAGCACTAGTTACAAACCCTTTGAGGAAGTTTGACCAGCAGTAAGAGAAGAGTTTCCTTAAGTGGCTGATCGGGAAGATTGACAACAAGAGGGATTGTTTTGTCCATACTGGGACGCACAGAGTGGCATGGTTCTTGCAGTTGCACACCATTCGGAATTGGCTTTATGATTCGGTATGTAAATTACAATTATGTTTTATATTCAATCCTTAAACATATTGATGGTTCTGACGAATTTACATGTTTTTTCAGCACATTGATGTCGCTCTGCACATGCTACACCATCGACGCCACTTTTATCACATCGCATTTCGGTAGTCTGCTGCTATCATGAACACCACTTCCCCCATGTGTGCCTAGGTTGTTGGAATAATTTCAAACAAACAGGGGAGAAGTATACATGGGATGAGGACGTGCTTGAATTGTTGAAGGGCGACCCAGATCAATACCTCATATTCTGGGTAGTTGTTGATGACGTATATTTTTCCTTGCACATCCCACAAGCACAACATTGGGTTGCCACTGAAGTGTCCATTTAATTGTGGCACATTAACATATATGATTCCAGGTTAGTCCGTCTCTATTGGTGAAAGTCATTAAGCCTTGATGTTAATTGATGTCTTCTTTGTTGTTCATGTCTGGCTTGTTTGTCGACCATGACGAGCTCCAGTTGCAACCTAGCAGGAAACCAAAGTCATTCCAGTACTGTCGTCTTGGCCCTGAGGAGGTGCCTCAGACTATGAAAAGGTATTCCCCTATTTAATTAGTGGTATTTGAAATATGTTTATTGAATTTAATTATACAAACTTTATTTATAATTGACACAAATTCACTTATATGCAGTAGGGATTATGGTATGTATGCCATAAAACATATCGAGCATTTTGTTGCCAAGCTACCACTCGATACCGTTACCGATGCGAACATGCAGCATTTTAGAACCAAATGGTGTGTGGACCTATTCTTTCAGACATTGGCACCGTGATTATATTTTTTTGAATATGTGAACATTATTTTTTTTTTGTACATACTCGTTAAAAATATGTATATATCACTTATTTTCTACCTCGATCTGCCTCGATAGAACTCGATTAGGCTTGACCCAAAATTTTAACTAGTATTAAAAAATACAACTGAAATCACATAAAATTGTCTTCCTTGACAAAAATCGATAGGTCAAACAAACTGCCTCGATGAGCCTCGACAACACCAACTAAGGACCCTCAAAATGTTAAAATAAATCTACCTCGATGGCCTCGATGCTACCTCGACAAGCCTCGATGAAGCCTAATCAAGCTATGAACATAGCGGCCTTGATGCTACCTTGACAGACCTCGATGGGGCCAAACCAAGCAATGAACATAGTGACCTCAATGAGCCTCGATGCTACCTCGACGGGCCTCAATGAGGCCAAATCAAGTTATGAACATAGCGACCTCGATGGGCCTCAATGCTATCTCGAAAAACCTCGATGGGGCCATATCATGTCATGAACATAGCAACCTCTATGAGCCTCGATGCTACCTCGACAGACCTCGATGGGGCCAAATCAAGTCATGAACATAGCGGCCTCGATGGTTCCTCAACAGACCTCGAGTCCCCATCGAGGCGTGTCGAGGCCCATTGAGGCATGTTGAGGTGGACAGGGAAAAAATTGCTAAGTTTTTTTTTTCATCTAGACAAAAACCATGAAAATAACATCATAAGAACCTGAATGAAATAACAACAATATCCCAGTGACATCAATTCATACACTAGAAGTTTGCATACAACAAAATAAACAACACATTGATAGGACAATGTTTAAAGCCTAACATTACATGACTTCCTATTGTGCCCATTACCACCACATTTGCTACACTTACGTGGTTGGGCAACCTTTTCCCCGCTAGAAGGATAGCGGTTGTTCTTCGGCCTACCCAACTTCTTCTTCTTCGGCCTTCCTACAAGATTTGTCTCAACAAGGATGCCGACAACCATATCTCTGATGTGATCAGGGATCACCCATTCATCCTCGTGACCATAGGGTAAATAGTTTCCTTATAAGTTTCCCTCCATGACTCGATTCTGTAGTAAGGGGACACAATGAGTAGATGCTTACGCTCCTTTTTCTGGCTGCAACAAATGCATGGACACACAATATCCCAATGGTTTAGAACATGCAACATGATCATGATTTTGTGGCCAAGTTTACCTCACCATCAACCACAAGAAATTCATGATGACCAAGGACTTGGACATCTAGGAAATTTTCTTTCAGACCCATTTGCTTCAAATCTACCTCCATCAGTGGTGCTAACACACTTGTTGCTTGTTCACGTCTATCGACAAACCACGTCTGTAGAGTGAATTGTATGAATTTAAGAAAAGTGGCAAGTGGAAAGGTCCTTGCCTCCTTGATTTTATTGTTAAAGTTTTCTGCATAGTTGCTCGTCATGATATTGTATCGATTTCCAAGAAAATAAGCACGAGTCCACTTTTCAAAACTAATTCCCTCAAGATATTGAGAAATGGGAGGATCAATTACCTTAATTTTTTCAAAGAACTTGTGAAATTCTATCTTTCGATACGCATACGCTGCACATCCCATGATTTCTTAACAGTGACCGATTTTTAATTTTTCCACCACATTCATACAGATGTGGTGGTAACAAGCACCGTGGTAGGCATCTGCGAACACAAACTCCAAAGCATGAGTAATGCTTGCATGCATGTCCGATACAAAGGCTACGTTGTCAACGTCCCCTATGGCTTCCTTCAAATTTTTCATGAAATAAGTCCAAGAGTTATGGTTCTCACTGTCCACCAGTCCGAACACAATTAGAACAAATGGTTGTTCGCATCCAACACAACAACACATAGCATGTGGCCGCCATACTTGTTCTTCAATAATGCGCCATCCACACAAATGATAGGATGACAATACTAGAATCCCCTCTTAGAAACACCAAGGGAAAAGAAGCAATACAAGAAACGACCATCTTCGGCTACAAAATCAGTAATTGTACCTGGATTCTTCTGCTCCAGCTGACACAGGTATCCAGGTAACTTGGAGTATGAATCCTCACATGTGCCTCTAACATACATAAGTGCATTTTCTCTGCATCTCCATGCCTTCTCATAGCTCATTTTGACCCCAAAATGTTGCTTCATGTCCTCCCTTATGTTGTTTGCCATGTACCGAGTACCATCAATAGCAAATTTCCTCTTGATTAGGTGGGAAACAACCCGTGGTGCTGCTTGACAGTGGTTCTTCTCTTGGATTTCTTGTGAGCAAGTGTGTACATCGTCGTAGACAGTAATCTCAAACATTTCAGACCACATTTTTTTTCTTTCCCCTCAATCTCCAACCACAATCAGGATCCTTGCAGGTAATGTACCACACATCAGTACCAAATTTCTTCACCATAAACTCAAAATTATTCTTCATCGCAAAGATGGCTGCCTTGGTTTTCAATTCGAGCTTGTTCTGAAAGAACTTGCCAAGGTGCAATTCTCTTGAAGATGTGCCGGTTGAGGAAGGATGATATCAATGTGAGGCCTCTATATATTCTTTGGTAAACATGGGAGCACTCCAAGTTCTACGATCTTCGCCTAAGTCCAAAGGAGAACTCCACATATTGCTATCTTCAGTTCTACCTGAACTTGGACTACTGCTGGTCCCAGGTGTTTGCCGACCTTCTCTTCTGTGCTCCTCAACTACCATAACATCTGAACTCTGCGTTGGCAAATTTACCCTAATATTTGGCCCATCAACTACTACTGCATCAGCAACTGGATCGTCGTTGACATAAGGATCGTAGCCATAGGTATCGTACTCCGCTGTGTTAAGAACATGTGGTGGAGCTCTAACAAAGAAATCATCGTGGACAATATCGTCTGGATTTGTCTCTTGAACAAATGTCCCAACCTCACTTTGAGTTCCCCTGAAACCATGACATAGGGGAGAAATGTTCTCTTCAAATCGAACTTATTTATTAACGGTGGGGGAGGCCGAAGCATTTCCTAAACAATCTTTCTTAACCAATGTTACACATAGAGGAATTATCTTCTCAATAGATTTCGATGCTAAGCCCATGAATGCATGAACAGGCCTATCATTTTTCATAATGATAGGTTTGAAGGGTTGTGAGAGGCATGTGTATAGGACCTCAAGTTTCAAGTTTGTAAATCCTAAAATTGGTAAATTTTATAGAGATATCTTTTTATTTAAAAGATGATTTTAAATTCATTTTTATTGTGATTTTCGAAATTAATTCCTTGGATTAATTGGTAAGGTTTGCCAATAATTCCTTATTTAGTTTGATATTCTCACAATATGCTTATAAAAGGAATTTGTATCTTGTTTTTATAAAGAAAATATTTTGTGCTTATTCAAATTCATTTATGAAAATATTTTCTATTAATTTTCGTGATTTCCAAGATATTCAATTACATAAAATACAATCTTTGAGAAGTTAATTACTATTTTTATCTTGAGAAATTTGATCTGACCCAGGTATTAGATGTCCCTACAAAATCTGTGTCTGTCAGATTAAAATCAACTAAAAATGGCAAATCTTCATTAATCATGAATATCTTCTAATATTCTGGCTTTTATTTGTGATTCTTTCTCAGCTTTTCTGAGCACGAAATAATCTCTATAAATAGGCTTCTAGGGCCTTGAGAAAAAGTAAACTCTTTGATGCATAGTTTGTGAGTGAATTGTAATATTTGTGAGAGTTCATAGTTTGTATTCAAAATCATTATATTCATGTGTTCTTGTAGTAAAATGAGTGTTTAGTTTTGTGGTGAGTCTATACCACATTCATGAGTGAATACAAGTTGTAATTTGAACACAACTCTTATAGTCTTCGGGAGAAGATTCTTACAAGCCTTGTGTCGGGAGGATGCAAGCACTCACTGGCCAATGATGGGAGTTCAAGTGGTTAGGCGTTTCAATCAAAATCAGATTAGTGAAGAGAAGTACAACAAAGTTGCAGCAAATCTCAAGAGGGAGTCTTGTTTTGTTTAAGTTAATATTTTGTACTTGTGATTCTTTATTAATTGAGTTTATTCTCTGGGCATGGCCACAAGGAGTAAGTTATCCAAAAGAGTTTCTGAACCTTGTAAAAATCTGTTGTGTTCTTTATTGTTTTTGCACTATCTTTTTATTGTGTTCAGTTTGTGTAACGCCCAAGTTGCCCCAGAACAGTTACGGTGAACCGGAAATTTGACCCGCTACCCGAGTCCTTTGGTTAAAAACGTGCTTCTAAGTGTTATTAATAGGCTACGGTGGAAAAACAATAAAAAGGAAATGATATATTTTATTAAATACACAAAATTGTTCATGGGCCCATAAAAACATTTACAAGTTATTTACAACTCAAAACGATTATTACTGTTTCAAATTTACAAATCCGCTAACCTAAGCGGCAAAAATAGGGTAAACCCCATAGTTCCTCTGAGAACTCCTTGGCCGTGGTGGTCAAGCGGCCGCATATGTACACATCACCACCTAAGCTCTCCACTCAAGGCTGGGTGAGCTTTTCTTTCCCTTTACCTGCACCACATAGCACCCATGAGCCAAGGCCCAGCAAGAAAACACAATATAGCATGATATAATATCAATAGTGATCATAATAATCATTCAGGACTTTCAGTCCAAAACAGGTAAGTGACAGAGGAAAAGTCACTAAAGTGGGTACAGCTCCCTTTAACCATGTGACAATAGGGTCACCGGGGCTTAACAGATAAGTGAACCTTTCACTAGCTTAAACATGATAGGTGCATGGTGACTTGTCACCAACATAACCTTCCTCATGACCATAGAGTCATAACCCTGGAACATTGTTCCCTAGCCATGTGACAATGCTTCCAAATCCCATTTTTGGTGCCAAATGAACCCAAAAACCATCCTAACATACCCCAAACATCACAACCATAAGAACCCTAGCCAAATCTCCCAACAAAACCAAGTATTCAACCTAGAAATCACAACAAAAAACTAGAACCAAAACAGGGCAAACCAGAGAATTCAATGGCTAGAAACTTACCCCAAGCTCAGCTTATGATGCTCTTCAAGGGTGGAACACACTCCCAAACTCCCAAGGCTTACTTCCCAAGCTTGAATCCTCGAGAATGATTCAAAAATCACAAAGAACACTGAAGGAGAAAAGGTACGGGAAGGCTCTTGAAGATGCTCTATTTTTCTACTTCTTTTACAGCCTAAAACGGCTTATATCTATCCTGGGGATGAAAAGACCATTATACCCCTAGGTCAATTAAAGGTTTCTAAAGGCTCCCAAGGGCAAAATTGGTATTTCCTACTTATCTCGTTAATCATAATTAACGCTCTCCAATTCCTGCTATTCTCGATATTCTCAAACACCAATAATTTATATCGCGTTACCCTTTAATTCTCGGTAACGCTCTAATCATTAAAATCACTCCGAGACGCATCCCAAGCCCTGAACTTAAACCTGTTATGACTAGACCGCTAATTAATATTCCATGATCGTCTCATGTCGAATAGCTCTAACAAACCCACATTATAATGTGGTCTCAAAAATATGTCACCGACATGCATACAAATACGCAATTACGCCCTTAACGGGCAAAATTACCAAAATATCATAATAACCAAATGTGGACCCATATGCATGCATATAACATAATATTATAATATAATTCACATATACATGCATATTATCATTTAATAGCATAATTAAACAAGTATGGCCCTCCCGGCCTACTAATCCCGCCATTAAATCGCATTGCGGATTCTGGGGCATTACAGTTTGTGTCGTGACAAGTTCTTATTTTGTCCCGACAGATCTGAAATTTGTTTCAACATTTAATTACCATTTCACACCTTAATTAATTCACCTGATTTAATTAATTTGGTAATTACTAAAAACAGAATTTCAAAGCCGTACACACATTTATCCACTTCAAGCTCATCATACAAAAATTCAACCAGTTGCTCGTGCGTCATGCTCTTCTCCAAAGGGAGAACTTGATTTTCACCATCTCAGAAAATCCAATCCTTATATTCCAGTTCCCAAACACCATTGTATGCAACAAATATAGAAACAATCGAATCTGTATTAACAAAAAAAAAAAAAAAACAAAACAAAAAGGTCAAAATTATAATAACATAAAAAAACTACAAAATATCGAGTTCCATCGAGGTCCATCAAGGACCGTCGAGTCTAATCGAGGTGGCCAAGTATGGGAAATTTTGTCTACGTATTGAGGTCCATCGAGGACCATCGAGGTTCATCGAGGTGGTCATCTATAGGACACCTCGGGTCCCTATCGAGGACAATCAAGCCGAATCGAGGTGGCCAAGTATGAGAAATTTTCTCTACATATCGAGGTCCATCGAGGTTAATCGAGGTGGTCATCTATAGGATACTATGGATCCTTATCGAGGTCCATCGAGGACAATCAAGGCTAATCAAGGTAGCAAAGTATGGGAAATTTTGTCTACATATCGAGGTCCAACGAGGACCATCGAGGTTAATCGATGTCGTCATCTATAGGACACTACGGGTCCCTATCGAGGTCCATCGATGACAATCGAGGTGTTTCATTCCTAATCTACATTGAGGCATGTCGAGGTACATCGATGACCATCGAGTTTCATCGAAACTTATCGAGGCAGACAAAGAACCCAAAAAAAGTCAGTTCTAATCCGACCGTGAACCAGTAAAAAAATCTAAAATGCAGACACAAATCTGTTCGAAATAGTTAAAGCAATGTAAATAACACAAGTGTCCTCACTACATATAATGAAAATATACTTACCCATAAGATTTGTGCCACTAGATCCCAAACCCAAAATGGAGTTTCTTGCCTTGATAGGATTCAAAACTTACCCAGAGAACAACTTCAAATCTCAGATTAGATAAGCTCCAAAATTATTATAGATCAAGAGAATACATGGTAGTTGCCTTGTTTTTTTTTTTTTTTTGAGTGAGAGAGCTTGAGAGAAAGGAAAACATGAGAGATAGAGAGAGAAGACAATATCAGAAAAAAAGATGACAAAATGACAATTTATGTTAGGGGCATTTTGGGAATCTAGGAAAATACTAGCATAAAAGAATGATGTTAACATGGAATAATTTTGTTATAAGACTCGCTTTATGCATCAATAGTGAAATTTCCCTCTTAATATTCTTTACAACTAATACAATAATGCAACTTAATACATATAATATAATACTATAAAGTATAATTGGTGAAAAATAATCAAATAAGGGTTAATGATATACAATAGTATGGTGGGGTTAGTAAGGAAATAAATTGTCGTTTTGTATACTTGTGAACACATGAGAACCGTTGCTAAATTTCTAGTATGTGCCCCCTTTCACAGGTATTGGTCCTCCTCTCGACATCATTATCATCACAATAAACCCAGTGAGCTTCCTTAAATATGCCATACACCTAAGTCTACCGCAGTGTCCATTCCAAGGCCGGCTCAACTCAACCCCATTTCGATCCTCTGCCCTCGCTCATTACCCAAATGCTCGCCCCAGTTTTTGCTGCTCCCATTTGGTAGATACGTCTCTCCAATTTTCTCATCTCTGTTTCTCTAAAACTCAGGTGACATTATCTATTTTCCCGCTATACTTTGGTGTAATTCTGAGGATTGTGTCTAATTTATTGTCGTTTCTTGCTTATTTCTAACACTGGGGTTTATGGTTGCTGCGAGTTTTATTGTTTTTTTTTTATACATTTGGGATATAGTGATTATTATTGTTGGGTCGCAACTTTCTGGGGTTTTAGGGGTTAGTTGATTTTTAAGGACTATTGATACTATTGTAAATTTTTGGCTTGATTTTTAGCTCTAGTGTATAGTACATTATTTGGCTCAGGTTATTTTTGTTCTTGAGTCTTATTTGGGTTGTGGAATTAGTCTTTTCTTTCCCTTATTATTGCGTCGTTTTTACTAATTGTCTTTTGCTGTCTGGCTTTGGGTTACAGGTCTTCGAAGATAGATTTGTGGTAGAATATACACTTTTGGGCCTTTAATTTTGCTACATTTATTATCTTCCCTATTGGATGGCGACCTATAGTTCAGCCTATGTTACCCTTTCGGATGCTCGAAACCCAGCAGGGGTACTTACTGTACTTAGAGGGAGAGTTCAAGCAGAGAACAACTTTGGAAGAAGTTTCAGTGGGAAAATGTCAGACGAGAAGAATGGATATTTGGGTGTAAGCCAAAAATCACATTTTCCGCAAATCAAGTGTTCTTCCAAGTCTCACAGTGTTAGTTCATATCAGAGTAAAGACCCTTTTCTGAATCTACACCCTGAAATTTCGATGCTTAGGGAGGGTAACAACACTGCCAACAATCCAAGAAAAGATAGTTCAAGTGGAAGTGTTACTGAGAACTTAGCAGACACAACAAGTTCGAGTAGTTACAATGAAGCAAAGATAAAGGTTATTGGTGTTGGTGGTGGTGGGTCAAATGCTGTAAATCGTATGATAGAGAGTGCAATGAAGGGTGTAGAGTTCTGGATTGTTAACACAGATATTCAAGCAATGAGAATGTCTCCGGTTTATCCTGAGAACCGTCTACAGATTGGTCAGGAGCTTACCAGGGGTCTTGGTGCTGGTGGAAACCCGGAGATAGGCATGAATGCTGCCAAAGAAAGCAAAACATCAATAGAGGAAGCACTTCTTGGATCAGACATGGTCTTTGTTACGGTAAGTTCAGTTCTAATACTTTCTAATTTCTCAGATGAGACTGGGTTTAGTGGTTATGCTGTAGAATGAATTTCTTTCAAGTGTGTTTTGTTAATAAATCACGTTGTTTGTGTGTTCTGCAGGCTGGAATGGGTGGAGGTACTGGCACCGGTGGTGCTCCTGTAATTGCTGGGGTTGCAAAGTCAATGGGAATATTGACTGTGGGTATTGTCACAACTCCTTTTTCTTTTGAGGGGCGGAGGAGGGCAGTTCAAGCACAAGAAGGAATTGCTGCTTTAAGAGAGAATGTTGATACACTGATAGTCATTCCTAATGACAAGTTGTTGACAGCAGTTTCTCAGTCTACCCCAGTAACGGAAGCATTTAACCTGGCAGATGATATTCTTCGACAAGGTGTTCGCGGTATCTCTGATATAATCACGGTATGAAGCTGTATTTGTTTGAGTTTTTTCCTCTCTTTTGGAGCCACCAGCCTTTTTTATTATTGATGTCGAGCCAAAGTTTGATTTTAAAAATAGGTCTGGTTTGGGATTTTTTTCCTCATTTAGATATTATTGTGGTTATTATAAATTGAGTAGAAGAAAACAAAAATTTGGGGAAATTGGTGATGTAGAAATTTTGTGGTGTTGTCTTTATTAAGGCCATCCACTGACCTTTCTTTAAGTGTTTGACTCTTTTCAATCATGGAGAAAGGTTGGGACTGTAGCTAGGGGTCGTTAGTATTCGTATGAGTACATTAATTTTAAATGGTAATGGCAGCTGTGCATTCTGTTTACAAACTCTTACCTCTTTTAGGTTGCATGTATGATAATCTCAATATGAACAATTCAGGTGTAAGATTGCTCTATTAAGCCTGCCTGCACTAATATTTCTGAATCTATATCTTGATGTTAAAACAAGAAATTCACATAAGATCAAATAATATTTGTTTATTTGCTAGAAAACTTTCCACTTAAATTGGTGCTGAGCTACTTTAATTGCAGATACCTGGGCTAGTAAATGTGGATTTTGCTGATGTGCGGGCTATAATGGCTAGTGCTGGCTCTTCATTGATGGGAATAGGAACTGCAACAGGTGACTTTGAGCTACACTTTACTAAAATGTTTCAATTCTGATATTATGATGGCTTTGCTTGATTTTATAGTTTTCTTTTCTGGAACCACATTTATATTTCTTTATCTCAAGTTCTCATTATAGCACCATCATTAAACACCTTCTCTTGGGTAGTCAAAATGGTTAGATACGACTAGAACTTCTCAAAAGTTATATAGCTGGAGCATCAAATGAAATATCATATATGAGTGGACAGGATGAAACTAAATTGGTTCAACAATTCCAAGTTTGCACATGTGCCACATGTCACTGGGACTAATGGAGTTTTGTTTACGGAGATATAAGAATAATTTGTGTATTGTGATTGTTTACCTTATTTAAGTTTCTCAAAATGCCCATATGCAGAGATATTAATCCTGTGGTGCTTATTTTTGAGTAGGGAAGACTAGGGCAAGAGATGCTGCATTAAATGCCATTCAATCTCCTTTACTAGACATTGGGATTGAGAGGGCAACTGGAATTGTGTGGAACATAACCGGTGGAAGTGATTTGACCCTATTTGAGGTGCTTCCAATTATCCCCTCCCTCCCTCTCTCTCTGCCTCTCTCCCTCTCTCTCTCTCTCTAATTTGTTTGGACCTGGTATTCTGGTAGGTGAATGCTGCAGCAGAGGTTATATATGACCTTGTGGATCCAACTGCAAATTTGATATTTGGAGCTGTCATAGATCCATCAATCAGTGGTCAAGTAAGTTCTCCCTCATTCTTAAGCTGACAAATAAAGAAATTAGCATAAGCAGCATGGTTAATAATGTTGTTTTATTCTCATGCTTCTATTCAGGTTAGCATAACTCTTATTGCAACTGGATTCAAACGCCAAGAAGAAAGTGAAGGAAGGCCAGTCCAGGTATCAGTGAACTCTGCATCTCCTTTTTCATTTTCACATAATTTGGCTGTATATTTCTTATTTTACCAATTATACTGAATGCAGGCACAAGGAGACATGAGCCTTGGAATCAATCGGCGGCCATCAACTTATACCGATGGTAGTGCAGTGGAAATCCCTGATTTCTTGAAGAAGAAAGGGCGCTCACGTTTTCCAAGAGCTTGATGTGCGTTTGCTTTCTCTCAATAATACATATTTCCCGATCTAATCCAATTCGTTCTTTGAATTTAGCATCCCTTCTTAGGATTTTAATATACTCCTTGCTAGGTATTTAGATACGTGTCGTGCCTTCTGTTAGTGGTTTGCCCTGATATAGCATATATACTGGTATTGAGTAGCTGGTAATAATATGTTCTAGGTTTGTTTGTGTGCCTAAGAACCATGCTCAAGTGCTCGGAGCTTGTTCCTTTTTTTCCTATCAAATTTGAATACACTGGCTTGTACAGAATTTTCCATTAAGAGAGTTATGTAGAGCCACCAATGGTTCAAGAATTTTTGTTTGCATTGACTGCCAGCAATTTGTGAGGTTCTCATAACGCCTTACATCACTTTCTGAAGTTAGGCTTTCTTAATTATCTTCCCGAGTCGTTGATACTTGAAACTTGGAAAAGGTAGAATTCAAGGTATTGGAAAAGATAAATTTGAAAACACAGAATGTAACACGTCCTTTTCCAGTTACCAAAGAAAACAATAATTAAATCACCCATGAGCAAAGAGGACTGGGGGTAAAAATGATACAAGAAGACGAAAAAAGAAAAAAAGGATGGAATCCCTCTAATGGTTAATCCTGAATGTTCTGCGTCTATAAGATATCATTAGTTATTGGCAAAAACTATATTGCGTCACACTGTACAGAGTTTATTTGTTGCATAAATTTATGGCAGACCAGCTTCTATGAACTATACGTTCGGCCATTGAATCTCAGGCCCTATAAAATCTAACCAGTTACCAGTAATCTCCACAAGAGCACGACCCATCTGCAAAATGGTGAAATCTGCTACTATCCCTAACAATAATCTTTCTCCGAGTCACCTTAGAGATGAACTTGATTGCAGAATGGCAATCCAAGCATACCCTTAAATTTTTCTTAACTATGATTGGCTTACCAGATGGCATACTTAGTAAAGCAAATGCAATAGCTATTCTCTCACTGTGATGGTGAAGAAACTGCAGCTTTTCATTGTCATTTATGTCAAGTGGGACTGAAGCAGTGCAAGGAACATATCCAGCTTCCTTTATCTGATCAAGAAGACGGTCAAGCTTTTCATATATTTCCTTCCTCTGAGGATGAGACCAATCTTCGGATCCAAAGATATGAGTTTTGTTTCTAATATCAACCCAACTATAACCAGGTAACTTCTTCACGCTTCCTTCTTTCATCATTGTTCTCAAAGTCCTCACTTCTTCCCATTTTTCTTCCTTCGCATAAAGATTCGAAAGCAGAACAAGAGCTCCGATGTTTTCAGGTTCAAGCTTGATCAGTCTTTCAGCTGCAAGTTTGCCCCTCTCGACATCACCGTGGACCCTGCAAGCTCCAAGAAAAGAACACCATCCAAAAGAATTTGGCTCAAACGGCATACTATTTATAAAGTCTTCAGCCTCTTTAAGCCTTCCAGCCCGGCCAAGTAAATTGATAACACAGTTGTAATGTTCTTCTCTAGGTACCACTCCATATTTCTTCTCCATGAAATGGAAGTGATTCAGCCCTTCTTTCACTAAACCAGCATGGCTGCACCCAGATAGAAGACTGGTGAATGACATTGCATTTGGTTTTACTTCAAGAACCATTTTATCAAATGTTTCCATCATTTCTTTTCCTAACCCATGTTGTGAAAACACATTAAGTAAGGCATCCCATGCAATCTCAGTTGGGTTTCGGATCTCATTGAATACTTGAAATGAATAATCAAACAGCCCACATTTCCCGTACATATTAACAAGACTGGCAGAAATGTAGGGTTCAGAATCAAAATTAAGCTTGATAACTTGGGCCTGAAGCTGGGCTCCTTGTTCTAACGCAGCTTGGTTGGCACATGCCTTGATCAAGCTTGAGAAAGTGTACTCATTGGGTTCAATTCCCTGCCTCCTTAAATCAACAAACACGTCTAAAGCACCATCAATTCTATCCATTTCGCCATACCCATTAATCAAGGATGTAAAAGACACAATATTTTTGTGATTTGAGACAATCACAAACACATTGGAAGCACTTTCCATGTCTCCAGCTTTAGAGTACATATCTAGGAGTGCATTACCCACAACAACCTTTGACTCAAATCCTAACTTTACAACACTGGAATGAAGACTTGTTCCAAACTTATAAGCTTTATTAGCTGCACAAGCACTTAATGTCACACTAAGAATATGAGGATCCATCAGAATCCCATCCTTAATCATCCTCTCAAAAGCTAACAAAGCTTTTTCAGATTCACCGTTCTTTGCATATCCATCAACCATTGCGGTCCACAACACAGCATCTTTACACGGAATAACCTCAAAGAACTTGCAGGCATCAATCATCAGTCCACACTTTGAGTACATATCCGCCAAATTACTTCCCACATATAGATTCGAATCAAGGCCGGATTTTAAAGCAAGACAATGCATTTGCTTCCCTAGTGTAATCGACCTGAGAGACACGCAAACTTTACTGATACTTGCAAACGCAAACTGGGTTGGGTTCATACCGGAGATTCTCATATGGGAAAAGGCTTTTACTGCTTCTGGAAACCACAAGTTTTGAGAAAACCCAGTGATCATAGCTGTCCAGGAAACAATGTTTCTTTGAGACATTTTTTCAAATAGGTTCTGAGCGTAGTGAATAACTCCGCATTTTGAATACATGTTTATTAGATGGTTGGTGAGAAAGGTACATACTGGATACCATGTAAGAAGAAGCTGGGCATGGAGCTCTTTGCCTTTGATTAGCTGCTTCGTTTCGGCGCATGTTTGAATAATCTGCGCCAAGCTTGTGGAGTCCAAACTGCACAAAGTGTGGTTTCTCATTGAGAAGGTATTAATTGAAAATTTCAGGAAAAATTTCCGAAATTTATAATTATGGGCTCTGCTTCTTAATCCTGTGTTTGGTAGAGACAGTAGACAAAATAGGAAAGATAGAGAAAGTGAAGGAAATAATTTTTTCACCAACTTATTTGGTAAAAGAGGAGGGGGAAAGAAAACTAGTTTCTTTCTTTGTTTGGTATTTGGATTAAAATTATTTTGATATTTTATTCTTATATTTTCTTTATTTTTATTTTTATATTAATTTTTATGTACTAGATAGATGTAATTAAAGTGTAGTAAACTTAATTTTTTTTTTATAAAATTTTTATAATTGTCATATGAATTTTAATAAATAAATAATATTACATATAAAAGAATGACATAAATATATTAAAATAAAAATTAAATTAAAACATTGTTTAAGATTTTTTTTAATATGTATATATATATATATATTATGATAACATTTTAGATCACAAACTACCTTATTTAAAGTACAAAACATACACATTAATGATTGAAGAATAAATTTATTTATTTTTTATAGAAAATAAATATTATTATAATTTCTTATGCACACAGTCTTACTATTTATATATATATAACACTTATATATAATATATTTATAATATTTGTTGTTTTTTTATATGAATATATATATATATATTTATATAAGTTAGATAAAAAAAATGACATGTTTTCTTTTTAAATATAAATGATAAAAATTTTAATAAAAATAAAAATTATGTATTTTATATTATTATTATAATGATATTTTTTAATATTTAAATTCATATTAATATAATTATTAAATATTTATTCTATCGAAATTTTATAAAAATTAAGATTATATATTACAACAATAATATTTTATAACATTTGAATTAGAATTTATATTAATATAATTATTAAATGTTATTATAATAATAATATTTTATAATATTTGAATTTATATTAATATAATAAAAAAAACATCACTTTTAATTGATTTTACAAATATATTATATTAAATATTTAGAACATTACGTTAAAATTAAAAAATAATTATTAAAACTGCGAAAAATCGTTAAATACACAATTTTTATATAAAATAAATCTACTCATTTTCACCTCAAATCTTTATAAAGTTAGCTTATTTATTATTATTACACCATCTTTAAATACAAATAATAATGAATATAATTTCTTAAAATTATGCATTGACCGAATATGGTTAGTATTCTATCATATCATGCATTTACCAACTGTTAACTTCTGTAAAGAATGTTTGAATTTTATATCTACATGTATAACATGTTCCTATCCACTTACCCTAAAAACCCTCCTGGACATAAGCACTAGGTCTTCAAATAAACACATCGTAACTTATGACTCAAAAGATTCAGTTGATATAAATAGAAGTTTATGGATTGATCGGCATATGATCAAATAATAACATTATTTGAACTCTTTATAGTAAATGGTATTATATAAAAAATTTCAACTCATTTTGTCTAGTTCTACATAATCTAGTTACATAAAGTGCCTCCACTTCAGCGTTTCTACATTAAATCATTTGGATCAAAACTATTGCATTTTTAATAATAGTAATTGTACTAGCAATAAGTAATTAAAGATCCCTAACTTTAATCTACCACTTCATTATCTATATTCTTAATCCTCTTATATATAACCTGTAATGCCCGGATTCCCTAATATGGTTTAACGGCGTGAATAGTAGGCCGGGAGGGCCATACTTGCTTAATTGTGTTATTAATTGATAAAATGCATGTATATGTTGATTATATTATAATATGATGTGAAATGCATGTATGTGAGTCCATATTTTTTAATTACAGAGGTGTGATGGTAATTTGGCCCGTTGAGGGTAAATTGTTTATTTGGATGCATGTTGGTGATATGTTTTAAGGCCACATTATAATGTGGATTTGTTCGAGCTATTCGGCATGAGACGATCTTTAAGTGTTAAAGTAGCGGTTTAGTCATAACGGGATTAAGTTCGAGGCTCAGGGTGAGTCTCGGGATGTTTTAATGATTAGAACGTTGCCGGGAGTAAAAAGGGTAACGAGACATGAATTATTGGTGTTTGGGAATTTTGAGAATAGCGGGAATTGGGAAGCGTTAATTATGATTAACGGTATAGGTTCGAAAGTACCAACTTTGCCCTTGGGAAGGCTTTATAAACTTTTAAAGACCTAGGGGTATTTTGGTCATTTGGGGTTTGGATATATATGAAGTTTGGATGGCTGTAGAAACCGTACAGAACAGAGCAAAAACAGAGTGAGAACTTTCTCCTTCCCGTACATCCATTTCTCTCTTTCTTCCTTTGAAGTTCTTGGTCCCAATTTGAAGATACAAGCTAGGTAATCAAAGTTTGGGAGTTGTAGACTCGGTTCATCCATTGAAAAGGACTTTAATTCCATTTGAGGTAAGAATTCACCCATGAAAAACAAGCCATACTCTGTTTTACTTTATAGTTTTCAGCTTATAGTTTTGGTGTGGATAGTTGGAATCAATGGGAGTCTTTGTGTAAGATTGATTGGGTTTTGATGAGGGTATGATGTAGATGAAGTTTAGGGGTTGAATTGGGTGTTTGGTAAGGTTTTGGATTGGTTTAGAGGGTTTGGTTTCAAGAGAAATCGCAAAGAAGATGAACCAGAAAGTTTCTGGTCTGTAATTGGCACAGCAGCGCCACTTAGGGCGCAGCATCGCTATTCAGGGCTCAGAACAGGGCTCTCTGACTTGGAAATAGGGCTGCAGCGCCATTTGACAGGGCTGCATCGATAGTCCATTTTTCAGCAAACCTATTTTAGGGCCCGGAATGATCCTTAAGGTTCGGGGTTTGGTTCCTTTGCCCCGTTTGAGTATTTTAAGAATCCCAAGAGTGGGGGATTGACCCCGGGAGTGTGATTTTAGATTGTAAACCATTTATTAATTTATTTTATTAATGGATTATAATTGGTTATGATTAGGTAACCGCTAAGGAATCTAAAGGTTGATCGTTCTCAGGGTTGTTTTTCTAATTCATTCTCGCTCGAACCGGAGGTAAGAAAAATGCACCCCAAGTGTGACATGCATGGATATTCATGAGGCATGTTGGTTGTGTTAATATGGACTTGGATTGAATAAAGAATGTTTAGCATATGTTGCTCACTTGCGCATGGTACTGACTCATTAGTCAGATTTGGCAAAGGTGCTAGTATCAACTGTGAAGCTGTGACTTATTAGTCAGGTTCGGTAGTGGTATTGGGCACTGGTCACGTTGAGCTGGCTCCTTAGTCAGGACGGCCTTAGCGTGTTAACGCAAGCTAACAAGATTAGATCTAATCGACGATCAACATTGAATGGCTCAAAGAGCATTAATGCCAGTCCGACCTTGAGGGTCAATGAATGAAATAAGCGCTTGGAGGCTAGTGGCTTACCTAGCAGCCACTCTCCCACTTGAAACAGTGACATGCTTAACAGTCACTCAGTATGGTTTATCAGAACCTGTTGAAGGCTAGTGGCTTACCTAGCAGTCATTCTTCCATTTGAATTGGTGACTTGCTTGTTAGTCACTCAGTATGGTTTATCAGAACCTGAAGTGATATTCACTCACTTGTTTGAAAGCTTTATGCTCAGTGTGATTATAATGATAATCATTTGATAATGTTTATGAAAAGTGTTATGTTTTCTTGCTGGGCTTTGGCTCATGGGTGCTATGTGGTGCAGGTAAAGGGAAAAAAAAGCTCACCTAGCCTTGAGTGGAGAGCTAATGTGGTGTTGTGTACATATGCGGCCGCTTGACCACCACGGTGAAGGAGTTCTCAGAGGAACTAGGGGGTTTACCCTATTTTTGCCACTTAGGTCGGCGGGATTGTAAATTTTAAACAGTAGTGACCATTTTGTACTGAGTACAACTTGTAAACGTTTTGTTTAGCTCTGCAGAGCAATTTGTAATGAGAATCTCCATTTCCTTTTTACTGGTTTCATACCTTAACCTGTTAATTACACTTAGAGCACGTTTTTTACCAAAGGACTCGGGTAGCGAGTCAAATTTCTGGTCCACTGTTCACCGTAACTGTTCTGGGGCAACCAGGGCGTTACATAACCTATATATATACTAAGATTATAGTTAATATTTTATAAATTCAGAATTTTATAATATTTTCTTTAATTAATTTCATAATGTTGACTGATTTTTTCATCAACTACAATTAAAATGCGAAGCTTAAAAAAAATAAAGATTAAACACATGATTTTACTTGGTTCATAAGATTAATTAGCCCTATTCCATAAATCAAATATATTGAGAATGAAAAACTTGCAAAGTTCAAGTCCTCTGTTAATTTAGTCAGTATTTTTGCATGCACTAAAGTTGTGATCTTATTATAAGTTGTTAGCTCAATGAAATAGAGTTATTTTTCATTACTTTTTTTGAGAATTTTAATTATTTTAGTGTCTTTTAGGTTTATTTACTTTAAATTTTATCGTTAGTAGTTATTTTAATATCTATGGTTGGAAATTTCTGGAAAACGTATGAAGTTTGGAGTCAAGCAACAATTTTTCGTTCAAGTCTTGTATTGGCTATGTATGCGTTCAAAGCTGAAACTTCAATGCTATTTTTGACTATGTTCTCGTTATTTTCTGGGAAAAACTCGTGATATGGAAGTTGTAGATCTCTTTCTCAGCTTTATAAATCATATTGAATCGTCTGATTTGGAGCTTGGATGAGAAAGTTATATGTGTTTTATTGAAAATTTTTGAATTGGGAAAAATACTTTGGGCAGAAAGCTTTGCGCGCCAATGTGAAATTTTTACGTGCCAGCGTGGTGTCACGATGTAAACTTATTTAAAGGTTTTTTAAAACCTATTTAAAGAGGAATTCATAATTTCACTTAGGGTTATCATTAGATATCATATCTAAAGGTGGATAGCAAGTTTTTGGAGAGAAAAATACAAGACAAGAATGGCTTTTGAAGATTGAAGATGGACCTAGACACTAATTTCACCTTCTACTCTTCTTCTTTATTTTATCTTGTTCCTTTGAATTTCGAACCATGAATTGTTATTCTTGTTTGATATTTTACTTTAAGATGATGAACTAAATTATTTTTCTAGGGTTTTAATGAAACTCTATGTTTCTAAATACGTTTTCTTTTTAATTCTTTATTTTGATGTTCATATTAATTGTTTATATTGATTTGTGCTTAATGTTTTTCAAAGAGTGATCAACTTTGAAATTGATTTAGTACTTAACTTGGAAGAGAAAATCTAAATTAGACCTAATCAATATAACCTAGGATTGACTTATTTATGTTGATATGTGTTTAGGATAGGAATATACATAATCATCCTAGGTAGTCAAATTTGGGCTAAACATAATGTTATTAATATCTTTAAAATTTTTATAGGAATATTGGAATTAATCTATTGGTTAAATTTACTTGTGATTTGGAAAAACCTTGTGAATAGTCTTGAACCCTAAACTAGCAATTAGAACATTAAATTAAAGATGATGAAAGATTCTTATCGAAGAACATATGGGGAAATTAATGACCTATATTTTTATTGATTATTTGAATTTTTGATTTGCAATTAGTTTACTTTCTTGCAACTTTATTTACTTTTCTTTATTTTCTTGAATTATTGTTTAACTTTAATTGAAAGAAAAATAGTGATTAGTATTTAACACTTAAAGATTATTCTCTGTGGGATCGATTTTAATATACTACATATTACGATATGTGCTCTTGCGTAAGGTTGATAAAATCAATAACACAAGTGATGTCCTAGCCTTATTTATAGGCAACTAAGGGGATTGAGCACATTAATGAGAGTTTATTACAATAATATTTTCATAATGAGATTAGTTATACATAAATGAAGATTTCCTTCCCATAAAATAGGCATGTGGGCTCCATTAGTTATTTGGCAGACCCAATACGTGGATGTCAAGCCCATTACTTTATTGGGAAATATGATTTCTGATACTTGTCATGGTGGTAGATGCACTTATCCCCATGTCAGACGGTGTCTTAGGACATACCCTTTGCTACTTGTACAGAACTGATAGAGTATTTTTTTTATAGTATTTTAAAGGGTTATTTTATTGAACTTTTGAGTTTATTTAGTTATTTTTGTGCAGTATGACATTTTGTTGCCTACGTTTAATGATATTTCAAATTTATGGGAAGTAATTGATAAATGATTGCGTTTGACTTTGAAAAGATAGAAATTGTTGAAAAAGAGGACATTTGAGCCGTGACGCTTGGACATAGAGCCGCGGCGCTGCGATTAGACAGAGAGGTTGAACCATCGAGAAATATAGGGCTGCGGCGCTGCCTTTGGGAGCCGAGGCGTTATTGGCTGGGGAATTGAAGTCGAGGCGTAGATATATTAGTGTCACAACGCTTGAGTAGTCAGAGACGAGGTGCATTCCAGTTTTTGGACACGGACCGCAGCACCTCATTATAGAGTCGCAACACCTGAGTAGTTAATTCGTAGAATAGGGCATTTTACGCAGGGGAAAAAGTAAGATTTCACATCTAAAGCACATATTACTATTTAATCATCATTATTACGAGTTCTGAAGAAAAAAAACCCTAAGGAGGAGACTCAAAGAGCACACTGAGGAGGCAAAGCTTGGAGATCAGCTAGTCTATCATTCTATTCCATTATTTACTTTTAGAATCTAGATTAGTGATGTTGATTTTTGGTTTAATAGATTTTTCTATGTTTAGCATGAGCTGATTTCTTATTTAGGGTGTTAATGGATTCTCTTGAAACCTTATGATTATTTAATCAAGTTTTTATGATTTTCTTATCAGTAGTGTGAATTATTTGTCTTTTGTTTAATGATTGTGATTAATTGGGCATTAATTGCATGATTTATATGATTTTAACCTAAGATCTGAGAAGTGAATGATAATTATGCTATAGTCAAATAATCGTAGATTTATATTGGACGAGAGTACCTGTATTATCTGTGTAGCTTAGGGATTGCGTGCTTAATGTCTACAATATGTTAGTTTACCACAAAGATGTAGGATATTACTTATTGTAAAGGATTATAAGTCCTAGTAAGAATATAATTTATAATTGTAATCTGCTATCACACTAGAGATAGGAATTCTTAAATTCGCATTAGAGAAGCATAGGTGGATAGTTGATGAAGTTAATAACCCTAACTTTTAATCCATTAATTTAATATTTAGTTTTGAGTTCTCCATTGTTCTATTTTATTAGTTTAGTGTTTAGTTTATTAAATTCATAATTCATTAATTGTCAATCAATTAGAATCAAAAATTAAATTTTGGTAATTGGTAACGGTCCTTGTGGGAATGATACTTTACTTACTGATTTATTACTTGTTACGATTGTGTGCACTTGCATAGTTCAAAATTATCACAACAAGGACCGACAACGTGATCTTCGCAGCCACTAGATGTGTCAGGCATGTGTTTGTAGTCCTGAGTGCCTTTCTAGTTAACACTTGGCAAATAGCGTTTATAACGTCCTAAAACTCCTAATAAGATTAAGTACTTGATTAACATGCCGGGAGGGCACGTGGGGTAATTATGCGAATTATATTATTATATGATTGAGTATGCATGTTATGTGTTTAAAAACCCCGCTTTTGTTAAAAATTGGCATTTCATAATTTTGACTCGTTGATGGTAAATTGTAATTATTATATGATATGTGTTTGAGACCACATTATTATGTAAATATATGTAATTTTCGGCCTGAATGAATCCTTTTGAGCGGTTTTAGCGAAAAAGTTACAACGGGGATAAATATCTATCTCGGGTTGAGCCAAAGGGTATTTTGAGAATTTCTAGTATTTTGAGAGTATTGGTAAAATGAAATTAATTGGTGGAGTAATTATGTTTGATGAATTAGTTGATAAATTTAGAGATTAGTTGTGTAATTATAATTTTAAGCTAAATGACCAAAATTCCCTTGAGGTTAGTTTTGAGGTTAAGCAAATGTGAGGGCAAAATGGTCTTTTGTTCCTAAAATTCGAAAAAAAAAAATGGCTAATTGCTGAAACTTAGCCACCCTTCACGTTCAAAGCACTCATTCCTCTCTTTTTATTCTTTTCTCCTCTCTTCTCCAAGGTTCACCTAAGTTCATGTACCAAGCTTTGATTTTTGAGAATTCTTAGAAGGGGTTGGGCATCAAGGGAAGGCCTTAAAGCTACTAGGAATCTGTTTCAACCATTGGAAGCCAAGAATTCGAAATTAAAGCTTAAGCAGAGGTAAATTTCTTCATTTGTTCTTCAATGGCGTCCTTGATAAAATTTTAGGGATTTTTATTGGTTTTAGAATTTTGGGGGTTTAAGGCCATTTGGATGTGTATTTTCACCATATTAACTAGTGGAGTTACTGAATTGATGCATGAATTTGGATCAAGTCACTGATTTTTTACTGGAATTTTTGGATTGGGAGCAAAAGTTTGAGTTTCAAACTCAAAGTTTCAAATTGTGGTTTTAGGTGGTAATTGGAAGTTTTATAATGTCTTGATGTTGTTTATAAGTTGTATTAACTATATTGAGGTTGAATTTTGTGTAAAACGGTTGAAAATCTGGTTTGGATTAAGGAATTGAAGTCTGGAATTCGCAGGGGATGATTTGGGGAAGAACACAAAAATTTGGGCTGCGATTTGAGTTTCCAAGGGCCTAGCGCGACCGCTCTAGGGTAGGGTGCGACCACGCCAGGTGCCCAAAAAACATTTTTTTTTTCTGATTTTTGGGAATTAGGCTCGGGGTTTCGAGGATCTATTTTGCAGGCCCACTTGGGGGCTCGAGGCACGATTCCATCACTGTAATGCCCCAAAATCCCTAATGTGGTTTAATGGTCAGATTAGTAGGCTGGGAGGGCCATAATTGATTTATTATGTCATTTATATGCATGTTTATGTGAATTATATTATAATATGATGTTAAATGCATGCATGTGGGTCCACATTTCATCGCAGGGGTATTTTGGTAATTTGGCCCGTTGAAGGTGTAATTGTATATTCGTATGCATGTCGGTGATTTATTGTTGAGGCTACATTATAATGTGGATTTGTTCGAGCTATTCGGCATGAGACGATCTTTGAGTGCAAATTAGCGGTTTGGTCATAACGGGATTAAGTTCGAGGCTCGGGGTGAGTCTCGGTGTGATTTTATGATTAGAGCGTTGCCGGGAATTAAAGGGTAACGGGATATGAATTAATGGTATTTGAGAATATCGATAATAGCGGAATTGGAGGCTGTTAATTATGATTAACGAAATAGGCGAGAAATGACGGTTTTACCCTTGGAAGCCTTTAGAAACCTTTATTTGACCTAGGGGCATTTAAGTCTTTTCTCCCCTAGGATTGGTATAAGCCATTGAAGGCTGTAGAAGTTTACCAAAAATAGAGCAAGTTCAACACCTCTCCCATACACCATTTCTCCTCCTTCTTTCTTTCATTTTTTTTTTACCTTAGTTTGAAGAAACAAGCTTTCAAATCAAAGGTTGGAGCTTAGAGACTTGGTTCATCCATTGAAGAGGACTCAAATCCCACTTGAGGTAAGAATTCATCCTTGAATTTTAGTTGTACTCTGTTTTTCTTATGGTTTTTCAGTTGAGGAATTTGAAGTGTGTAGTTGGGAATCAATGGAAGTTTTTGAGTAGGGTTGATTGGGTTTTGATGAGATTGAGGTATGAATGAAGTTTAGGGGTTGAATTTGATGTTTGGGTGATGTTTGGGATTAGTTTGGAAGCTTATATTTTAGGGGAGGTCGCAAAGAAGGAATCCAGAACAAATTATTGTCTACAGATAGCGCCCCAGCGCCATTCCTGGTGCCCCAGCGATAGGCAGGGCAGAGAGCTGGGTCTCTCTGACTTGGGACAGCGCCCCAGTGCTGATCCATTTTCCAGCAAGCCTATTTTAGGGCTCGGGATGACTTTTAAGGCTCAGGGATGGGTTCCTTTACCCTGTTTGGGTGGATTGGGAGTCCTGAGAGTGCGAGATTGGTCCTGAGAGTGAGGTTTTAGATTGTGAAACTCTTATTGATTTACTTAATTAATGAATTCCAATTGGTTATGACTAGGTGACCGCTAAGGGACTAAAAGGCAGATCGTTCTCAAGGGTCGTTCTTTTATTATTTCTCGCTCGAACTTAAGGTAAGAAAACTGCACCTTGTGTTTAGGACATGTGTGGTTATTATAGAGGCATGTTGATTGTTAAATATGGACATTGATTGCATATTAAATGCTTGGCAAATCTTGCTTACTTGTGCATGGTACTGACTATTCAGAATCGGCACTGGCCGCGTGTTACTGACCTAAGAGTCAGAAACGACATAAGCTTCAAGAACGCAGAGCCGATAAAAGATTAGATCTAATCGACATCAGCATTGAATGACTCATATGGGGTATTAGTGCTGACCGACCCTAAGTTCGATGAAAATTATAAGCGCTTGTCTAGTCTATGACTAGTTACTCAGAGCCAGGGCCAAAGGCCTAGGTGACTGTTTGTCACATGGCTAAGGGAGCGGAATCCCACAGTTGTGATCCTATGGTCACTCGGTAGGTTTATGTAGGTGACTATTCATCAAATACCTACCTCGTTTAAGCTAGTGAAATGATCACTTATCGGTAAAGGGTATAGAACTCACCTTAGTGACTTTTACAACTGTCACTCCTCTATTTTGGACTAATAGTCCTGAATGATTATTATGATCATTGTTGATATTATATTCATGCAGTATTGAGTTTTCTTGTTGGGCTTTGGCTCATGGGTGCTATGTGGTGCAGGTAAAGAGAAAGAAAAGCTCACCCAGCCTTGAGTGAAGAGCTTAGGTGGCAATGTGTACATATGCGACCGCTTGACCACCACGGCCAAGGAGTTCTCAGGGGAACTAGGGGGTTTACCCTATTTTTGCCGCTTAGATCGGCGGGTTGTAAATTTTATACAGTAATGATCGTTTTGCATTATAAATAACTTGTAAAAGTTTTTATGGGCTCATGAACAATTTTATGTTTTAAATAAAATATATCATTTCATTTTGATTGGTTTTCCACCTTAACCTATTAATAACACCTAGAAGCATGTTTTTAACCAAAGAACTCGGGTAGCGAGTTGAAATCACGGTTCAAAGTTCACCGTAACTGTCTTGGGATAACCAGGATGTTACAATCACCCTGTTGAAAGGAATTGGAGGTCTCAAGAGCTAGGGTTTAATTTTGGAGCCTGATATTGCACTTATCTTCTGATAGTGTATCATTAATGTTGTGACTAGGATTTCCGAGGGGCTCGGGGAAAGGACCACACTCGAGGTCGATCCATCTTTAGCACAAGACTTGAGGTAAGAAAACGGGCATATACACATAGAGTAGGGTGTTTACCCGATTATGTTGGGATGCGGTTATGACCGTATACCTGAATTTGTTAGGGTTGAGTTCCCCTTTATGCATTATCTTGTTTGCTATGCTTATTTGTGTTGAATTGTCTGTGATTGATCGACATGGTCCCTATTCGACTATAATCATACGAAATGTAGGCCATGATGTATGGGCCACCATGGGAGTGTTGTACACACTCGTCCAACATGGATCGTAAGCTTGGTGCTGGGAGATGCGCCTCGCTTGGCAAGGCTGCTTGGTGTGGTCGTGTAAATGATTTATGCATTTGAAATGAACATGTTTATAATCAGTAAAACGTGTTAATGCTTTATATGATTTGAATGAATGTATGTATAATCTATGAAAAAGGCTAATTGTTGTAGATATTTAATGCAATTATTATTATGCAGTGTGAGGTTTTCTTGATGGGCCTTGGCTCATGGGTGCTCTATGGTACACGTAAGGGAAAGTGGAAAGTGAATCATCCTTGAGTTATAGGGCTCTAGAGCAATACATACATGTTCGACTTGCTCAGTCGTTAAGGTCGAGATATCTGAGGGACTAGATCGAGAGTCCATTTTTTCGCCTAGGTCGACTATTTTGTGAACGTTGATGTAATTATGTTTTGGTTTAAACACATTTTAGGATCCCATGTAAACATTTTATAACCTTAATGAAAAGTTTAATCCTTTCAGCCAAAAATTTTAGTACCTAGACCTTTATTAATTTTAATTATACTTTTGAGTTCAAATGACTCGCTTAATGAGTTAAGCACTTTTTTAAATGCATAGTGTAACGGTCCTGGGTTAGTAGGGAGTTTCTCCTTTTGTGAAGAAGGGTCCTCGGGGTTCAATAAGCCAATCATGACTCGAAGAGCTTTGTTGGGCTAATGTAACTACTTAGAAGGCAACTCCCTATCTGTGTCCTCGGGAGGTGGGTCTCATTGATAACCAGCTAGGCATGTTCTCCGACAGCGATATGAACGATACCCACAAATTAGGTTCTATGTTCCGAGGAAGGCTAAATGCACTCCATTTAGGCCACGTTGTCGCATGCAAAAAACACAAACAACATTTACCCCCCAAGTCTTCACTCGTCCTTGGGAACAGTGGAGACTTTGAATGCTAGCCTTGTCTTTTTAGGGTTCCATCCTCGGGCGATGACTATGGAAGGTCCTCGAGCACTGACACCACTAGAGGGGGCACCACGTGTTGAATCGCTATTGTTTAGGTCATCAATCAATAACATTAAATGAGGAGTGTTTTCCGTACCTAAGATGTCCTTCCATCATTCGAGTAGCAATGTAACCTCGATTTCTGTGACTGTTGGATCACACTTGAGTACCTACTCTTAGGTGATCAATTACTAGGGATCAAATGATCTTTCTTTTTCTTTTTTTGCCTTAGGGGTTTGAATTCAAATACCCCCATCTCATTTCATTTTCCCCACTTTCAAACTTTCTCTTCTTTAGAAAACCCTCTTTTCTCAGAAGTCTCATTTCTCATAAAACTCCACTTATAGAGAGTTTCATTTCCTCGGCAATTTCTGCACCCATTTTGGCTAATTGGAGAGAATCAAAATACTTCTCGGTAAAGGACGTGAAGTATCTTCTAGTGTGCACCCAACTTCGTACCTACACTCGCCATTTAGAGAGTAAGTATTCTTCGTGTTCCTACTTTTCTGTTATGGTTTAACAGGTGCTTCTTACTTTTGTTGGGTAGTGAGCATGCTAAGTTTATAATTGTAGAGAAAAATGAGTATTTACGATTTTGGGTATACTGCGCTTTGTTCTTTTTATGCCATTTCTGTAACGCCCAAAACTCCAGGGACCGTTACGGTGTGCCTTGTAAATAGTGCTAAACTCGCTAACCGAGTCATTTGGCCAAAAACCGTGAACTAAGTGTGATTAGCGGTTTAGGGATTAAAAACTTTGGTTAAGATGTAACGTTTCACTAGAACGTTTAATATATACATTGGGATCCCGAAAATAAAGTTTCAGAGTTTATTACAGAAAATATTTACAACAGGCCGTTCTAAGCGGCAAAACAGGGTTCAACCCTAGTTCCACTTTAAACCTCGGCCGTGGCGGACGAGCAACTACATATGTACACATTATCAACTAAGCTCTCCAACTCAAGGATGGTCCAGCTTCCTCTTGCCTTTACCTGCACCACGTAGCACCCGTGAGCCGAAGCCCAGCAAGAAAACACAATAAAGCATGATATAATATCAACAACGATCATAATAACCATTCAGGACTATCAGTCCAAGCAGATAGGTGACAATTGCCAAAAGTCACAATAATGAGCATCGCTCCTTCTAGCCATGTGACGATAGGGTCACCAGGGCTTAACCGATAAATGATTCTTTCTTAAGTTTGATTAGGACAGGTGCAAGGTGATTAGTCACCAACATAACCTTCCTCACGACTCTAGAGTCGAAACTATGGACAACGTCCCTTACCCATGTGACAAACGGTCACCGGGGTCATGTACCTTGGCTATAGTCATCTGGTCGTAGACCAGGCAAGCGCTTATAAGTTCTTCGACCCTAGTGTCGGTCTAGCGTTAATGCCATAGAGCTATTCAATGCGTGATCATCGACCTTAGGGTCGGACTGGCATTAGTGCCTTAGAGCCACTCAATGCGCGATTCTTGACTTTAGAGTCGGTCCAGCATTAATGCCATGGAGCCATTCAATGGATGATTCTCGACTTTAGAGTCGGCCCCTGACTAGTCAGTGTCAACCACAAGCAAGACATGCCACCAATCGTATACCACATGTTCAATACCCATAAACAAGGTATTTAGCATGCTTACTAAACAGATACCAGTACAATTAGGACCATGCACAACCACAGAGGCTCAAGCTCTGAACAACATCATACTCAGTATATAAAGCATGTCCCAATCACATGTTTCTCATGCATCATATGCGATAATCCAACAATCTAACACGCACCAATAACAGCCATGCATGTCACGTTTAATAGTCAACCAACATGCATCAAGAATAGCCATGCATGTCATACATAATAATCAACCGACATGCATCAATAATAACCACGCATGTCATACTCATTAATCAACCAGCATGCATCATAATAACCATGCATGTAATATACATAATAATCAACCGACATGCATCAATAATAACCATGCATGTCACATATACACAGGGTGCAGTTTTCTTACCTCCGGTTCGAGTGAGAGTTAGAACAAGAACGACCCTTGAGAACGATCGATCCTTAATCCTTTAACGGTCACCTAGTCATAACCAAAACAATCTTCAATTAATGAAAATTACCAAAGATAGGGTCTTAACTTAAACCCCACTCTTGGGACCTCGAAACATGCCCACATAGTGAGTAGATTCGATCCCGGGCCTTAAGGATTGAAACCCCAAGCCAAAAGCCCTTAAAAACACCCAAAACAGGGTTCTAAAGGAACAAGGTAGCGCTACAGCGCTGCCCTTCTAGCGCCCCAGCGCTCAAGGCAGAACCACAAACCGCCTAGCCTCCCTGCAGGTAGCGCTATAGCGCCCTCTGATGGGCGCTGTAGCGCTACCCCCAGACAGCACCACCCCTGAAACTTCCTTATTCGACTTCCTCGATTCTAATTCGATTCCACTGCTTCCAAATCCCATTTTTGGTGCCAAATAAACCCAAAAACCATCCCCACATGTCCTAGGGACCACAACCCCAAGAACCCTAGCCAAAACTCCAACCAATTCCCAAGTTTCCAACCCAAAAACCAGCTGAAACTTAACTAAGAAAACAGAGCAAAACCAAGAGTTCTAGTGGCTAAGAACTCACCTTAATCTCAGCAACACACCCTCTTCAATGGTGGAGCACAACCCTAGCTTGGCTACGCTTGGTTCCTTGGCTCGATTCCTCAAACTGAGCTCGAAAATCCAAAGAGAAAAGAGAAAGAAAATCTATCGGGAGTGAAGGAGGAGAGGCTCTGTTTTTGTTACTCTTCTACAGCCTTAATGGCTGTTATATATCTCTTAGGGTAAAAAGACCTAAATGCCCTTAGGTCTAAAATAAAACCTTAACAACCACCAAGGGCAAAACCGTCCTTTCACACCTATTCATTAATCACAATCAACACCCTCCAATTCCCGCTATTCTCAATATTCCCAAATACCAATAAATCATATCCCATTACCCTCTAATTTCTGGTAATGCTCTAATCATTAAATTCACCCCGAGACTCACCCCGAGCCCCGAACCTAAACCCGTTATGACTAGACCGAACACTCGCATCTCATGATCGTCTCATGTCGACTAGCTCGAACCAATCCACCTTATAATGTGGCTATATTAATTAATCACAATCATGCACCCAAAATATACAATTACGCCCACAGTGGCCCAAATTACCTAAATACCCTCATAATTAACATATGAGCCCATATGCATGCATTTACCATCATATAATAATATAATTCACGTAAACATGCATATAATCATTAAATACTATAATAAATCAATTATGGCCCTCCCGGCCTCCTAATCAAGATCCTAAACCTTATTAGGAAATTTGGGGCATTACAATTTCTAGTGAGATACCCAGTTGTAAGTGGCATGTTTGCAGTTTGGCTTAAGACTCAATTTTTTGGGGTTTGTTATTGGGATTGTTTTTAGATTCTAGCCTCAATGGCTGTAATCTTCTAATTTTCAATGGTGTTTGTGAGTGTTGTTTCGTTGCTCCGGGAGACCTCTTATTAGAAAACATTTCCTCTTTTTTGTCTATCCTCGAGCAGTTGTCTTAGGGTATTCTCGTATTTTAGCAATTTACTTTCGGTCAGGATGCTAACTGCTTGGTTTTGTTTCAAATTTTTGAGGAGCTTAGAGAACTCCATAAGCACAACTTCTATGGATTTGACTGCAATATCCAAGAGTTGAATCAACAACGAGGCATAACTTGAGGACAAAGATTAGTTCCCGACACCATTTAGGCTTCCTAGCGCCTAGCGATGGTGGAAGCTGCTCTAGTGGCAGAGAGGTCGCTTGTGGTTGAAGCAAAGTTTGACACAAGGGCTTTAACCGATGAGGAGGCTAACATTGGTATGGTCCTCTACAAGGCCTCCCTCTACAAGACCTCTAGGATTGGGGTCGAACACATTTCCTCCAAGTTGAGGAATTTGGAGGCCCTCACTCACATCGAGGATCATTATGGGTTCCACCCAGACGGGTATTTGACCAAGCTGTGCCGGGAATCAAAGAGGTCCCATTAGAGCATCCACGACTTTGGGGCTTGGAGTTAGTCACACCTTCAAGCTGGTGCAACTCTTCCTCTACACCAATTTTTTTTTTTCGAAGTTTGTGGGGGATAGTGTTTTGATTGGTTAAATACATAATGAAATTTGTTAAGCACAAAGAGGTACGAAACCATAACGATTTCACTAAAGTCAACATGAGCCGATTGACTAATGGTATAGGCATCTAAAAATTATCTTTTTGGGACCAAGGTGTTTCTTTAGAGTATATAAGAGTATCCAAAAATTTTGGAGGTATTTGGAGACATTTTGGAGCGATGTCAGGGACATTATTACAAAGGCATCTGTGTTGCATCGCTTGTGGGAGGCAACACGTCGTTCAGGATGCCAAACCCTAGATAGGCGATGCATCACTTGTATGTAGGTGATGCATCATATGAAAGGGGATGCATCGCCTATGTGCAAGCAATGCATCGCATGGGCAATTCATACAAGACCGTACACTTACGTGATTTTTGTAATGTCCCAAATTCCCTAATGTGGCCTAGTGCCTAGATTAGGGGGACAGGAGGGCCATAATTGATTTAATATACGTTTATGTGATTATATGTAAGATTATGTGAGTTATATTATTATATGATGATAATTGCATGCATGTGGGCCCACTTCTTATTAGAATGGCATTTTCGTAATTTTGGCTTGTTGAGGGCATAATTGTATATTTATGTGCATGTATGTGATATATGGGTGAGACCACATTGTTATGTGGATATGTTTGAGCTATTCGACATGAGACGATCCTAGGAAGCAAGTTAGTGGTTTGGTCATAACAGAATTAATTACTGGGCTCGGGGCGAGCCCAGGGGTAATTTGGTGTTTAGTACATTACTGGGAATGAGCGGGTAATGGGATATGGTTTATTAATTATTTGAGGATATTGGGAGTAATGGGAATTGGAGGACATTAATTATGATAACGGGATAGGTGGGAAATGACAATTATGCCCTTGGGTGGCTTTGAGGAATTAAAATGGCCCTAGGGGCATTTTGACCATTAGATATGCTTAAGTTTAGCAGGTTGTAGAAGGACTAAGGCATCAAAACAAAGGTTTCCTTCTCTCTCTCTCTCTCTCTCTCTCTCTCTCTCTCTCGGGTTGCATTTTTTTAAGAAAACTACAAGATTCAATTGAAGGATTTAAGGCTTGAGAGTTTAGGATTGTGTTCAACAACTGAAAGGGGTTCAACCATATTTGAGGTAAAGATTCTAAGTTTCAATCTCAAGTTTTGCTCTGTTTTTATGTGGTTTGAAGGCTTGAGAGTTTGATTGTGTAGTTGGGAATTTTATGGTGTTTTAGGTGTTGAGAGGCTTGAGTTTTGTTGTTAGATTAGTGGTTATGTTGTATATATGATTGGCTATGATATTGGGATTGTTTGGTTGAAGATTTGGCTGAGTTAGAATTGAAGAAAATGCAGGGGAGCTGGGTTCGTGGAGTTAGAACCAAGTTCATGCAAGTTACGACTTCAATGAACCCCAGAGTATCCCTGGGCTTTGTCTGGTAGGAGGGTCGCGACCCTCAGGGTCAAGTCGCGGCCCGCCCTTGTCACCCAAACAGGGGGCTTCCTGTCTTAGGGGCGCGCCGCAGCCCTTGGGTGGCAGGTCGTGGCCCGCCTGTCCTCTTTGTGCCAGGTTGGGATTTTGTTTAGTTTTAGGCGCAGGTTTCGAATTTCAAGGCTCGAGATCGAATCTACTAAGTGTTTTAGTAGGATTCGAGGTCCCGAGAGCTAGGTTTTAGTCCATGAACCTTTTATTACTCATTTTATTGATGGAGTTTCATATTTGGTTATGATTAGGTGATCGCTAAGGGCTTAAGGACAAAATCATTCTCAAGGGTCGTTCTTTATTTATTTTACGCTCGAACCTGAGGTAAGAAAACTGCACCTAGTATGTAACATACATGATTATTGATGAGGCATGTTGAGTGCTCTATATATGGACATGGGTTGCATTGTGAATGCCTGGCTGGGTTGCTTATTTGTGAATGACGCTGACTTATTAGTCAGAAACGACAATGGTGTTTAGTACTGGTCGGAAAGTTCTGACTTATCAATCATGATCGATAATAGTACTAAGCGTTAGTCGTATAGAATTGACTTATGAGACAAGAGGGCATTAGCATTCTGATCGCAGGCCAAAATGATTAGATCTAATCAACATGAGCATTAAATGCTTGACCGACCTATTGGTCGAAGAAAACTAAAACGCTTGGCTAGTCTATGACTAGTTACTTAGAACAAGGACCAAAAAGTTTCATGTGACTTGATAGTCACATGGCTTAGGGTGCAAGACCGCAGAGAGACTCATTAGTCATCTATTCAGGGCATAGGACCCCAAAGAGACTCATTAGTCATTTATTCAGGGTGCAGGACCCCAGAGAGACTCATTAGTCATCTATTAAGGGCGCAGGACCCCAGAGAGACTCAGTAGTCATCTAATTAGGGCTGAAGCCCTAGAATGATTACATGATCATTTATTTATATTGAATACATGCAGTAATAAGTTTTATTGTTGAGCCTTGGCTCACGGGTGCAATGTGGTGCAGGTAAAGGAAAAGAAAAGCTCACCCAGCCTTGAATGGAGAGCTTAGGTGGCGACGTGTACATATGCGGCCGCTTGACCACCACGGCCAAGATGTTTCTCAGGGGAACTGGGGTTTAACCCTATTTTTGCTGCTTAGGTTGGAAGATTGTAACTTTTGAACCGTAATGACCATTTTGGATTGTAAATAACTTTGTAAACACTTTTATGGGATCCCATGTACAGTTTAACGTTTTAAATAAAAATATATCCATTCCTTTTGACTAACATTTTCACCCTGGCCCATTAATAACACTTAGATGCACGTTTATGACCTAATGACTCATTTAGCAAGTTAAGCACTATTTAAAGTACACAGTGTGACACTCTTGGCTAACCCGGACGTTACAATTTTGGCTCCAAAAATTATTTTAAAATTCTCTAATCTCATTGGTTAACACTAATGGTTGTTCTTATACTATTTAATGGGTTCATTTGAGATTTTGGTGAAATGATCACTCTCCACTCTTTCTCTCTAAAACCATTTGTCTTTCTAATTCACAAAGATTATTAGTTTTCTCCAAGATCATTAGTCAAGTTCATCAAGAAAGCTTGACTTAAATGAAGATCAAGGCTTGTAAATCCCAATCTCATTCCAACTTGTAGTAGCTTCAAGAAATCTCTAATGAGATGCTAGGAATAGAGATTTTTGGACAAAAAATTCAATTTGTGTCAAGCCTTTTGTCATCTCCATTGATTCACATGAATGTAACTTGGTTTTCTCTCTACAAAGGTCTATTCTTTCTCTTGATCTAATTTGTGCTATTCTCCCATTAAATCCATTGTTATATTGTGATTGATTCTCGTAAATTACAATATTCATTTTGAGACTATAAGCCATCATTTATGATTAAATGTTTCTAAATTCATGTTACAACTTTTTAATTACTTAATCTTTGATTATCAAGACTTGCATTCATACTTTGAATATATTTATAGTTATTAAGATTTGCATTCATACTTTGAATATGGTACTTGATTAATTCTCATTATTTATTGTTGGTTTCGAAAGTGTTAAGCCATATTCCTAAGAAATAGTTCTATTTCAGCTGATCCCCAATGACTATATAGTCCTCTTAGGCTTGTACATTTTGCACAAATGCCACAATTGGCTTGAGCCTTCTCTAGCGAAGATCATTTACTTGTATAGCTTCTGAGCGAGCCCTCATAATGTAATCAATCATTACCTTCAACATCTTTAGAACCGCGTGCATCCTAAGGGCTTTGTAACCCTCAACCGCGTAACCTCTTTCCGAGCATCATGGTTTTTCAAGTATAAGTCCAATGCCATGTGCAATGTCCGAAATTACTTAATAAGGCTTAGGGCCTTAATTTGGGGGCCATGATGGAAACTTATGGAAATTATATGTTTATGTGATATATATATATGTGTGTGTAATTATGTGAGTTATATGATAATATAACTATATATGCATGTTTAGGAGTGTTAAGTATGCATGTTGGCCCGTTTTTTATTAGAAGGGAAATTTTCATAATTTGGCCCGTTATGTGTATATTTGGCATATATGTGATATATGTACGAGACCACATTATTATGGAGATATATTTGGGTTACTCGGCACGAGATAGTTCTAGGGAGCAAGTTAGCAGGAAAGTCACAACGAGACCTAATACCCGACTCGAGGTGAGTCAATGGGTATTTCGGGTATCTAGTACATTACTGGGTTATTGGGTAATGGGAATGACTATTCAAGGATATATTCTATATTAGTGAGATTAGGAGGGAATTTTGGGAGTTTTGACCATTTTCCCTTGGAGACGTTTTTGGTACCCCAAGCCTTGGGATTTGCTTAAGGTTACTTAGAGTCTAAGTAAACCTCACAAACACTCAAACACATTCACACAACTCTCTGTCAACACTCTCTACCTCGAAATACTCTCCCTCTTTCAATTCCTTGGGAATTCTTGCGGTTTATTGAGAATCAAGGCTGGTTTAGGCTGGGGATTGCTTGGGGAAAGACTTACCATTGATTGGGGAGACAGAGGTAATGATTTCTAGTCCTAAATCTCCGTGTTTTCTGGTTTTTAGTTAACTTTTTGGAGTTTAGAAAACCCAGCTCTGATTTTGGGATTAGATGAGATTTTGGGCAAGCTTTTACTTGGGCTTTGATGGTTTTGAGCTGCTAAATTGATTGGGGAGTTTACTTTTGAGTTTTATCTATGTTTGGATAGGTTTTTGGTGGGTTTTTGCTTGAAGAAAACGGGGAAATTCTTTAGTTTTCATGGCAATTCGTGACCCTGTTCTTAGGGCGCCGCGACTTTCATGAACAGAAGGAGAAGGAGGTGTCGAACCTCTATTTGAGCCGCGACGCCAGTAGAGGCATCCTGCGGCATGTGTCAGAATAGAGGAGAGCCTTGGGCTCTCTGACTTGGGAGGGTCACGGATCCTTTGTTTTGAGCCGCGGCGCTTGAAGAGTTTTGAGCCCCAGGAGGGTTTTTGAGTGCGGGAACTCAAACCTAAGGGCTCGAGATCAATCCTACTACCCAGTTTAGTAGAATTCGATGTCTCGAAGGCTAGGAATCAGTCTGGAAGCCTTTATTTGCTCGTTTTGATGAGATTCTCTATTGGTTGTGACTAGGTTATCACTAGGGGGTCAGAACCAGGATCGTGCTCGAGGGTCGTTCTTATACACTTTGCACTTGGACCTAAGGTAAGAAAACTGCACCCAATACGTGATATATGTGATTAGGGCTTGGCCTGATTGTTGATTATAACTATGATTATGGCTTGGCCCCTGAGAATGAATGTGATTTAGGTTATGTTCAAATGTTCTGTGTCTGAATAATTGTTTAATGAATGCTTGCCTTGTTTGCATAGGTAGGGCTCGACCCTGTTAAGGAACATGGTTATTACTGTGTTTGTGTTTGATTGATTAAGGTACCATGTTTATATGTATGCATGCTTGTATTGTCTGAAGTATGCTCATCTGTATCTGTATCTGATTGCCTGGTTATCTGAATGTCTGATTAAAGTCTTGACTTATTAGTCAAGGGCGGCAATAGTGCGTTGCGCGCTGGTCGAGAGGCTTAGGCCCAATCAGCGATGTACTATTACATTGGTCGACCCTATGGCCATTGGAAAACAAAGCGCTTGGCTAGCTCTATGGCTAGTTACTCAAAGCTAAGGGCAAGGGCCCCACATGATTCTATGGTCACATAGCTAGGGCATAGGGCCCCAGATTGACTTTATGGTCAACTATTCAGGGCAGCGGGCCCCAGAATGATCCAATGATCATTTATTTGTAATTGTATGCATGCATGAGTAGGTTATTACTGTTGGGTATGATAGATATGTATTTGGAATCTGTATTTACTGTTCATGCACATGTTTAAGTTTCTTACTGAGCCTTGGCTCACGGGTGCTATGTGGTGCAGGTAAGGGAAAAGGAAAGATAGACTAGCCAGGAGTTAGAGAGCTTCGGTGGACGCGTGTACATATGCAGCTGCTCATCCACCACGGTCGAGGATATCTCAGAGGAACTAGGGTTGTGCCCCTTATTTTGCCGCTTAAGTCGGTTGGTTGTAACTTTTGATTTGTATATACCCTTTTAAACATCTCTTTGTAATATTTTGGGATCCCATGTATATTTGAAACTTTCAAATGAAAAGTCAACGTTTCCTTTGACCAAATTTTTTAACCCTAACCCTTGACATTAACATTAGTTACATGTTTTGAACCAAATGACTTGATTAGCAAGTCTGACACTATTTAAAGTATACAGTGTAATGGTCCTGGAATAGGAGGATGTTACACCATGGGAGAGATGGGCCAGCTAAGGAACATTTTTGGTCAATTTGTGCTTCATTCAGATGATCAACCTACTGGTGGCGCTTCTTGAGAAGCTCCAGCACTCTTGCATTGTCTTACCAATATTTTATTTGATAAGAATTTTAGTTATGTTTTTTGTATGTATACTAACACTTTGTCTTTACCTTGCAGAACAAATGAATTTTTCCACCCTCGCTCGCACAAATGCCCGAGCTACCTCGAGGTCTTGGGGGAGAAGAGACCCCAAGAACAATCCAAATAATGGGGTGTCAGTAGGACATCCGTCAAGGAGTACGGGACGACACCTGATTTTCCGATCATGGAGGTGTCCTCCAATCGCACTGCCTCTCCAGAGGAGCGGACTACGGCGCCAAAAGATGTTAACTCTCAAGCGTCACTATTAGGAGTTTTGAACCTCTGGTGTACCCCGAGAATTGCGAGGGGAAGATGTCCGAGAGGTACAATTCCATGGTTGAGCACTTCAATGCTCGGCTAGAGAAGGGGAATGTTATAATCCACAAGTTGAGTGATTTCATCCGATAGCAAAATCTCCATCGAGAGGCCCCAACCCCCATTGGCTGGAAGCAGCTGGAGACCATTTTCTCTGAGAAGGTTGGCTCATCTATTGCCTTTCTGGTGGCAGAGCTCCTCCAAGTGTGAGTTTCACTATGTGCGGCTTAATTGCGGTGAGGTATGCCCAGCTAGGGAGTGACAACGAGGCCTCTCTTCTTACCTCGTGCCAACAAACGACTGTAAAGGTAATCATCATTTATCCTTTTGTTTGTCTAGTTATCTTCTCCAACTATGATACTAATTCATTGTGTTTCACTCTACTCTCATGGTCCTGCAGTTGAGCAACATAGCGATGGAGAAATCTTTCGAGCTCAAGCGGGCCATGGACAAGCTGTCGGTTTTGAAGTCAAGTGTGCCAGCCAAGGAGGCCGAGAAGTTCCAAGCAGCTATCCAGGAGGCCGAGAAACTTGGTGAGTCAGAGAAGGCGCAGGCCAATGATCTCGAGGCAGCCTTGAAGGTGACCAATGAATTAGCTTCCAATGTTGAGGCAGACCTTAAGGAGCAACTGTGTCTTCTTACCTCGAAGCATGATAGCCTTATCGAAGGGGCCAGGAAAGCAGCTGAGGAGACCATGAAGCCCACAAAAGAGGCCAAAAAAGTTGCGGAAAAGGTTAAGACTCTCTTGAGGGGGAAATAGGTGGCAAAAGATCGAAACAGAGCCAAGGCCTTAGATATCCAAGCCTTCAAGGAGGAGAAGAAGACATTCTCCGAGGAAGTGAACAACATCAATGGTGATGCCTTTTACAAGGCCTAGTTGCACTACTAGAACATGGACTTAGGCTTTACTGGGGATCCTGTTGTTGCCCAAGCGATCTTTGAGGAGCGTCTCTAGACTAACCTGCTATCACTGATCCTCCCAGCTCCAACCTCGTCATCACACTCATGGATGAGGTTCATCGGGGCCTGGACTAGTGTTCCCCTTAGTTTTTAACACTTCTTGTTTTCCTGTTCATTTGTAGTAGGCTTGCAACACACTTTTCTAGAGCAAAGACAACTTAAATGCTCGAGCTCCCGAGCATTTATATATTGTTGTGTAAAATATATAAATGTGAAAGTGAACACAATCACAAACAAGTAATATAATGATAAGTATGTGCATCGTCTCCACAGGGATTGTGTTGGCAATAAATTGTGCAAAAATGAATACCAAACAACTTGGAACAAATTAAGTGAAAATAATTTGGTTGATCCTAAAAACTAAGCAATAAAGTAACTAAAATAAACAAATAATAAGATAGAATGATTAAGAAATGGGCTAGAATAACTAATTCCTTCTAATGTGCAAAATTGTCGTCAATGCTACACAAATACTACAGCAAACTGGGTATTATTAACTAGGAATTCCAAGCAAATTCACAGGCTTTCGTCGAAGTCACTATGATTTAAAATTTTTAGCTAAACTAAATATATGTCTATGCCAATCTATATTCAAGAATACATTTTCAAGCACCTATTCCATCAAGTTATGTAATAATATATGTCTATACCATTACAAATTAAAATCAAAGAGAATAATCTTGCACCATTCAAGTCTTGTGTCCATTAACCCTAACCCTTTCAATATTAAAAGTTAATTCAATTAATTATAATTCATGGTAAAAAAAAACAAATAGTAAACAATAGAACTACTTGAATGAATAAAACTTCAATTTCACATTAAAACCATTAACAAAAACATCAAAAGTCACATATTAGAATTCATCAATCATTCTAGCTATGAAAAATTTAGCTCATAACTATAATCTCAAAAATACCCAAATAAAATAATTCATAGTTAAAAAAATTCAAAGAAAGAAATAAAAAACCAAGAAGAGAGTAGAGAGAATCAAGCCAAAGTGAATGTCTTCAATGACTATTGTCTTCAAGCGTTGTCCTCCTTTGTGCTTTCTTTCTCTCCTTTTATTTTTCCTCCTTTTCTTTTTGATTCTCTTGTTTCTTCAATGGTGGCTGCTAAAACAAATGGGTAGAGAGTATAGAATGGTTGCTAAGTTTTCTTTTTAAAGTTAGGGTTCCAATTAGGGAAACCCTACTTTTCTCCTTCCTCCAGATGTCAAATTCTCTCTTCTTTTGGGACCACTTTTATTTAAATCCCTAGCTGCCTTTCTTTACCATAAACCACCAAATAAATCATAAAAAGCTCACTAAATGACCAGCCATCCTTGTTACCCACGTTGGTCCCTCAATAGCTATTGTGCTCAAAATGCTGCAGTATTACTGTAGCAATCAGAAAAATCCTACACCGAAAATTAGTATTTTAAATCAATTTAGGTTTCTTCAAAACTACACATAATTGAGGTAGATTAATTCACTAATGAGAAACTAAATAAAAATAATCTACAAATTATAAAATGAATTAAAACTAATATAAAAAATATTAAACTTAATATTTATTCAATGCTAAATAACACTATCTAAAGTAAACTAAAAAATCTTGAGAACAAAGCTAAATTAGTACACCAAAATAGATAAATAACTCTATTTTCATAGAGCTATCATATATATGTATATTTGCCTCCTTAACAACTTTTTGCAATACTAACTATGCTTTCTTTGCGTAATTATTCTGCAATTTTTCATGCCTGTTTATATTTTTCGCATATTACTTAATAACTTTGCAAATTGGACTTAAAATAAAAAAGTTTATATAAACTTCCTTACATAACCTGATTGTTATGGAAAAATTGACTTATCCAACCTTTGTTTTTATTCACTTTTGTCATGGGCCTGAGTTCCAAGTGAACTCGGGACTTTGCAAGTCCCATTTTAGGGTTTATACCCACTTGGGTTTTGGGTACCTAGCTTGGCTTCTGAACACTTGACTCTCGGGAAACCAGCTTGGTTCCTAAGTGTTCTTCTCATTCTAACTCTACGAGGCTTCTTTTAAGCTTCACTTTAGAGTCTGTGGGGGCTTCTTGTAGGTTTTATGACACTTGGTTCACTTTAAGGTACCTCCTACAGGTTCCTCTTATTGAGTTCCCTAGACCTGCAAAATCTCACAAGTCTTTTTGACAAAGGTCTACTCTAAGGTACCCCGTGTAGGCTCATCTTGTTAAGTTCCCTAGGTCCAACTCTACGAGTTGTTATACTTGTAGGATGACTAACCTCTTTCTTATGCCTACCAAGTGATCATAGACCTGGGTCTGCGTTCACTTAATCGGGTCTACGGGCGAGTACATCCTTGAGTGAAATGTTAAAAATAACTTAAAGTACAATCATTTTTCTTAAATTTCATCTATTGTGTTTTGTGTACACGATTTTCATTGATTGTCCATAGGCTGAATAAAATTCTTACACATAAAAAAAAGGAGTATGGTGATGCTTGCACTACTATTAATACCGGCGGATATGCTCGGCATTCCAGACATGAGGAATTATCTCCCCATTTAGTCAATCCAACTTTTATATGTCCCTGGACAAATCATGCTCTCGACTTGGTAATAGCCTTCCCAGTTTAGGCCCAACATTCCTACTCTTGGGTCTCACGTTGCAACGAACGCTAATCGCAACACTATGTAATGACCCAAAATTGCTAATAGGGCTTAGGGCCTTCATTAGCGTACCAAGAGGGCATAATTAGTATATGTATGTTTAATTGGTTAAATGCATGATTGTGTGGCATGCATGATTGATATGATTATAAGAATATGTGATATGCATGTTTACAAGTATTAGATATGCATGTGGGCCCTATATAGATTAAAAGGGTATATTTGTAATTTTGACCCATTGAGGGCATAAATATGATTAAATGTGATAAATGATTAAGACCACATTATTATGTGGATATTTTTGCAGTATATGCCTCGAGACGGTCCTAGAGAGCAGATTAGCGAAATAGTCACAGTGGGGTTTAATACCCGGCTCGGGGGAGCCTAGGGGTATTTTTGGGAATTTAGAGGATATTTTGGGGATTTATAGATATTGAATAAGTATTTGGTAATTAATTTGTAACGACCCACTAATCTAGACTATTTGGACCATTAACAAATCTATACATAAAACTTACATTTTTGCAGAAATACCATAATTTATTATAAACTTGTAGAAACAAAGGTTACTTTCATAAAAATAAGTAGGATATGGGTACCCATTGTCTTTAAAACAAAATAACTTAAAAACTAAAAAGAGTTACATAGAAAATGCGGAAAATACATTTAAAACCATAAAAGCATAAACAAGACTACATCCTCGAATCGAATAACGCTCGGCCCCTTGACTCCATTCACCATCGATACACATCCTCTAAGCGTCACGAATCTTTCCGCCTCTAAAGCTTATTTCCTGCACATAAACAGAAAGGAATGAGCCTAATGCCCAGCAAGGAAAATCTAACACATAGTCATAAACATAAACATAATTTCATAATAACGTAAAGACATATCATAACACATAATTCACTTATTATAATGGCCATTATTACTTGGGGTCCCATAGACTAAACAAGCATATGCCCATGGGATTAGTGGGGTCCTACTAGCTAAGTAGGTCATATGCCCATAACCCATTTGGGGTCTTGTTAGCCATATGGGTCATATGCCCAAGCCTACAAACATACACATATACATATCATAACACTTTTAATAACATAAAACATATAGATAACATAAGCACATAACATATAGATTCTAGCCTATTTTCCTTACCAAAGTTACCGAGATTATGGACTGAGTTGGGACTTTTGGAACACTCCTAAAACCATAAGAAAGAGTGAGTCTAAAGAGAGGAGATGAAATGAAAGAGATGGAAAGACTAAACCATAAAAACATACTTACCAACTTATATGCTTAAGAGCTTGGATTCCCTAACCAAAATAAGAATAAGGTTAGGGGACTGAGTAGAAGGTTTTGAGAAAAGAAATAACATAAAATACAGAAAGGAACTAGAGTTTTGGGTTTACCTCAAAGATTGCAAGATCACTCTAACCTTCACCGAAATACTATAGAACTCACTTCCCAAAGTGTTTGATAAGCTTATGATGTTTAAGCTTATAGTTTTTCCCCAAACCAAGTGTTTACACTCTCACACTCACTTAACACTAGCAGCCTCTGAACTTAGAGCAAATGGTGAATAATGGCTGGGTACTAGGTCCTATTTATAGAGTTTGGGAATGAAAATATCTTGATTTTACTTGAATAAAAATAATGGCTTTTTAGGTGAAAATCATTTGAATAATCGTTCAGCAGAGGCTGAAGACTCGTTCAGAAGATGCTGGACTGTTGAAGGAGTTTGAATGGCTGAAGGGAAAGGAATTCAAAAGTATTTGAATTCATGCTGGTGGAGGCGATATATCGCCCCCTATAGGCGATATATCGCCTGGACCTTTGTTCCCGAGGCGACCGTGCATCGATTCGTGTTTTCCGTATCTACGTGCTGCGATATATCGCCCCCTATAGCTGCGATATATCGGCATACGCTGAATATTTAAACACGAATTTACACATTTTTAGCTGAGTTTGAATGGAGTAAACAGCCTTGACTAAGCCCTCAACGTGCTCAAAGCTGCTGACTGACCCTATACATTCAAACTTTTACCCTTATTTAATTTAATCCTCAAAAATACTTAATCCTTAATTACCATTCAAAACATGTGCTTAAAATCCTATTGGTTGATGTCTAAACCTTATAATATAATAATATAATCCTTAATATCAGTCACATTAATCAAACCTTAGGTTATACTTAATATTCTTAAACTATAGGTTAAACTTAGAAAATCTATAAGTACTACTATGAGTGTCCAAATAACTCCCGGTCTGAACCAAAAATCCAAAGTAACAAAGATAATGCTATAAATACTATCATACTACTATCTATCTTAGCTAAGTAAAGTTCTTGGACTCTACAATTCTCCCCTACTAAAAAGAATTTCGTCCTCGAAATTTACTTATCACATAACTCCGGATACCGGCCTTGCATGTCCTCCTCCAACTCCCACATTGCCTCGCATTCAGAACTATTGCTCCATAGGACTTTGACTATAGGAAAGCTCTTAGACCGTAACTACTTCATCCATCTATCTAGGATGCCAATCGGTCGTTCCTCGTAACTTAAGTCTTTCTGGAGCGCTATCGTATCGTACTTGAGGACGTGAGATGGGTCTGACACATATTTGCGTACCATCGAGATGTGGAAGACGTTGTGACTATCGGCTAATGCTGGCGGTAGGGCTAGTCTATACGCAACTGTTCCCATTTTGTCCAATATCTAAAAGGACCTAAGAATCGGGGACTAAGCTTGCCTTTCTTTCCGAACCGCTTGACACTTTTCATAGGAGATATCTTGATCTCCAACTTGGAATTCCACATCGCGTCGCTTGGTATCCGCATATCTTTTCTGACGGCTTTGAGCAGCCAGCATACGCTGTCTAATAAGCGTTACTACTTCTTGAGCTTTTCTAACAGCTTCGGGCCTTAGAAGCTGCCTTTCTCCTACCTCGTCCTAGTGCAACGGTGATCGGTACCTTCGTCCATATAGCAACTCATAAGATGCCATTCCGATCGTTGACTGGTAGCTGTTGTTGTACGAGAACTCGATCAGCGGTAAGTACTTGTTCCACGATCCTCCGAAATCAAGTATACACGCGCGTAGCATACCTCTAAGATCTGAATCGTATGCTTAAACTGCCCATCTGTCTGAGGATGGAAAGTTGTACTAAGGCTTAACTTAGTACCCATATCTATCTGTAAGTTTCTCCAAAATTTTGACGTAAATACTGATCCTCTATCTGACATTATCGTCTTGGGGATTCCATGCAATCGTACAATCTCTTGGATGTAGATGTCTGCATATTGGTCTGCCGTATAAGAAGTCTTAACCGGCAGAAAATGAGCCGACTTGGTTAGTCTATCTATGACTATCCAAGCATAATCATGCTGCTTATTCGTCTTTGGCAGACCCGTCACGAAGTCCATGGCTATATCGTCCCACTTCTATTCCGGTATGCTAAGCGGTTGCAATAATCCTGCAGGCCGCTGATTCTCTGCTTTCACTTGCTGGCATACCAGACACTTAGATACATACTCCGCTATGTCCTTCTTCATCCCTGGCCACCAATAGACTGCCTTGATGTCATGAGTCATCTTGGTAGACCCTGGATGAACTGAGTATGGAGTATTGTGCGCTTCTTCTAGGATCGTCTTCTTAATACTCTGATTGTCTGGCACGCATACCCGATCCTTATATCTCAATAAACCTTGACTGGATATTGAGAAATCTGTAGTCTTGCCTTCTCTGACTGCATCCATGTGCGCTGTTAGTGTGTCATCATGCCTCTGACCAATCCGTATGTCCTCTAACAGATTCGATTGGATAGACAAGTTAGCCAGCTTGCCTACAATCACTTCTATTCTGGCACTAATCAGCTCCTGCTGTAGCGGCTTCTCTATTCCGGCTAAAGCTGCTAAATTTCCATAACTTTTCCTACTAAGTGCATCGGAAACTACGTTCGCCTTCTCCGGGTGGTATAGGATTTCGCAGTCGTAATCCTTGACTAATTCTATCCACCTGCGCTGCCTCATGTTGAGCTCCTTCTGCGTAAAGAAGTATTTTAAACTCTTGTGGTCCGTATAAATCTCGCACCGTTCTCCGTAAAGATAATGGCACCAGATTTTCAATGCAACGACCACCGCTGCCAACTCCATATCGTGAGTTGGATAGCGTTGTTCATACTCCTTCTACTGACGTGAGGCGTAGGCTATCACCTTGTCATTTTTGCATCAACACGCATCCCAATCCTAGCTTTGATGCATCGCATTAGACAACGAACTTATCGTCGGGTGTCGGTACACTAAGTACTGGTGTTGAGCAAAGCTTATCCTTAAGCAACTGGAAGCTTTCTTCACACTTATCATTCCAGTTAAACTTTTGTTGCTTCTGGGTCAGGTTGGTGAGTGGAGTGGCTATCTTAGAAAAGCCCTCTACAAACTTTCTATAGTAACCTGCTAGCCCTAAGAAGCTTCTTACTTCCGACGCGTTCTTTGGTCTAGGCCAATCCTTCACGGCCTCTACCTTCGATGGATCTACTGCAACTCCGTCTTTCGATAAGATGTGCCCGAGGAACGCCACTTGTGAGAGCCAAAACTCGCATTTCTTGAACTTCGCGTAGAGTTGATGCTCCTTCAATCGCATCAAAATCATCCTCAAATGTTCCTCGTGCTCTACTTCATCCTTGGAGTATACTAAGATATCGTCGATGAATACAACGACAAATTTATCTGAGTAATCCTTGAAGACTCTATTCATTAAGTCCATAAACGCGGCTGGTGCGTTAGTAAGACCAAAAGACATAACCAAGAACTCGTAATGTCCATAACGAGTCCTAAAGGCTGTCTTAGGAATATCTTCTCCCTTTACCTTGAGCTGATGATACCCGGACCGTAAATCGATCTTAGAAAATACAGTCGCGCCTCGAAGTTGATCAAACAAATCATCAATTCGAGGTAGCGGGTACTTGTTCTTAATCGTTACTTTGTTCAGCTCATGATAGTCTATGCACATTCGCATACTTCCGTCCTTCTTCTTCACGAATAGTACCGGAGCTCCCCATGGTGAATGGCTTGGCCTAATGAAACCCAAGTCTAGGAGTTCTTGTAGCTGCGTCTATAACTCCTTGAGTTCCGTAGGTGCCATCCGGTATGGTGCCTTAGAGATAGGCTCGGTGCCTGGTACTAATTCTATCGTGAAGTCTATCTCTCGAGTTGGCGGCAATCCTGGCAAGTCATCGGGAAATACCTCTGGAAATTCTTGTATAACTCGAACATCTCCATCCTTAAGTGGCGTCTCCCTTTCCACGTTCGTGATGCTGGCTAAGAACGCTTGACATCCTTTCTCTATCCTTTGTTGAGCTTTGAGAGATGACACTAACGGGGTGCGTAATCCTGAAGCTTGTCCCATGAAGCATCGTCTCTGGCCGTCAGGAGTTTCGAACATCACCTTCTTGCGTTTGCAGTCGATCGTTGCGCCATGCCGTGCTAGCCAAACCATGCCTAGTATTACGTCGAAGTCCTTGATCACTAGCTCTATCAGGTCTCCTTCTAGTTCTATGTCCTCAATCTTGATCGGTACGCCTCGTACTGTTCGTGATGATAGAACTACTTTGCTCGAAGGCAACTCGGTCACAAACCTAGTTCTAAATCTTTCACTAGGTTTGTCTAGTTTTTCTATCATTCCTAACGAGATCTACGAGTATACAGCTACCAATCAAGTGATACTAGAACATATACTATCGAGGATAGGATCTGACCTGTAAATCCTTAGCATGGGTTCCTCCTTGGGTCAATGCAAAGACTTTGGTCTGGAACCATCGTTTAATCCTTCTTCTCCTCACTAACATTCATCAGAATCCTTTCTATTTCGATTGCCGTTTCTAGAACATTGGCATAGGTAGTGGTTCCCAGGTTTGCTAACTTAACCCCTAATTCCATCTTTGGTCTAAGTCCTCTTGGTCAACCTCGTAAAGTCGGTTGGGACCAACTCTGGTGCAAACTTGACTAATCTGTTGAACTGACGAGCATATTCTTCTACCATTAGCGATGACTGCCGAGGAGTAATACTTCTTGTGGAACGGCTCCACAAATCTTGTCCATATCATGGTGGTGACATCGTTAGTCTGCTGAACTAAGTCCCACCATATTCTGGCATCCTTCCTGAGTAATGACGAGACGCAGGATATGCGGTCCGTATTACTGAGGTTCATGTGCGTAAGAATTGGTTTTACATTCCTTAGCCACTCTTCTGCCTCAAAGGGGTCTATAGTCCCTTCGAAGTTTGGAGCGTGCTGCTTGCGGAACCTTTCATACACTGACTCCATATTCGGTACTGGATGTGGCGCGTAGTTCGTCACTGGGCATCCCCCATATGGACCAACATGTTGGGGTGCTAGGGCCATTTGTTGTAGCTGCGGCTGCGGTTGCGGCAGAGGCTGAGGCTGAGTCTGCGCCTGTTGACGTTGTTGCTGCAAGAGTTCCTCGACTTGTTGTCGCCGTCTAGCGATTTCCGCGGTGTTGTCAGCTGACGGTGTCGGCGCGTTGCGGCTAGTAGTAGCACGCACTCCTCTTCTGCGAACTGGAGGGCATCATTGGTTGTTGGAATCAACGTTGGAGGCGTTTCCGTTGGTGCGTGCAGATCTTCGGAGCGACATCTTCACCAAAAGTTCTAACAGTCGAGAACTTGTTAGAACTTACCCTAATAGGCTCTAAGGCAAAAACTTATTCTAAAACAAACATATCTCGGACCTATTTATTATGACTTCTTATGAAAAATTATATAGGTCTTTATTTATATTTAGAGTGGGTTTCTATACTTAGAAAAATAAGTCATCTTTATTTTCTAAGTGTGTTTCTAATCTTCCTATATGACTTAATTCTCAGGCTCGAAACTTATCTTTGTTCCAAAGTTAACCATATTGAGGGAGGGCTGGGATCAGTAAAATCGTTCCCACTACTAAGGCCCCCTAACTCTCAATAAGGAAACTTGGTTCATTGATTTGTATCCACCCTCACTGAATTTGGTCATTATTCATTTTATTTATTACTTATTATGATTGCGAAAATAAAATCAAACTCATACATGATAAAATAACAGGAAATTAATTTGGAAAAAGATTTTCACTTATTACAATCATAAAATAAAGAAATAAACAAAACAAACAATGAAAAACTAGCTATTCTAAAAATCAGGATCTTCTACATCCGATCCTTCATCTAGCATATCATTATCTATCTCCTTATAATCATCATTGTCTTGAGCCTCAAAATTTCCTCGGGGAAGATTCAAGAAGATCCTATGTTGTTGCTCATTAGTGAATTGAAACTCTAAATCATAGGTGAACTTAAGTATGAGAGAATAATATCTTAGGGCTGCTTGTAAGTCATCATCATTATTTATATTCTCCCATATTTCTTCTAAAGTTAAAATTGCTGAAGGAAAATCTTTTAAAAGCCTAATTACTAGGACATATTGTTCTGCAGCTCTCATCATGATTTGCTTAGACTCTTGAAGGTGACCTATCTCTTTGTGGAACAAGATCAATCTTCGAGTGATCTTTTCTAGTGCTCCTACGGTGTTTCTTGGCTCCCTTATTCTTTTTAAAGCCTTAATGGCTCGGATATCCTCATTGCTTAAAGCTCCATTCATTCTTAACTGAAACATAAACACTAAAGTCGTTAGCTATACACATAGACAAAGTAACTTGTAACTTGTAACTTAAACACTTACTTGGCGGTCCGATTCGGAGCTTTGAGCATGTGTATCGAGGAGAACTTCATGCGAAGGAACCGTTTTCTCTGATACCAACTGTAACGACCCACTAATCTAGACTATTTGGACCATTAACAAATCTATACATAAAACTTACATTTTTGCAGAAATACCATAATTTATTATAAACTTGTAGAAACAAAGGTTACTTTCATAAAAATAAGTAGGATATGGGTACCCATTGTCTTTAAAACAAAATAACTTAAAAACTAAAAAGAGTTACATAGAAAATGCGGAAAATACATTTAAAACCATAAAAGCATAAACAAGACTACATCCTCGAATCGAATAACGCTCGGCCCCTTGACTCCATTCACCATCGATACACATCCTCTAAGCGTCACGAATCTTTCCGCCTCTAAAGCTTATTTCCTGCACATAAACAGAAAGGAATGAGCCTAATGCCCAGCAAGGAAAATCTAACACATAGTCATAAACATAAACATAATTTCATAATAACGTAAAGACATATCATAACACATAATTCACTTATTATAATGGTCATTATTACTTGGGGTCCCATAGACTAAACAAGCATATGCCCATGGGATTAGTGGGGTCCTACTAGCTAAGTAGGTCATATGCCCATAACCCATTTGGGGTCTTGTTAGCCATATGGGTCATATGCCCAAGCCTACAAACATACACATATACATATCATAACACTTTTAATAACATAAAACATATAGATAACATAAGCACATAACATATAGATTCTAGCCTATTTTCCTTACCAAAGTTACCGAGATTATGGACTGAGTTGGGACTTTTGGAACACTCCTAAAACCATAAGAAAGAGTGAGTCTAAAGAGAGGAGATGAAATGAAAGAGATGGAAAGACTAAACCATAAAAACATACTTACCAACTTATATGCTTAAGAGCTTGGATTCCCTAACCAAAATAAGAATAAGGTTAGGGGACTGAGTAGAAGGTTTTGAGAAAAGAAATAACATAAAATACAGAAAGGAACTAGAGTTTTGGGTTTACCTCAAAGATTGCAAGATCACTCTAACCTTCACCGAAATACTATAGAACTCACTTCCCAAAGTGTTTGATAAGCTTATGATGTTTAAGCTTATAGTTTTTCCCCAAACCAAGTGTTTACACTCTCACACTCACTTAACACTAGCAGCCTCTGAACTTAGAGCAAATGGTGAATAATGGCTGGGTACTAGGTCCTATTTATAGAGTTTGGGAATGAAAATATCTTGATTTTACTTGAATAAAAATAATGGCTTTTTAGGTGAAAATCATTTGAATAATCGTTCAGCAGAGGCTGAAGACTCGTTCAGAAGATGCTGGACTGTTGAAGGAGTTTGAATGGCTGAAGGGAAAGGAATTCAAAAGTATTTGAATTCATGCTGGTGGAGGCGATATATCGCCCCCTATAGGCGATATATCGCCTGGACCTTTGTTCCCGAGGCGACCGTGCATCGATTCGTGTTTTCCGTATCTACGTGCTGCGATATATCGCCCCCTATAGCTGCGATATATCGGCATACGCTGAATATTTAAACACGAATTTACACATTTTTAGCTGAGTTTGAATGGAGTAAACAGCCTTGACTAAGCCCTCAACGTGCTCAAAGCTGCTGACTGACCCTATACATTCAAACTTTTACCCTTATTTAATTTAATCCTCAAAAATACTTAATCCTTAATTACCATTCAAAACATGTGCTTAAAATCCTATTGGTTGATGTCTAAACCTTATAATATAATAATATAATCCTTAATATCAGTCACATTAATCAAACCTTAGGTTATACTTAATATTCTTAAACTATAGGTTAAACTTAGAAAATCTATAAGTACTACTATGAGTGTCCAAATAACTCCCGGTCTGAACCAAAAATCCAAAGTAACAAAGATAATGCTATAAATACTATCATACTACTATCTATCTTAGCTAAGTAAAGTTCTTGGACTCTACATAATTGGACGTGACAGAGCTAATTGATTAATTGTAGGAACACTTGAGGAATTAGCGGGAACTGGGAGCGGAATGACCATTTTACCCCTTAGTGCCCTTAGAAGATTAATAGGCTTAAAGGGGCAAAATAGTCTTTTGTTTAAGCAAGGGATATACTCAATAAAACTCTTAGGAATATCCAAAAAGTGGTAGAAAACTCTCAGCTCTCTCTCTCAGCTCTCTCACTCACATTTCTCCCTATCTCTCTCTTGCTCTTGAAGAGTCTTGTTGGACTGAAGGTGAAAGCTTTGGGAAATTCTGTTAGGAAGTCTTGAGGAATTGAAGCATCTAACTAGGGAATTCAGCTAGGAAACTTGGGGGTTTAAGCTCAAGAGTAGAAGACTGGAAGCTTGTGAGGATTCAATCATAATTGAGGTAAGTTCTTGTCACTGATTATGTTAGGAAATTCTAGTTGTTGGGGTAGAATTAAGATGGATATTGAGTGTTGAATTTCTACTAAATTAGGATGGTGACTTCAGTATAATTGTTAAGATTTTGGTGTTTAAAATATGTGATTAAAAGTCCTAAACTCGTAGCTGAGTATTGACTTTGGTTGGGAAGTTTGTTAGGCTTGTATCTTAGAGGTTTTGGCTGGGAGGGATGAGGAGCAAACCTAAGAATTATGGGTTCGAAGGGGCGCCTCGCGACCCAGCTCAGGGGCACCGCGACCCACATGCCCAGCACGCCTTGGTGTACTCTCTGACATGAAAGCATGCCCCGGTCCTAAGAGGCAAGTCGCGGCCCATCTCCCCCTAATGCTTGAAGATTGAGTCTCTGACTTGGGGGCGTGCTGCGACCCTTAGGGCCAGGTCGCAGCCCGCCTAGGGGATTTTGCCTTAGGATGGTTTCTAGGATTGGTAAGGCTCGAAGGTTCGAACCTAGGCGCTTGGGACAATTTCTACTACCCAATTTAGTAGAAATCAAGGTCACGGAGGCTAGTTTTTGTCTCCTAAGTATTTATTTGAATTAGAAATTGATGATTACCCATTGGCCACTGTGACTAGGATTATCACCAAGGCTCAGGACTAAGGATCGTGCTCAGGACCGTTCTATATCCTCCGCTCAGAATTTAAGGTAAGAAAACTGCACCCTTGTGTGGTTGTGTTGGGACTGGGATTCCCTGTATCTGAGTATATGTGTTGTGTAACTGTGATACTGTTATGTGAAACATGAAATGAACGGCTTAAGAGAGCCGGGGATGATGATTTGCACACAGGATGCAGCTCAGCCACTGTGAGTCAGGGTCAGCTAGATAAACAAAGAACTTGGCCTAAGCAAGCCGGAGCCAGTTGAGTAAACAGAGGGCTTGGCCTAAGGGCGTCGACCCTGAGCACTTGTATATTGGTTGAGATATATTTTTGAATATACATGTTTACTATTGTCAGTTTGATGCTTACGATTTGTTGAGCTTTTGAATGACTGTCTTATGATTGATTGGATAATATTACTTATTATGTATTTGTTGTTATGGTTTTCTTGCTAGGCCTTAGCTCACGGGTGCTACGTAGTGCAGGTAAAGGCAAGGGTAAGCTGGACCAACAATGAGTTGGAGAGCTCTGGGGGCGAGGTGTACATCATCAGCTGCTCGTCTGCCACGACCGAGGGAAAGCACAACGGTAGAGCCTAAAATTTGTATTTGTCCATTAGAGTGGCCACTGTTTGTTTATAACTTTTGAGAATTGTAAATTTGTCTCTTAAACCCTGTTTTTGGGATCCCATGTACCAAACGTCTATTTTAATGAAAATTAACCGTTTATGTTCAAAATATTTTAAACCTAACCTGGTAATTGACCTTAGGATCACAAAACTGTTCAAACGACTTGATTAACAAGTCTTGCACTATTTTAAAACACACAGTGTAACGGTCTTGGTTATCCAAGGCGTTACAACTTGGTCCCCGACCTTGAATTTCATATCCTTCACTTTAGAATTACAATACTTGGAGACATTTTGTTGGTAGGAAGCTACTCGGAGTTGCGCAGTCTCCCAGAGATCTTGAACAAGGTCCAATGATTCTTGAAGTAATGCATGATTGGTGGTTGGGACATAGGTTAAACATCGGTGAGTAGAGATGGTTGCTTTAACTGAGAGCATGGCCTCGTACCCATAGGCCATGGAGAAAGGTGAGTGGCCGGTGGAGGTTCAAGCAGTGGTACGATAACTCCAAAGTACCCTGGGCAACTCATCGGGCTTTAAGTGTCTTGTTGAAAGATTATGCTTGTCTGTTTGCCTATGGAAAAGCTACAGATGAGAAGCTTTGATGACTTCGTGCCTTTCACAAAAATTGGTGAACAATCACTATCAAATTGGAGGCCATTGTTGGACACTACCTTCCTTGGGAGCCCGTACCGATAAACAAGTTTTTAATACAAAGTCCAAGGCCTTCTTGAAGGTGATTTTAGTGAGAGTTTTAGTTTTGACCCACTTCGTGAAGTATTCCGTGACCAAAATCGCATACTTTACTCCACCCTTTCCCATGGTCATGAATCCAATTAGGTCAATGTCTCATGTTAGGATTGGTTAAAATACAAAGACCAAGTGTTTATACACAAGCTAGGTGTAAAATATTATGATTTTGTTAAATACAAAGGATAAGTGTTGTCATGCAAGCTAGGTATAAAACACTTAGTTATTTCACATAGTGAAGATGTGAAATTTGAGTTTTAGTTGTAGGCACTTAAAAATTATGTTTTTGGGTCCAAAGTAATAAATGGATGTATATAAGGATCCCCAAAAGTTTTCGGAGTATTTAGAGAGGGGGCCTTGGGCAGAAAGGGTTGCGATGCATCGCCTCTTTGGAGACATTGCATTGTCTAAACTCGAAGGGGCTTGAAAACCCAATAGGTAATGCATCGCCTGCTAGTAGGCGATGCATCGCCTATAGGCTAGACCTATTGGTTAAAACCTATTGTTGTAGGCTCCAAATGACAAGTTTTAATGCTCTAATCATATTGGTTAGACCTAATGACGGTGCCTACACTATAAAAGGGTTCACATAGAGTTTTAGAAGACATGATCACTCTCTCAAATCTCTCTTTCAACGAGACTCTATAGCTTTCAAGAATCTCAAGTTTTCTCCAAGAAATTCATAAAGAAAGTGCTTAACTTTGTGAGTTTAAGGCTTGTTCAATCCCAATTCTCATTTCCTCTTAGAAAAAGACTTAATCATCAATGGAGGGCTAGGAAATAGAGAATTAGAACGGTGATACATCTTGTGTATAAGCCTTTTGGTTGTGTTTTACATTGAAGAAGAATAAGAACTTCTAAGTGGTGGTTCATCAAGGTTGAAGAAGATTGTTCTACAACTAGGGCTTTCATCATCTAACTCAATCTTTCTTTGGTCTTTGTCAAGGATATATTTGTGCAGATTCATAATATTGTGGTGGTGTAGTCTCACTCTCCCCCAACATTCTAATTCTCTATTATCTGATATACAACATCATGGAAGATTCTACTTCATTTTCGGCTTTAAAATACATGACACAAGATTTTGTGAGATTAGATAGATTTGATGAGACTAACTTTGTTCATTGGCAAGATAAGATTAGGTTCTTGCTGACCACTCTCAAAGTCTTCTATGTCTTGGAACCCACCAAGGAAGATGACACCTAAGAATTCATCAAAGAAAGGTAGAAAGGCGAAGAAGATGAATTGATTTGTAGGGGTTGCATTCTCAATGTGTTATCGGACCGATTGTAAGATCTCTACACCAACGCCAAGATCACAAAGGATATTTTGGAAGCTTTGGACAAAAATTACAAAGCAAAAGATTATGGTAAAAATAAACTCCTTATTACTCAATATATGGAATTTAAGTTTTATGATATGAAACCCATTCTTCCCCAAATACATGAGTTACAAACTATTGTGAATAAGTTATCTACCATCAATATTGTGTTGTTAGAGAAATTTCTTGTTGGTGCCATAATAGCCAAGTTGCCTCCATATTAGAGTGGCTATAGGAAGAAAAACCTCCATAAGAATAAGGATATTTCATTGGAGGAAATCCTCAAACATTTGAGGATTGAGGAGGAATCTCGTTCTAGAGATAGGAAAGAGGATGATTCTAATGGAGAGACTTCAAAGGCCAATGTGGTGGCTAATCCTCCGAACAAAGGAAAAGGAATTGGCAAGAATAAAGGCAAGGGTAAAAAGCCCTTAGGCCTAAGAAGAATGAGGGACAATTCAAAAGTTCCAAGCAACCTTGCTTTGTGTGTGGTGAGAATGGCCACTTTGCTAGAGATTGTAGGTTCAAAAAGAACCATAACAATGAAGCAAGAGTCAACTCAACCAAAGAAGAGCTAATGGAAACACATAGCAAAATCAATGCCATTCATGGAAAGGTTAATGGGTGGTGGTATGATACTTGTGCCACCATACATGTTAACTATGATATATGTCAATTCAAGACCTTTGAAGCTTCAAAGGAAGGGCATGAGATACAAATGGGCAATGAGAAAAGACCCAAGGTTGAAGGAAAAGGGACTATTTCCCTAAATATTTGCATGATGATGTGGCACATTAAAAAGGCATGTGAACAGCATGTGACCGATTATTAATGAAGGTCTGGTCGACCTACGACTAGGTTATTAGAAGAAACTCTATTGCTCGATAGACGCAAGGAGTATGTTGAGTAGCAGGAAAAGAAGATGGACGAAAACATGTGACCAAATTTTCTCGTTTGACCAAGAAAAATGCTCAAATGCGATTATAAGTTAGATATTTCAGGGATATTTACTAATTTAAATGTAAACATTATTATTTATATCATGATTTGTTCTTGTAATGAAAATTAAGGACGACCCATGGTCCATATGTACATCCATGAGCCTATAAATAAGACTCATAGGATTTATTTATTTCATACGCTATAATTTGTGATCAGAGAGAACTAAGGTGTTTATATACACGATCTATGTATCTATCTTCAGAGCTTGTGAGACTCAGTGAACCCTAGTTTGCTAATCGTAGGTTTTGGAGTCTTTGCATTAATAAAAACACTAAGTGGATGTAGGTCATTACCAATTATCGAGGCCAAACCACTATGAAATTTTGGTGTCGTTAGTCTTAGTTTGTTCAACTCATACTTTTCACATCGTTTTCGTGACTCCGTGTCGTTGACCAAATCGAGGGTCAACAAGGACTATAGATTTTTTCTTCACATTTGGCAAGAAGGTTCTACTCACCAATGTTTTGTATGTACCATAAATGAGTAGAAACCTTGTGAGTGACAATTTGCTTGGCAAACCGAGAATCAAGCTTGTCTTAGATTCCCGCAAACTTACTTTGTCAAAGGGAAATGTACTTGTGGGAAGGGATATGCTTATGATGACATGTTCAAACTTTGTACCTCTATTGATAAGTTGAATAATAAAGCTTCTAGTCCTTCATGTTATATGCTTAACTCAAATTTTATAAGTTTGTGGTATGTTAGACTTGCACATATAGGATTGAACACAATTAAAAGAGAAATTAAATGTGGATTGATTGATTGTGATAATATTGAGCATGATAAATGTGAACTATGTGCTAAATCTAAAATGGTAAAGAAACATTTTCCAAGTGTTGAAAGAAATTCTAAGTTGTTAGATTTGATACATAGTGATTTACGTGAACTAAATGGAATATTGACTAGAGGAGGAAGTAGATATTTTATTACTCTTATAGATTGTTGACCCTTGATTTTTCCAACGACACAGAGTCAAATGTACGACAAAGTATAAAGCAAGAATGAGAAAAATGATCTAACGAAAAGGAAGAAAACACCAAGGAATTATAGTGGTTCGGCCCCAAAGAATGGTAATGACCTACGTCCACTTAGTGATATTGTTATTATTGAATCTCAAAGTCGTGATTAAAGAACTAGGGTTCTTGAGTTTCACAAACCTTGAATGTATTATAATAAGACAATGAACAACTCACTATAGCTCCTTTTTCTCTCAATATTTCGCAAAAAGATTCAGGAATCAAAAATCCAGAAGTCCCTTCCTTGAGCTATTTCATGCATATTTATAGGCTCAAGGAGGGTTACACATGCCAACGTGCCCTATCTTTCCTTAATAATCGCATATCAAGATAATAATGAAGAAATATTCAATGCTATTATTATAAGATTACAACTTAAGAAGGAAATTAATTAGGTTATACGACCAGCCTGGTCGTATCAAAAATTAACCCTGACGATGCAGTGTGCTTCTGGTCGATAGTTGATCAGTACTTTCTCCACGTGTCAACCACATGTGAGAAATTATCGCCATGTCATCAGCAACTATTTTTTGGGTAAACATTTGCCCCCCCAAGTTTATTTATTGCGACCAACAATAAGTAAACTTAGGAAACCGACTCTTCGAATACCCAACGAAATCTCTCAGAACTGCCCATGCTTTCTCAAAAAATGTGACCAATCATGTCTAATCAAGTCTTTTTGGTTTCCCAAGAATGTGTCTGACGGCCATTTCACTTCCCCATGCTTAGAAAAAGTAACTCATGATTACCTCTTTTAACATGTCGTAGTCACTGTATATAATACCCCAAATCCATTTTTTTACATTTTACTTTTCATTCGCCATTTTCTCGTCAAGAACTCCTAAGAACCTCGACTTTCAGATCCCAGAAAACTTGAGGAGCTTCCATCGCTATTCTAAGGATCCTCTACTCAGACACTCAAAGTTGTTTCGTTTCAGACCCCTCTTTTCATCCAAGTAAGTTTTACGAACCCCTTGGATGTTTGAGATGCCATGCAAAACTGTTTTTTGTGTATTCAAATCTATGTTCCTGACTGTTCTTGGCCGAAACTGTTTTGGGGTAGTAGGCATATTGATCGATGCTTAATAGGACCATGAAATAACGTTTCGTAGGAGTTAGGAGCCAGTTCGGTAGTCGAGATTGTAGATTTAGGGCGTAAAATCGAAGTAAAAATTTGATTTTTAAGCTAGTTGAAAATTTGTGTTTTTCCCGCCCCTTCGGAGTCGAAAAAGCTTTTTCCTAAAAAACTTTTTTACTTCCGCTTTTCAATCTGTTTTTCAAACTGCTCGTATAGAACTTAGTATTTTTGTTAGAATGTTGCTGGCCGTATAAAAACTTAATTTTTATACTCGAGCAATGTTATTCCAATTCTCAACACAAGATTTTAAGCTTTACGTCTTACCTCCCCCTTTCTCTGTTCGTAGCTTTTCATGCAAGATCCGTGGGGAGGTGAAAAACCCATCGACAATGACTTACTAGCTCAACTGCTTGAGGACGAGGAGCAACCGTCGTTGCTAATACCTGAAATTCCCTTTTCTCGCGCCACTTCAAACACTCCATTGACCCTCGTCCAAAATATGGGTCGAGCAAAAACTACAACCCAGAAAAAGAAAACTCCCAATCCTTCAAATCAACCTGCTCCTCAGGCTGGAATTCCCTCAACCAGTGGTCGAGAAGAAAATATTCCTAACCCAAACATCCAAACTCATGTTCAACCCCGAAATGCTATTCAACTAGATGTTGAATGGTATGTTGTACATGTCAGCCAGGTAACGATCAGGATGATCACCAACTATATCAGAAAATATGGACTCCCGGGGGTGACACTAGTCCGACCCACTCAAGACCAACGAGCGAACTTTCCTGGAGGCGTTTTCAACGCCTAGTCGAGGTACCACATTAAGGCAGGGGCTACCTTGCCTCTTCATCCTTTTTTCCAAGGGGTGGCCAACTACTCCGGGGTCGCCCCTTTCCAAACAACTCCCAATGGATATAGAATGCCTGCAGCACTCTATATCATTTATAGCCTAAAATAATGGCTTGTGCCATCACCACATGAGATTAATTATCTGCTCGACCTCAAGTCTAACCCCAACCAAGAAAGCACGGGGTTTTTTCACTTTTGTCATCAGGAAACAGGGCGCACTTTCCTGTCTGACACCACTCACATATCGAACGTGGGGAAGTACCATCAGGAGTATTTCCTTACGACTGACATGGTCACGAACAATCTGACCTTCTCTCAAGGAGGTAATGTCTTTGTACCACTAGTCGTTAATCTTTCTTTAATTTTTTCTCTACACTTTCTTAGATTTTTAGTGCCTTTCAGGCCCATGGTTGCGACCAGACCCCACTCCAGACATGGAGTTAAGATCAGCCCTCTTGGCTAGTATGACTGACGTGGAGAAAAGCGTCAAGCATCAGGTCACAGAGGCTAACCTTAGGTTGGTCGGCCTTTTGGCCCCTCATCAGGATGTGAGGGAGTCAACAGCGGGGAGTGCTACTGGCGGAGAGGTTCCCGAGCAGCACCCAGACGTGGAATAACCCCCTCCGAGGAGAACCACTGGAGTAACAATTAGGGAACCTTCCAGCACTCCGCGGGTTGTTGATCCCCCCGCCCCAAAGGGAAAAGGAAAAAAGAAGGCCATTGAACCCCCCGCTCCCATCGACGAATCTTCAGGTGAGAATGGCACTGATCTTTCGCTCTTAGATAGTTTGCCAATTCCCTGTCACTTATATGACAGGGACGTCAACTTTAAGTATACTCCAATCTTAAGTTCAGATTTCTTCCAGGCAGTAAGTAGTTCAATAAGTAATGTAGCGACTAGTAGTTGTAGCACGGGTACTTTACTTATAATCTCTTTACTTTCATTTTTAGCTCCGTCTATATATCTTGTCTCACTATTTGTGTTGTTTCTTTTTGTGCAGATATGTCATCTGAAGACGTGTTTGAGCATTACAAGGCTGCCGCTGCATCTTCAGGCAAGAAGAAAGACAAGAAGAGGACTCGGGGGGAGAGCAGTAAAATTGCCTCAAAGAAGGCCCGAACTGAGGACCCTCCAGCCACTGTCCCTTCGAAGGAGAACACGCCACCTCCATCGTCACTCAAGCAGCCAACCTCAACTCCTCCGATCGACCAGCATTCCACTCCTCCAACACCCGTCGACCAGCATCCTACTCGTCAGGTCCCTACCAGCCAAACACAGCGCACTCAACCCGAAGGCTCCCTATCCAGCATCGTGGTCAGCTCAGCTAGGGAGAGGATATACAAGCTCTCTAAGCACAAACGCAGTCAAGAGGCCGTTAACAAAACCATTTCCATGGAGACTGACCAAATACTCAACCGAGGGCTGAATGAGCTTGTTAGCGTACGTTACCTCCTGATGCTGAATAATTTGCTTTTGATTTTTTGCCATCGCCTTACCCTTTTCATCTGATTGCAGGGATTACTGACTATGACCGCTGGTTGGCGCTGTGCGGGTGCAATGGTGTCCAAGACTAAAAATTTTGACACCAGGCTTGCTAAGGCTAAGAAAGCACTTGAAGGAACAAATGATGACTTGCTCGAGAAGAAAAATGAGCTAACTAAGCATAACGACGAGTTGCTTGAGAAGAGTGCGGCGCTGTCTAAGCAGAAAGAGGAACTGTTCGAGCAAAAAGCCACTTTGACCGAGGAGTTGCTGGAGGTTCGGGACGCCCTAAAGAAATCCAATGAAGACAAAGAAACATTCAGGGAAAACGCCAAACTCAACTACCAACAATGCAAACAGCTCGAGCTTGATTTGATTACGAGCAGGCAGGAGACGGAGGAGCTGGAAAAGCGCGTGAAGAAGCTTGAAGAACTCGAGGCCAGGAACTTGGAGAAGTACAAGGAAGCCACTCATCTTTGCTTCTACGAGTTTTGGAAGCACAATCGGGAGGCTAACTTCAACTATCTGTCAGAACGCCTGAGGCAGACTCTACTGTCTCAATGCGCCATTCGCCTAGAGGAAGAAGAGAGGGCTAATGTTCCTGCTTCCCTAGAGATCTCTCTGGCAACAGGGATAGATGGTGCAGATAATGAAGCTGGCGCAGCTGTCGACCAGGACGCTCCTCAAGACCCTTCAGCCTCTTAGTCTTTTATCTTTCTATCTTTTAATCTTTTAATTACACGACCAACAGGTCGTGATGTAAAGACATTAATTTTTTATTGCTGCGTGGGCAGATATTTTCCTTTTAATCAAACAATTACATCCGAGCAATACTGCTCGCAGTGTAAAGTAATTCGTTTTTTATATTATAATACATTTTCATTTTATTATAACATATATTCGCATGACCGAACTTAACATAGCACTTTGGTTTGATTTAACAAAATACAAAATTTTGAAAAATACTCTAAGTACCCTAGCATGCTTTCACTTATTTTGCTCATGTGTTTACATACCTTTTGATGATATGATTTGCTTACTTGTACCTTATATGCCCCCCAAGTGATTGAGGAGCTTTAGGTCCTTGGTTACTTGCCTTGACCAAAACCTGTTTGAACAATACTACTCGGAGCAAAATAATTGAAATGGTAATACATCAAAACAACACACGTAATGAGCAAATGCTTGTATAAAATACAATAAATGGCAAGAATGACTGGCTGCGCACAATCCCTTATATTTCTCGTAATAAATGGACAAAACATGTCTGTACGAGTGGTCAATAAGATCTTACACTTATAAGCGATCAGTCACATAAAATCACCAACCCTTTTTCAAAACTTGTAAAAAGTAAAATTAATACAAGCCAATTCCTTAAGAAGAATTGTTTATTGATAGTACTTGCGCAAGTGTTCTCCATTCCAATAGCGAGGAACGAGATCTCCATTTAAGTGAGCAAGTTTATAGGTGCCTGGGTGAAAGACTTCTTCAATCTGGTATGGCCCTTCCCAATTAGGTCCGAGTACTCCAGCAACTTGGTCGCGAGTGTTTAGAAAAACTCTTCGGAGTACAAGATCTCCAATGCTGAACTTTCTTTCTCACACTTTAGAGTTGAAATACCGAGCGACTTTTTTCTGGTACGCAGTTACTCGGAGTTGGGCTTGTTCACGTTTCTCATTGATTAAGTCGAGGGATTCCATCAATAGTTGGCTGTTTAAGCCTTGGTCGTATGTTATTCTACGATGCGAAGGCGGATCTAACTCAATAGCAACATAGCCTCATATTTATAAGCCAAAGAGAATGTAGTATGACCCGTTGCTGTTCGATGGGAAGTTCTGTACGACCAAAGTACTTTAGGCAATAGGTAATTTTCTGGCCACACCCCCTTAGCTTCTTCTAGTCTTTTCTTCAGTGTATCCTTCAGCATTTTGTTGACTGCTTCAACTTATCCATTTGCTTGGGGATGAGTGACAGAAGAAAAGCTCTTGATAATGCCATGCCGTTCGCAAAAGTCCGTGAATAAATCACTATCGAACTGGGTGTCGTTATCTGAAAAAATCTTCCTTGGCAATCGATAGCGACAAATGATATTTTTTATCACAAAATCCAGGACCTTCTTGGTCGTTATGGTTGTGAGTGGCTCGACTTCGGCCCATTTAGTGAAATAGTCGACGGCAACCACAACATACTTGACGCCGCCCTTCCCTGTGGGCAAAGATCCAATCAAATCTATGCCTCAAACTACAAACGGCCATGGACTTTACATCTGTTTAAGCTCATTAGGGGCTGCTCGCGGGATTTTGGAGATCCTTTGACACTTGTTGCACCTCCGTACAAACTCCATCGAATCTTCATTCATCGTGGGCCAAAAGTATCCTTGCCTCAGTATCTTTTTTGACAAGCTTTGCCCCCCAGCGTGGTCTCCACAAAAGCCTTTGTATACCTCTTTCATCAACTCTTTGGCCTTCTCTTTCGAAATAAACCTGAGGAGTGGCATTGAATATCCCCTTCGATACAAGATTCCATCGACCAGGATATACCTAGCAGCCGGTCCTGGCTTTGTTTCTGTCTGTTGGTAATATGCCTTGTGTTAGATACTCTATATATGATGTCATCCATGCATCCGTCATCTGGATCACCATAGCGGTCTCCTCTGCTTGGATGCTTGGCATTGTTAGCCGCTCAACCAGCACTATATTCAAAGTATCAGCATCCTTCGCACTTGCTAATTTGGCCAAAGCATCAGCATTGGAATTCTGGTCGCGAGGTACTTGCTGGAGACTGTATTTGTCGAACTAAGCCAATAGATCTTTTGTTTTGTTCAGATAGGCAACCATCTTTAAACCTCGCGCCTGGTATTCTCCCATGACTTGATTCACCACCAGCTGAGAATCACTGTAGATGTCAAGCACTTTTATATTCTTGTCCCTGGCTAACCGCAATCCAGCGAGTAGTGCTTCATACTCAGCCTCATTGTTAGAAGCAGTGAAGTCAAACCTTATTGTGCAGTGAAATCGATGCCCTTCTGGCGTTATCAATATCACTCTTGCCCCAGCGTGGCACTCGTTAGAAGAACCATCTGTAAATAATTTCTACGTGGGAGCTTGGTTTTGACATTCAGGCTCATTAGGCTCTTCAATCTGCTCGCCATCCATAAGTTTAGTGAATTATGCAATGAAGTCAGCCAGGGCTTGTCCTTTTATCGCTGCTCGCGGCAAGTAAGATATATCGAATTGCCCAAGTTCGACTGCCCATTTTAATAATCTACCTACAGCCTCTGGTTTTTGCAGGACTTGTCGTAGAGGTTGTTCGGTCAAAACCGTAATTGGATGAGCTTAAAAGTAAGGCTGCAGCTTCATGGAGGCCAAAACTAGGCAATAGGCTAGCTTCTCGATGGGCGGATACTGCTGTTCTGCTCCAATTAGCCTTTTGCTTACATAGTAAATAGCCTTCTGCACACCTTCTTCCTCCCTTACTAAAACGGCACTAGCAACGTATTCCATGATCCCCAGGTAGATGAACAAAGTTTCTTCATCGACTAGCTTTGACAGGATGGGTGGTTGCGCCATATGAGATTTTAGTGCTTGAAAAGCCTGTTCGCACTCCTCCGTCCATTCAAACTTTTTATTGCCTCTAAGTAGATTAAAGAATGGGACGCACTTATCTGTTGACTTTGAAATGAATCTACTGAGAGCGGAAATTATTACGGTTAAGCTTTGAACATCCTTAATCTTTGCTGGCGATTTCTTGTCAATCGGGGCTTTAATTTTCTCGAGATTGGCTTCAATTCCTCTCGAGTTAACTATAAATCCCAAGAACTTCCCTGATCCTACTCCGAAAGAGCATTTAAGGGGATTTAGCTTCATCTGATATTTGTTCAAGACGCTGAAGTACTCCTGTAACTCCTTTACATGCCCTTCTTCTTTCTTCGACTTGACCAACATGTCGTCAATGTAGACCTCCATGTTTGTGCCGATCAGTTCCTTAAACATGTGATTGATGAGTCCCTGGTAAGTCGCACCAACGTTTTTCAAACTGAATGGCATCACTTTGTAACAGTAGAGCCCTGTATCAGTCCGAAAGCTAATGTGATCCTCATCAGGGGGATGCATACTAATCTGATTATAACCGAGTACGCGTCAATGAAAGAGAGGATCTCATGTCCTGCAGTGGCATCGACCAGCTGGTTGATTCTTGGGAGTGGGAAACAATCTTTGGGGCAGGCTTTATTTAAGTCTATAAAATCCACGCACGTACACCACTTGCCATTCGGCTTGGGAACTAGCACGGGATTAGAGACCCACGATGGATAAAACGCCACCCCGATGAACCCATTCTCCTTCAGCTTCTCGACTTCTTCTTTTAAGGCCCTTGATCTATCTTTGTCGAGTAACCTTCTTTTCTGTTGCACTGGTGGAAAACTTTTGTCGATGTTTAGGACATGGCTGATGACTGCAGGATCTATCCCGACCATGTCTTTGTGCGACCAGGCAAAGACTTCCTGGTTCCTCTTTAAAAATTCCACCAGTGCTCGTTTTGCTGTTGTCTCTAAATTTTTACTGACTTTCACAACCCTGGTCGGATTTTCTTCATCGAGTTGGACCTCTTCAAGGTCCTCGACGGGTCCAACTTCTTCCTCAAAATCCCCAAAGCGAGGATCTAAATCCCTATCCTCACTTTGGGCAACGCCCTATTTGGTGACATTATCACCCGAGTGGGCCTAAGCATCAGTTGCCATTTGCAACTCTTTCCCGCGAACATCTCTCGATACACCCTTCTTTGCCTTGGTGATCAAGGCGTTGTAGCAATCCCTCGCCTCCCGCTGATTTCCCAATATGCAACCTGTCCCTGCATCTATTGGGAATTTCATGGCGAGGTGCCATATCGAGGTGACGGCTCGTAAGTCGACCAGAATCGGTCTCCCAATTACAGCATTGTATGCTGAAGGACAATCAACTGATATGAAAGTAGTGAGTAATGTTCTATTAGCAGGCGCTTTACCTACCGTAACTAGAAGCCTAATCGACCCTGTTGGGGCGAGCCCTTCACCGGAAAAACCATAAATGGTTTGGTTGCATGGCTCCAGGTCTTTGACGGACAGCTTCATTCTTTCCAGCGAAGACTTGTATAGGATGTTAACCGAACTTCCTGTGTCGACCAACACCCTTTTCACCATCATGTTGGCAATTTGTACGTCCATGACCAGCGGATCGGAGTGTGGGAATCGTACGTGCTGGGCATCGTTATCAGAGAAGGTTATCAATTCCTCCTCTGTACGAGCCTTTTTTGGTGCTCGATCTTCCACACTCATCATCTCGATGTCCTGGTCGTGGCGTAGGGTTCGAGCGTATCGTTCCCTTGCCTTCCCACTATCTCTTGCAAGATGTGGGCCTCCGCAGATGGTGAGTCAATTGCCTGCCACAGGAGGCGGCTGTAGAGGTGGCGAGCATTGGTGTGCAGGCGCCTGCTCGTTGCCACCTTGAACCCCTCGCTGAGAACCTCCTGTGGCTCGCACATATCTTCTCAAATGTCCCTGCCTTATCAGGAACTCAATCTCATCCTTCAACTAGTTACATTCATTGGTGTCGGGCCCGTAGTCATTGTGAAAACGATAGAACTTCGTCGTATCTCTCTTGGAGATATCTTTCCTTATAGGTGCGGGTCATTTGTAAGGCACGCTTGAGCTGGTCGCCTGGTAGACTTCAGCAGGGCCGTGTAGTTGGTGAATCTTGGCTCATATCGATTGCCTTTGGGGCACTTACTCTCAAAATCTGAGGGTTGATTGTTCGCCCGCTTTCCACCATTCCTACCATTGTCATTCCCATTGCCTTTGCCGTTGCCATTGGGTTTTTCCGAACCGTTGGCGGCTTTGGCGGGTTCTTTGGGCCCCTTGTCTTTATTTGGTGATTTCCCTTCATTGGCAATCGCATCTTCGAGCTTGATATATCGATCAGCCCGATCCAAGAACTCTTGGGTACTTCTAACCCCATGCTTTCTGAGGCTACTCCAAAAGGGTGAATGGCGCCTAACTCCAGCAGTTAGAGCCATCATCTTACCTTCATTGCCCACTGTCTTAGCTCCAGCTGCAGCTCGCATGAAGCATTGGACATAATCTTTCAAGGGCTCTCCCTCTTTCTATCATATCTCGACCAGCTGGTTGGCCTCTGTGGGGTGTACATGACCCGCATAGAACTGTTCGTAGAATTCATTCACGAACATTTCCCAAGATACTATACTAGCAGGAGGGAACTTGAAGAACCACTCCTGAGCGGTATCAGAGAGTGTCGTAGGGAAGATCCAGCAACGGGTGTCTTCCGACACTTTTTGTATGTCTATTTGTATCTCAAACTTATTAACATGAGATACTAGGTGTCCGTACCCGTCGAAATTTGGCAATGTAGGCATCTTAAACTTACTGGGGGTTTCGACCGCAGTAATCCTCTGTACGAAGGGGGTTCCCCTCCTCCTATCATACTTGATATGGGACATTCGTCCCCCGACCAGTTGTTGTACCGCTTGGTTCAGGGCATCAATCTGAGCCTGAACTGCTTTCGGGACTGCTAGGGCCGCTGGTGCCAGGGGAGCGTACTCATCGTGCCTCTCACAGCGGTCGTTAACCACATCCCTAAGATCATCGTCTCTTTGTTTCTGCTCGCTAGCTTCTAGTCGGCTAAAGACATTCGGCTCCCTGGGTTGCCCCCCAGCATTGTGGCTAGCTGGCCTATTTTCTCTAGGTGGGGGGATTCTGCCTCCACCTCTTTCTCCATTTCTCCGGCCAGCGTTCCCTTTGCCGAAATTAGCTTCATTATAGTCGTGGCCATCTTTGAATTGTGGATGACTATGGCGTGACCGGCTGTTCACGCTATTTCCTCCTCGGGGTGGCATCTCTCGAGTGTCAGGGGGAGGCCTGCACTAGTCATTGGGTCCCTGTGCATTGTTATGCTGTGGGGGGGGGCTCTAACCGTAGAGCCTGACTCTGTGTTCCTTCTGTTGGCAGAAGGACGTTGTCCCCTGCTCGGTAGAGTCGGCCCTTCATCCCCTGGGCGTCTAGGGCTGCGGGGCGGTTGCCCGGCCCTATTCTGCCTCAGGTGCTGGGGATTGCCTCGACCAGCCTGGGATGGAGACTGCTGCTCAGGATCCCTAGGTGGAACATCATCCTGAGCCATAGGCAGCTGCTACAGCCTTTGAGGACTTGTTGGCTGGAGTAGAGGACTTGGATTGGGACCTCTTTGAGGTGGTGCGCTTTGTGGCTGATCTGGCTGGAAGGCTGGTACAGCTTGACTCCTAGCCAGTTGAATGGCTGCTTCAAGGGCGACCATGGCATCCCTCTACCGACGATCCATTTCCGCCTGCCGCTCACTCAGCTCTTGGCGCTGGCATTCTATTTCTCTTTCTTGTAACGCCATCGTCTCCACAACATTCTCTTGATTGGCCCTAGATTAGCCAACTCATCTTGCAATACTCCCAGCGTTGCCCTCAGTATTTCAGAATCTAGTTCCTCCTCATCAAACTCCAAATGTGGAACATTCTCGGCCACATTTGGGGGAGGAGGTTGGGATGGTGCAGCGCCATCAGCCTGTCCAGTCTTCTTGGATGTTTTCGCCATTAGATTCTTTCACAGTTCTTTCCCAAACTCTCAACGAAAGCACCAGAATGTTGACCCTCGATTTGGCCAACGACACGGAGTCAAATGTATGACAAAGTATAAAGCAAGAATGAGAAAAATGATCTAACGGAAATGAAGAAAACGCCAAGGAATTATAGTGGTTCGGCCCCAAAGAATGGTAATGACCTACGTCCACTTAGTGATATTGTTATTATTGAATCTCAAAGTCGTGATCAAAGAACTAGGGTTCTTGAGTTTCACAAACCTTGAATGTATTACAATAAGACGATGAACAACTCACTATAGCTCATTTTTCTCTCAATTTTTCGCAAAAAGATTCAGGAATCAAATATCCAAAAGTCCCTTCCTTGAGCTATTTCATGCATATTTATAGGCTCAAGGAGGGTTACACATGCCAACGTGCCCTATCTTTCCTTAATAATCGCGTATCAAGACAATAATGAAGAAATATTCAATGCTGTTATTATAAGATTACAGCTTAAGAAGGAAATTAATTAGGTTATACGACCAGCCTGGTCGTATCAAAAATTAACCCTGACGATGCGGTGTGCTTCTGGTTGATAGTCGAGCATTACTTTTGCCACGTGTCAACCACGTGTGAGAAATTATTGCCACGTCATCAGCAACCGTTTTTTTTTTTTGGGTAAACATAGGTGATTGCTCTAGTTTTACATATGTATATTTGCTTAAGAATAAAGATGAAGCATTTAATGTATTTAAAGCTTATAAAGCGGAAGTTGAAAATCAATTAAAAAATAAAATTAAAGTACTTAAAAGTGATAGGGGTGGTGAATACTTTTCAACTGTTTTCAACTTGTTTTGTGAAGAATATAGTACATGAATGTACAACCCCTTATACTCCACAACAAAATGGTATAGCGGAAAGGAAAAATAGAACATTTCTTGAGATGATTAATGATATGTTATTACACTCAAAATTGAGTTTTAGTTTGTGGGGTGAAGCCTTGCTATCCACTTGTCATATTTTGAACCATATTCCCATGAAGAAAACCAATATCTCTCCATATGAGTTATGGAAAGGAAAGAAACCAAACATTGGTTATGTTAAAGTGTGGGGGTGTCTTGCTTATTGCAAGAACAAGAATCCTAAAAGGACCAAGTTGGACCCAATGGCTATAAGATGTGCATTTGTGGGTTATGCCCAAAATATCAAATCTTATAGATTATTAGACTTGGAGTCTAATGTGATAATTGAATCAATAGTGGTTGAATTTTTTGAGAACATGTCATGTGATAACAATAAGTTAATACAACCAGCTTAAATTAGAGAGCTTCAAAAGGAGACTTCTAAAATGGTTGGTGAACAACCTCAATTTCCTAGAAGGATCCAAAGGCACAAATATTTGGGAACAAGTGAGAAATGTTCTCAAATAGAGACATTATACCATGTAAAAGGTGATAATGAGAAAGTCACTTGGCAATATCCAATAGTACTTCAAACAGAAGATGATCCCAAAACTTTCAAAGAAACTAAGTCCTCAAGGGAATCTTCTTTTTTTAAGGAGGCAATTAATGATGAAATGCATTCAATTCTGTCTAACCACACTTGGGAATCGGTTGACCTTCCAAAGGGGTCAAAACCAATTGGGTGCACATGGGTATTGAGAAGGAAATACCATACCGATGGCACCATACAAACTTTTAAGGCTAGATTAGTATCCAAATGATTTAAAAAAAAATCAGGAAATAGATTACTTTGACACATATGCACCGATAGCAAGAACTAATTCTAGTAAATTTTTATTTTCCTTATCATCTATATATAACATTTATGTTCACCAAATGGATGTCAAAACGAAATTCCTAAATGGAGATCTTGAGGAGGAGGTCTATATGGAACAACTGAAGGGTTTTGTTCTTTAAGGAAACGAACATAAAGATTGTAGACTTGTCAAATCATTATAAGGTTTGAAACAAGCTCCAAAAAAAATGGCATGAGAAGTTTGATAAAGCAAATAGATTTAGACACAACATTGCGGACAAGCGCTTATACTATAAGACTTGTGATGACTATGTCATATTAGTGTGTTTTTATGTAGATGATATGTTGATTTTGAATAGTGACATGAGATAAATATTGGAAATGAAGAGGTTTTTATCTTCTAACTTAAAAATGAAGGACCTTAGAAAGGGGGATACAATTCTAGGTATCAAAGTTAGAGGGAATAGTGAGGGTTTTGTATTAAGTCAAACCTACTATGTCGATAAAGAGCTTGACAAATTTAGTCATCTTAAATCAAAGAGGCAAATACACCATTCGATTCAAACATGAAGTTTGAAAAGAATGAAGTAAGAGCGGTGAATTAATTAGAATATGCAAGTGTAATAGGAGGCCTAATGTACGCCGATCATTGCACAAGAATGAATATTGCATATGCAGTTAGTAAACTTAGTAGGTTTACTAACAAATCTAGTATCAAGCATTGGAAGGCTATTGAGAGGATTCTTGCATATTTTAAGAGTACCAAAGAATATAGCCTTCACTATTCAAATTTTTCAAGGATACTCCGACGCTAGTTGGATATCAGGAGTGGGAGATAATCTCTCTACCACCAGTTGGTGCTTACACTTGGAGTAGGTAAAATATCATGGGGCTCCAAGAATAAAACTTATATATCACACTCAACCATGAAAGCAGAATTTATAGCTCTAGAGGCAATCGGGAAAGAGGTCGAGTGGCTTAGGGATCTCATGTTGGATATCCCTTTCAGCGCGGATATGGTATCAACAATTTCAATACATTGTGATAGCCAGTCCACTTTTGCTAGAGTAGATAATAGTGTGTATAATGGAAAGTCTAGACATATTAGTCTAAGACATGAATATGTGAGAAAATTGATTCAAGATGAAATCTTATCTATCTCATATGTTAAGACAAGTGAGAACTTAGAGGATCCATTTAAAAGACCTCTTGTGTGAAGGTTAGCAAGTTCTACTTTAAAAGAGATGGGACTAAAGCTCCTAGAATAAAAGATTCAACAACGATGGAAACACAAATCCAAACATGTAAACATCAAGGGAAATAGTTCAATGGGTAAGAACAAGTCATTGATAAGTGAATGGTTTCACACTAAAACTTTTGTGAGTTCCATCCAAGATGGTTAGTGTTGGTTACTACTGAGTAAGGGTTAAGTCTAGGGCTTTTAATGAAGTTCAGTCGGACAATCATCTATAAAGGTCGCAAAGATGTTGTAAGAAATTTACCTATGTGAACTTAGAGGTGGTGTCGCACATGGCCATATGAGTGCTAAGTGAGAAAAGTGTGAAAACAAATAATCAAGTGGAGGTGTATGGGGTATCGCTAGTTTTATCATAAGGAATACCTAGTTCAAGCTTTTAAGTAACCAATGATTTTGATAAGACTTTGTGGTATTTTCACTAAGGTAATGTTGTTGAAAGGCACTTTACTTTAGGCACCAAAAATGTTTTGAGCTAGAGGTTGAGGCTTGTATTTAACCAAATGGAGGATTGTTATGGTTGGTTAAATACAAAGGATAACTGTTTTTATACAAAATAGGTATAAAACACTTAGTTATTTCACATAGTGAAGATGTGAAATTTGAGTTTCAATTGTAGGCACTTAAAAATTGTGTATTTTAGTCCAAAGTGATACATGGAGGTATCTAAGAATCCCCAAAAATTTTGGTAGCATTCAGAGCAATTTTAGGACACTTAGAGGGAGCTTTGGGCAAGAGGGTTGTGATGCAACGCCTCTTTAGAGGCATTGCATCACCTAAACTCGAAGGGGCTTGAAAACCCCAGCAGGTGATGCATCGCTTGCTAGTAGTCGATGCATCGCCTGGTAGGCGACGCGTCGCTTGATGTGTTTGTACGGACACGTTTTTTATGCTCTAAATGACGAGTTTTGAGGGTTTAAGCCTATTTGTTAGACCTAATGACGGTGCCTACACTATAAAAGGGTTCTCATAGAGTTTTGGAAGACTTGATCACTCTATCAAATTTATCTCTAACCACTTTTTCTCTCTCTCTCTCTAGCTTTCAAGAATCTTAAGTTTTCCCAAAGGAACTCATAAATAAAGTGCTCAACTTTATGAGTTTAAGGCTTATTAAACCTCAATTCCCTTTTTCTCTTAGAAAAAGCCTCAAGCATCAATGGAGGGCTAGGAAATAGAGAATTAGGACAATGATACATCTTGTGTATAAGCCTTTTGGTTGTGTTTTACATTAAAGAAGAAGAAGTTCTTAGTTGTGGTTCATCAAGGGTTTTGAAGCTTCATCAAGGTTGAAGAAGATTGTTCTAAAACTAGGTTTTGCATCATCTAACTTAATCTTTCTTTGGTCTTTGTCAATGATATTTTTGTGCAGATTCATAATATTGTCATGTTGTAATCTCGTTCTCCTCCAACATAAAACACTTAATAATTTCACATAGTGAAATATGAAATTTTGAAGTTATACAATGATGTATCTATGGATGCCCAAAAATTATTAGAGCATTTAGAGGTGTTTAAGGTCAGATTTGAGAGTTTTGACCTACCTTGGTGGCGTTGCGTCGCCACCTTGTAGGCGTTGCATCGCCTAAAACCCTAGGATTTTGGTGATGCCCACCCGGCGCGCATCACCTGACGTGTCCGTACAGACACAGGCTTTAAGCTCCAAATGATGTGTTTAAAAGCTTTAATCCTATTGGTTGGACTTAATGACGGTGCCTACACTATAAAAGGGTTCTCTAAGAGTTTTGATAAATTTGATCGCTCTCTTAAATCTCTATCTAACCTCTCTCTAGCTCTCAAGATCACAATTTTTCTCCAAGAAATTCATAAAGAAAGTGCTTATCTTTGTGAATTTTAAGGTTTGTTCATTACCAATTGTCATTTCCTCTTAAAGAAAGTCTTAAGCATCCGTTAAGGACTAGGAAATAGAGAATTTGGATAGCGATACTCCTCGTGTAAAAGCCTTGGTTTTTTATTCTCGTTGAAGAAGAAGAAGTTTCAAGTGGTGTTCAAATTAGGGTTTGAAGCTTTGAAGAAGATCCAAGAGTTTTGGTCTAAAACTAGGGTTTGCATTCTCTATCTCAATTTTTTGTTGGTCTGTGTCAAGGATGATTGTGTGAAGATTCTTATTATAGTGGTGGTGTAATTTCATTCTTACCCAACATTACATCATCATGGAAGAATCATCTTTGATTTTGGATTTAAAATTCATGACACAAGACTTTGTTAGATTAGATAGATTCGATGGAACTAAATTTGTTCGTTGGTAAGACAAGATTAGGATTTTGCTAACTACTCTCAAGGTGCTCTACATCCTAGACAAGCATCTAAAGGCCATAGAACCCGCCAAAGAAGATGAAACTGGAGAAGTCATCAAAGAAAGGAGGAAACGTGAAGAAGATGAACTTATATGTAGGGGTACATATAAATTCAGTATTACTCAATATATGGAATTTAAGTTTTATGATATGAAACCCCTTCTACCACAAATACCTTAATTACAAATTATCTACCCTTAATATTGTATTTCCAAAGAAATTCCTTGTTTGTTTCATAATAGCCAAGTTGCCTCCATCTTGCAGTGGATATAGAAAAAAAAATCCTCCACAAGAATGAGGAGATTTCCTTGAAGAAAATTCTCAAACACTTGAGGATTGAGGAGGAATCCTGTTCTAGAGATAAGAATGTGGAAGAGTCTAATGGAAAGACTTCTAAAGCCAATGTAGTGGCCAAACCTCCCAACAACAACAAAGGCAAATGAATTTGGAAGAATATAGGATAGAGTTACAAACCCTTGAGACCAAAGAAGAATGAAATTTAATTCACAAGTTCCAAAGGACGTTGCTTTGTGTTTGGCAAGAATGGCCACTTTGCAAATGACTGTAGGTTCAAGAGAAACCATAATAATGAAGCAAGAGTCAACCCAACAGAGGAAGAGTTAGTGGCTACACTAAGTGATATTAATGCCATACATGGAAATGTAAATGGATGGTGGTATGATATTTATTCTACCATCCATGTTGCTTATGATAGATCTTTATTCAAACCTTTTAGATTTCAATGAAGGGCGTGAAATCCAAATGGGCAATGAGAAAAGGTCCATGGTTGAAGGAAATGGAATAATTGATCTATTCTTCATTTCCGGCAAGAAGTTTCTACTCACCAATGTTTTGTATGTACCAAAAATGAGTGGAAACCTTGTGAGTGGCAATTTGCTTGGAAAACTGGGAATCCAGGTTGTGATTGATTTCGACATGCTTACTTTGTCAAAAGGGAACATTTTTGTGGGGAAATGATATGATTGTGATGGCATGTTTAAAGTTTGTACCTATATTGATGATATGAACAATAAAGCTTCTACTTATTCTTGTTATATGCTTGACTCAAATTCTATTACTTTGTGGCATGTTAGACTTGCACATATAGGATTTAGCAGAATTAAACGTGGATTTATTATTTGTGATAATGTTGAGCATGATAAGTGTGAACTATGTATAAAATCTAAAATGATTAAGAATTAGTTTTCTAGTGTTGATAGAAATTCTAAATTATTATATTTGATACATAGTGACATATGTGAACTAAATTGAATGTTGACTAGATGAGGAAGTAGATAATTTATTACTTTTATTGATGATTGCTCTAGGTTCACATGTGTAAATTTTCTTAAGAACAAATATGAAATATTTAATGTGTTTAAAGTTTATAAGGTGGAAGTTGGAAATTAATTAGAAAGGAAAGTAAAAGTGCTTAGAAGTGATAGGGGTGGTGAATATTTTTCAAATGATTTTAACTTGTTTTGTGAAGTGCATGAAATAATACATGAATGCACTGCCCCATATACTCCACAAAAAAATGGTATAGCAGAAAGGAGAAATAGAACATTTTTTTAAATGATTAATGCTATGCTATTACATTCAAGATTGAGTTTTGATTTGTGGGGTGAAGCCTTGTTATCATCATGTCATATTTTAAATCGTATTCCTATGAAAAAAAAAATATATATCTCCATATGATTTTGGAAAGGAAAGAAACCAAATATTGACTATCTTAAAGTGTGGGGGTGTCTTGCTTATTGTAAGAACACAGATCCTAAAAGGACCAAGTTAGGTCCAAGGGCTATAAGATGTGCATTTGTATGCCTCAAATAACAAAGCTTATAGATTGTTAGACTTAGAGTCTAATGTGTAATTGAATCAATAAAGGTTGATTTCTTTAAGAACATGTCATGTGATGACAACAAACCAAAAGAACCTATTCAAATTAGAGAGCTTCAAGAGGAGACTCCTTAAATGGTTAGTGAGCAACCTTTATTACCTAGAAGAAGCCAAAGGCTCAAGGATTTGGGATCAAGTGAGAAGTGTTTTCAAGTAGAGACATTATACCTTATAAAAGGAAATAATGGGGAAGTTACATGGCAATATCTAATAGTACTTTGATTAGAAGATGATCCGAAAACTTTCAAAGAAGTTATGTCTTCAAGAGACTTCGCTTTTTGGAATGACACAATAAATGATGAAATGAATTCAATTATGTCTATCACACTTGGGGATTGGTTGACCTTCCAAAAAGATCTGAACCAGTTGGGTGAAAATGGGTATTAAGAAGGAAATACCATACCTATGGCACCATACAAACATTTAAGGCTAGATTACTAGCCAAGGGGTTCAAACAAAATGAGGGAATATATTACTTTGACACATCTGCACCGTTAGCAAGAACCAATTCTATTAGATTGTTATTTGTCTTATCATCTATATATAACATTTATGTTCACTAAATTGATGCAAAATGACATTCCTAAATGGAGATCTTGAGGAGGAGGTCATATGGAGCAACCAGAGGGTTTTCTTCTTCAATGAAATGAACATAAAGTGTGTAAACTTGCCAAATCATTATATGGTTTGAAACAAGCTCCAAAACAATGGCATGAGAAGTTTTATAAAGTCATATTAGTGTGTCTTTATGCAAATGATATGTTGATTTTGAGTAATGACATGAGAGGAATAATAGAAACAAAGAGGTTTCTATCTACTAACTTTAAGACGAAGGACCTTGGAGAGCTCGATACCATTCTAGGTATCAAAGTTAGAAGAAATGGTGGGGGTTTTGTATTGAGTCAAACACATTTTGTCAAGATAGTGCTTGAAAAATTTAGTCATCTCAAAATCAAAGAGACAAATACACCATTTGATTCAAACATGAAGCTTGAAAATAATGAAGGAAGAGCGATGGCTCCTTAGGAGTGTGCAGGTGCAATAGGGATCCCAATGTACATCACTCATTGTAATAGAGTGAACATTGCATGTGCAGTTAGTAAACTTGGTAGGTTTACTAGAAATGCAAGTATCAAGCATTGAAAGACTATTGAAAGGATTATTGGATACCTTAAGCGTACCAAAGAATATAATCTTCACTATTTAAATTTTCCTAGGATACTTGAAGGATATTCCAATACTAGTTGGATATCGAGAGTGGGAGACAATCTCTCCACCACCGGTTTGGTATATCACACTCAACCACGGAAGCAGAGTTTATAGCTCTAGCAATAGCCGACAAAGAGGTCGAGTAGCTTAGGGATGACATGTTGGATGTCTCTTTAACCGCAGATATGGTATGAACAATCTCAATACATTGCGATAGTCAAGCTACTCTTGCTAGAGCATATAATAGTGTGTACAATGGGAAGTCTAGACATATAATTCTAAGACATGAATATGTGAGACAATTGATTTAAGATGGAATCATATCAATCTCATATGTTAAGACAAGTGAGAACTTAGTGGATCCATTTACAAACCCCTCTTGTGAGAAAGTTAGTAAGTTCCGCTTCAAAGGGGATGGGACTGAAACTCATATAATAACATATTCACCAATAATGGCAACCCTACTCCAACCTTGTTAATATCAAGGTTCAAAGTTCAATGGGTGAGAAAAAGTCATTGATAAGTGGGTGGTTTCAACACTAAAACTATTGTAAGTTTCATCCAAGATGGTTAGTGTTGATTTCTCCCGAGTGAGGGCTAAGTCTAGGGTTTTTAATGAAGTTCACTTTATTGCAACAATCATCTACAAAGGTAGCAAATATGTTGTAATAACTTCACCTATGTGAACTTAGAGGTGGTACCGCCTCTCATGGGAGTTGGAGTTTCTCCCTGGAAAGTTCACGACATGATAAGCACATGGCTATATGAGTGCTATGTGAGAAAAGTAGGGAAACAAATAATAAAGTTGAGGTGTAGGAGATATCACTAGTTTTATAATAAGGAATACTTGGTTCAAGCTTATAAGCAACCAATGATTTTGATAAGACTTTGTGGTAGTTTCACTAAGGTAAATTTCAAGTCGAAAGACACGTTATTTTAGGCACTAATACAGTTTTGAGCTAGTGCTATTTAACCAATTGGGAGAATGTTAGGATTGGTTAAAATACAAAGATAAATTGTTCTTATACAAGCTAGGTGTAAAACACTTAATGATTTTACATAGTGAAGATGTGAAAGTTTAGTAACTATTGTAGGCATTTAAAAAAATGTGTTTTAGGGTCCAAAGTGATACAATGATGTATCTAAGGATGCCCAAAGAGTTTGGGTGCATTTGGAGATGTTTAGGGTAAATTTTGAGAGTTTTGACCTTCCTTGGTTGCGTTGCGTCACCACCTTGAAAGTGTTGCATCGCCTAAAACCCCTATAGGCAGGCGACATTGACATGTCCGTACGACACATGTGTTTAAGCTCCAAGTGATGTGTTTAAAAGATTTAATCCTGTCAATTGGACTTAATGATGATGTCTGCACTATAAAAGGGTTTTCTAAGAGTTTTGATAGACTTGATCACTCTCTCAAATATCTCTCTAAGTTCTCTCTCTCTCTCTAGCTTTCAAGATCATAAGTTTTCTCCAAGAAATTCATAAAAAAAAGTGCTTGTCTTTGTGAATTTTAAGGCTTGTTCAATCCCATTTCCCATTTCCTCTTAGAGAAAGCCTCAAGCATTCATTAAGAGTTAGGAGAATTTGGACAGCGATACTCCTCGTGTATAAGCCTTGGTTTTTTATTCGCATTGAAGAAGAAGAAGTTTCAAGTAGTGTTCAAATTAGGGTTTGAAGCTTTCAAGAAGATCCAAGAGTTTTGGTCTAAAACTAGGGTTTGCATTCTCTTTCTCAATATTTTGTTGGTCTATGTTAAGGATAATTGTGTGTAGATTGTTATTATTGTGGTGGTGTAATTTCATTCTCTCCCAACACCCTATACTGCAAAAGGCCAAGGACTCGACATCTGAGTAAGCTTATTTGGAGGAGCTCGGGGGATATTGGCATATCATTATCATTTGTCGCACTTCTTGACATAATCTAGAGAGTCATTGTTCATTGTGAGCCAGAAGTACCCTTGTTGTGAAATCATTTTGGCAAGGCTTTGCTCCCTACGTGGTCCCTGCAGAAGCCTTCATGTACTTCTCAGAGGATGGCTCTAGCTTTCAGCTCGAAAACACATCAGAGTGATGACAGTGAGTATCCATGTCTCTATAGTTAGTTGTCCATGATTATGTATTGAGGAACTTGATATAGAAGCTTTCGAGCAGACTTTTTATGTTGTGGTAGCTCCCCGGAGACAAGGTACTTCGTAATGTGCATCATCCTACTTTCATGAGGATGTATTTATTCTACTTCCTCGGGCTCCTAGATGCTTAGAGAATCCAAGTAGTCAATCAAGACTATGTTGAGCATTTTCACATCTTTAGTTGTAGCCAACTTAGCCAGAGCGCCAGTATTGGAGTTATGTTCTCGTGGAACTTGTCAGATAGTATACCTTTTGAAATTGTATAGCATCTCATGAACCTTAGATAAGTAGGCTGACATTTTGGTTTCTCGGGCTTGATACTCCCCGAGGACTTGATCCACTACTAGTTATGAATCACTTAAAATTTTGAGTCTCAAGCTTTCAGGCCACTCGCAATCCAGCTAGCAGAGCGTCATACTAGCTTCATTATTTGAGACATCAAAAACAAACCTCAAGGCACTATGAATCTTGTGCCCCTCAGGCGATATCAGGATCAGCCTTGCTCTAGAGTCATTCTTGTTGGGCGATCGGTCTGTGTACAAATTCTACACGGGCTTAGGTGAAAAAGGCTTCCCGTGCCCTTCAGTTATCCTGGTGCATTCAATGATGAAGTCTACCAACATTTGTTCCTTTATGGTCTTCCTCAGATGGTATGATATGCCAAGCTGACTAAGTTCGATCAGCCACTTGAGGAGTCTCTGGAGGACCTCGGCTTCTAGAAGATTTTCCACACGGGTTGTTTAGTAAGTACTCAAACAAAGTACGTCTAGAAATAGGATCGGAGCTTCCTTGAGGCCATTAATAAGAAAAAGGTAAGATTTTACATAAGCGAATACCTCGAGTCCACCCTGATGAGCCTTGCTGGCATAATAGAAAGGGTGTTGGGCTCAGCCTTCCTCACGTATCAAGGTTGAATTGATGACATGCTCCATGATAACCAAATAAAGGAACAAAAGTTCTCCCTCAAATAGCTTTGATAGTATTGGAGGGTTAGCCATGTGTGTCTTTAGTTGCTAGAAGGCTTGCTCGCAGTCTTTTGACTACTCGAATCACTGACTTCCTCAAAAGATATTGAAGAATGGGATGCACTTATCGGTGGCCTTGGACATAAAGCGGCTAAGAGATACTATTCAACTAGTTAGGCTCTGCACGTCTTTGTGTTTCCTTAATGACGGTATGTCTATCAAGACCTTGATCTTCTCGAGGTTTGCTTAAATTCCTTGGGAACTCACGATACTCTCAAGAACATTTTTTGAGGCTACCCAGAAAGTGAATTTTTGTGGGTTGAGCTTCATTCTAAACTTGCGGATGACTGAAAAGGCTTCCATCAAGTCCTTCACATGCTCCGAGGCAGTTTTAGAATTGACCAACAAGTCATCTACATACGCCTCCATGTTCCTACTAAGTTGGTTTTTGAACATCTTATTAAGTAAACTCTGATAGGTATCTCGCACGTTCTTCAAGCCAAAATGCACCACTTTGTAGTAGTAGATGCCATTGTCTATTCAAAAACTGGTGTGTTTTTAGTCCGTGACATGGATGAAAATTTGGTTCAATCCGAAATATGTGCCCGTGAATGTAATGAGATCATACCCAAAGGTGGAATCCACCATCTAATATATTCTAAGCAAACGGAAACAGTCTTTGGGGTAGACTCTATTAAGGTTGGTAAAATTGATGTAGGTCTTCCATGTCCCATTTGGTTTGGGGACCAACACTGGGTTTCCAACCACTTTGAGTATTGAGTATCCCATATAAACATGTTCCTGAGCAGCTTATCCACTTCTTATGTAAGTGCCTCCACCCTCGTCATATCGAGAACTCATATTTTTATTGCACAGGGACAACATTTGGATCCACATTCAGGGCATGGTAAATAATGATGGGGTCAATTCATGTCATATATGCATCAGACCATGCAAATACATCTTGGTTCTCGCAAAGAAACATGATAATTGCTTCTCGAACCTCCACCTTAAGATTTCTTCCGACCTTTGTCTTCTTGTCTAGGTTGGCCTCGTCAAGTCCAACTTCCTCCAACTCTTCCATGGGCTCGATGGAACGATCATCTCTGAGCCTAGGGTCTAACTTGTTTTTCTTTTCTCACACCTCGAGGGCCATCTAAGCTGATCTTGCTCAAGAGTCACCTCAATTACCATTAATGGATGCTTGAGGGACACGTTGTAGCACTGACTCTTTTTGGTCTCCGTGAATAGTGCCAATCCTAGCTTTGTTGGGAATTTCATGTAGAGCTGCATGATCAATGTGGTGGTTCCAAACTCGACTAAGGTTGGTTGACCCATGATGGCGTTATATGCGGAGGAACAATGGATTGCCACAAAGTTGCAGTTTTTGAACACTTGTCTTGGGACTTCACCGACAACTTGATATGCCCCATTAGAATTAATCATTCTCCTAAGAAGCCAAAAAGAGTCGAGGTACACAAGAAGAGGTCACTTGTCGCCTGCCTGATGTGCTCGAAGGCCTACTTGAACAAAATGTTCACCGAGCTCCCATTATCCACCATATTTCGAGCAACCATTTTGTTTTCTATCTAGGTCTCGATAACAAGGGCCTCATGGTCAGGGAGATGCACTATCCGGGCATCTTCCTTAGTGAATATGATGACATGGTCCATCATTTGTGGAATTTAGGTCAGGACTTGGATGAGTGCACAGACATTATCATCGTGATTAAGGGCTCGAGCATACCTATACAAGAAGGTGTGGTCCACTAGAGATGGTCCCAACTCTTCCATTCATGAAATGAGGTCCTTGAGCCATGGGTTGTGAGGCGAGTAGAACATGATCTTCCCCTTGTGCCTAGTTTTGGTTTGGTGTGGCTAAAGAAGGTTCACTGGGGCCCCCACTGAGTGAACACCAGCTTGGGTGTATTAGTGAAGATACCCCAAATTGAGGATAGTTTCTATCGCATCTCGCATTTATTTGCATTCATTGGTATTGTGCTCAATGTCATTATGGTATTTGTAGAACTTTGTTGCATCTATCTTCTCACGATCCCTCCGGATCGGTTGGGGCCTCCAGTAATGGACCTATTGCTTGATGTCTAAGCATTTGTTTTTCTGATAATCAACCAACTTGGTATACACGGAGTATTGACAAGTGTACTATTCCTCTAGATTTTCTTCACCATTTTACTTCTTTTGTTCTACTTCCCTGCTTGCTCCCACTTGAGCCTTCACTTGATGTCGTCGACTGAGATGCTCTGGTGCTAAAAGAAAATTGATAAACACTGAATCCAGTGGGAGCTGCTCTGTATCCCGCAGGCATGGCGTTGTAGCCAGTTTGTAGGGCATTATAATTGTATTACGGAGCTCTCATTACACTCGTTTGTGTGGGAGTGTATTAAGGGAAATGAGACAGGTTTGGAGCAATGGTGTCAGGAATGTTGGGTGTGGGAACAAACACCGGACCTCCGAAGGGCCCTATCTGTGTGTCCTCCCAATTAATGAACTCTTGAGCTCGATGAGTTAAATCATCGAGCCTATGGCATTCCTGCCTCAGTTCCTGGAAGTTGTTCTGACCACACAAATTTCTGACTCTTGCATGTCAGCTCAGTCAACGAAGTAGCAATCTTTGAGAACCCTTCCACGAAACACCTATAATAACATGCCAATCCAAGGAAACTTCTAACCTCAGAAGCATTCTTTGACCTTGGCCAATCTCTGACTGCCTCAATCTTTGCTGGATCTACCTTAATCCCCTCTTTACTGACAATGTGCCCAAGAAAGGATACCTGAGATAACCAGAACTCACACTTCTTGAACTTTGCAAACAATATGTGCTCCCTCAGTCTCTGTAGAACCAACCTCAGATGTTGCTCATGCTCTGGCTCAGACTGAGAATATACCAATATATCATCGATGAAGACGATCACAAACTGATCCAGATAATCCTTGAACACTCTGTTCATCAGATCCATAAAAGCACCATGGGCATTAGTCAATCCAAAAGACATAACTAAGAACTCATAATGCCCATACCTGGTACGAAAAGCAGTCTTCGGTATGTCTCTCTCCTTGACCCTCAACTGATGATAACTAGAACGAAGGTTGATCTTTGATAATACCGTCTTACCTTGCAACTGATCAAACAGATCATCTATCCTTGGCAAAGGATACTTATTCTTGATTGTTAGCTTATTCAGTTCTCTATAATCGATACACATTCTCAGAGAACCATCATTCTTTTTCACAAACAGAACTGTCGCACCCCAAGGTGAGAAACTAGATCTGATAAAACCCAAATCCAACAGTTCTTGCAACTGTACTTTCAATTCTTTCAACTCAGCTGGGGCCATTTTGTAAGGTGCTCTAGACACAGGCTCCATCCCTGGTGCCAGTTCTATCATGAACTCTATTTCTCTGTGTGGTGGCAACCTTGGAAAATCTTCTGGAAACACATCCAGGAATTCACAAACAAGTCTGGTCTCACTGGCACGGCCTGAGTGGTGTTAACCACACTGGCTAAAAACCCAATGCAACCTCCTTGCATAAGATCTCTAGCTCTTAAAACATAAATCATAGGTATGTGAGGTCCATGCACAGTACCAACAAACATAAAAGGATCCTCACCTTCAGGCTCAAAGGTTACCATCTTCCTTCTGCAATCAATGGTTTCCCCATACTTCACCAACCAATCCATACCCAATATCATGTCGAAGTCAGTCATAACCAACTCTATCAAATCCACTGACAACTCTCTGCCCTCCACTGTCACTGGCAAAGATCTGACCCATCTCTTGGATACCACTGATTCCCCAGTGGGTAACAAAGTTCCGAACCCCACAGCATAAAAATCACAGGGTCTACACAATCTATCAATAATTCTACTAGCAACAAAAGAATGTGTAGCGCCAGAATCAATCAAAAAATTATAAGGGGTTCCAGCACTAAGAAGATGACCTATAACTACTGAGGGAGAAGCCTCAGCTTCTGCTTGTGTCAATGCGAACACTCAAGCTGGGGTCGAGCTGTCCGCTTTCCTGGGTTCTTCTTTTCTTGCCTTAGGGCATTCCTTCTTAAGATGACCCAAGGCTCCACATGAGAAGCAGGCCCTTGCCCTACACTCTCCTAAATGACGCCTCTTACACCTAGGGCATTCAGGATAAGACTTCCAGGCTTCATTACCACCTGGACGACCCATTAAAACACCACAGGGCCACCTAACAGGACCTGGAACTGGGAAGGTGTCAAGAACCGTCCTGTTCTGATCACTGGGGCCTCCACCCCTACCAGAACCCACAAATGGCAGACCTGTCCTCCTGAACTCCTTTCTGGCTGCACTATCTCACCAGATCTTGTTCTCTGCACTCTCAGCTATGAGTACCTTCTCAACCACCTGTGCATAGGTAGTAACCCCAGCCATAGTGGTAATGCATACATCACGGGATAATCTGGGTTGTAGCCCCTAGAGAAATCTCTCCCTCCTGGTCCCACTAGTGGGCACCAGCTCCATGGAAAACTTTGCCAAACGATCAAACTTCAGGGCATACTCAGTCACTGACAAACCTCCCTAAAGTAACCTGATGAACTCCTCATCCTTTGCCGCCCTGATAGCATCATTATAATATTTCTCATTGAACAGAGTCTGAAACTCTTCCCAACTCAGGGCATTGACGTATCTGGTCTGGGTTACAACCTCCCACCAAACTCGGGCATCCTCCAAAAATATATACGTGGCACAAGCCACCCTCTCATTACCAGTCACCCTCATGAAGTCCAGGATGGTGGTAATCATGCTCATTCACTACTCAGCTTTGTCAGGATCTGCACTGCCTTCAAAAACTGGGGGTTGCTGCTTTCTGAACCTTTCATAGAGAGGCTGCCATTTATTACCAACCTCTGGCAGTTGTTCAACTGCTGGCACCGATACAGGAGGTGCCTCAGATACACTGGCCACTGCAGGAGATTGATGTTGTCTCGGGAGGCGGAGTTCTTCTCCCTGTCTCAACATTGTAGCCTGCAGATCATTAATTAACTGATGCCAGTTTGCAGGAGCTGGCTATGGAATCTGTCCCTGGTCATTCTCTTGAGCCTGATTATTATTATTCTTGCCTTGATCACTCTGTCCAGCTGACGTATTTGTTTGTCCTGGATTCATTCTTATCAACTTATACCTTGCTGAAACAATAGTCAATACGGCTAGTCAGGTAGTGATAACTAAACCTCTTGCCGCCTTACGGTCCAAGAACAAGCAGATAATTATCATATTCCACAGTCATATAGATATACAAATAGATACATGATTATAGAATTTACAACCTAGCATGTATCAAGTAATAGTTCACAATCAACAATACTAATAAGTATGTTCCAGCAATTTCAGTACTATTTAGCACACAGTTGCTGAAGATGCAGTATTCAGGGCACATGTTTAACATGGTGTCTCATGTAAACAGGTAAAGCATTTATACTATATTTAAGCAGTTATACATATAACTACATAAACAGTTACCAAACCATGAGTTGAGCTTGTCTTCAGTGGTGAGTGTACATGTCCAGCCAGTCTACAGGAACCTTAACCTTGGCACGCTCTGATACCAAGTTGTAACGCCCTGGTTACCCCAAGACCATTACGATGAACGTTGAACCGTGAATTTAACTCACTACCGAGTTCTTTGGTTAAAAACGTGCTTCTAGGTGTTATTAACAAGTTAAGGTGGAAAACCAATCAAAAGGAAATGATATATTTTATTTAAAACATAAAACTGTTCATGGGCCCATAAAAACGTTTACAAGTTATTTAAGATACAAAATGGTCACTACATTATAAAATTTACAACTCGCCGATCTAAGCGGCAAAAATAGGGTAAACCCCCTAGTTCCCCTGAGAACTCATTGGCCATGGTGGTCAAGCGGCCGCATATGTACACATCACCACCTAAGATCTCCACTCAAAGTTGGGTGAGATTTTCTTTTCCTTTACCTGCACTGCATAGCACCCATAAGCCAAAGTCTAGCAAGAAAACACAATATTTCATGAATATAATATCAACAATGATCATAATAATCATTCAGGACATTCAGTCCAACATAGAGGAGTGACAGTTGTAGAAGTCACTCAGGTGGGTTCCATTCCCATTAGCCATGTGACGATAGGGTTACTTGGGCTTTACAACTAAGTGATCCTTTCACTAGCTTATCAAGATAGGTGTTTGATGAACTAGTCACCAACATAACCTACCGCATGACCATAGAGTCACAACCATGGGATCCCGCTCTCTAGCCATATGACAAACAGTCACCTAGGCCTTTGGCCCTGACTCTGAGTAACTAGTCTTAGACTAGTCAAGCGCTTATAATTTTCATCGACCTTAGGGTCGGTCCAGCATTAATGCTCCTAGAGTCATTCAACGCTGATATTGATTAGATCTAATCTTTTATCGGCTTTGTGTTCATGATGCTTATGCCATTCCTGACTCTCAGGTCAATAATACGCGACCAGTGCCGACTCTGAATAGTCAGTGCCATACACAAGTAAGCAAGATTTGTTAAGCATTTAATATGCAATCAATGTCCACATTTAATATCCAACATCCCTCAACAACAACCACGCATGTCATATACACAGGGTGCAGTTTTTTTACCTCTGGTTCGAGCGAGAATGAGTAAAAGAACGACCCTTGAGAACGATCTGACTTTTAATTCCTTAGCAGTCACCTAGTCATAACCAAATATGGGATTCATTCAATAAAATGAACAAAAAAGGTTCCCAAACCAAGATCTAGCCTCCGAGACATCAAATCCTACTAAACCGGGTAGTAGGAACGATCCCGAGGCCTAAAATTGAGTTCCCATGATCAAAACACCCAATTGGCCTCAAAAACCCTCAAGAGTCACGCCCCCAAAACCCTGAGCCGCGGCCCCCAGCCAAAACAAATTCACCAGGGGCAAGCGCCGCAGCACCCCTTACCTAGTGCCGCGGCCCCCAGCACACACAAAACCCCACCATCTTCAGCATCGAGCTTGGGCCGCAGCGCCAAAGAACAGGGTCGCGGCCCCACCTAGGAAACCTGCCATAACTCTGATTTCTCACTTTTAAATCCCTCCAAAAACATACCTAAACAACTCCAAATCCACAAATCAAAGTTTCCAAACATCCTAATGATCCAAAATCATCAAATCCCGAGGCTCAAACGAATCAAAAACTCATCGATACACAAAATCCAAATCAAAGCTTAGAAACTCTAAAACTCAAAAATTAAAGTGTGAATTACCTTTGATTGGGTTGTTTCTCGCTAAATCCTTCGGTCAAAAAGTTTCTAATCTTCCCTAGGATATCTATGCCTTGATCCTCGCTTGATCCCGACTCTTAGAACTCAAGATTTCTTTGAAATTGCCACAAATGGTCACAAAGGTTAACGGGAGAGAGAGAAAGTGTTTTAACGTAAGTTTTCTTTCTGATAGACTACTTCAGGCTTAAGTAACCTCAAATAAAACCTAATGCTTGGGGTCCCAAAAACATCCCCTGGGGCAAAATAGTCAAAACTTCCTCCTGATCTCAATAACTCCCAATATATCATCAAATGATCATTCTCATTACCCAATATCTTAATAATTGACCCCGTTATGACAAAACCGCTAATTTGCAACATAAGACTGTCTCATGCCGAATAGCTCGAATATATCCCCATAATAATGGGATCTCATCCATAAATCACAACATGCACCAAAATACACAAATATGCCCTCAATGGGCCAAATTACCAAAATGCTCTAATAATCAAATGTGGACCCACATGCATGCATTTAATATCATATTATAATATAATTCACATAAACATGCATATAATCATTTAATAACATAATGAAACAATTATGGCCCTCCCGACCTACTAATCCAGCCATTAAACCGCATTAGGGATTTTGTGGCATTACAGCTATGGGAAGGAAAGGCTTGATGGTCGAATATTGCCTCCTTTTTATTACGAGCATTGAGGTAGGGTTACCTCTACCAAGGCCTCACATTGTTTGTCGCGGTGCGCCTAGGAGGTATGCGTGGGGCTCGATGGACAAAGTGGGTCTAAGGTTCTCCTCAGGGTCTGAGGACCACGTCTAGGTCCTGAACCTCTCGTAGAGGATTATTTTGGGATTTCAAAGCTCGTCGACTTCTTTTTATTTTAAGGCGCAGCTCCGCTCTTTGTACTCCCATGTTAAATGGACAAGCATGTGGCACGTCAGCTGTGTTGGGGTTTTATGCCCTAATTAAAACCTAATTTCTTTGTAATCTCATTTTATTATCAATAAAAGAATAGAATTCATCTTTTGACTTGGTCAATAACTTTGCTCACATGTTTTATTTTCATGATTATTTGTTTAATATAAACTTCTATTAAATCCCGAGCATATAGCTAATCGTATTTATAGTGACGTAATCATAGTGGAATATAAATATGATTATATGTTCAAAATAAGTTAGTCCTAAGATTAGTCAATGCACAGGATTTACATTGACTTGCCAATCTACGATATGATCTACTTACACATTATGGTGTTATGTTCTTTCCATAACATTAGCAAAGTAGATAAGATCAGATGTATTTGTTTCATCGGAGTAGACCGATATTGACAGTAGATAAGATAAGTAAACATACTATTCTTATCTATTCTAGTCATATCATATAGTTGACCATAGGTCAATTCAATCTCAATTCTGAGTGGTTAGTATTCTAACTGATTGTATTATTTGAGTTCTTTGACTTGTTCGTTACCAACTTACCCTACAGACTAGACTATACTTACATCTTGGGAACTCGGTAGTATAATTGAGTGGGAGTGTTGATCATAGATATGAACATATATAGTTTCTGATGAAGAAGTGAAACGATGGTTTCCTTTTAGTTTGGTTCAAGTTGTTAAATGATAGAGATCTCATTTATGTAATTAAATTAGTTTACAGAAATATCATTTACAAGGAACTAAGTGTTTTAAGGATAAAATACAATGAGGGGTAAAATGGTATTTTATTCCCATCTCATTGTAGACCGTCTATAGAGGATTGAGTAATAATTATGGTTGTAACAATGGATAATTATTTCGTATCTATATTTGTTATAGAGCGTTCTATGAATTCAATAGTGCAATTCCGAGTCTATAGTGGAGTCACGAGGAATTAATTAATAAGTTAGTAAATTTATTTGTTAGATTTATGATAACTTATTGGAGCTTGATTTCATAGGCCCAATGGTCCCCATTGTACATTGGATAAAATAATCTAGATAGTCTCAATTAATTGATTTAATTATTAATTAGAATTATCAAAGATGATCAGGTTAATTTTGGATAGTTTCACAAAGTTATGTAATTTTGAGAAGAAGAGAAAAATTATCGTAGATTTATTAATTAAGATAAATTGGTATCTAAATTAGTAAATAAGTTTAAATTAAGGTTCAAATTATAAATAATTAATTTGATAAAGGATTTAAATAATTATTTAATTAATTAAATCAATAGAAAATAATACATGTCTTGATTTTAAGTCCAATAGACTTATAATCAAATGAGAAATTTCACGGGCCTAAAGCCCATGATAATTTTGACCTAGGGCTTTTAATTGGCTATTATTTTATTGATTTTTTAATTAAATTGAATGACCTAATTGAGTCTATAGAAGGAGTGCTTAGAGAGAAGTCAAAACACAAGTTTGACAAGTCACAAGTCAGATTTTCTGATAAGTTTTAGATTCTCTCTAAACACAAGTCATTTTCTAAGCCTCTTTGTTATTTTCTCTTCTTCTCTCTCATGTGTTGAAAATTTACCACTCTAGTCTAGGTGATTCTAAGGATACTCTGGAAGACTGTGAAGAAAATAGAATAACAGTTCATTTTCTTGATAATACTTTGCGACAGAAAGGATGCAAGGGTTAGACAAACTGAAGGAAGGACTCAATCATTCCGCTGCCTATACTGTAAGTATTCTTATCGTTGTTTCTCTTTGAATTCAATTTTAGAAACATGTTCTAGGTTATCTCATATTAATTTGTTTAATATTAGATCTACATGAAAATAAATAAAAATCTTGTATAAGTTTTCCAACAAGCTGGGGGGTCCACATGAAGCCCTTGAGCAGCCAATGAGGCCTTCATCGAGTTTACCACCTCTTGCAAGGTGGCGATATTGTATTTCTGCGCCTCTATTTCTCTATGCTGGGAGGCCACTTGATTCCATAAGGCTACCACTTCTGGTGGTTCTAGGGGTTGTGTGGAGCATGAGGAATCATTGTTTTTGCCATCCTCATCGTAAACCTCATTATCTACCACCTCTGAGATGCTTACTGGAGGTTGGCGGGGGCGGGTGGAAGGTCGTCATTTGCAGCTGATTGGTTCCTTGTATTCACCATTGTTGAAATCTAGCTTTCTTCAAGCTCTCAATGAAAGCACCAAAATGTTGGCCGATTTTTTCGTCAACTACAAATAAAATACAAAGATTAAGGAAAATAAAGATCAAACATGGGATTTTATGTGGTTCAAGCTATTAATTAGCCCTAGTACACAAGTCAATTTTATTGAGGATGAAGAACTTACAAAGCTCAAGTTCTTTGTAAATTTAGGCAGCAATTTTTCATGCACTAAAGTTAGGATCCTTTTACAAATGATATCCTAGCCTTATCTAAAGGCGGCTGGGGGATTACGCTCATTAATGGGAGCTAATTATAACAATATTCCCATAATGGAATTAGTTATACGTAAATGAAGATTTCATTCCTATAAAATAGGCCTATGTGCCCCATTAGTTATTTGGCAGACCTAATATGTGGATGTCAAGCCCACTGCTTTATTGGGAAAGATGATTTTTTTATACTTGTCAGGGTGGTAGCTGCACGTATCCCCATATCAGGCGGCTTCTTAGGGCATACCATTTGCCGCTTGTACGGAACCGACAACACGATATCCGCAACCACTAGATATGTCAAGCACATGTCTGTGGTCCTGAGTGTCTTTCTAGTTGACACTTTGCAAGAGCATTCTCCTTCCGTGACGAAGGGTCCTCGGGGTTCAATAAGTCGATCACAACCTGATGAGCTTCGTCAGGCCAATGTAACTACTTGGAAGGCAACTCCTCGTTTGGATCCTCGAGAGGTGGCACTCATTGATAACCAATCAGCATGTTCTCCAACAGTGATAAGAACGACACCCAGATATTAGGTTCTAGATTTCGAGAAATGCTAAATGACAGTCCGTTTAGGTCACGTTGTTGTATGCAGAAAACACGAACAACACATAAAAACTCAACAAATACATGTTTTCAAGCTCCTCACGGATAGTTCCCAAAGTAGCACATGTCATAAGGTCGACAAAGTGCCCCAACACCTCACATGAGAGGATTTGAAAAAACACGTCGAACAATATCCTATATAAATAACTACTAGTTTCAAAACCTGTATGAGTTTAATCAATCTAATTAATTCCAAACAAATAGGCAATCTATTCTTAGTGAATATAGGCCTATTGTAAAATGTAATCATATTTGGCCTAGGTCATAGACTATCCAATCTAATTTAAGTTGGCCTAATTAGTTAGGTGTATGTATAATAATTGTAGACTTGATTCAATTTATCACTTATTAATAAAAGTGAAAATTATGTGTAGTAGGTTTTTTTATAACTTTTTTTTTCATAAATATGGAGATATAAAGATTTCTCAAAATCTATTGATTTTCCCAATTTAAGCTAATTACATGGAGAATTTTTTTATATATTTTGTATTTATTTGAAATAATACCATATTTTTATTATAAATTTAGTTTTTAGAATTTTGTATTATTATCTTTTTGGTATTTTTGTCATTTCATCCAATTTTTATAGAATGTTTGTATAGTTTTATATGTTTTTTTTATTTAATTTTCATTTTTTTCAAATTTTTTTTACTGTGCGTCATTTTTCAGGTCTTTTTTTTTTCTTTTTCAAATTGGGTTACCATCACTGGTAACATGTTATCATCAAGCAGGTAACCTATTACTATCATGGTAATGTGCTGCCATTAGGGTAATCATACATCTATTTATGTTTGATAATGTGCTGCCATTAGGGTAATCATACATCTATTTATGTTTGATTTTTTGGTAACTTTTTACTTATATTTAATACAAATTTAGGTAACTAGTTACCTGTAGTATAAAACTAAGAAAATAATAATAGATTACCTTTAGCGCATGTTTTTTTAATTTTTTTGAGTAATTTGCTACCTATATTAATATAAATCTAAAAAACAATAGTAAGCTAATCCAGCATATGTATTAAAATTATAGATAATTGGTTACCTATATTAACACATAAACCAAAAAAGCAAACTTGAGAGCAAAACACACATCCTAACAAACATTTTCATGAAAATATTATGCAGGGACAATATACTAATCCATTTCCATCCATGAACTTGTATTAAAACTAATTTTGATTATTATGTTTTCTTTATATACTAACAAAATCATAAAAAGCCCAAAACTTGTATAGCATGTAATGATGGAAAAGGTGTGTTGGAAAAAGAAAGAGTGTGGATAAGTCATAAACAAACAAAGAACCAACAATTCCACACTAGTGTGTACATTAGCTAACCACAAAAATGTGTGCCCACATGCACAAGTGGTTTGAATAATAAGTTGGTTCTAACCTACTAAGACCATTACTAATAATCTTGAAGAGTATGAGAGAGCGTGAAAATTTGACTGGTCGTACTCGAAACCATGCCATGTTAAACAAGAAGAAAACTTAATCTTCTTTACTGCAACCAAAAACTCTATAAACGACATATCTTCATGCTTTGGCATCTTCGGCTCCACATCTTCCTACAGACTCGCTTGTCATTCACCAACGAATGTCAGTAGCATGTATATGTGTTGGATATATGTACATTTCTTTACATATAAAAAGTGTGTATCCAACGAAATTTTTTTGGTTTAACCAATTTTGTTATTTTTGTTAAAAGCTAACGGTTAAAATTAACACTATTACAACAATTAATTAATTATTTTAAACAAATTCTATACTTCAAATATCTCAATTAAATTCTTTATTTCATTGTTTATGTTATTGATTATATATTTTATGTATAGTTATTTATTAGATTTAAAATTTCTTGAGATAAATAGTTAAAATATAATTAAGTCAAAATATTAAGTTTATAGTTTCATATATTTTGAATATTTATTTAATTGAAATTTATAGGTACTTTTTGTTGAGATTTGTTAAAAATGATGGTTAAGTAGCCTTACACAAGTAGGTGTAAAGCATTTAACGATTTTTCATTTAAAGTAAAAATATGAGTTTTTATTATAGGCACCTATAAATGACTTTTATAGGTCTAAAGTTATACAATGGGGTGTCTAAGCATGCCTATAAAGTTTGGGAGTATTTGGAATTGAAAATTTGACCTATAGTGTTGCGACATGTCACCTGGATGTTGCGACATATTGCTTGACTCTTCCGTATAGTTATGTTTTTTAGATCCAAATGATGTGTCTAAAAGCTCTAGTCTTATTGGTTGAGTCTAATGACAGTGCCTACACTATAAATTAGGTCATTTAGAGTTGTAAAGTCTTGATCACGCTTTTCAACTTTCTCTCTCTCTCTCTCTCTCTCTCTCTCTCTCTCTCTCTCTCTCTCTCTCTCTCTCTCTCTCTCTCTCTCTCTCTCTCTCTCTCTCTCTCTCTATATCTCTCACCCCTCTCTTTAGCTTTCTAAGGACACTCATTTTCTCCAAGCAACTCATCAAGAATTGCTTGACTTGTGTGGGTTTCAAAGGCTTGTTAAATCTCACTTCTCATTCCATCTTGGTGAAGCTTCAAGCAACTTTGGGAAGGCTTGGAATTGAGAGTTTTGCAAGAGATACTCCTTGTGTATAAGCCTTTTGATGTTCCCCAAGTTTGAATACTCAATAGTTTAATTCAAAATTTGCATCTCTCTAAAACCCTAACTATCGAAAATATAATATTTTGATTTCATTTTTGAGTTACTCATTATATTTTGGGTTTACACCTTTGATAGTTCTATTCAAGGTCAATCTTGAACTTTAGGGTGCTCACTACAAATTATAGTATTTTTTATAAAACAAAAATAATATATAAAAGTGTTATTTTTCAAAATTTAGGGCCTTTTGTATAGATTTAATGGCATTTTTCAAAATATGGGGCTTTTGTAATTGGAGGCCCTAGGTACAGGCCTGGCCCGCCCATGCCAAGGTCAGCTATGGTTCCATTATATTTTAGGTGAGGATTTCACTTTTCTAGGAAGTGTAATTTTATTCTCAATTTTACATCATTTTCTAGATTTTGCTTTGATCTTTGAATTTTCAAGATTATGCTTCATACTATACATGTGATTCTTGATTAATCTATAGGGTTGTATTATTGAGTTTATTCCTATTATTTGTTGTTGATTTATATTTTGTAAGTCATAAATTCCCAACACTTTTCAATATAATTAAAAAATTAATTTAAAATTGAAAAAAATCTATAATATGAATTATAATATAAAAAATATAAAAAGTTATGCAAATAGAATTTAAACAAATATTAGTGAATTGTATCTTTCTTTAAAAAAAAAAATAAAAAAAATTAGCCCCTAGTGTGTGTGTGTGTGCATATGTCTGGTGCGAGAGAGAGCAACGCTGAGGTGTGGTGCGATTGAAGAAGAAGAAATTACATTTTATATGGGATTTTTAATAAAGTGTGCAAAAATATGGTTTTTTTTTAAAAAAAAAAAGGTTAATCTATGGCTTTTTTTAAGATTTTTCACTTTTATGAGTTTATTTTCTCATATTTTTTTTATAAAAGTTGGTTTATGTCATAGTTTTACTCTTAATCAAGTTTTATTTATTTGGAAATGTATGCTTGTAATTTGATTATTATTTTTTAGCTTATTTGTTTTTTTTATATTATTTTTATATAACTAATTTTATATTAAATTTTTCTTTGGTTGTTTTGCATTTTTTTTTTTTGTGATATGAATTGTGTTTATTATTATTTTTTATTTATTATAAACATGTTTCCCTTATTTTTTATATTGTATGTTTCTTTTTTTAAATCATGTGTAAGGTAACTAGTTACTTGATTGATCTTTGACAATTATGTAAAAAAAAAAAAATCATAGAGCTAGGTTAAATAACATGTACCAAGGGGAGTAACCAGTTACCCTAAAAGGAGTATCCTTCTACCATAAGAGGGATAACCAGTTACCATAAGAGGGGTGACAGGTTACTTATATTAAATATGAAAAGAAACATCAAATTTGAATGAAAAAAAAAAAAGAACACTTCATTAAAAAAAAGAATAAGTAACTATGATTTTAGCAATATAGGTAACCAGTTACCATAAATAACCTAAAAATATACACACACATCATAACGTGAAGGTAACCAGTTACCTCTAGAAATATACACACAAAAAACGTGAATGTAATCAGTTACCCCTAGAAATATACACACAAAGAACGGAAAGGTAACGAGTTTCCACAAATTTGAAGATAGAAAAAAAAAATCAGATAAACCCCATTTCCCTTCTCTCACATCTTTTTCATATAATTTTTTTTCTAGATTTGAATGTTCTCATCAGGGTAACTAGTTACCCATTCATGTTTTCATATTTTTATTAGTTTTCTTTCCAAATTTTGGTATTCCTATAAGGGTTACAGTAAAAAGAAGCTGAAAAAATTGATTTGATATTTTTTACATATAGTGGAAAAAACTATAAAAAAAATTACAATAATAAAAGATAATAAATAAATAAAATAATTATGTAATGTTAAAATATGTGTGAAAAAAAAGGAAAAAAATAGAATGAGAAAAGAATAAGTACAAAAAAGGAAGGAAAAAGAAGGAAAAGAAAACTTAAGAAAGAAAACTAAAAAAATATGGAGAAAAAAAAAACAAAACAAAAGAAACAATGAAGGAAAAAAAATAGATGAATGAATAAAAATGAAAAGAAGAAGAAGAAAGATAATGGAAAAATGGAAAGAAAAAAAATATGAATGAAAAAATTGGTAGAAAAAAAATGAAGAAAAAAAAAAGATAAAAAAGCTCATATGTGTGAAAAAAGAAAAAAAATAGAAGGAGAAAATAATAAATATAAAAATGAAGAAAAAATATGAAAAAAAAAACTGAAAAAATATGAAGAAAAAAAAACAATACAAATGAAATAAAAAAAATAGATAAATGAATAAAAATGAGAAGAAGAAGAATGGAAAAATGTAAAGAAAAAAAAAAGGATAAAGGAAAAAATTAGTAGAAAAAAAATGAAAAAAATTGAAGAACAAATAAATAAGGAGAAAAAGAAAGAAAAAATAATTAAAAAATGAAGGGAAAAAATAAAATAAAAATTGAAAATAAAATAAAATAAAATCATATTCAAAATCAAAGGAAAAATAAATGTGATAAAAATTATGTCATTTCCATTATTTATTCAGCTACCAATTGTGTTTTTTATACTTTAATTTTGTCTTTAATAAATTTTCTAATATAAATTAATAAAAGTATAATTCTCATATTTTTGCATATCAATAGTATAAAAGCAATATTTTTTAAAAATTCTCATCGAAGAATTAACAAATTTTGTGATAAGAATGGATTCTCAAAGTATAGTTTATATAGGGAATAAAAAAAATTCCAAATTTCGTAACTTTATTTCCAAATCCATATTTTTCTTATTTTTTTAAAAAAGTCATATTTATGTAAACCCATATTAAAATTTATAAATATGAAAGAAAAAGAAACCTTAATAACATATCTATTTTATTAATGTTACCATTTGTGCCAAAAATGAGATCGGATTAAATAAAAAAAACACGTAGTCAAACATGAGACAATCCTAATATAAAGCATGTTGCTAATATATGATGTGTGCTTCAAAATTAACTTTGTATGGGCATTCATGTATGGCATATTAAAATGCACAAGCATTTTATTAATTACTTCAATACAATTAAATAAAATAAAAGCATGCCGAGTATTTTTGGGTATTTATATATTTACAGAATTTGAAAAATAGAAAATAAAACTAATTAAAATTACAAATGGGATTTGATGTAACATTAATCCCTTAATGCACTGCATCTCTATGTTAGGCCCATCATCGTAATTTTTGTCCAAGCCATTAACCCTTTAAACCTGAGAAAATAATTTTCTTGGCCCAATCAACTTTCTAACATAATTTAGTTCTACTGACCCGAAAATAATTATAGGACTCTATTGGACTTAAGTAATAGTTAATATTATGACGGGAAAAGTTGACAACTACCCATTTTTAGGAGTAGTTAACTAAAATTAGACACTAAATATATTTAGTTGAACTTTACCCATTATTATCATGAGACTTCCCAAATTACCCTTATTTGAGCACATAATTCTAAGTGTTGTTGTAATGTATATTATATGTGTCATATTATAGTTAAATTGGAAATGCATTCTAATTGTAGCATGTTTAAGGAGAAAAAAAAAACATGTAATTGAAGGGGTATAATGGGTACATTAATTGAAAATTTGGGTACTAAAATAAAAGTTAAAAATAGTGGGTAAAAATGAAAGTTGGTCATTTAAAATGGGTACTAGGTCTAATTTCCACTATTATGACCAATAAGCTATCAATTAGGCCTATTAGGGCTCCAAATCTCATTTAGGTCAAACGGCCAGTGTGAAAATTCGTGGGTCTGGGCTCACAGGGTTAATACCTCATGGAACCCTAGTGGTCATGAGCAAAGCTCAAGATCCAACTATGTTGCGATTGCGATATAATTTTGCAGCCATTAGGTCACGGGACCCCACGACCTCAATGGGTAGATACGATTTTATATGTGGCTAAGGGTGTCCCACGCTACACTTGCGACCATGTTGTATTGTGGGTTGTCCCATGGGCATGAATATGTCACGGGACAGTCCCGTGGCTAGGAAATTAAGGGGTAGGTCTAACCGACACAACCATGTGTGGTGAAGCCCTGCCGTAGGGTTTCTTTGTCGAGCTATTTTAATCCTCCTCTTTTCCCATCTCCTTCAAGAGCATGAAATAAACAAAATAATTATTACAAGCAATCATATGTCCATTATGGCTTACGCAATATCTAGAAATAGTAAGAAAAAGAAAAACCTAAACCCAAACATGTAATTAACAACCCTAAAACATACGCATAAAAGATGCAAGAATGTCCGCACAATTATTATATATACATAAGTTGCTCTATTACCAAATGTGTTAGGTGGATTTTATGTTAGTTTTATAGAGTAATTTGATATGTCGTTTGAGTATTTTCACTTTAGTTTGTGTAGATTTACACTTGTTTTCTTCTTATTTCAGGTTTTAATAGTCAAGTACATGATATGGAGTTAAATGAGAAAAACCATGTTAAATAAGATGAATATGACGAATATAGCATTGAGTGTGGAGCTTTAAGATATTATGGGTAGAAAATATTGTTATGATTGGTTAAATATAAATGATAAAGTGTTAAAATACAAGCAAGGTATAAACACTTAGTAGAATTCACATAGTGTAGGTGTGAATTTGAGTTTCAAATTGTAGGCACTTATAAAATACAAATTTGGGTCCAAAGTGATACATAAAAGTATATAAGGGTTCCCAAAAAGTTTGGTGGCATTTGGAGCATTTTTTGGACCTTGGAAGTGTCCAAAGTCAGAGGGGGTGGCGATACGTCGCCACCCAGGAGGCGACACATCGCCTGGAAGCTAGGGTTTCCATAAACCCTAGCAGGCGACGCGTCACCTGTTGTACTACGTGAAATATCGTAAATGTTCTAAATGACGTGTTTTGCAAGTCTAATCCTATTGGTTAGACCTACTGACGATGCCTACTGTATATATGGGTCAAAAACAATGATTTGGGAGACTTGATAACTCTCTCCAATCTCTCTCTACCCTCATTCTCTATCTAGATCCAAGAATCTCTAGTTTTCTCCAAGAACTCTCCAAGAAAGTGCTTGACTTAAAGAGTTGAAGGCTTGTTCAATCTCAATCCTCATTTCCTCAAGAGAAGGCCTCAAGCATCAATGGTGGCTGGGAAATAGAGTATTAGGACATCGTTTCTCAACGTGTATAAGCCTTGGTTTGTGTTTGGTTTGCTCAAGGGTTTGCTCGAAGGATTGTTCAAGGTTTGCCTAGGGTTTAAAGCTTCATCAAAACTTGAAGAACATCATTGTTCTACTTGGGTTTGCATGTTCTTTCTCAATCTTTTTTAAGTCTCTGTCAATTCAAATTTTGGGTAGATTCTATTTATTGTGGTGGTGTTATCTCAGTCTCTCCCAACAATCTAATACTCAAATATTTGAGATAGCATATCATGGAAGAATCTAACTCTCTTTCGGCTTTGAGATTCATGACACAAGACTTTGTTAAATTGGATAGATTTGATGGGACTAATTTTGTGCGTTGTCAAGACAAGATTAGGTTCTAGCTCACTACTTTGAAGGTTTACTATGTCTTGGATAAAGACCTAAAGGCCTTGGAAGTGCCCAAGGAAGATGATACTCAAGAACTTTTCAAAGAAAGGAAGAAACGCGAAGACATAGTAAACCTTCAAAGTAGTGAGCAAGAACCTAATCTTGTCTTGCCAATGCACAAAATTAGTTCCATCAAATCTATCCAATCTAACAAAATCTTGGGTCATGAATCTCAAAGCTGAAAGAGAGTTAGATTCTTCCATGATATGCTATCTCAGATTGTAGAGTATTAGAATATTGCGGGAGAGTGAGATAACACCACCACAATAAATAGAATCTACACAAAATTTGGATTGACAGAGACTTAAAAAAAAGATTTAGAAAGAACATGCAAACCCAAGTAGAACAATGGTGTTCTTCAAGTTTTGATGAAGCTTCAAACCCTAGGCAAACCACCACTTTGAACAATCCTTAGAGAAAACCCTTGAGCAAACCAAACACAAACCAAGGCTTATACACGTTGAGAAACGATGTCCTAATACTCTATTTACCAGCCACCATTGATGCTTGAGGCCTTCTCTTGAGGAAATGAGGATTGAGATTTAACAAGCCTTCAACTCTCTAAGTCAGCACTTTCTTGAAAAGTTCTTGGAGAAAACTAGAGATTCTTAAAGCTAGAGAGAGAATGAGGGTAGAGAGAGATTAGAGAGAGTGATCAAGTCTCCCAAATCACTATTTTTAACCCATATATACAGTAGGCATCGTCATTAGGTCCAATCAATAGGATTAGACTTGCAAAACATGTAATTTAGAGCATTTACGTAATTCTACGTAATAAAGTAAGCGACACGTCGCCTGCTAGGGTTTCTGGAAACCCTAGCCTTCAGGCGATGGGTCACCTCTTTGGTGGCGACGTATCGCAACCCCCTCTGACTTTGGACACCTCCAATGGTCCAAAAAAATGTTCCAAATGCCACCAAACTTTTTGGGAACCCATAGATACTTTTATGTATCACTTTGGACCTAAATTTGTATTTTATAAGTGCCTACAATTTGAAACTCAAATTCACATCTAAACTATGTGAATTCTACTAAGTGTTTATACCTTGCTTGTATTTTAACACTTTATCATTTGTATTTAACCAATCATAACATAATCTAGCTTGCATATCAACAAGCACTTGCTGCCAGTTCTCAGGAGCTGGCGGAGGGGTCTGACCGTGATTATCATTCTCAGCCTGAATTCCTTGGCCGGCTTGCAAATCTGACTGCCCTGGAAGCATACTTCCCAGCTTGTACCCTTCTACAGTAATCAATTCCGCTAGTTAGGTAGCAATAACTACACCTCTTGCCGCCTTATGGTCCAAGACCGAACAAACATGCATTCACACTCAACAGTCATGCTAATAAGCATGTTGATTCATATTCATACCCAAACATGGTGCTAATAAGCACTTCTTGACATTTATAAGAAAATAGTGATGTAATAAGCATTTTTTGACATTTATAAGTAGCTAGCGATGTTAATAAGAATTTCTTTAACATTTAATAGTGCTAATAAGCATTTCTTTATCAATCATTAAACAGTCAAGGGTCAGGCCCTATCAGAATATTTCATGCTCCCTCCCTAATAAGGCATGAAGATAAGGCATTTAAATCTTATTGAAGCAGTTAAACACATAACCACATAAATAGTTACCAAACCCTTAGTCGAGCTTGTCTTTAGTGGTGAGTGTACATGCCTAGCTAGTCTTCAGGAACCCTTAACCTTGGCACACTCTAATACCAAGTTGTAATGCCCTGGATAGCCAAGACCGTTACACTGTGTGTTATAATAGTGTTAGACTCTCTAAACAAGTCTCTTGGCCATAAACATGTAACTAAACGTGATTAACGGTTTAGGGATAAAAATTTTGGTCAAAAGGAATAACCATTTCTTTAAAATATTTACGTTCATACATGGGATCCCAAAATAACGTTTAAAAGGCTAATTACAATTCAAAAGTTACAACCAGCTGACCTATGCGGTAAAATAGGGTTTGACCCTAGTTCCTCTGAGAAACCCCGATCGTGGTGGTCGAGCAGTCGCATATGTACACGTCGCCACCGAAGCACTCCAACTCGTGGCTGGTCTAGCTTCCCTTTCCCTTAACCTGCACCACAAAGTACCCATGAGCTGAGGCTTAGCAAGAAAACTTAAACCATGCTCATAAGCAGTTAACAACATATCATAGAATCATAATAAGCATCCCTAGAAGTAATAACCATACTCATGTATGAATTCTATTCAAATAAGTGATTACAGTGTCACATTGGGGTCTGTCGCCCTAGATACGTGACCATAGAGTCACCCCGGGGCCGATGCCCTAAATAAATGACTAATAAGTCATATTGGGGCTCGTTCCCCTAGGATATGGGACTATAGAGTCACCCCGAGGCCCACTGCCCTATCTTTTGTATAATCAGCCTTAGAGCTGGTCCAACATACCTGGCGCTTTAATTTTCCAATGACCATAGGGTCGGTAAAGCCTATATCACGCTCCTGATTAGGCCTAATTATATCGACTAGTGCTCAGTGCACTATTACCGCCTTTGACTTATAAGTCAATTCTTTTCAATCAGATAATGCAAACAAGCATACATCATTTAACAATTATCCACATACAGGGTATTCAGACATGCTTAATCAATCAATCACATGCACAATCAAAATCGTGCTCATTCACAAGGGCCAGAGCCCTAATCAAATCTATATTTAACAATCGGGCCAAGCCCTGATCACATATATCACATATTGGGTGCAGTTTTCTTACCTGTGGTCCAAGCACAAGTTAGTTAACAACGACCCCCGAGCATGATCCTGCCTCGAGCCCTAACAGTACCCTAGTCACGACCATAATAAATGATATCCATCAATATCGAATAAATTAAGACTTCTGGACCAATTCCTAGTCTTCGGGACCTTGAATTCTACTAAATCAGGTAGTAGAATTATTCCTGAGCCCTTAGGTTCGGGGTCCCGCCACCCGAAACCTAACTTGGCCAATATTCCCCATTTTAGTCGTGGTTCCCCTCACTAACCATTGCGGCTTTCCACAAGTCAGAGAGCCCATCCCTCAATTATACTAGACACGTGTTGCGGCGCAACCTGCCTAGTGCTGCAGCGCTAGGGTTATTTAGGGCACTCATTTGGCCTCTGAGTTCATGAGGGTCGCGGCGCTCCAAAAACAGGGCCGCGGCGCGTCCCTGCAAAACCAGATTTTCAAACATTTTCCTCGAGCCAATTCCTCCAAAATTCACCCCAAAGTGATACAAAATCGATAATTCAATTCCAACACATCATCTCTACACTTAGAGCAATACATAAACCTGAAAACCAAAAACCCCCATCACAAGTTGTGGATGCCAAAATTCCACCAAGAAAAAAAAATCTATAGTGCATGGTTGGAATACAGGGCTAAAGGTCACTTAGTCATGTTATCAGGCTCGGGCCCGTAAGTCTTGTGAAACCGGGAGATTGTCCCAAGGGAGACATCGCCTTATGAGCCATGAGGTTTGGCCCTGCTAAACTAAGGGGCCAAATAAGTATTGGAAAAGGATGGGTGCACAAGGCCCTCACATAGTAAGTTCCGGCATGCCCACACGAGATTGACATGCTCATGGGTCAAGATGTAATCACATACGTGAGAGTTGTCAAAGGCACCCGAGGCGTATGCCTGCCTACGGGCAAAGGGCACCCGAGCCATGTATGTCGAGGGCACCCGAGTCATATGCCTAGACCCTGCTTGCGTCTCGCGAAGCAAGGCATGCCGCACCACGGCCATATGCGTGTCTCGCGAGGTATGGCCTCACCAAGGAGCCTCGCACAGCGAGGCACAACCCGCCTCACCCGCGCTTCTCTTGTGAGGTCTGGCCTCGCCAAGGAGCCTCACACAGCGAGGCACAACCCGCCTCGCCCGCGCGCATCTTGCGACCCTGCTGTGCGCAGGTGCCTCGCACAGCGAGACACTCCTCAACCACACCTTGGACCACAAGCTCCACCAAGGTGCTTCGCGCCTCACACCTACAACCTCGCATAGCAAGGCCATGCGTCTCGCGCCACGAAGAGGCTCATCTTGCGCCTGGCGCCTTGCCCCGAGCCTCGCATAGCGAGGCATGCATCTCACGCCACGAAGAGGCGCCTCGCCCCGAGCCTCACATAGTGAGGCATGCGTCTCGCACCACGAAGAGGCGCACCTTAAGCCTTGCACCTCGCATAGCGAGGCATGCGTCTCGCACCACGAAGAGGCACCCCTTGCGCCTCGCCCCGAGCCTTGCATAGTGAGGCCATGCGCCTCATGCCACAAAGAGGTGCACCTTGCGCCATACCTCGCCCAGCCTCGCACAGCGAGGCGCAACACTCCTCGGCCACGCACCTAGGGCCTCGTGACATGGGTCTCGCGCCAAGCGCCCCTCGGCCACGCACCTAGGGCCTCACGACATGGGTCTCGCATCTAGCACCCTTCAGCCACGCACCAAGGGTCTCGTGGCATGGGTCTCGAACCAAGCGTCCCTCAGCCACGCACCTAGGGTGTAACGCCCCAACTCCAGGGACCGCTACAGTGCACATTGCAAACAGTGCTAAACTCGCTAATCGAGTCGTTTGGCCATAAACGTGTAACTAAGCATGATTAGCAGTTTAGGGGTTAAAAACTTTGGTTAAGGTATAATGTTTCACTAGAACGTTTATTGTATACATTGGGATCCCAAAAATATAGTTTCAGAGTTTATTACAAGAAAGTGTTTACAACAGGCCGTTCTAAGCGGCAAAACAGGGTTCAGCCCTAGTTCCACTTTCAAACCTCGCCCAAGTATTGGTCGAGCAGCTGTATATGTACACGTCATCACCTAAGCTCTCCAACTCAAGGATGGTCCAGCTTTCTTTTGCCTTTACCTGCACCACAAAGCACCCATGAGCCGAAGCCCAGCAAGAAAACTCATATGCTCATAAACAGTCATATCATGATATCAAATCATATCTGGCATGCCTAGCAATCATAGCTCTATTCAGCATGCAAATGAATTCCAACAAATGATGAGGTATCCAGGATAAGAAATCCTGGCCTTCTGACTGGAGGACTATCAAGTCAATCCTAATCAGATGAGTGTCGCAACACTTGAGGTTCCGATAAACCATGTTGAGTGACCGACAAGTGAGTCACTAATTCAAGTGGAAGGGTGGCTGTTGGGTAAGCCTCTAACCTTCAACAGGTTCCGGTAAACCATATTGAGTGGCTGACAAGCAAGTCACTAATTCAAATGGAAGGTTGGCTGTTGGGTAAGCCTCTATCCTTCAACAGGTTCTGGTAAACCATGCTGAGTGACCAACAAGCAAGTCATTGGGGCCTCAGTGCCCAAAGCCATGCATATGATGATCAAGATGATCATACAGAGCTCATAGCTCTGATCAGATGAGTGAATATCACTTTGAGGTCCTCGTAAACCATACTGAGTGACTGACAACCAAGTCACAAGGGGCCCAGTGCCCATAGCCGTGTAACAACACCGTTACCTAGGCTTTCCTGCAATGGCTCTTATCAAATGAGTGACTGACAAGCATGTCACTAAGGGGTTGGTACCCATAGCCATGTGACCTAACAGTCACGGGGCTCGCTGGCCCTGGCTCTAAATGACTAGCCTTTGGCTAGATAAATGCTTGTTTATATTCATCGAACTTGAGGTCGGTCCTGCATTAATGCTCTTTGAGTCATTCAATGCAGAGGGTCGAATAGGTCTAATAGACATAGCTTGCACTAAACACACTAGGGTTGTCATGACTAGTGAGTTAGCGCAATGTGACCAGTGCCCAGTACCACTGCCGAACCTGACTAGTGAGTCACAGCTTCACAGTTGATACTAACACCTTTGCCAAATCTGACTAATTAGTCAATACCATGCACAAGTAAGCAATGATATCAATGTGTATCATATGCCAATTATCCAAAGTAGGGCATTCAGCATGCTTACCTAACAGTTTCCAACATAACCATGATTGTGCACAAACACAGAGACTCAAGCTCTGACCAATCCCATATTCATCATTCATGGCATGCCCGAACCTCATGTTTCTCGTGCATCACATGCATCACACTTAATCATCCAGCATGCCTCAATAATAATCATATACAAATGGGCAAGATTGCCAAGCATTCATTATGCTATCAATGTTTACATTTAAACATCCAACATGCATCAATCATAGCCATGCATGTCACACATGGGGTGCAGTTTTCTTACCTCGGGTTCGAGCAAGAATTAGTAAAAGAATGACCCTTGAGAATGATCAATTCTTTGGTCCTTTATCGGTCACCTCAAGTTGGATTTGAGTCCTCTTCAATGATTGAACTAACTTCCTAAGCTCCCACCTTTGATCTCCTAGCTTGGTTCTTCAAGTTGGCTTCAAAAATTCCAAAGGATGGAAGAGGAGAAATGGTGTCCGGGAAGGAGAAATGGACTGAAGATGAGGATGCTCTGTTTTACACTTTTCCACAGCCTTCTAAACTAAATGGGCTGATATATATCTTAGGGGTGAAAAGACCATTTTGCCCCTAGGTCAAATTAAAGCTTCTAAACACTCCCAAGGGTAAAACTGTCCTTTCCCGCCTATCTCGTTAATTATAATTAACACCCTCCATTTCCCGTTATTCTCAAAATTATCAAATATCAATAAATCATATCCCATTACCCTTTAATTCCCGGTAATGTTCTAATCATCAAAATGACCCCGAGACTCACCCCGAGCCTCGAACTTAATCTCGTTATGACCAGACCGAAAACTTGCATTCCCATGATCGTCTCATGTCGAATGGCTCGAACCAATCCACATATGATGTGGTAAAATTATAATTCACCCATATGCATAAAATTACTCAATCACGCCCCCAAAGGCCAAATTACCAAAATGCCCTTGCAATTAAAATATGAGCCCATATGCATGCATTCACCATCATATAATAATATAATTCACATAAACATGCATATAATTATTAAATACCATAATAAATTAATTATGGACCTCCCGGCCTCCTAATCAAGGTCCTAAACCTTATTAGGAAATTTGGGGCATTACATAGGGCCTCACGACATGGGTCTTGCGTCTAGCACCCTTCAGCCACGCACCAAGGGCCTCGTGGCATGGGTCTCGCGCCAAGCACCCCTTGGCCTCGCACCAAGGGCCTCGCACATGAAGGCTAGAAAGCGATGGTCTCACGAGGCAAAATCCTAATCTCATACGTAGGCATCATGCCTCACCGCACACGCATCAGGCCTCATTGAAGAGGCCTTACCTCTCTTCCTGAGGTAAGTGCCACCAACGGGGCACCACTCTCCCTGTGAGCCCCATGATATGTAGGGTTAAGGGCCTCTTGGACATGCAGTCGGGGAAGGTCAAAAAGGGGCTCACAATGATTCAATATGAAGTCAGAAGAGGTACAGAATGAGCCTACAGACAAAGAAGAGTCGGAGTACGGGTACGGTGCCCACGCCGGACAGGTAATGGCAGTACAAGAATGGTACATGGTCAGGACTCCCTGAGCACGCTTAGGAGGTCAGTACCCGACAAGTAATGGAGGCATAATATGGTACCAAGACAGGAGTACTTTTGCAGGCCCCTAACACGTACTAGGGCCGACCACCACTCCTTCAACACCACTACGATCTGAGCCACAACCCTAACAATGTACCTATGTATAATTTTGTCCCCTTGGACCATGATGTACCAGCAGTCATTAGAGCTCCAATATAAATAGACTTTCACCCCTCCAGCAAAGGGGTTAGGAAATTCATTGTACACTCAAGCTATTAAGCAATATACAAAGACTCACTCCATTGTTGATCTATGTTTATCCTTCCATAAGTTCATTCTAAGTTCTTATCTAAATATCTTCGTACTTACCTTTGAGTTTTCCAATCTAATTTCGTTGACGATATTTCACCGTCAACACAAGTCAAACTTAATTCCTTGAGTTCAAAACTCAAAACATTCTAAAAACTACAGTAGATTTAATCAGAACAAGGTTTAAAGCCTACCTCAACTAAGAATTACGACCCTGACCTTGTTCCTACTCCAATCCTAGCTTCAATCCACAAATTTCCAAGCTTCTTCCTTTCCAAAAATCAAAACTCACCAAGGCATCAAGAGGAGAAGCGAGAAACGAGAGAGAGAGAGAGTATTGAGTGTCTTCCTGAGTGTTTTCCTTTGTTCTGAGAAGTTCCAAGTGACTAAGTCACTCAAGCTTGGTAAAAGACCAAGCTACCCCTTGTTAAACCCTTGCTCATCAAATGCCCCCAAGGTCATATCCGTCTTTCGCCACTTTTCCCGCTAATCATAATTAAAGCCTCATAATTCCTGTTACCTCCAATGTCCTTTAACAATCACTAAATAATTTTCCATTACCCGATAAATCTCAGTACTGTACTAAATTACTAGAAGACCCCTAGGCTCAACCTGAGCTGGGTATTTGACCCCGTTATGACTAAACCGCTAACTTGATCCCTAGGATCACCTCGTGCCGAATAACTCAAATATATACACATAATAATGCGGTCTCAATCAATATGCACATATATCTATGCAAATATGCCCTCAACGGGCCAAAATTACAAAAATACCCTTCTAATAAGAAACAGGCCCACATGCATGCTTAATACACCTAAACATGCCAATATAGTCATATTATAATATAACTCACATAATTCATATAATCATGCATATCATCACATAATAATGCAATTAAATAAATTATTGCCTTCCCGGCCCCCTAATCAAGGCTTGGCCTTATTAAGGAAATTGGGACGTTACAACACGCTTGAGGAGCAATGACCAGTTCTCAAGCCCCGAGTCTCTCGTACTCAGGCACAAGCATTAAGTTTCCGAAAACTTGATCACAAGGCCTAGCCTAAAAGGGCGGAGAATTTGACCCACGTCCTGGGGATTATAAGCTCGAGGACTAGCAACAGGTTTTCGATGTCCAAAAACTAAGTAATCTCTACTCGAGACTAAGCCATAAAAATGACCTAGTGTAACCACCTGAGGACTACACGCCTAAGGAGTAACACTCCATCTTCGAACCCTAAGTAAAGTTGACCTCCTAAGACCCGTGTTGGTTGAACTTGTGGGTGTAAGGACACGTCGAGTGCTCCCACTTGACAACGCACTAAAGTTACTCCCGAGGATCGCGAGTCTGGGAAGCAACACTAAGTGCCTAAAAGAGTCATAATACTAGGTGAGTCGAGGAGACTCGAATTGCCAGAACTCGAGCACAAGTCCCTAGTTGAACTGACTAAGGAAATTAAGACCTAAGTCTCACAGACTAAGGCCCATGAGTAGTAGACAGATTAAGGTTTAAAGTTCTTATGGCATTAAGTTACGTTGAATTAGATGTTAAATCCTTGTCAAATTTGTAAGACCGAATTGCATAATTGTTGAATATTAAATATGTTAGTAATAAAGCAATAAAGGCAAAGAAATAATGTAAGAAAAAGCCATTCACAAAGAGTAAAGTATTTACAGTTGTGCTCGGGGGCTCGAGCGATAAAATGTTTTGTACCCCAAAAGTGAAAATGGCACGCAAGCCTATCAATGGCCCACTTTCCTAGAGGAACCTCTAACCTGCTGTCGTGGCCTCTCGTGCCTTTCTTCTGCCGGAAGATGCTCCTCGAGCAGCATCCTCATGTTGGGCTCCCCCATGAAGGCCAGGTTCATCTCCCTATTCTTCACCACGCAATGTAGATGGTGTCCTCATCCATCACGTTGAGTTCTTTCTTTAGCTCCTCCTTTTGAAGCTTCAGGTCCTCAATCTCCTTCGCAGTTGCCTCGGCTCAAGAAGCCACTTGCGCAACCTCCTCTCGGGAATTGCTGGATTCCTCGCAGGCAACGTAGAGATCTTCCCAAGCAGTCGTGAGATCCTCCAACAACTTGCGGGTGACTTCCTCCATGGATTGGGTGCATCTCGCTACATTCTCCAGCAACTTCGAGGAAGTGTTCTTGAGAGTTTATAGCTTGGACCGCTCCGTCGTCAGTTGGGTCTACAGTTTGGAGGCATTATTCTTCTCGTCCTCCATGGCCTTCTGAGGTCTCCCTGAGCTCCTTGAGCTCAAAATACCTCGTCATGACAACGTCCCCGAGCCTCTGACAAAACATCGCGACCTACAAAACAAAAACATTTAGTTCCAAGAAAGGACTTGGCTAAAAAAGGAAACTTTGATAAATGCAAGTGATATTTACTCGCATAGTGGTGTAGCGGCAGAAGGCGAGGAGTGATATCTCATTATCACTACCAGAGCAGGCGTAGTTGCAAAACAGCATTTCCCAGAGGGACCACACTAGTCCCTACATATGCTTCACCGCTAGCGGAGCTGTTCGGTCGCCAACTCTCCCCACGAGGAGAGGCTACATCTCTTCGCGACTAGGAGGCAACATCGGGATATGCAGTTTGTGTTTGTGTAGAAACTCCACCAAGATTTTGAAGTCCTTATTCCCTTCGTCAATGCGAGTGTTGAAATACTCAACTACTCACTTGTGCCTCTCGAGCTCTTCCCCTCCGCAGTGCTCAGGGAAGATAACAAGGAGATGTGTCCTAGGTGGAGAACTGTCAGGCACCTCGAAGGAAGGGGTCTCATTTCCATTATGAGAAGGCCCCTCGTCGCATAAAGGGGACCCCTTTAGGTTAATTACCTCTCCGGACACCACTGGCCCCGAGAGAAGGAGCAGTGGAGCAGCCACATGGGTTGCAGGGGCCGCCAGGGCTGGGGGAACAGCGACCGGGGGCAGAGGCTTCACTCCTGGTGTCATCAAGACTTTAATTTGAGAGGGCCCTGACACCCTCTCACACTTTGCTCGAATGAAGTCGTACAAGCCCATGTGATCTGCAACAGAAAAGAAGCTGGTTAGCACTCGAAAGGAAGGAAAGATACAGAAATAATAATAAATGAAACAAAATGACATATGCATGCAAGAAAAATCTAAGTGCATAGAATCTCCTCGGGAGCCCCACCGCTATAAGGCTCTTCCGGGTGAAGAATGGATTGGGAAAACTCTCAGACAAGTCATCCCATCTCCTGCATGGTGTTTTTCTCATATTAACAAAACCACCTTGCATGCATGGACGTCACCTCGTCCAGAGGCACGAATCCTTTGGGATGAATTCTTCTATTCAGGTCGGGGAGGAAGACATCGATCAAGTCTTGGAAGTCTTGTAACTCCTCCTCCATCCAGCGATGTTCCAAGGTCTGCCTGCACTCAAGGAGTGATGGTGAAACCCATGTGTGGCTAGGACTAACTCCCTCCCATACATGCTTAACATGGTAAAGGGTTATGGGGGATTTACCTTGAGGCATAGAAGAAGACCCTATCTCTACCTCGCGCTCCGCCTCGAGCTCTTCGTCCTCTTGGGCCTTGGAAGTAGCCAGGATAGTGAGCATTGTCTCCACGTGCTTCTTGCGCATCCTCTAGTTGTATAGGAAGATTGCTTGCGTTGCCACGTACTTCGCGTGAACCTTGGCATCCACCAATGATTTCTTTGAGTCACGAAAGTTGGACAGGTTCACGGGGCTTATGTGTTGACCCTCCTAGAGAAGCCTATACTGGCGCACATGAGCCTTCGTGACGAGGAAGGTGAGATCTTCTCCTCGCCTGGCAGGGCCTTCATTCTTTGAAACCATTCATTGTAGGCATCAATGTGAGGAGTGCGGCAGAATGGACTTGCAAAAGACTCAACTCCTAAGAACCAGCAACAAGAGGAGGACAACTAAACGAAAATAACTCGAGGAGAAACTTACCAACCCTTGCGAAGTCCAGGAGTAATGTTTGATTGGTCCGAGTGGGAAATCCACCTGTCCATAAAAGTAGTCTTTACAGTTATGTGCATGGCTCTCGCTGTCGCACGAAGCCTTGTAAGACATGCCTGGGTATGTATACTTCATCAAAGTGTAGTACCCATCATGGTTTCCCTTCTTCGGGCAAGCTCGGAAGCTGTATATGTAAAGGATCTCTGTTGGAGAAGGGGCGGGCCAGTTCTGCCTCCTGTATAGAACAAAGAGCCCTGCTAACACCCAATATCTATTCAAGGACAGCTGGAAAATGGCTATTGTAACCCCCTACTACCCAGGGACCATTACGTTGTGCATTTTAAATAGTGCTAAACTCGCTATCCGAGTCATTTGGGCATAATCGTGTAACTAAGTGTGATTAACGATTAGGGTTAAAAAATTTGTCAAAGATACGACGTTTCACTAAAACGTTCACTGTATACATTGGGATCCCAAAATATATTTTAAAGGTTAATTACAAGAAAATATTTACAACCAGGTGACCTAAGCGACAAACTAGGGTTTAACCCTAGTTCCTCTTTAAACCCTCGATCATGGTGGTCGAGCAGCCGCATATGTACACATCATCAACTAAGCTCTCCAACTCAAGGATGGTCTAGTTTTCTTTTGCCTTTACCTGCACCATATAGCACCCGTGAGCCAAGGCTCAGCAAGAAAACTCAATATGCTCATGAACAGGTAATAACATGTCACTTAATCATAATAGCATGCCTAGAAATAATAGCCCTATTCATGCATGCAAGTAAGTTCAAGTAAATGATTGTGGGCCATGCCCTCCTGTATGGATGACAATCAAGTCAATCCTAAGTGAATATCACTAATGATTCTGGTAATCATACTGGGGCTTGCAGCCCATTCGGATGAGTGAATATCAATAATGATTTTGGTAATCATGTTGGGGCTTGCAGCCCATTCAGATAAGTGAATATCAATAATGATTCTGGTAATCATGCTAGGGCTTGCAGCCCATTCAGATAAGTGACTAATAAGTCATGAACTTGAACCATATAAGTAAATAATAAGTCACGAACTTAAACCAGATAAGTAACTAATAAGTCATGAACTTGACCGAGATAAGTAACTAATAAGTCACGAACTTGAACTAGATAAGTAACTAATAAGTCATGAACTTAAACCAGATAAGAAAATAATAAGTCACGAACTTGAACCAGATAAGTAACTAATAAGTCACGAACTTGAACCAGATAAGTAACTAATAAATCATGAACTTGAACCAGATAAGCAACTAATAAGTCACGCACTTGAACCAGATAAGTAACTAATAAGTCACGAACTTGGGCTCCGCACCCTAAGCCATGTGACATTACGGTCACCTGAGCCTTTTGGCTCTAACTCTAAGTAACTAGCCTTTAGACTAGACAAGCGCTTTTGTTTTCATCAAACTTAAGGTCGGTCAAGCATTTCATACTTGTGTTGATAATGCTTAGGTCAATTAGATCTAATCTTTTCGGCGTGCGTTAAACACGCTAATACCATTCTTGACTCATAGGTCAATTCGATACGACCAGTGCTCAGTACTACTGCCGAACTTGACTAATAAGTCACAACTTCATAGTCAATACTGACACCGTTGCCGATTCTTACTAATAAGTCAGTACCACTCCAAGTAAGCAAGACTGCTAAGCATTTAATATGCAATCAATGTCCACATATAGAGCACTCAACATGCCTCATCAATAACCATGCATGTCACATACTGGGTGCAGTTTTCTTACCTTTGGTCCAAGCACAAGTTACCAATAAATGAGCCAGAAGCACGATCCTGTTTCAAAGCCCCTAGCGATAACCTAGTCACAACCGTAATATAAAACCTCATAAAAAATGAGTAAATAAATACTTCCAAACCCAACCCAAGCCTCTACGATGTCAAATCCTACTCAACTAGGTAGTAGAATCGATCCCAGGCCCTTAGCGTTAAGTTCCCATGATTAAAAACCAAATCTATGCAAAAATGCCCAAGCCGGTCGTGACTTGGCTTAGTGAGTCGAGACTTGCCCCAAGTTAGAGAGCCCTTTGCTTGGGCACTAGGGCGGGTCGCGACCCCACGAATTGACCCCTCTTGGGTCATGGCTCGCCCCCCAGGCTTCCTCTTCCTGACTTCTGGCTTCATCCAAGTCGCAACTTGCTAGAACAAGGTCGCGACTTGACCACGAAACCAACCATATCCTTCGATTTTTCCCACTTAAATCCTTCCAAAAACCTACCCAAACATATCCAAATCCCAAAATAAAAGTTCCCAAACATCCTAATTTCCCAAAACCAATAAAACCTAAGCTTCAATTCATTCAAAAACTCATCAAAACATAAAATCCAATCAAAGCTTAAAAACTTTAAAAACTTAGAACTTAAAACTTGGATTACCTCTGATTAAGTCGTTTTCCAACTAAATCCTCCGGCTAATAAGCTTCTAATCTTCCCTAGAATTGCTATGCCTCGATCCTTGCTTGAATCCAAGTCCTAAAACTCAAGTTTCCTTCGAAAATGTGATTGAATGTCGAAAAGGGAATGGGAGGGAGAAAGAACGTTCTGAACGTTCTTTTTATAACTCTGACAGGTTACTTCAAGCTTAAGTAACCTCAAGAAAATCCTAATGCTCGGGGTCTCGAAAATTCCCCCGGGGATAACATAGTCAAAATTCCCAGAATTTCCCTCTGATATCACTAACTCCCAATTTATCATCAAATGTTTATTCTCATTACCCAATATCCCGGTAATGTGCTAAATACCCCTTTACTCACTCCGAGTAAAGTATGGATCTCGTTGTGATTTTCCCACTGGCTTGCCTCCTAGGATCGTCTCATGCTAAGTAACCTTAGCATAACCAAATAATAATGAAGCACCACACACATACTACGTATATGCCAAATATACACATAACGGGCCAAATTATGAAAATTACCCAATTAATCAGAAATGGGCCCACATGCATATTGAATACACCTAAACATGCATATCAAATCATATTATAATATTATTCACATAATGATACATATAAATATCATATAATCACATAATTCCACAATTTTCCATTCTGGCCCCTTAATCAAGGCCCTAAGCCTTATTAAGAAATTTGGGACGTTACATCTATGCCGATGAACTTCAGGAAGTCGACATAGTATTGATGGAGTGGTAGTGCGGCTTCTGATTAGGACTGGATAACACCACCGGAGCTCATTAACTCTGCCGAAATCTGGAAATTTTCCAAATTTCGGTCCATTGTCCAAAAACGTGAAAAATCGCATAAAGCGTGGAATAGGCCATTTCGGCCATTTTAAACGTCAAAATGGACCCAAAATAACTTAAAAGAGGTCAAAAAGACCTCCAAATGCCAGAAATGTCAAAGCCCTAATGTAAGACCAGCATCTTCTGCCGGTTGTCAGCCTGTTCAGTTGACCTCAAAGGATTCCAGTCACCCGGAATAACATGTTTATTCTTGGTGGCAATTACATTATGTTTCCTAGGCTAATACTAGTCCAAAAGATCAGCAGTCTAGCCCAGTCGCTTTCTTAGATTCTGGATCCCTCTCTCAGGTTCGTCGATCCTCTCAAGTTTCTTTTCCAGTTTAAGGATTTTTGTCTTATCTTATGAATCGTTTTCCCCAAAACATCAAGCTTACCTCTTGTCAATTCAATCTTCTCATGAACCTGAATCATTTGGTAAAGCCTTCAATCATTCCTGCTGGAGAGATGTAACATCCCAAATTTGCTAATCAAGCTTAGTGCCTTTATTAGTGTGTCGAGAGGGCATAAATGGATATTATGTGCATGTTTATCATTATGTGAATTATGTGAGTTATATTATGATATGACTATGTTTGCATGTTTAAGTGTATTAAATACGCATGTTGACCCGTTTCTTATTAGAAGGGTATTTTCGTAATTTTAACCTACTGAGGGTATATTTGTAAATATATGTGTCTTATGATTGAGACCACGTTATTATGTAGATATATTTGAGCTATTCGGCATGAGGCGATCCAAGTGAGCAAGTTAGCAGTTTAGTCACAACGGGGTCAAATACCTGGCTCGGGGTGAACTTAGAGGTATTTTAGTAATTTAGTACATTACTGAGGTTTATTGGGAAATGGGAAGTTATTTGGTGACCACTTTGGAAATTATGGGTGTTAATTGAGATTGGCAAGAAATTGTGGCAAAAGACCATTTTTCCCTTGAGGGCATTAAAGAACTAAGTAAAGGTTATGGGTGTTTTGGTCTTTTCCCTAACCTTGGATAGACTTAGTCACTTGAAGCCTTCAGAAATACCTCAGTAAACACAACCACAGCTCCCTCAATTTCCCAGCTCACTCACTCTTTCTCTCTCTCTCTCTTAGTGGGTGTTGGGGTTTTGAGATTTTTGAAGATGTATTCTTGAATTTAAAGGCTTGGAGGTGATCTTAGAACTGAGAAATTGTTTAAGGTGCAGCTAGGAGGTTCAATCCCAATTGAGGTAGCATTTTTGGTCCTGTAATCTCTGAGTTTCCATTTTCATTCTCGGTGTTCTTGAGCTTCAAAGCTCAAGATGGGATTTATGAGTTTCTATGGAGTTGTTGGCACTGTGCATGGACCCCGTATACCTATGATATCTGAACTTAGAGCTAGAGACCTATTGCAAGGGAGGTGTATAGGATTCTTAGCTAGTGTGGTGGATACCACTCAGGTCGTGCCAGTGGGACCAGGACAGACTAGTTTAGTTTGTGAGTTTCTGGATGTGTTTCTAGAGGATCTGCCAAGGTTACCTCCACACTAGGAGATAGAGTTTGTAATTGAACTGGCTCCAGGGACAGAGCCGGTGTCAAGGGAACCATATAGGATGGCTCCAGTAGAGATGAAGGAACTAAAGGTTCAGTTACAGGAATTACTAGACTTGGGTTTTATCAGGCCCAGTTTTTCTCCATGGGGCGCACCAGTTCTCTTCGTGAAAAAGAAAGATAGTTCTCTGAGGATGTGTATCGATTATAGATTGAACAAGTTATCTATCAAGAACAAGTATCCTCTACCAAGGATTGATGAATTGTTTGATCAGTTACAGGGTAGGATTGTATTCTCCAAGATAGATCTTCGATCTAGTTATCACCAGTTAAGGATGAGAGAGGAAGATATACCGAAGACAGCCTTGCGCACCAGGTATGGGCATTATGAGTTTCTGGTGATGTCATTTGGATTGACTAATACCCTAGTAGCATTTATGGATCTGATGAACAGGGTGTTCAAAGATTACCTAGATCGGTTCGTGATCATCTTTATCGACGATATACTGGTATACTCTCAGTCAGAGACAGAGCACGAGCAACATCTCAGATTAGTACTCCAAAGGATGAGAGAGCACGGGCTATATGTGAAAATCAAGAAGTGCGAGTTCTGGTTGCCATGGGTGACTTTCTTAGGTCACATAGTCAGTAAGGATGGAATTATGGTGGATCCAGTGAAGATTGAGGCGGTCAGAGATTGGCCAAGGTCGAAGAATGCTTCAGAGATCAAAAGCTTCTTGGGATTGGCAGGTTATTACAAATGCTTTTTGGAGGGGTTTTCCAAGATTGCGTCACCACTGACAAAGTTAACACGCAAGAATCAGAGGTTCATATGGTCAGACAGGTGTGAGGACAGCTTCCAGAGACTGAAGAAGAGTCTGATCACCGCTCTAGTTCTGAGTCTTCCTACAAATCAGGACAAGTTTGTCGTATATTGTGACGCCTCGAGAAAGGGCATAGGTTGTGTCCCTATGCAGATAGGAAAGGTGATTGTCTATGCATTACGTCAGCTGAAGGAGTATGAGCAGAGGTACCCCACACATGATCTAGAACTTGCAACAGTGGTTTTTGCATTGAAGGTGTAGCGGCACTACTTGTATGGTGACAAGTGTGAGATATACACAGATCACAAGATTTTGAAATACATTAATATGACACAAATTAAAGTAAGAAGATGTGAACAAATAAGAAGAATTTCATATGAATGTTAAAAGAAACCTTAATCCAAAATCAAAATAGATCCATCAATTACTTTACCACAAAAGAAGTTTAGTTCTCCATTACAAACACAAATATAATAGCAATATACTTAAAAACTAGATAAAAAGATGAAGAGAATGAAACTAGATTGAATGATGATGATGTTGATGAAGTCTAGCCTCTGTTCTCCTCTCCAATAGTCTGTCTCCAGGTATATTCTTCCCAAAACTGAAAAAACTCCCTTTTCTCTCCTCCCAATTGCGTTTAAGAAATAAGTTAATTAAAGTCTGCAGACACATGGCGCTATGACGCCTAGCATGCGGCGCAATTGCGCCATACTTATTTTTCCTGAAGTTCCGTCATTTGCACGTGAAGCACTTCTAATTACACGAATGGTGCCATTGCACCTCATACACAGCACTATTACGCTAGAAATAGCTTTTCTTGATTTTTCGTGTTTCTTGACCCAGTTGCTTCATGGTTTCGCACTTTTCTTAATTATGTACAGTGTACTCCAAATTCACTATAAAATCATCATTTTAAGATCAACACTGCACACTATAGAGAACACATCAAATTTATACAAAAACCTTAAGAAAAACATGATAGTTCATATTATTAATGATCACGAATGAGTGTACGAATTTGTACTCATCAATTTTGTAGAGCTTGCCCAGATCTCCTCAGAGTGTAGTCTCCTCCCAGCAAGTCGTGATCCTTTTTTAGGCATGTGTTAACGCCGTTTTTCGTCAACTTAAAATGTAGAGAACGTAAACAGTAAAAACTATGGCAAAGAAGAATAATACAGTAAAACAATGAGAGTTTTTACGTGGTTCAGCAGTTAACTCTGCCTAGTCCACGAGTCTTTTTTATTAGGACTTAGGAAATTTCTGGAAATTTTTCAGGGATGAATTCTCCAGAGATTCTCTCAAGATCCCAAAATTTCGGTCCTTTACAAAGGTACATGACATCTCTATTTATAGAGGAGTTCTCAGAATCCAATCCCACACGTTTCAGGAAGTTATTCTGTAAATTAATAAATTTAATTACTTTAAAGTATGTAACTCCTATATACAAGGAAACGTCCCTTGAAGACCAGGGGGCGTATAACCGACTAGTCAATATCCCTTTATTGTAGGGAAGTTACAACAATAAATATCTCTTGAACGCATGGACTGCGTCTCCTCAGGTGACTCATTAAGCCGTTCGAGGTCAGCAATCAGCATCATCCCAGTCTAGGTCTCAGAGTAAATTACGAGTTGTATAACTTTCTCCAGGACCAGCTAGGAGTGGGTAAATACCACCGAGGTCATTACATTCCGAGCTTACACCCTTGCCAAGCTCGGGCTACTTGATCCAAAGACACCCGACAACGGACATACTCCGATACTATGTCTTTCGAGCTTAGAAATAATTTCGAGGTGACATAACTTCAAGATTACCACCTTGCCTCGAGGTTTGGCACATGGACCACGACCCATGCACTTTTGGTATTGCGAGTTCACAGCTGACGAATCCAGCTTTCGAGGTCACAACCTCAGGTCTCGAAATCTGGGTGTAACATTTTGCCCCCTCAAAAGTATTAGTTCAAATCCTATATGAGAAGGAAACTTTTGAACTACTTTCTTCGGGAACCGTTCCATCACACACTCGAGTATGGACACACGTCAGTTGAGTATTGCTTATTCAAGGTACTTGAGTGCCTTGAAAATCTGCACACGGCCGTTTGCCTGCCACCTTTATGGTACCATCATCTCACTTGTCCCTGGCCATCGAACTTGACACGGAATCTGGCCAATGGCCTAGATTGGTTCGACTTTCAACATCTCCATGGGCCAATAAATAAGCTTCCGGTCGTCTTCTTCATTTTTCTCTTACATTCAAAAAAAATTAGAGAGAAAATACCAGAGCCATTCTTGTCCCATTCTTGCATGTTCTCCAAGTCGAGAAGACAAAACACGGTTGGACTTTTTGAATCGGTGAGATCGTACTTGCAACCGCTCGTTCAGTCATCCATTTCTATGTTCCCACCGATTACATTGTGTAAGTATCTGATCTTGGCTTTATATATTTTTTCCTCTTTTACGTGTGTTTCTGCCTCTATTGCATCTTAGTCACTGGAACTGTGTTGGTTCATTCTTCAGTTTAATGTACTAGGATGCTTTGATCGATAGATATTAGGTTTAGGTTTCCACATTACTGGTTCTAAATCTAGTTCATATGTAGGAAGACCCAAATATGGCCTTTTTTCTGAGTTTTCAAATTTTGGAAGACGTATCTTGCACACCAAGATATTGGGTACAAAATTTGGGTTTTAAAGAATGCACGATTCCCAAGAATACCACTTTTGAATAACCGCCACTTTTTTCCCTGATATTTCAGGATTTTCAAAAATTAAATCCACTTTCCTCCCTTTTTCGTGAAATACACGTCATGACACTAATCTGGTCCCCATGATCGAGCTCATCTCGTATCCAAGCATTTTTGATCTTGAACCACCGAGATCGTTATTCTTGATTCCTTGCGTGCATGGCCCTCACCATTTTTTCTTTCTTGCTAGATGTCACAGAATCTGGAAAGACAGTGGGGGTCATTGTTTGCCATCCTGTATTCGCCAAAAACTTTGAGCACGGAGTCGTTGTTTACCCGGAACCAGCGTCTGATTCACGAACACGAGATAGCTCGTGAACAAGAAGAAACCCGAGCTCACTACTGATGTCAAATCGTCGAGGTCATAGAGAAGAAGAGAAAAATCCTCCGAGAGGCTCTTTATTCGGATTTTGACTCCGAGCCTAGACCGATCCCCCTTGATCCCAGGCTGAAAGTGACAGTCGCGTACAAGCCGGGAGATCTTCGATTTTCACTGATGGGGGAACCCTCCACTTCGCAGCCGAGGAGGGAATTCTTCGAGGCCGAACACTACTGGAGCTCGGTCACGTCGCTGGGACAAATATCTTATAATTTGGCCCTTCACGGCTTAGGGTTGTCGGGCTCGCTTAGGTGCAGAGCTCCGACTGCCCACAAGCGGAGCTGTCGTGCTCCGGGGGATGGAAACCCTGACAGCAAGCTGAGGTATGCGGCTTGGAGCCAGAAGCATATGAAGGCGGGAGCTGTCCTTCCCTTGAAGTCCTTTTTTAAAGGCTTCTTGGACTATGTTGGGCTGGCTCCCTACCAACTCAATACCAATTCTTATAGGGTTCTGTCTGCCCTAAGGTCGCTTTACCACAAGCTGAAGTGGGAAGGGCCCTTGCCTGAAGAGATCTTATATCTCTTTTGTTTGAAAATTAATCCCTCCCGAGCTCGGGGAGAAGATGGCTTCTACTATCTCTCGAGCTATCCCAAGGAGAAGAAGATGTTCGAGGATCTTCCCAATCATCCTCCTGACTTCAAGAAGGCCTTCTTCTGGACAGATGGCCTAGCCCTGTCTCGATACTACTCATTCAGACGGATTTGTAAGTATCTCAACCTCCTTCTTTTCTGTGCTCAAATTTTGTTTTTAGGCCCATACTTAGTCGAAATGCGTTTGGTTTTCCAGCCAACTATCATCACCCTGCTCCCACTGATGAGATGAAGGAGCATAGAGAGACTCTGCTCCAACTCCCTTATGGCAGGAGATCCCTTTCCTCTCTCCTGCACGAAGACAAGCTCCGGGCATGCGAGCTCTTAGGGGAAGATCAGTCTACATCGGACTGGTCCAATAAGAAATACGCCCGATGGGAGCTCGTCCCTCTACCAACCGACAACCTCCCCCCGAGAAGAGATGCGAGGCCCCCATCTCAAGCTCGCCACAGGAGTCCACAATCGAGAAATGAGGCCAACGATGAGGCCTCGAGCTCGGGCTCCGATGAGCAAGGTACAGTCATCCTTAGCTCGAATATGTGGTCTCCCTCACTGCTAAAACATAAACCTGATAGGTTAGTATTATGTAAGGATGATAGGGATCATTTCTATGTATGGTCTTGGGTAGATGATAAGGTACATAGGTTTGATAGCTGGCTCGGGAAATACGACACCATGTATAGCCTGAAAGAGGTGTGAAATGGAGTAGCCGTTCAGTATGGAACTACTGACTATAGGGACCTTTCGAGATTGACTTCCACCTATAAGGAGGGTACTCCCCCAGCCTCCTCTAAAGATAGAGGGATTTCTTGGTCACCGAGCACGAGCTCGGGGGAGAGTTTCATTTAGGTTTTTTCTTTACTTGTCTTTTATTCTTTGTTTATTATCACCATGCTAAATCTTCATTGCAATTGTGCAGGTGCCATGGATTTTGACCTTGATGTCGTGCTTGCTAGTGGCGAGGGGGCTCAAAAAGTAAGCGCCCAAGAGGCTCGCAGAGGTCGGACCAACCCTTCAAAGTCCTCAAGCGCACTGAGAAGACTCCTCCACCAGCTCCGACTACTGCGAACACAGCCGAGGACCTGACTGCCCAAGTCAAAGCATCCATCTCGGCCTCTTCTTCCATGCTTCCCTCGATCACAGTCCACCCAGCACTCGGCCCACTCCCAAAGAAGCCCTCAACTTCCAAGTCACACATGTTGTCGATCCGTACTCATGTTGATGAGTTTGTGATTGACAATGCTGCTGGTGCCCACGGAGCTATACTCAACTCAGATATCCTGTCTCGGGTGGGTCAGAGCCTTGGTGGTTTCGACGCTGAGCATTGGGAGTTTTTGAATAAAGCTCAGAACTGCAATACTCTTTATGATAAGAGTATTGAGCTTACTGTCGTGGTAACTTTTCACAACTTACTTTTAATTGTTTATGTGCCTTAGCATATGTTCTAATTCAATCTCTTTGTGTGTCAGGCTCTTGTTGTCTCAGCTCAGCTTAATTATAAGCTGACCAACGAGGTGCACTCGAGCATGTCCTTAGCCCAAGAGTCGAAGGATCTTCAGCTTAAGATGGCTGATGAGCTCAAGGTTGCGAAGACAGAGGTCGAGGCTAAGACAGCCGAGCTTGAAAAGGCGAATGCTCGGCTTGCGGAGCTGGAGAAAGCCAATGCCAAGATTGAGGAAGAGAAGGCCGCCACTTTTGAGATAATAGCGAATGAAAAGGCTCGTCTCCTCGCTGAGTTTAAAGAGAAGAAGGACAAGGCGGTTGATTTATCCATGTATAGGATCTGGGCCAGCAACGCCGACCTCGACACCAGCTTCCTAGGCTCTTTCAAGGCAGGATTCATGGCCAAATGGCATTCTCGGCTTGAAGCGGAGGAGGCTGCTCGGGAGGCTCAGAAGGGTGGTCATGCTATTCGTCCTGGTAATTCTAGTGCTGCTGATGCTGAGAAGGCTAAGGAGACTGCCCCTTCATAAATCTTACCTTGGGGCTACGTCCCTTTTTTTTTGTAATTATTTTAATTTATGCCCGTAGGGCTGATACAATTTTTCTTTCTTTTAATATATATGCTTTACATTTCTCGGTTTGAAATATTTTGCACATTTTATATTAAAGAGTCGTATATGCTTGTTTAATCACACAAACATAGTATGGATTTAAGCTCGAGGTTCAATGCATTCATGCACAGTTTGCTCGAATTATCCGCTTCCGATCTCGTTATTTGTCAAGGTTGGATATTACTTTAACCATGCACCCGAAAGTACTTGTATGGTGTATAATGCAAACAGTTTAGTTATATCTTACTTTTTAGTTACTTTTTCTCGTCCTCGGTTATCTCTCCGAGGTTATGAGGTTGAAACTATTGTTTTGCAAGATACTCCAGCCTCGGTCTCGGCTTATTCGAAGTGGGTTATGCTCTAACTTACTGTCGATTAGTTTAGCTGGTTTGTTCCAAACCTATTAAGGTTGTGTTATGTTTGTAATCCATACACTTACATTTTGCATATTTGGTTACATCCAAACATTTTATCTTTTCGCTAGCTTGGTTATATCCAAACACTTGTACGTTTTTGTTTGATAGCTTGGTTACATCCAAACTATCTTAGCTCGTGCATTTGGTTATATCCAAACACTTGTACGTTTTTGTTTGATAGCTTGGTTACATCCAAACTATCTTAGCTCGCGCATTTGGTTATATCCAAACACTTGTATGTATTTCGCATATGTTATTTTATTTTTCAAGCTAATGGTATATATACCACTAATGCCCCCTTAATTTCCTATGAGTGTGACCATAAGTTATTAAATTAAGAGAGATTGCAAAAAATATAGCATATTAAACAAAATCAACCTTTATTTGACAAAATCCAAAATAGAAAAAACAATACAGACAAACAAGCATGGTTACAGGCAACATCCTTCTTATACTATTGATAGTAAGGTCGTAGGTGTTCGCCATTCCATGCTTGCGGCACTAGACTTCCATCCAATCTAGCCAACTTGTAAACATTGGTTCGAATGACTAACTCTATCTGGTAGGGTCCTTCCCAATTTGGCCCGAGCACGCCAGCTGCTGGATCCCGTGTTGCCAAGAATACATGCCTCAGCACTAAATCTCCCACCCCGAATTTTCGATCCCAAATTGTTGAAGTACCGGGCAGCTCGCTGTTGGTATGCAGCATTTTTTAGCTGAGCTTCTTTCCTTCTTTCTTCGATCAGGTCGAGAGTTTCTTCGAGCTGAGAGTGGTTCGAGGCTTGATCGTAAGCGAGGGCTCGAATTGTGGGAATTTCGACCTCGACTGGCAACATAGCCTCGCAACTGTACGCCAGAGACAACAGATTATGTCCAGTCGATGTACGGGCCGTAGTCTTATATCCCCATAGGACTTGGGGCAATTCTTTGGGCCATCTTCCTTTAGCTTCTTCCAACTTTTACTTCAATGAACTTTTTAGAGTTTTGTTCACAGCCTCGACCTGGCCATTCGCCTGAGGATGAGCCACTGACGAAAAACTCTTTATTATTCCATTTTTTTCACAAAAGTTGGTAAACAGATCACTGTCGAACTGGGTTCCGTTATCGGACACAATCTTTCTCGGCATCCCATATCGACATATGATGTTCTTCACTACAAAGTCAAGGACTTTTTTGGAGGTTATGGTCACCAAAGGTTCAGCTTCTGTCCACTTTGTGAAGTAATCTACGGCGACTGCCGCGTACTTCACTCCGCCCTTGCTAGTTGGGAGAGAGCCTATGAGGTCGATTCCCCATACCAAAAATGGCCATGGGGAGGTCATCATAGTCAGCTCGGACGGTGGAGCTCGAGGAATTGTGGCGAATCGCTGGCACTTATCACACTTCTTTACATACTCAAAAGAATCTGACTTGATGGTAGGCCAGAAATAACCTTGGCGTATGATTTTATTGGACAAGCTATGCCCCCCAATATGGTCTCCACAAAACCCTTCGTGAATTTCTTCAATGATTTTCTTGGCTTCGGGTGGAGTCACACACCGAAGTAATGGCATGGAATATCCTCTTCTATACAGCCTTCCATCCATAATGGTATAACGAGGGATTTGATACATCAACTTTCGAGCCTGCTTCCGATCTTTCGGAAGGACGCCGGTCTCAAGATATTCAATTATTGGAGTCATCCAGGTAGGCCCGGAATCGATCATACACACGTCTTCCTACTCGGGCTCGTTAATACTAGGTGCCGAGAGATGTTCAATTGGTACGACATTCAACTCGTCACTCTCGGTAGAGGTAGCGAGCCTGGCCACGGCGTCCGCATTCGAGTTCTGCTCTCGAGGGACCTATTCGATCGCGTAAAACTCGAAATGTTCCAATGCTGACCTTGCTTTTTCTAAGTAAGCTGCCATTTTCGTACCACGAGCCTAGTATTCTCCCAAAATTTTGTTAACCACTAGCTGGGAGTTACTGTAGCAATGTATTGCTTTAGCGTTGAGCTCCTTGGCTATGCGAAGTTTTTCCAGTAAAGCCTCGTACTCAACCTCGTTATTAGACGCGCTGAAGCCAAATCTCAAGGCAGAGTGAAATCTGCTACCTGCAGGAGTGATCAAAATTATTCCTACCCCCGATCCATTTTCATTAGATGATCCATCAACGTAAAGTTTCCACAGCTCGTGGGCCGGTGTTATAACTTCATCGTTGGTCATACCAGTACATTCCACTATGAAGTCTGCCAAGGCTTGCGCCCTAATGGTCATCCTTGGATGATAGGTGATCTTGAATTGCCCGAGTTCAACTGCCCATTTAAGAAGTCGACCTGAAGCTTCTGGCTTAGACAAGACTTGTCTTAGTGGTTGAACAGTTAGTACATGAATGGGGTGCGCTTAAAAGTAAGGTCAAAGTTTCTGAGACGAGTGAATTAAGCTGAGAGCTAGCTTTTCCATCAAGGGATATCTCGATTCTTCCCCCAGCAACCTTTTACTGACGTAATATACGGGCCTCTGCACCTTTTCCTCCTCTCGCACGAGCACTGCACTTATGGCGTGCTCGGTAGTGGCAATATATAAGTACAGAACTTCTCCCGTAATAGGTTTTGACAGTATAGGGGGTTCTGCAAGGTGTTTCTTGAGTTCCTGAAAAGCCAACTCGCACTCCTCTGTCCATTCAAATTTTTTGCCTCCCCTCAACAGGTTGAAAAACGGAAGACAACGGTCTGTAGATTTCGAGATAAACCTACTTAGTGCCGCCATTCTGCCGGTCAAACTCTGGACATCCTTGTGTTTTTTAGGTGAGGGCATATCGATCAGAGCCTGGATCTTGTCTGGATTAGCTTCTATTCCTCGAGTGTTTACAATAAAACAAAGTAATTTTCCTGAAGATACTCCAAAGGAGCATTTCTGAGGGTTAAGCTTCATGTTATATTTCCGGAGCACGGCAAAGCATTCTTCGAGATCATCAACATGGTTATCGTTAAGTTGAGACTTGACTAGCATGTCATCAACATAAACTTCCATGTTGTTCCCTATTTGCTCGGAGAACATCATGTTCACGAGCCGCTGGTATGTAGCCCCAACATTTTTGAGCCCGAATGGCATGACGTTATAACAATATAACCCTTTATCTGTTATGAAGCTCGTATGTTCCTAGTCTGGGGCATGCATGGCAATCTGGTTATATCCAGAATAGGCATCCATGAATGACATTAGTCTATGTCCTGCTGTGGCATCCACGAGCTGATCAATTCGTGGTAAAGGAAAGCAGTCTTTAGGACAGGTCTTGTTGAGGTCTGAATAGTCAATGCAGGTTCGCCACGTCCCATTAGGCTTCGGGACCAGTACCGGATTGGCTACCCAATCGGGATAAAAATCATCCCTAATGAATCGGTTTGCTTTTAACCTGTCGACTTCCTCTTTTAGGGCCTTTTTTCTATCGTCATCCAGTTGTCTTCGCTTTTGTTGCTTCAGTGGGAAGCTTTTATCGATATTTAGCGCATGGCTCACTATATTTGGACTTATACCTACCATGTCTGAGTGTGACCACGCGAAGACATCCTGGTTTTTCTTCAAAAAGAAAATTAATTGCTATTTAGTTTCTTCATGGAGATTTTTCCCGACCTTTACTGTTTTCGAGGGATCTGACTCTTCGAGCTTGATTTCTTCGAGCTCTTCCAATGGTTCGAGATCAGCTTTTTCCTCCACTCTTGGATCGATCTCTTCATCTCTCTCCAAGACCGTCCCGTCCTTATCCTGAATAATGACGAGTGCTTGTGCGCTCGCCTGCTTCTTTCCTCTTATGGAAATGCTATAGCATTCCCTTCCAGCTAACTGGTCTCCCTTCAGCGTCCCGATGCCACCAGAAGTCGGGAACTTGATGGCCAGATGCCTTACAGACGAGACTGCCCCCAGCCCTACCAGGGCAGGTCTCCCGAGTAGCACGTTGTAGGCCGATGGCAGGTCCACTACTACAAACTCCATCATCTTGGTTACTGAGACTAGGTAGTCTCCTAAGGTTACCGGGAGGTCGATGGACCCCATACAGGCAATCCCCTCTCCTGAAAAATCGTACAAAGTCATTGCACAAGCTTTTAGGTCTCGAAACGCGAGTCCCATCTTTTCTAAGGTGGCCTTATAGAGAATGTTCACCGAGCTCCCATTGTCTATGAGAACTCAGTGAACTCTCTTATTCGCGAGCTGGAGAGTGATGACCGGTGGGTCATTGTGGGGAAACTGAACATGGGACACATCGTCCTCGGTAAAGGTTATCGGCTGAGATTCGATATTTTGGCATTTTGGAGCTCTAGGTTCGGGTTCATAGGGAGACTCGTCCCCAGTTTTTAGCTCGTTCACATATCTCTTTTGGGCACTTATGCCCGTCCCTGCGAGATAAGGCCAGCCCGAGATGGTTATCACATCTTCTCCATCAATTGGAGGTGGCCTATCTTCTTCTCTTGCTCGAGAATTATAGTTTTGAGCAGGTTGCGGCGCAGCTGCCCTCTGGCTAGTAGAAGCTTGATTGTTACTCTAGTTTTTGACATACTGTCTGAAATATCCTCTTGAGATCAGTCCTTCGATCTCGTCCTTCAACTGTCTGCTTCATCAGTAGTGTGCCCAGTGTCTCGGTGAAATCGACAGTACTTGCTGGAGTCCCTCTTGGACTTCTGATTTCTCATGGGGTCTGGACGCCTGAAAAGGATCTGGTTTTCATTAGTCAGGTATATATTCTCCCGAGACTCATTGAGCTCAATGTACACTTTGTACACGGAGAAATACCTTTCCCCCTTCTTCTTCTTTCCCCCTTCTACCTCGGGGTTACTTCCTTCGTTCTTCTTCCTTTTGGAAGGGTTTTCCGCAAGAGGCTTTGAAGCTGCTGGGTCCGCCGAGGTCGAGGCAGAGTTTACGTTTATCGTTCTAGTTACGGGCTTAGAAGTCATATTCAGTGTTGACCTCGCCTCTTCTACATTGAGAAACCTCTAAGCTCGCTTATTAAACTCGATTAAGGACCTCACTGGTTTTCTCTGCATATCGTCCCAGAGAGGACTTCCCGGCATTACCCCAGCTTGGACAGCCATTAGATGACCGCTGTCATCCACGTTTCGAGCTCGGGCAACCTCCGGATTAAACCTCGTAAGGTAGCTTTCAACGTTTCGCCTAGTTGTTGCCGAACGTTGGTCAAAGTTGATGCCTCGGGTCTTACCCCGATCATGGCTCTGAACTATTTCTTGAAATCCTTTGATAGCTGATCCCAAGAAGTGATCGAATGTCTTTTATATTTCTCGAACCAGCTTTTTGCTGGTCCTGTGAGTGATTCTGGAAATAACATGCATCTGAGCTCGTAACCCACATTACTTGCTCTCATTATGGCATTAAATGTACTCAGATTGTTGTACGGGTCGGACTTCCCCTCAAAAGGCGGGACATGAGGGATCCGAAACCCTTGAGGAAATGGAGTGTTGGAAATATGGGGAGCGAATGGTTCGAGCTCCTCGTCAGAATCCTCATCCCGACTCCGACCTCGCTCATTTTGCAAGAGCCTAAAGGCCTTTTCCAGTTGATCAATTCTTTCTTGAACCGGGTCCGCAGGGGGTCTTGCCCGAAATTGGCTATCATTGATCACAATTCTAGGCTCGCGCCTTCGCAGGGGATCCTTGCACCCATTTAGGCGATCCCTCAGATCTGGGTTCGATGGATTACCACTACCTCGATTCTGATTCAGACGTTCCCGCAGGTCGGAGCGGTTCCTATGGTTTCCGGTATTTCTTCGACCTTGATCATACATGCTGACTGATCTAGTGTCTCCTGAGTCATCACTGGCGAGGCTTGTTGCATGATTATTCCGAGATGGATCTCTTTCATGCTGCCTCATCTCTGCAGTGCGAGACTGAGACATTTGACTTCTTGTAGACTGGGCGCCTCTCCGCTCCCTGAAGGCTTCTCTATTTCCATGTTTCCTTCCTGCACGCCTTTCCTCATCATCTCAAACTGGTTGAGCGTTCCTGCGAGGCGGTGAAGGGAATCTTATAAGCGATGGAGGGAATCGTATGGGTGACGGTGGCTGCCACCCATTTCGGGGTCTGGACGATCCTGAGTTCGCCCGTGTTGGCTCGGTAACATTCTGCATGTTACCAGGAATCTGAGTCCGAGCCTCTGCAGGGGCTCGGTTATTCCTAGTTTCCGCTAGTACCTCCGCAGTTGAATTAACCGAAGCCCTAGCCCAAGTACTTCTTCGGGGTCTCAAGGGAGCGGATTGCTCCGCCGGTGGCGGAGGTTGCTCCGGTCTCCTTGTGGCAGCGTTTTTGTAACGACCCAAATTCGCTAATAAGGCTTAAGGGCCTTGATTAGTGTGCCTGGAGGGCATAATGGGAATTATTTGTGATTTAATGATTTAAAGCATGTTGTATGGCTATTAGAATATTTGAGATGCATGGCTATGTGTATTAGTATGCATGTAGGCCCTGATTAGTTTAGAAAGGGCATAATTGTAATTTTGGCCCGTTGAGGGCATAACTATATATATGCGATAATTTTTGAGACCACATTATTATGTGGATATATCTGTGATCTGTGACTCGAGACGATCCTAGTGAGTAGATTAGCGAAAAAGTCATGGCGGAGATTTATACCCGGCTCGGGGTGAGCCTGGGGGTATAAATGGGAATTTAGTGAGTATATTGGAGTCTATTTTGACATCGAGGAATATAATAGGTGATTAATTAGGTATTGGGGAGTAAGCGGGAAATATTAGAGACACTTGAGGAATTAGCGGGAATTGGGTAAAATGACCAAAATGCCCTAAGTAGATTAAAGGTTTAAAATTAAAAGGGAGGGCATAATGGTCAATTGGCTTACAAGAGATAAGTGTGCTGAGGCTTTATACTTAGTGGAAATTATAGAAAAAGGTAGAAGGTTGTGGAAAGAAAGAAAAGAAGGAAAAGGAAGAAAAAGAAAAGGGAGAAAACATAACAGTTTTTCCAAAGGGTCGGTTTATGGTTCTCTCACCATTTCTCTTCAATTTTCTTGGAGAAAGACTCAGAAGGGAGCTAGGTTAGGTTGAGCAACAAGATTACTAGGCTAAGCTTGAAGGGCTAGCAAAGGGTTAGCAAGAACACATCAGTATTTGAAGTAAGCCTTTAGAGTTTTCAGTTCTGGTTTGGCTTGTTTAAGCTATGGTGTTTAAGCTAAGTTGATGGGAACTTTAGGGGAATTCAAGCCAAGGATTGAGGAGGAGCAAGTTAAGGAGGTCTAGAAGCTAACCCAAAGTCGAATTTCCATCAAAGGTATAAAACTCTAAGCTTTAAACTTTGAAGGTTTGATTGTCTTTCCTGAGTTTTTGAAGTCTATGAGCAACAATGGTGAATTTTGAGATTAGGGATGCATGTGATTGGGTTTTGAGTATTTGGGATGCTTGGGATGAGTGGAGCGTGTTAATAAGCTTGTTTCTAAGTTTGGTGAAGGTTTGGAGAAGTTTTGGTTAAGTTTGGCTCGGGGAAATCGCAGGAGGGGAAAATGTGATGTTGGTTGTCTGTGACTAGCGCTACAGCGCTAGCCTTTGGGCGCTGTAGCGCTAGGCCATGCTTTCTAGGGGATTTTGGTTCTGCTTGTAGCGCTGTAGTGCCCTCCTTAGAGCGTTGTAGTGCTGCCCTGTTTCCAGAAAGGGATTTTATGGTTATTTATAAGGGCTTTTGACCAAGGGTTCGGGGTTCGATTCCACCACCCTATTTGGTGGAATTAGGACTTCCCGGGGGCTCGGGATTGGTCCCGAGGCTAGGTTTGGGACTTGAGGTTTGGTGATGACTTTGACCTATGGTTGTGATTAGGTGAGCGCTAGGGCTCGAGAGGGATCGTGCTCAAGGAGTCAAGTGATCAAAGCTAGAGAATCTTAAGGTAAGAAAACTGCACCCGGTTATATGTTTGTGATGGGACTAAGAGCTCCCGATATATTTATAATGTCAATGATGGTATTACTCCATGGGACATGTGATAGCAGCCTAAGGGTGTCATACACAATATTTTCTCACAGGGCACGGCTTGGCCACTGGTAGCCGAGGACAGCTTAATATTCACTGAGCTCGGTTTAAGCGGGCCGGAGTAAGTGGGATAACGGAGGGTGCGGCCTGTGGGCACTAACCCTAGTTATCATTTGTAAATTGATATATGATATGAGTTGATATGTTAATATGCTGAATACTTGGTTATTCTGAATGTTTATATGATTGAGAACATGTTTATGCAATGTGAGATATTGGACTATCTATTGATTGCTTATGTTCTGTTATTGTGTTTTCTTGCTGGGCCTTGGCTCACAGGTGCTACGTGGTGCAGGTAAAGGCGAAGGCAAGTTAGACCAGTCTTGAGATGGAGAGCTGCGGGGCTGAATGTACATAGCCAGCTATTCGGTCGCTTTGGCCGAGGAGTGGATCAGAACAAGGATCGCTGAACTGTCTATTTTGCCTTAGTATGGCTAATATCGTATCTAGATCGTGAATCTTTTGTAAATGGTTTAAACCTATTATTTTGGGATCCCGTGTAAACAGGAAATGTTATATATAAGAGAAATGTGATTTTTAAGACCAAAATCTTTTAACCCTAGTACATTATAGTTTCAGTAACACGATTTTAACTAAATGACTTGATTAGCAAGTCTAGCACTTTTATAAACACACAGTGTAACGGTCTTGGCTATCCAAGGCGTTACAGTTTTTCCGAGGTTGCCCACAAGACCTGCAGGGAGGAACATGCACGTCCCTCAGAGGTGGGGCCTGATTCTCACGCGGAGGTGGGAGCTGAGCCGCCTGGGCCTCCGCAGCTAACCTAGCCAATTCCTCGTTCTGCTTATTAGCCTCAGCCAACTGTTTTCTTAGCTGTCGGTTTTCAAGTTCCACAATGGGGATGTACTGTTCAGGATTATAGTACATGTCCTCATCATCCCTTGGGGCCAGAGGTGCTGGAGGTCCCTGAGAATTGGAGGACTCGCTTCTCTCTTCATTTTCTGGATTTACCATTGGCTGCTTCCCAAGGCGTTGTGGATAGTTTTCTTTAGGAATATTTTGATCATTCGCGGCCATAGCTGTTCAGGGATTGCACTGCTTAAGGCTCTCAATGAAAGCACCAAACTGTTGACGCTGTTTTTTGTCAACTTAAAATGTAGAGCACGTAAACAGTAAAAACTATGGCGAAGAAGAATAATACAGTAAAACAATGAGAGTTTTTTACGTGGTTCAGCAGTTAACTCTACCTAGTCCATGAGTCTTTTTTATTAGGACTTAGGAAATTTCTGGAAATTTTTCAGGGATGAATTCTCCAGAGATTCTCTCAAGATCCCAAAATTTCGGTCCTTTACAAAGGAACATGACATCTCTATTTATAGAGGAGTTCTTAGAATTCAATCCCACACGTTTCGGGAAGTTATTCTGTAAATTAATAAATTTAATTACTTTAAAGTTTGTAACTCCTATATACAAGGAAACGTCCCTTGAAGACCAGGGGGCGTATAACCGACTAGTCAATATCCCTTTATTGTAGGGAAGTTACAACAATAAATATCTCTTGAACGCATGGACTACGTCTCCTCAGGTGACTCACTAAGCCATTCGAGGTCAGCAATCAGCATCATCCCAGTCTAGGTCTCAGAGTAAATTACGAGCTGTATAACTTTCGCCAGGACCAGCTAGGAGTGGGTAAATACCACCGAGGTCATTACATTCCGAGCTTACACCCTTGCCAAGCTCGGGCTACTTGATCCAAAGACACCCGACAACGGACATACTCCGATACTATGTCTTTCGAGCTTAGAAATAATTTCGAGGTTACATAACTTCGAGATCGCCACCTTGCCCCGAGGTTTGACACCTGGACCACGACCCATGCACTTTTGGTATTGCGAGTTCACAGCTAACGAATCCAGCTTTCGAGGTCACAACCTCAGGTCTCGAAATCTGGGTGTAACAGCGTGGATGTCTCCAAGTGAGGCCATGTCCCAAGGACCACCCTAGCAGTCTTCTTGCCTTCTTGACCTAATAGTCCTCCAGGTCTAGGAATTTTGTCCTCGGGGCCTGGAGAGAGCGCCAGGTGCCAGTCACTGCAGCCTTTGGCCACCACAAGATCGTCTAACAGCTTTTTTTGTGTCTTAAGTAATGGTGTCAAGTTTGTACACTCGACAATTGACGTTTCCCACAATGCCGCCTGACACAAGAAAACGTGCAATTGTATTATGACATGGTTAAGGATGTGCCTCCCATGAAAGAGTTGTAACGCCCTACTTCCTAAGAGTCGTTACTAAGTGAGTTTAAAACGTGCAATTAACTCGCTAATCGATGTTTTAAGTTAAAAGTGTAATTAAACCATAAACAGAGTCTTATACGTTGGAAATAATACCATTCATTGAAAATCATAAAGTGTTTAACATTTGGGATCCCAAAATATTGTTTAGAAATATTTACAACTCAAAAATATAACTAAAGTCGACTAAACGACAAAATCTAGGTTTAGTACAATCATCTCCCAAAAATACCCCTGGCCGTGGCAGCCAGGCAAGCCAAACATGTACGCGCCGCTTCACACTCTTCGTACTCATGGTTGGTCGAATTTCCCCTTCCCCTTACCTGCACCATAGAGCACCTGTGAGCCGAAGCCCAACAATAAAACCCTCACAAGTAGATAACATATGCATATTTAACAATCAACATGTAATCAAGCTGCCAATAGGCTAAACATGTACGGTCATGCCGTCCCAAGCACTTTACCAGGCCTTGGGTTTGCAGTCTACATCGTGAGGATATCCCAGGTATCCTATAGGGTCTCTCCCTGGCAACTCGCACTCCACATGCAAAACGCCGCTCCCGGCTCCTTGTCGTACTCAACCTCGCTGTTCTCGGCCTTCGTCGTTCCCGGCCTTCGCCATTCTCATCCCTCGCTGTTCTCGGCCCTTGCCGTTCATTCACATATATGTACACATAGCATAATTAAACAAATACTTAAACATGCATAAGCACAATCAATGGGTCTACGCCCTGCAACACAATCAAATAGGGTCGTGCCCTGCAACACAAATTATAGGGCCTCGCCCTGCTCTACAAGTACATCCGTTTTCTTACCTGCGTCCCGAGCTTTCCAAGCACCGATGTCTCGAGTACAGTCCCCTAGTCCGAGCCTCACTGAAACCCTAGTCACAATGCATCCACAATATCCATCCATCAAGTTCTAACCCATTAAATAACTTTGGATCATAATTCTAGTCTTCGGGACCTTGAATTCTATCAATCTGGGTGATAAAATCCATCCCGAGCCTTAACTTTTGGATTCCCAAGCCTAAAACCTCCTTAAAGACCAAAAGCATACTAAGCACTGCGACCCTACACTTAACCAGAGGCCCAGCCTCATTTTTGCCCATACGCGTCACGACCCTGCCTGTAGGGCATCGCGGCGCGCCCAGATGTTCTAAAGGGCTGCGGCTCAGCAAGAACAATGTCGTAGCCTGACCCCTCGAACCCAGAAAAATCCTCCATTTTCTCTACCAAAACCAAGCCAATTACCCTTGAAATCCATCTAACAACTTAATTTAATTATCCCAGAAGTTCCACTATGATTCCAGCAGCAAAACCTAACAAACTCTAGCTTTAAAACTCATCAAACCCAAAATTCAATCTCAAACTTTAAAACCTTAAGAAAACCATAAACTCAGCCAAATAATAACATAATTCAATGGTTAGAATCACAATTAAAGGTTTACCTTAGCCCTGCTTGAATCCACAAATTGATACTGAACAATCTCCAAGCTTTAGAGCTCCAATCCCTAGCTTAATCTTCAAAATTCCCCTTGGTATGACTTAGAGAAAAAAGAGAGAGAAGAGAGGATGCTTGGGTCGGTTTAGAGAATTCTGAATGTTTCTTATGTTTTGTTTTATTTAACTTAGCCTCTAAGGTTGCCTCAAGGCTCGGGGTACCAAAAACGTCCCCGAGGGCAAAATGGTAAATTTCCCCAATATTCTCTCTTAAACGCTCTAACTTCAAATATATCTCCAAATATTTATTTCCATAACCCGATAACCCCTTAAAATGTCCAATGCCCGAAATACCCCTCGACTTGCCCCGAGTCGGGTATTCAACCCCATTGTGACTTTCTAGCTAAACCGCTCCCTATCACTGTCTCGGATCGTGCATCACAGATATATCACAAGTATATCATAATTATCACATTTATGCCATCAACGGGCTAAAATTACAAACATGCCCCTAATAACCAAACGGGGCCCACATGCATATTTAATTCACCTAAACATGCATCTCTAATCACATATTCATACAAATTCACATATTATAATAATAAATCACTTATTGCCCTCCAGGCACACTAATCAAGGCCCTAAGCCTTATTAGCAAATTTGGGTCGCTACAAGAGTGGGCTGCAACATGCCAATTGGGCCCCGTGCGATCTACATGGGCCCATCGCCAACTTTGTCATAGAAAGGTGTTTTAATTAGGCTCTTAATCCCACTTATGTGGGAATATTATTGTAATAAGTCCTCGTTAAAAGAGTTAATGGCCTTTAGCTTATATAAATAAGGCTAGGGCACCATTATAAAATGGTTCACAACTTCTTGTACTTAGAGCACTCTATATGTTGCCTAAGAAAATCTTCATTGACGCTTGCCATCTCAAGCTTTAAGAATACTAGCACTAAAGACTCGTGGACTAGGGTTGTTTTATAACCTAAACTTCGTGAAATCTGGGTATTAATCTTCTTTATTTTCTTTAAGTTATGTTATTATTTTATTAAATTGTTATTTTGAATGTGTGACAATAATTGATTTTATTTTATTTTCTTGATAGTGTGTGTGAATGTGTGTAGTGTGCATGATGGTTTGTGTGTGGGTGCATGGCAAGAAGAATGTGTGTGCATGAAGAATGACTTGTACCTAGACTAGGTCATGGAAATGGGGAGTTTTCCTTGTTTAGAAAATTCTACCAATAAGAGAATAAAATCTATTTTGATTATTTTGATAGCTTTTGTTCACATTAAAAAGAGAAGAGAACACAATGAGCAAGAGAGAAGAGTGGTGAGCAAGGAAAAGGAGTTGCCATATTTGGAATTCTTGTAATCTTGGATCCAGCTGTAGTAAAATTAATGTAACTGGAGCTTTAGAAGTCCGATTTGGGCAATCTTAGTATCTTTCGAAAGCTAATTCAATTATGCACAACTTTCTAGAAATATCATTTTTCTAAAATCATAGTGTAACGGGGTCAAAAATGGGTCTTAATTCACAGGTTATTTGGGTTAAGAAAAACCCAATTCTAATTTCATTTTTGTTTTCCTTAACCTATTAATCACCTATAAATAGGTCCTTATGCCTCTTTCTCTCATTTTTGAAGCTCTGGTCGACCACATAGAGAGAGAGTGAGAGAGGGAGCTTTGAAAATTGAGGATAGAGAGAAAGGAAGAAGAACACTATGTAATGTGTTTGAGTTTTGATTGTGTGTTCCTTTTCTTATTTCTTCTTGAATCTAAGACAACCTTGAGTAATGTTTGGCATAGGGTTAGATCTCACCAAGGGAAGGCTCTCTAGTGCTCTAGGTTTGATTCCCACTTTTATCTACAAGAGGTAAAGAATGATTATTTTTGGCGTCTTGGTTCTCTATTCTTATTTATGGATTTGAAAGATTTGTTTACTTTGATTGGATTGAATAGAAGAGCATGCTAGGATTGTAGATGCATTTTAGCATGAGTGTGATTTGATTCTTGAGGTTTTTTCTACATGTTTTAGCCATGATAGTATACTTTTCAACTTGAAATTTTCTTTGAGTATTAATTCAAGATATGACCTTGTTCTATTAGGGAGCATGACAGAATGTGTTTCTTTGATGAAGTTTAGATTCTTTTAAATTTGCAATTGAGTATGGAATATGATTTTGTGCCATTATAGAAACATGCTAGGATTGTTTTCTCATTATGATATTGATAAGCGTACAAAATATACGCTTATTTATAACATTTTCAGATTGATTTGGTTGTTTTTCTCAAGATAAAGTTTCTATTTAATCTGTTTGGTGAACTTGTGCAGTTTGTTGTTATAATTCTGATCTGTTCGAGAATTTGGATAAATGTTTGTTTTAGTAGCCGAAAATTGGCTAATAATTAGAAATATGGTACAGGCGATATATCGCCTGTCTTGGGCGATATATCGCCGCTTGTGGAATTCCAAATTTCGGCTTAAGCAGAACGACATCAGAAACTCGCGTTTTTATCGAGAACATTCGCCATGCGATATATCGCAGCATCATAGGCGATATATCGGCACAAGGGCATTTTTGGAAATTTTCATGGAAATTCGTAGGTTTTGGGATTTTTGTAAAAAGAATAAAAAGAAGATCGAAAGGGACAGAAAAGGTGAAGCATTCGGACGGCAGAGGGAAAGAAACAGAGAAGAATCCACGTTTATTTTGTTTGTGTTTATTTATGCTTTTGAATTTTAGATTGTGTGATGAAGTTTAATATTATAAACTAAATTTTTATTTAGAGTATTTTAATGTAGTCACTGGATATTCTTTTCGTCTTTAATGCAATTTCTATGAATCTTTGAATTTATGGTTATATATTGTTCTTATGTTTAATGCTTGTAATTGATTGGCCATCTGTTGCATGATTATTGGTTTTAATTCAATATCTGAAAAGTGAGAATTGGAATAGCTCTAGACAATAGACATAGATTTCAATATAGAACGAAAGTATCAAATTGGTTTGTGTAGCAATTAGGTTTTTGTTCTTAATGCGGTTTATGTGTAGAATTTATCACAGACATGTAGAAAATTCATAGGTAAACTGAATATTTTATATCTTGAGAAAGAATAGAATTGTCAATAGTAAACTTGCTATAACCATAGATCAAAGAAACATATTAGCTGTATTATTGATTGAATAGAATTGAAGGTTGATGAAATTAGAATACTCTAATCTTTCGCTTATATTAAATTTCGTTAATTAAATTGTGCTGTCTTAGTTTATTATTCATTGTTAATTGTCATTAAAATTTTATTAGTCAAATAGAAATAAAAGTTTACTATTGGTAATTATTAGATCAATTCCCTGTCGGAACGATAATATATTTCCACTACTATTACTTGTTTATTCGATTGCGTATACTTGCGCAGTAGTAAAAATTCGCAACAAGTTTTTGGCGCCGTTGCCGGGGAATTGATATTCTATTAATATCAAAATAGTTAATTTTTATTCTAATTTGGCTGTTTTTATTATTTGAACTAATCCAAGTTGTCGCATTTTTTTAATAGGTGAATCTTTTGTATGCGACGTGAAGGATCTGCAAATCTTGTGCCTGTTAATCCTGAAATCGAAAGATCCTGCAGACAAAACAGAAGGAAAAAGAGGTTGGAAGCATCAATGGCTGCCAACCAAAGAGACGGGGTTAACAACAATGATGGTCAAAATCATATCGCTCAGGACCAAAATGTGCGAGCATTAAGAGATTATGTGCTCCCCGCTGTCACAGGAGTACACTCATGCATTAGGTCACCGACTGTCACTGCCAATAAATTTGAGATTAAGCCGGCGATGATACAAATGGTCCAGACTTCTGTCCAGTTTGGTGGTCTCCCCAATGAGGATCCTAACTTGCACATAGTGAATTTCCTTGAGCTATGTGCAACGTTTAAGTTTAATGGGGTGAGCGATGATGCAATAAGGCTGAGATTGTTCCTTTTTTCACTAAGGGACAGGGCAAAAAGTTGGCTTATTTCTCTACAGGCCAACTCAATCAATACATGGGAGGAACTAGCTCAGAAGTTTCTCTCAAAGTTCTTTCCTCCTGCAAAAGCTGCTAAGTTGAGGGGAGAAATTAACAACTTCTATCAGAATGAGGGAGAATCATTGTACGATGCATGGGAAAGATTCAAAGACCTGCTCAGGAAATGCCCTCATCACGGTATAGAGAAGTGGATGTTTGTCCACAATTTTTATAATGGGCTTTGCGGTACTACTCACACTATAATAGATGCAGCAGCAGGTGGTGCTTTCATGAGTAAAGGGGCTGATGAGGCATATGAATTGTTAGAGGAGATGGCTATGAACAATTATCAGTGGCCTGTCGAACGAGATACTTCACAGAGAAAAGTAGCTGGGGTACATGAATTAGATGCTATCACTGCTTTAACTGCTCAGGTTGCTTCATTAACAAAGCAGTTGCAACAAAACAAGATCTCAGCTCAAGCACAGGCTATACAGATGCAATCAGGGTGTGAATTATGTGGAGGGCCTCATTTGTATGAACAGTGTACAGCGGCCAACATGTATGGTAATATGGCAGTTAATCAGGCTCAGGTACAGGCAGTTGGTAATTTTCAGAGGCCTTATCAGAATCCGTTCTCCAATACCTATAATCCTGGGTGGAGAAATCACCCAAATTTCTCATGGAGAAACAATCAGGGCCAACAGTCACAGTTTCAAAGGCCATACCAGCAACACATGTCACAACAGCCTATGAATCAAGCCTCATTGTCACACCAGCCTAGACCGCAAGATCAACCAGAAAAGCCTAATGAATTGCAAGCAGCCTTGTTGACCCTCACTAATACTTAGACTCAATTCATGACTGAAACCAGATCCTCTATTCGAAACCTTGAGACACAAGTGGGTCAGTTGGCCAACATGCTTAATAATAGACCACAAGGGAATTTACCTAGTAATACCTTGGTAAATCCTAAAGAGAACTGTCAAGCAATTTCATTGAGGAATGGTAAGCAAATGGAGCATCCCAGTGTACAAAAATCAGTGGTTCAGAATGAAGAGTTGGGTGAGAAATCAGATACAAAAGTGAATGGGGTTACTGAAGACCACCAGGGTTCAAACAAGTGTCCTCCCGTTGTTGATAGTCAGCCAGTTCAAGTTCCATATCCTCAGAGGCTTAGAAAAACTACACTTGATAAACAGTTTTCTAAGTTTTTAGAGGTATTCAAAAAGCTGCACATCAATATTCCATTTGTTGAGGCATTAGAGCAGATGCCTAGTTATGTCAAATTTATGAAAGAGATTCTGTCAAAGAAAAGAAAGATGGAGGAGTATGAGACGGTGGCACTCACTGAAGAGTGCAGTGTGATATTGCAGAGGAAGTTGCCCCAAAAGTTGAGAGATCCGGGGAGCTTTACCATACCTTGCACCATTGGCAAATTTGAATGTAAGCACGCTTTATGTGATCTGGGGGCAAGTATTAATCTGATGCCCTTAACTGTGTTCAGACGACTAGGTTTGGGTGAGGCAAGACCGACAACCGTCACTCTACAACTAGCAGATCGATCGGTAAAACATCCACGGGGAATTATTGAAGATGTTCTTGTGAAGGTGGATAAGTTTATTTTTCCTGCTGATTTTATCGTTCTGGATATGAAGGAGGATATGGATGTACCAATCATTCTGGGCAGGCCATTTTTAGCTACTGGGCAGGCTTTGATTGATGTTCAGAAAGGTGAGCTGACACTGCGAGTTCAGGGTGAAGAAGTGGTATTCAACGTGTTTAAGGCTTTAAAGTTTGCAAATGTCAATGATAGTTGTTTCAAAGTTGACATAGTAAAGAAAGCGTTGGCAGAAATTCATCTTACAGAGGATTCACTTAAGAAGAGCTTGACAATTGGGGATAGATGCTGAGTTAGATAGTGAGGTCCAAGAGTGTGTACATTGGTTGAATTCTAAAGGGCCAATTTATAATCGAAAATATGAAGATTTGGGCCAAGGACCTGAGAGACCATTACCATCAGTTCAGAGACCTCCAGAGTTGGAATTGAAATCATTGCCTGCACATCTTCGATATGCTTTTCTGGGTGAGAAGGAGACTTTACCAGTTATTGTGTCTTCTTCTCTTTCTAATGAGGAGATGGAAAAATTATTAAGGGTGTTGAGAACCCATAAGTTGGCAATTGGATGGACGTTGGCAGATATTCAAGGGATAAGTCCATCCACAGTTATGCACAAGATCTTGATGGAAGATGACAGTAAGCCCTCTATTGAAGCACAACGTCGATTGAATCCAGCAATGAAAGAGGTGGTAAGGAAGGAGATCTTGAAGTTGTTAGATGCTGGGGTGATCTATCCTATTTCAGACAGTAGTTGGGTGAGTCCAGTTCAGGTAGTCCCTAAGAAAGGAGGGATTACAGTGGTGAAGAATGACAATAACGAACTTATCCCAACGCGTACCGTAACTGGTTGGAGGATTTGTATAGATTATCGTAAACTGAACAAAGCAACCAGAAAAGATCACTTTCCACTGCCTTTCCTTGATCAGATGTTAGATAGATTGGCTGGACATCAGTATTACTGTTTTCTGGATGGCTATTCAGGGTACCATCAAATAGCCATTGCACTTGAGGATCAAGAAAAGACGACTTTCACCTGCCCATATGGTACTTTTGCATTCCGTCGTATGCCGTTTGGTCTATGCAATGCCCCTGCTACTTTTCAACGGTGTATGATGGCTATTTTCTCTGATATGGTGGAACGGAGCATTGAGATCTTTATGGATGATTTCTCTGTCATGGGGTCTTTTTTTGATGATTGTCTAAGGAATTTGGAGGCTGTGCTGAGAAGATGTGAAGAGGCGAATCTAGTATTGAATTGGGAAAAATGCCATTTCATGGTAAATGAAGGCATAGTACTTGGGCACAAGGTGTCTAAGAATGGTATTGAAGTTGATAGGGCTAAGATTGCTACTATTGAGAATTTGCCGCCTCCAGTTTCAGTTAAGGGAGTGAGAAGTTTCCTTGGTCATGCGGGGTTTTACAGAAGATTTATAAAGGACTTCTCCAGGATTTCTAAGCCACTCTCGGCTTTGTTGATGAATGGGGTGCCATTTGAGTTTGATGAGAAGTGTCTTGAAGCTTTCAGGATACTAAAGCAGAAGTTGGTTTCGGCACCTATAGTAATTTCACCGGATTGGGACCAACCATTTGAGTTAATGTGCGACGCAAGTGATTTTGCAGTGGGTGCGGTTCTGGGGCAGCGTGTTGACAAAGTATTTCGTACTATTTATTATGCCAGCAGAACACTAAATGGCGCTCAGTTGAATTATGCCACCACTGAGAAGGAACTTCTTGCCATTGTATATGCATTCGATAAATTCAGGCCGTATTTGATGGGGAACAAAGTTATTGTGTATACTGATCACTCAGCAATCAGGCATCTTATTGCTAAGAAAGATGCTAAACCTAGACTTATTCGTTGGGTACTTCTTTTACAAGAGTTTGATATGGAGGTTCGGGATAAGAAGGGTACAGAGAATTTGGTGGCGGATCACTTATCAAGACTTGAGTTGGGGGATAAGTCAAAACTTGCTGCAGGAGAGATTAATGAGAGTTTCCCAGATGAACAATTATTTGCAGTGGAGGATAAGTTTGTGCCATGGTTTGCGGATTATGTGAATTATTTGGCAGCCAATGTAGTGCCACCGGAATTTGTTGGGCAGAGACTGAAAAAGTTTTATCATGATGTGAAGAACTACTACTGGGATGATCCTTTCTTATTTAAAAAATGCCCGGATTTGATTATCAGAAGATGTGTGCCTGAAAGAGAAATGAAGGACATCTTGTTTCATTGCCATGCATCGCCTACTGGTAGACATTTTGGGGGAGCAAGGACTGCTGCAAAGGTCCTTGAATGTGGATTTTATTGGCCTACTCTGTATAAAGACAGTTATGACTATGTGAAATGGTGTGATCTTTGTCAAAGGGTAGGTAATATCTCAAGACGTCATGAAATGCCTCTCATTAATATATTGGAGGTTGAATTATTCGATGTTTGGGGTATTGACTTTATGGGACCCTATCCACCGTCGTTCGGTAATTTGTATATATTATTGGCGGTGGATTATGTAAGTAAGTGAGTTGAAGTAGTTGCTACTTCGACTAATGATGCTTAGGTGGTAGTCAAGTTTCTGAAAAAGAATATTTTCTCTCGTTTTGGCACACCTCGAGCGATTATAAGTGATGAAGGGACTCATTTCGCCAATAAGATTTTTTATTCCTTAATGGAGAAGTATGGAATTAAACACAAGATGGCATTGGGATATCATCCGCAGTCAAATGGGCAAGCGGAAGTGTCAAATCGGGAGATTAAGCTGATTTTAGAGAAGACGGTGCAAGTTAATAGAAAAGATTGGTCGAATAAGCTTGATGATGCGTTGTGGGCTTATCGGACGGCTTTTAAAACGCCAATCGGTACTTCTCCCTACCGTCTTGTATATGGTAAAGCTTGTCACATTCCATTTGAATTGGAGCATAGGGCACAGTGGGCGTTAAAGAAGCTGAATTTCAATCCGGCCGCTTCAAAAGCATTAAGGTTAGCTCAACTGAATGAGCTAGATGAATTGCGTCATGATTCCTACGAGAATGCAAGAATCTACAAAGAGAAGACAAAGAAATGGCATGAAAATAATATTGTCAATCGGACTTTTCAAGTGGGCGATAAGGTGCTACTATTCAATTTCCGTCTCAAGTTATTTCCGGGAAAATTAAAGTCTCGATGGTCGGGGCCATTCAATGTTACAAAAGTTTTTCCATACGGGGCTTTGGAGGTTCAACAAGGTGATTCTTTGCCGTTTAAAGTTAATGGACAGCGGGTGAAGCATTACTATGGAGGCGAAATTGAGACGAAGGTCAATATTACTCTCGTGGATTCTTGAAGGCAAGAAAAGCAGCGTCCGGCTAAATGACGTTAACGACAACGCTTTTGAGAGGCACCTCATTATTTTGTAATTTATTGTTGTTTTGTTTTCGTTTGACATCATTATATTTTTATTTCTTTTAGTATAGTAGAACCGTGAAAAACGTGAAAAAAAATGAAAAAAGTTGATAATTTTGAACAGTGTTTAGGCGATATATCGCCTGGACAACCGATTTGGAGGGGATTTTTGGTTTTAAGTTGGAATTTTTTTTCGGTCCCAGGAGATATATCGCCTACCAATGGCGATATATCGGCATCAGTGAATGAGAAGGTGACATATCGGCGGTGCAAGTGGCGAAATATCGCTGAGGAAGTCAGAGACGCCGTTTTGGTAAACAGCCTATGGCGATATATCGCCTTATATATGCGATATATCGGCTAAAGGAAATTGGGTTGCGCTATATCGGGGATGGTCGAGGCGAAATATCGGCACGCAAGTCAGAGACATGGTTCGGCTATATAGCAAGTGGCGATATATCGCCTGGTTGAATTTTTTGAAAATAAAAAAAGGCACGTGGGGAGTACATGACCCGTTTATCTCAGTTTATATCAACAATAAACCCCCATTCGACCTCATCTTACAGAACCGAAACCCTCTTCCTAACTTTCCCTATTTTCCTCTCAAGCAAAACTTCTCTCAATCATCTTCATTAAGCACTCAAGGGGCCGACTATTGCTGTGTTTCACCACCAATCTCCTCATCATTTTCAAGTTTTCAAGGTACTTTGCTGAGTTTTTATGTGTTTAAGGATATATTGAGGAATTTGAGAACTTAGATTTTGTGTTGGGCATTGGACGGATTTGTGGAAATTATTGTGAGATTGGCTTTTGTTTACTGTTTTTATTATCGTGGGAGCATATTCTATACAGTTGGGGAAGATTGTGGGTTGTTTGAGTATAGTTGGCCACTTTTTCTTGATTGCACACTAGGTGTTCGACAAAAGTACTCAGTGAACGGTTTTGGACTATTTTGGATATTCTTGTGTGTTTCTGAGTTGCTTTGGGATTATTAGTGTGTTCAGAGACTATTCCTTGTGTTCTTGAGATTCAACTACGCCATGGCTCCAAAGAAAGCAAAGACCATGTCCACCGTCCAACGAGCCAATGTAACTATTGCCCATACCTTTGTTAGCCCCACTGCACAAAATAAATTCGAGGAATGGATAGTTAAAAATAAGACATTGATTGTGGAGTCTCACTTTAGGCCGAGTGAATTGGATGGCATACTCCCACAGATAATTATAAATAGGAATTGGAAGCAGTTGTGTGAGCCAAAACTTTTGGCTAATATCAATTTGGTAAGGGAGTTTTATGCCAACGCTTTTGTCGAGCGGGATGATCGCACAGTGTTAGTTCGGGGTAAGAAGGTTTGCTATTCTCCGCAAGTAATCAACAGGTTCTACGGCCTAAATGATCCATGGGATGACGATTATCGCGCAGGGGCCGCAAAAAAGGACTATGATTTGCTCCTAAGGGAAATGACGAAGCCCGGTTCTATTTACAAAATGGGGAGTGACATGGTTACTCCAAGATCAATTAGGGCTACATGTTTGAGTCCATATGGGAGGTTGTGGAATAGGTTCGTCATCAGTACTCTCATGCCTTCCACTCAACAAATGGAAGTGACTACTGAACGTCTCTACTTGCTCTATTGTATTTGTTCGGGCAAGTCGATCAATATTGGGAGCCTCATTGCAGAGAGTATCAGTTACATTGCGCGAGGGGCCACATCTGGTGGTCATGGACATGCTTCATTAATTACCAGTCTATGTAAGGATCAAGGCGTGCCAATGAACGTTAATGAAGTTTGTGAACAGTCTCCAGTAATTAGTCATCAATCAGTGTTGCATCAGGATGAGAATTATGGGGGTGTTCCTCGACCCACTGGTTTGGGATATGAGCCTGTTGATCCGAGTCTGCTGTCCTTGCCACCGACCGATGAACAGCCTGAGACCTCAAGGCCGAAGAGAAAGGGGCGAAAACCATCTACTTCTAGAGCTACTGAAGGCTTTAGTTCTCGGCAGTATAGTACCATGCAACAAGACATTGAAGAGTTGAAGAGACAACAACAGCAGTTGTTGCATGGTCAGGCGGATATTCGAGATCGTCAATTCCACATGACGAATTACATGGCTGATTTTTGTGGGGCATTTGCGCGCTATACAGGATTCAATGATTTTCCTCAATGTCCTCCAGAATTGCGCCAACCATATCAGCCGCCTCCGGATTCTGACGATGAAGAGTAACTGTTCGGTTGTCAGGTTTTTTTCTAGTTATTTTATTTTGTTTTTTATTTTTTTTTATTTTTCTTTTAGTTCAGGTCCTTTGGATTTTATGAAACAGTGAGGGCACTGTTTATTTTAAGTTTGGGGGACTATTTACTTTTCTTTTGATATTTTTTTTTATTTGGATGACTGTACAAAACTGTTATTGACTAAGACAGGTGGGCTTCAATGATGATTTATGCTAATTCCTTGATGTTGTTAGACTGATGCTTTGGATATGTAGACTGTGTGCTTAACCTATTGATAATTGATCTGAGTTTTGTCATTTGTGTATTATATATGTTTTATTTAATTTATGCTCTACATTATATAAGTTTATAAGTATTGTGTGGAATTGGTATGTATGGTGGATGTTGAAATAAGCTAGAACTTGCTCAGTTGATTTGTTGAGACGAAATGCTAAATAAAGTATTGAGTAGAGATGATTTAGGCAATTTTTTTTGGTAAATGTTTGAGCCTTTCCAGCTAACCCATAAAAATTTATCCTTAGTTACCATTTTTGAGCCTAAAGCTTTGGTTTTTGTTCTTGATTATACTATTGAGCCTAAATTTCCTAACTTCATTATTTTTCCTTTTCCTTTGTTATCATAAGCATATAATTTGTGGGAAAGAAGAATGGAAAATTGTGAGGTATTGGTATGATTTGAATGTAGTATGATTGTACAAAAAGAAGAGAGAGAGAAGTTTTTGAGATTAAAAAAAAAAAAAATCACTTTGTCACACTCCTTGATTATATACATATAGAAAATATTAAGTTTGGGGGAGTGTGATTTGAAAAAAAAAAAAAAAAAGTGATAAGTATAGAAAAAATGATATAAAAAGAAAAGAAGAAAATGATGAAAGTATGTAATCTCTCTCTCTAATTGTATAAAAGTGTGATTTTTGGTGTGTGAAGAGAAATATGGATGGTTTCAAGGTTTATATGCTTATGGTAATTTTGAGCCTAAATGACTATTTATCTACCTTTACCTAAGCCTAATGTTATGAGCCTATCAAAGTCCTTTTAATCTACTTGATATAAATTTTATATTAGTGGAGACAAGTTAATTGAGCAAGCTTATGGTGAATTTTGATGGGTTTGTGGTATGAATGGATGTTGATACTTGTAAAATTATGTTTTGTACGGCATTTGTTAAATGAAATATGTATTTGCATGAATGACAATATTTGGAGAAATTATTGATATGTTGAAATTCTAGTCACATGATCTGAAGCATTGGTTGAGCGATTGAAGTGGAATTGGAATTTTTGAGAAAAGTTATGCCCTTAGTCTTAGTTTAAATTTTTCTGTGAGGTTAAGTCATCCAATAGTTTTTTTTTAGTTTTGGATTGTTTCTTTGTTCTTTCTTTTGTTTGCTTGAGGACAAGAAATCAGTCAAGTTTGGGGGTGTGATAAGCGTACAAAATATACGCTTATTTATAACATTTTCATATTGATTTGGTTGTTTTTCTCAAGAGAAAGTTTCTATTTAATCTGTTTGGTGAACTTGTGCAGTTTGTTGTTATAATTATGATCTGTTCGAGAATTTGGATAAATATTTGTTTTAGTAGCCGAAAATTGGCTAATAATTAGAAATATGGTACAGGCGATATATCGCCTGTCTTGGGCGATATATCGCCGCTTGTGGAATTCCAAATTTCGGCTTAAGCAGAACGACATCAGAAACTCGCGTTTTTATCGAGAACATTCGCCATGCGATATATCGCAGCATCATAGGCGATATATCGGCACAAGGGAATTTTTGGAAATTTTCATGGAAATTCGTAGGTTTTGGGATTTTTGTAAAAAGAATAAAAAGAAGATCGAAAGGGACAGAAAAGGTGAAGCATTCGGACGGCAGAGGGAAAGAAACAGAGAAGAATCCCCGTTTATTTTGTTTGTGTTTATTTATGCTTTTGAATTTTAGATTGTGTGATGAAGTTTAATATTATGAACTAAATTTTTATTTAGAGTATTTTAATGTAGTCACTGGATATTCTTTTCGTCTTTAATGCAATTTCTATGAATCTTTGAATTTATGGTTATCTATTGTTCTTATGTTTAATGCTTGTAATTGATTGGTCATCTGTTGCATGATTATTGGTTTTAATTCAATATCTGAAAAGTGAGAATTGGAATAGCTCTAGACAATAGACATAGATTTCAATATAGAACGAAAGTATCAAATTGGTTTATGTAGCAATTAGGTTTTTGTTCTTAATGCGGTTTATGTGTAGAATTTATCACAGACATGTAGAAAATTCACAGATAAACTGAATATTTTATATCTTGAGAAAGAATAGAATTGTCAATAGTAAACTTGATATAACCATAGATCAAAGAAACATATTAGTTGTATTATTGATTGAATAGAATTGAAGGTTGATGAAATTAGAATACTCTAATCTTTCGCATATATTAAATTTCGTTAATTAAATTGTTCTGTCTTAGTTTATTATTCATTGTTAATTGTCATTAAAATTTTATTAGTCAAATAGAAATAAAAGTTTGCTATTGGTAATTATTAAATCAATTCCCTGTCGGAACGATAATATATTTCCACTACTATTACTTGTTTATTCGATTGCGTATACTTGCGCAGTAGTAAAAATTCGCAACAGATATAAATCCATGATTTTATGTGTTTATGTATTCAAGAAAAAGAATTAAAAATTTGCTAAATATTTTCTTAGTGATTTAAGAGCATGTATCAAGGATTTTATACTTTTATATATTATTTATGTGTTTGGTGTTAATTTTGTGATAATTGAGGCACGTTTAAAAGACAAGTTATGTTGCATAAGAAAACCAATTCTACACCCCTTGGCTGAAACCTATAAAAGCAAAAATAACATAGAATTTCATGCAACATAACTTGTCATTTAAGCATGACCTAATCATCACAAAATTAACACCAAGCACATAAATAATATATAAAACACTTGATACATGCTTGTAAATCACTAAGAAAATATTTAGCAAGTTCTTAATTTTTTTTCTTGAATACATAAACACATAAAATCATGGATTTATAACATAATGAGAAAACATACCTAACATGTTTTCATAATGGCACAAAATCATATTCCATATACTCAATTGCAAATTTAAAAGAACCTAAACCTCATTAAAGAAACACATTCTGCCATGCTCCTTAATAGAACAATGTCATATCTTGAATTAACACAAGTTAAAAAGTATACTACCATGGTCGAAACATGTAGACAAAACAACAAGAATCAAATCACACTCATCATGCAAAAATCTATCTACAATCCTAGCATGCTCTTCTATTCAATCCAATCAAAGAAAACAAATATTTCAAATCCATAAAAAAATAATAGAGAAGCAAGACACCAAAAATAATTATTATTTACCTCTTGTAGACAAAAGTGGGAATCAAACCTAGAGCACTAGAGAGCCTTCCCTTGGTGAGATTCTAACCCTATGCCAAACATTATTCAAGGTTGTCTTAAAGTCAAGAAGAAAGAAGAAAAGGAAAACACAATCAAACCTCAAAGACATTACCTTAGTGTTCTTCAACCCTTCTCTCTATCCTCAATCTTTGAAGCTCTCTCTCTCTCTCTCTATGTAGGCGGCTAGGGCTTCAAAAATAAGAGAAAGAGGCTTAAGGACCTATTTATAAGTGATTACGAAGAAAAAAAAAAGAAATTAAAATTGGGTTCTTCTTAACCCAAACAACCTGTGACTTAAGACCTGATTTTGACATAGTTACACTACGATTTTGGAAAAATAATATTTCTAGAAAGTTGTGGATAATCTAATTAGCTTTCCAACGATACTAATATTGCCTAAATAAGACTTCTACAACTATAGTTATGTTGATTTTACTATAGTTTGGCCCGAAGTTACAGAAATTCCAAATATAGCAACCCCATTTTCCTTGCTCACCATTCCTCTCTCTTTCTTATTATGTTCTCTTCTCTTTTTAATGTGAACAAAAGCTATCAAAAAAATTAAAAGGGATTTTATTCTCTTATTGGTAGAATTTTTTAAATAATGAAAACTCCCCATTTCCATGATCTAGTAGGTACAAGTTATTCTTCATGCATGCACACTCTTTTTGCCATGCACACACACGCACACCATCATGCACACAACACACATGCGCACACAATATCAAGAAAAGAAAATAAAATAAAATCAATTATTGTCACACGTTCAAATTAATAATTTAATAAAACAATAAAATAAAACAATCATTTAAATATTCACAATAAACACATTTCTATAAAAATAAACAATTAAATAAAATAAAATAAATTCTAGTTCGCTACAATTTTGTTTTTGTTTGATTTTTAATTCATAAAATTAATGGCATTTTTTATGGTTTAAATTATTTTGACCATATTCAAATTCAATGAATCATTTGACAAAATACAAAGTCTAAAAATAATTAAAAGTGAGGGTCCATCGTAAAATTTAGCTTAAACAAAGATCTAAAATAGTATAAATCTTATTTTAATTAATAAAAACTAAAATTAAAAACAAAGGCAAAAAATCAATTTAACTAAAAAAAAAAATTTAACAAAATAAACACAAACTAAGCAAAAATAAATAAATAAATTCTTTTTCTTTTTCTTTTTCTTCTTCCTCTTCATTGAAGAAACTACATTGTAGCGTCTAGACCCAACTACTCTTCTCAGGCTTTCAAAACAGATTCTAAACCAATATTATTTCTTCTTCTTCCATTAAAACTCATTTTGAATGAACAAAACCAAATAATCAAGTTGTGAACAAATCAAATCAAACCTAAATCTTGGACTAATCTAATCAAACAAAAAAAAAAACAAACAAAATCATGTCTCATCTATGGAACCCAAATTATCAAAGAACCCAAATTGTTCTTGAACATACCAAAAAAATAATCAAAAATCACATCAACCAGCTTAGCAAAAGAAATTGCAATTACATATGTGAACCCATAATAATCAAATCTCATCGACCCTAATTTATGTTACACCTGTAAAATGGAGTGCAATTATATAAAACAGAGTGTGAATTGTGAGAGAAGTCGAATTGCATATTTTAGTGAGGTGCGAGGTGAGGGTAAGGAGGCTGATCTAATGAGGTGCGAGGTGAGGGTAAGGTGGCTGATCTGATGAGGTGCGGTTGGGTCAACAAGTTGCGAAATGGATCGTGAGGTACAAAACTGAACAAGATGGCTGGGTTAGTAGTGATGCACACGGCGTGGGGGATTAGCGGGGAGAGGACATCTCATCCCCGTCTTTATCTATAATTTTAATTTTCGTCTCCACCCCATTCCCGCTTATAATTCGTCGGGGACGGGGTGGGGAATTCCCTATTGATGCAGGGAATCCTTACAAGGAACCCATTTATTTATAAAATTAATTTCATATTAAAATTTTTAAATAAAAATAGTAAATTATATGTAAAATAAAATATTGCACAATACTTATGATTTAAAATACTAAACATTATCTTAAACAAAATTTAAAATATTAAAAAGTTACTAATATACTACAATAACACATAAAGAAAGATATAAAATACATACAAAATATTACAAAAATATATGATAATTTAAACAGAGTTCCGCCGGAGCGGGGAGTGACATCCCTGCATCCGTCTCATTTAACATTTAGAGATTGAAAATTATCCACGTTCCCACCTCGTTCCCCATTTAGACGGGATTCCCCACCCCATTAGGGGCAGGTCTCTGCGGGACCCGTTCCCATAGGGAAAATATGCATCCCTAAATTGGTGAAGAGTGTACCTGCTAAGGGCTTCAATCGTGAGGTGCAATTAGGTCGATGTGGTGGAAAATGGTTGGTGAGGTATGAGACCAAGCAGTGTGGCTAAGCCGGTTATGGGGCGGAGTTGTTAGGCTTCAATTGGCAAACCAACAAGAAAGGAAGAAGAGAAGGAGAAAGGAAAGTAAATTAGTTATTTTTTATTTTTATTAAAAATATATTTATGTTTGTATTGATTAATTAAAATAGATTGTCAATTATATTTTTAATTTAAGATCAAGAGATAGGACCAATAATTTTGGCAGTCTAATCAACCTCAAGAGTGTTTAGTTGTTTGCCATTTAAAAAAAGTATAAAAATGAAACAATGCAAAAATTATGAAGTATTTATGCCGCAATATACTCCAACAATATATACATGAGTATATTATATAATACATCATAATATGAGACATACTTAAACAACAAAATATGTCTAGATCAGCAAGGTACGACACAATTGACACCACTAATCCATACCAGAAGATGAGGTAAGATGCAACACACTCGTGCTACTCTCATTTCCCTTCCTAACTATATTATATGCTTTGGACTCTTAGTGATTGTAACATCTCTCTCTTGCTTTAGCAAGTTGGAATTTTACTAATTCTAAGACAGCTAGCCTGTTTCAACTTTAGTGAAGTTGCCTCCATCGTGGTATCTCTAAAAAAAATTAAAAATTAAAAAAAATGTAAATAAAAAAAAAGTCATCTTAATATTAATGAATAATTTTACTTATAGTTGAAAAATTACTCGAAATGAATCCCACCAATTTAATGTATTGTCATAATCTTTGGCAACATGCCCAGCCAAGATTATAATGATTTTTCTTCTTTGTTTTTATTCTTTTCCTTTTATATTCACAACCACATTAATATGAGTGACTGAACCCCACATCAATCTCTTTTTTTTTTTTTTGATTTACTTCTATATATTAGTATATGGTCATATATAGTAATCATTCATGCAGCTTGAAGTGAACAACTTATAGAAGAAACTATAGGCTCCACTATGTTTAGATGTTCATATATGACTCTCTCAAGAGTACATCAAACTTTAACATATTTAGGTTATCACGTATTCTCCACGAAGAAATTAAAATGATTGGCATATTTCGAGAGACAATCTACTGACCCACACCACACAAATTTACAAAAGTATATCCAACACTGAACTTAAAATTTACTCCCAAAAAAATCCCATACTAATAAACTTCTTTTGTAACTTTCATTGTTTCATTGTTTTAATACGCTTTATTCTTGTTGTTACTCACTTCAATTGAGTTTCGCCAATTTTATTTTAGAAACTATGTAAATCTAGAGAATTTTTTTTAACAATTTTTATTTTCTTTCTAATACCTAGTTGTGAGTTTGAGTGGCATTTAACCCCTAACATTTTGCATTAACAAAAAAACAAATTAAAAGCATCTCAGTAGTGAGCTTACTCCAAAATGGGACCAGTTTTTGGAGTTAGCGCATTCTCATACTTGTCAATCTAATCTATTTTTTTATTCTATATGATAAATTTCAAAATAATAGATTATCGAGAATTCAAATCCCTCTATCTTCTTTTTCTTGGTGAATAAATTATGGTATCAATTTTTTTAATTTCTGTATAATTTGCTTAAAAGTCTAATTTTACTAATCTTTTCGTTACACATAATCGATTTAATAAGCACTAAACTCACCTTTAGAAGACAAGAGTTGAAACCAACTTATGTACATGTAACATGTTTGTCATAATCATTTTGTTAATTATCAAAATAGTATGTAGTGATTTAGAACTATTATGGTAGCGATTGAGGTGACATCTAAAACGACCCACTCCATTTGCTGGTGAGGGGTGGCCTTCAGTCAAAAACATGTCCATGTGATCTGTTTGATAGGAGTGGGATCAACTTCATATTTATATATTTCTCAATGAAAAATTTAATTAGACTAAATAAAAAAAATCAAATAAAATCATTTTCTCTTTTGTTATAAATAAATAAATATATATATATATAAATTTGTTTGGTGGCCAACTTGCACAATATGTAACATCATATATATATATATATGCACTTATATATATCATCATTATTTCAATTATTTCTTTTTCTCTCCTAACTCAATGAAAAGACAGAAAAATAAAATCTAAAATAATTATAGAAATTGGATGTATTAAAAAGTACATGCAAGTTGTTGGAAGTATATATTAAAATAAAATAAAAATATACGATGATATTATTCTTATAAAAGAAATAAAAAAATATTATATTTATATCTATATGAACTATATCTTTGTGTGTGTGACTGTGAGAGATTGAAGATGAGAGCCACAGAGATATTATTAATATGAAGGAGAGTTGAACCAAGGAAATATAAATTTGCTTAACCCATAATATACATGAAAATGTATATATGTGAAGGAGAAAGAAAGAAGATGGCAGCCAATATTCACAAGAAGAAGAAAAAAAAATGTGGTATTTAATTATGTACTTATAAAAATATCTACTATTCAACTTAAATAAAACCAAACAAGTCTCCATCACATTAATGATAGAATAGAATAATAGTTTTACTAATACTTTTCTTTCACTTTAAAGTAGCTTTCTTGAGAAAGATATATAATATAAAATACTACACGCTCATTGGCCAGAAGCCAAATCATCCTATATGCGACCCAGAATCAATATCAACCTCTCAATCCTCCAAAAATCAACCGAAGCTCCATTATTAAAATATACTTATTTAGAAAACAGTCTATGAGCTGAATTTTATATATTTTTGCACACATGTCCTTTGTTTCAAAACAATTACATCTCTAAACCTTAAAATAATATCCATAGGCCATTGTAACTAATCAAATTTAGTAGGAGTTTTCACCGATTCACATTCAATGTTTCTTTGTTTATCCAATTCAGTCCAATTATTAATTGGATGTTGATTTTTATAACACTACAATAAAAATGGTCTTTAGGAGCGACAGATAACGCCCTTAATAATACCTAAAGTCGTCGCTGATAGTCATTAGCGGTGACATGTTATCGCTAATATTTCAATACTAATGTTGATTATTAGGGCGACAAAAAAGTCATCCCTAGTCGTCTTTAATAATAAGTATTAGTGGCGATAATTTCGCCCCTAATAAATTAAACATCTCCCCTAATAATCGTGATTCTCAGATCATATTTCGCCCATAATAATAAAAAGTCACTTCTGATAATATAATATTAGCGGTGACTTTAATATTATTAGCGGTGACAAATGTCGCCCCGAATATTTGTATATAATTAAAAAATTAAAAAAAATTATCAAAATAAAATATTTAAATAATAATTTTTAATTCATAATATCAAAATTAAATATGCATAAAATCAATAATTTATTCAAATTACACAACTAATACAATATTATCCAAATTAAATATGCATACAATAATATATAAAACATCTCAACCATCGGCGTCCTCCATATTGTCCCCTTCTTCTGGTGGCTGCAGTGCCTGTGGTGTGTGCGGAGGCATCGACCATTGATACTGTGGAGGTAACGATGATCCTCCAGGTCCATACATGTATGAATAAGGACAGGGCAGAGGTTGAGACAACGGTCCACTCATATGAGGGGGCAGGGGTTAGGACGAAGGTCCACTCATATGAGGATGATAAGCCTGATGGTACAGAGGCATCAACCATTGATACATATATGGTTGGGCCGAAGGTTGAGATGTCAACGTTGGTGTAGGCATGTAGGGATGGCATGGTGAAGGCTGAGAAGTTGAAGCTTAAGACGTGTGATGTGTCTGAGGTTCAGAAAACGAACCTACATACTTCTCGAAAAACCGTTGACATGTATTCTACATCTCCATGTTTGTTGTCGGACGTTTTTCAGGTGGAAGTTGTCGATACACTAATTGAAGTTGCTTATTCATGGTCTTGACAATATCAACTAATTCACGTATATCCTCAATCGACTAGTGAGGTGGTGCCTTAGGCTGAGTGTTTTGAGAGGGACGGGTTAACGCTTTACCTTTTAATTTGCGGCCAACTCCTCGCTGGTGGTCTCGCCTTTCACCAAGAACTTGACTTAGTATCTTCATTTGATCGACCGAGGAAGAATCATCGGTACAAGATTCAACTGTCTACTGAGTCTCAGTTTCAAGAGTTGACTTCAACTTAACCTGTTTTTAAAAAATATTATAATATAAAAGAAAAATACAATTATTTGAATTCATAATAAAGTTAAACTTACATAATCTCGTTCAGCATCCTCGTTAACAAAATTCTTGTTCTTTTTTGTCCAGTGATACTCCTTCCATTCCTCAATGAGGTTCGGGTTCAACTAATAAAGAAAATGAGAATGTTAGAAAACTTATAAATTCATAAAACTTAATTAAATTAATATTTTCACTTACTTTTTCGCAACGAGTGGCCGCTAATGATTTCGTGCCTTGTGTTGTAGAGTATTTTATTTGGTCTCGGTTTATTTTGTTCTTCATTGAGCACGCAATAAACTTAAAATCTGGCCGCTCATCTATTTGATAAATGTGCTACAATCAAGAGAAAACATGTTAATGTGCTGGAATTATAATACAATTATTATTAAAGTAAATTCTTAAAAAAATTACCTTCACTTTACTAATGACATTGTCCTTATACCGTTTTGGGACACTTGTCCAATCCTTGTAATATCCTGGAACCGCTAATGTGACTTGGGTTCCCAAAACACGGACAAAAGCAGCATGTTCCAATCCCACTACCTTGTACGCGATAGGGTCAACCACTATGGGGAGTAGATGTCCAGCTTCTCGCCTTCTGTCTAAACTTTTCCCAGCGGCAGGCCCACAGCCTTCTCCTTGGTGGAGCTACTGTATTGTTTTAAATAATTGCATCATATAATTTAGTATTTTTTATAATAATAATAATAATAATAATAATAAGGTCTAATTAGAAATAAATAAAGAATAAATTTTAAAATACCTGACTCGCAACTGGATGGAAACATAGTAGGATCCGATGGATCTTGACCACCCCCATCTCCGACGTGGTATGAAGCTACATCTACTGACATCTTTAAACTAAATATGACCAAATTTGTTTGTTAGTATGAAAATCATATATATATATATATATATATTATTTATGAATAAATAGTTGTAATGACCACATAAAATTCCAAAATATCTACAACATAACAAATACATAAATCGTTCAACATTTCTAATATATAATTATTTAAATATAAAGTTTTTCTTACACAGATATAAGAACTAAGTACAATAGTCACTGTCATCACTTATCAAATTAATATTTTTTGGTGAAACATGATTGGTGCTATCATCATCACTAAGGTCAACAAGTAATTCATCCTCGTCATCTGCTTCTTTTACGTCTTCGATTTCTTCTTCATCATCATTAATAAAATCATCAGTATCTTGAGCAGTCGAATAAGGTCAAGCGACGGTGCCTATGAATGTTACTGGTTAATTAGATTGTTGAACAACCAGCTCCCCAAGCTCAACAATCAATACGAAATTGGATGAGTTTGTGTCATGTACAACATCAATATCAACAATCTGATCATAACTGTCTGGAATATCCCAAACTTGCCTATAATTCACTTCTTCAATAACTTTCCAAGCTCGACCTCTAAGTAGATCATTGAGATAGAAAACATGTTTAGCTTGGCTAGCAAGTATGTACGGTTCATCTTTATAACATTCACCGGTCACATTTATACTGGTGACATTATTTTCAATAATTGTTTTCTTTTTTTTCGGGTCTCTGTTGAACCATTTACATTGAAACAATACCACTGAATATACACTAGTATAAGATACATCCAATATCTCTTCAAGTTGTCCATAATAGTTAAAACATTTGGGCCCAGCAACACACACTCCACTATTTTGTGTAATATGATTTTGATCTCGATTGTGTGTAACATATCGAACCTCATTCACTATACATGCTTGATAGAAGTACGCCAAAAGATCAGACCCATATGCTAAAGCTAGCAACTCATCCCCATTCTTTAATGACCCGAGCTGGTGCAAGTCATATATCTAAATATAACAAAACATATTATAATAAAAAACTTATATTTCAATCTAACAATAAACAATTTCCTAGTTATAAATTATCTTCTCGTGAAACCAGGAACGAAACTCTTTTTTGTGCAAAATGTTATAATCACTTAATGGATCCCTCTGTTTGATCTCACAAAGGTGTGCGTTGTTGATTAACATAATGTTACAATTATAGTTCAAAGATGTTACATTAAAAACAACATATAAAAAATAATTAAATTAACCTACTCCATATAGACTTCGATTTTAGAAGAATTCTCCAGTATGAACCACTCAGCTATATTCCGAGTCTTTTCATCGAGATGCACTTGAAATCCCTTACTCAATGGACAACATTGAGATTGAAACACTGAAAGGTGGTGTGGAACATAAACTATATCTGCATTTCGATCTGGACGATTAAATTTGGTTTTCACGCCTTTGAAATACATGGAACAAAATGTTAAAGCCTCATCTGCCAACATATCCTTTAGCTATGGACCCTTCAGGACGAGCATTATTTCTAATGTAGTTTTTTTTATTTTTTTCATGTATCTTTCAAAAAGATACAACCATCTCATAAAGACCGGCCCACCCAATAAAGCCTCTTTCTGGAAAATGCAAGACCAAATATATCATTATGTAAAAAAAAAAACTGGAGGAAAAATCAACTTCATTTTGCATAAGATGTGAATGACCTCCCTTTGAGCTTTCTCCATATCATTTACATTCAAGGTCCTCGAACATAATTGTCTGAAGAAATTGCATAGTTCAATTATGGTGCCTAATATAGATTCTGGTAAAAACTTACGAATACCCACTAGAAGTAATCGTTGCATTATCACATGACAGTCATGTGACTTCAACCCAGTGATATTTGAGTCATTAGCAGTCACTTTCTTCTTCAAGTTCGAAAAAAAAATTGCCAGTTTAACACCTTTTAGAAATTGAAGAAATTCTTGCCTATCTTCAAAAGTCAACACGTAAGGAGCATGTGGTTTCATTAACTTTTTATTCTGATCTGCATATATACACAATGCGTCCCTAACTCCCATATTCTTTAGATTATGTCTTGCATTAGTAGTGTCTTTGGACTTATCGTTATCCAAGATAGTACCAAGGCCACTGTCACGTACATTCTTCTCAACATGCATAACATTTATGTTGTGTTTTAACTCGTTCGTACTCCAGTAGTCAAGTTCATAAAAGATGCTTTTTTCCTCCAGTTACTATCCTTTGCACCTCTTTTGTTTCAAACCTCCAAATCTCTCATGTTTCCCCGGGACTTGAGGTGGTAAGGCATTAACTTGATCTAAGATATCCTGACAAGCAAACTTTCTTGGAGGACGTCTTCTCTCAACTTTTCTGTCAAATTGAGTATCATTTCTCCACCGATGATTACTGGCCATGAATCGTTTATCACCAACATAAGATGTCTTATCAATCACTTGGATAGAGGATGTGTCTTTGTTGCATGTAGGACAATCCTTGTAACCCTGACGACCTCATCCAGAAAAACTACTTCGAGCACGAAAATCATTCACCATCCACAAAAGGGTCGCACACATCTTGAACATGTTGTTGTTTATACCACTCCTAGTTTCCATCCCGTTAATCCACAACTTTTTCAACTCGTCCACCAATGGCCTCAAAAATACATACATGTTCTTACTTGGTGATTTTGGCCTAGGAATAAGAAGAGTCAGCATGAAATAATGGTCCTTCATACAAAGCTAGGGTGGCAGATTATATTTAATATTTTAACCTCCATTATCACCGCAGCACACAATGTGTATATGAGAACCTACTTTACTATGGATGAATATTTATAGGATATTCAAACCCATCTAACAATAATAATAATAATAAAGCAAGAAATAAGAGACACATACCAATTAATAAAATGCTCCAAAAGAAAAGGTTCCAAAAATTATACCAATTTATTTTCTCCTAAATAGTAAACAAAGTTAGTAAAAAAAAATATTAACACATTTATATACACCTCACACACATGCATATACACCACACACACCCACACACATGTATGTCTATATACTTATATATACACATATACAAAAATAAACACACACGGTCACACACATATATATATAGCCTATACATATATATAAGCACACACATACACATACGCACATGGTCACATATATATATAGTCTATACACATATATATATACACATAAATATAAATATTCACATTTATATATATGGAAGACTTCTCAATGGTTACTACTCATAGATGGGTACTAACAATTATGATGATGTAGCAACATAGTGACTTGGTATAGCAAGTCACCAATAGGTAAATATTTTTTTCTACATTAATTTTGAATTTTCATATATAATGCTTAAATAATATTTTTTGTAATTCTTTAATTCAATAAATATATGACCGCCATGTAATCAGGTAGACTTTCCAAAAATTTTAAAAAATCAAAATTTATTTTTAGAAATATTAATTAATTACTATAAATATGGATCATTGATCTTAACCTAATGGTAATTATTAAAGTAATCATCCATGGGTAGTAACCACTAAAAGTGCCACTTATATATATAGAGAGATATATATAGTTATACACATATTTACAACACTAAACTAAAATAATTAAAAACAGATTATAAAATTATACATATATACACATTCACACTGAAAAATAAAACAAAAATCAAAACAGAAAAAAATACATATATATAAATATTGGTGGTGGAGAAGGAGTTGGTGTGGTGGTGGTGTCGGCGTGGTGGAGGAGGCGACGGACCCGACGAGCGAAAGAGAGAGAGATGGACGGGGGCGGAGGGGCACGACTCCAGGGAGGGGCGGGCAGTGGGCTCGGGGAGAGGGAGAGGATGGCTCAAATTTGGAGTTTTTTTGGAGAAAATTACGAACTAAGGGAGGAGAAGTCGAGGGAAGAAGTTGATATCGGGGTCACTATTAGCAGCGACAAGTCGCTGCTAATATTAATTTTAATTAATTTGACGTGGCAACTATTAGCGGCGACACGTGTCACCGTTAATAGACTTATAAATTCAGGTTAGTAGGAAATTTTCCACATTTTTTTCAAGGTATTTTGAATTTATTAGCGGCAACACGAGTCACCGCTAATAATATTTTTAATTAAAAAAAAATATCTGATGTGATATCAGCGGCGAACATGCTTTGTTGTTGCTAATAATGCTATTATTAGCAAGAACTTTTAGTCGCCGCTAATATTTTTGCTGTTAAAAAACATTTTTCTTGTAGTGTAACCAACCCAATTAACTTGACTCAACCTATCTGATCCAATCTAATTCGGTTCCATCAATATTTGATTGTGTCATCTGCTTATCTATTGGATTGAATTGGTTTCATCCAATATTTTGGAGCCTTTATTTAGGCCGAATTTATATATAAAAAAAATAAGTAAAATTTTAAACCCAATACTCATATATATATGTATGAAGAAATCTCAATGGTTATTACATGTGGATGGTTACCATAAATCACTAAACAAATAAAATCAATCATTTCGACTTTTTTAGATTAATTAGGCAATAAACATTAGTTAGAAAAATAATTGTTACATTAATTATTCTCATTAATTCAAAAATGATTTTTTTCTCATGGAATGGATAATATGAATAAATCAAGAATGACGAATGAATGGATAATGAATATTAAATAAATTTTTTTTATTCTTTAATTAATAAATATATGACGGCCATGTCATCAGATAGCCCTTCCAAAAGTTTGAAAAAGTTAAAATGTATTTTTAGAAAATAATTAACAATTATAAATATGGAACATTGATCTTAATCCAATTATTGATATTAAAATAATCATCCGTGGATAATAACCATTAAGAGTGTCTCATATATATTTATATATATATATATCTCTTCTATATAATAAGTGTGTAGATAACGGATATTTTTTGTTTTAACGGTTTTTTATTTTTTTTAATGTTAACTTTAACGGAATATTCTTATATTTAACAGAATATTGGTAGTTTGTAAACACTTAAACTTAAATAAAATAAAATAAATAATTAAAAAAATTAAAATATGATATTTTTTATATATTTTACAATAATAATTATTTAAAAAATAATAAATAATTAAACAAATTAAAATATGATATTTTTGAGATATTTTACAATGATAATTATTTAAAAATCATAAAATCATATGTTTTATAACTTAAATAAAATTTAATCAAACTTAAACTCACTTATTAGAATAATATCATATTAAACATATAATATAATCTATTGTGAATTAGCAACAAATTTTTTTTTTTTTTTAAACTAGCAAGAAACTTAAATTTAAAATCAAAGTATAATATTTAATATTACATTAAACATATAATATATAATCTCTTGTTGTTACTCCCAAATTCAAAAACTAAAACAAACATAAACTTAAACAAAAATAAATAAATTATTTAATTAAAATAGGATATTTATTTGAAATTTATATGACATTAATATAAATTTAATAAAAATAATTAATAAATTATATAAATAAAACTAAGCAAACGTGCATATTGCACGTTGCTTGTATCTAGTATATATATATATATAGAAGACTTATCAATGCCCGTGGATGGTTACCACAAATCACTAAACAAGTTTTTGATAAGGAATGGTTATAATGATGATGAAAATAAATAAATAAAATATATAAAATCAATAATTTCAAAAATTTTAGATTAATTAGGCAATAAACATTAGTTGGAACGATAATGGTCACATTAGTTATTCTCATTAATTCCAAAATGAATTTTTTTCTCATGGAATGGATAAAAGGAATGAATCAAAAGAATAAAAAATGAATATTAAATAAGATTTTTTTATCCTTTAATTAATAAATATGTGACCGCTGTGTCATCAGGTAGTCATTTCAAAAGTTTGAAAAAGTCAAAATTTATTTTTAAAAATATTAATTAATAATTATAAATATGGATCATTGATCTTAATCTAATAATTAATATTAGATTAGCCATCTATAGGTAATATCCATTAAAAGTGCTCCCATATATATATTTTAATTATATAAACACTAATTACTCATCCAAATGATTCAAAATAATATAAATAGAAGCATCAATTAATTCAAAATGATACTATATTATTAGACATAATTAATATATTTTAAAATTATATATAAACGTAATTTGATTCGATTTGATTGTATTGGATTTTTGCATATGTTATCCAACAATTGATCCATCAAATTGATTCCAATCTAATTAATTGAATATTTATGTTTTAGCAGTAGAATGTAATTAGAATGGTTAGTTTAGTTGGTTTTTTACATATTTTGCACACCCCTAAAACTCAGTGAATAAAAATACTATATAAGCATTGTTTTTAAATTTTAAGTAACCATGTGAAACATAAATAATATTTATCTATCTTGTTTTGTCATAAATTTCAACGTCTATATTTATTTGATTGAGTGTTAGATGTAACTCTAGTAATTTCTGAACCATAATGTACTATGTTTTAATTTCCTTGACTTATTTTTCAAATCCTTTTAAATTATATTTCTTTGATGAGATAATTTCGCTGGTCTAGACTTCTATGAATCTTATTATTAGTAGTATTCTAATTTGTATTTAACGGAAATAATAGGTTTTAACGAAATTTTATTTTTTTAAAGTTAATTTTAACGAAATATTCTTATAGTTAACAAAATATTCTTATATTTAATAGTAAATTGTAAACATTACTTAAACTTAAATAAATAAATAATTAAATTAATTAAAATATGATATTTTTGAGATATTTTACAATAATAATTATTTAAACATATAATATAATATCTTTTTTGTCACTCCTAAATTTAAAAACTCGAACAAACATAAACTTAAACAAAAATTAATTAATTAAAATATGATATTTTAAAGATATTTTATAATAATTTAAATAATAAAATTATATTTATTTAAAAACAATAAAAGCAGACATATTATTTTTTTTATCTTATAGATTTGTGCGATGGTTTGTTTTTTATCAAGTGATTGGAGCTTTTTTTCTTCATCAAATTCACCAAAGGACATTGCGAGATACATTATAAACTAAAAATAGTTGATGCATGTATACTACTCTCTACACTATGACTTTTTCTATTTTTATTGTATTTCTATTATTAATTTCTTTTTAAATACTATTGTATTTTGTGTATAAGTCATGTACATATATATCTATATCAACGTTATGTTTAGATGTCATATATGTAGAAATTATTGATATAAATATTTATATATACTATAAAACTATAATTCATTCTATTATATATATTTAAAAATAAAACAGTAACTAATTTTTATTAAAATTATAAATAATGTTTACAACTTTAAAATTAAGCAAACATGCATTGCACGTTGTTTCTACCTAGTATAATAATAATTTGTCAAGATCAATTTAAACGTGTCTTGTATCAAGATTATTTGTAGGATTTGTTTTAGCTAAAGCTACTATTATTACATGGTGTAATCCATACATTCCAAATGTTGATTTTTTCAATCATTATATCATCAACATTTTAAATCGTATTAATTAGTTGGGTCCTAATTATTATTTTTTATTTCTTTACTTTGTTAAAAGTAACGGAGCATACATATACCTAGCTAATACAAGAGATAATCTCTTAACGTATCTGAAGTACTTGATAGTGTAAAAATATTATTAAGATGTTGTAAATGTAAATATTTCACACTTAAGACAAAGTTTAATGGACAAATTTCACTGCCGCTCATTATAGTTAGAGGAAATAAATTAATGTAAGGAATCGAGCTAGAAATTCACCACAAAACTTGAACAAGATCAATGATCACAAAGTGATCATAAACCAGTGACAGAACAATAATCAAATCAAACTAGAGTTTATAAGAACAGAACTCAGATGAATCTCATACACATCTAGATTGATCATACAAACGCCACTTTTATTTCATTCATGAAATTCCTCTTGAGTGTTACAATTCTCTCAATCTTTCTCTCTTTACAGCATTACAAGAATAAAAGAATTCACTCTAAAATTTACATGAAAACAATACAATATACAGCTCGGGCTAGAGTTTCTATTTATAGGAGTTTTTCTACTAACTACTCCAAACAGAATTTGAAACCTGCCTAACTACCTTGCTGACTTGGACCAACTTGGACTAATAGAATTAGGACTTGATGACTGGACCAACAACTAACAAATCTCCACCTTGGTTCAGTGTCAAGTCTGATGTGGCAATACTTTTTTAGCAGTGAGATTAATCTAATCTCCCTGCAGATGGATCAAGTTCAAGCAGTGAAAAAACTTACTGTTGGGCACTACTTTGGTGATCATATCAGAAGGGTTGTGATCAGTTGAAACCTTCTTGACAATCACTGATCCATTCGAAATTATCTCCCTGACAAAGTGTAGCTTAATGTCTACATGCTTTGTCCTTTCATGATAAACTTGGTTTTTGGAAAGATGGATTGCACTCTGGTTATCAAAGTTGACAGTGATGACATCCTCTTGCATCTTCAACTCTCGAGCTATCCCTTCTAACCATAAAGCTTCTTTTACAGCTTCTGTGAGTGCAATGTACTCTGTTTTAGTGGTTGACAAAGCGACAACCTTCTGCAGGTTAGCTTTCCAACTGATAGCAGTTCCAAAAGCAGTGAACACATAGCCTATGAGTGATTTTCGAGTGTCTAGGAAGCCTGCATAGTCTGAATCCACAAAGCCTTCAATTGTAGCATGCCTATCTCTTCCTTTAGCTCCACCATAAACTACACACCTTCCAAGTGACCCTCTAATGTATCTTAGAATCCACTTTAGTGCCTGCCAATGAGCCTTTCCAGGATCTACCATAAATCTACTCACCAAACTGACTGCATAGGCTATGTCAGGCCGAGTACATACCATTGCATACATCAATAAGCCAACTACATTTGCATATGGTATGCTCTCCATGTACTTATGTTCGTCATGAGTTTTAGGTGCTTTGTTTTTACTCAGTTTGAACTGTTGAGATAAGGGAGTGACAACAGGTTTAACGTTTGACATTCCAAACATGTTCAAGACTTTCTTGAGATACTCTTCCTGAGATAGAAACAATTTTCTCTTCTGTCTATCTCTTCTGATTTCCATCCCAAGGATTTTCTTTGCAGCATCTAAATCCTTAATCTCAAACTCCTTGCTAAGTTCCTTCTTGACATTTTCCACTTCTATCTTGCTATGGCTAGTTATTAGGATGTCATCAACATACAATAGCAATATGACAAAGTCATTGTTAGGCAGAAACTTAAAGTACACACAATTATCAAACTTACTTCTTGTGAACTTGAGTTTTGTCATGAATTCATCAAATCTCCTATTCCACTGCCTAGGAGATTGCTTCAAGCCATAGAGAGACATGTTTAGCTTGAACACATAGTCTTCTCTACCCTTTTCAATGAATCGCTCTAGTTGTGTCATCAAAATTGTCTCCTCAAGTTCACCATACAAGAAGGTAGTTTTCACATCCATATGTTCTAGTTCCAGATCATGCTCAGCTACCATGGCCAACAGAATTCTGATTGATTTGTGCTTGACTACTGGTGAGAATACATCACTGAAGTCTATTCCCTCTCTCTGAGTAAAACCTCGAGCTACAAGCCTAGCTTTGAATCTGGCTGGTTCAACACCTGGAATACCCTCTTTCACCTTGAGTACCCATTTACAACTAACCACCCTAGATCCTTTAGGCCTTTTGATCAGAGCACATGTATGGTTTGCATCCAAATACTTCATCTCCTCACCGATGGCCTTGTGCCATTTTTCCTTGTATCTGTTTTTCAGTATTGCCTTATAGCCCGAAGGCTCTTCTTCAAAGACTTCACTTGCTGCAACAAAGGAGAAAGCCATTAAATCTGCATATCCATACCTCTCTGGAGCTCTAGTTTGTTTTCTAGTTCTGTCTTTGACTAGAAGATACTCATCCTCACCATGTTCCTCAGTTTCTTCTTGTGGCTCATCATCATCATGATCTTCCTGAGGCTTGTCATCCAACTCCACCTCAAAATTCAACTCATCTGGTCCAAAGGTAGCTTTCTGAATTGGTTCTAAGTTTGTCACATCTGTCCTTTCTTTGTAAGCCATTTCAACCTCATTGAACACAACATCTCTGCTTATCAAGCATTTCTTGTGTCCAGGTTCCAAACACCATAATCTATATCCTTTCACACCCTCTGGATATCCCAAAAACATGCACTTTAGTGCTCTAGGTTCCAATTTGTCTTGCTTTATATGAGAATAAGCAAGACAACCAAAAATTCTCAACCTTGTTAGATCTGGTGGGTGTCCAGACCAGACTTCTTCTGGTGTTTTCATTTCAATGGCAATAGTGGGACATCTGTTTATCAAATACACAGCAGTAACAACTGCTTCTGCCCATAAAATCTTAGGCAAGCTTGCACTCAATAGCATACATCTTACCCTTTCCAAAATAGTTCTGTTAAATCTTTCAGCAAGACCATTTTGTTGGGGATTCTTGACAACTGTCTTGTGTCTAGCTATTCCAGCCTTTGTGCAAAATTTAGTGAAGATATCAGAGCAAAACTCTAATCCATTATCAGTTCTAAATCTCTTAATGTAATGCCCTGAAATCCCTAATGTGGTTTAATGGCTGGATTAGTAGGCCGGGAAGGCCATAACTGTTTAATTATTCCATTAAATGATTATATGAATGTTTATGTGAATTATATTATAATATGATGTTAAATGCATGCATGTGGGCCCACATTTGATTATTAGGGTGTTTTGGTAATTTGGCCCGTTGAGGGCATATTTTTGTATTTTGGTGTATAGTGTGAATTATGGATGAGATCCCATTATTATGGAGATATATTCGAGCTATTCGGCATGAGATGGTCTTATATTGTGAATTAGCGGTTTTGTCATAACAGGGTCATTTATTGGGATATTGAGTAATGGGAATGTTTATTTGATGATAAATTGGGAGTTAATGAGATCAGGAGGAAATTCTGGAAGTTTTGACTGTAATGTCCCCGGGGGTGTTTTCAAGACCTCGAGCATTAGGTTTTATTTGAGGTTACTTAAGCTTGAAGTAGCTCGTCAGATAGAACCGTACGTTAGAAAAAAACTTTCTCTCTTCCCGTTAGATCATTTTACCGTTCGAGGCAATTTTGAAGAAATCTCGAGTTCTAGGAGTCGGAATCAAGCGAGGATCGAGGCATAGCGATCCTAGGAAAGATTGGAAGCTTCTTGACTGAAGGATTTTATGAGAAAAAACCCAATCAAAGGTAATCTAAGCTTTAAATTTTGAGTTTTTAGAGTTTCTAAGCTTCGAATTGGATTTTGTGAATCGTTGAGTTTTTGGTTCATTTGAGCCTCAGTATTTGATGGTTTTGGATCATTGGGGAGTTTGAGAACTTTGATTTTTGGATTTGGAAGTGTTTAAGTATATTTTTGGAAGGTTTGGAATGAAGAAGATCGAGTTCTTGGCTGGTTTCGGGTGGGGGGCCGTGGCTTTTTTCTTGGGCGCCGCGGCCCAAGCATGAAGAAGCAGCTGGAGGCTTTTGGCCTGTGTTGGGTGCCGCGGCCCTGAGTAAGTGGCGTCGCGGCCCTTGCTCCTGATGTGGCTGGGGGCCGCGGCTCTTGGGTGGTTTTGAGGCCGTTTAAGTGTTTTGACCTCGGGAACTTGGTTTTAGGCCTCGGGATTGTTCCTACTACCCGGATTAGTGGGGATTGATGTCCTGGAAGTTAGATCTTGGTTTGGGAACCTTTGTTGTTCATGTTATTGATGGTGTCTCATATTTGGTTATGACTAGGTGACCGCTAAAGGGCTAAAAGTCATATCGTTCTCAAGGGTCGTTCTTTTATTAATTCTCGCTCGAATCAGAGGTAAGAAAATTGCACCCTGTGTATATGACATGCATGATTGTTGTTGAGGCATGTTGGTTGATAAATGTGGACATTAATTGCATATTAAATGCTTAGCAGAGCTTGCTTACTTGAGTATGGCACTGAATAGTCAGGGACGGCACTGGTCGCATATTACTGACCTGAGAGTCAGAAACGGCATAAGCGTCCTGAACGCAAGGCCGATTAAAGATTAAATCTAATCGATATCAGCGTTTAGGAGCATCAATGCTGGACCGACCCTAAGGTCGATGAAACTTATAATCGCTTGTCTAGTTTATGCTAGTTACTCAGAGCCAGAGCCTAGGTGACAGCTTGTCACGTGGCTAGGGAGCGGAATCCCATGGTTGTGACTCTATGGTCACGAGGTAGGTTATGTTGGTGACTAGTCATCAAGCACCTATCCTGTTTAAGCTAGTGAAAGGATCACTTATCTGTAAAGCCCCGGTGACCCTATCGTCACATGGCTAGAGGGAACGAAACCCACCTTAGTGACTTTTGCGACTATCACTCATCTGTTTTGGACTGAAAGTCCTGAATGATGATTATGATCATTGTTGATACTATATTCATGATATATTGTGTTTTCTTGTTGGGCTTTGGCTCATGGGTGCTATGTGGTGCAAGTAAAGGGAAAGAGAAGCTCACCCAGCCTTGATTGGAAAGCTTAGGTGGTGATGTGTACATATGCGGCCGCTTGACCACCACGGCCAATGAGTTCTCAAAGGAACTAGGGTGTTTGCCCTATTTTTTCCGCCTAGGTCGGGGGGTTGTAAATTTAAACAGTAATGACCATTTTGAGTTATAAATAACTTGTAAAAGTTTTTGATGGGCCCATGAACAGTTTTATGTTCTAAATAAAATATATTCTTTCCTTTTGATTGGTTTTTCACCTTAGTCTGTTAATAATACCTAGAAGAACGTTTTTAACCAAAGAACTCGGGTAGCGAGTTAAATTTTTGGTTCACCGTTCACCGTAACTGTTCTGGGGTAACCAAGGCGTTACACTTAACCTTCCTTCCAGTTTGAGTCTCCATTAGAGTTCTCCAATTTCTAAAATTTTCAAAAGATTCATCCTTGATTTTTTGAATGAATACCCATAGTTTTCTGGAGTAGTCATCTACAATGGACATGAAATACCTTGCACCAGAATGAGAGCATGTTCTAGAGGGTCCCCATAGATCAGCATGGACATAATCAAGAGTTCCCTTTGTCCTTTGCTGTCCTGTACTGAATTTCAACTTGCTAGCTTTCCCATAGACACAGTTTTCACAGAAACTGAACTTTTGTAACTTGTCTTTCCCTAGCAACTCCTGTTTCTCCAATTCCAACAGGCCCTTCTCACTTACATGTCTCAATCTCTTATGCCAAAGCTTAGTCTTTGACATTTTATTTTCAGTAGTAGTGGCTGCAGACCCAACTATCACCTATGCATCCAGGGAATAGAGACCATTTTGTCTGATCCCTCTCATCACAATCATGGAGCCATTCACAATTTTCAAGATGCCATTCTCTCCTTTGAACACATATCCCTTCTTATCTAGCTCTCCTAAAGAGATCAGATTTCTCTTCAAGTCAGGTACATGTCTGAAATCTTCAAGCAGCCTCTCAATTCCATCATGGAATTTAAATCTGACAGCTCCAATCCTGTGATCTTGTAGGGTTGATTATTACCAAGAAGCACTGAACCACCTTCCAATTCCTGAAACTCCTCAAAGTACATCCTGTTTGGATTCATATGGAAAGAACAGCCCAAATCCATTATCCATTCATGATCAGAACTCTTGCTTGACACCATCAAAGCTTCTGATGACTCATAACCATCCTGTGCAATAGCAGCATTCCCTGATTCACCTTCTTTGTCATTTCTGTAGTTGCCTTTCTGTCTATCAGGACAAAATCTTCTGGTGTGACCTTCTTTTCGACAGTGGTAACACCTTATGTTTGGGACATTTCCTCCACTATTCTCATTGCCATTTCTTGATTTTGACCTCTTCTTGTCACTCGGATTTTCCTTCTTTTGATTTCTGCCTCTAACTATTAATCCTTCACCAGTTACATTGGACTTCAATTCCTTCCTTTCATTCAATTCTCTTGAATTCAGAGCAGCTTGAACTTCTTCAAGGGTCAAGGAATCCCTTCCATACAGCAATGTTTCTTTGAAATGACTGTAAGATCTTGGTAAAGAACATAATAACAGCAAAGCTTGATCTTCATCACTTATAGTTACATCTATATTCTCCAAATCAAGAATTAGTTTGTTAAAGATATCTAACTGTTCCTCAACAGACTTATCTTCTTGCATTTTAAATGAATATAAGGCTTGCTTTAGATAGAGGCGATTTACCAGAGACTTTGTCATGTAGAGGCTCTCGAGCTTCGACCAAATCCCTGCTGCAAATTTCTCTTTGGAGACTTGTCTCAACACGTTATCTCCAAGACTCAATATAATTGCACTATGAGCCTTATCAAGAATCATCTTTTTGTCCTTATCTTCAAGCTTGGTGTCGAGACCTTTATCTCCTTTCAGAGCATCTTCAAGACCCTGTTGAACCAGAAGAGCCTTCATCTTCAATCGCCATAATCCAAGGTCGTTTTGTCCAGTGAATTTCTCCACTTCGTACTTCGCCGATCCCATGATTTCGAGTCCACGCTCACTGCACCAATTTGTAAGGAATCGAGCTAGAAATTCACCACAAAACTCGAACAAGATCACTGATCACAAAGTGATCATAAACCAGTGATAGAACAATAATCAAATCAAACCAGAGTTTATAAGAATAGAACTCAGATGAATCTCATACACATCTAGATTGATCATACAAACGCCACTTTTATTTCATTCATGAAATTCCTCGAGTGTTACAATTCTCTCAATCTTTCTCTCTTTACAGCATTACAAGAATAAAAGAATTCACTCTAAAATTTAAAGAGAAAATTTACATGAAAACAATACAATATACAGCTCAGGCTAGAGTTTCTATCTATAGGAGTTTTCCTACTAACTACTCCAAACAGAATTTGAAACCTGCCTAACTACCTTGCTGACTTGGACCAACTTGGACTAATAGAATTAGGACTTGAAGACTGGACCAACAATTAACAATAGTTTTGATTTAAAAAATTTTACCTTCGTCTAATTTATGTATACCAAGAACCTCCTACTATATTAAAATTCGTCTATAATCAAAGTCTCAATTTAGTAAAAGTTATATCACACTTTTACTTATTTTACATGCTTCAAACGGTTATTAGAGGGAGATGGACGAAGATAAAAAAAAAAAATTATATAAATTAACTTATGTAGATGTCAAAAGTATGTTAAAATCATTATATTTTTTTAATGAAGCTTTTCACTGCCACAAAAGTATGTTAAAACCTTTGTAAAAAAAAAACGTTAAAACCGTTATCCTTTTTTTTTTTTTTAACTTTTAACGGAACAAAGTAATAAAATTAGCATTTGGAAACCAACTAATATGATTAAAAAAGATTTTGGAAATAATTTATCAAAAGAATATTTTAGAATTGAAGTATTAAGTATAAATTAATAATAGAAAACAGGAACTATAAAATCCTGATAGTTATAATTTTACTCTAAATTTATTGTTATAAGGTTGTTTAGAGCATCTTCAACTCAACTCCATATGTGCATTTTGGTGTGAAATTCACACCAATTCAATTCCAATGGGACGGCAAACATTGTAGCATTTTGATGGAATGCCACAGTGTCTCATATGGTGGGACACTGTAGCAACGACATAATGCATTTTTTACTTTTTTAGCTTTTTTCTTTTTTATTTTAATATTTTATGAATACTTATATATTTATATTATTTATTTATAAGATAAATTAATATAATAATAAAGAATATACTTTTTGGTGTAACTTTAAGTATTATGGTTGGAATGGAAAAAAATATGGTGCTAAAATTTTACTATTTTGATGTTGAACCAACACCAAAATGGCTTTTGTGGTTGGAGTTTCCCTTAACGTGGTCAATACCACATGAGAAGACAATTTTTGTGATTGAATTTAAAATTAGGTTCAACTAACTATAATTTAATGATTGGCGTTGGTAATTATTAAATTATAATAAGTGGGGCCAATTTAAAATCCAACCACACATAAAATATCAACTTATGTGGTGAATGATTAAGCTTGCCTTAGGGCAGCTCTAATCGAATTGCATAACATCATATATAGTGCTAAAAATGCACAAAAGCAAATTCAACCCAACTGCAAATTTTACAAGTGACAATTTGGGTCACGACACAAAAATAAATGGGTTTGGGTGACACGTTTAATAATTGTGTCGTGTTCGTGTTTGAGTTTTTAAGACATTTAATAATCGTGTCGTGTTTACCTTAATCGTGTCGTGTCATAATCGTATCGTGTCAACACGATAACACGAATAATTATCATAGGTTTCATAATTTGTTACATAGATATGATTAATTATGTCATTATCGTATTCTATCATAGCATATTAATCGTGTCATAATCGTGTTATCATGTTGTGTCGTGTTTGTGTCATGTGACCTGCTAAAATAATTGTGTCGTGTTCGTGTTCACGTTTTTGATACATTTAATAATCATGTCGTGTTCATATTTACCTTAATCGTGTCGTGTCATAATCGTGTCAACACAAACACGACACGTTTACACGAATTGTTAGCCCTATCAAATATGATGTTGTCTACAATGCCACCTTATTATATATAGTGTGGTACTGTAGACATCGCATAATAGTATTGTACTCATATATAGTATAATAAAATTATCAATAAATTATTTTAAGTATATAATATACTTATTAAATAAAATAATAAAAAGATAATATATTTTATTAGAGAGTATATTTTTTGTGTAATTTTTAGTATTATGATTGGAATAGAAAAATATTTTAGTACTAAAATTACACTATTTTAGTGTTGTTTTAACACAAATTTGGTGTTTGTGGTTGGAGTTGGCCTTAGAGCACTCCAAATGGTTGGAGTGCTCTACTCTATATCCATCAAAATACTCCATCAAAACCTTACTTTTTTTATTTTACCTCGCAATTTTATATTATACTCTACATTGGTTTCTCTATATTTTGTTTTACATCATTTAAATATTATATATATATATTATTGTTACACCCGAATTTCGAAATTGTCATAAATAAGCCTCAAAATGTAGGCTCGTAAAGTGTAAGCTCGAAAATGTTGAGTAAGGGTTCAACACTTGTATAAATTAACATGCTTCCTGATTTGTTCTAATTGGCAACTGAGCACCAGTAAAGAATTTTCGAGCTTAATCATCAAGCTCAAAAGGATGGATCTTCTCCGAAGTATATGAAAGCAATTCAAACCTTCGTTGCAGACTCGAAAATGTTGATCACCGAAGACTAATCTCGATGGAATTGCTGGCTAAGGTTGAGGCTAACTAGAATGACGAGCTCTCGATGATAGTCGATCTCGAAAGTGTGTAAATTGTATGTTCAAGGTCGATATCCAGTTTGAACGCGGTTGCTGTTAGAGAATCCCTATTCCATGGGGATTTGTTGTAATCTTATAATAAATCTCGATTATCGTGGGATATTACGTGATAAATATATTTATTTACATATATTTCAAATTTGAATTGTAACTTCTCGAAATAAAAATGAAAATATTTTGTTAACCAGTCTATAAATAGATTGGAGAATTTCATTTGTGAGGGGCACAATTTGATACAAAGAATACTCTACAAAATTGCTTCGTGTAAGCTTTAAGAGAATTCTAATACTCAATAATATTGACTCGTGGACTAGGAGATTTTAACTGCTGAACCACGTAAAATCCTGATTTTTCTTATTTATTTTCTTAATAATTTTGTGTTTAGTTCTCTTCAAATTTAAGTTGACAAAAAACGGCCTCAATAATTATCTGATAGTTAAAGTTAAAGAAAAATAATTAAAAAAATAGCAAACAGAAGAGAAAAGGGAAAAAATATTAATTATGTTTTTAAATGTTTACTTAAAGCTTAGCTACATTTTGTGTAGGAATTATTGGTTTTAGTGCGAAATTATTATGCATAAATATTTAAAGGATCTCATCTCATTGATACAATATTAAGCCTTTTAGTTTTATATATATATATATATATATATATATATATTTAGAGTACTTTACAGCAGCTATTGGGACTGTTTTATAGCAATACTTATAATTAAATGGACAGATTTGGATTGTCAAAGGAAAAATAGTGTTAAGATATGCAAGAATAGTGCTAGACACATACTTTTTATACATGAAAATTCATAAAACGATGTATCATGTATTTTAAACCCCACACACAAAGATAGTGTGGTTCTGTCTTAATAATTTTCAATGGGGACACATCATTGTTCTGTCTTAATAATTTTTTGTGTATAAAAAATATGTGGGGTTGTGATGAATAGAAATTTGTTATCTCTAAATTACCCGTTTTTTACTTATTCCACCGCTCAAAGTTCAACAAATCATTGTTTATGTACAAAAGCGTGAATTTATGTATAATTTTGTCAAATTTAATATTTATGATGGAAGATTTTTATGAGCTTATCATTATTCAATGTGCAAACACTTGTAATAAAATGAAGATGTTTGGTTGGGGTTGTCAAAAGTAAAAATAGTGCTAAAATGTGCTAGATTCTAACTTTTAATATTTGCAAAAGAGCCCTCGAATGAGTTACGAGGAAGGAAGGCCACACAAATTGGAATCCAATTCTTAAACATGGAGACACGTACCTTTGTCAGTTACCATACAAAAAGCGTTTTCGAGGAGTGACGTGTAATCTAATTTCCCACCCATTTTCACACTTCTTTTCCTTCCTCCCACACATTCTAACTATTTATATGTTAAAATAAAATAAATACGTTAGTTATTACAATAACAAAAACAGAAGAAAGAAAGAAAGAAGCCATTAATATTTTCTCATTCTCTCATTTTCTCATTATCTCTCTCTCTCTCTCTCTCTCTCTGCATGAAACAAACCGAAGCACTCACCGAAATGGCTCACCATCACCAGCTCGAGCTTGATCTTGATCATCATCAGCTAATCGACGGCGACGATCGCCGCTTCGAACGGAGACGAACCTCGTCTCCAAAGTCAGACCAAAACGACGCTGAAAAAAGCGTAGCCGAGCAGAGGTCTCCTTCGATATCGTCTTCTTCTTCTTCTTCGTCGAGTAATTTCGAAGAGAAGAAAGGTTTAGCATTCGCTGAAGACAGCGGAAAAGAAGAGAAGGAGGTGAGTAGGTGGAGAGAGTTATCGTCGGAGGATAATGGAAGAGAGAGGCTGAAGAGGCATCGGATTGAGATGGCGGGTAGGGTTTGGATCCCTGATATTTGGGGGCAAGAGGATCTGTTGAAGGATTGGATTGATTGTAATGCTTTTGACGCTTGTTTGGTCCCTAATGGGATTATGTCGGCCAGGGCTTCTTTGGTTGAAGAAGGAAGAAGAGCCACTTCTCAAGGACTAAGAATAGAGAACAGGTGTTAGAAAGAAACTCTTTTATTTCTCCTTTTTTTTCATTTTAAAATTTTTATAATGATAATTTTCGAGATTTATGATGATCATTGAGAATTAATACTATTGTTATTATATATTATTGTTGTTGTAGTACAATGATATTTCATTCAAAAAAATGATCTTCTTGGATACTACTAGATATATATTGTTATTATCTTCTCTAATGGAGTAGTAGTGGTTGTTATTGTACCACTCTCAAGCTAGCTTCTTCCTGTTTTAATTTTATAATTGAACAATCATTCTCTTAATATTCTTATGGTTTTCTTAATTTTCATTGTATATGTCTCATTCTCTGAATATACATGAATCTATAAGTTGGAACAAAAAAAATCCAAACAGTTATTCTCTTTTTTGTAGAAATTTTTTCTAGACAGTTTGAAACCAAAGCTTTTTAAGCTGTTAAAAAATGGGATGCAATTCTGAAAGTGAGCATGGCCATTACAATTTACATGAGCCACCAAAACTAGAGATCTAGAACATAAATATCAGATGTTGTGGTTAAAATATTATTTATGAAAACCTAGCCTGCTATATCAAACTTTATAAATTACTTTTTACAACACATGCATAGTCTTATATAAAGTTAATTTTGATTATTTTATACAAAGTTTAAGATAGAAACTGTAGAAACAATCTCAAAGCTGGCCTAGTGGATTTAGCCCATTAATAACCAATTAACAATTCAGTGTTTATTTCATTTTTCAATATTAAGACTAGGGCTTCGCACCAATTGGAGTTCACATTTAGTTTTGTTAAATATTAAAAATTACCAATTAACATAACAGTCAGAGATTACAACAAAGTTGAAGATAAATGGATAGAGATTAACCTATAACCATATAGATTAATAAGAGAGAGCATGATAATGCCAGAAATAGCTAAATAGTAAACTGTGAACCAAAAAACGTTCACTCAAAACCTTTGCATTGTTCAAATAAATGATCAATAATTATTGTTGAAAATTACAAGTCATATTTCTCGATTAAACTATATTAATCTGTTGACTGACAAAATTGGACCAATAGAAGGAAGATCTTTGCAATTACACATAATTTATGAGGAGATTCTGTAATTTTCTTCAGCTGGGTACAGGTGCAAGCTCCCATATTTTAATCGTTCCATCATCACTGGCAGAAGCAAGTAGCCGTTTCTCCTAATAAAAATAATAACAGCACATGGGAAAACATTAGGTTAAAATGTGAAGGTGAATGGTGGCAATTTAAGGCACTACACAATGTGAATACCAGTACTATGTAGTATGTCTAGCTCTCTCAACCTTTTATCTTTGATTTTAAATTTTCAAATGTTAAGTTATGACCAAACAAACACAGTAATATGCAAAAGCTAGATGATGATGGTGAACATAAGCAGTGGGGAAAGTGATATTAATTTTTTTAGCAGAGCAGACCATCATTGACTATATTCATGGTGGTAGCAGAAACAGTAATGTTCTAATAATTTCTAATTTTAAATCCAATATGAAGAGGGCAATGGATTTGAGTAGATTCATAAAAATGTAGAAAACATGCCTTCAGTTCCAGATAAATTAAGTATTTCTGATAGAATCTTACCCCAGGGCTCCATTGCACTGAATTTACATCCATGTCATGGGCCTTTTCCTCTTTCAGTAGCAGTTTATACATGGGTCCATCAACCTTTAAAGTAAAAGAATCAGTACTTCAAAACCAGAAACGAATCAATAGCAGTTTCTTTATGAATAGACCATAAAGTAAATTTAATAATCCTAGACACCAACAATTACTTTTTAGAAAAAAGAAAAGGGAAAAAACCAGCCCCATCAACCAGCAATGGAATTATCTACATGCAGATTTGCGAGATGGTATATTGGAATTAATAAACATGGATAAAAATATACCAAACCATCTTTGTCCGAGTTTTCCACAAAAAACCGCATGGCATCATCAGCTGCGCCACTGGCAATGATACCTTCCCTTCAGATATAGATAATAAATGGGATTAGATTGTTACAGGAAGAGGGGGTTTTCTGTTGAAAAAAATATCACGAAAACAAAATGGCCAAAACATATGAAGATAAAAGAGTTAAACCAAGGCAGTTGGATTCAAGCATACAAAATCCTTACATATGATAACTACATCCCTTTAGGAACAAATCTTGATGAACTTAACTAAAATATAATCAATTACACTGAATTAAGATGCATCTTTTTTCGACAAGATTGTTGTCTAGAGCATTTGTCAATGGCTAATAATTAAAAATGAGCACCAACTGTGGGACCATAGTACATTTTGATGGCATAGATCTAGCTAATATATATATAATAAAAATAAAAACAAAACAAAAGGACAAAATTTATTAATTAGTATACAATCGATACCTAGACCAATGCACCGAGAAGATTGTCCGATCATGATAACCTGAAATTGTACAAAGATGTCTCCTGAAGAGGGAAAAAATGTAAAAAAAAATGTTAGAATGCCTAAAATAAATTTAAAATTCATTGCTGTCCGTCTAAAAAGAATATGGAACACCAAATTACAGGTATAACAGTTGATTGTTCAAAGAACACTATCTAGCAGCATAACAACTATTTCATGACCTTGACGAAGATGCAGGCATATGTAATAATGAATTGTTCTTCTTTTCCATTGCTGCATCTAAGTACAGCTTATCATACTCACCACTATGGCAATGAAACAATCTTGTAACATTCATTTTGGTTGACCGACACTCAAACCTTCTCATATAGAGCTGTAAAAACTATACACATACAACATTTCAAAAGCTCAGAACAATGGCATTGAAACTAATTTTGATGTGATGTTTTCCTCACCAAGGTGTGTAACCTTCACTAGACTGCATCCTTGCCAAGTCCGTTCCCCATATCTTCAAAGTAAGGTCGTCGCTGCAGATTCAGTTAATTGCTATCTCAGCTTTTGTTTTTTCAGTATGCACAGTTTTGTTATGAAACACTTTGTTACTCGTACTGGGCAAGAAATCCAAAGTAACCATAAAGGTGAAAGACGCTTTCCTTACCTACTGCTAACCATTTTATCTCCGCTGGAATTAAATGAAAGAGCCCAAACAGTAGAAGAGTGACCACTGAAAAAACAGAAAGGAAAGAAAAAATAAGCCAAAATTAGTGAAATTAAAAGCATAGTTACAATTACAAACAAGTGGAAAGTTTGAGAGAGCGAGAGAGAGAGATCATACTTGTTAGGTTCGTCTAAAGTTTGTACACACGTCCAATTATCATCATCACCGTCGTCTGCCCAAATCTGAGAGTAGCGTTTACGGGCAATTAAAGAATCATACTAAGTCAATTTTCTTCAAAAATGGTACATCAAACAATTAGTTTATCTGGATGATCACATAAATATAAAATTAAACTCTTCATGTCACTTTACCTTAATACTATTATCATAACTACAAGAGACCAAAACATCCATGGCTGGATGCCACTGAACCATTTTTACATCCTGTGTATGACCTTGCAACACAGCAACACACTCATACTCATGACCTGGCTGTACTTCCCAAATCCAAACAGTTTTATCTCGACCACATGTAGCAAGCAATGACCCAGATGCATTCCACGAAATACTTTTGACTTCATTTTCGTGACCCTAAAAAACAAAACCACCACTGACAGCACTTACAAATATGAAGAAAAATATATGAAACACAAACTACCAAGATATGAATTTTAAAACAAAAATGATGTCGCTTAGTGTTTAAGCTTCCTATGCTAGCATTCTCAAATCACCATAGCGTATCCATAAGTTTAACTTGAACCCAAAGTCAAAATATAGAACTAACAAAACTAAACAGGTATTATATGAAACCAGTAAAATTAGCTGTACAACTCACTAATTGCCTACTGCAATGCAACTAAGGGATATCAGTACCTCCAAAGTGGAAACACATTCATAATCACCCCCAACGTTTTCCCAAATAGCAGTGGTGGCATCAAAGCTCACAGTAGCCAATAAATCTCCCGATGGCGACCAAGCACAGGATCGAACAGTTCTAGTGTGTGTTTCTTCCAGAACTGCCTGCACAATAGCATCTACTTATTAAAATTTCAATCCAATATAATCATGAAACCCAGATAAAAATACCCTCCAATTTAGCATTAGAAAGGAATTTTTCGTTAGATGAGCATAAAAATTAATTGTGCCCAACACAAAAATCCCAAATAAAACTATCTGTCCAGCTTAGTTACAGAGACAAAAATTTGACGAGAAGCTCTATTCAATTAGCATTAGCAAATTTTATTGACAATTACTTTATACTATTCACTATTCAAAACCCAGATAGGAAAAAAATGAAAATACTAATAGCAGTAAAGTCAATTTTCTCATCAACCAACCAGAAAATAGGATCACAAATTAAATACGACTTCCGTATTCAATAAAAAACCAAAAGGTCGAACCTTGCAGTTCCATGAACCGGTAGAAATACTCTCCTCCCAAATACGTACGGTCTTATCGCCGCTACAAGAAGCGAATACATGTGGAACCCCAGTTACACCAGTGGCTGGGTTCCACGCCAGGCTCCATACTCTATCGCTGTGACCCTCAAGCTTCTGAATCTCTCTCAGCTCGAATCGCCCATCCAAGAACTCCATACCCCAAATTACAGAGACTAATAAACTCGTTTCAATAGTTCATGTATGAGTGTATAAATATATTGTGCCATATGAATATGATTATGATTGAGCAATGGAAGTCACGGGCTGGTTGCCCAGTGTGGTGTTTTAGGTCGATTTTGTGGACTGTGGCGCGTCGAAATCACGCGCCGAGCTAAATATTAAACTTATGGCGGTAGAGCGTGGTTGGCTTAGGCACTTGCGTTTAAAAATTGAAAGTACAAAATTGCCCACAATACTTTAACGATCCTTCTTCCGGATTGCGAGGTCAGTTTGATAAGTGATATAATTCTGTATTTGTATATTCTTGTGGTACTTACTACGAGGATAGCTTCATATTAATTTTGGGAAATTTGACTTTTTATGCTTAATAGTGTGGTGTAATACAAAATAATGCTAGACATTTTTAACATTACAAAATAATGCCAAAATTTTTGCTAGTACCCAAAATACCCCTGTCACAATTCCCCTCAATCCCAGTTTTGATTCTCCCTCTCTCTCTCAAACTCTCGGTCACAAACTCCCAACCCCCCGACCATTGAACTACCCAGATCTCCCCGTCGGTTTCTCAAGCTTTCTCAAGCTTTCTCTCTCTCTCAAGCTTTCTCTCTCAAACTCTCGGTTCGAGTCCCCGTCGCGGCCCCCGTCGAAGTCGCGTTGCCCCCCGTCGAAGTCGCGCTGCCCCCCGTCGAAGCCGCGCTGTCCCCCGTCGAGCCCCCGTCACAGCCCCCGTCGAAACCCCGCGCCTCCGTCTTGCCTCTCGCCATCTGTCATCCAAAACCCACGGTTCAAGTTTCTCCATACCCAAAACAAAGGTAAGCTTATTGTTTGTGTTTGTGTGTATGTGTATGGATTAGTGTGGAATTGTTTGTGTATGGATTAGTGTGGGATTGTTTGTGTGTATGGATTAATCTGGTTTGTTTTGGGTATGGAATAGTGTGGGTATGTTTTAGTGAAGCCTGGGATTTTTGTGGGTTTGTAAGGTTGCTCGATGGGAGGTTCGATGCATGCTCGATGGGGGTTCGATGCATGCTCGATGGGGGTTCGATAGGTTAAGACGTTAAGGGTTCCAAGTTTAGGTTCGATGCTCGATGGGGGTTCGATGCATGCTCGATGGGGGGGTTCGATGCATGCTCGATGGGGGTTCGATAGGTTAAGCCGTTAAGGGTTCCAAGTTTAGGTTCGATGCTCGATGGGGGATCGATGCATGCTCGATGGGTTGTGTATTTGTTGGGTTTGATTCATGCTCGATGGGGTTTGATGCATGCTCGATGGGTTTGGTATTTGTTGGGTTCGATGCTTGTCGATGTTGGTTCGATAGGGTAGGCCTTAGGGGTTCGATGGGGTAGGCCCATTATGGGTTCCGGGTTTAAAACTAAGAAATTAGATGCATGCTCGATGGGGATTCGATGCATGCTCGATGGATTGGGTCTTATGTTGGGTTCGATGGTGGTTCGATGCATGCTCTAGGGGTTCGATGGGTACTCGGGTTGGGGTTCGATGGGTGTTCGAGTGGGTTCGATGGTTGCATGTATGTTTATTTATGGATTTTTCATGCGACTTTGTTTAACTGTATTATTGTTATCTTTATTTTTTGCAGATGCCGAAGTATCTTTTACCCTTGACAGATCACTTTCCTGGACGAGTCACATATAGGGGCAATGGTTACTTTAAAACAATCAAGGACAAGTTTGAGGAGCTCGGGTTGATAGAAAGGGTGAAGGAATCCCCATTCAAACAATTTTTCATGGCTGAGAAGTTGGACTTCTCTGCATCTCTCATGCATCAATTAATGTTGCGCAAGATCCAGTGCTTCAAAGAGGATGAGTTGCATTTACATTTGGGATCTAGACCCTGCAGATTTGGTAGAGGCGAGTTTGGTTTGGTTATGGGGTTGAACTTCAGTTCCGGGCCATCTGAGACTGATTTGAAGAAACACTTGACTAGTGACCGCTTAATCAAGGAGTTTTTTAATGATGAAGAAACAGTGAAGTTAATGCATTTGGAGGCTGCTTTAAAAAACTGCACTGTAGTTGAAGATGCCTACAAGTTGGGCCTATGTTTCTTTGTTGAGGGGGTTTTACTTGCACGAGAGGGCAAGTTAAATGTCTGGATAGATTCGCTGAAGATGGTGGAGGACACTGAGTACTTCTTTACTTACCCATGGGGGAAGGTGTCTTTTAACAAGCTTATGGATTCATGTAAGAAAGACATGCATCATCAGAAAAGGAACTATGAGAAGAAAAAGGAAGTTAAGGGGAAACAGAAAGAAGCAAAATACAGTTTGTATGGTTATGTCCCTGCATTGCAGTATTGGGCATATGAAGCCATCCAACAGTTTGCACGTGAGTATGGTATTAACCATGGAAACCAGTTTCCGAGGATGCTTAGTTGGTCGAGCAATAAGGAGCGTCCTATTTCGAAGGCCGACCTTGCACCGATGTTCAAGAAGACGAGTGTAAGTTCTGCTATATTATGTCAAAATAGAGTATTCTTTGGTGGTTTCAAACTGACTTAATGCTTTGTATTTGATGCAGTTGATTGTGTTGTCCATGTTGAAGCCCCGGCCTTCGGAGATAGATTATTATAGCGCTCTGACGGAGGGTGATGCTCCCTTGTATCCCGGGTTGGGCCAAGAAGAAGAGGTAGAAACTCCCACTAATTTTGAGAAGGTGGCGGAGATAGCTGCTGAGGTTGCGAAGGCAGCAAATATTTTTGTTGATGGCCCTGATGATGAGGATACCCCAGTCCCCATCGACCCCACACCCTCGGCCCCAGCCCCATCGGTACACCCCAGTCCTGATCAACCTGATTTACGGGAGGTGTTGGAGAGGTTGGAGCGAGTCGAGAGTCGTCAGGATACCATCCTATAGAACCAGGCGGTCATCATGGATGATGTCAATAAGATCTTGACATTCGTACAAGATCTTCCAAATGATTCTGATTCTGATTCCGACTCACTTGACCTCCCAGATGATTTTGTCTCACATGACATAGGCACTCCTCCCCCGATAGTACTCACAGCAAATCCTGAGACCCCAGGTGTTGCTATTATAGAACATGGGGATGTTGCTGGTGTAGAGTTTCAATTGGCCAAGAGGAAAAGACGCAAACCTAAGAAATTTGAAGACTACACCGACCCAACCAGAAAGAAAGCTCGTTTGGATGCGATTGATGACGTGCCATTAGTCCTCGACCCTCTAAAGAAGCCACTTGCTACACAGTACAGAACGGTCGGCAAGTGGTTGCTTGGAGATATTCCGAACAAGACGAAGAGGGATGTCCAATCTGGTGTGTATGGTCCGAGTTGGTTTCTGACGATGAAGACACCACAGTTTTGGATCGATGATGGGGTAAGTAATTTTATTAAATTTATTAATATTTGTTATCTGGTATAAGCAGTGGGTTCAATAGGGGTTTCGATAGGCTGATTAATTACTTTCCAATCATTTTTGCAGCATATTGATGCGGCCATGCATATGCTACGTAGGCGTCGACAGTTCTATCCCGGGGCATATCGGCAAGATGGTGTTGTGATGAATATTATGTTCTCACAAGTGGTACCGGCCCGTTATGATGCATATCAGAATGCCAAGGAAGCGGATAAGAAAAGGTTTTTGTGGGATTCAGATGTGATATCAATGATTACGGGAATTGACAATCAATTTCTGGCATCGTGGAAGGGAGTAGACACTGTATATTGGTGCCAGAACTACCTTCAAGCGCATTGGTTTGCAGTTGAAGCCTCCATCTCTACTTGGACTCTGAATGTTTATGATTCGGACGTGACCGTGATAAGTGATAAACAACTGCAATCTTTTATGAAGTCATTGTCTACTTTGTTCCCATCGTTGTTATTGCAGTCACAACTTTTCAAGGACGACCCTCGGTTGACGATTCCACCTGGAGCTAAAAGATGCAAGGAGTTCAATGTGCACCGCATGCCAGTTGATTCAGTACCCCAAACCAAAGTCAGGTAAACAAAAGTCTAGTTTTTATTCAAGTTTTTTAAATTAAATTCCATGTTGATTTTGTTACTAATGCAATTTATGTTTTGGTTACAGTGGAGATTGTGGTGTGTACGCCATCAAACACATCGAACACTTATTGGGTAGGCTACCACTTGACACGATTTGCGATGACAACATGGAGTTGTTCAGAAACAAATGGACAGTTGACTTATGGTATCAGAATGTTAGACATTGAACATTCTCATGTTATATTTATTTGCTTAAAATGTAGATTTTTAAGAAATTTTTTTGAGTCGAGTATCTTTTTATTAACGACAATTAACAACCAAAATTCATTAACGACAATAAAAAAAGAAAACGAAAAATAACCTTCAACTTCAAGTTTAAATAAAATACAACAAAAAATAAACTCAAAGCCGAGCTTTGCATGAGGATTTGTTGTGGCCACGACCACCACATCTACTACACTTACGCATTGTAACTGGTTTTTCCCCGCCAGATGGCCAACGATTTGTCCTTGGTCTTCCTAGCTTTGGTTTTTTTGGGCGACCAACTTGTTGTTTCTCTATGGGTACACCAACTACCATATTCTTAATGTCATCTGGAAGTATCCAGTCATCCTCGTTCCCAGTTGGGTAAATGGTTTCTTTGTACGAATTCCTCCATGACTCAATGGTGTAAAACGGTGAACACAAAGAGTAAAGGTTCACTCCACGCTCTATAGCTGCTGCAGCTGCATGGGGACAAGGTGTGCCTATGAGCTGGAATACCCCACATGAGCATGATTTCGTCATCAAATTCACCTCAGCATCGCTGTCTGCACCAGTTACATGAAACTCGAATTGACCAAGGGCATAGACATTCATGAACCTTCCTTTGTCAGCATTGTTCGATACATCTGCCTCCATCAGGGTGGATAATTTGGTGGTAGTCTTCTCTGTCACACTACGTCGTTCAGAAAACCAAGACTGTAGTGTGAACCGAATGAATTCTAAAAAAATTGTAACTGGAAAGGTTCTTGCATCCTTGGTCTTGTTGTTGAAGCTTTCAGCGTAGTTGCTAGTCATTATATTGTATCGTTTTCCAGGAAAGAAAGGACGAGACCACTTATCGAAACCAATTCCCTCCAAATAGGCAGCTATAGGAGGATCCATTCACTTAATATTTTCATAATGCTTTAGAAATTCCGTCTTCTTCCATGCATAGGCTGCTGCCCACATCTCACTGTGACAGTGATCAGTCTTGAACTTGGCTTTCACATTCATACTGATGTGATGGTAGCATGCGCCGTGGTAGGCATCAGGAAAGACAACCTCTAGAGCATGAATAATACTCGCATGTCTATCTGACACGAAAGCCAAGTCATCAACGTCCCCAATGGCTTCCTTCAACTTCGTCATGAAATATTTCCACGAGTTGTGGTTCTCACTATCCACCAACCCGAAGGCAATTGGATATAAATGACTATTCGCATCCAAAGCAACGGCACATAGCATGTGGCCACCGTACTTATTCTTCAAGAACGTGCCATCCACACATATCACAGGACGACAAAATCTGAATCCTCTCCTACAAACTCCAAGGGCAAAGAAGCAATATAGGAAACGACCATCTTCAGTGACAAAATCAGTAATTGTACCTGGATTCTTTTGCTGCAACATGTGTAAGTAGGATGGCAACTTGCAATACGAATCCTCATATGTCCCCCTAACATACGTAAGTGCCTTCTCTCTACATCTCCATGCCTTTTCATAACGCATATCAATACCAAAAATTTTCTTCATATCCTCCTTTATGTTGTTTGCCATGTAACTGGTCCCATCAACTGCGTATTTGTTCTTTATGAGGTGTCCAACGACCCACGGTGCAGCTTGACGATGACCTTTTTGTCGCACTTCTAGTGAGCATGTGTGTACGCTCTTGTATACCGTGATCTCAAACATGGGGGACATTGGTTGTTTTTTCCCTCTCAATCTCCAACAACAGTCAGGATCTTTGCATGTGATATACCACACGTCAGTACCAGACTTTTTCACCATATACTCAAAGTTATTCTTCATTGCAAATAGAGCAGCTTTGGTTTTTAAATCATTCTTGTCCTCAAAAGTCTTCCCAACATATATTTCTCCCATTGGTCCACTAGATGATGAGGAATGGGTTTTAGCAGATGCCTCAATATCTTCTTTTGTAAACATTGGGGCACTCCATCTGGTGTGATCTTCTCTTGATACAATTGTCTCCCTCCACCCAGTGTTATCTTCTGTCCTAGCAGGTTGATTACTGCTTCGAGCAGGTGCTCGGCGTCCTTGAGTTGGGAGAGGTGCCTGTGCAAGAGGCAGTCCTGACTCTTCTTCTACTTGTTGGGCTTGGGAAATGTTTAACTCCTCATTTGAAACATCTGCACTATAATACGAGTCATCCTCGGAACCATCATCATTATCTTCAAAGCAATTACCAACTGGATCATCATTCACATAGGGATCGTACTCATATGCCTCAAGCACACCTGTGGGACCTCCTTGTGGTATATCAAGCTGAATAGTAGCCATCGGATCAGTAACTGGAACAAAAGTGCCCACCTCGCTAAGATGCTTGTAACTGCTACCTGCAGGAGATGGATCGATACTAGTCGTGTCTTTTTTGTTCACACTAGGAGAAGGATCTGATATGACATTCTTCTTAAGTGGAGTCACACATAAGACTACCCGTTCATTCAAGCTTATTCCTAAGAATACACGAACTTGACGATCATTCTTCAATTGAACTGGTGCAAATGGTTGCTCGCCGCATACGTATGGCACCTCGAGTTTCAATTCATACACCTCTCTATCCACCTGAAATGTCTCGTGCAGTATGTCAAGTAGTTGCAAGTAAGTGACATCATTCTCTACTGGTATCACTTCACCTTCAGCATCCTTAAAATACCATTTCCTACCATGCATTTCCCAAACACCGTTGTAAGAAACAAATACGTAAACAGTAGAACCTGAAATAAAAAAACACAAACACAAATGGTATTTTAATGATGTTGAAAAACATGACCATCGAGCTTGCATTGAGTAGCTACCGAGTAACCATCGAGCACAACATGCAACGTAAAAAAATATGTGCAATCGAGCTTGCATCGAGCAGGCATCGAGCATCTATCGAGCATGCATGAAAAGTGAGAATGCACATTACCATCGAGTACCCATCGAGTAGGTATCGAGTACCCATCGAGTACAACATGCAACGTAAAAAATGATGTGCCATCGAGCTTGCATCGAGCAGGCATCGAGCATTTATCGAGCATGCATGAAAAAGTGAGAATGCACATTACCATCGAGTACCCATCGAGTAGGTATCGAGTACCCATCGAGTACAACATGCAACGTAAAAAATGATGTGCCATCGAGCTTGCATTGAGCAGGCATCGAGCATCTATCGAGCATGCATGAAAAAGTGAGAATGAACATTACCATCGAGTACCCATCGAGTAGGTATCGAGTACCCATCGAGCAGAACATGCAACGCTAAAATTGGTGTGTCATCGAGCCTGCATCGAGCAGGCATCGAGCATCTATCGAGCATGCATGAAAAGTGAGAATGAACATTACCATCGAGTACCCATCGAGTAGGTATCGAGTACCCATCGAGCAGAACATGCAACGCTAAAATTGGTGTGTCATCGAGCCTGCATCGAGCAGGCATCGAGCACCCATCGAGCACAACACTAACCCAGAAAATTCCCAGAAAACGCAGATCGACAAAAAACCAGAAAAAACCCAAAAAAATGTACAAATATTGCTCAGATCTATACGAAATGCTCAAAAAGTTTAAAGGAAACATCACTAATCCAAGTATTTAAGAAAAAATTGCTTACCCATTAAATTTTTCTCCAAGATTTCTCAACCCTTACTTTGGTCTACAAATGGCTTTCTTAGTGGCGGTCCCAAGCTCTACCGTGGTGCTCTTAGTGGTGGTGTGAGGTGAGGTGAGGTGAGTGAGAGTGAGGAAGAAACAAGAAGAAGGAAGAGATGAGGAAGGAAGAGAGGGGGGGGGGGGGGGGGGGGAAGAGATGAGATAGTTGTTTTTAGGGGTATTTTGGGTACTAGCAAAAAATTTGGCATTATTTTGTAATGTTAAAAATGCCTAGCATTATTTTGTATTACACCATGCTATTAAGCATAAAAAGTCAAATTTCCCTTAATTTTTCCCTTTTGTACGTATATATAGTCGTACCACTTTTTATATATACTTAATATACACAAATTCTCTCTACTATAAGAGCCACCCCGGTCTCTACTCCAGCTCCCCTCACTCCAAACATTATTTTCTCTTCTTCTAATACCTATTTTCCTTCTGTCAATCAAGCTCTTATTGTTAAACTTGATGAAACCAATTTCTTAGTTTGGAAAAATCAATTGCTTAATATCATGGTTGCTCACGGCCTTGAAGAATATCTGGATGGATCTCGTCCGTGTCCAGCTTAGTACACTGATGAAGCTCGACTTTAGCTCAATCCGGACTACTCCCTCTAGCACCGTTACAATCGCTTATTAATAAGCTAGTTATATGCTTCTCTGAGTGACAATATGCTTACCCAGATTGTCACCTACACGACTGCTCAGCAAATCTGGGAAGCTTTGGCTGAGATCTATGTTTCAGGCTCCATGGCCCAGATCTCAGAGCTTCGCACCTCCCTACAAACACTCAAGAAAGGTGGGCTCTCTGTTCATGATTATCTCCTCAAGTTCAAGTCCATTTGTAATACTCTTGCTGCCCTTGGGGAACCAATTTCTCGAGCTGATCATCAAATCTATTTGCTCAATGGGTTGGACCATGCCTATGATTCCTTTGCCTCCTCTGTTCTTATGCGCCCTCAAAAACCCAACCCTGAAGAACTTCATAGCCTCTTACTTCAATTTGATTCCTGCCTGGAACGTCAACAGTCAGCTGCTCAACTATCCTCTCTACAGGCCAACTTTGCTCAACTAAATCCTCCATCTCATTCTTCTTGTCCTTCCCAGAGATATCCCAAAAACCCATACCCTCATTCTCCTTCCTCCTCCACTCAACATCGCTCCAACCAATGGTCCTCCCAACCAGGTTTGTTAGGTCGCCCACCTGCTCGACAAAATGCCTTTTCATGGCTTCCCTTTACTACACCCTTCTCTTCGGGTCTGAAGCCTACCTACCAGATTTGTGGCAAGCTGGGTCACCTTGCCTCCATGTGTTACCATAGATTGAACCTTCAATACCAACCCAATGGCTCACCCTGAAACTTCAATATGAGTATCACCTCACCCTCAGCATTTTCTTCTCATACTACAATGGTTGGCCTTCATGCTACTGCATCTACAGTTGGTGATCCTGCTTGGTACATTGACTTTGGAGCTACTCACCATTTTACTCTAGATTTGAATCACTTGGATGTTGCCTCTCCCTACACTAGCTCGGATCAGGTTATGGTAGGTGATGGTAAGACTTTACCCATTACTCATGTTGGTCATTTAAATCTATCTTCTAACCCCTCCTTTACTACCCCTATCTCTCTAAAAAATGTTTTACATTCCACTGCCATTACTCATAATCTCATCAGTGTTACTCGTCTCTGTCATGACAATAATGCTTATGTTGAATTCTATCATTCTCATTTTCTTGTTAAACATCAGGTCTCAAAGAACATACTCCTTCAAGGTCTTCTTGACAAAGGTCTCTATCATGTCACTCTCCCAACCTCTCGGCCTCCTGTTTGTTCTGCCTCACCTCAGCTTTTTCTTGCTCATACCACTGATAGCACCATTTGGCACCTACGCCTTGGTCATCCCGCTCCACCTATTGTCCATCAAGTTCTCCGCTCCTGCAACATTTCTTTTGCTTCTAGTTCTTTTTTGTAATGCTTGTCATTTGGCCAAGAGCCATAGACTTCCCTATTCTCTGTCTACTTCAAGAGCAGTAAAACCTTTTGATTTAGTTCATATGGATCTTTGGGGTCCCGCCCCTGTTAATGCAGTTAATGGATTTCGTTATTTCTTATTACTTGTGGATGATATCTCTCGGTTTTCATGGATTTATTTTCTGTCCACCAAAGATCAATCGTATTCTACATTTCTTCAGTTTCAAACAATGGTTGAACGTCAATTTAATGCTAAAATTAAAACTGTTCAAACCGATGGTGGTGGGGAATTTCGTCCATTTATTCCTTTCCTTACCAATCTTGGTATCCATCATCGCTTCTCTTGTCCCCACACCGCTGCCCAAAATGGGTGTGTTGAATGCAAAAATTGCCATGTTGTGGAGACGGGTCTCACTCTTCTTGCCCAGTCTCATATGCCCTTACCTTATTGGTCGTATGCCTTTCAAACTGCTATATACTTAATTAATCATATGCCCACTCCGGTTCTCCACTCTTCCTCTCCATTTGCCACCTTATACAACAAAGCTCCTTCCTATTCTCATCTTCATGTGTTTGGCTGTCTCTGTTTTCCTTTCTTGCGCCCGTACACTGACCATAAACTTCAACTTCATTCCAAGCCTTGTGTCTTCCTTGGGTATAGTACTCACCATAAAGGGTACCTCTACCTTGACAAGGATACTGGTCGTCTTTACATCTCACGGCATGTTGTTTTTAATGAACATGCCTATCCTTTTCTTTCTACCTCTTCTTCCTCGACTCCTTCCCATCCTTCATCTCCTTCTTCCATCCCCACATTCCTTCCATCTCCTCCTCCAGATTTTTCTTGCCCTCCTTCGCCTTCTCCATCTTCTTATCCCGCTCCTATTCATTCCTCGTCCCCTTCTTCCCTATTTCTCCTGCCTTTCCCACTCTTCTTCGCTTTCTACTGCTTCCATTTCTCCTTCTTCTCCTCAGTTAGTTGTAGATTTAAATGACCAGTGCAATGTTTTACCATCTTCTACTACTAATGTGCATCCTATGCTAACTCGTTCTAAGGCGGGCATCCATAAGCCCAAATTGTATCTCAATGTGTATGCAGGTAGCTCTCTCGAATCTACCACCTTCGCACAAGCCTCCAAATCACGTGAGTGGCAATCATCCATGACCACTGAGTTCACTGCCCTTCAACAAAATTCCACTTGGACCTTGGTTTTGGCTCCTCCAACTGCTACTACTGTGGGTTGTAAATGGGTCTATTGATTGAAATTAAAAGCTAATGGTTCTATTGATCGTTACAAGGCCCGTCTTGTGGCCAAGGGCTATCACCAAACTGAAGGTCTTGATTACTTTGAAACATTTAGCCCGGTTGTCAAACCTGCCACCATTCTTGTTATGCTTCATTTTGCTACTTGCATGGATTGGCACATTCGCCAACTTGATGTGTCTAATGTCTTTCTTCATGGGGACCTTCTTACAGATGTTTATATGCAACAGCCCCCTGGCTTTGTTGACCCCTCTAAACCGGCCGATGTTTGCAAGTTATTGAAGTCTATCTACGGCCTCAAACAATCACCTCGCGCCTGGTTTTCTAAGCTTACTTCTGCACTCTTATCACTGAGTTACACTGCTTCTAAGGCTAATTCCAGCATGTTTTTGTTTCACTCTGCTGATTGTGTGATCATTACTCTCATTTATGTTGATGATATTCTTATTACTAGCAACAAACTCTGTCATCTTCAGGCACTTTTGGGTCAGCTCCAAACTCAATTTGCTATTAAGGACCTTGTCAATCTTCACTATTTTCTTGGCTTGGAGTCTACACGTTCCTCTAATGGTATGCATCTCTGCCAAACTAAATATATTTCTGACCTTCTCCAACACACCTTTCTCCTGGATGCTAAACCTATTGCTACACCCATGGCTACTGGCTCGATTTTATCACTCCATGATGGAACTCCCTTAACCAATGGCTCTGAATATAGGAGTGTAGTAGGTGCCCTTCAATATTGCACTTTGACACGTCTGGACATTGCCTATTCTGTTAACAAGCTCTGTCAATTCATGCATCATCCCACTAATTTACATTGGTTGGCTGTCAAAAGACTTTTGCGGTATCTCAAAGGCACCCCTCACTCTTATCTTACCTTTCAGAAATCCTTATATTTTTCTCTCCAATGCTACACCGCTGCTGATTGGGCATCTTGCCCAGATGATCACTGCAGCACTAGTGGTTATTGTATATTTCTTGGGGATAATCTCGTTTCTTGGTCCTCTTCTAAGCAGAAACTCATTTCTCGTTCTAGTACAGAGGCAGAATATCATAGCATTGCGAATGGTACCGCTAAGCTTAATTGGTTAGAATATGTTCTCTCTGACTTGGGCATTGTTTTAGCTACTCCTCTGACTATCTTTTGTGACAATTTGAGCGCCACTTACCTCACTGCTAACCCGATTCTTCACGCTCGCACCAAACATGTTGAGATTGACTTTCATTTCGTCCGTGAACAGGTGGCTGCCAACTCTTTTGTAAAGTCCTTTATTGGCTAACTTTATTTTAGACAAAATATTTTAAAGTTATTAAGGAAAATCAGTAGCATATCCATATTGATTCTTGATTTAATGATTCAGCTGATTTTCTAGTGTGAAAATATCTTTAAGTGTGAATATATTTTTTACCTTATTTATCACATATCAACATTATTTGGTAAAAATATGTATTACAATTATCTTGAGATTATTTTCAGGGATTATGTTTATTCTGGAATAAAGAAGGTGTCGAAAATGAACATGGTCAAAAGAAATGACCATGTTCGTTCTGCCAGATAAAACTGATTACGTTGCTGACTCATCAGTTTCCTTTTCTATCGGCACAAAATTCATTTGGCTAGCTAATTTCCTAAATCAAAGGAATTTGCAAATTGATTTCAAAGATATCAGAAAATGTTGGCCTTAGATGATTTCCTTGCCTATAAATATCTTACCAAGGCCTTTGGAATTCTCATCTCTTCCATTTTGAATATTTGTAAACATTATGTTATTTTGAAGAGTATCTTTATTTGTAGAGATTAAGTTTGTTCACCTTAATCTTTGTGAGAGTGCTGAGTGTACTTGTGGATATTTATCTAGTCCATTGTAAACAGATAGTGTCTATAGTGAACATGTTCATAAGGATCTTCGGGAGAGGATTCTAACTAAGTCTCACTTCGGGAGAAAGTGTGCACTCGTTATTCTTTTAAGGGAGTTCAAGAGAATCAGTGTTTCATCAAATCAGATTCGTAGAGAAGAGTACAACAAGATTGCAGCAATAGTTTAAGAGGGAGTCTTACATTATTTAAGTCAATGCTTTTATACACATTGTGTCTTTACTAATTGGTTTATTCTCTGGGCGTGGCCCCAAGGAGTAGGTTATCTGAAAGTGTTTCTGAACCTTGTAAAAATTCAATGTGTTCTTTATTTTTGCACTGTTTATTTATTGTGTTCAGTTTCTGTCGTGACAGGTTCGGATTCTGTCTCGACAGGACTGCTTTCTGTGTAAACAGTTAATTACCATTCCACATTTTAATCAATTCACATGGTTTAATTAATTTGGTAATTACTAACAACGGAATTTCATCTTTGATGGTCTGTTTTGTTCCCTCCGATGAACAACTAGAAGATTATCTCACGAAGGCCCTGCCTACTCTTCCTTTTCAATCATTACGTACCAAGCTCAATGTGCTCACCAGCCCGATGTGTTTGCGGGGGGGTGATAAGTGATATATTTATGTATTTGTATATTCTTGTGGTACTTACCACGTGTATAGCTTCAGATTAGTTTTTCTCTTTTGTACATATATATAGTCTCATTTGTATCAGTTTTTATATATACTAAATATACACAAAATACACAAATTCTCTCTACATTATTCACAGTTAACTACACTTTAACCAGATCAGTTGCGTAAAATTAGTAAATGAACGAGAAAAATTTCGTGCCCAACTACCAAATTTTTTATTTTTTTACACTTAAATACCAGAATTTTTTTTGGGATGAAATTACAAAAATGTTACTTTTATTACATTTCGTAGCTATAAACCGTTAAATCTAATTTTTACTGTGAAAATATCTAAAATTTGTATTTACTTACGGTTAAAATGAAATGATTAAATGTTAAACGTATTTTTTGGACTTACTTTTGTTTATTATGAGTGAGTATTGCTAATCAGCACCAGAGCACCTTATGAGGTGGCAGTCTAAATGTCAAAAAAAATAAGAGAATTGCTAAGGGGCATCAGTGGTGCCTGACTCCACAAGGAGGTGGTGTATCGCTATTAGTGTAATTCAATATCGGGTCTCACATATTTGAATTTAATAAGTATTATGGGGTATCGCTAACCAATTATGAGGTGTCACCTCGTATGGTGTTGGGCACCTTAAGGTACCAAATAACAACACTCAAAAAATAATTAATATCATTTTAACTATTCATCTCTATTTTGTTTTGTCCAAACTCTTAGCATACTATGTATCTCACATAGACATATTTATATAATATAATGTTTTATTATATTTTTTCCAAGTCCTTGTATATCTACTCTTCTTACTTTTTTCATTTTTTAAAACTAGATTATTTTCTCTTTACTATATATTTTAATCTGACGGTTTTTGTTTATGGTAACTTAGTTACTATTTTAAAATGTATTTATGTTATACAACTATATATATAAAAATATATATTTCATTCTTTTTTTTAATTTATAGTCTCTAAACTATATTTGACATATTAAAGACATTATAAAATAAGTACTATTATAAAATTACTACTAAAGACTAAACACAACTATGATGTTTCTAAAACTTTATAATTAAATGTGAAAAACAAACTTCAGAATTAAAATTATATTACAACAAACATGTACTAAGTATTTTACTTCATAATAGTAGAAGGCACTGTGACAAAATTTGTTCTTTATATGCATTTTATTTTTATTTGTCGCGTGTTTGATCATGAGGTATTGTTGTATCTTGGAAATATCTTGCTAGGCTTGAAGCTCCTTGATATTGTATTCCTTGATTGAATGTAGAAAAAATATTATAAAATATATTTTGCAATTCCATTTTTAAACATATGTATGTATATAATATACATAACAAAAATAATAATTACCTTGAGTATTGTACATAGTTGGGTTCCAAAAACTTGGTCTAAAGTTGTAAGATTCTAATGACTCAAAGTAAGCTCCATCTAATTGTTTGACACCTATTACCTCACTTAGAAGTGATGTATAAGGTGTAGCCGTTTACAAATGTTGATCCTAAAAGAGTTATATTATAAATAATGTAACATCCTAATAAGGCTTAATGCCTTGATTAGGGGGCCGGGAGAGCATTATTGGAATATTATGTGTTTATATGTGAATTAATGGAATATCTGTGTGATTATGTGAATTGCACAGGTTATATTATTATATGACTGATTATGCATGTTTAAAAGTATTAAAAATGCGAAATAGACCCGTTTTTATTTAAAGGGGCATATTTGTAATTTTCACTCGTTGAGGGTATATTTGTGATATTCTGCAGGAGTCGGTCTTTTTGAGCTGGATACCGGTTTAGTCACAACGGGGATTTATACCCGACTCGAGACAAGCCGCGGGTATTTCGGTAATTCGATGAGTTACCGGGACTCATTGGAGGATGAGTCGTATTTTGGGAAAAATAGTGATATTCCGAGTTTGGCGGGATTATTTGGGAATGTTGAGTACAAAGTGGGAGTAGAGAGTCAACTGACGTTTTCGCCCTTGAAGGGCGTTGAGAGGAAAGGGTTGCCTTGGGGGTGTTTTGGTCATTTGGACCATTGACTTAAGTAAACCCAGCTGAGTTTATCAATTCAAAACCTCTCTCTCTCTTGAAAAGAATGTTGATTCCAAAGCTTGGGAGCAAACATGCTAAGGGATTTAAGAGTTTTTGGAGAAAGTTTGGAAGCTTTAAAGCTTAGGAACCAACTGGGGAAATCGTTTAACAAAGGTAAAATTCAAGTTTTTAAACTTTGAGTTTTGGAGTTTTGAGTCCTAAGTCTCTTATTCTTAATTTTGAGTTTTGGTGGTGTTTTGTTGAAATTAGAAGTTGAGTTTTTATGTTTCTGAGACCATTTCCATGGTCAAAATTTGTTAAAATTGTGTGTTAGGATAATTTTGGGAAGATGGCGATTCTTGAAATTGTTGGTTTTCGGGTCGCATCGCGGCGCTGATCTTGGAGTGTTGCGGCCCTCATGAACTCAGAGAGGCAAGGGGTGCCTTGAACCACCTTGGGGCTGCGGCACTAGGCGGGTTGCGTGCACCCACACGAGAGTGGGGCGGTTATTACCTTTTTAAAAAAATCCTGGATTTCCAGGGAAAAAGTTGGCAGTTACTGGAAAATGCGATATTTTCGGGATTCGTGCATTAAAACCCTAAACCAAAACCCTACTTCTTAAGCTACACGAAACCTATAACCAAAAAAACCCCATTACCAGAAAAACTCAATTTTTACATGTCTCTACCAAAAAAAATTCTGTCTAAACCGTGATTCTAAGCATGCCAAATCCACTCAACTTATGGAAAACTTGCTTAATGTAAGAAAGAAGCCATAAAATTTGGCAAGAACCAAAAATCCATGTTCACAAATGAAAGAAACGCATAAATAAGAAAAGATACGTATATAACTAGGAAAGATCAGAGCACTTACGCGAATTGGATCATGGATATGATGAGATCGTCGACTGAAGTAGTGGAAGCAAGAATGATTTCACAGAGCCAAATGTACTCGAATGGCTTTGCTTCTTTGGTTTAGAAAACATGCAAATGGAGTTCTTTCTTTCTTTCTCTGGTTCGTGTTTTTTGAATGGTAAAAGTGGGAATGAAGAAGATGGAGAAGGGGTATAAATATACCCTAGTCGACATTTCAAAGGTAGAGTTGATCTGGACCGTTGGTTTGCATTAGAAGAAGTTCCAAGGGATCATGTTTGATTCCCAAAGTATGGTGGCAAAAAGAATTGGAAAGGATGTGCGCAGAAAAAGAGAGTACTCGAGTACTCTGGGTATTCAATCCCCAAGTGATGTGTGTCTACACTCGAGTGTGGTAGGTGACACAATTCTCGAAAGTGGAGTTCAAAAGTTTCCTTCTCATGAGATTCGAACCAACACTTTTGATGGGGCAAAATGTTACATCCAAATTTTGAGGATGAATAAATGAGTCTTGAAAAGTAGGCTCGTAAAGCGTAAGCTCGAAAATAACAAGAAGTGGCTAAACACTTGTGTAACGCCCTGGATAACTAAGATTGTTACACTATAAATTTTAACATAGTGCAAGACCTACTAATCAAGTCGTTTAAACATAAATGTGATTCTAAGGTCAACTAATAGGTTAGGGTTGAAAGATTTTGATCATAAACGGTTAATTTTCATTAAAACAAATGTTTGCTACATGAGATCCCAAAAATAGGGTTAATGCGGTAAATATAACTCTCAAAGGCTGATACAACAAAAGCCAATCTAATGGCAAAATACAATTTAGAGCTCTATTCCTATAACTTTCCCTCGGTCGTGGCAGTCGAGCAACTCACGATGTACACCCCGCCCCCAGAGCTGTCTTAATCATGGTTGGTCCAGTTTCCCTTTGCCTTTACTTGCACCACGTAGCACCGGTGAGCCAAGGCCCATCAAGAAAACCATAAACCGCGAACACAAGTATAGTAATAATAGCAGTCAATCAACTTTAATCCAACTAATTCAATTATTCAGCAGAATACAGATATAAAGTTATACAGCGATAAACATATACTTTCAACATATATTTCGATTAATAACACAAACAATTAGGTGTCGACGCCCTTAGGTCAAGCCCTCTAGTTATATAGCTAATCCCGGCTCACTTAGGCCGAGCTGTGTTCAGTATGCTAATCGTCAGCCCCGACACCCTTAGGTCGTACTTTCATATTGCATACAACAACCATACAGTCACTGTAATGCCCTGAAATCCCTAATGCGGTTTAGTGGCTAGATTAGTAGGCCGGGAGGGCCATAATTGTTTAATTATGCCATTAAATGATTATATGCATGTTTATGTGAATTATATTATAATATGATGTTAAATGCATGCATGTGGGTCCACATTTTATTATTAGGACATTTTGGTAATTTGGCCCGTTGAGGGCATATTTGTGTATTTTGGTGCATATCGTGAGTTATGGATGAGATCCTATTATTATGGAGATGTATTTGAGCTATTCGGCATGAGACGGTCTTATATTGCAAATTAGCGGTTTTGTCATAACAGGGTTATTTATTCGGATATTGGATAATGAGAATGTTTATTTGATGATAAATTGGGAGTTGTTGAGATCAGGAGGAAATTCTGGAAGTTTTGACTATTATTTCCCCGGGGGTGTTTTTGGGACCCCGAGCATTAGGTTTTATTTGAGGTTACTTAAGCCTGAAGTAGTTTGTCAGATAGAACCGTACGTTTAAAACACCTTTTTCTCTCTCTCGTTAACCTTTGTGACGTTCGTGGCAATTTTGAAGAAATCTTTAGTTCTAGGAGTCGGAATCAAGCGAGGATCGAGGCATAGCGATCCTAGGAAAGATTATAAGCTTCTTGACCGAAGGATTTAACGAGAAACAACCCAATCAAAGGTAATATAAGCTTTAAGTTTTGACTTTTTTGAGTTTTTAGAGTTTCTAAGCTTTGGATTGGATTTTGTAAATTGTGAGTTTTTTATTCGTTTGAGCCTCGGGATTTGATGATTTTGGATCATTGGGATGTGTTGGGAACTTTGATTTTTGGATTTTAAAGTGTTTAGGTATGTTTTTGGAAGGTTTTAAATGAGGAAAATTGGAGTTATGGCTGGTTCCCGGATGGGGGCTGCGGCCCTGTTCTTGGGCACCACGGCCCAAGCTCGAAGAAGCAGGTGGTGGAGTTTGGGCATGCTGGGCGCTGCGGCACTGAGTAGTGGGCATCGTGGCCCTTGCTCCTGGTGTGTCTAAGGGCCGCGACTCAAGGTTCTAGGGTCGCAACTCAGATAGAGTTTTGAGGCCAATCGGGTGTTTTGATCATGGGAACTCAGTTTTAGGCCTCGGGATTACTCCTCCTACCCGGATTAGTGGGAGGCTAGATCTTAGTTTGGGAACCTTTGTTGCTCATTTTATTGATGGTGTCCCATATTTGGTTATGACTAGGTGACCGCTAAGGAACTTAAAGGTTGATCGTTCTCAAAGGTCGTTCTTATATTAACTCTCGCTCGAATCAGAGGTAAGAAAACTGCACCCTGTGTATATGACATGGATGATTGTTGTTGAAGCATGTTGGTTATTAAATGTGGACATTGATTGCCTATTAAATGCTTAGCAACTCCTGCTTACTTGTGTATGACATTGACTAGTCAGGGTCGGCATTGGTCGCGTATTACTGACCTAAGAGTCAGAAACGACATAAGTGTCCTGAACGCAGGGCCGATTAAAGATTATATCTAATCGATATCAGCGTTGAATGACTCTAGGAGCATTAATGCTGGACCGACCCTAAGGTCGATGAAACTATAAGCGCTTGACTAGTCTAGGACTAGTTACTCAGAGCCAGGGCCTAAGGCCTAGGTGACTGTTTGTCACATGGCTAGGGAGCGGAATCCCATGGTTGTGACTCTATGGTCATGTGGTAGGTTATATTGGTGACTAGTTCATCGAACACCTATCATGATAAACTAGTGAAAGGATCACTTATCTGAAAAGCCCAGGTGACCCTATTGTCACATGGCTAATGGGAACGGAACCCACCTTAGTGACTTTCCAACTGTCACTTCTTTATTTTGGACTGAAGGTCCTGAATGATTATTACGATCATTGTTGATATTATATTCATGCAATATTGTGTTTTTCTTGCTGGGCCTTGGCTTATGGGCGCTATGTGGTGCAGGTAAAGGGAAAGAAAAGCTCACCCAGCCTTGAGTGGAGAGCTTAGGTGGTGTTGTGTACATATGCGGCCGCTTGACCACCACAGCCAAGGAGTTCTCAGAGGAACTAGGGGGTTTACCCTATTTTTGCCGCTTAGGTCGGCGGGTTGTAAATTTAAACAGTAATGACCATTTTGAGTTGTAAATAACTTGTAAACGTTTTTATGGGCCCATGAACAGTTTAATATTTTAAAAAAAATATATCAATTCCTTTTGATTGATTTTCCATCTTAGCCTGTTAATAACACCTAGAAGCACATTTTTAACCAAAGAACTCGGGTAGCGAGTTAAATTCATGATTCATCGTTCACCATAACGGTCTTGGGGTAACCAGGGCGTTACAACTTGGTATCAAAGCGTGCGAAGGTTAGGGTTCCTGTAGACTGGCTGGGCATGTACACTCATCACTGAAGTCAAGCTCGACTCATGGTTTGGTAACTATTTATGTAGTTATATGTATAACTACTTAAATATAGTATATATGCTTTCCCTGTATACATGAGACACCATGTTAAACATGTGCCCTGAATATTGCATCTTTAGCAACTGCATGCTAAATAGTACTGAAATTGCAGGAACATACTTATTAGTATTGTTGCTTGTGAATTATTATGTGATACATGCTAAATGTTATAACCATGTATCTATTTTTATATTTGTATGAATTTGGAATATGATAATTATCTGCTTGTTCTTGGACCGTAAGGCGGCAAGAGATTTAGTTATCACTACCTGACTGGTCGTATTGACTATTGTTTCAGCAAGGTATAAGCTAATAAGAATGAATCCAGGGCAGACTGATACTACAGCTGGCCAGAGTGATCAAGGCTAGAATAATAATAATCAGGTTCAAGAGAATGACCAAGGACAGATTCCACAGCCAGCTCCTACAAACTGGCAGCAGTTAATTAGCGATCTGCATGCTACAATGTTGAGACAGGGAGAAGAACTCCGTCTTCTGAGACAACAGCAAGCACTTGTAGTGGCCAGTGTATCAGAGGCACCTCCTGTGTCAGTGCTAGCAGCAGAGCAGCTGCCTGAGGTTAGTAATAAATGGGAGCCTCTCTATGAAAGGTTCAGGAAGCAGCAACCTCCAATTTTTGAAGTCAATGCAGATCCTGCCAAGACAGAGCATTGAATGAGTATGATTACCACCATCATGGACTTCATGAGGGTGACTGGTAATGAGAGGGTGGCCTGTGCCACTTATATATTTTGGGAGGATGCCCGAATTTGGTGGGAGGTCATTACCCAGACCAGAAATGTTAATGCCCTGAGTTGGGAAGAGTTTCAGACTTTGTTCAACGAGAAATACTACAATGATGCCATCAGAGCGGCAAAAGCTGAGGAGTTCATCAGGCTACTTCAGGGAGGTTTGTCAGTCACTGAGTATGCCTTGAAATTTAATCGTTTGGCAAAATTTTCCATGGAGCTGGTGCCAACTGATGGGACCAGGAGGGAGAGATTTCTTCAGGGGCTACAACCCAGATTAGCCTGTGATGTTCGTATTACCACTGTGGCTGGGGTTACTACCTATGCGCAGGTGGTTGAGAAGGCACTCATAGCTGAGAGTGCAGAGAACAAGATCTGGCGAGATAGTGCAGCCAGAAAAGAGTTTAGGAGAACAAGTCCTCCATTTGTGGTCCAAGTAAGGGTGGAGGCCCCAGTGATCAGAAGAGAAAGGTTCCTAACACCTTCCCAGTTCCGGGTCCTGATAGGCGGCCCCATGGTGTTTCGATGGGTCGTCCAGGTGGTAATGAAGCCTAGAAGTCTTATCCTGAATGCCCTAGATGCAAGAGGCGTCATTTTGGGAGAGTGTAGGGCAAGGGCCTGCTTCTCATGTGGAGTAGTGGGACATCTCAGAAAGGATTGCCCTAAGGCAAGAAAAGAAGAGCCTAGGAAAGCGGACAGCTCGGCCCCAGCTCGGCCCCAGCTCGAGTGTTTGCATTGACACAAGCCAAAGCTGAGGCTTCTCCCTCAGTAGTTATAGGTTAGCTTCTTAGTGCTGGAACCTCTTATAATGTTTTGATTGATTCTGGTGCTACAAATTCTTTTGTTGCTAGTAGTATTATTGATAAACTATGTAGACCCTGTGATCTTTATGCTGTGGGGTTTGGAACTTTGTTACCCACTGGGGAATTAGTGGTATCCAGGAGATGGGTCAAATCTTTGCCAGTGACAGTGGAGGGCAGAGAGTTGTCAGTGGATTTGATAGAGTTGGTTATGACTGACTTCGACATGATATTGGGTATGGATTGGTTGGCAAAGTATGGGGCAACAATTGATTGCAGAAGGAAGATGGTCACCTTTGAGCCTGAAGGTGAGGATCATTTTGTGTTTGTTGGTATTGTGCATGGACCTCGCATACCTATGATTTCTGTTTTGAGGGATAGGGATCTATTGCAAGGAGGTTGCCTTGGATTCTTAGCCAGTGTGGTGGATACCACTCAGGTCGTGCCAGTGAGACCAGAAAAGACCAGACTTGTTTGTGAATTCCTGGATGTGTTTCCAGTAGATTTGCCAGGCTTGCCGCCACACGGAGAAATAGAGTTTGTGATAGAACTGGCACCAGGGACGGAGCCAGTGTCTAGAGCACCTTACAGGATGGCCCCAGCTGAGTTGAAAGAATTAAAAGTACAATTGCAAGAACTGTTGGATTTGGGTTTTATCAAACCTAGTTTCTCACCTTGGGGTGCGCCAGTTCTATTTGTAAAAAAGAAGGATGGTTCTCTAAGAATGTGTATTGATTACAGAGAACTGAATAAGTTAACAATCAAGAACAAGTAACATTTACCAAGGATAGATGATCTGTTTGATCAGTTGCAAGGTAAGACGGTATTCTAAAAGATCGACCTTCGTTCTGGTTATCACCAGTTAAGGGTTAAGGAGGGAGATATACCGAAGACTGCTTTTCATACCAGGTATGGGCATTATGGGTTCTTAGTTATGTCTTTTGGATTGACTAATGCCCTTGCTGCTTTTATAAATCTGATGAACAGAATGTTCAAGGATTATAAAGACCAGTTTGTGATCATTTTCATCGATGATATTCTGGTATATTCTCAGTCTGAGTCAGAGCATGAGCAGCATCTGAGGTTGGTTCTACAGAGACTGAGGGAACACAGATTGTTTGCAAAGTTTAAGAAATGTGAGTTCTGGTTATCTCAAGTATCCTTTCTTGGGCACATTGTCAATAAGGAGTGGATTAAGGTAGATCCAGCGAAGATTGAAGCAGTCAGAGATTGGCCAAGGCCAAAGAATGCTTTTGAGGTTAGAAGTTTCCTTGGATTGGCAGGTTATTATAGGCGTTTTGTGGAAGGTTTCTCAAAGATTGCTACTACATTGACTGAGCTGACACACAAGAGTCAGAAATTTGTGTGGTCAGATAAGTGTGAGAACAACTTCCAGGAACTGAAACAGAGATTGATTACAGCTCCGATTCTGAGTCTTCCAACAGATCAAGAGAAGTTTGTGATTTACTGTGATGCTTCTCATCAGGGTTTGGGCTGTGTTCTGATGCAGTCAGAGAAGGTAATTGCTTATGCTTCACGTCAGCTGAAGGAGTATGAAAAGAGATATCCCACTCATGATTTGGAGTTGGCGGTTGTGGTCTTTGCTTTAAAGATATAGAGGCATTATCTTTACGGAGAAAAGTGTGAGATCTATATAGACCACAAGAGCCTGAAATACTTCTTCACTCAGAAATACTTGAATATGAGACAAAGGTGTTGGCTAGAGTTAGTAAAAGATTATGATTGTGAGATTTTGTATCATTCAGGAAAATCCAACGTGGTAGCTGATGCTTTAAGCCGGAAGGGTCCAGGACAGATTTATGGTGCGAGGCTGATAGCCAGAGAATTAGCAGATGATATGACCAGAGCTAGTATAGAGTTGCTGGTGGGCCAGTTGGCTAATATTACGCTACAGTCTACACTGTTGGAGAGAATTAAAGAGGGTGAGTTGAGTGATCCACAACTGATCAATATCAGAGAGGATGTTTTGGCTGGAGCATCCAGAGATTATACAATGTCTGACTTAGGCTTGTTGAGATATAAGAGGCGGATATGTGTTCCGTTAGACACTGCTATGAGGCGAGAGATTCTGGATGAATCTCATACTACACCTCACTCTCTGCATCCAGGCACCACGAAGATGTATCAGGATGTAAGATCTTTGTATTGGTGGTCGGGGATGAAGAGGGATGTAATGGAATATGTGGCTAAATGCTTGACATGTCAACAGGTCAAGGCTGAGCATCAGAGGTCGGCAGGGTTACTGCAGCCTCTGGATATCCCAGAGTGGAAGTGGGAGGACATCATGATGGATTTCGTGGTGGGCTTACCCAAGACTGATGGTCATCATGACTCTATTTGGGTGATAGTGGATCATTATACCAAGTCAGCTCATTTCTTTCCAGTGAGGACTGCATATACAGTTGATCAGTATGCAGATCTCTATGTGAGAGAGATCGTGCACCTTCATGGAGCACCAAGGTCAATCGTGTCAGATCGGGACCCCACTTTTACTTCCAAGTTTTGGGGGAGTTTACAGAAGGCCATGGGTACACAGTTGAAGTTCAGTATTGCTTATCATCCTCAGACAGATGGGCAGTCTAAGAGGATGATCCAGATATTAAAAGACATACTGCGAGCATGTGTGCTGGACTTTGGTGAATCTTGGAGTAAGTATCTACCTTTGATAGAGTTTTCCTACAACAACAGTTATCAGTCTACCATTGGAGTTGCACCTTATGAGATGTTGTATGGTAGGAAGTGCAAATCTCCATTCATTGGGATGAGACAGGTGAAAGGAGATACTTGGGTCCTGAGGCAGTTCAGAGGACCAGTGAGGCCATTGAGAAGATTAGAGCCCGGATGCTTGCTTCTCAGAGTAGACAAAAGAGCTATGCAAATCCCAAGCGCAGGAACGTGGAGTTCCAAGTGGGAGACTATGTCTTCCTTAGAGTCTCGCCATGGAAAGGGGTGAGGAGGTTTGGGAAGAAGGGCAAGTTGAGCTCTAGGTTTGTAGGTCCATTTGAGATCCTGGAGAGGATTGGTCAGGTGTCTTACAGGTTGGCTTTGCCACCGGCGTTGTATGCCGTGCATAATGTGTTTCATGTTTCAGCTCTTCGGATGTATGTGTTATATTATTTCATATAATATAATATTATATTATATTAAATAATGTGACAAAATGTGATTTGCACACAAATGTGATTTGTTACACCTTGTAACATATTATTGAGAGCACAAAATTGGACACATGTGTGTCCCCAAATGTGACATATTTTGGAGTTACAAAATCAGTTACAAATTTGTAACTCCCAAATATTACCCAATAATGTGTATATTATATGTTACACATTTGAGATTGGATTTCATAAAACCATTATGAAATATGGTTGTTGGAGATATGATTTTAACCCCAATAATGTGTTTTGAGAGTTACAAAATCATTTGGGAGGGTTTGGAACCGTTTGGAAAAACAGCACATTTTCAAGTGCTGAAAATGGGCTGTGGCCACGGCCACTGAATGATGGTGGCTGCGGCCTGGGGGACAGAGAGCAGTGGCCGCGGCCACTAATGTCCCTGGTCGCGGCCACAGGTGTATTTCAGGCCAAATTTTCAATTTTTTCCAAATCTGTTGAACGGTTCTAAAAACCCAAATAAGTCCCAAATCTCAATTTTAATTCCATATTAATCCAATTAAACATTGGTAACATCCATGGGGGTTGGTGGAATTAGAAATCCAAAGGGTATCTCAAATTCTATAAATAGGAGCCTAATGCTCATTTGTATGACACACCATTTTCATCCACAAAGCACTTGGCTGAAAAATTCACCTTGAGCCTTGATTATTCCAGAGAGCTATTTCCTTGAGAGATCCCTCAGTGCTTAGAGAATAGGGGGAAATAAGCTTTTGGACAAAGGTTTTGAACCCTGTTCAAGTTGGTGATCCCCACTACTCTACACTTTGGTTGAGTGTGAGTTTATGTTTTCCATTGATTTTCATTCAGTTGTTCTTCTTGTATTATTATTGTATTGAGTTTGTAATCCTTTTCTTCTATTTCTATTTACATATTTATTGGTATCTCACTTGTATTGTTGGTCATTGAGTTGTAAACCTATTTATCTATCATCTAGTCCATTGTATTCTTTGCATAGAGTTGTATTTTTGGTTTTTCCATTTTTCTATTGAGCAATAAAATATATTCTCTAACAGTATGTGTCTGATGTAAATCATATTTTGAGTTATGAAGATCTGGAGCTTGAGGCAGAACTATCCTTTGAGGAGCAGCCAGTCCAGATACTTGACAGAAAAGATAAGGTCCTCAGGAATAATACGATACCTTTGATTAAGGTATTGTGGAGGAACAACAAGGTCGAGGAAGCGACCTGGGAGCTGGAGTCAGATATGCAGAATCAGTATCCCGAGCTATTCAGTTAAATTTCGAGGATGAAATTTCTATAAGAAGGGGATAGTTGTAATGCCCCGAAATCCCTAATGCGGTTTAGTGACTGGATTAGTAGGCCGGGAGGGCCATAATTTTTTAATTATGCCATTAAATGATCATATGCATGTTTATGTAAATCATATTATAATATGATGTTAAATGCATGCATGTGGGTCCATATTTGATTATTAGGACATTTTGGTAATTTGGCCCGTTGAGGGCATATTTGTGTATTTTGGTGCATATCGTGAGTTATGGATGAGATCCCATAATTATGGAGATGTATTCGAGCTATTCGGCATGAGACGATCTTATATTGCAAATTAACGGTTTTGTCATAACGGGATTATTTATTGGGATATTGGATTATGGGAATGTTTATTTGATGATAAATTGGGAGTTGTTGAGATCAGGAGAAAATTTTGGGAGTTTTGACTATTATTTCCCCGGGGGTGTTTTTGGGACCCCGAGCATTAGGTTTTATTTGAGGTTACTTAAGCTTGAAGTAGTTCGTCAGATAGAACCGTACGTTTAAAACACCTTTTTCTCTCTCCCGTTAACCTTTGTGACGTCGTGGCAATTTTGAAGAAATCTTGAGTTCTAGGAGTCGGAATCAAGCGAGGATCAAGGCATAGCGATCCTAGGAAAGATTAGAAGCTTCTTGACCGAAGGATTTAACGAGAAACAACCCAATCAAAGGTAATCTAAGCTTTAAGTTTTGAGTTTTTAGAGTTTCTAAGCTTTGGATTGGATTTTGTGAATCGTTGAGTTTTTTATTCGTTTGAGCCTTGGGATTTGATGATTTTGGATCATTGGGATGTGTTGGGAACTTTGATTTTTGGATTTGGAAGTGTTTAGGTATGTTTTTTGAAGGTTTTAAATGAATAAAATCAGAGTTATGGCTGGTTCCCGGGTGGGGGCCGCGACCCTGTTCTTGGGCGCCGCGGCCCAAGCTCGAAGAAGCAAGTGGTGGAGTTTGGGCGTGCTGGGCGCCGCAGCACTGAGTAGTGGGCGTCGCGGCCCTTGCTCCTGGTGTGGCTGGGGGCCGCGGCTCAAGGTTCTAGGGCCGCGACTCATGTAGGGTTTTGAGGCCAATCGGGTGTTTTGATCATGGGAACTCAGTTTTAGGCCTCGGGATCGCTCCTACTACCCGGATTAGTGGGATTCGATGTTCCAAAGGCTAGATCTTAGTTTGGGAACCTTTGTTGCTCATTTTATTGATGGTGTCCCATATTTGGTTATGACTAGGTGACCGCTAAGGAACTTAAAGGTTGATCGTTCTCAAAGGTCGTGCTTACTTGTGTATGGCACTGACTAGTCAAGGTCGGCATTGGTCGCGTATTACTGACCTAAGAGTCAGATTCGGCATAAGCATCCTGAACGAAAGGCCAATTAAAGATTAGATCTAATCGATATCAGCGTTGAATGACTCTAGGAGCATTAATGCTAGACCGACCCTAAGGTTGATGAAACTTATAAGCGCTTGACTAGTCTAGGACTAGTTACTCAGAGCCAGGGCCTAAGGCCTAGGTGACTATTTGTCACGTGGCTAGGGAGCGGAATCCCATGGTTATGACTCTATGGTCATGTGGTAGGTTATATTGGTGACTAGTTCATCAAACACCTATCTTGATAAGCCAGTGAAAGGATCACTTATCTGAAAAGCCCAAGTGACTCTATCGTCATATGGCTAATGGGAACAAAACCCACCTTAGTGACTTTCCAACTGTCACTTCTTTGTTTTGGACTAAAGGTCATGAATGATTATTATGATCATTGTTGATATTATATTCATGCAATATTGTGTTTTTCTTGCTGGGCCTTGGCTCATGGGTGCTATGTGGTGCAGGTAAAGGGAAAGTAAAGCTCACCCAGCCTTGAGTGGAGTGCTCAGGTGGTGCTGTGTACATATGCGGCCGCTTGACCACCACGGCCAAGGAGTTCTCAGAGGAACTAGGGGGTTTACCCTAATTTTGCCGCTGAGGTCGGGGGGTTGTAAATTTAAACAGTAATGACCATTTTGAGTTGTAAATAACTTGTAAACTTTTTTATGGGCCCATGAACAGTTTTATGTTTTAAATAAAATATATACTTTCCTTTTGATTGATTTTCCACCTTAGCCTGTTAATAACACCTAGAAGCACGTTTTTAACCAAAGAACTCGGGTAGCGAGTTAAATTCACGGTTCACCATAACGGTCTTGGGGTAACCAAGGCATTACAGTCACACAATACATATATTCAATTACAGGGATCCTTAGTCCCAAACACAACCACATGGGTGCAGTTTTCTTTCCTCGAATTCTGAGTGTTAAATAAAGAGCAGTCCCGAGCACAATCCTCAGTCCTGAGCCTTAACGATAATCCTAGTCACAAATAACCATGGATATTTACCAATCTCTAATTGAAATAAATGTTTTGAAAACAAATACTAGCCTTTGTGACCTCAAATTCTACTAAACCAAGTAGTAGAATTTGTCCCGAACGCTTAGGTCTGAATCCCCGAACCTCCCCGAGCCTAAAACCTTGGTTTCCCTTAATTTCCCTTTTTGGGCCACGACTTGCCCTTAAGGGTCGCGAACCACCCCTTAGATAGAGGCCTGACCCTCCCTGCTGGAGGACATGGGCCGCGACTTGCACCCCCCTAGGTCGCGGCGCGCCTGGTGAATTAGAGGCATCTCAGCCTCTTCAAGTATGCGGGCCACAACGCCTGGAGAACAGGGCCACGACCTGAGCCCCCAAACCCATAAAATCTTTCTCTTCCCAACGTTTTTCCCCAGCTATAACCTCAAAGTTCAACCTCAATTACACACCCAAAAACGAGTCCACATGTCCTACTTGCATATCTTAAACATTTAAACACCAAAATTCTTATTGAAATTAACATCTCAATTCAGCTACAAACCAAACTCAAAACCTAGACAATTCATCCTAGCAACCTAAAATTCCAGCATAACAGAACAAGATTTCTCACCTCAATTGTAGCTTGATCCTCAGAGTTGTCCTTAGCTAGTCCTAGCTTTAATTCCCTAGCTTCTCCCAGCTTGATTCCCTCGCTTTTTTCTCCTTCCAATTTCAAAACTTCCCTTTAGTTATAGAAAGAGGAAGGAAAACATGAGATGGAGGGAGTGAGAGAGAACTGAAGACGTAATGGTTCCTAATACTTCTTGTAAACTCTAAAGTGTCTAAGGATAAATTTAACCTCAAAAGACAGAAATGCCCCTCTACAAAACTCAGCCCTCTAAAGATTTCTAAGGGTAAAACGGTCATTTTCCCAATTCCCGCTAATTCCTCAAGTGTTCCTACCGTTTAGCAATCAATCCTGTTGTGTCCAAATAATTACCAAATACTTATTCATTATTCAATAAATCCCAAAAAATTCTCTAAATTCCTAAAATACCCCTAGGCTCCCCCGAGCCGGGTATTAAACCCCGATGTGACTATTTCGCTAATCCGCCCACTAGGATCGCCTCGAGCCGTGTACTGCATATATATCCACATAATAATGTGATATCAACCATTTATTACATATAATCGCATTTATGCCCTAACGGGCCAAAAATTACAGATATGCCCTTGTAAACAATAAAGAGCCCACATGCATATCTAGTACTCATAAATACGCATATAATATATTCACATAATCATATAAATCATGCATGCCACATAGTCATGCATTTAACCAATTAAACACACATATATCCAATTATGCCCTCCCGACATGCTAATCAAGGCACTAAACCCTATTAGCATTTTTGGGTCGTTACAACTTGTATATATATGCATGATTCCTGACCCGATCTTTTTGGCAATCAAGCACAAGTTTAAAAGGTTTGAGCTTAAGCTTCAAGCTCGAAAGAAATAATCTTTTCCGACGCATATGAGTGTTATTCGAGCTTTAGTTGTAAGCTCGAAGATATTGGTCTCCGAAGATTGAGTTCGATGAAATCACTAACTGGGGAGGAGGCTGATTGGAATAGTGAGCTCGAAGTATTGGTCGATCTCAAAAGCGTGTTAACCGTGTATTTGAGGTCAGCAATGCGTTTTGCACACAACAATTGTTAAAAGATCTCTATTTCTTAGGGATTTGTTGTTATCTGATATAAAATCCCAACTATTATGAGATATTATGTATTTAATGTATATATTTACATTTATTCCAGATTTGAATAATTGGTTGTAACTTCCCTGAATTAGGGGAAGATATTCTCCTAACCAGGCTTATAAATAGCATGGTAATTTTCATTTGTATTCATGCACAAATTGACACTGAGAATACTCTGTCGAATTGCTCTGAGAAAGTTTTGAGAGAATATTACGAATTAATAATATTGACTGGTGGACTAGGCAGATTTTAACTGCTGAACCACATTAAAATTCTACTGTTCTTTTCTTCTTTTATGAAATATTGTTTAGTGCTCTTCAAATTTAAGTTGACGAAAAATGACGTTAACAAACCTAAAAATAACTGATTGGTATATTAAGACGTCTACAAATAATTTTTGGAGGTAACCCCAAGGTACTGAAATAATATGATCTAAACATAAAACTTATAATAAAAAATGACTAATCGATAACTTATATCATTATAAGTAACCAAATTGCTACTTTTGCAAACCCAGAAATATGGGAAATTTAGGATTTCAGGAATATTTCTAATTCAGGTATATTATTTTTAGAAACAAATATTTTTTGATGATGTGGTAAGATATTTTTGTAAATAAAATTTTGTAGGTGATTTTTGTAATTATTTTATATTATATGTATATAATTGTAAACATCCGAAAAAAACTAACAATGAGGCCCAGCCCATTCTCTTCCTTTTGGGAGCTTGAAATCCAATTCTAAAATAGGCCCATAAACATTTGTTTACCAATTAATTTGCTTCCCCGTGTAGATTTCTTTGTAAACTTCCGTAAATTAAATTTGGGAACGAACAGTGCTCTCTGTAAACCTAGGTTACAGATCCGACGGGAAGAAGGGAGAGAGGTTAGGGAAGACTAACAGATTGCCATGGATTCAGCAGCTCGACGAACCGGCGGTGGCCTTTTTGAAGGGCTTTACAAAGTGATTATGCGCCGGAACTCTGTCTACGTGACTTTCGTCATCGCTGGTGCTTTCCTCGGAGAAAGAGTGAGTACCCAACATACTGATCTGGACTGTTTGCATCGATCTTATTTCTAGAAAATCAAAGACTGAAAATAAAATGGGCTAAAATTTTATTTTGATTATTTATTATTATTTCTAAGGGCAGAGGGTCGAATTCATAGATATTTATATATTTTCTATTTGATTAAAGGGGGTACTACGCTTAATTTGTTGCAGAAATGGGTAAAAATATTTATTTTTTGTCTTGCTAATGATCTCAGTTTTCTGAGAATTGTAGCTTTGATTCGAATAAAAAAAGTATATTGATTTTTTTTTTGGTAAATACGCAATTATTGTCTCTATGATCAGTCATAAGACTCAGTTTTTGGCTTAAATACCCTTTTTATGGTCGTCTGTATCTTCTTGTAGCTAAAAGACTTAAAAATAGTTTATTCCTGACTTGAATTTGTTGATCATTGATGGGTCGAATTGACTTGGTTATTGTTGTGGTTGTTTGCTTGTTCTTTTTTGAAAGAAATTCTTTTTGTCATTTGGTTAATATAGTTTTTTCCTCTAGAAAGAAGAATAGGTATTTAGGTATTTATTCCGAGGGTTATTTATGATATATGGTTTTTGAGTTTGCAGGCTGTGGATTATGGAGTTCATAAGCTCTGGGAGTACAACAATGTTGGGGTATAGCACTTCTAAACCATTTTGTGCAATTTATGTTTAAAACATGCTATTTCTCTATATCAAACACAATTACTGTCCCATTCGTCTTTATGAAATCATTTGATTGAAGAACTTGTGGGTTATTGGAAATCATGGTATTTAATGTTTGCATTACACACTCAATATGAGTGTCATTCTGATCTGTTAAAGATTATTTCGTTATTGCTTTACATTTTAGGCATACTGCTGCTACAAAATTTAATTCTCTTTATGTGATGCTTTTTAATTCTGGGAACAAATTTGGAGGGGAATGACTAGAAAGCAGTTTTAACCGGGAGGCTTTTGATGGAATATGAGCTTTTGTTAGTATCAATGACTTTCGGGTTATTGTAGCTTTCTACGGGTGTTAATATTGATTTGAGTTTATATTTCGTCTATTGATGCAGAAACGATATGAAGATATTCCAGTTTTGGGGCAAAGGCAGTCAGAAGAATGAATTGTCTAATCTCTTGACTTTTTTATAATTTTCATTCCCTCTGAACAAAGCATGCAATATGCACTTTGTAGCTATACCAATTTTTGCAATAAGTATTTGGTGAATTAAACTTATCACTTAATGATTGTTACATTGAACTGGGAGTTTGGAGTTGTTTCATCAGTTTTCATTTCCTTTACTACAATGAGGAGCATTGTATTGGTTCGGTTCTATTCTTGTTATGTTCTTGTTCTTACACTCTATTTTTCTAATTTATATTTTCATTCCCCCCAACTTCTTGTATTATACTAGTTATCTGTATAGTGTATGCCAAGAGATTTCCGAAATGCTTATAGAACTCATTGCTCATGTGTAGAGGCTAGCTGATCATATCTTTTGAGTGTTTAGCTGAGAGATTTGTCTTATACTAGTTAACTGTGTTTTTTGGTGTAAAATATTCACATTAGAAATTATTTTGGTTTATCCTCTTACAGGCTACTCGCTCTATCAATAATCAATTGATATTGAGGGATCGACTAGCTTAATCGGTATGGGTGCTTCATTTCACATCTTTTTTTCCACCCTCTTCTCAGCCTAATTTTAATTTTGAAAAAAACAACTAAACAAATAATACTCCCCTAAGAAAAAATATTTTCCATCCTCGACATTATTATTTATTATTTTCCTCATCTAAATATATAAAATCCACCGTGTATACATTTTTACTTTTGCCAAAACTTTTCTCTTTAGGTTCTATTTTAGTTTTTTTTGTTTAAATGTAGACTTTCTATTAAAATATTTTGTGTTCATAATTAATTAAAAAATATTTTAATAATTTATAGAGAATTTACCATATATACGGTTTTTTTTTCTATTTCTTTTTCATTTTTACTACCTCGTTTGATTCTTCTCAATTTTATAAATGACATTTTTCAAGATTAAGTTTTAATTAGTTTTGTAAGTTCGTTATTACAGTTTGTTTATGCTTTACTAAACAAAACTATTGAAAGTTCAAACTTCAAAGCTCCGTAAAGATTATAGTCATGTCCAACAAGACAACAACTCCATCATCACATCCAAACATTACATTAATTTTTCATCTTTTATATCACACATATATATGTGTAAGCAGTTACATCCAAAATATACTCTTAATCCATTGGATTGATATTAAATAGTTGTGATTAATTTAATAATTATCTAAAAATATTTAATGAGTGACCTATAATCTAATATTATATATATTATTAGTTTAAAAGAATTTGTTTCCTTGTAAAACACCATTAAGATTTATTTTATTTCAAAAATAAATTTAATTATAATTGGTAATTAGTAAAAAAAAATAATTAAAATATTAGATAGGGTTCTTTTAGTAATTGTAATTTTTTATTTACTTAAGTCCCAATATAAATTTTTTAGCACTTAAATCACTTAAAATTTTATATTTACTGTAAATAAAAAGTTAAAAAAATCATCAACTTTCATGCTATGGTCGTTCGAGAAAATTAACAAATGTTGCTTAGAGATGGGATGAATATACAAGAGAGAAGGATTGCATTTGTTCCTTTTTGTTACTCCAATAAAATAAATAACGTGGAAAAAAAAAGCATCAGATTTATTTTGTATTGAATGTCTTTTCTTCAATTCAAGAATGACGATTTCTTACTTAAAAAAAAAGGAATGATGAGTTCTTTTACGTGCATCACAACATTCAATTCAAGAATGAGGAAATGTAAGACATGAAAGGGTTTCATCAATGTATACAAACCTGGTTTGTATATATTAATAAACAATTAATTTAATTTTCCTAAAGAAATAATTATTAATTTAATTCTTAAAATAAAAAATTTACAACCTGTTATAGCAGTTCAACGAAAATGTCACTAACATAGTATAGATATATATGGAACCATTTATATAGCCTAGAATCACTCTGTAATGACTATTATATGATATACAAGAGAAGAAAGACAGAGAATAAGGTCTTGTAGTACAAATTGTAATTTTAAAAAGGGATATTTGCGGCGAAAATATCTAAGTTGTTGGTTTTATAACACTTAAATACCTAACTCTTGTTTTTTGCGGTAAAAATACCTTCTGTCAACAATCCTTGGCATCCGTTGGTACCTGACCGCCAAGTGCCATGTAGAGGTAAATCTGACGTTTTGTAATTGGCCCACGTAATTTTAAATATTACAAGTCACCTAAATCCTTTTTTTAAAAAAAGTTTCTGATATAATAAATTAAAACTAATAAATAAAACTAAAAACTAATATAACTAAAAACTTAACCATCTTTAATTCATAAAAAAAAAAAACTTAACCATCTAAATGAAAAAAAACTAACAACTGGAAAAACTAAGTTGAAGACAAAAAGCATTCTTCTGAATGAGGAAGAAGGAAACGATTTCAAGTGAAGAAACGATTTCAAGCATTCGGACAAAGTAGGAAGACGAACTGAGTTGCAGACGTTGACGGCGATCATTATGGCGAAACGTAGGGGACCTAACGACCCACCACCAGCGTACGGTAAGTTTGCTAGAACCCATTTCAAATTTTTTGTCGGTGTTTTGGGGGTTCTGTTTTGGGGGTTCGGTTTTGGGGGTTATAAATGAGTTAATTTTTTTACATTTTTTATATCAAGTTTGTTGGGGTTCTAGTTGGTGGAGATGCTTTAAAGCATATTTAAGATTATACAGTGGGGTCCATACGTATGGATTTTTGTGGGAATCTCTATGTGACCATTTTGGGGTTTTGACATTTTTTGTGGAGTAAAATAGTGCATCTGATTCTTTGTTGACTATTTTATTCACTAGTACTACTTTTGACTTGGTTTGCTTCCCCTGTGTACTGCTGTTTTGGTGTATATTGTACTTTAATTTACACAAGTGAAAATTGTGAGAAGTTTACAGTCAAATTGCATCATAGGGGGCATTGGTTCACGCCCTTTGGTAATAAAAGATATGAGAAAGGGCAAATAGACTACTTTGACAATGTTTCGAAGAGAAAATTCAGCAGGCTTGTGCTAGAGGATATTGCTAGCAAATTAGGTTATTCTATGCCTTTCGGGTTTCTATATAAGCCACATGGGAAGCATCTTAATGCTGGGAAGATGGTTGTTGGGCCTAAGGAAGCTTCAGAAATACTTAATGAACTGGATGTCAAGAGAATTTCAGAGGTTGAAGTGTATTTGGTCCTACCTGAGGCTACATTTGGTTTGGAATGGAAGGAAGACCCCACTGCAGTACCCCATATACCTGACCCTCCCCCTAAAATATTAAGGAGATGTGTGATTGAGGAGTTACCATCCGATACTGATGTGGTGCCTGATGTGGTGGGTATACCTGTAGTGGAACTGTCATCAGATAGTGAGAAAACTGAGTATGGTGATGATTATGGTGATGATGATGAGTATGGTGATGATGATGAGGCAGAACAAGGGAATGGGAATGAGGATGATTTTTATGCCCATTTTGCTTCGGATAGTGAGGAAGCAGCTGTTGAAATGGATGCTGGGGATGATGCACCCATACCTCAAGCTGACACACAAAATGAGGAGGTCCTGCCAGATGAAGTGAATGATGCAAGACATGAGATGCCTGAAAGTTCTAATCAGAGGCAGTCAAGAGGGTGTTTGCAAGAGGAAGACTTTGAGTTAAACGATGAGGAGTATGAGCAAGAGGTTGAGGCAGAAAAAGAGATGGGTAGGCCATCTGATCCAACTAAATGGTGGGGAAGTGTGACAAATTTGTGCAGCCAAGGTGTTCAGGGAGATGAGTCAGATGGGGTGGACACTGAAGAAGACTTGCAAAGTCTTGGAAGTGATGGTGAAGAGGTTGGGCCTAGGAAGTCAAAAATACATTACAACCCTAGGTCCAACTTTAAGGATTTCAAATTTGTATTGGGAATGGAATTTGGGACTGCAAAACTACTGAGGACTGCTATTAAAGAGTACTTTATTGAAAGTAATAGAGAGTTTAAATATGTAAGCAATGACATGAGAAGAATTAGGGTCAAATGCAAAGCTAAACAATGTCCTTGGTTGTTGTATGCAAGTGTTTCAAGAGCTGACAACACTACTTTCAAAGTGCAGACTTTAGTAGATAACCACAACTGTGGTTTGGTCCTTAATAATAGTCATGTCGATGCTCCCTGGTTGTCTAAGTATTTTTTAGAGCAATTCAGAATCAATCCAGATATGAAGTATAAGACTTTTAGAGAGATGACAACTAAAACCAAGTACTCACATGTTTCTAATTGGGTATTCTACAGGGCAAAGGCCAGAGCAAAAATATTGCTTGAAGGTAGTGTCTCTGAGCAGTATGCTATCTTGGAAGACTACTGCAAAATGATATTGGCTACAAACCCAGGTAGCACTGCCATCATCAAATCAAATATGGTAGAAGGAAAAAGGATATTTGAGAGGGTATATATCTGCTTAAAAGCTTGTAAGGAAGGTTTCAGATCTGGCTGTAGACCACTCATTGGTCTTGATGGGTGCTTCCTCAAAGGGTATTGTAAAGGATTGCTTTTGGCTGCAGTAGGAATAGATGCAACAAACTCAATGTATCCTATTGCTTATGCAGTTTATGAGAAAGAAAACACTAACACTTGGTCTTGGTTTTTAGAATTGTTGAAGGAAGATCTAGATATTGACAGGCCTTCTCAGTTTGCTATGATGAGCGATAGGCAGAAAGGGTTGGAGAATGCTATTGCTTCTATTTTTGAGGGTGCAGAGGTGAGAAATTGTGTTAGGCACTTGCATTCCAACTTCAAGAAAGACCACCCAAGTTTGTTATTGAAACAACAACTATGGGCAGCAGCAAAGGCAACCACTATTCTAGAGTTTCAAAAGAGGATGAGAGAGTTAAGGGAAACTAGTGAAAATGCTTACAACTGGTTGGCACTAAAGACTCCATCCGAGTGGTCTAGGTCACATTTTAGTGAAATGGTGAAATGTGATATGTTGTTAAACAACCTTTGTGAATCTTTTAATGCTGCAATAATTGATGCTAGAGACAAGCCGATAATTACTTTGCTAGAAAAGATTCGTTATTGGTTAATGAGTCGGTTTTTCAATAAGAGGGAAAGTCTGAAGAAGTGGATACATCCCGTGGGGAAAATAATATTGCAAGTAGTGGAGAAGAACAAGAGTATTGCCAAGAATTGTCTGACTACTAGGGCTGCAACTTATCAATTTCAAGTTGACTGCCCAAATAATGAGTCATTTGATGTTGATTTGCAAAAAAGGACTTGTAGTTGCCGAAGATTTCAACTCACTGGTATCCCGTGTGGTCACGCACTGGCTGCCATATGGACAAGTGGGGCAGAGATAATGGACTATATCCATGAATGTTATAAGAAAGAGGCATTTCTGAAAGCTTATGCACGAATCATATACCCTATGCCAAGCACAGAGCAGTGGCCAGAGACTGGTTTGAACCCTATATACCCACTTTTTGAAACTAATTTGCTAGGGAGACCAAAAAAGGCCAGAAGAAGAGAGTCTGATGAACCACCCCCAAGTTCAACAAAAACTCGAAGGTTTGGTCAGATCCACTTGTGCAAAAAGTGCAAACAGCCAGGCCACACAAGCAAAACATGCCCCAACCCAACAAATGCTCAAGTAATGCATTATTATAACAAATGCTCAGGTAATGCATTGATGAAAGATTACACCAGATTAACTCCATGAATTTTTTATTTGTTAGGTTCCTGCTAAAAAGAAAAGGGGTAGGCCACCGGCTGCAAATCCCACTGAAGCAACAAAGAACAGAAAAGAACGATTGATAAAGCAAAAACAAAGCTTTTCTCAGCAAGGGGGTCCCAAAACTCGAGCCAGACAACATGACCTTTCTCAGCAAGGTGGTCCTTCGACTAGGTCCACATAACATGCCTAGACAACCTGCTAGAAGAATGTTCACACTTTTGACAAAGCTTTTGAAGATAGAGAATGAACTAATTTATGTCTAGTTAGGGACTTTTGATGTTTTTGTAAATACTTGAATTCACTAGATCTTATGTTTTTGATAGCTAAGGGCAACATGGCCTTTGCACTTGATGTAAACCAAATAGGCATTAGATCTTAGTTTGTTTGCTAGTTATGGACAACATGACCTTTAAACTTGATGTCAATACTATCTGGTTCTAGTTCTTACTCTGGTATTGCATCTTAATGAAGTACACTTGTTTATTTTTTTACTTTAGGAATTGCACAATACAAATATAAAACTTAAAACCACTAGATTAAAAATAAACTATCAAATTCAATTTAAACAAATAACACTTACAAAAGGGTCCAACAAATTGGATCATAATTTACAACAAAACATTACAATGATTGTAACGCCCCAATTCCTGGGACCGTTATGGTGTGCCTTGTAAATAGTGCTAAACTCGCTAATCGAGTCATTTGGCCAAAATCGTGATCTAAGTATGTTTAGCTGTTTAGGGATTAAACATTTTGGTTAAGATATAACGTTTCACTAGAACGTTTAACATATACATTGGGATCCCGAAAATACAATTCAGAGTTTATTACAGAAAATATTTACAACAGGCCGTTCTAAGCGGCAAAACAGGGTTCAACCCTAGTTCCACTTTAAACCTCGGCCGTGACGGACGAGCAGCTGCATATGTACACGTCATCACCTAAGCCCTCCAACTCAAGGATGGTCTAGCTTCCTCTTGCCTTTACCTGCACCACATAGCACCCGTGAGCCGAAGCCCAGCAAGAAAACATAACACTTTTCATAAACATTATCAAATGATTATCATTATAATCACACTGAATATAAAGTTTTCAAACCAATGGGTGCACATCACATGATTCTAGCGGGAGAGTGGCTGTTACATAAGCCACTAGCCTCCAAGCTCTGTTTTCTAGCGGGAGAGTGGCTGCTAGGTAAGCCACTAGCCTCCAAGCTCTGTTTTCTAGCAAGAGAGTGGCTGATAGGTAAGCCACTAGCCTTCAAGCTCTGTTTTCTAGCAAGAGAGTGGATGATAGGTAAGCCACTAGCCTTCAAGCTCTGTTTATTCATCGACCCTCAGGGTCGGTCAGGCATTAATGCTCCTTGAGTCATTCAATGCTAGTAATCGATTAGATCTAATCTCTGTTGGCTTGCGTGATTCACGCTAAGGCCGTTCTGACAAGTAAGTCAGCGCTTCCTGAACTGTGTCCAGTATCACTGCCGAACCTGACAAGTAAGTCACAGCTTCACAGCTGATACTAACACTTTTGTCGATCTGACTAGTTAGTCAGTACCATACACAAGTAAGCAATGCTATCAATATGTATCATATGCCAGTTATCCAAGAATAGGGCATTCAGCATGCTTACTAAACAGTTTCTAGCACAGTCATGATCATGCACAAACTCAGAGACTCAAGCTCTGACCAATCTCATATTCATCGTTCATGGCATGCCCTATCACATGTTTCTCGTGCATTACATGCATCACACTTAATTATCCAGCATGTCTCAACAACAGTCATATGCAAATGGGCAAGATTTGCCAAGCATTCATTATGCTAACAATGTTTACATTTAAACATCCAACATGCATCAATCATAGCCATGCATGTCATACTCACTAGCCAATCAACATGCATCATAATAGTCATGCATGTCATGCTCAATAATCAACCAACAAGCATCCATAATAGCCATGCATGTCACATATACACAGGGTGCAGTTTTCTTACCTCAGATTCGAGCTAGTACCAATATAAGAACGATCCTTGAGAGCGATCAACCTTTAAGCCCTTAGCGGTCACCTAATCATAACCAAGTATGAAACACCATCAATAACATGATAATCAAAGGTTTCACACCAATATCTAGCCCCCAAGAGATCAATCCAAACTAATCCAAGTAGTAGGGACACTCCCGAGGCCCATAGCTAAGTTCCCGGGGTCAAAACGAGCAAACGGGGTGAAAACAGGGCAAGGGCTGCGGCCCTAGCACCTTGGGCCGCGGCCCCCAGGGTTCTCTGAGGCAAGGGCCGCGGCGCCCTCCATCAAGGGCCGCGGCGCCCAGCAAGTCTCACTTCCAGACACCTGCTTCTTCGAACTAGGGCCGCGGCGCACAAGAACAGGGTCGCGGCCCCCAACCCTGGGCCATTCCCAAACACGTTTCAAGCACTCCAAATCCTCCAAAAACATACCCAAACATTCCCCAATTATCAAATCAAAGTTCCCAAGCTTCCCAACACTCCAAAACCCTCAAAACCCAAAGCTCAAACCGACCAAAAACTCAACAATTAACAAAGTCCAATTCTAAGCTTAGAAACTTTAAAAACTTCAAACTTCAAACTTAGATTACCTTTGATTGGGTTATTTCTCATCAAATCCTTCGGTTAAGAAGCTTCTAATCCTTCCTAGGATCGCTATGCCTCAACCCTCGCTTAATTCCGACTCCCAGAACTCAAGATTCCCTCAAAAAGGCTCGAACGGTAAAACGGACTGTTTTGAGAGAGAACGAGAAGTTTCTAACGTACGTTCTTATCTGTCAAGCTACTTCACGCTTAAGTAACCTCAAATAAAACCTAGTGCTCGGGGTCCCGAAAACACCCCCGGGGACACTATAGTTAAAACTTCCAGAATTTCACCCTGATCTCAAATATTCCCAATCTATCACCAAATAAACATTTCTATTACCCCAAAATTGACCCCGTTATGACAAAACCGCTAATCCATTATATATGACCGTCTCATGCCGCATAGCTCGAATATATCTCCATACTAACGAAATCTCATTCACATATTACAATATGCACCCAATTTTCAAATATGCCCTCAGCAGGCCAAATTACCAAAATGCTCTTATCATTAACATATAAGCCCATATGCATGCATTCACCATCATATAATAATATAATTCACATCAACATGCATATAATCATTAAATACTATAATAAATCAATTATGGCCCTCCCGGCCTCCTAATCAAGGTCCTAAACCTTATTAGGAAATTTGGGGCATTACAACTATCCCCTCCTTACAGAAATTTCGTCCTCGAAATTTATCTGAACAGCCCGGAATAAGAATTCCACACAATCGATTCCAGTTTCCCCAGGTCATTCTCTCGACCTCACTGTTTCTGCAACGTACCTTAAATCAAGGTATACTTTGTTCCTCAAAATCTCATAACTCAACTCATGAGTTCTTTCAACCCATGCCCACTGCATGGAAATGCACAAAACAATGTACAACCACTAGAACCAAAACTATGGTCCAACAAAAGATAATCTGACCAGTCCTATCCAGGACTTAAACTGTTATACCCATCTAGGCTCAACTTGCCTTTACTCATCACCCCTTACCATGGTGATTCTTTAGGAAGACATAACTTCCTACCTGGAACTCCATGTTCCTGCTTTTCAGTTTAGTATCACTTTCCATTTAATCTAAGAAGTGAGCATCCTTGCTCCAACCTCTAATAACCTCTATGGTTCCCTGAACCATCTCATGATCCAGATGTAACTTCTCACCCATCTCATCCAATGTACATGTAATGAACATGTTCTACCAAGTCTTATCTCATAAGGTACCCTTTCAACACTGAACAGTTCTCCCTCTGACTATGATCAGCCCGAGAACAAAGGTCTGTACAAAATTCTATCTATAACTGTAATGCCCCGGATTCCCTATTATGGTTAACGGCTGGGTTAGTAGGCCGGGAGGGCCATAATTGTTAAATTACGCCATTAAATGTGTTTATGCATGTTTATGAGAATTATATTATAATATAATGTTACTTGTATGCATATCGATGTTATGTGTTTAGACCACATTATGATGTGGGTTTGCTCGAGCTATTCGACATGAGACGATTGTAGAATATTGATTAGCGGTTTAGTCACAACGGGATTAAGCGTCGGGACTTGGGTTGAGTCTCGGGGTGGTTTTGATGATTAGAGCGTTACCGGGAGATAAAGGGTAACGGGATGTGAATTATTGGTGTTTGAGAATAGCGGGAATTGGAGAGCGTTAATTATGATTAACGAGTTAGGAGGAAAGTACCAAAAATGCCCTTAGGAGCCTTTAGAAAGTATTAAATGACCTAGGGGTAAAATGGACATTTCACCCCTAGGATAGATATAACACTTGATAGCTGAGAAAGGTGATGGAAAACAGAGTATATTTTAGAGTTCTCCCGTACCTTCTTCTCCTCACTGTTCCTTGTGGTTTTTGAACCAATTTTGAGGATTCAAGCTTAGGAAGCAAGCCTTGGGAGTTTGGGAGTGTGTTCCATCATTGAAGGCCATCATAAGCCAAGCTTTGGGTAAGTTTCTAACCATGGTTTTCTCTAGTTTGCTCTGTTTTGGTTTGTTTTGCAGTTGAGATTACTAGGATGAATTCATGGTTTTTGTTGGGAGTTTTGGCTAGGGTTCCCATGCTTGTGATGTTTGGGGTGTGTTAGGATGGTTTTTGGGTTTATTTGGCATCAAGAATAGGCTTTGGAAGCTTGGAAATCGAGTTAGAATCGAAGGAGATGAAGAAGGTCGGTTCAGGGGTGTTTGGGCCTGGAGGTAGCGCTACAGCGCTCCTCAGGAGGCTTTCTGGCGCTTGGGAGGTTCTGTGTAGAGCGCTGTGGCACTAGGGGTTGAGCGCTATAGCGCTACCCTGTTCCTTCCAAACCCCGTTTTGAGTGTTTTTAAGGGTTTTTGACTTGGGGTTTCAATCCTTAAGGCCCGGGATCGAATCTACTCACCGTGTGGGCATGTTTCGAGGTCCCGAGGGTGGTGCTTAGGTTAAGATCCTATTATTGTGGATTCTCATTAATGGAGGTTATAATTGGTTGTGATTAGGTAACCGCTAAGGAACTAAAAGATCGATCGTTCTCAGGGGTCGTCTTTATCATACTTCTCGCTCGAACTTGAGGTAAGAAAACAGTGTATGAATACAGTTGCACCCTGTACAAGTATATGACATGCATGGTTTGATATTGAGGCGTGTTGGTTGATATATATGAACGTGGATTTCATATTAAATGTTAATGAATGCTGATTACCTGTTTAAGACACTGACTAGTCAGGGACCGACTCTAAAGTCGAAGATCACGCATTGAATGGCCCTATGGCATTAATGCGGGACCGACCCTAAGGTCGAAGAACTTATAAGCGCTTGCCTGGTCTACAACCAGATGTCTATAGCCAAGGTATACGACCCCGGTGACCGTTAGTCACGCGGCTAAGGGACGTTGTCCATAGTTACAACTCCAAAGTCGTGAGGAAGGTTATGTTGGTGACTAATCACCATACACCTATCCTGATCAATTTATGAGAGGATCACTTATCAGTTAAGCCCTGGTGACCCTATCGTCACATGGCTAGAGGGAGCGCTGCTCGTTATTGTGACTGTTGGCTATTGTCACCTTTTTGTTGGGCTGATAGTCCTGGATGATTACTATGATTGTTGTTGACATTATATCATGTTTTATTTGTGTTTTCTTGCTGGGCCTTGGCTCATCGGTGCTTTATGGTGCAGGTAAAGGAAAGGAAAAGCTTGGCCAGCCTTGAGCGGAGAGCTTGGGCGATGTGATGTACATACAGGGCCGCTTGATCGCCACGGTCAAGGAGTTCTCAGAGGGACTAGGGGTTTACCCTATTTTTGCCGCTTAGGCCGGCGGGGATTGTAAATTTGGAACTGTAACGACTCTTTTGTATTACGAACCACTTGTAAATATTTTGAAAGGCTCATGAGCAGTTTGTTTACTTAATAAAATGCACCCTTTCCTTTTTGCTGGTTTTTCACCTTAACCTGATATTAACACTTAGATCACGTTTTTAACCAAAGGACTCGGGTAGCGGGTCAAATTTCCGGTTCACCGTTCACCGTAACTATTCTGGGGTAACCAGGGCGTTACAATAACCTTATTCATCGCCTTCTCTCACCCTTCCATAACCTGGAAGTAACATTAGAGTCTTCATCTGATAAGATGGACCTTGAGTTCACGAAGGCTCTCTATCCTTCTCACAAGGAGATTCAAATATAGATCAGCTATACTATTCACCTGTCCTTACTGATACACTAGACTCACTTGGACTACCAGTCCACAATGACTTAATGCCATTTCACACTGGTCCATCAACCTGGGAATCCCACCGCAAAACTCATCGCGATGCTCACTCATTTCCCCACTATGAAATACCCAAAAACTGTAATGGCCTTACTGTTTCCTGACACACTGTCTCGACCTGCTAACAGGTTAAGAACTTTATACATGCCTCGATATATGCCCATTCATCTCAGGCCATTACTATAAAATTTCCATATCATGTTACCCTTTCACAATACCTGAATAAAACGAATAAAGGAATAGCATGAGATTCATCCAGAATCTCCCAATTAATCTCAATGTCCATCGGATCCCAAGTTCGATCTCTATACCACCATAAATCCACGTCTGTCGTTACACAACCCTTAGCCAATCCAGCTAAAGCTTTCCATTCAATCTTGCCCATATGTGGCTCACTCTACTATCTTTCCTTCCTATCCTTCTTGAGATAATAATCTCACACAATAAACTGGCCACTCGGCCCGCCAGAAACTCTATCCAGTCCTGGTCTGATTCTTTAATCAACATGTTGCATAGGTAATCACTTTTCCTTATCACTAGGATGTCATAAAAACCCATTAACCGGTCCTAATCTATGAAGACCCAGCACTTCCTCCCCAAGGCACCTGAAACATCTTTACCATTCATAGACACTCTTGTCCCCAAGGCACTTTTCACTCTTGGCAATTCTCCACAGAGAAAACACCACTACACCATCGTCCAAGACGATCACAAATCCCATTTCAAACAAATCCTTGAATGCTCTATTCATCTAATTCACAAACACTTAATATCAACTCAATTCCCAAAATATACTCAGCACTCACAGTGCTCTAATCTGATACAAGCACAATCCTTTACATAATTTTCTCACTCTGATCTCTAACTGGTCTTAACCAGATCCAAGATCCACCCTAAAGGATTCCATCTTACTCAGCAACTAACTCTTTAATTCTTTAACTCCACTGAGCCATTTAAAACTGTGTTTACATCTGAATCCCTCTCTGGCACTAAATCAAACACCATTCTAGTCCCTTTTCATAAAAAGAGCCCTGGCAGACCACTTGGGAACACATTCAAAACTCACAGACTAGTCCAGTCTGTCTTGATCTCACTAACACAATCTAGGTGGTATCCACCACACTGGCTAAGAGCTTCATGCACCTCCCTGCACAAACTTCAGCCCTCACATCCGGTATCATAAATATATTGAATCCATGCACAGTGCCAATTGTCACAAGACTTTCTGCTCACAAGCTCAAGAATTACTATACTTTCCTTGCTATTCAAAACTGTTCTAAAATTATTTAACCGATCCACACCTTAGATCAACCATAGCCAGTCATAACTAACTCATTAAACCAACGATGAGTCCTTGCCATAACTCAACTTATCCCTTAAGTTACCAATACCGTGCTACTTTTCCCAACATAACCATGTGATCCACATATATCATCCATATACCTTTCTCCAAATACACATCAACAAAAGAACAACATGGCACCAAAGCCAAACAGCATAATTCACAACTCAGAACTAAAAGTCTGACCTGACATCCCCGACGAACTAGTCTTGGTCTCAGATTCTGACTGCCCTGGAACAAACACTCGAGCTGGAGTCGAGCTGTCTATCCTCATCTGCTCAAGCTCCCTTAGCCTTGAGCAATCCTTCCTGAGATGTCCAACCATGTCACATAGGAAACATGCTTTTGCTCGGCATTCTCCTAGATGACGCCTCTTGCACCGGTTGCATACTATATCAGTCTTCCAGCTTTTCTTCTTGCTTGCTCCACTAAGTGGAGGTACCACTATCTGAGCTCCATGCCTCATGGCACTCTTTTCCTCATCTCTGATGCTCTCAACAACAAGAGCCTTCTCTACCACCTGAGCATAGGTAGAGACTTCATGCACTGGGGCAACTCTAATGCCCTGAGCTATTCCAGGATTCAACCCCTGAATAAACCTTTCCTTCCGAACCATATCTGTGGGTACCATGTCTAAGGAAAACTTGGCCAACTCATCAAATTCAGTAGAATATTCAGTCACTGACGCACCACCCTGAACAAGATTCAGAAACTCATTCATCTTGGCAGTCTTAGCTACATCACAGTAATACTTCTCATTAAACAGCTACCTAAACTCTTTCCAGTCCATCACAGTAATACTTCTCATTAAACAGCTGCCTAAACTCTTTCCAGTCCATCACAGCTGTATCTCGTGTCTGGGATACTACCTCCCACCATGTCCAGGCATCATCCCACAGTACACATGTAACAAAGATCACTCTATCATGACCTACCAGCCCCATACTATCAAGAATGGAGTTGATCATGCCCATCCATTGCTCAGCTCTGAATGGATCTAGGCCTCCCTCAAAGATTGGAGGATAAAACTTCAGGAATCTTCCAAAGAGAAATTCCCATCTATTCTCAACCCTAGGCTGAGCTAAAACTGATGCCACCCCTGGCATAGCAAAGGAAGAGGTACTCCCCAGCAGACTCCGCTGGTGCTTCAGATACCTGATCTCTTCCTCCTGCCTCTGCAATCTCAATTGCAAATCTGTAAGCGTCTGCTGAACATTCAGAGATGCAGACGAAGAACTAATACCCTGGCTGTAACTCCCAGCCCCTGTATAACTATCACCAGGCCTCATAATCTGCCTTGAATATATAAACCTGCTGATTCAATCTGCAGCCAATAACTTGACCTATTAGTCACAATAACCATATCAAGGGCTTTCCCCACGGGATAAATCTTACCACACCACAATCATAAACCACTTGCAGTGCTGCAAACATGCCCATGGCATTCATACTCTACTCATATTCCCTGTTCTTCCTATACTCAACCATGCCTCAAACTCCAGCATGCAAATAACACAATTATATATTCATGGAGCAGACAAACATATGATCACAGTCATATAAATATTCACGGAGCATATAATCATATAGTCAAGAGCCAGGCTCTATCAGAATCTCATGCTCCCTAATACAATGTACAGGTAAAGCATTCACATTTTATTCAAACAGCTATACACATAGCTACGGAAATGATTACCATTCCTTGAGTGAAGCTATCTTCAGTGATGAGTGTACATGCCCAGCTTGTCTTCAGGAACCATAAACCTTGGCTCGCTCTGATACCAAGTTGTAACACCCCAACTCCTGGGACCGTTACGGTGTGCCTTGTAAATAGTGCTAAACTCGCTAATCGAGTCATTTGGCCAAAATCGTGATCTAAGTATGTTTAGCGGTTTAGGGATTAAACATTTTGGTTAAGATATAACGTTTCACTAGAACGTTTAACATATACATTGGGATCCCGAAAATACAATTTAGAGTTTATTACAGAAAATATTTACAATAGGCCGTTCTAAGCGGCAAAACAGGGTTCAACCCTAGTTCCACTTTAAACCTCGGCCGTGACGGACGAGCAGCTGCATATGTACACGTCATCACCTAAGCCCTCCAACTCAAGGATGGTCTAGCTTCCTCTTGCCTTTACCTGCACCACATAGCACCCGTGAGCCGAAGCCCAGCAAGAAAACATAACACTTTTCATAAACATTATCAAATGATTATCATTATAATCACACTGAATATAAAGCTTTCAAACCAATGGGTGCACATCACATGATTCTAGCAGGAGAGTGGCTGTTACATAAGCCACTAGCCTCCAAGCTCTGTTTTCTAGCGGGAGAGTGGCTGCTAGGTAAGCCACTAGCCTCCAAGCTCTGTTTTCTAGCAAGAGAGTGGCTGATAGGTAAGCCACTAGCCTTCAAGCTCTGTTTTCTAGCAAGAGAGTGGCTGATAGGTAAGCCACTAGCCTTCAAGCTCTGTTTATTCATCGACCCTCAGGGTCGGTCAGGCATTAATGCTCCTTGAGTCATTCAATGCTAGTAATCGATTAAATCTAATCTCTGTTGGCTTGCGTGATTCACGCTAAGGCCGTTCTGACAAGTAAGTCAGCGCTTCCTGACCTGTGTCCAGTATCACTGCCGAACCTGACAAGTAAGTCACAGCTTCACAGCTGATACTAACACTTTTGTCGATCTGACTAGTTAGTCAGTACCATACACAAGTAAGCAATGCTATCAATATGTATCATATGCCAGTTATCCAAGAATAGGGCATTCAGCATGCTTACTAAACAGTTTCTAGCACAGTCATGATCATGCACAAACTCAGAGACTCAAGCTCTGACCAATCTCATATTCATCGTTCATGGCATGCCCTATCACATGTTTCTCGTGCATTACATGCATCACACTTAATTATCCAGCATGTCTCAACAACAGTCATATGCAAATGCGCAAGATTTTCCAAGCATTCATTATGCTAACAATGTTTACATTTAAACATCCAACATGCATCAATCATAGCCATGCATGTCATACTCACTAGCCAATCAACATGCATCATAATAGCCATGCATGTCATGCTCAATAATCAACCAACATGCATCCATAATAGCCATGCATGTCACATATACACAGGGTGCAGTTTTCTTACCTCAGATTCGAGCTAGTACCAATATCAGAACTATCCTTGAGAGCGATCAACCTTTAAGCCCTTAGCGGTCACCTAATCATAACCAAGTATGAAACACCATCAATAACATGATAATAAAAGGTTTCACACCAATATCTAGCCCCCAAGAGATCAATCCAAACTAATCCAAGTAGTAGGGACACTCCCGAGGCCCATAGCTAAGTTCTCGGGGTCAAAACGAGCAAACGGGGTGAAAACAGGGCAAGGGCTACGGCCCTAGCACCTTGGGCCGCGGCCCCCAGCGTTCTCTGAGGCAAGGGCCGCGGCGCCCTCCATCAAGGGCCGCGGCGCCTAGCAAGGCTCACTTCCAGACACCTGCTTCTTCGAACTAGGGCTGCGGCGCACAAGAACAGGGCCGCGGCCCCCAACCCTGGGCCATTCCCAAACGCGTTTCAAGCACTCCAAATCCTCCAAAAACATACCCAAGCATTCCCCAATCATCAAATCAAAGTTCCCAAGCTTCCCAATACTCCAAAACCCTCAAAACTCAAAGCTCAAATCGACCAAAAACTCAACAATTAACAAAGTCCAATTCTAAGCTTAGAAAATTTAAAAACTTCAAACTTCAAACTTAGATTACCTTTGATTGGGTTATTTCTCATCAAATCCTTTGGTTAAGAAGCTTCTAATCCTTCCTAGGATCGCTATGCCTCGACCCTCGATTGATTCCGACTCCCAGAACTCAAGATTCCCTCAAAAAGGCTCGAACGGTAAAACGGACTGTTTTGAGAGAGAACGAGAAGTTTCTAACGTACGTTCTTATCTATCAAGCTACTTCAAGCTTAAGTAACCTCAAATAAAACCTAGTGCTCGGGGTCCCGAAAACACCCCCGGGGACACTATAGTCAAAACTTCCAGAATTTCACCCTGATCTCAAATATTCCCAATCTATCACCAAATAAACATTTCTATTACCCCAAAATTGACCCCGTTATGACAAAACCGCTAATCCATTATATATGACCGTCTCATGCCGCATAGCTCGAATATATCTCCATACTAACGAAATCTCATTCACATATTACAATATGCACCCAATTTTCAAATATGCCCTCAGCAGGCCAAATTACCAAAATGCCCTTATCATTAACATATAATCCCATATGCATGCATTCACCATCTTATAATAATATAATTCACATCAACATGCATATAATCATTAAATACTATAATAAATCAATTATGGCCCTCCCGGCCTCCTAATCAAGGTCCTAAACCTTATTAGGAAATTTGGGGCATTACAATGATATCCCATAACTTAAAACCATTTGTTGATACATATTAAAACTACTACAATGGCTACAACCCATAATTTTTTATTACTTTTTACCACCCTAAATTCATCTTCATGCTGTACTCCATCCTTGCAATCAGCATCAGATACAAAAATCATATCCTTTCCCACAGATTGATCACTCAAAGCTTGTTGTGTGCTCCAATCGGCATGTGTGTTTCCAGAAACAAGTTCATCCTCCAACTGTTTAATTTTCCTCAACAACCCAGGTATGACCACCTTGCTTCGGGCACACATATGAGGGTCTAACCAGGAGAAATACCCACAACCACCATTACTCTGTAAACACAAGAAATCGTCAAACCAGTAGAAGTTAAGAAGAGATGAACAAACCCAAAATTTTCAAAAAAAAACTACAAATTAACCACACCCGACCCACAACCACCATTACTCTGTAAACACAAGAAATCATCAAACCAGTAGAATTCAAGAAGAGATGAACAACCCAAAATTTTCAAAAGAAAACTACAAATTAACCACACCCGATACTTATGGCAGCACTTGAATCTTCTTCCAGGATTATCGTTGGTCCAAGAAGTCTTGATGACGACTGCTTTCGATGGCCGACAATTGCAGCTCCATTGTTCCATGGTCACATTCAAATTTTTATGCCCTAGACCTTCGTTTTCTTCAAATTGTACACGAAGGATGGGGTTTATAATTTTTAAGTTTTTTATTCAGATGGTTAAGTTTTTAATTCAGATGGTTAAGTTTTTAGTTTTATTTATTAGTTTTAATTTATTATATCAGAAACTTTTTTTAAAAAAAGGATTTAGGTGACCTGTAATATTTAAAATTACGTGGACCAATTACAAATCGCCAGATTTACCTCTACATGGCACTTGACGGTCAGGTACCAACGAATGCCAAGGATTGTTGACGGAAGGTATTTTTACCGCCAAAAACAAGAGTTAGGTATTTAAGTGTTATAAAACTAACAACTTAGGTATTTTAACTGCAAATATCCCTTTTAAAAATAAAAAATTAGGTTTCGTATTTTTCAAATAAACTTTTACTTTTACTTAAAGTACAAATGAAACAAAAGTTTCCTATAAAAGTATTAATAAAAAAAGACCTTTTTTATATGTAAATTAATGAATTGCATCAATCAAAAGGGCAACATGTGTTATTTTTGTTAGACTTAACAAAGGTTAACAAATCATTCAATAACAACCGTATGCAATTGGTTTGTTTGGTGGAAAAAAAGGTAATTTTTTCAATGGTATACATGTAATAAGTTTTATTTACAAAAATTACTACCCATTTTAAAAATAATACATTTGATTTAGAAATAATGCATTCCAAATTTTAAAGAAATAAACATAGCTAAAGTTAGATACACACCCCACAAAATGTGAGGATTGTTTTAGCTCATCACGGAAAAGAGAGGGAGCAAACTCGCTGCTTAGATTTTTTCGTTTTTTAGATTTTTCAAAAGCAATATTTTGGTTTTAAGATACCAATTGGTTACCTTTTCATAAAAGACTTTATTTTTATGTCATATTATCGTATCTTAATATTTAAGACACCTTTTGGTCACCTTAAGATACCAATTAGTTACAAACATGACTTCATTTTAGGTTATATTATGTGATCTTATTATATGAGAACATTTTGGTTACTTTTAAGCTTATTTTAGAAATGAATGAGTAATCATACAGTATAATAAATTATCATATTTCTTATGAGTAATTGGCGAGGAAACCCCCTAATTTTACATTTTCTTACACTTAAACCCCAATTTTTTTATTTTTGGTGGCAAAACCTTCCAAACCAATGTTTTATTAGCAAATCCACAGTCCTTTTAGTTATAGACCGTTATCTACTAGCAAAGATACATGATTCCATAATTTATTGGGTCATATATTAAATACTTAAATGTTTGTTGTAATGCCCCAAATTTCCTAATAAGGTTTAGGACCTTGATTAGGAGGCCGGGAGGGCCATAATTGATTTAATATGTTATAAAATGAATATATGCATGTTAATGTGAATTATATTATTATATGATGATAAATGCATGCGTATGGGAGTATTTAAAATGATAAGGGCATTTTGGTAATTTGGCCTGCTGAGGGCATATTTGTAAATTGGGTGCATATTGTAATATGTGAATGAGATTTCATTATTATGGAGATATATTCGAGCTATGCGGCATGAGACGGTCATATATAATGAGTTAGCGGTTTTATCATAACGGGGTCAATTTTGGGGTAATAGAAATGTTATTTGGTGATAGATTGGGAATATTTGAGATCAGGGTGAAATTATGGAAGTTTTGACTATAGTGTCCCCGGGGGTGTTTTCGGGACCCCGAGCACTAGGTTTTATTTAAGGTTACTTAAGCTTGAAGTAGCTTAATAGATAAGAACATACGTTGGAAACTTCTCGTTCTCTCTCAAAACAGTCCGTTTTATTGTTTGAGCCTTTTTGAGGAAATCTTGAGTTCTAGGAGTCGGAATCAAGCGAGGGTCGAGGCATAGCGATCCTAGGAAATATTAGAAGCTTCTTAACCGAAGGATTTGACGAGAAACAACCCAATCGAAGGTAATCTAAGTTTGAAGTTTTAAGTTTTTAAAGTTTTGAAGCTTAGAATTGGACTTTGTTAATTGTTGAGTTTTTGGTCGGTTTGAGCTTTAAGTTTTGAAGGTTTTGGAGTATTGGGAAGCTTGGGAACTTTGATTTGATGATTGGGGAATGTTTGGGTATGTTTTTGGAGGATTTGGAGTGTTTAAAACGCGTTTGGGAATGGCCCAGGGTTGGGGGCCGCGGCTCTGTTCTTGTGCGCCGCGGCCCTAGTTCGAAGAAGCAGGTGTCAGGAAGTGAGCCTTGCTGGGCGCCGCGGCCCTTGCCTCAGAGAACCCTGGGGGCCGCAGCCCTTGCCCTGTTTTCGCCCCGTTTGCTTGTTTTGACCCCGGGAACTTAGTTATGGGCCTCGGGAGTGTCCCTACTACTTGGATTAGTTTGGATTGATCTCTTGGGGGCTAGATATTGGTGTGGAACCTTTGATTATCATGTTATTAATGGTGTTCCATATATGGTTATGATTAGGTGACCGCTAAGGACTTAAAGGTTGATCGTTCTCAAGGATCGTTCTTATATTAGTACTAGCTCGAATCTGAGGTAAGAAAACTGCACCCTGTGTATATGTGACATGCATGTTGATTGATTATTGAGCATGACATGCATGGCTATTATGATGCATGTTGATTGGCTATTGAGTATGACATGCATGGCTATGAATGATGCATGTTGGATGTTTAAATGTAAACATTGTTAGCATAGTGAATGCTTGGCAAATCTTGTCCATTTGCATATGATTATTATTGAGGCGTGCTGGATGATTAAGTGTGATGCATGTAATGCACGAGAAACATGTGATAGGGCATGCCATGAACGATGAATATGAGATTGGTCAGAACTTGAGTCTCTGAGTTTATGCATGATCATGACTGTGCTAGAAACTGTTTAGTAAGCATGCTGAATGCCCTATTCTTGGATAATTGGCATATGATACATATTGATAGCATTGCATACTTGTGTATGGACTGAATACAGAATCAACAAAAGTGTTAGCATCAGTTGTGAGGCTGTGACTTATTTGTCAGGCTCGGCAGTGTTACTGGACACAGGTCAGGAAGCGCTGACTTACTTGTCAGAACGGCCTTAGCGTGAATCACGCAAGCCAACAGAGATTAGATCTAATCGATTACTAGCATTGAATGACTCAAGGAGCATTAATGCCTGACCGACCCTGAGGGTCGATGAATAAATAGAGCTTAAAGGTCAGTGGCTTACCTATCAGCCACTCTCTTGCTAGAAAACAAAGCCTGAAGGCCAGTGGCTTACCTATCAGCCACTTTCTTGCTAGAAAACAGAGCTTGGAGGCTAGTGGCTTACTTAACATCCACTCTCCCGCTAAAAGACAGAGCTTGGAGGTTGGTGGCTTACTTAACAGCCACTCTCCCGCTACAAAACAGAGCTTGGAGGCTGGTGGCTTACTTAACAGCCACTCTCCCGCTAGAATCATGTGATGTGCACCCATTGGTTTGAAAGCTTTATATTCAGTGTGATTATAATGATAATCATTTGATAATGTTTATGAAAAGTGTTATGTTTTCTTGCTGGGCTTCGGCTCACGGGTGCTATGTGGTGCAGGTAAAGGCAAGAGGAAGCTAGACCATCCTTGAGTTGGGGGGCTTAGGTGATGACGTGTACATATGCGGCTGCTCGACCGCCACGGTCGAGGTTTAAAGTGGAACTAGGGTTGAACCCTGTTTTGCCGCTTAGAACGACCAGTTGTAAATATTTTCTGTAATAAACTCTAAATTGTATTTTCGGGATCACAATGTATATGTTAAACGTTCTAGTGAAACGTTATATCTTAACCAAAATTTTTAATCCCTAAACCGCTAATCATACTTAGATCACGATTTTGGCCAAATGACTCGATTAGCGAGTTTAGCACTATTTACAAGGCACACCGTAACGGTCCCAGGAGTTGGGGTGTTACAACTTGGTTTCAGAGCGAGCCAAGGTTTATGGTTCCTGAAGACAAGCTGGGCATGTACACTCATCACTGAAGATAGCTTCACTCAAGGAATGGTAATCATTTCCGTAGCTATGTGTATAGCTGTTTGAATAAAATGTGAATGCTTTACCAGTACATTGTATTAGGGAGCATGAGATTCTGATAGAGCCTGGCTCTTGACTATATGATTATATGCTCCGTGAATATTTATATGACTGTGATCATATGTTTGCCTGCTCCATGAATATATAATTGTGTTATTTTCATGCTGGGATTGGAGGCATGGTTTGAGTATTGGAAGAGCAGGGAATATGAGTAAAGTATGAATGCCATGGGCATGTTTGCAACACTGCAAGTAGACTATGATTGTGGTGTGGTAAGATTTATCCCGTGGGGAAAGCCCTTGATATGGTTATTGTGACCAATGGGTCAAGTTATTGACTGCAGATTGAATCAGCAGGTTTATATTCAAGGCAAGTTATGAGGCCTGGTGATAGTTATGCAGGGGCTAGGAGTTACAGCCAGGGTATTGGTTCTTCGTCTGCAACTCTGAATGTTCAGCAGACGCTTACAGATTTGCAATTAAGATTGCAGAGGCAGGAGGAAGAGATCAGGTACTTGAAGCAACAACGGAGTCTGCCGGGGAGTACCTCTTCCTTTGCTATGCCAGGGGTGGCATCAGTTTTAGCTCAGCCTAGGGTTGAGAATATATGGGAATTTCTCTGTGGAAGATTCCTGAAGTTTTATCCTCCAATCTTTGAGGGAGGCCTAGATCCATTCAGAGCTGAGCAATGGATGGGCATGATCAGCTCCATTCTTGATAGTATGGGGCTGGTAGGTCATGATAGGGTGATCTGTGCTACATATGTATTGCGGGATGATGCCCGGACATGGTGGGAGGTAGTATCCCAGACACGAGATACAGCTGTGATGGACTGGAAAGAGTTTAGGCAGCTGTTTAATGAGAAGTATTATTGGGATGTAGCTAAGACTGCCAAGATGAATGAGTTTCTGAATCTTGTTCCGGGCAATGGATCAGTGACTGAGTATGTTACTAAATTTGATGAGTTGGCCAAGTTTTCCTTAGACGTGGTACCCATGGATGTGGTTCGAAAGGAGGGATTTATTCAGGGGTTGAATCCTGGAATAGCTCAGGGCATTAGAGTTGCCCCAGTGCATGAAGTCTCTGCCTATGCTCAGGTGGTAGAGAAGGCTCTTGCTGTTGAGAGCATCGGAGATGACGAAAAGAGTGCCATGAGGCATGGAGCTCAGATAGTGGTACCTCCACTTATTGGAGCAAGTAAGAAGAAAAGCTGGCAGACTCATCCAGTATGCACGCGGTGCAAGAGGCGTCATCTGGGAGAATGCCGAGCGAAAGCATGTTTCCTATGTGACATGGTTGGACATCTCAAGAAGGATTGCTCAAGGCTAAGGGAGCTTGAGCATATGAGGATAGACAGCTCGACTCCAGCTCGAGTGTTTGTTCCAGGGCAGTCAGAATCTGAGACCGAGACTAGTTCGTCGGGGATGACAGGTCAGTCTTTTAGTTTTGAATTATGAATTATGCTGGTTGGTTTTGGTGCCATGCTTTTCCCTTGTTTTTTGTACATAGAGAGGCATAGAGTTGCTATGCAGATCACATGGTTATGATGTGATGAGGAATGTAATACATTATTGGTAATCCAAGGGACGAGTTAGATTATGGAAAGGACTCATCGTTGGTTTAATGAGTTAGTTATGACTGGCTATGGTTGATCTAAGGTGTGGATCGGTTAAATAATTTTAGAACAGTTTTGAATAGCAAGGAAAGTATAGTACTTCTTGAGCTTGTGAGCAGAAAGTCTTGTGACAATTGGCACTGTGCATGGATTCAATATATTTATGATACCGGATGTGAGGGCTTAAGTTTGTGCAGGGAGGTGCATAAAGCTCTTAGCCAGTGTGGTGGATACCACCTAGATTGTGTTAGTGAGATCAAGACAGACTGGACTAGTCTGTGAGTTTTGAATGTGTTCCCGAGTGGTCTGCCAGGGCTCTTTTTATGAAAAGGGACTAGAATGGTGTTTGATTTAGTGCCAGAGAGGGAATCAGATGTAAACACAGTTTTGAGTGGCTCAGTGGGGTTGTAAGAACTAAAGAGTTAGTTGCTAAGTAAGATGGAAACTCTTTAAGGTGGATCTTGGATCCGGTTAAGACCAGTTAGAGATCAGAGTGAGAAAATTATGTAAGGGATTAAATTGGTATTAGATTAGAGCACTGTGAGTGCTGAGTATATCTTGTGAATTTGGTTGATGCTAAGTGTTTGTGAACCAGATGAATAGTGTATTCAAGGATAGCCTTGAATGGGATTTGAGATCGTCTTGGACGATGGTATAGTGGTGTTTTCTCTATGGAGAATTGCCAAGAGTGAAAAGTGCCTTGGGGACAGGAGTGTCCATGAATTGGTAAAAAGACATTTTAGGTGCCTTGGGGAGAAAGTGCTGGGTCTTTATAGACCAGGACCTGTTAGTGGGTTGTTATGACATCCTAGTGGCAGAGAAAAAGTGATTGCCTATGTAACATGTTGATTAAAGAATCAGACCAGGACTGGATAGAGTTTCTGGCGGGCCGAGTGGCCAGTTTATTGTGTGAGATTATTATCTCAAGAAGGATAGAAAGGAAAGATAATTGAGTGAGCCACAGACGGGCAAGATTGAATGGAAAGCTTTAGCTGGATTGGCTAAGGGTTGTGTAACGACAGACGTGGATTTATGGTGGTATAGAGATCGGACTTGGGATCCGATGGACATTGAGATTAACTGGGAGATTCTGGATGAATCTCATGCTATTCTTTTATTCGTTTCATTCAGGCATCGTGAAAGGGGAACATGATATGGGAATTTTATAGTGATGGCCTGAGATGAATGGGCATATATCGAGGCATGTATAAAGTTCTTAACCTGTTAGCAGGTCGAGACAGTGTATCAGGAAACAGCAAGGCCATTACAGCCTTTGGGTGTTTCATAGTGGGAATGAGTGAGCATCGCGATGGGTTTCGCGGTGGGATTCCCAGGTTGATGGATTGAAATGATTTGGCATTAAGTTATTGTGGACTGGTAGTCCAAGTGAGTCTAGTGTATCAGTAAGGACAGGTGAAAAGTATAGTTGATCTATATTTGAGTCTCTTTGTGAGAAGAATAGAGAGCCTTCGTGAACTCAAGGTCTATCTTATCAGATGAAGACTCTAATGTTACTTCCAGGTTATGGAAGGGTGAGAGAAGGCAATGAGTATATAAATAGAATTTTGTACAGATCGTTATTCTCGGGCTGATTATAATCAGAGGGAGAACTGTCCAGTGTTGAAAGGGTACCTTATGAGATAAGGTATGGCGGAACATGTTCGTCACCCTTTCATTGGAGTGAGATGGGTGAGATGTTACATCTGGATCATGAGATGGTCCAGGGAACCATAGAGATTATTAGAGGTTGGAGCAAGGATGCTCACTTCTTAGATTAAATGGAAAGTGATACTAAACTGAAAAGCAGGAACATGGAGTTCCAGGTAGGAAGTTATGTCTTCCTAAAGAATCACCATGGTAAGGGGTGATGAGTAAAGGCAAGTTGAGCCTAGATTGGTATGACAGTTTAAGTCCTGGATAGGACTGGTCAGATTATCTTTTGTTGGACCATAGTTTGGGTTCCAATAGTTGTACATTGTTTTGTGCATTTCTATGCAGTGGACATGGGTTGAAAGAACTCATGAGTTGAGTTATGAGGTTCTGAGGAACAAAGTATACCTTGATTTAAGGTATGTTGCAGAAACAGTGAGGTCAAGAGAATGACCTGGGAAACTGGAATAGGTTGTGCGGAATTTTTATTCCAGGCTGTTCAGATAAATTTCGAGGACGAAATTTCTGTAAGGAGGGGATAGTTGTAATGCCCCAAATTTCCTAATAAGGTTTAGGACCTTGATTAGGAGGCCGGGAGGACCATAATTGATTTAATATGTTATAAAATGAATATATGCATGTTAATGTGAATTATATTATTATATGATGATAAATGCATGCGTATGGGAGTATTTAAAATGATAAGGGCATTTTGGTAATTTGGCCTGCTGAGGGCATATTTGTAAATTGGGTGCATATTGTAATATGTGAATGAGATTTCATTATTATGGAGATATATTCGAGCTATGCGGCATGAGACGGTCATATATAATGAGTTAGCGGTTTTATCATAACGGGGTCAATTTTGGGGTAATAGAAATGTTATTTGGTGATAGATTGGGAATATTTGAGATCAGGGTGAAATTCTGGAAGTTTTGACTATAGTGTCCCCGGGGGTGTTTTCGAGACCCCGAGCACTAGGTTTTATTTAAGGTTACTTAAGCTTGAAGTAGCTTAACAGATAAGAACATACGTTAGAAACTTCTCGTTCTCTCTCAAAACAGTCCGTTTTACCGTTTGAGCCTTTTTGAGGAAATCTTGAGTTCTAGGAGTCGGAATCAAGCGAGGGTCGAGGCATAGCGATCCTAGGAAAGATTAGAAGCTTCTTAACCGAAGGATTTGACGAGAAACAACCCAATCGAAGGTAATCTAAGTTTTAAGTTTAAAGTTTTTAAAGTTTTGAAGCTTAGAATTGGACTTTGTTAATTGTTGAGTTTTTGGTCGGTTTGAGCTTTGGGTTTTGAGGGTTTTGGAGTATTGGGAAGCTTGGGAACTTTGATTTGATGATTGGGGAATGTTTGGGTATGTTTTTGGAGGATTTGGAGTGTTTAAAACGCGTTTGGGAATGGCCCAGGGTTGGGGGCCGCGGCTCTGTTCTTGTGCGCCGCGGCCCTAGTTCGAAGAAGCAGGTGTCAGGAAGTGAGCCTTGCTGGGCGCCGCGGCCCTTGCCTCAGAGAACCCTGGGGGCTGCAGCCCTTGCCCTGTTTTCGCCCCGTTTGCTCGTTTTGACCCAGGGAACTTAGTTATGGGCCTCGGGAGTGTCCCTACTACTTGGATTAGTTTGGATTGATCTCTTGGGGGCTAGATATTGGTGTGGAACCTTTTATTATCATGTTATTAATGGTGTTCCATATATGGTTATGATTAGGTGACCGCTAAGGACTTAAAGGTTGATCGTTCTCTAGGATCGTTCTTATATTGGTATTAGCTCGAATCTGAGGTAAGAAAACTGCACCCTGTGTATATGTGACATGCATGGCTATTATGGATGCATGTTGATTGATTATTGAGCATTACATGCATGGCTATTATGATGCATGTTGATTGGCTATTGAGTATGACATGCATGGCTATGAATGATGCATGTTGGATGTTTAAATGTAAACATTGTTAGCATAGTGAATGCTTGGCAAATCTTGTCCATTTGCATATGATTATTATTGAGGCGTGCTGGATGATTAAGTGTGATGCATGTAATGCACGAGAAACATGTGATAGGGCATGCCATGAACGATGAATATGAGATTGGTCAGAGCTTGAGTCTCTGAGTTTATGCATGATCATGACTGTGCTAGAAACTGTTTAGTAAGCATGCTGAATGCCCTATTCTTGGATAATTGGCATATGATACATATTGATAGCATTGTTTACTTGTGTATGGACTGAATACAGAATCGACAAAAGTGTTAGCATCAGCTGTGAGGCTGTGACTTATTTGTCAGGCTCGGCAGTTTTACTGGACACAAGTCAGGAAGCGCTGACTTACTTGTCAAAACGGCCTTAGCGTGAATCACGCAAGCCAACAGAGATTAGATCTAATCGATTAGTAGCATTGAATGACTCAAGGAGCATTAATGCCTGACCGACCCTGAGGGTCGATGAATAAACAGAGCTTAAAGGCCAGTGGCTTACCTATCAGCCACTCTCTTGCTAGAAAACAGAGCCTGAAGGCCAGTGGCTTACCTATCAGCCACTCTCTTGCTAGAAAACAGAGCTTGGAGGCTAGTGGCTTACTTAACATCCACTCTCCCGCTAAAAGACAGAGCTTGGAGGTTGGTGGCTTACTTAACAGCCACTCTCCCGCTACAAAACAGAGCTTGGAGGCTGGTGGCTTACTTAACAGCCACTCTCCCGCTAGAATCATGTGATGTGCACCCATTGGTTTGAAAGCTTTATATTCAGTGTGATTATAATGATAATCATTTGATAATGTTTATGAAAAGTGTTATGTTTTCTTGCTGGGCTTCGGCTCACGGGTGCTATGTGGTGCATGTAAAGGCAAGAGGAAGCTAAACCATCCTTGAGTTGGAGGGCTTAGGTGATGACGTGTACATATGCAGCTGCTCGACCGCCACGGTCGAGGTTTAAAGTGGAACTAGGGTTGAACCCTGTTTTGCCGCTTAGAACGGCCTGTTGTAAATATTTTCTGTAATAAACTCTGAATTGTATTTTCGGGATCCCAATGTATATGTTAAACGTTCTAGTGAAACGTTATATCTTAACCAAAATGTTTAATCCCTAAACCGCTAATCATACTTAGATCACGATTTTGGCCAAATGACTCGATTAGCGAGTTTAGCACTATTTACAAGGCACATCGTAACGCTCCTAGGAGTTGGGGCGTTACATTTGTTTAAAAAGCTATTTTAAAAATAAATTTCATTAATTAAACTTTTTTAGAAATGGTATATAACCATATGATACCCTATGTTTTATCGAAATACATACTTGGTCTCTTATGTTTCAAATAATGCTCATCTGGTACCCTATAATTTGAAATCGTACATATTTGGTATCTTGGATTAAAATTTGAATGATAAATTTTATCAATACGACTAAATTGTCCTTAGTTATATGTAATTAAGGGGTTGATTGGTAGAGAATTTGAATCCAATTTTATGATTTTAAAAACTATAAAATTGTGGGCCCCATGATAATAACTGATTGGTAACTAGTTTTTGAAAACAAAATCTAAATCTATATTTGGATTTTATGTTGTAAAATTGAAAATGATAAAATGACTTTTTCTTTGTTTTGTGAAAGTTCTTCTAAAAAAATCCTAAAAACAAATATTATTTCTTCTCTTCCATTTTGCTCCTTCCCCTCCACGATTTGAGAAAGACAATTTCTCTTCCGTCAATGGTGACTTGCTGCCCATCCTGACTGTGTGTTTGGTCTACTCCAAATCCAGATCAACCTCTCCTCTATCGTCAGCCAAATAAGGTCGATGAATGTATATAAATATATATTATTGTGAGAGTTTATCGAGTCACTTTATCAACAATCTCCTCTTAAAATGAAAGCTATTAATTGCTCATTTTCCTGGTTCTTCGCGTTTCACAAGTCCATTTTTGAAATTGATTAATTTCCTAGTTTTTCTATCTATTTTATTTTAGGTTCTATATCCATGTTCATATACATATACATATATATATGTATGCCATTGTTTTAGCTGACGAAGAAACTATTATGGGGTTTCGTTAGTTGGGAAAAACATAATTATAGGAAAATGGCAGTAACCCATATATATTTATATGTATGTATGAGTCATATACTTATTGTAATTGAATTATTTAATTGGGGATAGTATCTTTTGTCTTTATGATTTTTGTTGTACGTATTTTCGCCTCCAACACGTGGCAACTCACAATGACTGGCTCGAATGGTCTTAGAGGGCTCTATTTGAGGCGAAGATCCTTTCAGGTGAGGTCGCCTGTCTCTGCCAGTGGGTAGGTCGTGGATACCTTAAAGGTAGATTACTCTTCGAGGCTTGTCCTCGGAGTCAGAGGTTCTCAATCTTAGCCAATTAAAGTGAGGGCTCTCCTCCTCCCAGTCGTCTCCCAGGTCCGAGGTTCCGGTTCTCAGACCTAAGATAAGGCGCTAGGTGTCAGCCAGTGCAAGTTTATAGCATCAGAGAAGCACCTGACAACCTTTTAGGCGATCCACCTACAGTGTTGTTGATTGTCCAACTCAACAATTCGCACTCCCACTACGCCGTCTGACACGGAAATACGTACAGCAAGCCCTGACAGTACCAAGGGCATGTTCCCCATAAAGTAGGAACCTTTTTGCAGTGGGCCCCGCGAATCTCGCTTGGGCCGTGGTCTCTATTAAATGCAGCCTAATGCATTGAATTTGTATTAATTCCCCAATAACGAGAAGAATGTATATTAATTACAAATTATTAGTATTAATTACCCCAACCTCTATAAATAAAGTTGGGAATCTCATTGTAAATGGGTCGATTTTTTAGAGAGAAAACGTCTTGTACTCAGAGAAATCTAAACGCTGCCTGAGAATACACCATTGGAACTTTCCATCACAAGCTTCCAATCCTCTTAATACCAGAGACTCATGGACTAAGGTTCTTTTATAACTTGAACCACGTAAAAATCCTTGTGTTCGTATTGCTTATTTCTTTAATCTCTCGTTTTAAGGTTGATAGCGAAAAAGACAGTCAACATTTTGATGCTTTCATTGAGAGCTTGAAGAAAGCATTTAGAACACTTACAACCATGGTGACCACTCAACGAAACGTTACAGATGATGTGCTCCCTCCAACCGGAGTCGAATGAGGGGAACCCAGTTGACAGCCACCTCAGGACGTGCCTGAGATGGTAGAGGACTACGACGAAGACGCCGATTACGACGACGAAGATGACGGCATTGACCAGGGGTACTATGAGGAAGAATACCCTCAGCCCAATGGATGCGGAGGAGACGCCGGAGGTGGTAATGCTCTGTGAGCAGGTGGCCACCCAAAAATAAAAAATCGATGTGCAAGAAAGTAACATCGCCGTCCTACAGGAGATGGTGCTTGCCATGAAGGCCACCCTTGCAGCCTAGGGGCTGCGAGTAGACCCCAATGGAAATGCACCAGCTGGGCACCCAACTAGCGTTCAAACTGTGCACCCCATTGGAGTGCCACCTGTTAATGCAGTCGGAGTGCCTCCCAAGCACCTGGCTACAGAGGCACGAGATTCACCAGCTAGGGCGCTTGTCGGGCACCCAACAAGAGTTGGAACCCCGATGCCACCATAGGAGTGTGGTAAAGGAAGAGCTAACGATAATCCTTCTCCATAGCAGAAGAGGGCTCGACAAGATCCCGAGGGCCACCAAGTTCGACAACAGGCTGGAAAAGGTGGCCCAGGGGTCCGAGGACACCGCCAGGCTGTCAGCGCCCGTGGAGCTCGGGGTGTTTAGCTCGACGCGCTCATACGAATCACGCGAGGGCCGGAGCTGGTGTCCTCTCGGGACCTCACCAGCCCCGAAGAAATAATGATCCAGGGATCTGCCCAAGAAATGCCCCGCAGAACCGAGAGCGAGGTATCAGTGCTTAGTATACGAAAATTTTGAGTCCGACGAGGAAACCGAAGTGGCTTGTCCCGAGGGTAACGGTGCGTTTCGAGGACAGGATGACCTGTGAGACAACCTCAATGCCTGAAGATGCAATAAGGTAGGAGGACATGAGCCCACTGGGAGAGGTCTGTCAAACGTCCGGGATAATCTCAATGCTCGGAGAAGAGATAACCTGGCTCAGAGCATCAATCGAGGTCGTGACCCACTCCGTGTAGAATTAGAAAGTCTAAAGCAGATAATGCTCAGGATGGTCATGTGACAAGTGCCAGCACTTCGCCAACATCCCTCATGCGCCTCCAAATGAGCTTACACAGATGACCAGCCCATGGCCTTTTGCTATCTGGGGCATCGACCTTATCGGGTCCCTGCCTACAGGAAAGAGAGGAGTGAAATATGCCATAGTGATTGTTGACTACTTTACAAAGTGGGTCGAGGATGAGCCACTTGCTACAATCACCTCCAAAAAGGCCTTGGATTTTGTAACGTCCCAAATTACATAATAAGGCTTAGGGCCTTAATTAGGGGGTCAGGATGGAAAATTATGGAAATTACATGTTTATGTGTTATATATGTGTGTAATTATGTGATTATGTGAGTTATATTATAATATGAGTTGATATGCATGTTTAGATGTATTAAATAAGCATGTGGGCCCGTTTCTTATTAGAATGGTAATTTTTGTAATTTTGTCAGTTATGGGTATATTTGGCATATATGTGATATATATGTAGGACTACATTATTATGTGGATATATTTGGGTTACTTGGCACGAGGCGATCCTAGGAAGCAAGCTAGTGGGAAAGTAACAATGGGATTAATACTTAACTTTGAGTGAGTCAAGGGGTATTTTGGGTATTTAGTACATTACCGGGATATTGGGTAATGGGAATGAGTATTTGAGGATATATTGGGAGATAGTGAGATCAGGAGGAAATTATGGGAGTTCTTACTATTTTACCCCTGGGGGCGTTTTTGGGACCCCAAGCCTTGGGTCTTACTTAAGGTTACTTAAGCTCGAAGTAACCTGACAGAAACAGATATATGTTCAAAAACACTTTTTCTCTCTCTCGCGTTATCCCTTTTTACCGTTCGTTGCATTTTCGAAGGAAACTTGAGTTTTAGGACTCAGATTCAAGCAAGGATAGAGTCATATCAAATCTAGGAAAGATTAGAAGCTTATTAGCCATAGGATTTAGCGAGAAACGACACAATCAGAGGTAATTTAAGCTTTGAATTTCTGAGTTTCAGTTTCCCAAAGTTTCTTAAGTTTTGAATTTGGATTCTATGTTTTGAGGAGTTTTTGAATGGTTTGAAGCTTGGGTTTTGATGGTTTTGGTCCATTGAGATGATTTGGAATTTTTTTTTTTTGGGATTTGGATATGTTTGTATACGTTTATGGAAGGTTTTGAAATGGGAAAAACAGAGTTTTTGGTTGGGTTCGAGGTTGGGCCACGACCCTGTTCTTGGGCGCCGTGGCCCAAGCTTAAAGAAAGGGGAGTCCTGGTTGTTGGGGCATTTAGGGCGCGACACAAACAGAGAAGGGGTTGAGCCCCTAACTTGAGTGGGTTGCGGCCCAAAAAGGGAAAAATGGCCAAAATGGGTTTTTAGTGATTGGAACTTAAACCTTGGGGCTCAAGATTGATCCTACTACCCAATTTGGTAGGATTCGACATCCCGGATCCTAGGACTTGGTCCAGAAGCCTTTATTTACTCATTATTGACAGGATTCTATAATTTTTGTGCCTAGGTTATCGCTAGGGGGTCAAGATCAGGATCGTGCTCGAGGGTCGTTCTTAATTTATTTTACACTCAGACCCGAGGTAAGAAAATTGCACCCATTACGTGATGTACATGATTAAGGCTTGACCCAGATGTTGAATAAAGTTTTAATTGGGCATTGGCCCTGTAAACGCGCATGATTATGATTATGCCTATGATTATTGATGAAGCATGTTGAGTGCTCTATATATGGATGTTTGTTATATGATGAATGCCTGTTAGCATTATATATTTGGGAAAAGCATTGACTTTTTAGTCAAGGACGACAATAGCGCTGAGCGCTGGTCGCAAAGCATTGACTTATCAGTCAAGGGCGGCAATAGCACTGAGCGTTGGTTATAAAGCATTGACTTATCAGTCAAGGGAAGCATTAGCGCGCTGAGCGTTGGTCAATATGATTAGATCTAATCAAGAGCGCATTACATTCTTGTTCGACCTAATGGTCACAGAAAACTAAAGCGCCAGGTACGCTGGGCCAGCTCCAAGGCTGGTTATACAGAGGATAAGGCAATGGGCCCCAGGGTGACCTATTAGTCCCAGATCCTAGGGCGTTGAGACCGTAGTGTGACTTATTAGTCATGTGCTTAGGCAACGAGCCCTGATACAATCAGTTAATCATTTATTTAGGGCATTTGGTCCCATTTGACGTTGTAGTCATTTATATGAATGGTATACATGCATGAGTAGGGTTATTACTGTTGGGCATGTTTATTATGATATGGAAATGTGTTATTCACTGCTTATGAGCATGTTTAAATTTTCTTGCTGGGCCTTGGCTCACGGGTGCTACGTGGTGCAGGTAAAGGGAAAGGAAAGTTGAACCATCCATGGGTTGGAGAGCTTAGCTGGCGATGTGTACATATGCATCCGCTTGATCACCATGGCCAAGGTTTCTTAAAGGAACTAGGGTTTAACCCTATGTTTGCAGCTTAGGTCGGCGGGTTGTAACTTTTGAATTGCAATGACTATTTTGGAACTGTACACAACTTTGTAAACATTTATTATGGGATTCCATGTACATGTTAATGTTTTTAATGAAACATTCATTCCTTTTAATTGAAATTTTTAACCATGGATCAGTAATCACACTTAAATGCACGTTTATGGCCTAATGACTTGTTTAGTGAGTTAATTACTATTTAAAATACACAATGTAACGGTCTTGACTAACCAGGGCGTTACAGATTTTGTCATTAAAAACATCGTTTTCTGGTATGGGCTCCCGAGGAAGATAGTCTCCGACAACGGAACGGATTGCAGTTCGACAGTGAAGTATTCATGGACTTCTGTCAATGGCATGGTGCATCAAAAGCTTCTCCTCCGTGGCCCATCTGCAAGGCAATGGCCAAGTGGAAGCAGTTAATAAGACACCCAAGTCCACTCTGAAGAAAAGGCTGGAGTAGGCAAAATGAGCTTAGCCCGAGTAGCTGCCTAGGGCATTGTGGAGCTACTGCACCACTGCTAGGACCTTCACCAGCCATTCTCCTTTTTCGATGGCCTACGAGTACAAGGCTATGATCCCAGTTGAAGCAACAATCTTCACACATCGACAGAACACGATGACCTGACTACGAACCATGCCTTACTGCGAGAATCCCTGGACCTCGTGGAGGAGTTACGCGAAGCTTCTCAGCTTCGAGTAGCGTCCTACCAGCAGAAGGTAGCTAAGTATTTTAACTCCAAAGTAAAGGAAAGAAAGTTTGGGGTCGGATATCTGGTGTTGCGAAGAGTTTTCTTAGCCACCGAGACCTCGGTACAAGAGTGTTGGGACCTAACTAAGAAGGCCTATACCAAGTTAAGAGCATTGTGTGTCCAAGAACATACAAGTTAGCCCAATCGAGTGGGGAGCTGATTCCTTATCCCTGGAATACTAAGCATCTTCGCCGGTATTACCCGTGATATGAGCAACAAACATTATTTATTATATTTAATACCCCATGTAGCCTTTGAGCACATGTAATGGAAAGTGTGTATGTAAAACACGGTAAGAAATTTATTGTCTGCTTATATTCTTTGGTTTCCCTTATATTATATTATTGCTATGAAAAAGCACTCGCTCGCCTATACAAATGATCGCAGACTAGTCTCTGATCACTTGGGGGGCATGGGGTTTGGGAACGTCCTAGGAAACTAAGCTTTTCAAGCGGAGTAAGCCTAGTGTTGTCACCTCGGGTATAGAAAAAAACCTAGAAAACTAATCGAATTTAGCCTAGGAGACTAAGAAGAATAGGCTTAACACCTAGAAATTAGACAATCCTAGTAGCGCGAGAATGGACTTTGGTCACCTCCTGTGGACTACAAACTCGAGGAGTTCTAACCAAGTCTCTTTATCTCAAGATGCGAGCGGAAGGCTGAGTACCTCGTACTTGGTCATAGCGAGACTTGGGGCAACTCCCATGGGCATTGGGCTCGAGGAGCCTGGACCTAAGTCTGGGAGATCCGTGCACGGGGAGCTTGGCTAGTCGACAAGCGATGCACCCCTAATGTCACTTGATCCCACACGAAACCTAGAGAAAACCCAGTACAAAAGTCCAAAAGTGTGAACTTAGAGATTCAGGTTACCTCCCAAGGACAACGCACGCCTATGGAGTAATAACCAAATCCTAAATTGCAAGGAGTGGATGGATACCCGAGCCTTTCATGCTTGGACACCTCGTTAACATCACCTCCCGAGGAGGTGTGAGACGATCTGGAAGTGACGAGATATGCACTCAAAGAGCAGTGTTGAAACCCCTGCCTGACCTCCTGAGTAGTGCGTACTCAGGGGGCAGGCAGTTTCACGTGCAAGGTCCCTTGAAAGCCCGAATCTTTGGATTGCAGGGACATAGGACGCCGAGTTAGGACCAATAGTAAATTTTGCGTTAAAGTTACTTATAGGACTATGAGCCTACAAGAGACACTAAACGCTGGAATTGCTTTTAAAATGATTTGAGTTCTTGTTCTCGTGACAGTCATGTTATGTTGAATTTATAGAACCACGTTTTTAAAGTGATTTGAGCTCTTGTTAACACGGCAGTCATGTTACGTTGAATTTATAAAACTAGGTTTTTAAAGTGATTTGAGTTCTTGTTCTTGTGGAAGTCATGTTACGTTGAATTTATAAAACCAAATGCTTAAAATGGTTTGAGTTTTTGTTCTTGTGGTAGTCATGTTACGTTAAATTCATAGAACAAAAAAAAAATTAAAAAAGCAAGGCAAGCTGCATAATTCTTAAACGGGAAAGTAATTACAACTATGCTCGGGGGCTCAAGCGCTGTTTGTCTATACCCCAATAAGTTATGGCACGCAGTTCTCGAGGACCTTCTCCACCAATTCAATGATCGGGTTTGTACTCGGGACACCTTCTGCCTGTGTAGTTTTAGTAGCCGGAGTCACCTCACTTGGCTAGATGGCCTTGGTAGACGGGGTCACCTCGACTGTTTGAGCCACTTGGATCGCCTGGGCAGCTGAAGCTGCTTCTGCAACCTAGGTCGCCCGAAGATGCTCTTCGAAGATGAATCTATACTTATTGGGCTCTCCGGTGAAATCCAAGCTCATGTCTTGGTTATGATACCAGGCCACATAGAAGGCATCCTCGACGATTTTCTCGACTTCTTTTTCCAGCTTCTCCACTCGAAACCGAGAGGATCTATTCATCTTCATGGCTTGGAGGGATTTTCTCTCCCCTAGCTCAGCTCGGTCGATGACCTCCTTAGCTAACTCCCGAAGTAGGGAGTTTTCAAGGACCACTCGGGCAACCTCAGCTATAGCCTTCTTAGCCTCCTCTTGGGCTAGCTGCCTACTCTTAGTGAACATTTTCGTCTTCTCCTTGGCCCGCTACATGTCCTCGGTGGCCTTCTGGACAGCTTCCTCAAGCTCCCGAGAGCGTTATTTCTCGTCTGTGAGGGCAGTCTGGCCTTAGGCAAGCTCTTCCCGAGGGCCTTGGATTTTCTCCTTGAGGGAGGTTATTTTGTCCCGAGACCTCTAGAGTTCATATGAATTCTCCATCATGATGTCTCCTAGGCGTTGGCAGGCTAAGGCGGATTGCAAAAAGAAAAAATAAAAGAGGGAAAAGGTTAGCCTAATAAAGCCTCGCTAAATTGAATTCAAACGTGAGAATGAATAACTTACCCAGACATAAGCAAATCGACACGAGGCCACGAGAGAAGCCTCGTTATTGTTGCCTAGTTGGGAGAAGCTTTGGGCGGTCAACTCGCACATAGTGGAGCTGATCCCCTGAAGGAGCTCGACAGCGAGAGGAGCAACGATCTCCCCTAGCTTGGCGGAGAACAAAGTCTCCAGCTTGGCCTGACTTATTGGAGGAACGACTGGCCTATCCCGGGGTGGCTTAAGTTGGCAAAGGGTCTCGGCTATCTCGTGCAGGGCCTTGTTACCTTCCTCCAACCTCACCTCAAAATATTGAAGCATCTTCTCGTATTGCTCTAGCAGGCCCCCCTCATATTTCTCGGGATACACCAGAAGTTGGATATGGGGTGACGCTGCCTCTTACTCCGAGTCTTGGACTGACCCTTGGATCGACTCTTGGACCGCCTCTTGCTCCAACTCTTGGACCACCTCTTCTGGCCTGGGTGAGGATGGAATCTACAGTACTGGGGGTGGATCGACTTCAGGAATGGTTGTGGGAAGAGTAAGGACCTTCTGCATCTTGGTTGGAGGAGGGGGTTCTGGATGCTCCTGGGGGCGTGATGACCCTTCTCCCACCGAAGAGCTTGGGGGTTCTCTAAGCCTCAGGGAAGACCAGACAATGTTGGATAATCCCATGTGAGCTGCAAGAACAAATTAAATAGTTAGTGTATTTCCCTTCAGTAAATTAATGCCATAACATAAGATACTCAGAGGCCCGCCGTGAGTTAAGCCTCGGTGTAGACAGTGAGGGTGTCTTATTCTATTTCTGACCTTGCAACTCATGTTGGTGCCATATTGCCAAAACCAGTCCGAGTTGAAAGACGTCACTAAGTCTAAGGGTACAAAGCCCCGATGAGTTGACTGTCTCCTCGGACGATGGAGATACACGTTTATTAAATCTATGTAATCTTGGAATTCTTCCCTAGTCCAGCGCCGATATGAAATTTGTCCAAAACGTGCTCGGAATTTATCCTATCCCCTACCCAGGGAGTGTGATATAAGGTGAGGGGTAGTTTACTTGGAGTAGTGTGCGAGGCTTCCATCCCCGCCTGAAGCTCTTCCTTGAGCTCCCGATCCTCCTGGGCTTTTTGAGCTTCTTCCGCGGCACGCATGTTCTCCAGCCTTTCCTCCACCAGCTGCTTCTGTAAAGCCCTCTGGGCCAACTAGTCTATGTAGTTGATGTGACGGGATGCCAACTCCCGAGACTTTTTAGACTGGCGATACTTGGTTAGCTCCAAGTTGCTGATTCTTTGTTCCACGGTTGAGAAGCCCCGACCTAATGAGGTTTGCTTCAGTCACCAGGACTCTAAGGTCCGAATATCGGTCGGGGAGAGCCTTCGTCGCTTGGAGATGATCCTCGAAGAGTTTAATGTAGTGGGTTCAGTGGAAAGGACCTATTCAAAAGGAATTAACTAAGTGTCGAACACAAAAAAATCCTTAAAAATGTGAAAGATAACATGGTAGGGAAGATACTCACCAACTCTAGCAAAGTCGAGAATCAGGGTCGAATTGCTGCGATTCGGGAAGCCTTTCATGAAGAAAAAGGCGTCCTTGTAATCCCGAGAATGATTCTCGTTATGGTGAGGAGCCTTGTGGTCGAGTGACAAGGCTGCGTACTTCTCCAAGGCATAATACCCGTCTCATTTGGTGTTCTTTTTTCGTGGAGTGGTGCCGAAGCTGTAGAAGTAGAGGATCTCCGCTGGCGAAGGCTCAGGCCATTTCTGCTTCCAATACATAATGTACATCCCCGCAAGCACTCTTTAATCATTGGGGGAAAGCCAGAAAATGGCTATCCCCATGAACTTCAAGAAGTTCACAAAATATTGTTTGAGGGGTAGGATATCCCTTGCCATCAGGTGGGCCTGGCTCTAGACGCCCATGTCGTTGACGCTATGGTGCGCCCTTTCGGACTCTCAACAGAGGCGGATGAGACACTTGTCCCCGACCGAATAGTGCCTCATGATAGCCTCAATGGCATCGGGGTGTCGAATGGTAATCCTATGCTTTAAACCCATCGCCCTCGTACATTTGTGTAGGGTGTGGAAGCGGGGCTATGCTAACCTCCTCCACGGTTAACCCCTGTCTTCGGGCATTTTGAGCCTCTCTGCCACTTGGTTGTCGGGATGAACGACTAACTCCCCAGCTGGCTCTTGGGCTCCCATCCTTACAATGCCTTTGGAGGCACCTTGTTCTCGGGCCATATCAGAAATCTCCTGGTCGAAGAGGTAGAACCCGTGTTCGTGTAGCTGTCGGAGTTCCTCGGACATCTGAGACAAAAACCAAGCAGTTAGTGTTTTGACCAAAGGAAAGATGGCCAAAACACGAATGACTCTTGGGATACTGCTCGGGGAGAAGAGAAAGAGTTTGGAAAGGTGGGGTATCCCCAATGCCTAAGGACAAGCTAGAGGGGATGAATCTACCGAAATTTGGGAATTCCCCAAATTCCGGTCACAAGCCCAGAAACGCAAAATTGACATAAAACTTTTGAGGGCCATTTTGAACATCCCTAATACCAAAATGTGCCTAAGATAACTCGTGAGAGCTAAAAACAGAATCCTAAATGTCATATCACTGGAATTCCTAAACATAAATCAAGAATCCTCAAGCATAAATAAAAATAGAAAGGCACTTAGCCGAGATGAAGCGAAGGTAGGTGCTGAGGCGAGTCCTGACCCTAAGATATCGTTTGTCGTCTGCCCAGGAGTAAGAAAATCCACGCGGAAAAATGGTTGAAGATAAGGGTGAGGAAGAAGAGAGGCTTTTGTGAGGTTTTTGGTTTTCGTATGGTAACAGTGTGAAACTGATAAGGTTTTTTCTGGATTTTATACCCAATAAAACTTAAAGGGAAAGCAACTTCCCCAAGACCGTCAATTGGCTTCCCTGATAAGGTCACGAGGATGATCCAGCGATCAGGGTTCAAAAGGCACGAATCACAATCATTGTTTCTTTGGGAAAAGACGCCTTGGGTGCCAAGTAGACGTTTGGGATCTCAAAGTTGAACCCTAATCAAATGCATGGATTGACGAGCCCAACAATGGGGCGTCGACACGTGGGTTCACCTTTGAGAGTGACGTCAGAGGAAAGCCTAAACGTTTCTCCCTCCAATTGTTCAAATCGTTCCTCTTAATTTAAGTCTCCACTACCCGAGGGCGAGTAGAGACTTGGGGGGAAAATTTTGTCTGTATTTTCGCCTCCGACACGTGACAACTCACAATGACTGGTTTGGATGGTCTTATACGTCTTTGGAGTATGTTACTCCCCGAGGGCTCTTCAAGGCGAAGATCCTTTTAGGTGAGGTCGCCTGTCTCCGCCAGTGGGTAGGTTGTGGATTCCTTAAAGGTAGATTACTCTTTGAGGCTTGCCCTCGGAGCCGGAGGTTCTCTAGCTCAGGCAATTAAAGCGAGGGCTCTCATCCCCCCAGTTGTCTCCCAGGTCCGAGGTTCCAGTTCTTGAACCAAGATAAGGCGCCAGGTGTCAGCCAGTGCGGGTTTATAGCATCAGAGGAGCACCTGACAACCTTTTAGGCGATCTGCCTACAGTGTTGTTGATTGTACGACTAGACAATTCGCACTCCCACTATGTCGTTTGACACAGAAATATGTATAGCTGCCCTGACAGTACCAGGGGCATGTTCCCCATAAAGTAGGTACCTTTCTGCAGTGGGCCCCGCGGATCTCGCTTGGGTCGTGGTCTCTATTCAATGCAGCCCAATGCATTGAATTGGTATTAATCCCTCCATAACGAGAATAATGTATTTTATTTACAAATGATTAGTATTAATTACCCCAGCCTCTATAAATAGAGTTGGGAGTCTTATTGTAAAGGGGTCACTATTTTAGAGGAAAAACACCTTGTACTCAGAGCAATCTAAACGTTGCCTAAGAATACACCATTGGAACTTGTCATCACAAGCTTCCAATCCTCTTAATACCAGAGATTTGTGGACTAGGGTTCTTTTATAACCTGAACCACATAAAAATCATTGTGTTCGTATTGCTTATTTCTTTAATTTCTCATTTTAAGGTTGATAGCAAAAAAGACAGTCAACAATTTTGTTTTCAATAAGCTTTAATGGTGCTAAATCCAATGTAAGAATCATATAAGTAGCTCATGATTAGAGTAAACAGAAAAAATCAGAGAAATTCTTTGAAGGCTTATCTAGTTGGTTTGATGAGTGCTTATTTAGTTGATATTATGGCTGATTTTGTCACTATAAAGACACTGAATTCTCATTTTGTTCTTCAATTCATACAAGGTCACAAGAACTAGGGAAAATAGTACCCATCAAAACAATGGCATTGTAAATTTTTTGTCCTCTGTTTAACTCTCCTTTAATGGCCAGTGGTACAACTTATATTATTGTGCTATATATCTAATCAACATGGCTGAATTTTAATGAACTTTTTTTTATCATTTTTTTTATGTGTTTTCATTCTTGCAAATTGTTGCGAGTGTACTCTGCTTGTAGATTTTGTTCAATAGTTTTGGCATTTTGGGTGTTTTTAATAGTTTTTCTATGCATTGTATGTAGCAAGAAGGCTTTTGTTTTATCTTATGTTTCTTGATGATTCTATACTTATTGAAAGATGAGTGCTAATGATCGACAGGTAGTATCACTATTGATCTATTCCCATTTGTTCTTTACATGTGAAACTTTTAAATCATACCAACCAATGACAAAGTTTGTTGGGAATCAGTTTTTGTATTTGAATGTTTCTTAACTTGGCTTTAAAAGTTTGATTGTTCAATCATTGAAAGAAGTTGTAGAACCAAAGAAGACAAGGCATCGCTAGAAGGTCCAAATGGCAGAGTTATTAATAAAAATGTAATTTCAATTAAAAAAATAAAATTTTATGTCAATGAACATTATCATGAATTTAACCAGTCTATTCATTTTAAATTTTATTTAATTAAATTTTTGGGTTCATCAAAATTTAATATATACAACATTTGTTAAAAAAATATTAAATTTAAATAGTTTTTAGATTTAGGTTCACCACTCAGATATTCTATTTTTGTTATATTTTCAGATATTTTATCAATTATAGATTCAGTTTTTTAAAACTAAAAAATAGTTTACAGATATTGAACCAATCACATTTTCATAAACATGTTTTAACACACTAAATTCATATTTTCATTTCAGAATTATACTTTTAAAAAATATAATTTTCAAACCACATACCAATCAGGCCAGCCCTAAATAATTAAATTTGAATTTGAAACACATATAATTAATGGCAGTTTGGTCATATTGATAAAATTTTATTGATCAAAATTGAGGTCATGGTACCAAATATATATGATTTCAAATTACAAGGTACCAAATGAGCATTATTAAAAACATAGGGTATCAACTACCAAATATGTCTTTTGATAAAACACATGATACCAAATGAATATTTAGCCTTTTAGAAATTAAAAACTTATTAATTAACCTTAAATAAATCATAATTTTTAACACAATTAATAAAAAAACTGAGATCTCTTCCTCAATCGTTCTCCCTCTATTCCCCTCACTGTCCATCTTCAAACCCAGTTCAAGCAAATATCAAACTAAAAAATTTCAAATCCAAAAATTCCAAACTCAGTTCAAGCAAATACTTTGCAAAATCATATATGCTTGCGAGTGCAAAGTAGAGCTCAGAATAACTCAATGGACTATTAGGCATGTAAATGGGGCGGGTTTGCCCCGCCCCGTCCCAATAAGTTACTTGGAGCGGGTCAGGTCGACCCGCACCAACTGAATCAGGGCAGGTTTGACCCGACTTGTTTCACTTTTTTTTTAAGAAACATTGAATTATAGTTGATTTTTTTTAAAGGCTTAACAAATTTTTTTATTTCTTTTCTTTCTTCTGATGAAAAAGTCTCAACATATTTCAAACATCCATATATTTCTTTGTAAAAAAGAAAACATATTTTTCAACATTTCTAAATCCATCAAATTAATTCTTAGAAAATTATAATTTTAGAATTCTCCCTAAGCTTAAATTATTATTTTTTATTACAATATTTATATTTTTCACTTCGTATCAACTACACTCTTAAATATTTTATTTTGTTTTTTATTTTAAAATTTACAAAAATAAATACAAGAATAAGGATGAATTATATCAAACATATTTTCCAATATTTATAATTCTTTCATAGAGTAGTTGTGAAATAAAAAATTATATAAATCTTACCCTTAAAGTCTATTTATAATTGATGATATTCTAAACCACATATAAAATGTCAATTTTAAGTAATATGCATGTATATAAGTAGCATTAGAGAATTTGATTAAATCATATCACTATATTATCATTTAAATCAAGAATTCGCCAAGTATAATGAGAGTTTCTCAAGAGAACAAAGTATAATAAAACTATCATATACAACATAGTGCTCCACTTTCAGTGCTTCAAAAGTAAATTGACTTTTCTCTTCTTCATTGATCTGCTACCTTAATCATCAAGATAAATTATGTATGGCTCCTACAAAAAATATATATGTATTTATAATGTATTTGATGACTTATAAAAACTGAACTAATTATCATAGTTGGATCTACATCATTATCTTCATCATTTCATGGTGACTAGTGGAGTCATTTCTGTAAAAAAAATTAAATAAATAAATATCAAAATAATACAACTAAATATGAATATATATATATATAAAGATAAGTATATTTATATTTTTTTGTCATTTACCAACCAATTTTGAGTGCATATCAATGCTTCTAATGTAGAAGGATGAAGTCTCGCTCGGTGTGAACCCACATGTCTACCACCAGTGCCAAATGTAGATTTTTAAGCAACAGTGCTAATAGGCACAACAAATATATCTTTGGCAATCATATTCAACACAGGATATTTGAGTAGTGTTAGTTTCTAATAATTGCATATAACAAAGAACTCATCAATCCTAAGTGTCAATTTATCTTCTAAATAATGTTCTAACTCTGACTTCATATTCTCTGCACCATAGGCAACTATAAGATACATGTCAAAGTTAGAAAGAACATCCATTTGTGTTGAAGAAGATGCTGATACACTATCCATTTCCTGACTTCTTTCTCTTAGATTAGGAAACTTAGAATTGTACACTTCCAGTAGCTCATAACAAAGCTTGCAGACCTTCTCAATTTCAATCCCATATTGATCATTTCCATAAATTGTTGGAAAATAATATTCGATCAACATAAACTTATATCTTGGATCCAAAACAATTGTCACAGTCATAAGTCAATGAATCTCTTCCCAATACTTTTGACACTTAGACATCATTTGAGTTGCCATGTCCCTAATAAAGGGCTCATCTGATGTCATCCATGCTTCAATTCTCATCTTAATTTGACACATCTTTGGGAAAAAAAGATTAGCCGTAGGATACTTAGTTCCAGAAAACAACTATGTCACCTTATGAAACACTTCCAAGTTGTCACACAATTTCGGATACCAAGTCTTGTTCCAAATGTCCTGCAACATCAAATGAAAGAGAAGTTCTCTTAAAACATATCTAAAAGCATCACATAAGTTCCATAGAACTCTGCAATAACTAATATATCTCTAGCTTCACCTAAAGAACTCAAGAATTCTTGTGTAGAATGAATGTCAACCATGTTTGGTGCATTCTTTTCCCACCATTTTGGCGGCTCCTTTTTAGAAACAGTTGCATGCACCTGTACGAAGCAAACAAAAGAAAACTTATAAGCATAACACCACATCAGGAGAGTTCGGCACAATAATTCAAAAGTAAACTGAAACCATTCTTCCAATAATTTTTTGAAAACAAAAGATACCCATTATCACTTTAACAAAGTGAATTGAAACTAAGGAATATGTAGGTGTTAAAAGTAAATGCACGTGATGTTACTAAGATGTGAAGCAGAAAGCTAAACCAACATGAGTAAATACATATTCCAACTTAACAGGAAAACACACTCTACAATCAGAATAACAACATGGAAATTTATAATTTCAAAGATACCAATGTCAGCTCCAATCAAATTATAATAATATGCCAGAAGAAAAATTGTCCGGATATGACATAAATTTATCATTCATCAGCAACAATGCTGTGCAGCGTAAATTCTTATTTCCTATTTTCCAAATTGTCCTCCTTGCATCGCTCTCCGGCAGTTATTCTCATTTTGTGGTTTGATACTTTTGCCTTCTTCGTGTTTGGGTGTTCATTCTTTGGTGTTCGCTTTCTTCATTTTCTCTTTCAATTGCTTTTGCTTTCGAGATTATGGCAGAGATAAAATCAGATTCGAAATCAGTGGTTGTTTCTGATGTGGTTCCCGTGATGTCTAAAATCACGGACCATAAATTGATTGGTTCGAATTATTTGGAATGGAGTAAGAAGATTCGACTATAGCTGAGGAGTATTGACAAAGATGATCACTTGACTGACGATCCTCCCAAAGAAAAAGATGATTCAAGAAAAATATGGCTCCGTGAGGATGCTCGCTTGTTCCTTCAAATTCGAAATTCTATCGATAATGAGGTAATTAGTTTGATTAATCATTGTGAATTAGCTAAAGATCTAATGGATGACTTGGAGTTTTTGTATTCTGGCAAAAACAACATATCTCTCATATATGATGTTTGCAAAGCCTTTTATCGTGCGGAGAAACAAGATCAGTCTCTTATGAGTTACTTTATGGCATTTAAAAAAACATATGAAGAGCTTAATGTGTTATTGCCATTTAGTCCTGATGTGAAGGTTCAACAGCGCCAATGAGAGCAGATGGCTTTTATGAGTTTTCTTGCAGGACTCTCATCTGAATTTGACTCTGCAAAGTCACAAGTTCTCTGTGGTTCTGATGTCTCCTCTTTACAAGATGTGTTTACTCATGTTCTTCGCATAGAAACATCCTCTTTAGCTCCTCTTAATAGCGCCTTGGTGAGTCGTAACAATTCTGCACCATGGAAAAACTCTACTCCAAGTGGATACAAAGGAGGTAATTCACAAGGACCTGATAATCGAACACCAGATTCCAGGAGCATCATGTGCAACTATTGTAAGAAACCAGGCCACACCAAGTTTGAGTGTAGGAAGTTATAGTTCAAAAATCAGCAAAAACACTCTGCTAATATTGCAAGCACTAGTGATGCATCTAAAAAATTGATCCTTATTTCTGCTGATGCATTTGCCAAGTTCTCGAGGTATCAGGAATCACTTAAGTCTTCATCTCCTTCTGTCACTGCGATAGCTGATTCAGGTAACTCTAATGCATGCCTTCTTTCCACATCCTCAAAATGGGTCATTGATTCTGGTGCCACAGATCATATGACAGGTAATTCCAGTCTCTTTTCCACTTTTCAGTCTCATAGTCCCACTTCTACTGTTACCTTAGCTGATGGATCACCATCTTCTGTTCTTGGATCTTACACTGTTGCTCCCACACCTCTGCTCACTTTGTCATCAGTCTTACATTTACCTAATTTGTCATTTAATTAACTTTCTGTTAGTCAACTCACTCGTAATCTAAACTGTTCAATCTCATTCTTTCCCGATCATTGTTTGTTTCAGGATCTTATAATGAAGAAGATTATTGGTAAAGGACATGAATCTGGCGGCCTGTATGTTCTTGATCCACTTCCACCAGCCTCTATTGCTTGTCCGAGTGTTGCTTCCGCTTTTGAGGCTCATTGTCGTTTGGGCCATCCATCCCTTCCTCTGCTCAAGAAACTCTGTCCCCAGTATAGTAAGGTGTCTTCATTAGATTATGAGTCATGTCAGTTTGCCAAACATCATCGTGTTAGTTTGAGTCCTCGAGTCAATAAACGTGCTAGTGTTCCTTTTGAGTTAGTTCATTCTGATGTTTGGGGTCCTTCTCCTATTTTGTCTCAACCTGGATTTAGGTATTTTGTTACTTTTGTGGATGATTATTCTCGTGTAACTTGGTTATATTTAATAAAAAATCGTTCTGAGTTGTTTTCTATATTTTGTGCTTTTTGTGCTGAGATTCAAAATCAATTTAATGTGTCTGTTCGTATTTTGCGAAGTGATAATGCCAAAGAGTACACATCTACTCAATTTCAATCTTACATGACCTCTAATGGCATGCTTCATGAAACTTCTTGTGTTGATACTACACCTCAAAATGGTGTAGCAGAACGTAAAAACAGACATCTTCTTGAAACTGCATGTGTCCTCTTGTTTCAAATGAAAGTTCCTAAACCTTTTTGGGCCGATGCAGTTTCCACAGCATGCTTTCTTATTAATCGCATGCCATCCTCTGTACTTAATGGTGAGATCCCATTTAAAATTCTTTTTCCTGGTAAGTCATTGTTTCCAGTTGCTCCTCGGGTATTTAGCAGTGTTTGTTTTGCTCGCGATGTCCGTCCACATGTCACCAAATCAGACCCTAAGTCATTAAAGTGTGTCTTTCTTGGTTATTCTCGTCTTCAGAAAGGGTATAGGTGTTATTGTCCTGATCTCAACAAATATCTTGTTTCTATTGATGTTACTTTTGTGGAAAATACACCTTATTTTTCATCTTCACCTACTCCTACTCGTCAGGGGGAGGATGATGATTTGTTGGTATGTTCTGTCACATCCTCTGCGCCTGATACATGTTTTGACGAGTCTCTTGTTCCTTCACCTGCCTCGGTCATAGCTCCCGCAATGCCTACACCTCCACCACCTCCACCACCTCCACCACTTCCTAAGCCTCCTATAGTGTACACCAGGCGTCCACCTCCTCCACCTCCCGTTTCATGTCCTGCACCTGCATCTTCGTCATCAGATCCGGCACTCAAAGATGATCTTCCCATTGCACTACGTAAAGGTAAACGCCAATGTACATACCCTGTTTCTTCTTTTGTTTCTTATAATCATCTCTCATCTTCTTCTTGCTCTTTTATTGTTTCTCTTGATTCTATCACTATTCCTAAAACTGTTCTTGAAGCGATGTCTCATTCTGGCTGACTTGCTGCAATGATAGAAGAGATGAATGCTTTAGTTGCAAATGGTACTTGAGACTTGGTTAATTTGCCTTCAGGAACATGGGCCATAGGGTGCAAATGGGTGTTTACGGTTAAAGTCAATCCGGATGGAACAATTGCTCGCTTAGAGGCCCGTCTTGTTGCCAAGGGTTATGCTCAAACTTATGGAGTGGACTATTGTGATACTTTTTCTCCTGTTGCTAACACATCTGTTCGACTGTTCATTTCCATGGCAGCTACTCATCATTGGCCTTTGCATCAGCTTGATATTACAAATGCTTTTCTTCATGGAGATCTTGAGGAAGAAGTATATATGGAGCAACCTCCTGGGTTTGTGCTCAAGGGGGGTTAGGTCGAGTTTGTCGTCTTCACAAGTCTCTATATGGTTTGAAACAGAGTCCTCGTGCTTGGTTTGGTAAATTTAGTCAGGCTATTGAGAAATTTGGTTTGTTGAAAAGTAAGTCAGATCATTCTATGTTCTATAAAAGATCAACTGCTGGTATCATTTTGTTAGTTGTGTATGTGGATGACGTCGTTATTACTGGAAATGATACTGAAGGCATCTCTTCCCTTAAATCATTCCTTCATACCCAGTTTCACACGAAGGATTTGGGTTGCTCAAGTATTTCTTGGGAGTTGAAGTCACTCGGAGTAAACAAGGTATTTTTCTGTCTCAAAGGAAGTATGTACTTGATTTGTTAACTGAGACAGGAAAATTGGGAGCAAAACCTTGTAGTGCTCCAATGAATCCAGCTATGCATCTGACACGTGATGGGGAACCATTTGAAGATCCTGAGAAATATCGCAGATTAGTTGGAAAGCTGAATTATCTTACTATGACTCGTCCAGATATTGCATTCTCAGTTAGTGTTGTTAGTCAATTTATGTCATCTCAAACAATTCATCATTGGGCAGCCTTAGAGCAAATTTTGTGTTACTTGAAAGGAGCACCCGGAAGAGGTATTGTTTACAAGGATCATGGGCACACCCAGATGGAGTGTTTCTCAGATGCATATTGGGCTGGTTCCAAGGTGGATAGACGATCCACTTCAGGTTATTGTGTCTTTGTTGGAGGTAATTTGGTCTCTTGGAAGAGTAAGAAACAAAATGTTGTGTCCAGATCCAGTGCTGAATCAGAATATAGGGCTATGGCACAATCTGTGTGTGAGATAGTGTGGATATATCAGCTTTTGATTGAAGTAGGATTTCAGACTTCAGTGCCAGCAAAATTATGGTGTGATAATCAAGCTGCTCTTCATATTGCCTCAAATCATGTGTTTCATGAGCGAACTAAGCACATTGAGATTGATTGTCATTTTGTTCGTGAGAAAATTCAACAAGGCTTAATCTCTACAGAATATGTGAAAACTGGAGAACAATTAGGAGACATTTTTACAAAGGCTTTGAATGGGGTGTGGGTTGATTATCTTTGTAACAAGCTGGGCATGATTAACATCTATGCTCCAGCTTGAGGGAGAGTGTTAAAATAATTAGCTGTAAATTAGCTAGAAGATAGGGTCAATTGTAATTATTTCGTTTCCTATTTTCTCTCATACTTTCCTATTTTAGTTTCTCCTAAGTTGTATAAATATATGACATTCACATGAATAAAACATACAATTCTATTCACCATTCTCTACAGTCTTAAATACTTAAATCACCATCATCCCAAGCAAAAGTGAATATGAAAGCATCTGCATTTTTAATAATTTTAGTATTTTATTGAATTTTTTTAATAATTTTTCTTTAATTTTTTAAGATCTTATAAAATCAGATTTTTAAATTTTTATAATTAAATGGGGTATAATTTGGTAGTTGTCAAAGTTTAGGAGCAAAAATGCTAATTATTTTATACAAATTATAACATGGGGCACAATATGATAATATCAATAGTTTAGGAGGATATTTTAATTGACCGTATATTTTATGGGGCACAATCTAGTATTGTCAAAAGTTCAGGAGGCAAAAATGCTATTTATTTTATTTTAATTATTATAGCCATTAATTGAATAATATATATTTATAAATAAAATTTTATTCGCTTTAATTTTTTTTAATTAAATAATTAAAATTTGATCAAATAAACTTTTTAAATTCATACTTTTAATTTAGAATTTTTTTAATATTTTATTATATTGAATATTATTTCTAAAAGAAAATTAAAAAAATATTTAATTTTAAAATTAAAACTACAACATATAATATATAAATCAAAATATAGAAATACCAAAATTTAAATTATTATGAACACTAAATTTAAAAATAATAAACAACATCAAATACTTTACTTCAAAACTAGAATGCATTATATTTTTATATGTAAAAAGTGTGTATCTAACAGATGATTGGCTTAACAATATTTTTAAATAAAAATTATGATATTATTTAGAGAAATTTACATTCCATATTGTTTTTTATAATTTAATTACAAAAATCACCTACAAAATTTTATTTACAAAAATACATTGCCATGTCATAAAAAAATACCGAATTCTAAAAATAATATATCTGAATTTGAAACTTTTCTGAAATCTCAGGGTTTAAAAAAGTAACATTTTGATTACTTAAAATGTTAATAAGTTACCAATTAATTATTTTTTTCATTAAATTTTTTATTTTTATAGCATATTATTTTATATACATTTTAGTTACCTCAAATACTTATTTTTTGAAATTTTTTTTTATCTTAAGACACTGATTAGTTATTTTGAAGTTATATTATGGTGTCTTATTACTTAAGATACTTTTACGTTGCTGATTAGTCATTTCTTAGAAACTAATGAGTTATAATAAAATATACAAATTACTATATAACTTATTATTAAAAGTTACTTTTAATATATTATACAGTGATTTTTTTACATTATTCTATTTAAAAGTTACCAAGCAATATCATACAAAATCTATTTTAAAAAAATTACTTGGAACATTTTTAAATAAATTTAAGTTGTTTAGAATACAATATAGTATCTTTAAAATGTAAAATAAGAATACAAATTTTAGTATATTAAATTTTGATCAAGTTTAAATTTAGTTACTTTTTTGTCAACATAATATAAAAAAGAAACTAAAAAGTTTTTTTTTTTTTTATTCCGTTCATCTTCTCCGGCGATGGCCAAAAATCATATGCTTCTCACATATCAAAATAATCACCTTGAAAAGTAGGTCGCGGTGTGGCCGGAAAAAGATTTTTGTAATTAAAGATAAGAGAGAATGTAAGAAATTAATAAAAAAAAGAGTATAGTGGAGAGAGAGAGAGAGGGGCCTCGTACCATGAAAACAAAAGTTGAAAAAAGCGGTATAAAAAACAGTAAAAAAGTAACTAATTGGTAACTTATTAATATTTTAAGTAACCAAAATGTTACTTTTTTAAACCTAGAAAAATAGGAAAATCGAGATTTCGTGAAAGTTTCAAATTCAGGTATATTACTTTTAGAATATGATATTTTTAGATGACGTGGCAATGTATTTTTGTAAATAAAATTTTGTAGGTGATTTTTGTAATTGTTGACGTCGTTTTTCGTCAACAGTGAAAGAAGAGCACGTAAACAATAATCAGTAATGGCCAATAAACATATGATAATACACACACGATTTTTTACGTGGTTCAGCAGTTAAAATCTGCCTAGTCCACGAGTCTTTGTTATTAAACTCAAGATGATCTCTGAAAATTCTTCAAGGATGAATTCTTCAGAGTTTTCTCTCAAGATCACCAAAATTCTGTCCTTTACAATAGTGCATGACCTCTCTATTTATAGAGAAGATTTCAGAATACTATCCCACATATTTCGGGTGGTTACTCTATATTTGCAAATAAATTAAATGGCATTAAATGCCTGCAATCCGATATAAAAGGAAACGTCCCCTTAAGACTAGGGGGCGTATAACTAATCAAATAATATCCTTTGATTGTAGGGGATTTACAGTAATAAATGTAGACCGCTTCTCTTATAGATGACTCATTAGGATATTCAAAGTTATTATCCTATATCACCAAGGCCATATTCTCCCAGGTTTCTTACTGACTTTCGAGCTATAACATATCTCGAGGCCACATGACTTCGAGCTCGTACGCGCGTCAGGCTCGGAGCCCCTGATCCGAGGTCATCCTCAAGAACAGATGCACCTCGGGGTCTACCTTTCGAGCCTGTGAGGATTTCGAGGCTACCATCTTCGAAGTCGTCTCTGTTTTGTAGGCTCGATGTTTAGATTTCGCACATATTCCAGACTTTACGAGTTCATTCATTATGACTCCAGCTTTCGAGGTCACAATTCTCATGGCTCAAAATCTGGGTATAACAGTAATTATTTCATATTATAGGTATATAATTGTAAAAATCCCTATTATTTATTTCTTTTAAGATTATAGATAATTGTTTGACTTATTTTAAAAAAAAATATTTGTGTCATTCTTTTATAATATATGATATTGTTTATTTATTTAAAATTTAAATAATAATTGAAAAATATAATAATTTTTAAATAAAACTAAGCAAATGCACGTTGCTTGTAACTAGTAAATAGAAAATCATTTTATTTGTTAGTTATTTTAAAAAATAATTTAAGGGTATTTGACTTTGTTAACTATGCTATTTATTATAGCTTTATTGAAAAAACTAGTAGAGGGACATTCATTGGATTTCTCTAAGGCTATCTCCAACCCATAACACCATATATGATGTTGCACCAACACCAAAATTAAAGAATCTTAGTACAATATTTTTTTTCCATTCCAACCACAACATCAAAAATTATACCAAAATTTATATTCTTTATTATTTTATCTTATATATAAAATAATATACATATATGTTTAATATTAAATACTAATATAAAAAACAAAATAGTAAATTTTTTTTTACCGTTGCTATAGTACTCTCCCATATTTGGTAGGGTACTGTAGCTTGACAGCATAATGGTGGGATAAATGCAGTTGAGTTGGATTTGATTTTGTGACTTTTTGGTACTATATTTGCTGTTTTAAAGTCCGGTTGGAGCTGCCCTAAGGAACCTTTATTGCACTAACTAGTGATGCACATGGGGCGAGGAATTAGCGGGGAGTGCTCCCCCGTCCTCATTTATATTTCTAATCCCCGTCCCTGCTTATTCCCTGTCGGGGACGGGGTGGGGAATCCCCTATTGGGGCGGGGAATCCCTACGGGGAACCCATTTATTTAAAAAATAAATTTTAAAATAAAAATCTTAAATTATATGTAAATTAAAATATTGCACAATATTTATTATTTAAAATATTAAACACTATCCTAAATAAAATTTAAATTTTTTAAAAAGTTACTACTATATTATAAAAACACATAAAGAAAGATATAAAATACATATAAAATATTACAAAAATATATAAAAATTTAAATGGGACCCGTCGGGGCGGGGAGTGCTATCCCCATCCCCACCCCATTTAACATTCGGGGATTAAAAGTTATCCTCGTTCCCTATTTAGATTGGGATTTCCCGCCCCATTAGGGACAGTCCCCGCGAGGCCCGTCCCCATGAAAAAAATGTGCATCCCAAGCACTAACCCTGTACTTGGTATGGAAGGAAAGAAAGTGTAGAGGAGAAAAGTGGAAAGAAGAAAAAAAAATTGTATGAGAAATTTAAGGGTGTGATTGGTATAGAATTCCAATCAAATTTTATGTTTTTAAAATTTAAAAATTGTGGGACCTACACAAAATTCTTGTTTGGTTTATCATTTTTGAAAACTATTTTTAAAAACAAATTCTAATTTATAAAAGGATTTAGGAAATGATGTTTTCACGTTTTTGTTTTTGTTTTCTGTTTTTTTTTTTTTTTTTCCAGACCACTTGTTTCAAGGACTCATAATGTTCCTCTCTCTCTCATAACATCTCATCTAAGGCTCATCTCACGGATCTTGCTTCTCTATCTCTCTCTTTATATTATTTTCTAATAAATAATATTAATTTATATATTAATAGACTTTTTACATTTTTTTTAAGGTGCTATGTTGTACAATAATTTTTCTTTACTGACAATTTTTTTTCTTCTTTCTACAATTCTAGTGTAAAAATATTTACTCTATTTTTTTTAATAAAAAGGGTATTTTCTTCAATTTAAAATTCTTATTCACCTCCATAACTATATATATTTGTTAAAATATTTCATTGTAAAATTATACAAAAGGATGCAATTGATTCTAATTTATAATATATTTTTTAAAATAAAATTCAGCTAATGATAAAATATTTTATAAAATAAAAATTACAAAAAAAAATTACTATTAATAAATAAATATAAATTTATCATTTCAATTCTATACTAAAAGTTAAATATTATAAAATAAAAATAGCTAACAAAGTAAAATATTTTTCTAAGTCCACAAATTGTAAATTGAGTTTAAAAAGAAAAAAAAATTTCTTGCTAATTTTCTTTTATTTTTCTTATAGTCTTGATTTTTTTTTCTTTTGTCAATTTTACAAGTCAATCTACTTTTTAAAATTTTTATCCATATAAATTTAGTAAAATAATTAATTATAAAATCATATAACAGAATATAATTTAATTCTAATTTACAATATATTTTCTAAAAAAATTCATTGATCAAATAAAAATTACAACAAATAAATAAAAAAAATATTTTCACTTCAATTATTATTATACCAAAAATAAAAAATATATATTACATATTTAATTTTTAGATTTTCTACCAAAAAATTATTCAATTTTATAAAACTAAAAAATAGTTAACGGACAATACATTCAATCACATTTTCATAAACATATTTTCAAACACTAAATCTAGATTCTTTTTTCAGAATCATACTTTTTCAAAATATAATTTTTAAATCACTAATCAATCATGCCCTAAAAAAATATAACTTTAATTTATAAAAAAAATCAAAGTTAATTACAATGCAATATTGTTATGAATTTAATTAATGCACTATTATTAAATTTTAATTTATCAATATAATTAAATTTTACTTTCAGCTAATCCAATCACGTATTCAGTATCTGTTATATTTTCAAATTTAATCCCAATCACAGATTCAGTTTTTTAAAACTTAAAAACAGTTTACTGACATTGAACCAATCGCATTTTCAGAAACATGTTTTCAGTCACTAAATTCAGATTTTCATTTCAGAATCCCACTTTTAAAAAATACAGTTTTCTAATCGTGAACAAATCAGACCCTAAATGTTTGTAAAAAAGAAAAAAGAAAATGTTATTTTTAATTTTTGATACATGTTTGTTATTTCTCACGTACCGAGAGAGGACTAGAAAAAATAAAAATAAAATGACCAAACCCGTGCGACAGTCTATAGCACGTGTGTAGGGTTTTATAAGGGTCAAAGTTAAGACTATTTAGGGTTCTCTCTTCGCCTTGCTCAGCTGCGGTTGCAGACCAGTGTTTGGTTCTTCTCTATTAGGTTAACTCTCTCTTCCTTTTGGCTTAGAATGCTCATTCGGGTGTTCCATGGTTTTATTCGAACCCTAAATTCTTATGTTTTTTTGTTTTTTTTTCTTTGTAGAGTATTCATCTGGGAGAAACTGTAGTGAGGAAGTATGAGGTAATATTTCTTGCTATACTAATCTTGTTTTTATTCTTAGAAATGCAATTTTAAGCACTACAAATGAGAATAAAATGGTAGATTGTATTCGGTGTTAGACTGTTTGGTTGTGATGAACTTTCAGGCCTTTTCATGTTATGTCTTAACCATTTTAGACGAGTTCATAAGTTGTTTTGGCATCTGTGATTGATTAATATTTTCCAGCATTGTACATTTATGATTTGAAAAGATAGGATGATATTGTTTTTGGGGTTTTAGTTTTGTTTGGTATCTTAGAAGATTTTTGTTTTTGTTTATATAGTAAGCTCAGTAGTGATGCTGTGAGAGAGGGCATCGCCCAGATTGTTATCAACTCGAAAGAGAAGAACCGTAAGTTCACTGAGACCATTGAGCTTCAAATTGGATTGAAGAACTATGACCCCCAAAAAGACAAGCGTTTCAGTGGGTCTGTTAAGCTTCCTCACATTCCTCGTCCTAAGATGAAGATTTGCATGTTGGGAGATGCTCAACACGTTGAAGAGGTAAAACTAACTTGTTATTACACAATTTTATCAATAATTTTCCTTTTGGATTGGTGGGAATTCATTATTTTACTTACAAGAACCAAATATACTGGATTAGAAGTTTGTATTTTTTCAATTGGACCAAGTTTGTATCACTTGTCACAAGCCAAATATATTACACCCAAGTATAAAGTTGGATTTGCTTGTTGGCTTATTCTGGTATATTATTCTTATTCTCCAGGCTGAGAAAATAGGATTGGACTATATGGATGTAGAAGGATTGAAAAAGCTTAACAAGAACAAGAAATTGGTCAAGAAGCTCGCCAAGAAGTTCCATGCTTTTTTGGCTTCTGAAGCTGTCATTAAGCAAATTCCTCGTCTTCTGGGTCCTGGACTCAACAAGGCAGGCAAGTAACTCTTCCAGTTGCACTTACAATTAGTTTTTTTTGGTCAAACATCACATTTGAGTCGTTCTCTTGGTTTGTAGTTTCTTTTGTCTGTTGGCTAAGATATGTTCAAATCCTTCAGAACTTTATATTTAGAAAGCCGGTTCCAGTTTTCATAAGCTTAGCACTAAACTTTATATTAATTCAACTTAAAAAATGTTGTTCCTTTTGCTTTCTGCTGGAACATTTGTGTGAAATGCATTGCATTTTTTCTTAAATCTGCTTCTTTCTTTATCGATTTTATTTCTCTAACCATTTTATTTCACCTTTTTATTAAATGCAGGTAAGTTTCCAACATTGGTCACCCACCAGGAATCTTTGGAGTCGAAAGTCAACGAAACCAAAGCCATGGTGAAGTTCCAACTTAAGAAGGTCCTTTGTATGGGAGTTGCTGTTGGAAATTTATCCATGGAGGAGAAGCAGATCTTCCAGAATGTGCAAATGAGTGTCAATTTTCTAGTGTCATTATTGAAGAAGAACTGGCAAAATGTAAGTGAAATGGCTTTTTAAAGCAAGAAATGTACTAACTTTCCATTACCATACAGATCTTCATTGTCCGAGCATCTTTTATTTTTGTTTCCCAAATGTTAATACGAGTAATGGCATGAATTTATGGCTTAAATCAACAATATCATCTTACTGTAGTAAAAACTAGCTAATCACATTCAAGCCTGTTTATTTTCGGAATTTAGTATAGTTGATCGATCTTGATTCTTAACAATCTTGTTTGTTTGTGTTCAAACAGGTGAGGTGCTTGTACCTGAAGAGTACCATGGGAAGTGCAATCCGTATCTTTTAATTTCCCATATGCTCTATGAAATTGTGGTAGTAGTGGGAGGAAAGCATTGCAAACATTTAAGCAAGACATTTTTGTTTTGAGATTGCGTCAACCTGCAATTTTGTTTTTGTTGGATTCGCCTAGTTTGTAATTTTTATCACTACTGTGACATTAAGATTTTGTGGCTTTTAAAGGAGAATTATTTATTTCTTCACGTTTTGGCTTTGCTTTCTTTTGCCACCTGGCTATTGAATTTGGTATTTAATTTTGATGAAACGGTAGATTATTGCCGTATCGTTTTTTACTAGCTGAGTTCGAATATCTTAAAGGTAGCATGATTCTTTTTTTGTTCGAAATTGAGGAAAAAAATGAGTTTAAAGTGTAGTAGGAACTAGGAACCAAGTTCATTTCATTTCGTATCGTATGAGCCCACGTAGTAAAATATGGGCGGTCCTACAGAATTCCCAAGGCTAGAGTAGTACAAGATGCCTTGTCGAACGACCAACAGTAGATTATAAAAGTAAAAACATACAAATATATCTCAAATAGCCTATTAGGTTATTGGTACGATACAAGCCGCTCGTAACATCAATAATATTGTACAACAGTAGGCATGGCCCTTGTGTGCTGTAATTTTATTTGAAAAAATCATGTCAAATAAATGGTTGTATTATCTATTCCGAGCTGAATCTAGTTGACTTGATACAGAGAGATCATAGTCAGTACTTGAAGAACTATTGTTTCACCATAAATGAGCTTTTACAACTGCAGCCTCCTACTGCACTTGGATTTGTAGACACCTGCCAGTGAAAACCATTAAATTTTATCCATGAGTTGCATTACTTGTTATATACAACTTATATAACAAATCATCTAACAAGGTTTTAAGCGGATTGCAAATGAATCATAAACTATAATCAGTGATATCATAGTAATGAATACAAAGATTATTGAAATACCCATTTCTATCATAAGGTTGGGAACTAGAATACTATACAATATTCTAATTGAAATACTCTATAATGGTTTTTGTAATTTGCTCCATTTTGCAAACAAACAAATCAAATAATTGAAGCATTTTATTTAGGGCCAATGGATTTTCTACACAGGGTTCTTGCTGCAGAATACCGTGTTTCCATTGGAGAAACAGTGTCGTGCACCCACATTAGAAAATAATAAATGATAAAGATGATAGATATTGCTAATCCGAGTATAGGACAAAGGGATGCGAGGCAAGAAAATATAAGTCTTAAGGTAATTGTTTTCTCGAGAACAACATTTCATTTGGAATTTAGACAAAACTTCAGCCAATGAACATGAATTCTTGCACCTACATGATCACTTTCTTCAACCTAAATCAGTCAAGGGCATCAACAAAATTATAAAACTATTCACACGCGATCTCACATATGGCCATTAGTGGCAATGCCCATTCAAACAGGTGCCTAGTCTTAGTTTGGCCATTCAGTGGAAATTTTAGGCAGTCAGTGGTGTCAAGTTGGGAATGATATAGCGTATCAAAATGTTTGATAATGTCAGCATACCACTGTCAAATAAAGTTCCAACTTCCATACGCTTAAAGGTTCTATGTGAATGGATGATCTTAAAATGTTAAAGTAGCTAGTTAACAGGAGATGCTTTCACTGAGCAAGTAGTTAACCGAACAAGTTACAAACACAAGTCTATGTTCAGACATCAGAAACCAGAAATAGAGCTCATACAGAAAACAAAGTAAGGTGACTTACCACAAAAGCAGAACGAATAAGCTCCTCAACATAATCAACGGTTGCCCCTTTTACAAAATCATATGAAATATTGTCCACAATCAATTTGACTCCTTCCTTCTCAAAGACCCTTACACAATATTTAAAGGACAGGAAAAGCAAAGTCAGAAAGAATATGCAAATTGAAAGCTTTTTCTCTAATAGGGAAAGAAATTTCTTGAAAGAAAAAAACCTGTCATCTGGGTTGGTTTTCTCATCGAGATCAAAAACATATTGGAAGCCAGAACAGCCACCGTTTTCTACACTCAAGCGAAGCATTTTCTCCCCTGACGATGCTTCACTAGAATGTAGTTCTTTCACTCGCTGCAACACATAAAAATACAAGGTTATTATCACAACCAAAAGTTATGAGTGTCAAAAACAAACATTTTTTTTTTCATTTCAGAAAATCTATTGTAATTAAGAGAATTATGACCAATTTAAAAAAGAGAAATTGTGAATGTTAAATGCCACCATCTTATAGAACACAAATACTTCTGTACTAGAGTTAGAAATAACACAGAAAGAGCCCATTTTTTTTTTAAAATCATAATGAAACTCTTAAGTCCTATAGACTACAATTAATTACTTTCAATCTTAAAAAAAATTCCCTTGTTCATTTCGAGTAACCAAAATCAATGAACTAAACGAGTTTAATAGAGGCTGATGCTTCACTAATCTCCCAAGTGAAAGTTAAAAAACATTTGAAATTTCAATGTGATGAATCTCTCTATCATTTTCTTTCTACCCCAACGGAAAAAACATCTCAGATATTTTGTAATCTATATATAAAACTCCAATAAATATCTCAAATTGGTAAAACAACAAAGCAGTTGATTCAATTTTTTAATTATTTGAAAAATCCCAGAACGGCCATGCATCCAATCACAGAACAGACAAAGAAAATTCCCCATAAAAGGAAAAGGAGAAGTAATTTAATGGAGAAAGTACTTGAACACAATTTTCAGTCATGTGAACAGCATCGGGAGACGTAGATGGAGAAGAAGAAGGGGCTTCGTGAAGGGCAGAAGAAGAAGCAGAGCTAAGAAGTCTATGGTTCCTTCGGATTTGAGCTGAGAAGTAAGAATTCAAGCGATGAAGAATCAACGATCTCGGCGCCATGGCCGCCTAAACTCTCTTCAGTAAATATACAGAAAAAAAAACCACTAATTATGTTATGCACCATAATATGACAGAGAAATAAACTCATATGGTAAATCTACAGGGAAAGAAACAAGCAAGATAAAGATGGCTAGGGCATGCAATCAACTTTCTTCTTAAAAAATAAAAGTTCAGATTTGCACCTGCATTTAATCAAAATAATTATTCCTCAACCAAGAAAGAGAAAACTAGGGAAATCCACAATTCTGCAAACAAAGAAGATCCTAAAGGAACAAGGGAAGGAGGCCATTGCACAGGAGGGGGCCCTAGAGATTATCTGCATCTCCTTCCCTTCCCACCACCTTCTTAGACTCACCTTTCCCTTTTTCCATACACAGATATACACATATATACAGATATATATACATACATACACACACACACATATATATACGGATGCGGATTTTGGTGGTACATGGCTTAAGCGGTCTTTTGCAAACACAACTTAATTGTAGACAACAATAAAAGACCATCCACGTAAAGGTTCTCAAAGCTATCACTAAAGTAGATGGCCTTAAAAGAGATAGGTTTCTTAGCCTCCATTTTGGCAATATATATTATCAACTATAAACACCGTATTGTACTAGTAGTTCAACGAGATTAACACAATAAAGAGAACCCCATTCATTCCATAAACGGGTTTTGCCTAGCTTACATATATCAACCTCCTCAAAAAGTCACCATCAGAAACGACTCAGTTTTTTGGCCCCTCTCTCAATGAAGAACTCTTATAATAAACTCCCAATTTAAATGAGGTTATCTCCCTTAGCCTGATTGTTTTGAAATATTATGGCCATATATTTGCAATAATATGGCCATATATTGACTCCACAAAATCGAGGTACTTCTCTACTAACCACTTTCCCCATTCTTTCATACATTTAACCTATAGTTGAATCATACACAAACGAGTGAGTAGCAAAAACCTATGTTCCATACAATTTACACAGATACACACACCCAAAATCCAAGACATAATGGTTTCACAAGAATCATTATAATAAACTATATTCATATTCAAAAGAAAACCCAAATCTAATACATTACAAACACCTGCTGGCCACTTATCAAGACTATTATGAAAATACAACATATATGTTTAAATTCACTATAAAACAATATCATAAATAATGAAAAAACAATAATTACATTACCTGATATAAAGTCATTTATAAATGTATGTGTATGGAATACTATTTTTATAGATGCTAAGATTTGGTTGTCAAAAACTTCGATTACAATAACCAATACTATTATCTCGGCTGTAATCGTGTAATAAAAAACTCAAAACAAAGAAGAAATTATAAATTTTCAGACTCAAATCGTGGTTTAGGGCACAAAAGAGAAGGAGATAATAGAAGAAGAAAAAAAACCTGGTTGCAATGAAGTTCTCAATATAATCGATGTCAAGAGGCTGAGACTAGAGTACAGCATTAGAGCATGGCAACCTTATCGTGTGGAAGAGAAACTCTCCACGGCTATCTCAGTTTTTCTTTTTTCTTATTTTGATCGGGAGTTGTTTGACAACTTGGAACACATGAGCGTCGGGGCTTCGCCGGTCGGGTGTTTTATTGTCTTTTATACAAAGTCGGTACTTGGCTATTACAGGCGCGTGCCTACCACGCCACTGCCATTGTCTTCGTCCACGTCACGTGTATTTACGGTACTATAGCCTTAACCCATTTTTTTCTAAAAAAAAAAAAGAAGAAAAATCTTAACCAATTTCCCCAAATCTTTTTTCTCGTCTCTCACAGCCAACCCCCTCCTCCTTCACCGGCGAACCCTCACGACGACTCCCTGATCCCCACTCTCCGTCGCTCACTCTCTCAGATTTCTCACGACTCTCCTCAAGCCGGAGCTGCTTACCCATTGGCGTCGCGCAAGGCAGGTCTGTCGGCGGCCTCAAGTTCTCCGATCCCTCAATCTCCTTGCCGGAACAAGAAGCTTCTGAGATCTGAGGTCAGTCACTCACTCTCACAGTCACACGGTCACATTCACACACTCACTCTTATTAGTTGTAAAACCAATTAGAAAAGTTTCGGCCATGAATGGAACAAAAGGAAATAAAAATGTAGATTGGGATTTGACAGTAAGATAAGCAAAAGAGATAATTTTCTTTGCCTTGAAGAGAAAGCACTCAATCTCTTATGGTAATTAATGTACTGATGTAGTGGTCACTGTCAAAGGAATTTTTTTTTATTAAGGCAGATTGTTGTACAGCAAGGTAATTAAATAGGAAAAAAAGAGAGCATAAATGCCATTTCCAGATTTAGGCAAACATCGCTGAAAGCCTTGAGCAAAATTTGAATTTTTTGTTTGATAAAGAAGACAAATTTATATTATAGATCCTTCATGTAATGGGATTTTCTAATGGATTTGTACGAGCCACTATTGATAGTATTCAGAATTACAATTAAGCTGAAAATTAGTACCACATAATCCCTTTTATTTAGAAAACAACACTTACAGATTTACTTCAAGCACCATTTTTGCCAAAATGTGAAAGTAAAACCCTGCACTATTTGCCAACATAAAAATGAATAATCACTACCTATTTGCCAACTCGAACCTCTCTTCTACGTTGCAAAATTTAATTAGTTGTATTTTACACACTGGTTCTTTCTTCAACTACATATGCAGCCTCAATTTTTTTAAATCTTTTCTTATTTTTTTTAGTAAGAGAAAATCCTAATTCAACTTCTATAGCCCTATTCCCAAAAATTAATCATATAAAACAGGGAAGGAAGAAAAAAAAAAGAAGTTTTGCAAGGTTGCGTTTGCTGTTGTGTCTAAGACATATTCCAGTGCAGAGTTGCGTTTTTGGGTTTAGCTTTACAATGAATGACATAAATATCAAAATATACATATGAAAAATTACTGAATTTGGACTTATGACTTAGGAGTTGGGGGATCTTGACTCATGTAACACTAGTTACTGTTGTTTGATTTTTCTGGAGACGTTTTTTTTAGAAGAAATATTATTTATTGTATCTCTTGCTGATTCAACTGGAAAATGTTTCCAGTTTAAAGAAGTCTGGTTGAAAGTTGAAGTGTCACAGCGGAAAAAAAAATGCAAGGCAGTGATTCATCAGGCATAGACCAAAGGTTTCAAGTTCGAAGGCTAGAGCTCTCAGACAAAAATAAAGGTTTCATAGAGCTATTGCAACAGCTAACTGTTTGTGATTCTGTAACTGACAAGGACTTTGAAGATAGATTTCACGAGCTCAGCTCCCTCGGAGATGATCATGTTATTGCTGTTATTGAAGATGATCAATCTGGGATGATTGTTGCAACTGGGAGCGTGTTCATTGAAAAGAAGTTCATAAGGAATTGTGGCAAAGTTGCGCATGTTGAAGATGTAGTTGTTGATGCTAACACTCGTGGTATGCAATTGGGAAAGAAAATTGTTGGATTCCTCAATGATCATGCTTGCTCAACGGGGTGTTACAAGGTGATTCTGGATTGCAATGTTGACAATAGAACATTTTATGAAAAATGTGGCTTCAAGCAAAAAGAAGTTCAGATGGTGAAGTATTTCATCTGAGAAGCATTTGCCTCCAAGTGAAAAACATGATTTTTTGAGTTTTGAGTCTAATTAAGGAGTGAGTTTTACTCTGAATAATAGCTTATTCATTGGCTTTTGTTGGTTTATTTCATTCAGATTCTTTGCTTACAGCATGTAGTTTTGAGTTGAATTTACATAAGAGTCATAAACAACCTTCAGAGACTAGTGAAGCAATGAAATCAGACAATATGTTTGCCGGGAAGAATTAAGGTTCAACAGAGCTAACTTGGCAAGAATAACCTCATTCTAGTTGTTGTAATTACTATGTCTATAGTTTGTGCAGCAAACAACATTGTATCAGGTCTTTCGATCTAATTAGCTATTAAATTTGTATTTTAAATTTCACCCTTAGTGGGATCAAGATTTAATTAGACAGAATAGGACATATGTGTGAGTTTTGGTAGTGGTTGAGAGGGGAGGGTTTATTAAAGCAAAGAAAAATACAGAAAAGGTGGTTCTCCTATGTTCAGTAACTAATGTATGTTTTAGTTTTAGTAATTTCTTTCCTTCATTTTTTGTTGTTTTGTTTTGATTTTTCTAAGAAGGCGTGATGATGATAGCCACTCGTTATGTTCTGATTCTATAATTGAAATTGTTATGTAGATTGTGCTAAACAATATGACTTAGTTTGAATGTTACACTATTGACACAGGTAAGGTGAAGAAAGTAAAGAGAAAGCAAATCAACAAAAAAAGAAAAACTTACTTAAGGTGAAGAAAGTAGAACATAATTGTAAGAAAACAAGATTAATCAATTCTCAATTGCCAAAATTAGAACAGCATGTATCCTTATTTTTTCTCCTCATGAGAAATTTAAGAATTTTTACTTCATTGGTATTACACTTTTCCAATCTTTCTCTTCTAATCTCTAATGATTTTGGACTGTTGATTTATTGAGTCTACCTCAAATATAATCTCTTCTAAATCAATGGTATGAAAACTGATACCTCCTCAAGCACTATTTGTGCCAAAATTTGAAGATAAAACTCTGCACTATTTGCTAATTAAACGAGTAAAGACTACCTATTTGCCAACTCAAACCTGTCTTACACGTGGCAGAATATGATTAGTTGTATAGGTGGTTGACAATGTTCCATCCCTAGACGATTTTTTATTCCATCTCCCGGTACACTTGTGCTCTACAAACTGGTTCAATATTTTTAAATCTTTTATTTTTTTGTTAAAAGAAAATCCTAATTCATAGCCCTAATCCCCAAAAATTCGATTAATCAATCGTTATATGTTAACAGATCACGATTGCAGAGTCAGATTTCTTTGTCTAAACCCAATTTAACATCAATTGTAGCTTTGTTTTACTTTCGTTTTTGTTGATTGTGTGTTTATAAGCGTACACAATGAAAGCTAACTGAGCTTGTAAACATATATATCAATGGCGCCGAGTTTGCACCAATGGGAATCGGACCCTCTGTTTTCTGCGGCTGAAGTAGTTCAAGACTCGGCCGACAGGTTAGTCTTTGTTTGGTTTTATTCGTCTGATTTGGGACCTTCAAAACATGAAGCCGTTATGTATATATTTGTAGAATTGAAACGATGACCTTTTGTGTTATGGCCTTTTGAGGGATTGGGTTCTGTATATAAGAATAAAAGTTAAGACATGAAGAGTTCCCCAGTTTCAACTTTATATACTAACAATGTACGTGTTTTTTTACGTGCTACGGAGAATTGTGTGTTAAAAGCTTCTTGCTTTATGTACTAATACTGTGCATTCATTTTTCCTAATTCTTTATAATTTCTACGATATTGAAACTACTCGTTTTTCGAAACCCAATTGAATGGTTTTTTTTTTTTAATTTTTTTGGTTTCCTTATTAGGATGGAATCAATATTCCGTCTTCTGTTCCATGAGCTGAGTCTAGTTCAAGGTGACCACTCAGACCCAAAGTTACTTTCATCAATAAATTGCCATAGACGTGATCTCGCAACAATACTTGAAACTACAAAATGGCAGGTTTTCTTCGGCATTTTACCACTTTCAATCTGCAAAAAATTCATATCGTATTTCTTTATTTTATTGTTCTATTTTAGAAAGTAATCTGTTTGTAATTCTCTCAGTTGGAAGATTTTCAAAGAGCGGTTAGTTACTCGACTATAACAGAAAAGTCCCAGATGAAGGATGAAGTAATTTCAAGGCACAGACAGTTTATTCGAGCCATAAGGGAACAGATAATTCATGTGGAAAAAAGCTTGGAAGAGACATCAGTAGGTAATCCTGTGAGAAATAATGAGTGGGTTAACTTAAATGAAGAAGATAGAGATGGGTTGGCACTATTTCTTTCTGGAGGAGGAGGAGGTCCTTCGAAGCGGATGGATGCTTATGACTTGGGGGACGGTGGTATACTAAAAAGATATCTTGATTCAACCTTGGTAGGTAGTGGGCAAGATAATGCTTTGCAGAACGTTGAGCATAAAGGCAAAGAAATTGAAACTCTGAATATTGATGGGGTTGTGCATATGGATCATAATATTGACTCTAAAAAGGAAAACAACATGAGAAAAGTGGGATCTTATTGTTCTACGCGGTTGGGTACTCAAGCAATAAATTCTCTTCCAGAGACCTCTCGTAACCGATGTGGTGAAGATGGGGATTGGGACCTGGAGGCTGGTGAAGCTAAACCTAAAAGTTTCTCCCATGAAAACAAGTGGAGAAACTTCCAAAGCAGAAGTCACATATTTGGGCTCTTCAGTAATTTATGGACCGCCTATGGAGGTAAGGTTGCTAGAAATTACACCAAGAGATTAAAAGATGGAGAAGAACAAAGGGAATCTCCATCATCCAATGAAGCTTTAAATGATGCACAGGTACTGATATTGATTCTATAGTGCATATGATTGTTATCTATAACTTTTTGCGTGATGGCAACTGCTGATTCTTACAAATAAATCAAATATCATATGGGGGACATGATAGGGTGTCATGGAAACTCCCTAAATTCTTTAACCTAGATAAATTTTGTGCACATGAAAATGCAGTGCACGTTTTTGGACACATAAGAAAGAAATTTTTTTTTTTACTCATTTTTACAGACTTGAATACACAAGCACTGCCTGAGTTCTGCTAATTGTCAATGAAACTTACAGACCAATTTTTGTGATGACTGAAATGTTTTCATTATTTTTACGAGTTTAGAAAATTTTATATAGGTGTCAGTTTCTGGGAATTTTGTTTACTACAGTTACTAGCAGTATCCTGATATTGAAATCTAGGTTTTCTTGTAAATTAAATGGACTTGCAGAGTTGGCTGGGGATATGTCAGGCAAGATACCAAAGATCAAGAAATTACATTCAGCATAATCGTCAATTTCAGTTGATCTCTCTGATCATATTCGTGCTCATTATTCTCGGTGAGGAAATTTTTATAGTATCATTTTCTAATGTTCTCTTGCTCTTCTTGTATTTGCATTTACCTTCTTTTCTATTTGGATTATTACTATTTATTGTTAACGCTTTCTCCTCTGAAGCGGCACAAATTGTAGTTACTTTTATGTGTAACTGAAAAGAAAATCATGATTATTGGTATGATAAATAAATGGATGCAGTGTACAAGTCATTGTTTTGTCACACGGTTTTGAATACTTGAACGGTGGTGTTGTTATTTAGTAGAGAACACTGACAAAAGAGGGACCTAATTCTCACTTGAGAAGGCTCTTTTACTGTGAAGTTTGTGGGTGGTTAGTATAATGTAGACTTTGACCCAATTCTCTTATCTATAATGGCAAACTTGGAATTAAATTCTATAAAATTCTATAAAACAATTAATATTTTAGGGTTGTGACCGTTAACCTTCTGTTTTTTTTAAGGACATTTTGTTTTGGTGTTTTCTCATCTTTCTTTCTTATACCTTAATAATGAGAAACAGAGCATTCTATTCCCTTATCCTTTCTAAAAGGATGTACGCAACAATAATCCGATTTCTCTTACTTTTCAGTGTTCTTGTCCTTATCTTGAATCATGCACTGAATGCAGGTACACTTGTTGTGCTCCAAATTGCTTAAAGAGGTTTGCTACGTGATTCCTTATTTGTTTAGAGGGATGTTGTGGCCGAATTGATACAAAGGTTAGAAGCATTAGAGCAAAAACAGCTACTCTTTCACTATCCAAACGCTTCTATCAGTATCCTTTTAATAATTGAAGAATCATCTTCCAAGACATTCTGTAGCAATGTCAATAGACAAACCATCAAGTACAACTCAATTGACTTCATGTCAATAGACAAACCATCAACATTAATTGAAGATTCACATTATCTATTGTTATGCCAACATGCAATCGGCCTCGTGGAAATCAGGAATCTACACAGTTCACATGGTTATTATTCAGCTTGTTTTGCTTACCTCTCTCTATTTCTTTGTTATTCCAGGAGTCTAAAACCTACTATTTGAGCAGACAGGTGGAAATCATCTTCACCATGGCATTCCTTGACCTTGTTTCTGTTACTTTCGCATGGAAAGACTCAATAACGGTTTGCTGGTTTGCTTAAGTTGACAAAATAGGTCTCGATAGTTTCCTTGTTTTGTACCTAGGAAGTTATAGTAGAGACTCTATACTGGTTTTTGTAGTGTGGTCTGATTTTGATATGCTTCATTGGGTTCATACACGAATTAGTATTTTGAGCATCTTTGATTCTACCTTATTGATTTCTATTGTATGTTTAATATTTCATTACTTGTGTAAATTATGTGGAAGAAGCAGGGATCAGTGTTTTGTGGCCTTTTTTTTTTTGTCGTGACAATTTTTTTTAACTTGGATTTTGAGTTGCAAAATGGCCTCTGTGTGAAAGTAAATAATAGTCTAACCATATACCATATTCTTAATACTAGATTATCAAATTTGTTTTTTTTATATAGCAAATTGCATTATATATAAAAGTATATACTATAAAAAAATTGTAACAAAAATAAAATTGGTATATAATTACTCAATAAATGTATATAATATAATAAAACTATATACTATGCAAATAAAATTATATACCATTATATATAATAAGATAAAAACTAAATATCATTATACTGGTTGAAAAATAATATACCAATAATACTTGAAAAATTACTCTAAAAAAATGTATATACCATACTAATAAAATTATTTACTACTATTAAAATATATATATCATGCTAACAAAAAAAATATACAACCATTATATATAACAAGATAGAACTTTAAAATCATAAAAAAAAAATGATATACCATACCATAAAATACATATGCTGAGTTGAAAAATAATATATTAACAACACTTGCAAAATTATAACTAAAATATATATATATCATGCTGACAAAATTATATACCACCATTAAAATGTTTATACCATGATATAAAATTATATAATATCATTATGTATAACAAGATAGAAAGTAAATATCATCAAATATATATATATATATACACTAGTTAGAAAATAATATACCAATAACTTATAAAAAATGAAAAAAAATATAACTTTTAAAAAAAAATTAAACAAAACTAATATACATGTATTACGATATTAAAGTCATTTGCTTATAAATAAAAAAAATGATAGAAAATGGTAAATTGGAAAAACAAATTATGATAAATTATAAAATTGAAAAAAATATATATTTTATACTAACTTAAAAATAAGAAGCATTTATTAATTATCAATCTTAAAAACATGACATTTGTTATAATTTTTCTGGGATATAATTACTTTTGTTAAAAATAAATTGCTTTCTCTTATTTAATCTATTTTTACATTTATCATTGATAATAATGATAAAATAAAAAAGTTAATACTCATTTGGTACTTTAAACTTGATACCCTACGTTTCTAATAATACTCATTTGTATCTTTTAATTACAAATTATGCATAATTGGTACCCTCCCTCCCCCTCCGAATTGTCAACCTATTTTTTTAAATATGACTAGCTTGCTTTTAGTTAAAGAGGAAATTACACTAAATATTAGATTTTTTTTATAAACTTTGAAAAATATGGTAATTTTTTTTTAAAGTTTTTTATGGCATATTTTTTTTGTTTACATTTTTATAGGAGTTTTTTTCCCATATATTTGTAAAACTTTATTTGTATACCATATTTTATCTTTTATATTTTTTTAGTACCTATTTTTTATTATTTTGAGTTATTTTTATAATTTTAATCTATTTGTGTTAATTTTTATCATTTATATTTGATAAAATATTTTTTTATATTATTCTTTGAAAGAAAAAACTAAGACATTCATCACCATATTTTTTATTCTCATTTATTCTTCTTTTCTTCCATTTTTTATCTTCTTTAATAAACATTTTATTCATAGTAACTGGTTACCACTATCAAAACAATTTTGATTTTTTTGTGATAATAATCGTATGTCACTGTCCATTTTTTTCAATGATGTGTGGTAACCAGTTATAACTATAAAAATCAGTTTTATTATTTAAGAGGTGTTGTAGTAACTGGTTACAATTATAAAAATAATTTTTATTTTTTTAAGTAATGTACCATTATCAAAATATCAACTGAATTGTAACTAGTTACTTAGTGAGATTTGGAAGAAAAAAAAAACGGATATGAAAAAATAAACTAAATTGATCTTGAAGGTAACTGGTTACAACGAGGTCTGAAAAAAAAAACAGAGACAGTTGCAATGGTAAACGATTACTTAGCTAGACTTGGAAAAAAATAAGATTCAATCAAAAAATCTAAACTAATCATAATCGTAACTGGTTACAGCGAGGTTTGAAAAAAAATCAAATCTAAAAAAAAGAACCAATTGCTATGGTACCTGGTTTTTTTAGTCAGGTGTGAAAACAGAATCAAATCTAAACAAAATAATCTAAATTAATTGTTATTGTAACTGGTTACACCTAGGTCTAAAAAAAATCAGATATGAATAAAATGAATCAGGCATCATGGTACCTGGTTACTTAAACAGATTTGGAAAAAAAAACCAAGAAAAATCAAATATGAAGTTCAAAATCAGATGTGAAAAAGAAGAAGAAGAATAAAACTAGATTTGAAGAAGAAGAAGAAGAAGAAAAAACAAAGCTAATCTCCACAACTGTATTGGAACTGGGTTTCTATTCAAAGAGAGGTAAGTTCCAAATAGAGCATTCCACCAGTAGAGCAATAATGTATTAATATTCTTCTTGGAGTCTAGCAATAAGTATCCTGTTAGTGTCACTTATTACCACCACAATTTCCAGCCATTGCAATCATAAGCATTGGTGCAGCTTGTCAGCACCATACATTCACCGACGTTAAACTACAAAACCACTACCACAGGCAGAAACCTTGCAATACTGTAATTACCACAGTTATGTACTCACACCTGTTATTCATTGATTTTTTTCCTCTCCAGCATTGCAACAGTGTCAGAATTACCACATCCACAATGATGTTGCATGTTTGTGGCACTTGCCAACGTTTGGCTACTAAACCTATATCCAATTGACCTAAACATTACAGGGAAAAACCTTTTGATAAATTTTGCCCTTTTCCAACAAAAAAAACTAATCAGCTAACCTAAGCTTTCATATGTTAAAAGTACCCTAAAATATTCAACTACCTAGCTTCTTATACTACCCTAGTCTACACCAAAGAATAGCAGTCAACTTTCCTTGAGTACATTTCTTAAATCAAATCAAATATGAAGTCAACTGTCATGGTACTTGGTTACTTAAATAGATTTGGAAAAAAAAAACCAGAAAAATCAAATATGAAGTTCAAAATCAGATGTGAAAAAGAAGAAGAATAAAACTAGATTTGAAGAAAGAAGAAGAAGAAGAAGAAAGAAAGAAAGAAAGAAAGAAAGAAGAAGAAGAAGAAGATCGTGGACCCGAGACTCGAGACCGGTGACCCTCTCCCGCCCTGGGTAGACTGGGCTTCGGCCGCCTCCTGCAGGGCCTTCACTCGGAGAAGCTCTGCCTCCAACCCGGCCACCAGCTTGCTATTCTCGGCCTCTCTCCGGGACATAGTCTCTTCGAGTTGGAACTTAGTCCGGGTAACCTCTTCCCGGTCAGCTTTGGCCTTAGCCACCTCCTTGGCCAAGGCTTCCTTAGTGGCTTCCCGCTGGTTCACGGCCTCCTCCAGATCTAGTTGGCTCGTCTCCATTTTCATTGCAATCTCGGCCGCCAAGTCGGCATTCCGATGAGCTAGTAGAGCGTCCTGGAATGAAGTGAAGTTAGAAAAATCTGAAGAACTAAAAGTGCAAGAAGAAACAGGAGTGTAAACGGATAACTTACAGCAGTGGCCTGGTGGCGGAGAGCCTGGGAGATGAATATCAAGTCCTGGTTGGCTATGGTGACATACTGCTTCAACTAGAGGTTGGACATAGTAACCCCCACCTGATCCAGCAAGTTCGTAGCAAACGGAGCCGTGTCTTGCCCTAGTTTAGAACAGAACCCCGTCTCAGCGCAAGCCGATCCACGATCGGCTGGGAAGCGCTAAAAGCTGTCGGACGCTCCGAGAACTTTGCCTTACGACAAATCATCAGGGCCCGGTAAATTTCTTCCCTCTTCTCCAGGCCGCTCTCCCACGTCCGGGATACCAGTTTGGACTGTTCCTCCCGCAGAACCGCCTCTCCCTCTTCGGGCAGAGCTGGATGGATGGGGAGCGCAGGCACTCCTAGAAGGTCCTTGGCGGCAAGGTGACTCTCCCTGGAGGATTCCTCAGCTGAGCTAGCACCTTTGGTCTTGGCCCTCTTTGTCCCTTTCGCGGCCTCACCCGTGCGTGAGTCCACGGTCCTCTTCCCGGAACTCCGACTCACCAGTGAGTCCCGCTCCAGGTCGATTACCAAGGGATGAGCAGAAGCTGAGACAGTTTCAGGATTAACTGTTGTGATCGAGACCGCGACTGAGGCCTCCTTGACTGATTCAGGCTCCGACACCGAGCTCCCAAGGATCACGTCCGTAGCTTTTGGCTTGGGCGCGCCTTTGGCAGTCTATTTTGCCGAAGCCCTAGCTTTGGTAGCCCGGACCTCAAGGGCCTGCTTCATCTTCTCCACGGGATTGGACATGTCGGAGTCATCTGAAATGAACAAACAAAAAGGGAATTAGCAAAATAAACAAGTCACGGCAAATGAGTGATAACAAGACTAAAAGTAATCTGGGACGAACCCTTGTCTAGACCTCGGACTCGACTCAATTCTCCTAAGGCGAAGGAATGGATTCGATCTCCCATGTCATTCGGGTATAGGAAGTTCCCATACTGAAAGAACCCGGACAAGTACACGAGAGTTTCCTGATCTACAGTGATGGGAGACGAAGGTCTCATCTCTCCATCAGCCCCGAACAGGGGGCCTCGATAAACTAGTCTATCCCATACTAAGTCCCCAACTCGGGGAGCATAAGTCAAAAGCAAAGGTGAGTTACGTCGCCCTGATACACTAGCACTGGAGGTTCCCGTGTTCGAATGGGCCTCATCGAAGAGGACTTCCAGCTCCTTGGAGGTGGCACTCTTCTTCTCCTGGGCCTGGTCCCGCTTCCTTTTGGCCGCGTCTGCCAGGGCCGCGGTGTAATGCCCCGAAATTCCTAATGCGGTTTAATGGCAGGATTAGTAGGCCGGGAGGGCCACAACTGTGTTAATTATGCCATTAAATGAATATGTGCATGTTTATGTGAATTATATTATAATATGATGTTAAATGCATGCATGTGGGTCCACATTTCATGACAGGGGTGTTTTGGTAATTTGGCCGGTTGAGAGCGTAATTGTATATTTGTATGCATGTCGGTGACCTATTGTTGAGACCACATTATAATGTGGGTTTGTTCGAGCTATTCAGCATGAGATGATCTTGGAATATTAATTAGCGGTTTAGTCATAACAGGTTTAAGTTCGGGGCTCGGGATAAGTCTCGAGGTGATTTTAATGTTTAGAGCGTTGCCGGGAATTAAAGGGTAACGGAATATGAATAATTGGTGTTTGAGATTATCGAGAATAGCGGGAATTGGAGAGCATTAATTATGATTAATGAGATAGGTGGGAAATACCAATTTTGCCCTTGGGAGCCTTAAGAAACCCTCAATTGAACTAGGGGTATTTTAGTATTTTCACCCCTAGGATAGATATAAGCCATTTATGGCTATAGAAAAGAAGAGAAAACAGAGTATAGTTCAAGAGCTTTTTTCTCCTTCAGTTTTCTTTGTGATTTTTAAGCCATTCTTGAGGATTCAAGCTTGTGAAGTAAGCCTTGGGAGTTTGGGAGTGTGTTCCACCATTGAAGAGCATCATAATCTGAGCTTGAGGTAAGTTTCTAGCCATTAAAATCCCTGCTTTGCTCTGTTTTAGTTCTGGTTTTCAATTGGGATTCCTAGGATGGATACTTGGTTTTGTTGGGAGTTTTGGCTAGGGTTCTTATGGTTGTGATGTTTGGGGTATGTGAGGATGGTTTTGGGTTCATTTGGCACCAAAAATGGGATTTGGAAGCATTGGAATCGAGTTAGAATTGAAGGAGTCGAAGAAGGAAGTTTCAGGGGAGGATCAGTCTGGGGGTAGTGCTACAACGCCCATCAGAGGGCATTGTAGCGCTACACAGGATGATTGTTGGGAAGTTTGGGGTTTTGAGTATAGCGCTGGGGCGCTATTGAGCAGCGCTGTAGCACTTCTCTGTTCCTCCAGAATCCCGTTTTGAGTGTTTTTAAGGGTTTTTGGCTCGGGGTTTCAATCCTTAAGGCCCGGGATCGAATCTACTCACCGTGTGGGCATGTGTTCGAGGTCCCGACAGTGGGGTTTAGGTTAAGATACTTTCATTGTGGATTTTCATTAATGGAGGTTATAATTGGTTATGATTAGGTAACCGCTAAGGAATCAAAATGTCGATCGTTCTCAAGAGTCGTTCTTATTATATTTCTCGCTCGAACCTGAGGTAAGAAAATTGTACCCTGTGTATATGACATGCATGATTGCTGTCGAGGCATGTTGGTTGATGAATGTGGACATTGAATGCATATTAAATGCTAGCGAATGTTGTTTACTTGTGTATGGCACTGATTAGTCAAGGACGGTACTGGTCGCATATCACTGACCTAAGAGTCAGAAATGGCATAAGCGTCCTGAACGCATGGCCGAATGAAGATTAGATCTAATCGATATCAGCGTTGAATGACTCTAAGGCATTAATGCTGGATCGACTCTAAGGTCGATGAAACTTATAAGTGCTTGACTAGTCTAGGACTAGTTACTCAGAGCCAGGGCCTAAGGCCTAGGTGACTGCTTGTCACATGGCTAGGGAACAATGTTCCATGGTTATGACTCTAAGGTCAAGAGGAAGGTTATGTTGGTGACTAGTCATCATGCACCTATCTTGTTTAAACTAGTGAAAAGTTCACTTATCTGTTAAGCCCCGGTGACCCTATCGTCACATGGCTAAAGGGAGCTGTACCCACCTTAGTGACTTTTCAGTTGTCACTCCTCTATTTTGGACTAAAGGTCTTGAATTATTATTATGATCATTGTTAATATTATATTCATGCTATATTTTGTTTTCTTGTTGGGCCTTGGCTCATGGGTGCTATGTGGTGCAGGTAAAGGGAAAGAAAAGCTCACCCAGCCTTGAGTGGAGAGCTTAGGTAGTGATGTGTACATATGCGGCCGCTTGACCACCACGGCCAAGGAGTTCTCAGAGGAACTAGGGGGTTTACCCTATTTTTGCCGCTTAGGTCGGCGGGTTTGTAAATTTGAAACAGTAATGACCATTTTGAGTTGTAAATAACTTGTAATAGTTTTTTATGGGCTCATGAATAGTTTTATGTATTAAATAAAATATATCCTGCCAGTGTTGGATTCGGGATCTGCTTCTCCATGCAAAAGATGTGCCATCCCGCAAGTAGTCGGTACGCTTGAGGCAGGAGATGGAAAGGCGCAATCCCCACGAACTTGAGGAATTGCGCGAAGTATTCATGAAGCGGAAGAGTGGCTCCCGCACTGATGTGGCCCACGCTCCAGGCCCCGAACTCGCCCACGCTGGTGTGAGCTTTTTCCTCTTTCTTAGCCAGACGGTTATAGAACAGTCCGGGAGTAGACTCCATGCCCAAGTGCTTCTCCAGGGCGTACAACATCCGATCATTTCGGAACAGGTTCTGCACCTCGTCCATCTCCCATCTGTTGCCACTGGGAGTCTTGTGTAACATCCCAAATTTCCTAATAAGGCTTAGTGCCTAGATTAGGGGGCCGGGAGGCAATAATTGAGTTATTATGTGAATTATATTATAATATAATTATGCTTGTATTTTAAAGATATTAAATATGTGAATATGTGCTTGTGTGATTGGGACCACATTATTATGTGGATATATTTGGGTTACTCGACGAGAGGCGGTCCCGATGAGCAAGTTAGCGAAAAAGTCACAACGGGGTCTAAATACCCGGTTTGGGGTGTATTCTAGTAATTTAGTACATTACCGGGAATTAGTGGGTAATGGGGAATGGGGAATTATTGGTAATTGTGTGAGAATAATGGAAGTGGCGGGAATTATAGGATGCAAATTGTGGATAGCGGGATTTAAGGCAAATGACAAAATTGCCCTTATAGATATTTGAGGTATAAGCTAAGAGCAAGGGGTAACTTAGTCATTTCCATTGTGGTTTAAGGCTTAGGTGGCTGGGATATATTCAGAAAGTTTGAGAAGTTACATGAAGAAGAATTCAGCAGCCCCTTTCTCTCTTTCACGTTCTCTAGGTGACATAGAAGCTTGAGGAGGTTTTTGGAAAATTCAAAGAGTGAAGCTGCCAAACTTAGGGAAAACTAGAGGTTTAGCTCAAGGGTTTCATCATAGCTGAGGTATGAACTCTGAACTGAAATTTGCTTGGTTAATTATGCTGAATAATTTAGAGTGAGGATGTCTATGCATGTTTGTTAATTGGTAGATTGGGTTTTGGGATTTTGATGAGTTTAACTTAGTATTCAGTTGGGTTTGATTACTGGTAAGAGGTATATTGTTTTTGAGGACTTAACTGGAAGGTTGGGAGGAAATTGGATGAGCTTGGTTGGGTTTGGTTGCAGGAAAAACCCAGAAAATTCTGGGTTCGTGGTGATGAGCCGCGGCTCTTTTATGGTGAGCCGTGGCCTGCGAAGGGGATTTTAGGCCCGCAGGACTCGGATGCAGGGGCGGGCCGCGGCACCTCAGGGGCACGCCGCGGTGCGCGTTAGTTTTCAGAGAGGCCGAGCTTCTGGAATCAGAGGCGGGCCGCGGCTCGGCTGTGAGGGGCCGCGACTCTTAAGGGGAAAATTGACCATAATGGGATTTTTAGGTTGGAAACTTAACTGTTTGGGCTCGGGATCGATCCTACTTCCTTGTTAAGTGGAATTCGATGTCCCGGAGGCTAAGAGTTGGTTTGGAAGTTGTTATATACCTGTTATTGATGGGAACTTCCTTATTGCGGTTGTGACTAGGTTTTCGCTAAGGGCTTGAATTGAGGATCGTGCTCGGAGGATTGTCGCTAGTAACCCGCTTGCGGACCAAAGGTAAGAAAACTGCACCTGTTATGTGAATGCATGCTTAGAGCTTAGTTAAGGTGACGAACATGATTATAATTATGTTGTGAATATCTCCTTAGGTATGTTGTAACGTGCATAATTATGATTATGTTTATAACTGTTGAGTGGATGTATTATAATGCATTGTGTGAGTATCTGTTAAGCATGCTATGTGGAACATGAGATTGTCTGTATGAATGTGAGGCTTAGTTTATAAACTAGGGTATCATTAAAGTGTTAAATGGAGATCAACTTATTAGTTGAGAATTTGATGGGTTTTGGGAGATTCTTAATAATTATGAGTCTCAAGGCTTCAACTTATAAGTTGGAGGCACGTGGTGGCTTGACTTATAAGTCAAGGGCATAAGGGACTTAGTTTATAAGCTAAGATTGGCATAACGCACGTGGAGTGCAGGCCACCATGGCTTGGCCACCCTGGGAGTGCAACATGCACTTGACTGGCTCGGATGCCAACAACTTGAAAGGAAGTGCAGCATGCACTTGTGTGACTCTATGATCTCCAATTGAGTTTAGTGGATGTACTGGAATCAGTTATTACTGTTTGACGGTTGTTTTATTCACGGAACTGTTAATTAAGTTTTCTTGCTGAGTCCTTTGGCTCACAGATGCTTTGTGGTGCAGGTAAAGGTAAAGAGAAGCTCAACCAGCCATGAGTCAGAGGGCGTTAGTAGTGATATGTACATATGCGGTCCGCTCGACCACCACAGTCGAGATGCTCAGAGGAACTAGGGTTAAACCCAGCTTTTGCCGCTTAGGACGGCTTAATGTGTAATCTGAGTTTTGTAACAGACTTTTAAACTAATGTTTTTGGGATCCCATGTAAAGAACTTATCTTTAACTTAATGAAAATGTTTATGAAATGATCAAAAGTTTTTAGTACCCAAACCTTAGTGGTTAATCACATGTTTAGTCCAAATGACTTGTTTGTAAGTCCAGCACTGGTTTCAAAACACACCTGGTAATGGACCCTAATTAGCAGGGCGTTACATCTTGGATCCTGATAGAGTGATAGGGGCCGCATTAACTAGTTCTTCCGAATGAAGGGTAACACCTGAGGTCATGGCTGATGATCTGGGAGCAAAATAGAATAATACAAATAACCAAGCAATCAGCACCAAAACCCAAGAAGGTTGGTTAAGGTACGGGGGCTCTTCTACAAACTGCTTGGAGGAGTCCCCTCCGGATCAGGTCTGGGATCACTAAGAAGCCGCGAAACCCTGATCTGGAACATAAAAAAAGAAAGGATCTATTTGTTCTCCTAAGCCGACCTATTGCCACTTGTCCGGGAACCACCCGAACCCGAGGAGATCTGGGACAGTCCAGACTAGTTTTCTTTTCCTAACCTATTCTAATGCACCCATAGCCAATCTGAACATAGGCAAGATTTAACAGCCTAAACACATAAATAGGACAGTATGGCAAACGCAAGAAAATAAATGCAAAAGTCAGGAAAACTTACTGTAAAAGGCTGGTCGTGAAGAATGGTGGGTTTCCGGCGACAGTGACGGTAAAATCGTGGTTTTGAATAGGTGAAGGCGGCTCAAAAGCTTGTCTATGGGAGTAGCCGATGTCGTCTACTCAGGCGAAGGGGCAGATATCGGGTGCGTTGGGAACAAGCGACGGCGAAGATGAAGTAGACAATGGAAAATGTCGTCAGCAAGCTCGGACATAAAAGGTCTTTTGAGTGTTTTTCTTTTATGAGAATGTAAAGATATCAAATGAAAATCTAGGGTTATTTATAAGAACCAGAGGGTTGTTTCAATCTAACGGTCCGACACGATCACCCCACATCGGACGGTCCTGGATCGTGCAGGGACATTAATGGACCTACTCGAGTACTGGATCACGGTACCCCCGAGACACGATCCGCGCCGCCCCGATCCAACGGCCCAGAAAAAGAGCACCTCAAAGATCGCCCCATCCAACAGTCCTCTTTGTCGTAGAGATAATAATGGGAACATTCGTGCAGATGGGACGCTTCATAAATCGAGCTGACATACTAGCCCCCAACACAGTAACCAATAGAATGTTTGTTGACCTTTCAAGACCAAGTGTCATCAATGCTCCAGTCACAATGGGACACGTGCACCCTTCATGATGAAGCAGGGCGAACGGGAAGGACTCCAGACGGCCCTGAAGTAAATGAACCGGGGCTCTGGTAAACGAACCCGGATCTTGGTAAGCAGTCCGGGCTTTTTGGATTTTGTCCCGGACATCGACGTAGGTTTTCACTCCGTGATCGATCAGCCAGCGGTGTCACCCGTCTGCAGACCCGTCGCCTTGGAAAAAAGCCGGGAAGTGCCGAGATAGTCCGGGAGGGAGACAAGCCTCCACCGCGCAAGCCCAGCTGAAGGCTTGGGGGGTAATTGTTATCCCCATTTCTTCCTACATGTATGGGTCCACACTGTAAGTCCATGGCCCGCTTTCCTGGGAGTTAAGGCCCAGGCCAGGCCCATTAGGAGAGAGGAAAATGGGTATTGGCAGCCCAAGTCACGGCAAGGCCCAAAGGGCTACTAGGAGAGTAGGCCGGGACCATCGTCAGGGCAGGTTGTATAAACCCAGGAATGCGTACCGAGATGTTCCCCGAGGTACGGTAAAGGAGGTCGCGGCTACCAAATCCAAGATTGGGGCGAGATCTTCGTGGATGAACCCGGGCCCTGGTAAATGAAACGGGGCCCTGGTAAACAGAGGGGGACTGTGGTAAACGGACCTGGATGGGTTGTCCGAGTTTGGCGTGATAACGTGTCCAAGGTACCAACATCATCCCATGAAGCGTGGGGGTTGTCCCCACGCTTAGCCTGCAGAAGAGACTGCCTCGGGATTGTACGTCATTGGTTCATAACTGCGCCGCCACTACTCTGACCGATCTTGTCCCCCATATCTTCCTCGTAGCCTAGAATACCCAGACTGAAACACCAGTTTGTCGCATGTCTTAGAGTAAGATCTTGGTGGGGCTGGCCCAATGGGTTTTGATTAATGTATGTTTCAGATTTCAATCCTTTGTATTGGGCTCCCATCAGAGAAGCTAATGGTATTTACACCCTTATTGGGCCTGAGTAAGCCCGACCCAAGCCCAGTGCACTCATGTGCCTATAAATACGAATAGTGGTGCACTGAGGAGGGGATCCGAGATTTTGATTATAAGCGGTTACTCTGCTCAAACTTGTAAAAACTCCATTGTCAAAAGTTCTCTAAGCTCTAATACAACTGTCTCGTGGACTAAGGCTCATTAACGCCCCAACCACGTAAAAACCTTATTTACTTTTCTTAAATCCTTTCTTTTACGCTCTCTAATCTTTCATAATTCTAGTTTCTGAAAAACTCGGTAAACACTTTCCTACCCAGATTTACCCAGACATAAACCCAAAATTATTCATCAATTCACACCCAATCACAGACAAAAATCCATAATCATAACTCACAACAACATCTATTGTATACAAACCAAAATTTCAGAAGCGAATCCTAAATCCTAACTCACTATTGCAACTGCCCATTACCCACTTCAAGCATTTCATCCCCATCAACTACATCGAAGCATAATCAAAATGTCCCCAATGACCTTCATTCATGTTGCCTAGATCTGTAGCATCACTTCATCCTTGAGCACAAAAACAAGTTGAAGTTTGCCCGTGTACCTTCATCCCCATCGCCCAAATCTGCATATCTTCACGCTGTCTTTGAGCACAAAGAAGCAAGCCAGAGTTCACCTGGGTTTGTAAAGCAAGAACAAGAAGTTCCTTTGCCTGGGTTCGTAAAGTAAGGAGAAAAAGAAGAAGAATCGAAGGAAGAGAAAGAACAAAAAAGTTTGTTTGATTTTAGATTTTTTAGTTTTCTTTTTTTTTTTTTCAAAAGAAATAGGTTTTTTGTTTTTATTAATCAAAATGAGTTTTGTTGACTCTCGAATTGGACAACGATATGGAGTCAAATAAATCAATAGAAATGAGATGAAATCAAGACAAAAAGATAATGACACAAAAATATTTATAGTGGTTCGGCCCAAGTAAATGGCAATAACCTACATCCACTTAGTGTTCTTATTGATGTAAAATCCCAAGAAATGTGATCAATGAACTATGGGTTCACGAGTTTCACAAACCCTAGGATGAATACAAGTATGGTAGATAAAAACACTATATTTCTCTCTTAGAATTTCGAAGTTTTGCAAGTCCAAAGGAAAAAAGTCCCCTCTCTTGAGCCATTTGATTCTTATTTATAGGCTAAATGGGTTTTTACATGGGCTGATGAACCTTAATTACATTTAATACATGTGTATCTAAATAATAATGGAAATTGCAATTATTACATAAATGCAAAATTACATATCTGAAGGAAATAAATGAAATGTTGCGACTAGACTGGTCGCCCATAAAATATGATATATGCTGAGTGGATTCTCTTCTGGTCGATGGTCGAACAAATCATACTCACTTAAACAGTCACGTATATCCCATGAGTAGGTTAATTCTGCCACATCATCAGGTAGTCCTTTTTTGGGTAAACATTTGCCCCCCAAGTTTATTTTACTGCGACCAGCATATAATAAACTTAATCGACCGACCTTCCGTCTGACCTGTCACATCTATCAGTGCCTTTTCGAAAAAGTAACTAATTGTGGACGTTGCAGTTTCCCAAAAGCGTTTTGACGGCTAACACGATTCCCCACGTATTGAAAACTCACCCCATCATTACCTTTTTAAATGTGCCACGATCAGTATAAACAACCTACTCTTCTCATTTTTTTACCTTTTACCACTCTTCTTTTTCTCAAGAACAAAGCAAGAAAAACTCAGAAAAATTTGGTGATCCGAGGTGTGTCCATCTTTCCCCAAGCATCAACACTCGTGACTTCACTTCAATCTTCCATTCAAGTAAGTATCTTGATCTTCTTTGCCTCTGATATACCATGCAACGTTTATTTCTCGAGTTTTCTGATATTCGGGCTTTGAGTTTTTGAATGTTCTTGAGGAAAAATGATTTCGAGGTAATCGGGCTCGTAGGTGGTAACACGATAGGGTAGGAGTTTTAATTAGCAAAAACCCTAAGTGAGGCTTAGAAATTGGCATGGGAAGTAGGAATACTAATTTAGGGCCCACAATCGAAGTAAAAATTCAATTTTTATGCTTTCAAAAAATCTGGGTTTTTCCTGCCTATTTTTGGAGTAAAAAAGTTTCCCTGAAAAAAAATTTCACCTTCGCTTTTTAATCTATTTTTCCAAATTGTTCGTGTGTTTTTAGTGTTTACGTTAGAATGATGCTGGTCATATAAAAGCTTAACTTTTATACACGAGCAACGCTATCCCAATGTTTTCACTTCTTCTATCTGTTGGCCGCAGATTCTCATCTCTCATTTTCTGTTCCCAAATATTCATGCACGGGGAGGTGAGAGGCCAATCGACGACGATCTGCTCGCGCTACTGTTGGAGGATCAAGAACAACCATATCAAGAACAACCATCATTGCTGTTTCTAGAAGTTCCATTTTCTCAGCAAAACCCAGTGACTAGACCTCCAACCAATCAACAGAACATGGGTCGCGTGAAGCATATTGCTCGTAGAAAGAAGAAAATAGCCAACCCTCCTTCTAACCAGCCTGCCCCTCGCACCGAGGACCCTTCTACAAACCCCCAGCCTATATATATTGCACCCTCATAAATCCAACCTAAAGCCCGACCTGGCGACGGCCTTCGACCAGAGGTCGAATGGTACGTAGCGCCTCCTAGCATCATATCAGCTAGGATGGTGAATAACTATCTCAAGAAGTACGGTCTTCCTGGGATAACCCTAATCAAACCTTCACCCAAACAGAGGGAAAACGTGCCTGGGGGTGCCTTCAGCGCTTGGTCGAGGTACCATATCGAGGCAGGGGCTATCTTGCCTCTGCACGAATTTTTTCAAGGGGTGGCCAATTATTTTGAGGTTGCCCCCTTTCAAATTACTCCCAATAGATATAGAGTACTATCTGCACTCTATATCCTTTATAACCATAAGAAGTGGCCTGTACCTACACCACATGAGATCAACTACCTGTTCGATCTCAAGTCCAACCCCAACCACAACTACACGGGGTTCTTCCACTTCTACCATCAAGAGTCTGCTCGTACCTTCCTGAGCGACATCACCTACAAACCCAATGTAGGGAAGTACTTCCAGGAGTACTTTCTTACAACGGACCTGGTCGCTGATAACCTGGCCTTCACCCGAGGAGGTAAATCTTTTACTCATTGGTCGCTTAATTTCTTCTAGCTTTTCTATAATATTTTTAGAACTTTGGTGTTGTTTAGGTCCATGGTACCGACCAGACCCTACTCCAGAGATGGAGATAAGGGCAGCAGCCTTGGCCAGCATGACGAACATCGAGAAGAGCATCAAAGAGCTGGTTACTGAAAGCAACTTAAGGCTGGTCGGCCTTCTGGCACCTCACCAGGAAGTGAGGGAGTCTACAGCAGAGAGTGCTACTGGAGGAGAGATCCCCGAGCAGCAACAGGATGTGTCACGGCCCCCGAGACGACGGGCAACAAGAGTGTGTTGGTTTTTATTGATCAAATCAGAGATTATGCGCAGCGGAGCAACAATCAAATTGTTAGATTAATCCCATAAGATTTCTAGATTTACTTCTTCACATGCATATATATATTGAATCAAGGACATGAATTGTAACGACCTCCTTTCTTAACATACATATATAGTGTAAAAAAATTTTTTAACCTAAATACGACAATACTGAAATTCTGAATTTACAAAAACTTTATTAAACAATACATAAATAATGTTTATAACCTCAAACCACACAATACTCACAACTAAATAAAAACTTTATCTTACATACAAATCTTAATACTTTTATAAATCATTTTCGTGGCGTTACTACACCTTAACGTAGAAATGAAAATGTATCCAACTGATAAATTGAAAAGCTTTATGTAAATTACAAAGTTCATGAAATACTTTTAAAGCTTTAAGTAAATGATAAAGTTCACAAAATACTTTTAATGAAATATAATAAAACCAAGTTTCTTGTTTATTTATAAAATAGCATAGCAGAACTCCACTCCCTTCAGGTCAGCCCCATATGTACAGTCATGTTGGCTCCACGTATACTCATCAACGATTTATATTTGGGGCCTCTTACCTACAATACAAAACATTAACTGATGAGCTAAGGCTCAGTAAGTAGAATAACTACCTCATATGCATTAAAATAAACGTGCAACATGCTATGTATTCTCTTTCTTTCTTTCACTTTCCTTTCTTTTGGGCCCTAGAGGATGCTGCTGCCGGCATTACATAGGGAATCACATTCCCACCTGAACATAAACATGATAATAGGGAATTTCCCGCATAAACATTCATCATATAGGGACGTACATCTCCCTCCTTACATTTTTGGGACTTAGGTCTCCCAAGCAGCACCTCTACTTTAACGTTTTCAATAACTTGTCTGTGAACATTAAGCGTGCTTATGCATAATATAACATTCTTGAAAATAACTTATGCATAAGAACAATATGACAGATTAACATATAAAGCATATAAATGCACATAAGACACATAAAATACTTGTATTGTAGATGAGGATTCTACTTACCTTGCGTCTTGATAAAACAACCGAAATTGTTAGCTTCCTGGTAAAAACACAAACTATTAACTTACATAAAATCTACATGATGTAATTTTAGTTTATAATTGTTGTTATTCTATTTTTCTTTTCTTCTTATTTTATTGTTTATTTTATGTCCAGGCATATGGTCATACTATAATTGTCCATGGCAAGATCCTGGTCTAAAAGTCGTGGTCATGGTCATGGTCATACGGAAATGTCCAGGTCATAGTATCAGTCCATAATAATAGGGAATAAGGTCATATAATAAAAGTCCAAATAGTCCAAAGTGTGACCATAGCCTATACAAGTTTAGTATTATAAAGATACATAAAAAAAATAGTTTATATTTCAATTTTGGCATTTGTAAAATATGACGACATGGTAAAATAATCCATATATAAATTTTAGCATTTTAATGGCATAGTAAAGTAATCTATATAAATTTTTGGCATTATAATGGCATGGTAACATAATTTATACATATATAATAACTAAATAACTGAAAAGAAAGGCTCGAGAAGAGCTTACCTAAAAGGTTTTCGTAGGCTAGCGTTACGGATAGAACTTCGCCTAGATCTCCGAGGTTTAGAACATTAGAAGGATGTTAAGAAGATTTTTAGGTATAGTAAGAGAAAGGAAAATGAGGTTTTTGTGATTTCAAGATGAGTTTTGGAAGGGCTATTTATAGGAAAAACTTGGGATACTATTCTAATAAAATATTAAAAATAATAAGCATAGTGGAATAATAACATATTCAAAATATCAAGCATAGTAATTTGCTTAAGTCATCACTGTGTCACTACTGCATCAACATGTGGGACCCATGGGGTGGACCCCGCTGTGGGACCCATGTGGACCCTACTGTGGGACCCTTGCGGACCCCACTGTGGGACCCACTATGAATAGTACCCGGTGAATAGTAAAAAAATGAAAAATTTCCCAATCTTCTTATATTACTTAGTCCAGCATTTTTGACTCACAAACTTTTCTGAAAAAGTTTCTCTAACACCCATAAATTAATTATTCCCACCTGTTGGTTACTTCAACAACTTAGAATTGTTAAAATCCCATAATAGAAAACAACTATACCCCCAACGGTCATGATCACTATTCACCAACGGTCATAAACGGCTAGTTTTTGTCCTGTAAATACTTATTCCTTCAACCATTTATTTGCACAACTTCTTCACCTCTTAACCTTCTATAAAAATTCATCATCAAAACATGAATTTCTCTTTATTTTTCATAACTTTAGTGATTGTTTGCTTGTATTTAGCATCATTCTATGGGTATTATACTAATGAAATGCCCATGAATGTTATAGTTGCATATTCATTAGTTATTCTTCCACTTTACTTAATAGCTCTAGCCTTCGGTTAGCATTGTAATGCACTTAAAAGTATGAATAAAAACATCTTCTCTTATCTTTCATAATTGTTATAATTTGTAAAAAGAAATGGGAGTTACATGAATAGAAAAAATTACCTCAAGTCCTTCCCTGCTGCTATCTTTTCGTATGGCTAAATCCTCGAGATCTCACACCAAGATCTTCCAAAATGTTCTCAGGCACACAAAGAACGAGTGTGGGCTCGCTATACAAATAATAGGCAATAACTATTTATCAGATGTTCTCAACACATGAGATCTGATAAAGTTTGGACCTAGGTTTTGTGAAGAACAATGACTATAGTTTTTGTCACTGTTCTCTTTCTCTGAGAGAGATTCCTAGATATTTTTCTATCCCTGAAAAGTTACGTTCTATGAAAAACTGATATCCAATATTTAATAATATCCAATATATTAAAATATTTGTTATTTTAAACAAATTCAAAATAACTGATCAGTTATCAGATATTTGTTTAAATAATAATATTTTAATCATATTAAAATATCTCATTATTTATTTAATATTTAAATAACTAAAATTGTGGAATCAAGAGACTGAGTAAACTCTCTTATGCGTGTAGCACAGTGCCTGTGCACTGTGCCACACGTGTACCACATGCCTGTGATGGCATGTGATTTTTCCCAACTTTTATTATTATTTAAATACCAAAAATCCCAAAAATAAATTAATTCAAAATTAATTATATTTTTGTTAAATCAAATAATTAATTAATTACACATAATTAAACAATAATTATGTTTGATACATAGAAAAATATTTTACTTATCACATAAGTCCTTTTTGCCCATTTTTGTATTTGCCTTTGACAGTGATTGTTTGAGCCATTTTGGGGACCATGGACCTATAACATTAAGCTCCAATAAATTGAAACTAAATAATTAAACTCTTTAATTATAATAGTTAATTTATTAATTCTGATATTACTCCACTATAAATTCAGAATGACACTCTTTATGTTATAGATATATTTTTACAGAAATCTTTTTCTTATGTTGTCCATTGATATAACCATCTTACAATAGTTCAACCCTCTAATTAATTAGTTCATAAATTAGAATGGAAGAATTACCATTTTACCTTTCTAATTTACTTCTTATTCCTTAAGTACTATTAATTCACTAGTGAATAATTAATCTATAATCTAATTATAGATTTGAGCTCAAAATCATTCAGTTCCAGAATTAACCCTTAAGGGAACTAATATACGATCCGTTAGGAAATATTAGATTCCGTATTGTTGATACATGTTCCCAGCCATCCATGATATTAAATCTCCAAAACAAAAGTCATTAGCCTCATTCTTTGAAGAGACCTTAACGAATGAATCAAAAGATTTAATAAACATGAACATGAGTTCATGAACACTCAGGATTTAGGTTGATCTATAAATGATCATCAGTTATGATATGAATTACAAGTCTTTATTATTAAATGGTTTTTGGATAAAGACTTTAATTCATATCGGTCCATGTCATATATAATCATATTATATAAAACACCTTTACCGAGATGTCTTTCCACATCAATAATCCGAATCTAGATTATTTGTATCATTATGATACTCAGTAAACCGTACTTACAACTCCAATTAAAGAATTCTATAACTTTAATTTGTTGTTGTTGACTATTTTTATTCATTCATGTGGTCTTAATTCTCTCGTACTAATACAAGATCACATCCTCATTAATGAAAATGGAATTTTTTTGATATTTACAAAATTATTCAAACAATAATTTAACAATCTAAATATGACAATAATAATAAACCATTGTATTTATTTATTCACAGAAAAAACAAATGTCTTTACATGCTTTTAGGACACACTCCTAACAGAGTGGCCATCAGGGAACCCTCCAGCATCCCACGAGCTGTTACTGCTCCGACCCAACATGGGAAGGGCAAGCAGAAACTTCCAGAATACCCCGAGCCCATACTCGAGTCTTCTGACAAGAACGATACTGAATTCTCACTTTTAGACAACTTGCCCACTCCCTGTCATTTATTCGACGGGGACAACAACTTTAAATATGTGATTAATAGTTTAAATTTAGACTTCTTCGAGACAGAGAATGAGTGTAGCAGTAGTACCATAAATAATGTATCGACCAATAATAATAGCTCGGGTATACTGCTTAGAATTTTTCTTGCTCTTATTACCTTGCTTTTTTAAGTAACTTAATTTATATTGTCTGATCGTTTGTTTCCATCCTAAAGTCATGCCTTCTGGAGAAGCGTTTGACTTGTACAGTAACATTAATGTCAGAGCTCCTGCGAGCAGGAAGAAAGAGAGCAGGCGACACCCCGGGGAAAGTAGTAGTGACCCTTCTAAGAAAAGGGCTCGGATTGAGGATCCTCTTGCACCACCACCTTCCAAGGACATGACCCCTCCTCCGGCTCCCCTCGACCCAACTCCTCCAGCTCTCGTCGACTTGACTCCTCCAGCTCCTCGCAACCCAAGGCCTCCTGCTCAATCAGGAAAGACTCAGGCCGAGGCTATCATGAACACAACTTACAACTTAGCCAACAACAGGCTGAAGAAACTATTAAGACATCGGTGTAGCCAGGAAGCCTTCACCATCATCTCTACCATGAAGGTCGACCAAATTTTCAGCCGCACGCTGAATGAAGTACTCAGTGTAAGTTTCCATTTTGCTGTGCTTTAGTTGTCTATCTTGCCCCATTATCCACACTAACAACTTTACTTTTTCTCTGATCGTAGGGGGTTTTGACCATGAGTACTGGTTGGCGTCGCTCGAAGGAGATGGTTGCCAAGCATGTTGAAGAGATTAAGACAGTTGAGGAAAGACTCGCCGAGCAGCTCAAGGTGGTCGAGGCCAAACATGCTAAGCACCTGAGGACAAAATTGCTAAGCTGGGCGAGGAGCTGAAGCAGCACCAGGAGACTTTGGTCAAAATTACTGAGGGCAAAGAGAAGTACAAGGAGGCTTCAGTGTTGAACTTCAAAGAGGCCCCCAAGCTCCAGGACGACTTAATGATCAGCAGAAACGAGACTGCCGAGCAAGAAGAGTGCATCAAACTGCTCAAAGAAACCAACGCTCGCAACCTGGAGAGGTTCAAGGGAGCAACGTTCAACTGCTTTTATATGTTCTGGAAAAGCAACCTTGAGGCAAACTTTGACTATTTACCAGAACATATGAAGCAAGTTGAGTTGGCGAAGTGCATTGCTCACCTGGAAGAAGAGGAGAAAGCTTAGGGATCCCCTGAGATCTCTTTGGCAACAGGCATTGAAGGCGTCGACGAAGATGCTGGGACCACAGTCGACCAGCAGCCCCAGCAAGATCCTCCAGCTGCTCCTGCCGCTCCATAATTTTATTTATTTATTTTGATTTGTAACTAGGACACACGAACCACGGTTTGTGATGTCAAGACAATTTTTTGCTGCGTAGGGTAGCTTTTCTTTTAATTAGTAATTACATCTGAGCAGCAACTGCTCGCAGTGTAAATATTATAATATTTGCAATTTATTATAACATGTGTTCGCATGACTGAACTTAGCATAACACTTTGTTTTGATTTGACAAAATTTAAACAAAATTTTAAAAAATACTCTAAGTACTGTAGTATGTTTTCTCTTATTTTGCTCGTGTGTTTACATATGCCTATTGATATGCTTTGCTTGCTTAGTACCTTATATGCCCCCCAAATGATTGAGGAGCTTAAGGTCCTCGGTCACTTGCCATGACCAAGACCTGTTCGAACATTACTTATCGTAATAAATACTTATAAAAATGATAATATAGCAAAACAACACACGTAATGACCAAATACTTGTAATAAATACAATAATTGGCAAGAATAACTGACTGCGCACAATTCCTTTTATTTCTCGTAATAAATGGACAATCGTGTTTGTACAAGTGATCAAAAATTAATCTTACACTTATAAGCGACTAGTCATATGACTGACTAACCTTTGTTCATAAACTTGTAAAAAGTGAAATTAATACAAGCCAATTCTTTAAAAAGAACTGTTTTATTGATAATACTTGCGCAGGTGTTCTCCATTCCAATAGCGAGGGATGAGATTTCCATTTAAGCCAGCAAGTTTATAGGTTCCTGGTTGGAGGACCTCTTCAATTTGATACGGACCTTCCCAGTTAGGTCCAAGCACTCCGACAGCTTGATCGCGAGTGTTAAGAAAAACTCTTCTACGTACCAAATCTCCCATGTTAACTTTTCTTTCATGTACTTTAGAGTTTAAATATTGAGTGACCTTTTGCTAGTAAGCTGCTACTTGGAGTTGAGCTTGTTCGTGCCTTTCATCGACCAAATCCAAAGATTCCATCAATAACTGACTATTAACACTCTAATCGTATGCCAACCTTCTATGTGATGGTGGGTCTAATTCAACAGGCAACATGGCTTCATATCCATAGGCCAAAGAAAATGGAGTATGGCCCATTGTTGTTCGATGGGACGTTCTATACGACCAAAGGACTTCTGGTAGCTGTTCTGGCCATGCCCCCTTCGCTTCTTCAAGCCTTTTCTTCAGGGTTTTGTTGACAGCTTCAACCCATCCATTTGCTTGCAGATGAGCTACTGAAGAAAAACTCTTGATAATCCCGTGCCTCTCGCAAAAATCTATGAATAGATCACTGTCAAATTGTGTGCCATTATCTGAGACAATCTTTCTTGGCAACCCATACCGACACACGATGTTCTTCACTACAAAATCTAGCACCTTCTTGGTCATTATTGTTGCAAGTGGTTCAGCTTCAGCCCACTTTGCAAAGTAGTCAACAGCAACTACTGCATACTTGACATTGCCTTTTCCTGTGGGTAAAGACCCGATCAAATCTATCCCCCACACTGCGAATGACCACGGGCTTTGCATCTGTTTGAGCTCATTAGGGGCTGCTCGTGGTATTTTGGAGAACCTTTGGCACTTGTCGCATTTCCGAACAAAATCCACAGAGTGTTAGGAAAATATAAATTTGCCTCAATGGAAATTGATAATAATATTACAACTCTATGCAATAATATTACAAATAAATATAGATTGATTAAATAAGGTTACAACTCTATAACTGAAAGTACAAATAAACAAAAAAGAAGAAGAAGAAGAGAAGAAGAATGGAATAGTGAAAATACAACTCTAAGCAAAAGATTACAAATAAAGTAAAAGTGTTTGGAACAAAAGAAAAGATGATTACAACTCTAAACAAAATTACAAGTAAATAAAACAAGAGGAATGAGAAGAAAAGCAATAGAAGAAATTGTAAGAACAAAACAAAGAAAACTATCACTTACACAACCTAAGTGAAGAGTGTTGGGGATCACCAACTTGAATTGGGTTTAAAACCTTTGTCCAAAAGCTTATTGCCCCCTAACTCAAGCACGAAGGGATCTATCTCTCAGATTATAGGAAATGCTTTATGGAATTATCAAGCCTCAAGGTGTTTCTAGCTAAGTGCTCTAATGGATAGAAATGTTGTGTCTTACAAGTGAGCTATAGGCTCCTATTTATAGAGTTTAGAGACACCCTTTAAATTTCAAATTTCATCAACCCCCATGGCTGTTACCAATGTTTAATTGGATTAATATGGAATTAAAAATGAGATTTTGGAGTTGGGTTTTTTGAGCCGTTCAACAAAGATTGAAAAAACTGAAAAAATGGTCAGTTTTTGGCCTGTGGCCGCGACCAGAAACATTAGTGGCCGCGGCCACCAACATTCAGTGGCCGCGGCCGCGGACCATTTTCAGCACTAAAAAATGTGCTATTTTTCCAAACGGTTCCAAACCCTCCCAAATGATTTTGTAACTCCCAAAACACATTATCGGGGTTAAAATCATATCTCTAACAGCCATATCACATATGACTTTATGAAATTCATCTCAATATTGTGTAACAACAAATTTACACAATAAAGGGTAATATTTGGAAGTTACAAATTTGTAACACCAAATATGTTACATTATTTGGATATATCTCATATATCTAAATATTGTAACTCTCTATTATATGTTACAATATGTGACACACTTTGTCACATTTATTTAATCTAAAACATCATATTATAAAATAATATAATATTACATTATATTATAAAATAATATAACACAGAGTCCTCATTCATGGTAGGCCAGAAGTATCCTTGCCTTAGGATCTTTTTTGATAAACTCTGTCCCCAGCATGATCTCCGCAGAAACCTTCATGGACTTCTTGCATTAGTTCCTTGGCCTTTTCCTTTGAAACACACCTTAAAAGTGGCATCGAGTACCCTCTCCTGTATAAAACTCCATTGACCAGAATGAATCGAGCCGACTGCCTCTGGAGGGTTCTTGCTTTGTTTCTGTCCGCCGACATCACTCCTTGCTCTAGGTATTCAATGAAGGGCGTCATCCATGTGTCTGTTGCTTGAATTACCAGGGAAGAATCTTCTGCTTGAATGCTTGGTGCAGACAAATGCTCAACTGGTACTATGTTTAAGGTGTCAGCATCTTTCGCGCTTGCTAACTTGGCCAAAGCATCGACATTTGAGTTCTGGTCATGAGGCAATTGCTGGAGAGTATATTTTTTTAACTATGCTAATAAGTCCTTTTCTTTGTTCAAATAAGCAACCATCTTAAGACCCCGGGCTTGATATTCTCCAATAATTTGATTAACCACTAACTGGGAGTCACTGTAGATCTCAAGCGACTTTATATCCATGTCCTTGGCTAACCTTAGTCCTGCGAGCAGAGCTTCGTATTCGGCTTCGTTATTGGACGCTGTGAAGTCAAATCTGATTGCACAATGGAATCGATGTCCTTCGGGTGTGACTAAGATCAAACCTGCTCCGACATTGTGCTCATTGGAAGAGCCATCTATGAACAACTTCCAAGGAGAAACTTGACTTTGTAGTTCAGGTTCTTCTATCGGCTCGGTATCCTGGATTCCAGTGAATTCTGCGACAAAGTCTGCTAGAGCTTGTTCCTTCACAGCTAATCGTGGCGAATAGGAAATATCAAACTGCCCAAGTTCGACTAACCATTTCAATAATCGACCGGCAGCTTATGGTTTTTGCAGAACTTGGCGTAGTGGCTGGTCGGTGAGTACCATGATGGGGTGAGCTTGGAGGTATTGTCGCAACTTTTTGGAGGCCAAAATCAAGCAATATTTCTCAATGGGCGGATACCGTAACTCTGCCCCTATTAGCCTCTTGCTTATATAATACACAACTTTTTGAACATGTTCCTCCTCTCTGATCAGGACAGCGCTAGCATCATACTCGGTGACTGCCAAGTAGATGAACATAGTTTCTTTTTCGATCGGCTTGGATAAGATCGATGGTTGCGACACATGAAACTTTAACGCCTGAAAAGCCTGCTCGTACTCTTCCATCCACTCTAACTTCTTGTTGCCCCTGAGTAGATTAAAAAATGGAACACACTTGTCCGTTGATTTAGAAATGAATCTACTTAAAGCAGCAATCCTCCCGGTTAGACTTTGAACATCTTTAATTTTGGCAGGCGACTTCATCTTGATCAGGGCCTTGATTTTCCGGGATTAGCTTCGATACCTCGCGAGTTTACTATGAATCCCAAAATTTTTCCCGATCCAACACCGAATGAACACTTGAGGGGATTTAGCTTCATCTAATATTTGTTCAAGACGTTGAAGCATTCTCGTAGGTCCCCGATGTGCTCTCCTGCCTTCTTTGACTTGACCAGCATGTCATCGGCATATACCTCCATGTTAACACCGATCATCTCTTTGAACATGTGGTTGACCAGTCGCTGGTAAGTCGCACCAGCGTTTTTCAAACCGAAAGGCATTACTTTGTAATAGTAAAGCCCTGTATCAGTTCAAAAGCTAGTGTGATTTTCCTTAGGTGGATGCATATTGATCTGATTGTATCTAGAGTATGCATCCATGAATGGTAAGATCTCATGCCCTGATGTGGCATCGACTAGCTGGTCGATCCTTGGGAGTGGGAAACAATCCTTCGGGCAAGCTTTATTGAGGTCTGTGAAATCCATGCACGTCCTCCACTTGCCATTCGGCTTGGGAACTACAGGATTAGAGACCCAAGATGGATAAAATGCTACCCTGATGAATCCATTCTCCTTTAGCTTCTCGACTTCTTCTTTTAATGCCTTTGATCTATCTTTGTCGAGCAGCCTCCTTTTTTGTTGTACTGATGGAAATTTTTTATCTATATTCAAGACATGGCTGATAACTGCTGGGTCAATTCCAACCATATCCTTATGCGACTAGGCCTGGTTCTCCTTAAAAAATTCCACCAGTTTTTGCTTTGTTGTTGTCTCTAAGTTTTTACCGACTTTCACAATCCTGGTCGGATCTGCCTCATCAAGTTGGACCTCCTCGAGGTCCTCCACTAGTCCTACATCTTCTTCAAAATCCCCAAAGTGAGGATCTAAATCCCTATCCTCACTTTGGGCAACACCCTATTTGGTGACTTGTTCACCTGATTGGGTATGTACTTCATTTGTCAACAACAACCTTTTCTCGGTTTTTTCCCCCGATGCGCTCCTTTTTGCCTTGGTGACTGAGGAATTATAACATTCCCGTGCTTCTCATTGGTATCCCAACACGCATCCTACCCCTGCGTCAATTGGAAACTTCACGGCCAGGTGTCAGACCGAGGTCACGGCTCGCAGGTCGACTAGAATAGGCCTTCCAATCACATCATTATATGCAGAAGGATAATCAACTACTATAAAAGTAGTGAGTAATGTCCTATTCGCTGGTGCAGTTCCTGTTGTGACTGGAAGCCTGATTGACCTTGTTGGCACAAGCCTTTCGCCGGAAAAACCATAAATGGTTTGGTTGCATGGCTCCAAATCTTGCACTGATAACTTCATTCTTTCCAGCGAAGATTTGTACAGAATGTTCATTGAGCTCCCTGTATGCACCAATACTCATTTAACCATCATATTAGCGATCTAGACATCTACGACCAGAGGATCCAAATGGGGGAATCGGACATGCTGAGTGTCAAGCTCAGAGAAAGTTATTGGTTCTTCCTCTGTTTGAGCTTTTTTGGGAGTTCGATCCTCTACGTTCATCATTTCAATGTCCTGGTCGTGACGTAAGGTTCAGGCATACCTTTCCCTTGCCTTCCCACTATCTCCTGCCAGGTGTGGGCCACCGCAAATGGTCAGTAATGTACCAGCAACTGGAGCTGGCTGTAAAGGGGGCGAGCGTTGGCATACAGGTGCTTGCTCGTTGCCTCCTTGAGCCTCTCGTTGAGAACCTCCAGGGGATCGTACATATCTTCTCAGGTGTCCTTGTCTGATAAGGAACTCAATCTCATCTTTAAGCTGGTTGCATTTGTTGGTGTCATGACCATAGTCGTTATGAAAACGACAGAACTTGGTTGTATCTCTCTTGGAGATATCTTTTCTGATTGGGGCTGGACACCTGAAGGGAACAATGGTGTTAGTGGCCTGGTACACTTTTGCTCTGCTATCGACTAGGGCCGTGTAATTGGTGAACCTCGGCTCGTATCTGTTACTTGTAGGGCGCTTGTTCTCAGATGTGATGGCTCGTTGTTCGCCCTTTTTCCTTCGATGTTCCCATTATTTTTGTCGTTGCCATTGGGTTTCCCAGACCCACTGGTGGCTTTGGTGGGATCTTCTTTCGGCCCCTGGTCGTCTGCAGGCGTCTTCCCTTCATTGGAAATGGCCTATTCGAGCTTGATGTACCAATTCGCTCGGTCCAGAAATTCTTGGGTGCTCTTTACCCCATTATTCCGCAAACTGTTCCAGAGGGATGAATGGCGCCGTACTCCAACAGTAAGTGCCATCATCTTCTCTTCATCACCAACTTTCTTAGCCCCAGCAGCGGCTCGCATAAAATGTTGGATATACCCCTTCAGGGTTTCTCCCTCCTTCTGGCGTATCTCAACCAGTTGCTTAGCCTCAGTAGGATGTACACGACCAGCGTAAAACTGTCCATAAAACTCATTCATGAACATTTCCCAAGACACTATGCTGGCAGGAGGGAATTTGAAAGACCACTCCTGAGCAGTATCGGACAAGGTGGCTGGAAGGATTCTGCATCGAGTGTCATCTGATACCTTCTGGATATCCATTTGTATCTCTAATTTATTTACGTGAGATACTGGATCTTCTAATCCTGTGAAGTTGGGCAAGACTGGCATCTTAAATTTGCTTGGAATGTCCGGCTCCCCACTAGCTGCTGGACGACCTGATTCAATGCATCGAGCTAGGCTTGTACATCGTCTGGTATTATTAGGGCAACTGGTGCTGGATGGGCATACTCGTTGTGTCTTTCTCGTCTGTCATTGAGAGCATCCCTCAGATCCTCATCCCTACGCCTTTGTTTGCTAGCGCCCAGTCGATCAAAGATGTTAGGTTGCCTAGGCTGCCCCCCAACATTCTGGCTCGTCGGTCGGTTCTCTCTTGGTGGGGGGTTCCGCTCTCCACCCTTATATCCTTGCCTTCGACCAACATTTCCTCCGTTGGAATCCGCCTCATTGTAGTCATGGCCATCCCTAAAGTGTGATCGACTATGGTGCGACCTGCTAATCGCATTGTTTCCTTCTCCCCTCGCTGGCATGTCTCGACCGTCAGGTGGAGGCCTGCGTTTGTCGGTAGGTCCCCGGGCATTATTATGTCATGGGGGGCCACTGACCGCAGAGTCTGATTCAATCTGCCTTCTGCCAGTAGAAGGACGTTGTCCCTTGCTCGGTGGATTTGGCTCCTCATCAGTCTAGCGCCTAGGGCTTCGGGGAGGCTGCCCAGACCTATTCTGACTTTGTTGCTGGGGATTGTCTCGACCAGCGCAAGAAGGTGGGTGCTGCTTAGGATTTTGAAATGGAATATCCTGTTGAGCTACAGGGGGTTGCTCCGCCCTCTGAGGACTTGCCGGTTGAGGCGAAGTGTGGTGATGTTATGGGTGACCTGAATGTGGACCTTGTTATGGTGGTACACTGGGTGGCTGATCTGGTTGGGAGGCTGGTGCAGGCTATCCTCAGGCAAACTGAATGGCTGCCTCCAGGGCGACAGTGGCATCCCTCTACCAGCAGTCCATATCGACCTGCCGCTCATTCAATTCTTGGCGTTGCCTATCAATTTCTCTCAGTTGCAATGCCATCGTTTCAGCCACATTTTCCTGATTAGCCCTCAGATTGGCTAATTCCTCCTGCAACACAATCAGTGTCGTCCTCAGGGTCTCATAATCCATTTCCTCCTCTTCGAATTCCACTTGTGGGTCATCTTCAACCAGATTTTGTGGAGGAGGCTGGGTTGGTGCAGCACTAGAGGTTTGTCCAGTCTTTCTAGCTATTTTCTCTATTTGATCATTTTGGAGGTCTTGAGTTTCGCTCTCAATGAAAGCACCGAAATGTTGACCCTCAAATTGGTCAACGACACAAAGTCAAATAAAACGATAGAAATCAAGACAAAAAGATAAATGACACAATAAGATTTATAGTGGTTCGACCCCAGTAAATGGTAATAACCTACATCCACTTAGTGTTCTTATTGATGTACAATCCCAAGAACTGTGATCAATGAACTAAGGGTTCACGAGTTTCACAAACCCTAGGATGAATACAAGTATGGTGGATAAAAACACTATAATTGTCTCTTAGAATTCCGAAGTTTTGCAAGTCCAAAGGAAAAAAGTCTCATCTCTTGAGCCCTTTGATTCTTATTTATAGGCTCAAGGAGTTTTTACATGGGCCGATGTGCCTTAATTACATTTAATACAAGCGTTTCTAAATAATAATGGAAATTGTAATTATTACATAAATGCAAAATTACATATCTGAAGGAAATAAATGAAATGTTACGACCAGGCTGGTCGCCCATAAAATATGATATATGCTAAGTGGATTCTCTTCTAGTTGATGGTTGAACAAATCATACTCACTTAAACAATCACGTGTAGGTTAATTTTGTCACGTCATCAAGTAGTCTTTTTTTGGGTAAACAAGTTTTAATAATTTTTTTAGTTTTAATTTTGTTTAAGTTTTAAGTTGGTATTTTTAATAAACTTTTAATTTTAGTTTAAAAGGTTTAAATTAAATTTTTATTGATTAATATTAATTTTTAAAAAGAGAATAGATTTTTAAAATTTTAAATTCTTTTTTATTTAAAATACACATGTGGCGCTGACGTGGCCAACACACATCAGCAAGTATAGAGCCACATCAACATTCAATTTAGCCACATATGATAAAACTTAACAGAAGTCCCACTTTACAAGACTGTGAATAGCTCAAGAAGAATTTTTAATGGCTTGAAAAAATCAGGGGCATAATAATGTATAGGTCATAGTTCAGAGGCAAAAATCCTAAATAACCTATTTTTTTTATATTTTTATTAAGTTTAAATTAATTTCTTAAATAACAAATATAATTTAATTATTTAAATCAAAATTTGAAGTTAAAATTTAATATTTTTATATTTTATTAAATTTAAATTAGTTTTTTTAAATAAAAATATAATTTAATTATTTAAATAATCAAATACTCTGGGAAATTTGATTTTTGATGCATAAAAGGGGGTCCTATGTCAAAATAAAACCAAGCTAAAAAAATATCACATTTTTATCTTAGTATTCCCTTTCATTCCCAAAATGCCTCTGACATAAGTTTCCCTCTTTTTTCTCCTATTGTAACGCCCTGGCTACCCCAGAACAGTTACGGAGAACGGTGAACTAGAAATTTGACTCGCTACCCGAGTCCTTTGGCTAAAATCGTGATCTAAGTGTTATTATCAAGTTAAGGTGGAAAACCAGTAAAAAGGAAAGGGTACATTTCATTATGTAAATAAACTGCTCATGAGCCTTTTAAAATGTTTACAAGTAGTTCGTATTACAAAAGAGTCGCTACAGTTTCATATATACAATCCCCGCCGGCCTAAGCGGCAAAAATAGGGTAAACCCCTAGTCCCTCTGAGAACTCCTTGACCGTGGCAGTCAAGCGGCCCTGTATGTACATCACACCGCCCAAGCTCTCCACTCAAGGCTGGCCAAGCTTTTCCTTTCCTTTACCTGCACCACGTAGCACCCATGAGCCAAGGCTCAGCAAGAAAACACAATAAGATACGGTATAATATCAACAACGATCATAATAATCATCCAGGACTATCAGTCCAACAAATAGGTGACAATAGCCAAAAGTCACGGTAATGAGCATCGCTCCTTCTAGCCATGTGACGATAGGGTCACCAGGGATTAACTGATAAGTGATTTCTTTCATAAGCATGTTCAGGACAGGTGCATGGTGACTGGTCACCAACATAACCTTCCTCACGACTCTAGAGTCGAAACTATGGACAACGTCCCTTAGCCACGTGACAAACGGTCACCGGGGTCATATACCTTGGCTATAGTCATCTGGTAGTAGACCAGGCAAGCGCTTATAAGTTCATCGACCTTAGGGCCGGTCCCGCATTAATGCCATAGAGCCATTCAATGCGTGATCATCGACTTTAGAGTCGGTCCCTGACTAGTCAGTGTCTTAAACAGGTGATTAGCAATCATTAGCATTTGATATGCAATCCACGTTCACATGTAACAAACAACATGCCTCAATATCAAACCATGCATGTCATATACCTGTACAGGGTGCAACTGTGTCCATACACTGTTTTCTTACCTCAAGTTCGAGCGAGAAGTATGATAAAGACGACCCCTGAGAACGATCGGTCTTTTAGTTCCTTAGCGGTTACCTAATCACAACCAATTATAACCTCCATTAATGAGAATCCACAATAATAGGGTCTTAACCTAAGCACCATCCTCGGGACCTCAAAACATGCCCACACGGTGAGTAGAATCGATCCCGGGCCTTAAGGATTGAAACCCCAAGTCAAAAACCCTTAAAAACACTCAAAACGGGGTTTGGAAGGAACAGGGTAGCGCTACAGCGCTCAACCCCTAGCGCTACAGTGCTATACTCAGAACCGCCCAAGTGCCAGAAACCCTCCTGAGGAGCGCTATAGCGCCCTAGGGTGGGCGCTGTAGCGCTACCTCCAGCCCAGAACACCCCTGAACCGACCTTCTTCATCTCCTTCGATTCTAACTCGATTCCCAAGCTTCCAAAGCCTATTCTTGATGCCAAGTGAACCCAAAAACCATCCCAACACATCCCAAACATCACAAGCATGGGAACCCTAGCCAAAACTCCCAACAAAACCCATGAATTCACCCTAAACATTCCAGCTGCAAAACAAAACTAAAACAGAGCAAACTAGAGAAACTATGGTTAGAAACTTACCCAAAGCTTGGCTTATGATGGCCTTCACTAGTGGAACATACCCCCAATCTCCCAAGGCTTGCTTCCCAAGCTAGAATCCTCAAAGTTGGTTCAGAAATCACAAAGAACAGTGAAGAGAAAAAAGTACGGGAGGACTCTTTTTACATACTCTGCTTTCCAACATTTTCTTCAGCCAACAAAGGTTATATCTATCCTAGGGGTGAAATGACCATTTTACCCCTAGGTCAATTAATGGTTTCTAAAGACTCCCAAGGGCATTTTTGGTACTTTCCTCCTAACTCGTTAATCATAATTAACGCTCTCTAATTCCCGTTATTCTCGAAAATCATAAACACCAATAATTCACATCCCGTTACCCTTTATCTCCCGGTAACGCTCTAATCATCAAAATCACCCCGAGACTCAAACCAAGTCCCGGCACTTAAACCCGTTGTGATTAAACCGCTAATCAACAATCTACGATCGTCTCATGTCGAACAGCTCGAACAAACCCACATCATAATGTGGTCTCAACATATATCACCGACATGCATACAATTAACATTATATTATAATATAATTCTCATAAACGTACATAAACACGTTTAACAGCATAATTAAGCAATTATGGCCCTCCCGGCCTACTAATCCAGCCGTTAAACCACATTAGGGAATCCGGGGCATTACACCTATTGTCTTCTCCTTCTCTATCTCTCACGTTTTCTTTCTCTATCTCTCTAAGCTCCCATACACAAAGGCAGCCACCATTATCTTAATCTATACTAATTTTCGAGCTCATTTTGGATTCCTTTCAAGCCAAGAAACTTCATTTTGGATTCTCTTTCGGATTTAGGGGAAAAAATCGTATGGGTAAGTATATATTTGTTATATGTAGTGAGGAAACTTGTTTATGTACATTGCTTGTGTTATTTCGAACATATATGTGTATGCCTTCATGTTTTATTGTAATTTTTCAGTATTGGAATGGATTTTCGTTCCTTTCTGGTTTTTTTTTTCTTCTGGGTTTTTGGTCTGCCTCGATGATTTTTGATGAAACTCGATAGGCCTCGATGGATTGCATGAATAGAGGCTCGATGGACCTCGACGTGCCTCAATAGTGTTAGGATTTTAACTCCTCGATGAGGCTCGATGGTCCTCGATGGACCTCAATAAAACTCTCATATGTTTATGTCCATCGGCTACCTTGATATGCCTCGATGGTCCTCGATGGACCTTGATAGAGGCATAGAACTTAATATATATATAGTATGTGCCTCGATATGCCTCGATGGGTTCATAAGAATTTTTTTGGGCAGTTTTCCTCGATGTGCCTCGACTGTCCTCGATAGATCATAAGAATTACATTGGATTGTCTGCCTTGATTGTACTCGATAGACCTCGATAGTTTGACCTCGGTAAGCCTTGACATATCTCGATAGAAATCGATTTTTTGCTGTTTTATGTTTTAGTTTTAATTTTTGACCTATTTTTTTGTTTTTTTTATACAAATTCGACTATTTCCATATTTATTGCATTCAATGGTGTTTGGGAACTGGAAATTAGGGATTGGATTTTTAGGGATGCTGAAAATCAAGTTTCTGCCTTTGGAGAAGGGTGTGACGTATGAGCAACTGCTTGACCATCTGTACAATGAGCTTGAAGTGGATAAATGTGTGTATGCCTTGAAACTTGAGGTCTCGTACACATGCCTCTTCACAATCCGTCAAACCTATCATTGTAAAAAATGATAGGCATGTGCGTGAATTCATTGGGTTAGCATTGAAATTTGTAGAGAAGTTGATTCCTCTATGTGTAACATTGGTTAAGAAGGGAGGTATAAGAAATGCATCAACCTCTCCCAGCGTTAATAAAGAAGTTCGATTTGAAGAGAACATTTCTCCCCCATGTCATGATTTCAAAGGAACTTAAAGTGAGGTTGGGACATTTGTTACCAAGACAAATCCAGACGTTATAGTCCATGATGATATCCCTATTAGAGATCTGCCATATTTTCATGCCACAGCAGAGTACAATCCCTATGGCTACGATCCTTATGTCAATGACGATCCTATTGTTGATGCAGTAGATGTTGGTGGGCCAGATTTGCCAACGCAGATTTTAGATGTTATGGCAGTTGAGGAGCGCATAATAGAAGATCAGCAAACACTTGTGACCAGCAGTAGCGTCCAGGTCCAAGTAGAACCGATGATAGTTTTAGATGGAGTTCTCTATTGGACTTAGGTGAAGATCGTAGAATATGGAGTGCTCCCATGTTCACCAAAGAGGATATAGAGGCCTCACATCAACATCATTCCTCAACCGACGAAGCTTTAGGAGAATTGCACCTTGGAAAGTTCTTTCAGAACAAGCTTGAAATGAAAACCAAAGCAGCCATATTTGCGATGAAGAATAATTTTGAGTTTATGGTGAAGAAATATGGTACTGATGTGTGGTCCATTACCTAGAAGGATTCTGATTGTGATTGGAAATTGAGGGGAAAGAAAAAAATGTGATCTGAAATGTTCGAGATTACTGTATACAACAAAGTACACACTTGCTTACAAGAAATTCGAGATAAGGACCACCATCAAGCATCACCATGGGTTGTTGGCCACCTAATCAAGAGGAAATTTGCTACCAATGGTACTCAGTACATGGAAAACAACATAAAGGAGGACATGAAACACCATTTTGGGGTCAAAATGAGCTATGAGAAGGCTTGGAGATACAGAGAAAAAAGTCTTATGTATGTCAGATGCACACCTGAGGAATCATACTCCAAGTTACTTGGATACCCGTGTCAGTTGGAGCATAAGAACCCAGGTACAATTATTGATTTTGTAGTAGAAGATGCTCATTTCTTGTATTGCTTCTTTTCCCTCGGTGTTTCTAGGCGTAGATTCCAGTACTGTTGTCCTGTCATTTGTGTGGACGACACATTCTAAAGAACAAGTATGGTGGCCACATGCTTTGTGCTATTGCGGTGGATGTAAACAACTAGTTGTTTCCAATTGTGTTTGCATTGGTGGACAGTGAGAACCATAACTCTTGGACTTATTTCATGATAAAATTGAAGGAAGCCATATGGGATGACCTAGGCACACCTAGGGGAAGGTGGTGTTCATGATAGCAGAATCCTGCCGAAATGCGGCGTGATAAAAGTGGCGTCGACGGCATAGCATGTGTAGAGTAACATCAATATGCTGCAAAAACATGAAATTTCCTTAGTACCATCAATATATTTTATGATTGAATTAAAAACATAATTGTAATTTACATACTGAATCCCAAAGCCAAGTCTGAATGGTGCAAGAACCATGCCACACCGTGCATCCCAGTATGGACATTTCGATCCCTCTTGTTGTCAATCTTCCCAATCATCCACTTATGGAAACTCTTCTCTTGCTGCAGGTCAGACTTCCTCAAAGGTTCAGTAACCAGCCCCTGTTTATCTACTCTTAACCTCTTTGTAGGGTCAGTGAAGTCACCAAAACGCTTGGGCCTGCGTTTCTTCTTGATAACTTCAAGGTCAGTTGCCTCCTCAGGTTGTAGTACTCGTACACTAGGACTGTCGACATCATTGACAACAACATATGTCAAGGCCTGTGGAGTGGAAGGTGGATCACCAGGCTCGTAGTCATGAGGCAAGATATCATACTCTGTATCTGATTGTGAGTGGGTGGATCGACTATGTTCCCTGAATCAATCTGAGACCACTGAAATCAGCTGCGCCAATTGAGCCATGATCATAGTCTGATTCTGAAGTAAGGTCGCCTGACCCTCCTCAACCCTCTGAAGCCTCTGGGCATAATCAGACTGGCCCTCCTCAATCCTCTTGAGCCTCTATATCAACTGCCCATAATCAGGCTGGGCAACTTGACTAGAGGAAGGTGCACAGGCCTCTGAAGTGTCCTCCTCAGCCCTTGGGACATCCTCGTAATAAATAGAAGTTGCCTTTGCAACCTCTGTTAGCTTCTCTGCCTCCTTCTTGGGCTCTACTTCCTTTGCTGCAGTCCCAGCCTCCACTACAATTGATTCCAACTCAGGGAGTAACATGTAATCAACATCTGGGAGGCTATTGTAGTAGACTACCTCATCGGGACATGGCTTCAACATGGAAAATACCACCAATTGCATTAACAAATAACACATGTCAGAAAAACTTTAATAAAATAAATCGTTAATCACTTAATTTGTCACATTTAACAAGATAAAGTGGAAATTACTCGACGCTTGCCAAACATAGGAACCAATTCAGCTATCGAAAGAATGATATCTGATCTTCGTAGCTGTAACACCCTACTACCTTAGATCCGTTACTAAGTGAGTTTAAAACATGCAATTAACTCGCTAATCGAGGTTTTAAGGCAAAAGAGTGATTAAACCATAAACAGAGTCTTATACTTTGAAAATAATTCCATTCATTGAAAAACGTAAAGCATTTAACATTTGGGATCCCAAAATACTATTTGGAAATATTTACAACTCAAAAATATAATAAAAGTCGGCTAAACGACTGTTGACGCGGTTATTCGGCAACAGATAATTATACGAATAAACGGGATGGATTAGTGCTTAATGATGAACCGTAATATGTAAATATTTATATTCCAAACTAGTGAAAATAATATAGGGGGAAGGTTATAACTCCTTTCTTTTTAGGTGGTTTGAAGGTTAAAATCCCTCTAGTCCACTAGTCAGTATTTTTGATATATCTCTCGTGTTCCTTACAGGGTGTTTCTTTACCAATTAGAAAAACCAACCCTTTGCAATGCCCAGGGTCTCCGTATTTATAGGGAGAGGACACCTGGGTGTTGGCAAAGGGGGTCATCCCATGACCTTCTTACCCATCATGTCACTTCTGTGACATTTATGATTAATTCCTAAAACCTGACAATGAAGTGTCAGCTCCAAGTTGTCATTTATGATTAATTCCTAAAACCTGGCAAAGGGTCAGAGGTGTCAGCTCTAAGTTGTACCTCGAGCTTGATGTAGTCCCAGCTCGTGGTGTCCACACTGTTGACCTGATGCCTTCGTGTATTCTTACTAAACCTTTGGCTACCTCGAGCTAAAGAGGTAGAGACTCGTAACAGCAGCTCCGAGTAGGTGGCTTCCACGTGGCTGATAGGATTATCCCCCTTTTCAGTAGCCCGTGGATGTTTAGGGCGTACAACGACGAAATTTAGGTTTAGTACAATCATCTCCCAAAACACCCCTGACCGTGGTAGCCAGGTAGGCCAAACATGTACGCGCTGCTTCACGCTCTCCGTACTCATGGTTGGTCGACCTTCCTCTTGCCCTTACCTGTACCACAGAGCACCCGTGAGTCGAAGCCCAGCAAAAAAACCCTCACAAGCAGATAACATATACATATTCATCATTCAACATATATTTAAGCCGCCAACATGCTAAACACATACGACCATGGCGTCCCAGGTGCTTTACCAGGCCCTGGGTTCGCGGTCCACACCGTAAGGATATCCCAGGTATCCTATAGGGTCTCGCCCTGGCAACTCGCACTCCGCATGCTAAACGCTGCTCCCGGCCCCTTTCCGTTCTTGGCCTTGTCGCTATCGGCCTTCGTCGTTCCCGGCCTTTGCCGTTCTCGGCCCTTTGCCGTTCCCGGCTATTGCTGTTCAATCTCATATATGCACACACAACATAATAAAGCAAATACTTAAACATGAATAAAATCAATCAAAGGGCTACACCCTGCAACACAATCATATAGGGTCGTACCCTGCAACACAGCTCTATGGGTACAGCAGTTTCCTTACCTATGTCCCGAGCTATCCGCGCACCGCAATCACGAGCACAGTCTCCTAACCCGAGCCTTGAAGAAATCCTAGTCACAACGCATGAACAATAATCAACCATCACATTCTAATCCATTAAATAGTTTCGAGTCATGATTTTAACCTCCAGGACCTTGGTTTCTACCAAACTGGGTAGTAGAAACCTTCCCAAGCCTTAACATTCAAGTTCCCGAGCTAAAAACCCTCATTTTGCCAAAAATCAACTTTTGGGCCGCGGCTCAGCCTCTCTTAAGAGCCGTGGCGTGCCCCAAGACAGAGACAAAATTGCCACACATCTGCCAGCCTAGGGCCGCGGCGCCCAAACCTTGCGCCGCGGCGCCTGGGAAATTTCCCGAAGCCCCACTAGCTTATAAACTCAAGCGGGCGGCGGCGCTGATGAACAGGACCGCAACTCAACCCCAAAACCCAGAAATTCCATGCAATTTTCACAAGCTAACTCCCCTAGAAATCATCCTAAATGCACCCCAACAACATAATTGAGTCCCATAATCATCCTAATACACTTTAAGTAGCACATAAGCCCGAGAAAACCAACCAAAATCCTACTATAACTCAAGTTCAATTATCTAAACTTTAACCCCTCAAACTTCAGCAAAACAGAGGAAAAATTAAACAAAATTCAAGCTTAAATCCTTACCTCAAGATTGGTTTCGAACCTCAGCTGTTTATAATCTGCTCCAAGCTTTGATTTCCCAAACTCTCAGCTTAAATTTAGAGCTTTCTCCTCCAAAAATCCCAAACACCTTCCAAGCCTCAAAAGAGTGAGAGAGAGAGAGAGTTACACGTGGGAGAGAAGGAGAGTTCCTTCTGATTTTTGCTTCTTTCTTCCCCTTCAAGAATATGCCTAGAAACTAAGGATAACCCCAGCTGCCTAACATAAGACCATCCTATAACCAAAATGACCAAAATAACCCTTTAACTTGCCCCTAATCCTTTAATAACCCAATGGTATTTCAGTCATTTTCCATACCCCGCTAAGTCCTCGAATAGTCTAATAAATCCTTATTAATCTCGACATATCCCAACCATTACTTAATTACTACCCGCTATTAAATAATTCTCGAACACATTATAATATCCTCGAAATACCCCTAAGCTCCTCCCGAGCCGGATATTTGACCCCATTGTGACTTTCTAGCTAAATCGCTCCCTACGATTGTCTCGGATCGTGCATCACAAATATATCACCAATATATCACATATATTGCATTTATGCCCTTAACGAGCTAAAATTACAAACATGCCCCTAATAGCCAAACGGGGCCCACATGCATATTTAATTCACCTAAACATGCATTTCTAATCACATACTCATCAAATTAACAAATACTAATAATAAATCACTTATTGCCCTCCAAGCACGCTAATCAAGGCCCTAAGCCTTATTAGCAAATTTGGGATGCTACAGTAGCCTAACTAAACATCCTGGGAATCTGGTTCCCACTATTCTCACCAAACTTACTCACAATAGCTGGCATGACCTCAAAAGCCCAATACAGAAGTGTGGGGCATAGCCATAGAAACTGTACTTTGAATCCTTCTTTTTTTGCTTGAACGCTCTTTCTTCTTCTCCCCGTAGTGTTTCAATTGCTTCTTCATGTCCTTCTGAATTCCTCTAATAACCTTCTTAAAGGACAACTTCCCCCACGGATACTTGAAAAAGTAATCAAGATCCTCAACCATCTTCAGTGAATCACCCCATATGCAGTTGTCTTCTCTGGGTCATTCATTACCCCCTATATCAAATAGCATAAACCTAGCATAAATGCATCTTCTGGGTTTTTCGAGGCCTTCAAAGAATCTTCCAACTGACCGAAACTAACCTTCGAATCACCATTAAAATATTCCTGGATGATTTGATCACTTGAAAGATGCTATCTCAACTCATCTGGGGATGGTGTGTTCCCAAAATTCAGCCTGGTAACTAGGGCAAACTCTGCAATCCCAAATCTACAACAAGTGTTGCCCACGAAGAACTGACCCTCTTCAGGCTTCTTGATTTCCACCTAACGCAAAAACAACTGATGCAGTAGAACCCCAGAAAAACTAAAGGGTTTCGCCTTAAAGAACTGTCCCAATGGGCATGCCTCTGCCCGTTCAACAAGTCCATGCCTCCTAAACTACTCTATAAGGGTATCCAAGTAAGCACTACCCCTATAAGTGTCACGACCAGGAAAATGCTTCTCCAACGATATAATAATGTCAGGCATCTGAAAAAAAAAAAAAAATCTGTTAGTAATATATTTTTAAGAAATCTTGTCAATCGAGCCCCATTAATGCTTTTGCCAACACGAAAATAAAACAACCTCTAACATTAAATGAAACTATCATTAATCAAGCCTCCATTAATGCTAGCCGCCGTTTTATTTACATCTATTGGTGTCCTAAAACTCCTATAATTTTTGCCAAACTGTTAAAAATACAATTTTAAACAATCTGGGAAACAATGAAGACCGTTGAGGCATGTCGAGGCCCATCGAGGTAAAAAAAAAATAAAAAGGCAAATAAAACTATCGAGGCTTGTCAAGGCCTATCGAGGCCTGTCGAGGTCTCACACAATATTGATGCTGACCATTACTGTCGAGGCCTATCGAGGTCTCAAACAATATTTATGCTGACCACTACTGTCGAGGCTTATCGAGGTCTGTCAAGGCACATGCAAAATCAAAATATACCTAATTCTATCGAGGCCTATCGAGGCACAATCAAAACTAGAACCTAACAGATACTATCAAGGCCTGTCGAGGCCTATCGAGGTACTCTAACCCCCATTATTTTCTATCTCTGTTGAGGCTAATCGAGGTCTGTCAATTGTTATCCAGGCCATATCATTGAGGCCTATCGATTTCTATCGAGGTGGGTCAAAATTTTTGAAAAAAAAACCCAGATCTTTGTATTTTCCAGCCCTGATCTATCTTATGAACAAAAATCAAGAACAAAACAAGTCATTGTAGATTAAAAAGAAAATCCCCCACCTTCACCTTCTCCGATCCTCTAGGTGCTTCTCCGGTGCTTTCTCCGATCACAGGCCTATGGGTTTCGACGAATTTCCTTCTATGACAATGAATGCTTCTCCTTCTCTGATTTTGTTGGGTTCCGACGGTTCAGATGTGGGTTTGGATGATTTTTTGGCTTCGTGACCGAGAGTGAGAGAAAGAATAGAGAGAGAGAGAGTGGAGAAAAATGACAGGATTATTTTGGGAAGTAAGATAAACAATATTACCAAAATGAGATTTATGAAGTGATTGGGTATTTTTTACTTTCATCCTTATTTTATGCGTCAAAAATCAAATTTACGAGTACTATAACCTTTGCGTCCAACACAAAATTAATGCAACTAAAAAGTTGATATTTTTTTACTACTTCCGAACATATTACGGTGGGAGGAAAATTTGAAGAGGTTTCTAACTAGACACCTTAGTTGTTACTTAACCCATAATTATATTAGGGCAAAATGGTAAATCAACTACGTCATCCTCTTCACTTTCACTTTCACAATCACATTACTAGCCATAACCACAACTTCCACCAAAGCTTTGGAACTTGGAAGAAGAAAAGAAATCTACGGCTACAATCGTCAACCACTCGCCATAACCAGAAGATATTAGAAAGAAAAAGCCCCCTTCTTTCATGGCTAAAACCTGAAAAACGAAAAACCCAACTTTATTTTGTTTCAATTTTGGCAAAACCAGTCAATTTATGGCCTCCATATCCAGCTGCTTCACTCTTCCACCCAAGCCTCGTGTCTACCTAAAACCCTCTATTTTCCGAGAACTTCCCAAAAAATTTCCCCTTTACCAAACACCCATTTTCCCAGGACGCTCGGCTAAGTACAGGGGATCTCAAACATTTGTGCCGGTTGTCAGAGCTGGCATTGATGTAACGACCGCAATCAGGCCTGGAGGTATTGTTGAGAGCGATAAAATACCCAGTGATGTCAGGAAGCGAGCTATGGATGCTGTGGACGCTTGTGGTGGAAGGGTTACTATAGGGGACGTCGCTAGCAGGGCTGGGCTTAAGTTGAATGAAGCTCAGAAAGCTTTGCAAGCTCTTGCTGCTGATGCTAATGGTTTCCTAGAGGTAATTGTATTCAAATTTGGTTATATGCTTGATTATAATGTATTATATATTCATGTAATGTTTCGTATATGTTCTAGTGCTTAATTTGTAGTTTATGTTATTGGGATTTAGAGTGTTCAAGTGCGTGAAAGGTTTTTGTGGGAATTGAAGCTTGTTATTGGAAAGTTTCTGTTAATGGGGTCTTCGAAGTTTTTCATTTCATTGTTTTTGTGAATACAATGTTTTCAAAGATGGTCTCGACAGGTCTCTGACGAAGGTGATGTTCTCTATGTTTTCCCAAAAGATTATCGAGCAAAGCTTGCGGCCAAATCAGTGAGGATAAAGCTTGAACCTTTCTTTGAAAAGGCTAAGGTAATATCTATCTATTGATCCTTGCTCTTGATTTAGCCAAGTTGTGTACATTCATATGTTTGTTACTGATGTGATATGCATAACCTTTGGCAGGCTGGAACTGAGTATATAGTTAGAGTGTCTTTTGGCACTGCTCTAATTGCGTCTATTGTTATTGTTTATACCACAATCATCGCTATTCTTTCTAGTAAGAGGTATTGTTTTTGGACTTGATTCAAGCGTATTTGATATTTCAGTTTCTTAACCATTATGATCTTTAGAATTCGGTTGTTGTTAGCTTGTTTTGACATTAAGAGTTTGATTATGTAATTTTGGTTGCAGTGAAGAAGATAATCGGGGAAGACGAGGAAGATCATATGATTCAGGATTTACTTTTTTCTTAAGTCCAACTGATCTCTTTTGGTAATATCTTCTTTGCTTGGGAAATTTAGAATGGTGTTTCTTGCACATTTGTATCTCCTTGTAAATCTCTAAAATGTTAATGGGTAAAGTTTGCTTGTTTTGTATTTTTCTAATTTGTCTCGTGGAAACTCATAAGAACTTGACTAGTGATGGTTTTGTAGATGTAAGCAATCAGTAAATAATGATTTGATTTATATATGATTCTTACAACTGTTACGAGTGTTCATATGTATTGCATTATATAATCATATATCTAATATAACAAAATAAAAACCATGTTTGCTAGGATAAGTAAGAAAAGCCTCAATATAATAGTATTCTTTGCAATTTTTTTTTTTCATTCTTGTCTCCTTTCTCCATGACGCTTTCATTTTTACTCAGGAACAATTGGTTATATGCCATTGAAAATATTATTTTCATCCATACTCTACTTGACATATTACAACGAAAGTGTATTATCATCATTTCTGCTTTCAAGTTTTCAAATATAATTGGATACTTAGAACTTGGAAAAAACTTTGGGTAATCTGTTTCTTCTATTATTTTATAAGGTACTGGGATCCAAATTACTATAGAAGGCGAAGAATACAAGTAGATGATGACAACAAGATGAACTTTGTTGAATCTGTACGTGAAATAATGGATCTCTATTTTACTACTCTAATAGCCATTTATTGTGGAGGAAATTATTTATTTATTTTGTAACTGCTGCTTTTCAGATTTTCTCATTTGTATTTGGGGATGGTGATCCAAATCAAGGAATTGAAGAAGAGAGATGGAAGTTGGTAATACTTGAGCACTGAGTTCAGTGGTCCGTTGCTATTAACATTTAATTTCAATTTTCAATTAAGTTGATTGTAAGTTTGTTTTTTAAGGGTGCGCATTTTCTCTTTCATCTCTCCCTCGTGAGTGATGCTTGGTTGTAATGTAGAGTCCTCCTTTGACTTCATTAAAGGAAAGATTACCATAACATTGTAATGGCACTCAGATTCCTTGAGCTGTGATGCAGATTGGCCAGTACATAACATCTAATGGTGGTGTGGTTGCAGCCGAGGAACTTGCTCCATATCTTGACGTAGAAACTTCAGGAAGATCCACAGTAAGTTTATATTTGAGTTAACATAGATTGCTGTAAGTTCCTTTTATTATATTTTATTTTTTCAGTTTCGATTATAAAATTCTGTTGAGTTTCTTATTGCATATCCATGCTGGTTCTTTTGTATATCTTGTCATACTGCTTAAGTTGATCTCCTTTGCTACTGGTTCAGGATGATGATTCGTACATCTTACCTGTTCTTTTACGGTTTGATGGTCAACCTGAAATTGATGAAGAGGTAAAATTAATGCGCTTAGGAGAATGAGCAATCAATTATTTTTTTCTTCCTGATAATAGATTTTTGTAAGTATATAATGAATCGGTCTCTTCAAATTTATGGAACCCTTGAACTTGCACGATCGTCACTTATGATTTATGTGGCAAAAGAAAGATTAACTTATATTGCATATTATGCAGGGAAATATTCTGTATAGATTTCCGTCTCTCCAGCGCACGGCTTCTTCTCAAAGGAGTGGAAGAAAGGAATATGTTGGCAGGAAATGGACTGATTGGGTTGGAGGGGTTGAGAAATTTTTCAAGGAGAAGAAACTGCAATTCAGGTTCTATATTCTTCATGCATTTTTCCATTATGCGATGAAGTCTTTTGTGGATTAAATGTATTCTCTCTCTCTCTCTCTCTCTCTCTCTCATTATTTGGGTCCTCTTTTTGCAGCAAAACTAGCTCTTCTGAGAGAGCGTTGGTCATTGGACTGGGTGGGCTCAATCTTTTTGGGGTTATAATTCTTGGAACTATGTTTAAGTAAGTTGGACTTATAATTATTAGCTACATAGTTTTATTTACTGCATCTGACCCTTTATATGTTTTGCTTCCTTTTTTTTTTGCAGGGAAATTTCAATTCCACCAAGTGGCTTTATTAAATTTGCAGCTGACATATTTCCTCTACTTCAGGTCTGTTTAATTGAAAAATACAATAAAATAAAATAAAAAGTTGCGTTTATGTATTACTATATATCCTTATATGGCGAAGAAGCTTTTAGAAAGTTTGACAAATCAGATATGTTTGATAAATTTATGCAACCATCCTTTATTTATAGTTAGATTCAATGAGAACTTAGCTTCTGAGGCTCTCTGGTCATATAATATTTTTCCAAGCAATATTTTTAGAACATTATTTCTACAGGTCTATGCTGGTTCTTTCTTTGCGATTCCCTTGTTCCGGTGGTTTTTCTTGCGTAATAAGAATGGTCAGATAGAGAAGAGAAACCGTGCAAGAGAACAACGAGCCCGGGCACTTGAGCTTCCAGATATCTCTCTAAGGCGAAAGGTGAGCACTTTTCTGTGTCTGAAGCTTTTTCCCTTTGCTTGTTAGAATCCGACAGTTTTCCCCTAGCTTCAAATCATTTCTACTACATCTATAAAGAACACTAAAATAATGGGCTTATTTCTTTGCTACATAATCCTATGCAGCTTCTCAGCGCCCGGGACATGGCTCAAAGAACAGTAATAGGACGGGATCAAATCGTATATAGTACTGACAAAGATTTTGTTGAGCAAGACTACGAGGCTCGAGAATGGGATCGAAGATTTCGGGAGATAGAGAAAGATTAAGACGGGGTTTCATGAAAAACAGGATCTCGCTGCTTCACCTGGCATTTAGCAGAGCTTTCAAGTGTCATAGAGGCATAGATAGCACTTGCAAATATATTTGTCCCATTTGTTGCTGCTGTCATAGAAATTCAACCTTGTAAATAGAGCTTGTACTTTTCAAGGGAAAAAAGAGCTGACACTTTTGCATAATCTCAAATAATATGTTATAAATGATTGGAGGAAGTGTTGTTCTACCTTATCAAACTACTTGGTCGTATGGGCTTGGGAAGAGCAACGTCAAATTTGGATTTTATTGGCGTTTATAATTAGACTAATACTAATCGTACTTGTATCTGATTAAAGAATAAAAACAAAGCCTTCCCCCAATAAACGGTTCAAAGTTGGAGGTGTACTGTTTTAACTTTTGCCCATCTACCTAATTACAGGAACATGCTTTGTTTTTTTTTTTTTATGATTTTTTTACAAAATAGTATAGTCGCTTAAAATTTTTAAAACCAGAATATCCAAACTGGAATTTAGCTCAAATACATAGTAGTATAAACCCTTATTAAGATGAATATACCACAGCGAACCTTACCTATTCAATAAATTATTATTTTGAAAAAGTGAATGGAATGATGAATTAACAATAATAAGAAATGCGTGTCTGAGTAATGTAGCCTTCTTAATGCACTTTTTATATGAAAAGTTCATATAGTACAAAAGAGAGAACCATAGATTAATATACTACGATAGAAATTGTAAACGGATACTGATAAATAAACAAGAAAATCTTTACCAAGCACACTTGCACTACACTCAGTTTGTTATGTCAGCCAGAAAAAGAATTCGACCTAATTCAAGTCTCAATCCATTTCTTCCTATATAACACAGCTGAGTTTTTTTTATTCAATCATTTTTCTAAAAAAATTCAAAACACTGACGACGATAAAAATTTAAATCATAGCGGTAGTGGACTAAGTCTGGCCTTGGGTGCACAGACTAGAGAATGAGCCCTTGGGAGGGTTAAGCCAGCTCCCTCATCCATGTCAACAAGTCCATCAGTTTTCCACTCAAAGCACTGAAGCATTGAAGCAAGGTTTGTATGAACAACTTGCAATCCAAGAGTAGTACCAGGGCACACTCTTCTTCCACTCCCAAATGGCAGAAGCTGGAAGTGTTGTCCCCTCACATCTACTTGCTTGAAGTTTTCACTTCCTTCTTCGTTGTAGAACCTTTCTGGCTTGAACTCAAGTGGGTTTTCCCAGTGGTTTGGGTCCCTGCTAATGGCCCAAACATTGATCAATAATCGAGTGTTCTGTTTAATCTCATAGCCATCAATAGCGCAAGTTTCAGATGCTATTCTGCTTAATATTGGCCCAGGTGGGTGAAGTCTTAGTGTCTCTTTCACAATAGCTTGAATGTATGGAAGGTTGGCCACATCTGATTCTTCTACGAGTCTTGTTTTTCCAACTACAGTATCTATTTCATCCATTGCTTTCTTCATTATTTTTGGATGATTTACTAGCTCAGCTAGGGCCCATTCTAAAGTAATGGAAGACGTGTTTGTCCCAGCTACAAATACATCCTGAAAATTAAAAGAACATTGCTTTCTGTTAGAACAAGACAACTCTTATAATAGGGTATCATCACACTAATAAAATTAAATTATGATATATATTCAAGAAACATAGTAAAATATTACTCAGTTGACATTTCAATACTTTAACTAAATATACATGTAAAATAATATATAAGAAGAAAAATGTTTGAAATCATACCAGGAAGAATGACTTGATGTTTTCTTGGGTTAGTTTGACGTCTGAGCCTTCATCGTCAGATATTTGAAGCAAAATATCAAGAAAATCTCTTGGAACGAAATTATCTTCCTTCTGTACGTGTGCTCGATGATCTTTTATGATGGTCTCAACCATTTTGTCAAACTTTTCATGGATGGCCGTACTCTTCTTCTTAAGTCCCTGCAAGTCTAAGTTCTTACAGAACCAAATAAAATCAGAAACATTAAAAGCTCCAGCAACCTCAGCTGAGCCGTTGACCACATCAGTGATCTCATCGGCTTCATCCTCATTATGGGCACACCTTTTGCTCATGATCATTCTCGATATGATATTGTTGGTAAGCTTTTTCAGCTCTTTCCCAACGTTAACAGACTCATTCAACTCAGCTTTCTTAAGAATGGACGTTAAGAATCTCTTTCTTTCTTCGGTCCTAACTGGAAGAAGAAGATTAAGAGTTTTGCCACCAAGAAGCTGAGACATGCAAACTTTCTTCAAGAACTTCCAGTAAGGACCGTAGGGGGCAAAGGTCAAGTCAGGTGAAGGGTAAGAAAGGTAGTTAAGAATACTGGGGAGAGGGCGACTAGAGAAGGCAGCTTCGTGAGTTTTGAAGAACTCTTTGGCCACTTCTGGAGAGGAAGCCACTACAGTTGGGACAGAGCCAAGATAAAGATGCATTAAGGGTCCATAGCGGTTTGAGAGGTTGTGGAGAGATTGGTGTGGTAAGGGACCAAGGTGGTGAAGGTGTCCAATGATAGGGAGAGCATATGGGCTTGGTGGTAGTCGACCCTTGGTTTTACTCTTGGTGAATATGGCTCGTACCACAATGGTGGACACTAGCCAAAGCAAGAAGAGAATGATGTAGTTTTGGTAATCCTCCATGACCCCAATCTTTTTTTTTTTTTCTTAATGTCACGACAAACAGGGTAGTGCTTTTTTTTTTTATCAAATATGATCGAAAAAGTAAGTTGAGATTATATATATTTGTGTTAATTGTTGGCATCTATTTATAGATGGGCTTACACCTTGGGTTGTTAGCATGCTATGTAGCAAACATGACCAAATCTTATTATTGTTGATTGGTCAAAAAATTATAACATTATTGTTGAGAAAAAAACAAAATTTCCAAGCACTGCTGTGGAGTAAAATCAAAATAACCGAGGAGAGAAAAGTTTGCCAATTTGAATCTGACTTTTTATTTTATTTTATTTTATTTCATTATGCACACATAAATATTTGAACACGAGTAGCCTAGCAGAAAATTGTCATTTAGTAAATATTAATGTATTTGTCTTTTTATGTGTACATCTCATTTTATTTGAGGTATGAATGTTAATTAGATTAAATTTACAATCACCTGGTTGTGAAATTAATCTAAATAATTACGCTAGTAATTAATTACGTTTACTTAGTTAAGCTAGTATTTACAACCACTAATTGGGAAATTAAATTTATTTATAATTCTAAATTTATAAAAGGGTAACACGCTATAGTGATTGTTTTAATCACTATCTATAGATATTTTTAATATTTTTGATACACGGATAAGTTGCAATTCTATTTTTCTTATAAGATAGTCGATAATGAAGTTTATATGATACTTCACACAAATTTTCAAAAAATTCTGAATAATTTAAGATGTCAAAATTTAGATTCAAATAGATTGTTATACATATAATAGTTTCAATATTTATACGCGCGTGCAATACGTTATTTGAATCCTAATTTTAGCATCCTAAGTTATTAAAATTTTTTTGAAAATTTGTAAAAATACATCTATAATTACAAAAAAAATAGACCTACAACTTATCGAAAATACTAAAAGTACATATAACTAGTGATTAAAAACAATCACTATCTAATATAATCTGCTTTTATAAAATATAAATGTTGTTATTTGATACCTTAAAATATTAAGTACCACATGATACAATAAATAGTAATTGTTGTAATTTAATATCGGCTTCGATCACACTTAGTATCTTCAATTGACAAATAACAAAATATTCTAAATACATATTTATATAGATTAGTGTTGCTTTAATGATATCTTATAATATTTATTAAATTAAAATGTGTGAGATCCAATATTAAATTACACAGATAGCGATAAACTGCCTTATTGTATTGACGAAGACCAGGAGTTCCTTAACAATTCTCTTATATAGAATTAACAATTCTCTTATATAGAAATGTGTAGTTAGTTAAGATTAAATTTCAGTCAAAGTGGAAATTCTAAATACATTATTTTCTAGTCTTTTTACATTCTTTCGTTATGTTATTAATTGTTCGACACATACATAAATATTACGCGGAGAGCTTTGACTTTCCACTTACGCATGCGTACGTAATGACGGGCGTGAGCCGCCACTACCCTTTTCCATAACATACACATATATTTATTGGGGAAATAAAATCTATTTTATGAATACACTTTTCATCAATAATTTAAAAATCTGTAACTTAAGTACACTTAATTTTGGAAAAAAGGCGATACTATTATTAGGTGGAGTTTAGATTTTTATAGTTCTAGAATACTTGGAGGGTTTCTTCAGTACCACAAAAGTCTTCTAGTCAAAGAAATATTGCTATTTATATATGTACTTTGTCATGATATTCAAAATTAGACAACCATGTGCAGAATTCTTCTGATCTGAAAGAATTTCTTTAATCTCGATGAAATAATAGGCATGCTACGATTGTATTTAATTAGTTTTCATTAATTTGAAGAGGTTTATATGTTGTGAGAATAAAATTTGACCCAAAATAATAACAAAATAAAATTTGATCCAAATTACAACTCTCACACATTGTTTTTGTCTCAGATTTTAGCTAGCCAGATACGTACCAAAATTTAATGACGGACAACCTTCACACTTGCTTGAATTCAGACTAAACGTCTGGATCATACTTAATTAGGCTCGTAAAATATTTTAGTAAAAAGATAATTTAAAAAAAATTAACATGAAAACCGTTTTATATGTGCAATTATGAGTGATAGACTGTAATATTGCATTATTAGGAAATATAAAGTGCATATGGTGTTGTTGGAAGTGTCCAAATTGCATGAAAGAGACAAAGTTGAATAATAGACCTGTATTTACCATTAGGTATTTTTTTTGTCGATTATAGGAGATCAATAATATTATCATCAATGCACTGCAAATAGTAGGGTCACTTTTTTTTCTTCCACCGAACTCGAATTTATGATGCCTTTACCAACATTGAATATCTATCGGCCCATTCAGAAAGACTAGAAAAAGAACGGTCATTATTATGTCATTGTACTTGTACAGTATAAATATATATTATTAATATTATTATATGATGCACTAAATGCCCAATTATATGTAAGGACAAGATTAAAATTCTAGACACTTATTGTCAAAAAAAAAAAAACCACACTTGCACATAAAATAATCAAATGCCCTTTTAATATATGAAGATCTAGATTAATCTATACATAATAAATCTCAAGATGACCCATGTCAAGAACATTCAATATAGAATAATCCATATATATAAATAACCACAACCCTAAAAAAATAATTTTGCATATGATAAATTTAGAAAATCTACTTTTATGTCTGTACACATTATATGCTTTAAGCTATTACTTAACCTTAGTTATATATACTTTAATTCAGGTTAATCTTAAGAATAACAATTATACATTTCATCATATATATGTGGGCACATACATTATTTTCTAACAATATATACCCTGAGAGATTAAGAAGCCTATCTTTGAGGTGTAGCAAAGTTTGATATTCGTCTTGCGCATTGACATATATTTTATTCCTTGTTCTTTGTAATTTTTAATAGATCTATGTGCATGAGAAGATGCCATTGTAGTTATAGTTGCTAGACTATAATATATCTCATGCAAAATAGATAGTTTATTTTGCAAAGTTTTATAGTTTATTTTGCAAAGCTTTATAAGACATAAGATATCATGCTATCACTCTTACACATGTAATAAAAAAAATTAACCATTATTTCCCTTAGCCCATTATGTTTGTTTTTTTAATCCTACCAACACCTCTGTAAATAATGAGAATTGTTAAGAGGCACTACTAATGTCTAACACCACAAAGAGGTGACATATTGTTATTGGTGCAATCTAATATCAAGTCTCACATATTTGAATTTAAAAATTATCTACCGGGCTTATGAGTTGTATTTTGCTCAGAAGGGGAAATTAAGGCAAGACACCAACTTAATGGGAAAACCTATGTATCATGAACCTCAAGTAAGTTTATACTTATATTAGGATATGATATACACAATTTATTATGAATAGTGTTTACTAAGTTATGTATTGTTTTTAATTTTGATTAGTGCCCTCATCAACAAAACAATGTTGAAGATCACTATAAAAAATCTTACTTTTAGTTAATAAAATTTACGACTAAAAGTGAAAAAATTGTGACTAAAAAAATATTATTATACTTGTGTCATCACTAAAAAGTCTATTGTTAGGATTATAAAAATACACTTAAGCAACACACATAAACATTAGTATTCAACATAATATCCTAGATCTTAATCATGTTACTAAAAGTGCATAAATGATCTAAAACATGTTTCTATAGAACCTTTGCTAAATCAAAGAAGAAGATGAACATAAGAGCGGAAGCACTAACCTGAAGTCATTGATGGAGCTTGCATATAAGGTTATTGATCTTCCAAGAATACACTTTTCTTGTATGTATTTCTCTGTGATTGGGAAAGAGAGAATACGAATGATCGTGTTTCTGGGGGACCACTACCTATTTATTAAAAACTGATTATTAAATCAATTTTTGGTATTTATAATTTGGCCTCTTATCAAATTATAAATACAACTTATGGTGTCTACACATTATTTTCATGACCTTGAGGCCTTCTCTCCCCGAGATGAGGGATTCTCCGAGAAAGGCAAAGAAATCCCTCCCAATCCCCCTAAAGCTAAGGATCCCCGGTTGGTAATCTTTCCAGAGAATTACGATGACGATGGCTCGAGTCTACATAGGGAGGTCACCGAGTACTACAATGCTCGCATCGACGAAGGCAACGAGAGTGTCCGACTGTTGACCGAGTTTCTGCGCGAGGATTGGCTGAAGGAACCTGTCTCTGCTCCTTGCCGCGAAGAACTTTAACCTCTCCTCGTAGGGAGAATAGGAGAGAAGGTCATCCCACTCGGCACGGAACTCCTGCAGGGAATAACGACATCCTTGTGCGAGATGACCGTAGGCAGCTTCACCCATTGCGGTGGTGACAACGAGATGGCGCTGGTGGCAACCAAACGTCACGCTGCCACTAGGGTAAGTCTTGATTTCTGTTCAAGTCCTGATGAATATCTTGTCTTTTTGGCTGATTCGTCCTTCTGAATTTACAGGTTGCGACCTTAAATTAACGACTCGGGGACCTGGTGTTGACGTGGTCCCTTGAGCTAAAGAAGGTTCGAGAGGAGCTGGCTTGCATTTAGGTGGAGCTTGCTTAAACCCAAGAGACTGCAGTCCCCCTAAAGGAGCATACACGGCTCCAGAAAGAGGTGGAGGACACCAGGGCCTGTGTTTGAAAGGTGGAGAACCAACTGGTCACGGAGAGGTCGAAGTTGTCTGCCTTGGAGGAAACATCCGCCAAGTTATTGGAAGATGCTGCAGTCCGTACACGGACCGTGGAGGAGGAGCTGGCCCGAGTCCGCGAGGAGTTTCAGTTGAGCCGAGTGGAACTTGAAGCTCGTGTCGATGAGATGGAAAAAACCAATGGGGAACTGGCCAAAGACCTCGACGTGATGGTTGAGGACATGCTCTTCGTTGCGTGGCAGAGCAACAAGGACATGGACCTTTCTTTCATAGAGGATCCTGACATGAGGACCAAACTCGAGGCACGTCTTGAGGTGAACGCTGCCCACACACTCAAGAGAGAGAGGGCTCGGCGGCGGGCCGGACTCCCGAGGACAACCCAGTGGTCGAGCTGGTGACATAGGTGCCATCAGGCGAAGGCCCCCAGTAATTTTTAAATAGAACACGCCTGTGTGCCATAGTTCTTAGGGGTACAAACACTCAATGCTCAAGCCCCCGAGCACACTTGTAATTATTTGCCCGTTTAAGATTTATGTAGCTTGCCTTGCTTATTATTTGGTTTGGTTCTATGAATTCACCGTAACTTAAATTGCCACGAGAATAAGCACTCAAACCATTTTATGCACTTGGTTCTATAAATTCAACGTAAAACGAATGCCACGAGAAACAAGAACTCAATCCATTTTAAACACTTGGTTCTATAAATTCAACGTAGCACGAATGTTACGAGAACAAGAACTCAAACCGTTTTAAACACTTGGTTCTATAAATTCAATGTAACGAATGTCACGAGAACAAGAGTTCAAACCGTTTTAAACACTTGATCTATAAATTCAATGTTACACGAATGTCATGAGAACAAGAACTCAAATAGTTTTGAACGGTTGGTTCTGTAAATTCAACTTAACACGAATGTCACGAGAACAAGAACTCAAACCATCTTACAGGTGGTTCCCGCGTTTAGTCCCTTGTAGGCTCATAGTCCTAGAAGTAAATTTGACGCGAAATTTACCGTTGATCCTCACTCGATGTCCTATGCTCATGCAATCCAAAGATTCGGCTTTTCAGGGGTCCTAGCACGTGAACCCACTTGCCCTTCGAGTATGCATTACTCGAGAGGTCGGCCGGGGGTTTCAACATTGCTCTCCGAGTGCATATCTTGTCACTTCCATACCATCTTGCACCTCCTCAGGAGGTGATGTTAACGAGGCACCCAAGCATAGGCTGTCTGGGTATCTGCCCGTATCTCGCAGATTAGGATTTGGTTATTACACATTACGATAGTGGTACTAGGTCAGCGATATCTTCACACGAGAGGATATAGCCAACAACCAAGACTGAACGCTATTGGTGGAAAATGAGCGACTAGTATCTCTTCTGGTTCGAGTTCCAGTCAGACACAATATAACCTAGAAGAAATTACTGAACTTTACATGCAATTTGAGGAACACCAGAGGCAACAGGAGGAATGGCAGAGGCAACAGAAGGAACAACGATGGTAAGAACAAGGGCAATTTCAGAGTTATTTTCAGACACAACAAGCCTGGATGGCTTAAATGGCTAATTTATGGTCACAACAGAACCCTGGACAACCGACGCCCCTGCTTCCTCAGTATCCTCCACAATTTTTTCAGGCACCAGCTCCGCCACCTCCTACTCAGGATGATTTTGATGATGATGATGCTGATACCACTCGACTCTAGGTTCTAGTATATTTCTTATTTGTATTGAACTTGATAATTATAAGTTTAATTTTCTGTACTGAACTTCTTGCTTGTTGTGTGTTATTTGTTTGTACTAAACTTCTTAATTAATGTGTTTAAGTTTCTGTACTGAACTTATTAATTATTGTGTGTTATCTCCGTTTTCTTTCGGGCGCCCGGGTCCACGCTTCGAGCCCTCGGACCGCCCGAATGAGTTTGGGTCCGGCCCGGGCCCGTTTGGCAAAGGGTAAAATAGGTGTCGACAACCCACGACTAGGTGAGGCCCAAAGGGCATCCGGGGAGGATCGTCCGGGACGGTCATGCGGGAGATAGTATGAGTGGCTTCCAGATAACAGTCGGGATCGAAGTGAATAATCCTGGAGCTTGGTAAACGGTCCGGGCTCCTGGTAAATGATCTGGGCCCATGGTAAACGGTACGGGCCCTTGAAAAATGGAGGGGGACGTGGGTAAACGAACCCGGGTCGGTTCTCCGAGGTTGGCAAGATAAATCATCCGTGACCTTGACTTCATCCCATGAAGCGTGGGGGTTGTCCCCACGCTTCACCTGCTGAAAAGGCTACCTCAGGATTGTACGCTTTTGGTTCAGACCTGCGCCGCCACTACTCTGACCAATCTTGTCCCCTGAATCTGCCTCGTAACTCGAAATGCCCAGCCCAAAGCTCCAGTTTGTCGCATGCCAGATTTGGTTTGGGCTGGCCCAGTGGGCTCAGATTAGTGTATTTTTATGTTTTAATCCTTTGTATTGGGCTTCCAGTAGAGAGGCCTGCAATATTTATACCTTTATTGAGCCCAGGTCAGCCCAGCCCAAGCCCAGTGCACCTGTGAACCTATAAATACATGTAGTAGGGCACTGAGGAAAGGATCCTTTTTTAGCATATATATAGTTACTCTGCTGAAACTTGTAGAAAACTCCATTGTTGTAGATTCTCTAAGCTCTAATACAACTGTCTCGTGGACTAAGGCTCATTAACGCCCCAACCACGTAAAAATCGTGCTTACAACTTCTAAACCCTTTCTCATTAATCTCTCCTATCTTTTATTATTGTAGTTTATGAAAAACTCGGTAAATATTTTGGTGCTTTCATTGAGAGCCTAAGAAAGCTAGAGTTGACCTCAAACATCTGCAACCATGGTGAACACAAGACACACCACTTTTGACCCTACTAACCAAGAGCAGGGCAATGGAGAGCCACTGCCCAACCAACCTCTTCCTTAGAGTCCACCTGAGGACACTCCTCATCAGGTGTCCCAGCCTGACGAGTCGCAGAACTATGAAGGTGGAGTGGAGTACGAGGAGGATTACTATGAGGAAGAGGAGGAGAATGAGGGGGAATACCATGACGAGGCTGAGGATCCCGAGATCCCAGAAGGAGTGGACCCCAACCAGGAGGATCCGGAGGTGACTAAACTGAGGCAGTAAGTCCTGGACCAAGAAGCCAGGATTGCTGAACAAACAGAGGCTACTCGACGGATGCAAGAGCCCCTCCAAGCCTTGCAGGCTTTCATAGACACCCAGGCTCCGGCGCCCAATCCCCCAGCTGTCCCGCCTCCGGGGACGAAATCGCCCGCTACGCAGGCCAGAAACGACGCCCTTGAGGACGCGAGGCCAATCCCTCCTCTGGGACAAGCTCCCGAGCAAGGAAACCCAAACTGAGAGAAAAGGAATGCCAGGGCAAACTCCCAAAGGAAAAACCCTCCCATCCAGAGAGCCGGGACCCGTCCCTGGCCACTCCCTAGGAAAGAGAAGGTGCGCCCCGTTCCAGGACAGGGCCACCCGACCAATCCGCAAGGGACGTGGCCACAGGGTACCAGGCCCCAGTATGCCCCAGGGCAGGCCGGATGGGAGCGGTCTTTACATCCCAGTGCTTCAGTGAAAAAAAGTCGCCGGGAACTCCCACGTAACGATGAGCATTATGCCCTCAGCTCTGAGGACGATACATCCCAGGTAGACCTGCGCGATGGGCTGAATGCCCGAAAGGAGCGGGCCCACAAGGAAAAGATCTGCCCCCGCGATGGTGACCTTAGAAACAACCTCAACGACAGGAGGAACAAGAGGGTTCCTTTAGAAGATGGTATGGCCAGGCAACTCATGGAGCAATTGGCCACCCTGAAAAAGGTCACGGACCGCTTGGTCCGCAAATAGGAAGGAGCGAACACCGATTCCAACGAGGAGGACAAGGAGCCCTGTGCGAGGCACATTCTGGGCACCATGCTCCCTAAGGGATTCAAGATGCCGAGTCTAACTGCCTACACTGGGAACACTGACCCCCGGGATCATCTGTCCCGGTATAACCGATTAATGACCGTGGCCCATGTCAGTGACGACGGCAAATGCCTCTATTTTTCAATCACTCTGGGCGGGCCTGCAGAAGAATGGTGGAAGAGACTCAAGCCAGGATCCATCCAATCCTGGTCAGGACTACAGTCGGTGTTTCGCAAACAGTTTGTGGCTGCCATGAGAATGGACATGCAAATCAGTGCCCTCGCCAACATTAAACAGCTCCCCGTGGAGACATTGAGAGCCTACATCCAGCGTTTCACCGAAGAGGCCTCCAAGACCAAGGTGGACGATGGGAAACGCCTGGTAGCACGGCAATCCGGGATCTGGGCTGGGTCCCCCCTCTGGGATGATATGCAGCGTAGCAAGGCGGCTACCCTGGAGGAGTTCATAAGGAGGGCCCAAGGATTCATTAACTGGGAAGAGGCCCAAATCCAGGCGTTCGGATGGCAACCGGCACCTTAGCCTAATGCCCAAGCATTTCCGGGATATGGAGTGCAGTTTCCGGCACAGCAATACGTCGCTCCCCCGCTTGCCCTAGGATCGGCAACCGCGCCTGAGATGACCTTCACCACGCCCATAGTGTATGGTCCTGCCTCTTCGGGGTATGCCCCGGTCCAGTCCACCCCTTTTTTCGGATATGGAGCCACAACGATCAGGTACAACGCTGCCCCCGCTGGAGCCCAGCCGTCCCAGGAAGGGGGAACTGAGGCGAGTATAAACCCCTCTCGGGGGAAGAGATCCGGCAAGGGACAGAACCAGTTTGAGCCAGATAAGAAAGGCAAGAGGGGCTACGAGCCCTAGTATTCGGAGTACACCAACTTGGTGGACACCAGGGAGAACATCTTCCTGGCCACGGAAAGGGCGGTGCATTACCGAAAGCCGACCCCCATGTTCAAAGGAGGAAGGAATCCGAGAGATACTAGAAAGCGGTGCGCCTACCATAAGGAGGTGGGCCACACGACCGAAGAATGCCGACAGCTCAAGGATGAGATCGAGAACTTGATCAAGCTGGGGCATCTCCACCAGTGGATCAGGATGCTCGTGGGAGTCCCGGGCCTGTCAACAGCCCCCGGACAGTCCACGGCCCCGGGTGCACCTAGAGCGTATCCACCTTAGGGAGGGTACGCAAAGGATCCGGCAGTGCAGGCCCCTCAGGGGGTCCCCGCTGTGCAAACACCTGGGCTTGGAATGCCCTACCCATCCGGAACCGCACTCCCCAAGTAGATGGCCATGTGGCCACCATCTCCAGCGGGCCTCCTCTAGGAGAGCCGTCTCGGAATGATAAAAAACGCTACCTTAGCGAGCTCGACCACGATCAAGAGGTATGCGCTCTGGTCCAGGCCCCTACTCAGTGCTTGAAGCTGATGAACCTCCCTATCACCTTCACGGAGGACGACGCCCGTAACGTCCATTTCTCGCGCCATGACCTTCTGGTTATAGACGCCCAGATTGCCAATAAATTGGTGTCCCGGGTGCTGGTGGATGACGGAAGCTCCGTCAACCCTCTGTTCAAGCCCGCCTTCGCCGAGATTGGCTTAACCAAAACAGATCTGGCCTCATGCCCAACCCAGATCTACGGCTTCAACGGGGACGCGATACTCCCTATGGGAAAAATCTAGTTGCCCGTAACTTTGGGAAGCGAGATGCAATGCTTGTTCAAGTTCTGCATGTTCGTAGTAGTGGACTGCCCCACTGCTTATAATATCATTTTCGGTCGCCCTGCATTGGTCTAGTTCGGGGCTATCACCTCCATCCGTCATCTATGCATGAAATTCCCTTGCGATAACGAAGGGGTGGGGACAGTCCGGGGAGATCAGAAGAGCGCCCGAAAATGCTACCACGTATTCGCCCAGCCTATCTACATGGTCTGGGAGGAACCCCATGAGGAAGTCGTTGGCCCAGTTTCACCTCCTCCAGCCAGAAGAATTGTTCGGGAGGAGGACGAGCTGGACCCGTGGATAGGAGACGACCGCGTACTGGAGCCTATGGACGAGATTGAGGAGGTGTGCATCAGTGACACCGACCTGACCAGGGTAATCCAAGTCGGGAAAAATCTGACAGCAGATGTCCGGGCCGCCATCGTCGCCCAGGTAAAGGAAAACCAGGATATCTGGCCTGGTGTCATTCGGATATGATGGGGATCGACCACAACATCATCTTCCATGCCTTGAACATTGACAAAGATGCGACCCCGGTCCGGCAAAAGTGAAGGCCCCTGGGAACGGAAAGGGCAGAGGCCCTCAAGCTATAAGTTGAAAAGTTGTCATTGATCAACTTCATCCGTGAAGCTGTATATCCCGTATGGCTGGCCAACCCAGTTCTGGTACCAAAACTGAAAGGGACCTGGAGGACATGCATCGATTTCACGGATCTCAACAAAGCTTGCCCCAAAGATTGCTTCCCGCTTCCTCGGATCGATCAGATGGTGGATGCGATGTCCGGGTACGAGATCTTGAGTTTCATGGATGCCTACTTAGGCTACAATCATATCTCTATGAATGTAGCAGACCAAGAGCATACTAGTTTCCAGACCGACAAAGGGGTATGAATATAGCAGACCAAGAGCATAATAGTTTCCAGACCGACAAAGGAGTATACTGCTACATCGTCATTCCTTTCGGGCTCAAAAACGTCGGAGCCACCTATCAGAGGCTAGTCAACAGAATGTTCCGGACCCAGCTGAGGTGGAACATGGAGGTCTATATTGACGACATGCTGGTCAAATCCAAAACCTCCGGAAAACATTCTGGCGACTTGGCTGAGGCCTTCGCGGTCATTCAAAGGTACGAGATGAAGCTGAATCCCAAAAAGTGCACTTTTGGCGTGGCAACCGGGAAGTTCCTGAGGTTCATAGTGAGTTTTCGGGGGATAGAAACCAATCCAGAAAAGATTAAGGCACTGAATGAAATGCCCTCTCCCCGAAAGCATAAAGACGTACAAAGTCTGACCGGGTGGATAGCCGCCTTAAGCCGTTTAGTCTCAAAAGCCACGGACAAATGCATCCCGTTCTTCAATGTTCTTCGGGGAAGCCAACGTTTTGAATGGTCAGTCGAGTGCGAAAAAGCTTTTCAAAAGCTGAAAGAGCATCTAGCTCAAGCACTGATATTGGCAAAGCTGGTAGACGGGGAGCCACTATACCTCTATTTGGCCGTGACCGAACACGCGATCAGCGCCGCACTGGTGCGGGAGGACGAGAAAACCTAACTCTCAGTGTACTACGTGAGCAAGAGGTTGTTGGAGGCGGAGTCACGATATCCGTTAATTGAAAAGTTGACATTTTGTTTGCTAATGGCGTCCCAAAAGCTCCGGCCTTACTTCCAAGCCCACGCCATAAAAGTTCTGACCAACCACCTGTTGCGGCAAGTGTTGTAGAAACCCGAGTCATCAGGAAGACTCTTGAAGTGGGCCATGGAATTGAGTCAATTCGATATAGCTTACGTTCCTAGAGTCTCGATCAAGGGACAAGCCCTAGCCGACTTCATTGTGGAATGCTCCGGGATCACCGAAGAGGACGATCCCGCAGATCCCGCGGCGCCCGTGTGGAAGGTATTCGTGGACGGAGCCTAGAATGAAAATGGAGCAGGGGCCGGGATCATCCTAGTGTCGCCACAAGGGCACCAGTTGCAAAACGCCCTGCGCTTCCATTTCAAGGCGTCGAACAACGAAGTTGAGCACGAGGCCATGCTGGGCGGGTTGCGTTTGGCCCGGGAATTAGGGACCGTGAACCTGGAGATCTATAGCGATTCCTAGCTGGTTGTTAGGCAAGTCTCAGGAGAATACCAAACCAAAGGGGAAAGATGGCGGCTTACGTGACCCCGACGAGAGAAATGCTGCAAACGTTCAAGAGGCACTCCATCCGCCATATCCCCAGGGAACAAAACGTGTTCGCAGACACATTGGCAAAACTGGCCACCGATGCCGAGGTGGAGCTGTCAGGACTGGTCCCCGTCAACCATCTCCCCAATCCAATCATTCGAGTCTCCGTGATCAACGCCATCGACCACTTCGCGTCTTGGATGAGACCCATTATCCACTACTTGACAACCGGTGGGTTGCCAGCGGACAGGGCTGAAGTCAGGAAGCTTTAGTACCAGGTCCACAGATATGTCATGATGGACGGAAAGCTCTACTGTAGAGGGTTATCCATGCCATACCTCAGATGCGTATCTGGGACCGAATTGAGCACAATTATGCATGAAGTGCACGAAGGTTTCTGCGGAGACCATACGACCGGACTCAGTTTGTCCAAAAAGATCCTGCGCCAAGGATATTTCTGGCCAACCATGAAGAAAGACTGTATTGATTATGTCTGCAAGTGTGAGCAACGCGAAGATCTTGCGAGCCCCTCCGACAGAAATAACCCCTCCGACAAGTCCCTGGCCTTTCGCGGTATAAGGGATCGACCTGGTAGGATCGCTCCCAACCGGGAAGGGAGGGGTGAAGTATGCCATCGTGGCCGTCGACTACTATACCAAGTGGGTTGAAGCGGAGCCCATGAATACAATCACCTCGAAGAAGGCCTTGGATTTTTTCATTAACAACATCGTATGCTGGTATGGACTCCCCTACAAGATTGTGTCCGACAACGGAAAGCAGTTCGACAGCATCCACTTCACGGATTTCTGTGAAAGATATGGTATCGTCAAAAGCTTCTCCGTAGTCGCCAGGCCTCAAGCGAATGGGCAAGTAGAGGCCGTCAACAAAATCTTGAAAGGAACATTAAAGAAAAAGCTCCAAGCCTGCAAGAGCAAGTGGCCCAAAGATTTGCCCCGCGTGTTATGGGCTTACCGGACCACCGAAAGGACGTCTACCGGGCACACTCCTTACTCCATGGTGTATGGGTGCGAAGGCGTCATCCTTGTTGAAACAGCCATCCCGTCCCACAGAAGAGACACATACGATCCCGCCCAGAACCACGCCTTACTCCAGGAATCCCTGGATCTCATCGAGGAGATCCGGGAAGAGTCACAAGTTCAGTTGAAGATGTACTAAGGCAAGATCTCTCGGCATTTTAACTCGAAAGTGGAAAGTCAAAGGTTCAAAACCGGCGATCTGGTCCTGCGAAGAGTCTTCCCTACAACCCAAGATCCAGGAGTAGGGATTCTGGGCCCGAATTGGGAAGGGCCGTACGAAATCCAACACGAAGTGTGCCCGAGAACATACCGTTTAAAACGACTCGACGGTACAGAAGTCCCAAGGGCCTAGAACGCGGAGCATCTCCGTAAATACTATCAGTAGTCAGGAGAACGTGTCCCAGTTTTATATTTTTGTTGTAAACAATGTACGCCTCAGGGCGATTCTTTGAATAATAAGAATGGCATGTACAAAATGTCATGAGGAAATATTATCAAACAATGAAAATTCCAATCTGCTTCATTCAACAAGTGACCAGAGACTAGTCTCCACTCACTTAGGGGGTATCTCCGGTATGAACAAATACGAAAACAAACCCAGTTGGACACAAGGCTCAGGCCTAGTCCTGACCCAGACCTGCAAGGTCTAGGGGTACAAACCCCGTGGGACCCAAGGCTCAGGCCTGGTCCCACCCCGGACGAACGCCGTCCGGGGGTACAATGTAGGGGACCGAAGGCTCAGGCCTGGTCCCGCCCCTGACGAATGCTGTCCGGCGGTACGATGTAGGGGACCGAAGGTTCAGGTCTATTCCCGCCCCGGACGAACGCCGTCCGGGGGTATGATGTAGGGGACCGAAGGTTCAGGCCTGGTCCCGCCCCGGACGAATGCTGTCCAGGGGTGCGATATAGGGGACCTAAGGCTCAGGCTTGGCCCCGGCCTGGACGTGCGTAGTCCGGGAGGTAAAATATCTAGTAGGACGTTGGGCTAGCCCGTGTCCTAACATTTGGTGGACCGTGCGTGGTCCCAAACAACCAAGTATTCGTCTGCGTCATTTCCACAATAGCTTAGGATCATTAGAGCGCGGGTCCCAGGTGTAAGTTGTCTAAAATTAGTCTTATAAACGGCCTAGGCTGTGGGAACCTAGTCTAGGTTTCAAAATAAGCTAATCAACTAAACCCCGATGGTCCAGACCGTCATATTTTCAACATGGGGGACTGGACGAGTAGATTCAGCGATAATTATCAACTCCTTAATGGCCCACACTGTTGGAACCTGAGCAACAGGATTAAAGTGAGTTGATAAATTAAAGTCAGGAATAATCTAGTCCAGGCCGTTGGAACCAGAACCAAACACTCAGCTCATTCATGCACAGTGGTAAAACACTTAGTGAAAGCTTAACAGATGAAAATGGGAAAGCAATATGCAAAAGATAACGTGGATGTGTAAAGACGAAAGTTAGGAAAGCTTACTGTAAATTGCTGGTCGTGAAAAGTGGTGGTTGTCCGGCGATAGTGACGGTAGAATCTCTGTCTTGAACTGTTTGAGGCGATTCAGTAGCTCGTCGAGAATGCAGGATGGTGTCGTATGCTCAGGCAAGGGTGCAGATATCGGAATCGTTGGAAATAGGTGACGGAGAAGACGGAGCAAACGGCGGAAGATGTCATCAACAGCTCGGTCATAAACAAATCCTTCGAGTTTCTTTTTCTGGCTCGAGAATGTAAAGGTTTCAAATGAAAGCCCGAGGGGTATTTATAAGATCCAAAGTGCTAGCTTTGATCTAACGGTTGGGATTGACCCCCCCCCCCCTACTAGAAGGTCCAGAATCATGCAGGGATATTAATGGATCCACTCGAGTGCTGGATCATGATACCCCCGAGGCGCGATCTGCGCCGCTTCGATCCAACGTCCCAGAAAGAGGAGCACCTCAAAGGCCGCCCCATCCTACGGTCCTCCTTGTCGCAAAGATAATAATGGGACACACTCGTGTGGATGGGACGCTTCGTGAATCGAGCTGACATAATAGCCCTAGCATAGTGACCCTTGAGGTATTTGTTGACCTTTCAGGATCAAGTGCCATCAATGCAACCGTTTATAGGGGGCACGTGTATCCCCCGTAATGAACCGGGCCCTTGGTAAACGAACCCGAACCCTGGTAAACGGTCTGGACTGGTGAAACGCAAGCCAGGTCAATGAAGCAGGCGGTGGCTCCACACTTATCCTACACGCGATGCCCCTCGCCGCGGACCCGTCGCTTTGGGAAACGAATCGGGAAAATGCCGGAGAAGTTCCAGGACTGAGACAAGCCTCCACCGCGCAAGCCCAGATGAAGGCTTGGGGGATAAATGTTATCTCCGTTTTCTTCCAAGCACCCAGGTACACGCTTTGAGCCCTCGGACCGCTCGAATGAGTTTGGGTTCGGCTCGGGCCCATTTGGCAAAGAGTAAAATAGGTGGCGGCAGCCCACGACTAGGTGAGGCCCAAAGGGCGTCTGGGGAGGATCGTCCGGGACGGTCGTGCGGGAGATAGTATGAGTGGCTTCTGGATAACAGTCGGGATCGAAGTGAATAATCCCGGAGCCTGGTAAACGGTCCGGGCTCCTGGTAAATGATCCGGGCCTATGGTAAACGGTACGGGCCCTTGACAAACGGAGGGGGACATGGGTAAACGAACCCGGGTCGGTTCTCCAAGGTTGGTAAGATAAAGCATCTGTGACCCTGACTTCGTCCCATGAAGCGTGTGGGTTGTCCCCACGTTTCACCTGCTGAAAATGCTACCTCGGGATTGTATGCTTTTGGTTCAGACCTGCGCTGCCACTACTCTGACCAATCTTGTCCCCTGAATCTGCCTCGTAACTCGAAATGCCCAGCCCAAAGCTCCAGTTTGTCGCATGACAGATTTGGTTTGGGCTGGCCCAGTGGGCTCAGATTAGTGTATTTTTATGTTTTAATCCTTTGTATTGGGCTTCCAGTAGAGAGGCCTGCAATATTTATACCTTTATTGGGCCCAGGTCAACCCGGCCCAAGCCCAGTGCACCTGTGAACCTATAAATACATGTAGTAGGGCATTGAGGAAATGATCCTTTTTTAGCATATATATAGTTACTCTGCTGAAACTTGTAGAAAACTCCATTGTTGTAGATTCTCTAAGCTCTAATACAACTGTCTCGCGGACTAAGGCTTATTAACGCCCCAACCACGTAAAAATCGTGCTTACAACTTCTAAACCCTTTCTCCTTAATCTCTCCTATATTTTATTATTGTAGTTTCCGAAAAACTCGGTAAACATTGTGTTTAAGTGTTTGTACTGAACTTATTAATTATTGTGTTTAAATGTCTATACTGAACAATTAATATGTAAACTTTTGAATTCTTGATGTTAATTAAGTATTAGTTATTTTGATTTTAATTTCAATTAATAACTAAATATAAAAAATTATAATGATATTGATTAATAAATATGGAAAAATAAATTATATAATTTCTAAAAAGAAATTGGGGGGGACTTTTGCTGGTGCTCTATCCCACCAATTAACCTTTCACCAACGACATTGTTCGCCGGTGAAAGTGGTCCAATCGCTGGTGAAAAAGGGTCGTCAATAAAAAATTCGATGCACTTTTGCCGACGCATTTTTTGCTGACGTTTAAAACGCCTATACAACATACGTTGTCGGCGCAATTAGTACAACGCCGACAAAAGATGGTTCGCCGACGAAATATCACTGGCAACCTTTGTCGACGCTAAATTGTGCAGGCAAAATGTTTTGACTTTTGTCGGTGCAAATTTGCGCTGACAAAAGCTGCTTCCATTTTTGTAGTGTGATGATGTGGAAGTGCCATGTGTAAAATAATTAGCAATTTTTTCCCTCGAACGTTGACCACTACCAAATTGTGCCATTTTTATCAAAACCAATTTATTAATTTTTTTGAAGAAAATCTATTTTTTTAAAAAAATAATAATTAAATCCTGAATTTTTTTTAAAAAAAAATCATTTTAAAATATTAAGAAAATTGTAAAAAAAATCTTTTCTTTTACAATATAAAAGAAATATACCTTAAAATAAAAATTAAAAATAAATCCTGAAACAAAGTTTTTTCCCCTTCGTCATTATCCTCTAAAATTAAAAAAAAAATTTATTTGTTTAAGCCCTTCGTCCTCCTTTTTAATTAATTTTTTTTTCTTTATTTTAGTATTTATTTTAAATTTCATTCTAAAATAGATTTATTATATATTGTAAGAGAAAAGAAATGGTAAGAAAAAGTTATTTGTTATTAATTGTATTTTTAATTTTTTAAGGATTTAATTAATATTTTAAGAAAAAAATTATATATATATATATTTTGAAAGGACACAATTTGGTAATGGTCAAGGTTCTACACATGACACTGCCACATCAACTGACAAAATGTCACATCATCAATCTGTAAGCCGTCTAGGATGAAATCTAATAGAAGTTCTATATTTCAATAACGTGTATAGTTCGAGGAGAATTTTTAACATTGCGAATCATTCGGGGGGCATGATAGTTCGGGAGACAAAAATATTATTTATTTAAATATACATTACATAAATTAAAAATATAAATGAAATTAGAAAAAAAGAATTAGAATTTTTTAATAAAAAGAGCACAATTCGGTAGTGATCAAAGTTCGAGGGAAAAAATTGCTAATTATTCTACACATGACACAACTACATCAACAAACACAATGACACACCATCAATATGTTAGCCACTTAGGACAAAATCTAACAGAAAACCCATATTTTAGTAACGTGTATAATTCGAGGGAAATTTTTAACATTGCGAATCATTCAGGGGACACGATCCTATAGTGATCATAGTTCGGTGGCCAAAAATTATATTTATTCAAATATATAATACACAAATTAAAAATATAAATGGAATTAGCAAAAAGAATTGATTTTTTAAAAAAAAAAAGAAGTCAGCCTCCATATGATGACAAACATTGCCTGTCATTTTAGAAATGATCAGTTTATAATAAGAAGTCTCTTTCAAAGGCAGTGATAACATTGTTGATTAATTAAAAAGGGTAAGTGAAAAGTCACTAATTAACAACAGAGTACTTAAATGAATAAAATGACTTGGCAATAAGACAAACAATGAGACAATGTATGGACAAAGGATTTTTTTTGGAACAATTAAGTCTTTTAATGAACTTTTAATATGAAAAGTTTATATAGACGAATAAAAGCCAAACAACTCATGCATAAAAGAGATATATAAGACAGACAAAAGGAGGGTAGTAAAAAATGCAAGAAAACCTTTATTAAGCACACTTACAACAATAGCTCACTCAGTTGTTACGTCGACAAGAAAAAGAATTTGATTGATTCAAGTCCCACTCAATTTCTTTCATTGTAACATAGCTGAGTTTTTTTTTTATTCAAACGTTTTTTAAAAGATTGACAAAAATAAATATAAATTGAAGGCTAGTCAGAAGAATGATGTTCATTGAAATCAAAGCGGCAGTGGACTAAGTCTAGCCTTGGGTGAACAGACCAGAGAATGAGCCCTTGGGAGGGTTAAGCCAGCTCCTTCATCCATGTCAACGAGACCATCAGTTTTCCACTCAAAGCACTGAAGCATTGAAGCAAGGTTTGTATGAACAACTTGCAATCCAAGAGAAGTACCAGGGCACACTCTTCTTCCACTCCCAAATGGCAGAAGCTGGAAGTGTTGTCCCCTCACATCTACTTGCTTGAAGTTTTCACTTCCTTCTTCGTTGTAGAACCTTGCTGGCTTGAACTCAAGTGGGCTTTCCCAGTGGTTTGGGTCCCTGCTAATGGCCCAAACATTGATCAACAATCGAGTCTTCTCTTTAATCTCATAACCATCAACAGTGCAAGTTTCAGATGCTACTCTGCTTAGTATTGGACCAGGTGGGTGAAGTCTTAGTGTCTCTTTCACAATAGCTTGAATGTATGGAAGGTTGACAACATCAGATTCTTCTACTAGTCTGGTTTTTCCAACTACTGAATCAACTTCTTTCATTGCTTTCTTCATGACTGTTGGGTGGTTGATTAGTTCTGCTAGGGCCCATTCTAAGGTAATGGATGAGGTGTTTGTCCCAGCTACAAATACATCCTGAAAATGAAATTTTTTGTCGTTTGTTAAAAAATAAGATACTGATGATCAGAAGAAAGATGGATTCTACATATTCATTATTATGTTAATTAGAAATTCATACCAGGAAGAATGCCTTGATGTTTTCTTGGGTTAGTTTGACATCTGAGCCTTCATCGTCAGATATTTGAAGTAAAATATCAAGAAAATCTCTTGGAACAAAATTATCTTCCTTCTGTACATGTGCTCGGTGATCTTTTATGATAGCCTCAACCATTTTGTCGAACTTTTCATGGATGGCCATACTCTTCTTCTTAAGTCCCTGCAAGTCTAAGTTCTTACAAAACCAAATAAATTCAGAAACATTAAAAGTTCCAACAATCTCAGCTGAGCCGTTGACCACATCAGTGATCTCATCAGCTTCATCCTCATTATGGGCACACCTTTTGCTCATGATCATTCTCGATATGATATTGTTGGTAAGCTTTTTCAGCTCTTTCCCAACATTAACAGACTCATTCAACTCAGCTTTCTTAAGAATGGACGTTAAGAATCTCTTTCTTTCTTCGGTCCTAACTGGAAGAAGAAGATTAAGAGTTTTGCTACCAAGAAGCTGAGACATGCAAACTTTCTTCAAGAACTTCCAGTAAGGGCCGTAGGGGGCAAAGGTCAAGTCAGGTGAAGGGTAAGAAATGTAGTTGAGAATACTGGGAGGAGGGCGACTAGAGAAGGCAGCTTCGTGAGTTTTGAAGAACTCTTTGGCTACTTCTGGAGAGGAAGCCACCACAGTTGGGACAGAGCCAAGATAGAGATGCATCAAGGGTCCATAGCGGTTGGAGAGCTTGTAAAGAGATTGGTGTGGTAAGGGACCAAGGTGGTGTAGGTGTCCAATGATAGGGAGAGCATATGGGCTTGGTGGCAGTCGACCCTTGGTTTTACTCTTGGAGAACATGGCTCGGACCACAAAGGTGGACACTAGCCAAAGCAAGAAGAGAATGATGTAGTTTTGGATATCTTCCATGGCTGAATTTAGAGTGAGGAACTAGAAGTAAGAACAGGCTCTAGCTCTACGTTCTACTTTGAAGAACAGGCTCTTATATTTTTTTGTGATGAACTATAATATGTGAACCACTATCTATTTATAGTCATTACCGAGCTATGCTTCTTTATCAAGCTTCGACCATAACTAAAGAACTGGTCAGATATCTATGAATAGTGAACATACTAGCTTGTTGAGAAAACACGGATATTTACCATAACTAAATAATTATGAGTCAAAATTCGTGCCTTGTTTATTGTGATTTGTCGTATGACTTTTTCGTTTTTTTTTAATAATTAAATTTTGGTTGGTGGGGAAGAACGTACTGTTCTTTACGTAAATACGAACAAATCTTTGTTTTTCATTTTTTTTAATTTCAGTTTAATTTTATTATTGGCGAAGAGTTGAACCTATGGGATTATAATTTAAGATTAAAAAGCACAAACTTTCAATTTCACTCTACCAAAGTACAATGTCGACAGTCTTTATATAATTTGATTCTATAGACATATATGGCACGAAAAATCAAAGGACATATACAATATACAAGATTAACAATATGAATAATTATAATCTAGTAGAATCATGGAATGGTGCATGCATGTATATGTTTCGTTTTTGATCAACCTAAAATGATGAAGAAAATCTGAAATCAAGTGATTAACTTTTGACGAAATCTAAATTAAAAAAAAAAAACAGAGATAGATTTAAATTGTACAATTTATCTAGATCGATATAATTAATGATTATTAATTTATTTTTGTTTAATTACTCTAAATTATTGTATAAAAATTAAATATCTTTGTATAACCTACATGTCGACACGTATCGAGGTAAACACACACTAACACTACATAAATTGGTAAAATTTTGTGTCACCGGTAAAAGTTGACAAATATATGTAAAAAAATCTATAAAAGGATTTAACTGTAAATTATATGCTAAGAATTGAAAAAATAGATAAATATTCAGAGGGCAGCTCCTAGTCCCTTATTATATACGATACCGATCCGAGTATATTAATATATCATATCAATGTAAATCTTCTGATTATTTTAACGTTAAAATTCGCTTTATTTTGTGATATTGCGACAAAAGTGATATATTTGAGGGTAAATATTTATATGGTATTCTTTGTTTTATCAAAATACATATTTGATAACTTTTATGTTTTCCATAATACTTATTGGTTACTTGTACTTGAAATCATACATATTTGATATTTTGATATCAAATTTTATCAATCTGACCAAACTATCTTCAATTATATAAATTTTAAATTCATATTTAATTACTTAATTCCATGTAATTTATGATAATTTGGTATAAAATTTTATTGTTTAAATTTGAGTTTAAATTATTAAATATGTACAATTTCAAATAAAATGTACCTGATTTATATTATTAAAAACATAATGTATAAGTCTTTATTAATACTGGGTACTAAATAATTATATATGAAGAGTAAAATTGATGTTGTTTTAGGTAGTGTTTACAATACATTTCGTACTTGAGTATGAATATTACCATATATACGAAACAAAACCCTTGAACTACTATTGATAATTAAATAGATTATTATTATTATTATTATTATTATTATTATTATTATTATACGTTACTATGTTGACGATGACATAGTATGGCCCTAGTCAGTCAAAATATTATCACATTGTCAAAGTCCAAATTCTTAGGGAAATAATTGCTTTATTAATATTAACAATTTCAACTGAAGTAATAATATATATAGTCAGCTGCGTTATAATTATTTTTTTATGTTTATTCATAATAATAATAATAATAATAATAATCAGAAGTTGCTTAATTCGTCTGCAATCGTGATATGTGGGGAGAAAAAAATGTATTATTGTATGAATATTAGTCTAATTTTGAGATTATGAAAGAGAATGTAATAGCATTATTATCCGGTTTGAACGAATGCCCATCTTCCAATTTGCATAAAAAAGTCAGTTAAGTTGAATATATATAAAATAGATCAGTGTAGTTTTCGTCACATGATGAAAACAACTATATACAATGCATAATAATAATAATAATAATAATAATAATAATAATAATAATAATAATAATAATAATTCATGCACTGCACTGCCCATAACATTATACTATAGTATTTAAACATCAAATTCCAATATTTATTAATAAGCAATGCCATTTTCATTGACTATCGAATCCCCGCGAAATAATTATAGACGAATATAATATGAATTACGGACCATTACAAAACTTAAGTATTGTTCACCCCACACCAACACTACAAGAGTGTAGTATATTATTATAATTAGTACAATTTAGTATTAAGTTTGACACATTTTAATTTAGTTTAATAAATAATTTTAAGTATCGTTAACTAACTATAAGTGTTTTCTTATATGATGTTAAGAATCTTAAAATGTCAAAGCAACAATTTTATAAAATCTCAATAAAAATTATAATTATTTTAAAAGCAAGGCATATATATTTTAAAATATAACATTTATGTATAGATTAATTAATTAATTTAATTAATTAGATGGGTCTAAATGACACCTTCTATTCTTTTTATTATTATTATTAATACCTACTTTAATTAATTAATTATTATTAAATATATATATATATATATTATTTAGACAAATTGACATAAACGTTCTTATAAAAATAACAAGAAGTAGATTTTTTTTAGCATACATTCAAAACATTTAGTATATCTTTCACTTTTATATTTATTAATTTGTTATTTTCAACAAATAATTTTTTACATACATACTTGTAGAAAGAAGTTTTAAAAATTTATGAGAAATTTATTTAAAAAAGTAGGAAGATAGAAAAGAAAATTATATAGAAGCACTATTTGACTATCCTATGACACTTAAATTAATTATGGTGTCAACCAATTTATCAAATATTTTCCATGTAATTTTTTTCTTTCAATTTTCTCATAAATGTGTTTTGATGTTATTTGTCTTAATTTTTCTTTACTTAGCCATTTAAAACAAGTATTCTCTATAGATGAAAGAAATTCCACCTTATAATTATGACCAAGCTTGTACTATATAATTATATATCCATGATCTCCATTCGTACTTTCTTAATAAATAAATAAAATAGAAGTATGCTGCATTAACAATTATCATGCAAAAACCATAAATTCAACAAAAATAATTTTCTTTAATATTCTTAATTTTTTTTTGTTAAATTAATTATAGTGAAATTTCCTACCGGCATGCTTTTTTTTTTTCTTTTTCACACCGGCCTATCATTCATCTTAATTCATTTTTTTTATTATAACCAGCTTCTACAATAAAAATATCTATATATAAATATATTTATACAATATTGGTGGCTTAATGGCTACATAAACTCACTTTCTTAATTAATTACAATTTAATTATACGACTATAGCTAATATACGCATTTTCTTTTAACCATGGCGGCCATCTACCCGTTAAGTTTCAACTCTGCCATATTCAACCTTTATTATAAAGTTCCTAACACGATGGAAAATCTTATTATATCATATCACGTCACCCATGCCGTTGACTTATAATCTATCTTCTAGAGTTACTCTATTTTCCTCAAAACTAGATATTAATATCCCAAAAAATTAGCTGTGACCATTCACATAGTATAATCCTACGTAGTACTGTTGGCATATAGCTTAATAGCGTGAGTTATTACTTTCTTACAAATTCAAAAATGTAATAATAAGTTTAAATAATAAATTATTGTCTAAAATAATTTACATAAATTTTTTAGTTCAACTTAAACTTCTAACGTTATATAGTAGTGCTATTTGAACACATCTAAATAGTAATTACTATGTGTAAGGGCAGATTGCTTAAGATGAGACTTAAAAAGCTATAATTTATTATAATCTAAAATTAATTTGTATTTATAATTAGCTTAAGTTAATTAGGACTGAATTATTGCATTGCTATAAAGCATCTAGGGTGTTGATCGTGTTTACATATTATAATTTAAATTTATATATATGAGAGTCGATATTTATTTGTGTCCGTAAACACTGCCCAATTACCTTCTTAGGTGGAAACTCATTGTCTTTAATGTTATATCATTGTCTAATGGCGACTGAAAATATAGGGAATGAGCTTTTCTTAAAAGTAAAATAAAATTTCAATGAAAGATACGTTAACAGTATTATAGCGAGACACGGATAAAAAATATTAATATAATTAATTGACATTGACCCTCTCAAAAGTTGTAAAAGTTAATGAATCAAAAATGAAATTATTCATTGAATAAATAATTTTGTGTTCATTATTAACTTAAATTTTGATGAACGAAACTATAATTTCACTAAAGTTAGACTTATGTGGTTTTTTTGGAATGTGAAAAGAATAATAACGACGTAGTGTATATGTTTTTCAGAAGTATTTTGCTTATTAGAGAAAAAATGGTGTGTAGAATTTTTTAGTTTTCAAGGAAAATTCTTTCGCAAATACACAAATATGCATTTTTATATAAAAGAAAGTTTGACAAAAGCCATGCATGAGACCAAAAGCCATGCATGAGACCGCTGACTATTTTTGTATAGGCCATGTCTTTTTTTTTATTATTTGTTTGGTCTATTTTTTTTAGAAATTTATTTTTGGATTCTGTATTTTGTAAAATAGTTCAAATGTCATAAGATTAGTTTTGATGAAGAAAAAACTTAATATAACAACATAGTTGTTAGACGGAATAATTTTGCAATTGTTTTTATCCTGAATTTTTAGTTTGGTAAATTATTTGTGTTTTTAGTTTAGAAAACTTTGACAAAAATCGAGTTTAGAATTTTATTTGAACAATTTTATAAAATACAGAATCTAAAAAATAATTTGTCAAAATACGTAATCTGAACAAATAATGAGAAAATACATGGTCTAAAAGGTATAAATCTTAATTTATAATAGGGTTTATACTTTTTTGGACCCTGTGTTTTTTCCCATTACCTGTTTGGACCCTGTGTTTTGACAAATTATTTTTTGGACCCTATGTTTTATAAAATGGTTAAAATAAAACCCTAAACTCAATTTTGATGAAGAAAAAATTGAATATAACAACACAGTTTTTAAGCAGAATGATTTTATTTTTGTTATGAATTGTTAGTTTGGTAAATTATTTGTGATTTTAGTTGAGAAAACATTAACCAAAATCAGGTTTAGGGTTCTATTTTAACTATTTTACAAAATATACAGTCCAAAAAATAATTTGTCAAAACACAGGATCTAAACAAGAAATGATAAAAAATACCGGATTCAAACCCTTAATAATAATAATAATAATAATAATATATTTGAAATAAGTAACATAGTATATAAGACGCAAAGGGAAAAATAAAGTGGGGTTTTGTCTTCATTATTTTATCCTTCCCACGTCAAAGCAAGACTAAAAATAATTAAGTTGTACTCTTGTAAATCAGATGTATTCGGCTGAGGAGAAAAGTAAAAAGTAGAAAGTAATGGTATTATGGAGGTTGGGTGGTCGTCAAGGGTCTAAGTTGATGACCCTAGCTATATTATGACATCAATATTTTAGAAAAAGAACTTTCCTATATATAACCCTATTCATTTATTTCTATCTTGGATTTTGTACGAAAAAAAATTAGTATAATTTCATTAAAAAAATTTCTCAGTAAAATTAAAGTTTCAAACATAACTTAAGTAATATTAACCTTTTTACTATCCAATGAAAGATTAATATTGGCTAGCTAATTTGGTTTGTTTGTTTGATTGGTTTTTTTTTTTTTGAACTTCTACAAATTAGCTAATCTTTTTAATATTTAATTTTATTTGTCACTTTTGAAAGCCAATAACAATCTAGCATTTGGATAGTAAAAAAGTAAGGGTGGTGATATATAGTAACTTTTTATTTAGAAATATAGAAATTTGGGACCTAAGATTTTACATATATTTTTAAAACGTTTGTTTGTTCGTTTTTTATGGGATTTTTTATTTTTATTTCTTTTGGTAAATCTTTCATTACTCCAATAACCATCTACAAACAAACAGCACCCACCAAAGGGGCCTGAAAGCATACTTCTTTGATCTGTACATTGATTACACTATGTTTATAATACAGAATACCATTCTAAGTCCTTTGTGGAAACTTTTTTTGGCCAGACACTTGAATTCTATTCTTACTAGCTACTTTAATCTTCTGTACAATGTTTTTTGGATTGTCAAGGGAGGATAGCCAAATTCTTTCATTTCTGGCTCTCCATAAGTGATACACCAGTACAGCAATAATAGCTGAAAGAGCCATTTTCCTTAACTTTGTTGTCTTCATTCTTCCAATCAACCTCAAAATACTAGGCAGCTGACAAGAAGAAATCTCCCAGCGAACCCAGCTCTTAATCTGTTGAAGACAATCGCTAGTAAATGGACATTCAAAGAATAAGTGAGCAATTGTTTCATCTTCCACTGTCCAAAACTGACATCTAGCATCAGGGAGGACATTAAACCGATACAACCTTGTTTTAGTTTTCAACCTGTCTTGGATAGCAAGCCATAGAACGAAACTATGCTTTGGGGTATTCAATCTCCCCCAAACTTCCTTGCTCCAATTGACCCGATCATGTACAGGACATAGAAGCTTGTATCCCTCTGCAATCTTATACCCTCCTTGAGTGAACAGAGCTAAGTCCACAAGAGTCTTCACTTTGTCTTTGATTGCTACGATCTTCCTCCAATACCAGCTACCATGTAACGGGGCATTGTAACCCCACCAATTTTCTTCTTTTATGTACACACTGTGCACCCATCTAACCCACAAATTATCTTCTTTAGCCGCTACAGCCCAAACATACTTAAACATGGCTGCGTTGTTCCATTCAGAAATGTTCTTGAAGCCTATACCTCCTGCTGCTTTAGGCTTACATATGCTGTCCCAAGCAATTTGCCCTGCTCCAGCCATCATTTGTTGACCATTCCACAAGAAGGCTCTACAGATGGCCTCAATTTCTTTTAGCAACTTCTTAGGCAGCAACATGATTTGGCTCCAATAGGAATGAATTGCAAGTAGAACAGAATTAATCAAGACTGCTCGACCTGCAAATGAGATATTCCTTGTACTCCAGAACCTAATCCTATTGGTCATTTTATCCACCAACAAGCTACACTCCTTAGCAGATATACGCTTAGCACATATGGGAATACCTAAATAGCTGAACGGGACATCACTTTTCCTAAAGCCTGAAGCTTCCAGAATGCGTTGGACCTCATTATTATTCATCCCACTGCAATATATTGCAGACTTCGAAGCATTAGGCTGCAATCCTGATGTTTGCGAAAACAACTTGAGGCCCTGTAGTAGATAATAAATGCTCTTGTAATCACCATTGCAAAACAGTAAGACATCATCTGCAAAATAAGATGATTCAACTTCAGCTCTTTGCATCTGTTATGAAAGATAAAGTCAGATTTCTGGCCAACTCTTTTCATTATTCTAGTGAGGTACTCCATTCCCAGTACAAAAATAAGAGGTGACAGCGGGTCCCCTTGTCGTAACCCTCTTTTGGCTTCAAAATAACCATGCAGCGATCCATTGATCATGAGTGAAAACCGTGGTGTTCTAATACATGTCATGACCAGCTGAATAAAGTGCTCAGGAAAATGGAAACCATACAACATTTCTTCTATAAAGCTCCATTCAATAGTATCATAAGTCTTTTGTAAATCTAGCTTTATCAAACAACTGGCTTTTGATGATTTTCTCCCATAATGACATAGTAAGTCTTGGCAAATCATTATATTGTGCGCTATGAAACGACCTTGAACAAAGCCTCCTTGATTTTGAGCCACAAGACTAGGGAGGACAGTTTTGAGTCTCGAGCATATCAATTTCGTAGTTGCTTTGTAAATAACATTGCAGCAGGCTATCGGTCTATAATCCTTCACTGTATTAGGGCACTTGGTTTTGGGGACAAGTGTTAGCACAGTGGTATTTATCTCTTTAAGGAGCTGCCCGGACTGTAAGAAAGAAAAGATAGCTTCAGCAACTTCATCTCCAATTAAATCCCAGTTTTCTTGGAAGAAGAAACTCCCATAACCATCTAGACCTGGTGCTTTAATTCCAGGTATTTCAAAGAACACTTTCTTAACCTCTTCTTTTGTATAATCTGTCAAGAGTAGGTCTGATTGCAATTCTGTAACTTTAGGGCCTTGATTCACAATTCCAACCAGCACATGCTTTCTTTGCAGCATCTTACTACCCAGAAGTTCCTGGTAGTAGCTTAAAAAGACTTCAATGACCTGTATGGGCTCATCTACCCGATTACCTTCTGAGTTAACAATAGATAGAACTCTATTGTGCCTTCTTCTCTCACGGATGCTAATGTGAAATAATGTTGAGTTCTCATCACCATCTCTAGCCCAATTCAATTTAGCTTTCTGCTGCAAGAAATAAATATAATCCTTGTGAACCTGGGCATACCTGTTTCTAGCTTCCAACTCCATTACATGTATGACAGGATTTAAAGGGTCACGATGAAGTTTATCTTGACATTCAGCTAGGTGATCTCTAGCTTGAATTTATGCACTAGTTATATCAGAGTAGCCTTGAGCATTAATCTCCTTGAATACTGCCTTTAGAGCCTTCAACTTAGTAATTACTCGATACATTTTTGTCCCTGTAACTTGTTGCTGCCAAAGCAATTTAACCTTTTCAAAATATTTTGGATGTGTAGACCACATTTTAAAGTATTTGAAAGGCTTCCTGCCACAAGGGACGTTTGAATAAACAGTAAGAACAGCTGGAGTATGATCAAACAATCCTTCTTCAAAAAACACAGCTTCTGCATCAGGGAACAGACTCAACCAAATTTGGTTTGCAAGCACACGATCTATCTTAGAATAGATCCTGTCTTCTCCATGTTGTTTATTACACCAAGTATACAAGTTTCCACTATATTTGACATCTTCAAGTTGACAGTTTGCAACACATTCAATGAAATCAGTGGATGACTTATACCTAACTCTATTGCCAATTCGCTCCTCTTTTGCTAAAATGTCATTGAAGTCTCCCATTACAATCCAAGGACCCATAACAGAGAGGTCCTGAAGCTCTTTCCAAAGCCTTTTCCTCCCCTCCTCATCATTAAAAGCATAGACATAAGTAACAAAAAAGGAATTCTTATTGTCAACAGTTGCAACTCCAAGGTTAATCAACTGACTAGTACACTTGATGATATTGACATTAAAGCTAAAAGGATTCCAGCTTACAATAATTCGCCCTCCAGAATGCCATGCATTATTGGAGGTAAAGCACCACCCAGTAAAAAAATTAAGATATAAGGCTCCTAGTTTCTAAGCCTTAACTCTTGTGTCAAGAAGACCAACCAAACCAACCCTCTGAGTAGCAATAAATTGCTTGACTAACTGCTGTTTTTGTTGGTTGTTAATCCCTCGGACATTCCAGCTAATAATTTTATCCATTGGAAAGAGGAGGTGCTCCCCCTCCTCCTGTATTCCCACTTTGAATTCCAACTTCCATCAGTTTTTGACTCTGTTGTTCCTTATTTTCAGCTTGCACCAGATCACTACCATTAGGTTCTATTAGAGCCTGAAAGGAATTAGCCACCGAAGTGTTAACTGGGGGGTCTTTTGCTTTAACTTTCCACACCTTTGTTGCTGGTTTGAAACCATCAGGATCATATATAGATTCTATATTCAAAGAAGAGGTCATATCCTTATTCAATTCTGGCATTGTCTCTCCCAAACCAGTTGCCTTCTCTGTATCCTTAACAACCCATTCTGGCTTCCTTCCCTCTTTTCGTCTACAAGCACTAGTATCATGGCCCATCCCCTTACAGTGGTCACAACTTACTGGCTTCCACTCATACGTGACAGCCACTGAAGTGTTAAAACCATGCTCATCCTCAAACCATATAAGATCTGGAAAATCTTGCTTCAAAGAAACTTCAATGAGAACCCGGGGATAGCTTAACTTGTCTCTTATTTTGGTAATGGAGTCAACCATCAGAGGCTTTCCCACTTGGCTAATGATTTTGAATAATGAATTTTCTCCCTAGTATTTCAATTCAAGATCATCCAATTGTACCTAAATTGGAACCGATTGAATATCCTGCTTCTTGAAGTTAACATTAGGGTCCCAAGCCTTCATAATGACTGGCCTCTTGTTAAAGAAAATATAGCCCCCCGAAATCACTTGATCCCTGTCCTCAACAGAATCAAAGCAAATTAGAAAAATACCATAAGACAACATGCCCACTTTGTTGATCTTATCCTTCCAAACACAACGAGCAAAACCATCTAGAGTTGACAACGGTGGATTTCCTCCTAGAATATAGCACACCATAGAGGATTTCTAGTAGTCCACTTCATCTTCAATATCTTCCATTGTGATCTTGATTTTCTGTTTCGCAGCAGAATTGGCAAATTTGCAATCTAGATTTTGCATTATATTGCCAGATCGCAAGATAGGAGGTGTAACACTCTTACCTTGAGAAATCGCAGATGCAGTTTGCCGATGAGCTTCCATGAATTGCTTAGCTTCCATGACCTGAGCAAATTTCAATCGAATTTCTTCTCTCTGTTGATGCTCCTTCATAACTGCTCTAGGTGATGACTCCTCTGTACCATTCACAGGTTGCAGATGACGTTCGACATGCTCAGCTTCAATTTCCTCATCTGAGAAATTTATTGGTTCAATTCCAAGGACTTCATCCATGGATTTTGTCTTCCTTACATTAGAACTAGAATCAGGCCCTCGTTTTTTCTTTTTCTTAAGAGAAGATTTGGGTTTGCTCTGCACCCTCGCCCTCGTTTTCGCCATGGCACCAGCTCAGAGAGCTGAGAGAAAGCTAGAGAGAGAAAACCCTTTTTAATACAATATGGGATTTTTTATTTACAAATGCCATCTTTGGGAATATACTAATTTGGTAAAATAAAAAATTAGTATCTATGTTGCTAATAATAATTATCGAGTACTTAACATACATAACATGAAGAATACTAATAAAGAATAAAGAGAGAGAAAATTGAAAAAATAACATTTTTTTATAGTTTTTTTAATACTTTTTATGATATTAAAATCAATTTTTTTTTTTTTATAAACGGATACTTTTAGAATATAACGCCTGTCAATTTTTTTTTGGAATGAATTTTAATGATTTAATTAGTTATAAATAAAGACAATTTGTTATATTGACTAAATTTGTGCCAATGTCTTAAAGTATATATAATTTCAAATTACACAGCACATCCGAAACATGAGTTACTAATAAACCATTCCTCTTTCACTACTACAAAAAAGGGCAATTGTGTCAGTTAAACGCGTCAGTCAACGTAGTTGACTGACGCTGTTGACCAAGAATTAGCATTTGTGGCAGTTGGACACTGCCACAAATGAGGGCCCAATTGCGTCATAACTTACACTGGCGCTGTTTAATGGAACCGTTTGTGTCAGTGGGGCACTGACGCAAACGGGATGTTAACGGCGTCAGTGGCCCACTGACGGTAATGGGCGTTTGCGTCAGTGGGGCACTGACGCAAACGGCAAAGTAAAACGCGCGTTTTACTTTGCCGTTTGCGTCAGTGCCCCACTGACGCAAATGCCCGTTACCGTCAGTGAGCCACTGACGCAACTCAGTCTCCCATAATAAAACCCTCATCGTCCCAGCCGAGCCCCATTTCACTCATACCATAATTTCAGACCGTTTTCCTCCCAAACCAGCGGCGCCCAACCGAGGTTCTCCCCATTTAGGTACGTTTTCAGCCATTTTTTTTTTCAATTTTAATGTTAAAATAATGATTTATATATGTTTATGAAACTTATATATAGTTTTTTTTGGATTTTTTTGTATAGATTTTGTTTTTTGAAGATATAATTTGAAAACCCATAATCTTCATTGGATTTTTGGGGTTTTCTACATCAAGAACCCACATTGCACAATTACCACAAGTAAGTGTAATTTTATTAATTTTTATGATTTAAATATAATTTTTGTGAATTTTTTTTTTATAAATTGACTATATTTCGGATTTTTAATTTTTAGATAGTTTTATTAACTTTTTTTTTAAATTTAATTAAATTTCGAATTTACTATGTAAATGAGTATATATATAGATTAATGTATATATTTTGTATAAGTTTCATTTTATTAAATGTTTAGTTTGATTATTATTAGTAAATTTTTGTTTATATTTTGTTAACTTTTTAAAATTATTTTTAAATTTTGGGTTTAATTGGTTAAATAGGTATATATTAAAATTGTTTGTTTTTTTAAGTTATATTTTATTATTGATTTAGTTAGGATATTTATAGTCGATTTTTATTTATGTGAGTTGTTAAATTTAAAAAAAAAAAAATTATTTCGGGTTTAAGTAAACAAATGTGTACATATAACAAATTATTTGTTTTCTTTAAGCATTTTATTGTTTATTTAGTTACAATATATCTTTATGATATTTTTCTTTATATTTTGTTAACTTTTTTATTATTTTTTTGTATATTGTTATATTTGAGTAGGTATTTTGTTGACAACTTTGTTGGTGAGATCAAGCTTTGGAGAATTTTATATTAGAGGTAATATTTTAAACCTTAATGTATAATTAATATATTGAACTTAGTAGCATGTACGAATTATAAAATAGTGGAGATATGATCTGGGACTGTGTGCTGCGGTGATATAAGGCTGTAATTGTGCATGTTTGATTGATTACTTGATTTGTTGTATTTATGTGATGAATATATGTTTATTTAAATTTTGGGAAATATGATAGAAATAGGAGAAATACTGTCTAATTTTTTTTTTTTAAGATTTAGTAATTTGGGAATTATGTATGTTTGATTGATTAATTGGTTTGTTGTGTTTATGTGATGAAATATGTTTATTTAAATTTTGGGAAATATGATAGAAATAGGGGAAATGCTGGTCAATTTTTTTTTAGGATTTAGTAATTTTAGAATTATGCATGTTTGATTGATTAGTTGAATATTTTTGTGTATACCATGTGATGTATAAATGCACATTTTAAATTTGGGAAATGTGATAGAAATAGGGGAAATGCTGCCCAATTTGTTTTGGACATATTGTTTCCTTTATTTACTTTTCGATTAAGTAATCCACGAACTTAATTGTTAATGTTTGTTTGTTTTTTTTGTTGTGTGAAGTTTGACAATGGATAGAGATTGGATGTCAGCGGATAGGTTATCTATGAAATATAGGAATGGAGTTGAGTTTTTCTTGGAATTTTGTGCAAGAAATACTCAATCTCCTAATAGTATTCCTTGTCCATGTGTTAAGTGTGGTAACGTTGTGAGGATGCCAATTTTTAAAATAAAAGACCACTTATTTAGGAATGGAATAGACAAAAGTTATAAAATATGGTTTTTGCACGGTGAAAGAATGAAAGGAGCTGATGAGGGACCATCTAAGAATAATAAGTATTTTGATGTTGATTACGAAGTTGATGATGTTGCAGAGATGATTGATGATGCACAATATGAATCACATGTGGATCCAATTAAATTTCAGTCAATCTTAGAAGATGCTGAGAAACCCATTTTCCCTAATTGTATAAGGTTCACTAAATTATCAGCACTGCTTAGGTTGTATAACTTAAAAGCCAAACATGGGTGGAGTGATAAGGGAATGACAGAGTTGTTAACATTTTTAGGAGAATTATTACCCGAAGGTAATGAAATGTCGTCTTCATTTTATGAAGTGAAGAAGACATTGCGTTCGTTAGGCATGCAATATGAAAAAATACATGCTTGTCCTAATGATTGCATCTTATATCGAAAAATATTTGTTGATGCAATTGCATGTCCGACATGTGGCGAGTCTAGATGGCAAAAGAAAAAAAATTCAGATGTAGTTAGAAAAGGTGTCCCTGCAAAGGTTTTATGGTATCTTCCACCGATACCTCGTTTGGTTAGGTTGTACCGAAATGATGATCATTCTAAAAATTTAATTTGGCATGCTAAAGATAGAGTAAAGGATGGCAAGCTAAGACATCCAGCTGACTCGCCAGCTTGGAAAACAGTAGATGTTAAATGGCCGGAATTTGGGAATGAATCGAGGAATATTCGTTTGGGTCTTTCTGCTGACGGAATTAATCCACACAATTCCCTTAGTAGTAAATATAGTTGTTGGCCTGTAATGCTAGTCATCTATAATCTACCACCATGGTTGTGTATGAAGAGGAAGTTTACCATGTTGACCTTGTTGATATCTGGTCCTAAACAACCTGGAAATGATATTGATGTATACCTAGCTCCTTTAATTGATGATTTGAGCACATTGTGGTATGAGGGGGTTAATGCTTACGATGCTTATAAGAAAGAAAATTTTAATCTTAAAGCAGTGTTGTTGTAGACTATTAATGATTTTCCAGCCTTAGGTAATCTTTCTGGATTTAGTGTGAAAGGGTACAAGGCATGTCCCATTTGTGAAGAAGGGACTCATTCTGAATATTTAAAACATTCTAGAAAGATTTGTTATATGGGACACTGAAAGTTCTTATTCGAAAAACATAAATTTCGAAGTTTGACAGATGCCTTTAATGGTAAACCTGAATTTGGAAAGGCTCCACCACCTTTACTTGGAGGACAATTGTTAACAAAGTTGAACAAAGTCCAATGCAAGTTCGGAAAACCTAGAAATTTTACAAATAAGAGAAAAAATGTTAGACGTGAAAAAACAAAGGAGGTTGTAGATGGTGCGACATGTTGTTGGAAGAAGAAATCTATTTTTTTGAGCTTGAGTATTGGGAGCATTTGGTTTTGCGGCACAACTTGGATGTAATGCACATTGAGAAAAACGTGTCAGATAGCTTAATTAGTACATTGCTGAATATTCCTGGTCAGAGTAAGGATGGAATCAAAGCTCGGTTGGATTTAAAAGTAATGGGTATACGCAGTAAGTTACAACCAGAGGTTGGTGAGAGACGAACCTATTTACCACCTGCATGTTATACTCTGTCTAAAGAAGAAAAACGAAGTGTATGTCATTCTTTGTCAAATGTGAAAGTACCGGAAGGTTATTCTTCAAATATTTCTTCTCTGGTAGATATGAAAATTTTGAATTTAGTTGGAATGAAGTCTCATGACCATCATACACTACTTGAACATCTTCTACCGGTAGCTATCCGCTCTGTGTTGCCCAAAAAAGTTCGATATGCAATTACCAAACTATGTTTTTTCTTTAAATCTATTTGTTGTAAAGTGGTAGATGTGTCGAAGTTGGACAATCTTCAAACAAATATTGTGATAACTATGTGTGAGTTGGAGCAGTATTTCCCACCTTCATTTTTTGACATAATGGTTCGTTTAATAGTTCATTTGGTGAGAGAAGTAAAATTGTGTGGACCAGTATACTTGAGATGGATGTACCCATTTGAACGGTATATGAAGGTTTTAAAAGGTTATGTTAGAAATAGAAGTAGACCTGAGGGTTGCATGGTTGAATCCTACATCGTTGAAGAAGCAATGGAGTTCTGCTCAGAATACTTATCAGGTGTTGCGAGCATTGGACTATGTTTTTCTAAAATTGAGTTTGAAATAAGTAAATGTGGTAGAGGTGGTGTTGTTTCTGAAGTAAATAAATCTGATCGAGATGAAGCACATCGCCTAGTCTTACAAAATATTGATGATGTTCAACCATACATCGAGTAAGTTCTTATACATATGCATGATCAATCTTATTTTTCTCTTTCATTATATTGACAATGATATAAATGATATTTCTTGAAGAGGACATTTCAATTGGATCAAGACTCCTTATCCTAATAAGTCTCGGAATAAAAAATGGGTACAAGATGAACATTATCGAAATTTCAGCACTTGGTTCGAAAGTGAGGTAAAATACTTGTGTTGTTCTTGTTTGAGTGTTATTGTATTTTAGCTTGTTAGAATTTAATATACTTTGTTTTATTTTATTGTATTCTAGGTTCTGACTAACACCACAAACAAAGTGTCTGAAACACTAAAATGGATAGCACGAGGTCCTTCAATGAGCGTAATTAAGTATCAATGCTATTATATTCATGGTATTCAATTCAACACCGTAGAACGTGATAACATTAGAAAGACACAAAATAATGGTGTTACTATTATCGCCCAGACTTTTCAAATATCTAGTTCCAAAGATAAAAATCCCATAAATTGTGATATGACATTTTATGGGGTGATCAAAGAAATTTGGGAACTAGATTATGTGACTATTCGAATTCCAGTCTTCTTGTGTGATTGGGTGAAAAGTGATAATGGGGTCAAAACAGATGACTTAGGATTCACACTGGTGGACTTAAATTGAATAGGACATAAATCTGACTGCTTTATAATGGCATCACAAGCCAAGCAAGTATTTTATGTGAGTGATCCAGTAGATGCTTGATGGTCAGTTGTCCTAACAAGTCAACCGAAAGATTATCTGATCAAAGAGTCTGGGAGCGATGACATTATACTTGAACAAGAAACGTTTACCATTGATTCACCGCCTATTGATGTCACCATTGACAATGATGATGACTATATACGCGAGAATGGTGAAGGGTTGTGGGTAGAAAATTAAAGGTATATATATATTAATTTTATGATTTTATTTTTATGTATTTTGTGAAGTTTATACTAGATAATATTTGTGTTTACTAAATTGCAGGTACATTGATTATGGATCCATCATATGATGAAGATGGCGATCCGTTTGTTGATGATCATGGTAATGGTCTAGAGGGGATTAATCCTACCGCACCAACAAATACACAAGAAAAGAAATATAGGGGTAAATCAAACTGTAGTGATGTATTCAAAGCAAGAAGTGAGGGTCGCAATTATGAGGTCGAGTACAATCGTTTTGGTCGAGCGATGGGAAAAGGGGGGATCAAGATGAACAACACCATCGGTCTTCTATCACGCACAACCCTTCCTTTAGATATCGACAATTGGAAACAAATGCCAAAGGATAAAAAAGAGACTTTATGGGGTCAAATACAGGTAACCTATAATATTGACTATTAAATTTATCATAACGAATTAATATATTGAAAAAAGTTTAATATTTTTGGGTTCGTTTGTGCAGGAAACGTTCAAACTTCCAGATTCTTCAAAAACAGACGTCCTCAAAGAAGTAGGAAAAACATGGAGAAATTGAAAAACAAGACTAACAAAAGATCTTATATATGTATATAAGAATGTAGCTCCTGAGCTTCTTGCCAAGCCGCCATCAGAGTACATCGAGTATTACAAACCAAAAGATTGGAAGAATTTTGTTGCAAAAAGACTAACCCCAGACTGGGAAGAGATGAGAAAACAAAAACAAAATGCTCGGGCTCAGAACAAGTATCCACATCACTCAGGGCGTGGTGGTTATGCACTGGTAGAGCAAAAAATGGAAGAGGAATTGGGTCATGAGTTGACCGAATATGACAGAGCTGAGATGTGGACACGGGCACGAATGAACAAGAATCGAGAAGTTATTGATGAAGAAGCTCGAGATGTGGTCAATAAGATTATAAGTGTTCTTCGATTTTTTTAAATAATTGTAATGATTAATCTGTGTGTTAAATTCTAATCGATTTATTTACTATGTATATAGGCGGAATACAGGCAAAAAGTAGCAGAAGGCGAGTTGGTGGAGGAAGGTTCAAATGATATACTAACAATGGCATTAGGCACTCCAGAGCATGGGGGACGTGTTAGGGGGGTCGGTGCACATGTCGCTCCCCGTCAATTTTTTCATGTCCCACCGCCAAAAAGATTCAATCACAAACAAAAAGGTGTGGAAGATGCTCGTTATAAAGACCTTGAAGAGAAATGGCGTCAATCTGAAGAAAGGGCATGTCAACAGGAGGAAAAGTTAAACCAGTTGATGGCGCATATTGCATCTCAATAGAGCGGTGCATTTGGATCATCAAATGCATCTGGTTCGGGTGTAGGAGGAGCCTCAAACACACCACACGCACCATATGCCCCTCCACCACCGACACAGGCACAACAGGCTCCGCCACCACCGACATGGACATCATATGCTCACCGACCACCCTCACAGCTACCACTTGCTCCTCCACCACCGACGCAGGCACCATGTGCTCCCCCACCACTACAGTCAAATTTTCCTGAGGAGGTAATAGTTTCTTATTAATTCATTATTGCATATATTTGATACAGTAAAAATAAACTAGTTTATCGAAAAGTCTAACAGATTAATTGGAATGTAACCGATTAATTGTAAGTTGTGTCTTGGTTCGACACAAAATATAGTTGTAGAGGGGAAACTTGTAAGTACCTGTTGCACAGAAATACATAGCGTTCAACTGCCTCCTGGAAATTATCGTGTCAAAGTTGAGGTAGCCATTCAAGAGAACGCTAGTTTACCATATCCGCTTACAATGGAAGGTTATACATTGGTTGGACAAGCAGTCGGGTATGATGTTGGTGTTGGGGTTTTATGCCCTAATTAAAACCCAAATTCTTTGTAATCTCATTTTATTATCAATAAAAGAATAGAAATCATTTTTTGACTTGGTCAATCACTTTGCTCATATGTTTTATTTTCATGATTATTTGTTTAATATAAACTTCTATTAAATCCCGAGCATATAGCTAATCTTATTTATAGTGACGTAATCACAGTGGAATATAAATATGATTATATGTTCAAAAATAAGTTAGTCCTAAGATTAGTCAGTGCACCGGATTTACATTGACTTGCCAATCTACGATATGATCTACTTACACATTACAGTGTTATGTTCTTTCCAGAACATTAGCAAAGTAGATAAGATCAGATGTATTTGTTACATCGGACAGGACCGATATTGACAGTTGATAAGATAAGTAAACATACCGTTATTATCTATTCTAGTCATATCATATAGTTGACCATAGGTCAATTCAATCTCAATTCTGAGTGGTTAGTATTCTAACTGATTGTATTATTTGAGTTCTTTGACTTGTTCGTTACCAGCTTACCCTACGGACTAGCCCATACTTACATCTTGGGAACTCGGTAGTATAATTGAGTGGGAGTGTTAATCATAGATATGAACATCTATAGCTTCTGATGAAGAAGTGAAACGATGGTTTCCTTTTAGTTTGGTTCAAGGTGATAAATGATAGAGATCTCATTTCAGTAAATAAATTAGTTTATTGAAATATCATTTACAAGGAACTAAGTGTTTTAAGGATAAAATACAATGAGGGGTAAAACGGTATTTTAGTCCTATCTCATTGTAGACCGTCTATAGATGATTGAGTGAAAATTATGGTTGTAACAATGGATAATTAATAGCGTATCTTTATTTGTTATAGAGCGTTCTATGAATTCAAGAGTGCAATTCCAAGTCTATAGTGGAGTCACGAGGAATTAATAAGTTAGTAAATTTATTTGTTAGATTTATGATAACTTATTGGAGCTTGATTTCATAGGCCCATGGTCCCCATTGTACCTTGGATAAAATCATCTAGATAGTCTCAATTAATTGATTTAATTATCAATTAGAATTATCAAAGTTGACCAGGTCAATTTTGGATAGTTTCACAGAGTTGTGTAATTTTGAGAAGAAAAGAGAAATTATGGCAGATTTATTAATTAAGATAAATTGGTATCTAAATTAATAAATAAATTTAAATCAAGGTTCAAATTATAAATAGTTAATTTGATAAATGATTTAAATAATTATTTAATTAATTAAATCAATAGAAAATAATACAGGCCTTGATTTTAAGTCCAATGGGCTTATAATCAAATAGGAAATTTCACGGGCCTATAGCCCATGATAATTTCGACCTAGGGTTTCAAAATGGCTGTTATTTTATTGATTTTTTAATTAAATTAAATGGCCTAATTGAGTTTATAAAAGGAGTGCTTAGAGAGAAGATTTTAGAGATGACAGATAAGTCACAAGTCAGATTTTCTGATAGTTTTATATTCTCTCTAAACACAAGTCCTTTTCTAAGCCACTTTGTTATTTTCTCTTCTTCTCTCTATATCTATCTCATGTGTTGAGAATTGCCCACACTAGTCTAGGTGGTTCTAAGGATACATTGGAAGATTGTGAAGAAAATAGAAGATCGGTTCAGTTTCTTGATAATACTCTGCGACAGAAAGGATACAAGAGTTAGAGAAACTGAAGGAATGACTCTTAATTCCGCTGCGTATACTGTAAGTATTATATTATTTGTTTATCTTTGAATTCAATTTTAGAAACATGTTTTAGGCTATCTCGTATTAATTTGTTTAATATTAGATATACATGAAAATAAATAAAGATCATGTATAAGCTTTTTCCAACAGTTGGATGGCCACAACATTGGGTTCTTACTAATCAACAAACGAAAGAGCCACTTGCGCCCTCTACTCAACAACCAAGACAATAAAAAAAAAAGAATAGAGGCATTGACACAGGAGCCTACAGAAGTGCCTATCTCAAAAATATTGAGGTGTTTGGTGAAGTTTATTGATAAATGGCAAGCTGACCGCGTGGTAGAGATTCCAATTGTTGAAAGGGTATTTGGATTCGAAACTATCGCTCTATTAGGGAAAGATGATATCCTTCACTTGTGCAACTATGAGATGATTGGACAGACCGAGCTAGCATTATATATGAGGTACAATGGTGTTTATAATCTTAGTTTATTTAGTTTAACTTGAAATTTAATAGTTTATTAACTTTTTTAATTATATGTAGATTCCTCGATGATTTGGTGCAAATGAAGGGATTGAACCACATGTACACTTTCATGCATCCCGCTTTAGTGTCCACTAATGCAGGAACCAATGGAATACGTGCTAAAAATCTCTTTGATCGGTTTCTACAGATGGAGCTAGAGACACAGTTTCTAATTTGTCCTTGGAACAACAAGTAAGTCAACTTAATTTTATATTCATATATTTTGTTTATTGATAAATATCTTACACAAGGTTTTTTATTGCAGCTTTCATTGGATGTTAGTATTAATTCAGCCCCACAGTCATTTGGTAGCTTTTTTGGATCCTGTAAACTCACATTTCCGTCCGGAAATCAAGGAAATAATTATCATGTAAGTTTTTCATTTTACTTAATTAATTTATGATTTTATTTCAAACTCATACATGGGTAAATATTAATATTGTGTGCAGGGCGTTGGATCAATATGATACACACCAAAGACTAAAAGAGTCAATCAATCTAAAAGTTTGTGTTCCTAAGGTAAGTAAATTATATTACTTATCGTATTCAACTTTTTGACATATTTCTATTATAATAACTTACTAAATATAATTCTTAACTTTGGATAACTATGTTGTAATAGTGTCGAAACCATACTGGGCCAACCGAGTGTGGCTTTTACGTTATGAAATTTGCTAGAGACTTGATTTCACAGCCTAGACCGAAGGCCTACTTGAAAAATGAGGTATTGATTTGCTTTTTTATTTTCATTTAAACTATCGTTCATGATTTTATTTGGATGATTATTTGTAACTTATTATTTTAAATATTTTCTAATTAGTTTACGAATACGAATCCATATTCGGCTGACGAAATCAACGAGATACGGGATAAGTGGACTGAATCAATTATGGCGTATCTCAATTAGCAAATGAGCAAGTGGGTGAGGAAATTTTAGTTTAAGTAGGTTTGACACTTAGAAATTTAGAACACAAGAGTACATATATTAACTTTGATATTTGAATTACTTTTATAGTTTTGATCACAAATGTTAACTCTAGATAAATGTTTATAAAAACTTATATTGTTGTTTTTCTGTTCATACTACTGTTTTTCTGTTTCTGTTGCTGTTTTTTCTGTTTCTGCTGCTGATTATTTTTATCAAAACAGGCCAGGGAAATTGGCATAAACATTTGCAACTTCCCTGGTTAATACTTTATGTGACAGTGCCCAACTGACACAAAAAATACTCATTTTTAACATTTGTGGCAGTGCCCCACTGACGCAAACCAGAGTGTCATTTGCGTCAGTGGGGCACTGCCACAAATGCCAGTTTGTGGCAGTGGCCCACTAACGCACATGACACTCTGGTTTGCGTCATGGGCAATTGCGTCACATAGTACACTGACGCAAAAACTCAACTGTGGCAGTGCTAAACTGACGCAAATGGTGTTTGTTTTTCTTTTATCTTAAAATTGTTGACCTTAGTTAATGAAAAAAGATAGATTATCTACAAAGACAGTTGAGTAGAGGAAATGGAATGAATATAAGATTCTTTTGCATAGGATACTTTTGTGGAAACAAATTTATCAACATTTGGATTCCTTTATTGGCTTTTGAGCTGAATTTGGTTAAGCGTTATCCATTTCATGTGTAAGATTTGAATTTCAGAGCTCGTAGTGTTTTATATATTTATTTCCTAGTCTCATAGTTTCATAAACTAAGCTGAAGCTGAACATGAACCTCTGTAGCTGCCTCTTGTCCTAAAATAACTTGAGCAAGAGCTTAAAGTTCCTAAATGGGGAGGCATGATCCAAGAGGATTCTGTGGGATACTTAATTATTCATAACTAATTGAAATGATACATAATTATTCATAATTAATTAAAAGTATTAGTTGTTGATGGTTTAAAATTATTAGTTTATTAATAATTAGTAAAAAGTTTGAAATCATTGATTGTTAATGGTTTGAAACAAAATTTACTTTATTTTTACTTTTCTATTTTAGGCAATCCTAAATGTATATAAAATTTATTATGCACATGAAATAATTAATCAATTGGAAAGTAATTTTTTTAGCTTCACAACTTGTTTTTTTAAGTCTTGCATAATATTTCTTATGGTATTAAGAAAATCCACTTTTATAGAAAATTTATCTTTAGATCAAGAGTTCTTTAGAAGATTTGTGTTGGTTAAGTAGTATCAGAACGCCAGATGTGAAAAAGGGTAAAGAAGAATTTTTGATCCAAAACTTCTATGGAATAGAAATTTTAGTAGGAAATGAATGCTCATACTTTTTTCTGGAGGTGAATTTATTTAATACAAGAGGAAATATTGTGCAAGATCGGAAAAAGAAATTTTGAAGCCAAGAAATTGCTTTCTAATTGATTGATTATTTCATTTTCATAATGAGCTTTATATACATTTGTGATTACTTAAAATAGAAAAGTAAAAATTAAGTAAATGGTTTTAACCATTAGCAATCAATGGTTATAAACTTTTTACTAATTATAAATAAATTAATTTTACACACTACTAAAAAACAGCAGTTTAGCGTTGGTTACAGAACGACGCTGTTGTTGGTGACGCGAATGACCTATCTAGTAGCGTCGGTCTGTAACCAATGATATTGCTCAGATGCATAGGTCTGTGACCGACGCTTCTGAAGTTCAGATGCGTTGGTCTGTAACCGACGCTTCTGAGCCTCAAATGCGCCAGTTACTACACTACAAGAAAAACCACTTTCAGGGGCAACAATATTAGGGGCGACATATTGTCGCCCCTGATATAGCAATATCAGGGACGACATGTTGTAAGTCGCCCCTAATATTATGGAAAGTTATTAGGGGCGACAAAATGCAATATTAGGGCCAACGTGTATTTTATTTGAAATTTAGGCGCCATTTTAAAATTGGTGTAAAGTATTAGGGGTATCATATCGCCCCTAATATAGCAATATCACGGACGACACGTTGTAAGTTGCCCCTAATATTATGGAAATTATTAGGGGCGACACGTCCCTCCTAATTTGGAGCCGCCGCCTCTGATAATCAGATATTTTGCCCAAAATTAAGAGGAAAATTTTGGTAGTGCGTTTTACTTGTGAAAAGTATGTCGCCCCTAATAATAGGGCTTGTCGCCCCTAATATTTTTAATTACTCCTCTTTCTCTCTGCCCCTCACCAGATGCCTCACTCTGTAACAAAAAAAAAAGAAAACTCCTTCACTCTTCCCTCTCTCTTCCCCCAATCTCTCCCTCACTCTTCCCTCTCTCTCCCTCTCGACGACTCCATCTTCGTCTCCCTCTCCACTCTTCCCCCTCTCTCTTGGCTCTGTCTCCCTCTCTCTCTCTCGGCTCTGTTCCCTCTCTCTCTCAGCTCTGTCTTCTTCTCCATCGGCACTGCCTCAGAGCTGCCTCCACCACTGCCTCACAGAGCTGCTGCAAGACCACCGCCTCACGGAGCTGCCTCCACCACCGCCTCACAGTGCCGCCTCCACCACCTCTGTAAGTATATATATATGTGTATATATATAATGTGCCCATGTGTGTATAATATATTTATAGTTTTTTTATTTATTTATGTGTTAATTTTATAAATATATTGTTGACCCTCGAATTAGCCAACGACACGGAGTCAAATATACGACAAGATATAGAACGACACTTGAAAAAATAATCTAATGGATAGGAAAAAACACCAAAAAATTATAGTGGTTCGGCCCCAGTGATTGGTAATGACCTACGTCCACTTAGTGATATTGTTATTATTGAATCTTAAAGTCGTGATCAAAGAACTAGGGTTCTTGAGTTTCACAAACCTTAGATGTAATACAATAAGACGGTAAACAACTCACTTTAGCTCTTTTTCTCTCAATCTTAAGCAAAAAAGACTAAAATGAAATCCAAAGGTCCCTTCCTTGAGTTATTTCATGCATATTTATAGGCTCAAAGAGGGTTACACATGCTAACGTTTCCTATATTTCCTTAATAATCGCGTATCAAGGATAATTATGAAGAAATATTCAAATGTAGTTAATATTAGATTACAACTTAAGAAGGAAATAAATCGGGCTTCACGATCAGCCTGGTCGTATAAAAAATTTAATGCTGGAGATGAGGTGTGCTCCTGGTCGATGGCAGAACAGCACCTTTGTCCTTCAATTCCGTCACGTGTCAATCCACGTGTAAGAATTCTTTGCCACATCATCAAAAACTATTTTTGGGTAAACATTTTCCCCCCAAGTTTACTTATTGCGTCCAGCAATAAGTAAACTTAGGATACTGACTCTTTGAATACCTCACGAAATCTGTCAGAACCGCCCATGCTTTCTCGAAAAAGATGACCAATCATGTCTAATCAGGTCCTTTCAGTTTCCCAAGAATGTGTCCGACGGCTATCACGCTTCCCCACTCCTTGAAAAATTACCCTTAATGATTACCTTGGTAACCGCTCCTCGGCTAGTATAAATGACCCTTCAGAATCATTTTTGACATTTTACATACTTTTGCCTTCCTGAAGAACATTGAAGAACTCGTGTTCCAGAGCCCAGAAATTTTCAAACATCTACACGCGGATATTCAAAAGCTTTCACCTTCGGACTTCAATCTTTACCTGAGTAAGTTTTATGAACTTTCTTGCCTTTTGGGTTTCTATACGAAACTGTCTTATGCTTGCTTTCATCTCTAAATCCTTTCGTGTTCTTGGCTGAAAATGTATGGGGATTGTTTGCATGTTGACAGATGATTGATAGGGTAGTGAAATATTGTTCCGTAGGAGTTAGGAGCCAGTTTGGTAGTCGAGATTGTAGATTTAGGGCGTAAAATCAAAGTAAATATTTGATTTTTAAGCTAGGTGAAAAGCTGGGTTTTTCCCGCCCCTTCGGAGTCGAAAAAGCTTTTTTCCAAAAAACTTTTTACTTCTGCTTTTCAATCTGTTTTTCAAACTGCTCGTATAGAACTTAATGTTTTTGTTAGAATGATGCTGGTCGTATACGCGAGCAAAATTATTCCAACTTTCAACACAAGCTTTTAAGTTTTACATCTTATCTCCCCCTTTCTCTGTTCGCAGCTTTCATGCAAGATCCGTGGGGAGGAGAAAGACCCATCGACGATGAATTATTGGCTCAACTGCTTGAGGACGAGGGGAAACCGTCATTGCTAATGCCTGACATTCCCTTTTCTCATGCCACTTCAAACACTCCATCTATCCTTATTCAAAATATGGCTAGAGAAAAAACTACAGCCCAGAAAAAGAAAACTCCCAATCCTTGAAATCAGCCTGCTCCTCGAGCTGAAATTCCCTTGACCAGTGGTTGAGCAGAAAATACTCCTGACCCCAATATCCAAACTCATGCCCACCCCGAAATGCCATTCTACTAGATGTTGAGTGGTATGTTGTTTCTGAAAGCCGGGTGACGATCAGAATGATCGCCAACTATATTAGGAAATATGGACTCCCGGGGGTGACATTAGTTCAACCCAACCAAGACCAACGTGCGAACTTGCTCGGAGGCGCCTTCAGCGTCTGGTCGAGATACCATATTGAGGCAGGGGCTACCTTGCCTCTTCATCCATTCTTCCAAGGGGTGGCCAACTACTTCGGGGTCGCCCCTTTCCAAATAACCCCCAATGGGTATAGAATGCTTGCAGCACTCTTTATCCTATATAGCCACAAAAAATGGCCTGTGCCAACACCCTATGAGGTTAATTACTTGTTCGACCTCAAGTCTAACCCCAACCAAGAAGGTACGAGGTTCTTTCATTTTTGTCATCAGGAAATAGGGCGCACCTTCCTGACCGACACCACCCACATATCGAACGTGGGAGGTACCACTAGAAGTACTTCCTCACGACTGACATGGTCGCGAATAACTCGACCTTCACTCAAGGAGGTAACGCCTTTGGACCACTGGTCGTTAATCTTTCTTTGATTTTTTCTCTACATTTTCTTAGATTTTTAGTGCCTTTCAGGCCCATGGTTGCGAACAGACCCCACTCCAGACATGGAGTTAAGATCAGCCCTCTTGCCCAGTATGACTGACGTGGAGAAAAGCGTCAAGCATCTGGTCATAGAGGCTAACCTTAGGCTGGTCGGCCTTTTGGGCCTTCATCAGGATGTGAGGGAGTCAACAGCGGGGAGTGCTACTGGCAGAGAGGTTCCCGAGCAGCACCGAGCCGTGGAACAACCTCTTCCGAGGAGGGCCACTAGAGTAACAATCAGGGAACCTTCCGGCACTCCGCGGGCTGCTGCTCCCCCCGCCCCAAAGGGAAAAGGAAAAGAGAAGTTCACTGAACCCCTCTCTCCCATCGACGAATATTCAGATGAGAACGGTACTGATCTTTCGCTCTTAGATAGTTTGCCAATTCCCTATCACTTATTTGACGGGGACGACAACTTTAAGTATACTCCAATCTTAAGTTCAGATTTCTTCTAGGCAATAAGTAGTTCAGTAAGTAATGTAGCGACCAGTAGTTGTAGCGCGGGTACTTTACTTATAATCTCTTCACTTTCATTTTTAGCCCCGTATAAATATCTTGTCTCATTGCTCGTGTTGTTTCCTTTTGTACAGATATGTCATCTGAAGACGTGTTTGAGCATTACAAGGCTGCTGCTGCATCTTCTGGCAAGAAGAAGGACAGCAAGAGGTCTCGAGGGGAGAGCAATAAAACCGCCTCAAAGAAGGCTTGAACCGAGGACCCTCCAGCCATCGTCCCTTCGAAGGAGAACACACCACCTCCATCGCCACTCGGGCAGCCGGCCTCAACTCCTCTGGTCGGCCAACATTCCACTCCTTCAACACCCATCAACCAGTAGCCTACTCCTCAGGTCCCTACTTGCCAAACACAGCATACTCAGCCTGAAGGCTCCCTATCCAGCATCATGGTCAGCTCAGCTGGGGAGAGGATATACAAGCTCTCCAAACACAAACGCAGTCAAGAGGCTATTACCGAACCCATTTCCATGGAGCCAGACCAAATAATCAACCGAGGGTTGAACGAAATAGTTAGCGTAAGTTACCTCCTAATGTTGAATAATTTATTTTTGATTCTCTACCATCGCCTTATCCTTTTTTATTTGATTACAGGGATTACTGACCATGACCGCTGGTTAGTGCCGTGTTGGGGCGATGGAGTCCCGGGCCAAAAATTTTGACACCAGGCTTGCTGAGGCAAAGAAAGCACTCGAAGAGAAAAATGCTGAGTTGCTCGAGAAGAACAATGAGCTAACTAAATAGAATGGCGAGTTTCTTGAGAAGAGTACGGAGCTGTCTATGTAGAAAGAGGAACTGCTCGAGCAAAAAGCCACTTTGACCAAGGAGCTGCTGGAGGTTCGGGACGGCTTGAAGAAATCCAACGAAGACAAAGAAAAGTTCAAGGAGAGCGCCAAAATCAACTACCAACAAGCCGCACAGCTCGAGCTTGATTTGATTGCGAGCAGCCAGGAGATGGAGGAGCTGGAAAAACGCGTGAAGGAGCTTGAGGAAGTTGAAGCCAAGAACTTGGAGAAGTACAAGGAAGCCACTCATCTTTGCTTCTACGAGTTCTGGAAGCACAACCGGGAGGCTAACTTCAACTATCTGCCAGAACGCCTGAGGCGGAATCTAATGTCTCAGTGTGCCATTCGCCTGGAGGAAGAAGAGAGGGCTAAAGTACCTGCTTCCCCGGAAATCTCTCTGGCAACAGGGATAGATGGTGCAGACAACAAAGCTGGTGCAGCTGTCGACCAGGACGTTCCTCAAGACCCTCCAGCCCCTTAGCCTTTTTCTCTTTTAATTACACGACCTGCTGGTCGTGATGTAAAGACATTAATTTTTTATTGCTGCATGGGCAGCTATGTTCCTTTTAATCAGAAAATTACATCCGAGCAGTACTGCTCGCGTTGTAAAGTAATTCATTTTTGATATTATAACACATTTTTATTTTATTATAATATCTGTTCGCATGACCGAACTTAGCATAACACTTTGGATTGATTTAACAAAATACCAAATTTTGAAAAATACTCTAAGTACCCTAGCATGCTTTCACTTATTTTGCTCACGTGTTTACATACCTTTTAATGATATGCTTTGCTTACTTGTACCTTATATGCCCCCCAAGTGATTGAGGAGCTTTAGGTCCTTGGTCACTTGCCTTGACCAAAACCTGTTTGAACAATGCTGCTCGAAGCAAAATAATTGAAATTGTAATACAGCAAAACAACACACGTAATGAGAAAATACTTGTAATAAATACAATAATTGGCAAGAAATGACTGGCTGCGCATAGTCCCTTATATTTCTCGTAATAAATGGACGAAACATGTATGTACGAGTGATCAATAAGATCTTACACTTATAAGCGATCGGTCACATAAAATGACCAACCCTTTTTCAAAACTTGTAAAAAGTAAAATTAATACAAGCCAATTCTTTAAGAAGAATTGTTTATTGGTAATACTTGCGTAGGTGTTGTAACGCCCTACTTTCTTAGAGCCGTTACTACGTGAGTTTAAAATGTGCATTTAACTCGCTAGTCGAGGTTTTAAGGAAAAAGTGTGAATAAACCATAAACCTGAGTCATAAACTTGAGAATAATTCTATTTACTAAAAATCATAAAATGTTTAACATTAGGGATCCCAAAACACTGTTTAGAAATATTTACAACTAAAAAATATAATCAGAGTCGGCTAAACGACAAAATCTAGTTTCATTACAAACATCTCCCAAAATACCCCTGGCTGTGGCAGCCAGTCAGACCAAACATGTACGTGCCGCTTCACGCTCTCCGTACTCATGGTTGGTCGACCTTTCCCTTGACCTTACCTGCACCACAGAGCACCCGTGAGCCAAAGCCCAGCAAGAAAACCCTCACAAGCATATAACATATGCACATTAAACACTTAGCATATAAACAGGTCATCAACAGGCTATACACATACGGCCATGCCGTCCCAGGCGCTTTACCAAGCCCTGGGTTCGCAGTCTGCACCGTAAGGATATCCCATGTATCCTTTAGGGTCTGGCCCTGGCAACTCACACTCTGCGTGCTAAACGCTACTCCCGGCCTCTTGCCGCACCCGGCCTTGCACTCCACGTGCTTTACCCCGTTCTCGGCCCATTGCCGTTCCCGGCCTTGCCGACCTCGGCCTGCGCCGTTCCCGGCTCTTGCTGAACATTTACACATATGCATACATAGCATGATAAGCAAATACTAAACATGAACAAATTAAAGCAAAGAGCTATGCCCTGCAACACAACCACATAGGGCTCAGCCCTGCATACAAGCTCTATGGAAACATTGGTTTTCTTACCTGTGTCCCGAGCTTCCCAAGCACTGCGATCGCGAGCACAGTCCTCTATCCCGAGCCTCGAAGAAATCCTAGTCACAACGCATGAACCATAATCAACCATCACATTCTAATCCACTAAATAGTTGCGAGTCATAATTCTAACCTCCGGGACCTTGGTTTCTACCAAACAGGGTAGTAGGAACCTTCCCGAGCCTTAGTGTTCAAGTTCCCAAGCTAAAAACCCTCATTTTGCCAAAAATTCACATTTGGGCCGCGACTCAGCCTCCCTTAAGCGCCGCGGCGCGGCCCTAGGCAGAGGCAAAATTGCCTCATATCTGCTAGCCTAGGGTCGCAGTGCCCAAATCTTGCGCCGCGGCGCCTGGGAAATTCCCTCGAAGGCCACTAGCCTAAAAACGCAAGCAGGCCGCGGCGCGAGCCTGAAACCCAGAATTCCCATGCAAACTTTTCGAGCTAACACCCCTGGAATCATTCTAAACATATCCCAACCGCAGAATTGAGTCCCACACTCATGCTAATACACTATAAGCAGCACATAACCTTAGAGAAACCAATCAAAATCCTGCCAAAACTCAAACTCAATTGCCTAAGTTCTAACTCCTCAAACTTCAATAAAACAGAGAAAATTTTTAGATAAAACTCAAGCTTAAATCCTTACCTCAAGAACAATTCGACCCTTAGCTATCTTTAACCTTGTTCCTTGCTTTGATTCCCCAACTCTCAGCTTAAATTAAGAGCTTTCACCAAGATTTTCCTTTGATTTGCCTTAGAGAAAATGGAGAGAGAGAAGAGAAAATACTTGGGTCGGTTTCTACAAGTTTCTGACTGTTTCCCTTTCTTTTGTTTTATTTAACTTAAGCTTTAAGGTTACCTCAAGGCTCGGGGTACCAAAAATGTCCCCGAGGGAAAAATAGTAAATTTCCCCAATATTCCCTCCTAGACATTCTAACCTCAAATATATCTTCAAATATTTATTTCCATAACCCGATAACCCCATAAAATATCTTATACCCGAAATACCCCTCGACTCGCCCCGAGTCAGATATTCAACCCCGTTGTGACTTTCTGACTAACGGCTCCCTAGGACTGTCTTGGATCGTGCTACACATATATATCACACATATATTACATTTATGCCCTCAACGGGCTAAAATTACAAACATACCCCTAATATTCAAACGGGGCCCACATGCATATTTAATTCAACTAAACATGCATTTCTATCACATATTCACATAAGTTTACATATTATATCCATAATTCACTTATTGCCCTCTAGGCACACTAATCAAGGCCCTAAGCCTTATTAGAAAATTTGGGTCGTTACAGGTGTTCTCCATTCCAATAGCGAGGAACGAGATCTCCGTTTAAGCGTGCAAGTTTATAGGTGCCTGGGTGAAGGACTTCTTCAATCTTGTATGGCCCTTCCCAATTAGGTCCGAGTACTCCAGCGACTTGGTCGCGGGTGTTTAGAAAAACTCTTCGGAGTACAAGATCTCCAATGTTGAACTTTCTCTCTCGCACTTTAGAGTTGAAATACCGGGCGACTTTTTGCTGGTACGCAGCTACTCGGAGTTGGGCTTGTTCATGTTTCTCATCGATTGAGTCCAGGGATTCCATCAATAGTTGTTTGTTTGAATCTTGATCGTACGTTATTCTGTGATGCGAAGGCAGATCTAACTCAACAGGCAACATAGCTTCATATCCATAAGCCAAAGAGAATGAAGTATGACCCGTTGCTGTTCGGTGGGAAGTTCTGTACGACCAAAGTACTTTAGGCAATTGTTCTGGCCATGCCCCCTTAGCTTCTTCTAGTCTTTTCTTCAGTGTATCCTTCAACGTTTTATTGACTACTTCAACTTGTCCATTTGCTTGGGGATGAGAGACTGAAGAGAAGCTCTTAATAATACCACGCCGCTCATAGAAGTCCGTGAATAAATCACTGTCAAACTAGGTGCCGTTATCTGAGACGATCTTCCTTGGCAATCCATAGCGACAAATGATGTTTTTGATCACAAAATCCAGCACCTTTTTGGTCATTATGGTTGCAAGTGGTTCAACTTCGGCCCATTTGGTGAAGTAGTCGACAACAACCATAGCATATTTGACACCAGCTTTTCCCATGGGTAAAGATCCGATAAGGTCGATACCCCAAACTGCAAACAGCCACGGGCTTTGCATCTGTTTAAGCTCATTAGGGGCTGCTCGTGGTATTTTGGAAAATCTCTGGCATTTGTCACATTTCTGCACAAATTCCATCGAGTCTTCATTCATTGTGGGCCAAAAATATCCTTGCCTTAGGATCTTTTTTGACAAACTCTGCCCCCCAGCGTGGTCTCCACAAAAACCTTCATGCACCTCTTTCATCAATTATTTGGCTTTCTCCTTTGTAATACATCTGAGGAGTGGCATTGAGTATCCCCTTCGGTACAAAATTCCATCGACCAGGATATACCTAGCAGCTTGCCGTTGAAGGGTCCTGGCTTTGTTTCTGTCCGTTGGTAACACGCCTTGTGTCAGATACTCGACATATGGTGCCATCCACGTATCTGCCATCTAGATTACCAAAGTGGTCTCCTCTGCTTGGACGCTTTGTACAGATAGTCGTTCGACTAGCACTATGTTCAGAGTATCAGCCTCCTTCGCACTTGCCAATTTTGCCAAAGCGTCCGTGTTGGAATTCTGATCGCGAGGTACTTGCTGGAGACTGTACTTGTCAAACTGTGCTAACAAATCCTTTGCTTTGTTCAGGTAGGAAACCATCTTTAAACTTCGGGCTTGGTACTCTCCCGTGACTTGATTCACCACCAGCTGAGAATCACTGTAGATGTCGAGCACTTTTATATTCATATCCCTGGCTAACCGCAATCCAGCGAGTAGTGCTTGATACTCGGCCTCATTGTTAGAAGCAATGAATTCAAATCTGATTGCACAGTGAAATCGATGCCCTTCTGACGTTATCAATATCACTCTTGCCCCAGCGTGGCACTCGTTAGAAGAACCATCCATAAATAATTTCCACACGGGTGCTTGGATTTGACATTCAGGCTCGTTAGGCTCTTCAGTCTGCTCGCCATTCGTAAGTTCAGTGAATTCCACTATGAAGTCAGCCAAGGCTTGTCCTTTTATCGCTGCTCATGGCAAGTAAGATATGTCAAACTACCTAAGTTCGACTGAACACTTTAACAATCTGCCTGCAATCTCTGGTTTTTGCAGGACTTGTCGAAGAGGCTAGTCGGTCAAGACCATAATTGGATGAGCTTGAAAGTAAGGCCGCAACTTCCTAGAGGCCAAAACTAGGCAATAGGCTAGCTTCTCGATGGGCGGGTACCGCTGCTCTGCTCCAATCAGCCTTTTGCTTACGTAGTAGACAACCTTCTGCACGCTTTCTTCTTCCCTTACTAAAACGGCACTAGCAGCGTATTCCGTGATTGCCAGGTAGATGAACAAAGTTTCTTTATCGACTGGCTTTGACAGGATGGGTGGTTGCGCCATATGTGTTTTTAGTGCTTGAAAGGCCTGTTCACACTCCTTCGTCCATTCAAACTTTTTATTTCCCCCTAAGTAGATTAAAGAATGGGACGCACTTATCTGTTGACTTTGAAATGAATCTACTTAGAGCGGCAATTCTTCCGGTTAAGCTTTGAACATCCTTGACCTTTGTTGGCGACTTCATATCAATCAGGGCTTTAATTTTCTCAGGATTGGCTTCAATTCCTCTCGAGTTAACTATAAATCCCAAGAACTTCCCGGATCCTACTCCGAAGGAGCATTTTAAGGGATTTAACTTCATCCGATATTTATTCAAGATGTTGAAGCACTCCTGCAAATCCCTTACATGCCCTTATGCTTTCTTCGACTTGACCAGCATGTCGTCGACATAGACCCCCATGCTTGTGCCGATCAGCTCCTTAAACATGTGGTTGACGAGTCTCTGGTAAGTCGCACCAGTGTTTTTCAAACCGAAGGGCATCACTTTGTAACAGTAGAGCCCTGTATGAGTCTGAAAGCTAGTGTGATCTTCATCAGGGGGATGCATACTAATTTGATTATACCCGGAGTACACATCCATGAATGAGAGGATCTCATGCCCTGCAGTAGCATCGACCAGCTGGTCGATCCTTGGGAGTGGGAAACAGTTTTTGGGGCAGGCTTTATTTAGGTCTGCAAAATCCACGCACGTACGCCATTTTCCATTCGGCTTGGGCACTAGTACTCGATTAGAGACCCACGATGGATAAAACACCACCCTGATAAACCCATTCTCCTTTAGCTTCTTGACTTCCTCTTTCAAGGCCCTCGATACACTTTGTCGAGCAACCTTCTTTTTTGTTGTACTGGTGGAAAAATCTTGTCGATGTTTAGGACATGGCTGATGACTGCAGGATCTATCTCGGCCATGTCTTTGTGCGACCAGGCAAAGACATCCTGGTTCCTCCTTAAAAACTCCACCAGTGCTTGTTTTGTTGTTGTCTCTAAGTTTTTACTGACTTTCATAACTCTGGTCGGATTTTATTCATCGAGTTGGACCTCTTCAAGGTCCTCGATGGGCCCCACTTCTTCTACAAAATCCCCAAAGCGAGGATCTAAGTCCCTATCCTCACTTTGGGCAACGCCCTATTTGGTGACATTATCACCCGAGTGGGCCTGAACATCAGTCGCCACTTGCAACTCCTTTACAGTGGCGCCTCTCGATACACCCTTCTTCGCCTTGGTGATCGAGGCATTGTAGGACTCCCTCGCTTCCCTCTGGTTTCCAATACGCAACCTATCCCTGTGTCTGTTGGGAATTTCATGGCGAGGTGCCATATCGAGGTGACAGCTCGCAGGTCGACTAAAATCGGTCTCCCAATTACAACATTGTATGCCGAAGGACAATCAACTACTATAAAAGTAGTGAGTAATGTCCTATTAGCAGGTGTGGTGCCTGCTGTAATTGGGAGTCTAATTGACCCTGTTGGGGCGAGCCCTTCTCCGGAAAAACCATAAATGGTTTGGTTGCATGGCTCCAGGTCCTTTACGGACAACTTCATTCTTTCCAGCGAAGACTTGTATAGGATATTGACCAAACTTCCTGTATCGACCAATACCCTCTTCACAATCATGATTGCAATCTGCACGTCCACAACCAGCGGATCAGAGTGTGGGAATCGCACGTCCTGGGCGTCGTCGTCAGAGAAGGTTATCAGTTCCTCCTCTGTTCGAGCCTTTTTTGGTGCTCGATCCTCGACACTCATCATCTCGATGTCCTGGTCGTGGCGCAAGGTTCGAGCGTATCATTCCCTTGCCTTCCCACTATCTCCTGCAAGATGCGGGCCTTCGCAGATGGTGAGTAGAGTGTCTGCCACATGAGCTGGCTATAAAGGTGGCGAGCAGGCGCCTGCTCGTTGCCACCTTGAGCCTATCGTTGAGAACCTCCTGCGGCTCACACATATCTTCTTAAATGTCCCTGCCTTATCAGGAACTCAATCTCGTCCTTCAGCTGGTTACACTCGTTTGTGTCGTGCCCGTAGTCGTTGTGAAAACGACAGAACTTTGTTGTATCTTTCCTGGAGATATCTTTCCTTATGGGTGCGTGTCGTTTGTAGGGCACGTTTGAGCTAGTTGCCTGATAGACCTCAGCTCAGCTTTCAACAAGGGCAGTGTAGTTGGTGAATCTCGGTTCATACCGACTGCCTTTGGGGCGCTTACTCTCGGAGGTCGAGGGTTCATAGTTCACCCGCTTTCCACCATTTCTACCATTGCTATTCCCGTTGCCTTTGCCGTTGGCATTGGGTTTTTCCGACCCACTGGCGGCTTTGGCGGGATCTTCCTTGGGCCCCTTATTTTTTGTTGGCGATTTCCCTTCGTTGGCAATCGCGTCTTTGAGCTTGATGTATCGATCAGCTCGATCTAAGAACTCTTGGGTGCTCCTTACCCCATTCTTTCTGTGGCTGCTCTAGAAGGGTGAATGGCGTCTAACCCCAGCAGTTAGGGCCATCATCTTACCTTCATCGCCCATAGTCTTGGCTCCAGCTCCAGCTCGCGTGAAGCGCTGAACATACTCCTTCAAGGGCTCTCCCTCTTTCTGGCGTATTTCGACCAGCTGGTTGGCCTTAGTGGGGTGCAAGCGACCCGTATAGAACTGTCCGTAAAACTCCTTTACGAACATTTCCCATGATACTATACTAGCAGGAGGGAACTTAAAGAACCACTCCTGGACAGTGTCAGACAGCGTTGCGGGGGAAGATGTGGTGGTGGGCATCTTCTGACACCTTTTGTATATCCATTTGTATCTCAAACTTATTAACATGAGATACCGGGTCTCCATACCCGTAAAAATTTGGCATTGTTGGCATCTTGAATTTACAAGGGGTTTCAGCCACAGTAGTCCTCTGTACGAAAGGGGTGCCTCTCCTTCAATCATACTCAATGTGGGATGTTCGCCCCCCGAACAGCTGCTGCACTGCTTGGTTTAGGGCATCGATCTGAGCCTGAATAGCTTCTGGGATTGCTGGGGCCACTGGTGCCGGGGGAACGTACTCATTGTGCCTTTCACGGCGGTCGTTAAGCACGTCCCTCAGATCATCGTCTCTTCACCTCTACTCGTTGGCTCCCAGCCGACTAAAGACATTCTGCTGCCTAGGATGTCCCCTAGCGTTATGGCCCGCTGGCCGGTCCTCTCTAGGTGGGGGGCTCCTGCCTCCACCTCTATCTTCGTTCCTCCGACCAGCATTTCTTCTGCCGGAATCGACTTCATTGTAGTCGTGACCATCTCTGAATTGTGGTTGACTATGGTGTGACCGGCTATTCACTTTGTTATATATGTGTATATATATTAGTTTTTTTATTTATTTATGTATTTATTATATAAATATATATATAATGTGCCCATGTGTGTATAATATATTTATAGTTTTTTTTTATTTATTTATGTGTTTATTTTATAAATATATTGTTGACCCTCGAATTAGCCAACGACACGGAGTCAAATATATGACAAGATATAGAACGACACTTGAAAAGATAATCTAATGGAAAGGAAAAAACACCAAAAAATTATAGTGGTTCGGCCCCAGTGATTGGTAATGACCTACGTCCACTTAGTGATATTGTTATTATTGAATCTTAAAGTCGTGATCAAAGAACTAGGGTTCTTGAGTTTCACAAACCTTAGATGTAATACAATAAGACGGTAAACAACTCACTTTAGCTCTTTTTCTCTCAATCTTAAGCAAAATAGACTAAAATGAAATCCAAAAGTCCCTTCCTTGAGTTATTTCATGCATATTTATAGGCTCAAGGAGGGTTACACATGCTAACGTGTCCTATCTTTCCTTAATAATTGCGTATCAAGGATAATTATGAAGAAATATTCAAATGTAGTTAATATTAGATTACAACTTAAGAAGGAAATAAATCGGGCTTCACGATCAGCCTGGTCGTATAAAAATTTTAATGATGGCGATGAGGTGTGCTCCTGGTCGATGGCTGTAATGCCCGAAATCCCTAATGCGGTTTAATGGCTGGATTAGTAGGCCGAGAGGGCCATAATTATTTAATTATGCCATTAACTGATAATATGCATGTTTATGTGAATTATATTATAATATGATGTTATATGCATGCATGTGGGTCCACATTTGAATATTATGGTGTTTTGGAAATTTGGCCCATTGATGGCATATTTGTATATTTAGGTGCATATTGTGATTTGTGAATGAGATCCCATTATTATGGAGATATATTCGAGCTATTCGGCATGAGACGGTCTTATATTATTGATTAGCGGTTTTGTCATATCGGGGGTCTTTTATTGGGATATTGAGATATGAGGATGTTATTTGATGATAAATTGGGAGTTATTGAGATCAGGAGGAAATTCTGAGAGTTTTGACTATAATGTCCCCGAGGGTGTTTTTGGGACCCCGAGCACTAGGTTTTATTTGAGGTTACTTAGGCTTGAAGTAGCTTGTCAGATAGAACCGTATGTTAGAAAACCTCTATTCTCTTCCCAATAGTTCATTTTACCGTTTGAAGCATTTTCGAAGAAATCTCGAGTTCTAGGAATCGGATTCAAGCGAGGATCGAGGCATAGCGATCCTAGGAAAGATTGGAAGCTTATTAGCTTAAGGATTTAGTTGGAAACCACTCAATTGGAGGTAATTCAAGTTTTAAGTTTTTAAGCTTAGAATTGGACTTTGTGAATCGTTGAGTTTTTGGTTCGTTTGAGCCTCGGGATTTGATGGTTTTGGATCATTGGGAAACTTGGTGTTGACCCTGATTTTGGTCAACTGACACGGAGTCAAAATACGCTTGACGTGGATGAATGCGTTGAAAATAACGTGATGACGAAAATAATAAGAACACGATATTTTATAGTGGTTCGGCCCCAGGATCTGGTAATAACCTACGTCCACTTAGATTGTTATTGATGTGAGAATCAAAGGAGTGATCAAAGAACTAGGGTTCAATGAGTTTCACTAACCTCTGAAGAACAATACAATATTTCAAATAGAATTACTCTAGTCTCAAATAATTCGAAAGCCAAAAGTCCCTTCCTTGAGCTATCTTTCTCTATTTATAGGCTCAAGGGGGATTACATGAATCTTGTTACAGATATTCTCTCCTAAATAATCGGATACTCAGGAGATTGTGGGAGTCAATTTCGGGATTTACCAAGATTTTTATAGAAACATCATGAAGCATGCGGAACCTGCGACCAAGCTAGTCGCAGGTAAGCTTCGGCTGCCTACTGCTTATAATTTGTCTTCTGGTCGATACCCTAGCAGAGTTCCTCCAAGCGTCAGCCACGTGTCCAGGAATCACTCGCAACGTCATATACGCCAGTTTTTTGGATAACACTTGGGAACTTTGATTTGATGATTTGGAAGTGTTTAGGTATGTTTTTGGGGTGTTTAGGATGATGGAAAACAGGTTTATGGATGGTTCTGGGTTGGGGGTCGCGACCTTGTTCTTGGGCACCGTGACCCTAGCTCGAAGAAGCAGCTGAGGAGGTTTTTGCCTTGCTGGGCGCCATGACCCTTCACAATTTCTCGCTCACCAAAGGTAAAAAAACTGCACCCCATATGTGAAATGCATGGTTATTTATGAGGCATGTTGAGTGTTTAAATGTGGACGTTGATTGCATATCAATTGCTTAGCAAATCTTGCTTACTTGTGAATGGCACTGACTTATTAGTCAGAATCGACAATAGTGTCAGTATTAATTGTGAAGCCGTGACCCATTAGTCAAGTTCGGCAGTTGTACTGAGCACTGGTCGTATGGTATTGGTTTATGAGTCAAGAACGGTATTAGCGTGTTTAACGCAAGCCAAAAATATTAGATCTAATCGACATAAGCATTTTCATCTTAAGCATGAAATGCTTAACCGACCTTAAGTTCGATGAAAAATAAAAGTGCTTGTCTAGTCTAAAGGCTAGTTATTTAGAGCCAGAGCCAAAAAGGCTAAGGTGACCAACATGTCACATGGCCAGGAGGGTATGTGACCTCAGAGATAGACTTATCAGTCATCTGACTGAGATAGACTTATCAGTCATCTGACCAAGATAGACTTATCAGTCATCTATTTAGAGAGTGAATTATTAGTCAACTATTCAGAAAGACTTATTAGTCATTTACTTCAGAGAGACTTATTAGTCATCTACCTAAGAGCGAGAGACTTATTAGTCATCTACTCAGAGCGCAGGACTCCACAAACATTTATTTGTACCTGCTTGCATGCATGAGTAGGGTTATTACTGCAAGGCATGCCTGTTATGACTTAGTAACATGATATTACTTGTTCATGAACATATTAAGTTTTCTTGTTGAGCTTCGGCTCACGGGTGCTATGTGGTGTAGGTAAAGGCAAAAGAAAGCTGGACCATCCTTGAGTTGGAGAGCTTAGGTGATGATGTGTACATATGCGGCTGCTCAACCGCCACGGCCAAGGATTGAAAGAGGAACTAGGGTTATACCCTATTTCGCCACTTAGGTCGGCTGGTTGTAAATATTTTCTTGTTATTAACCTTTAAATTATATTTTTGGGATCCTAATGTATATGGAAAATGTTTTAGTGAAACATTATATCTTAACAAAAAATTTTAACCCTAAACTGCTAATCATACTTAGTTACACGATTATGACCAAATGACTCGATTAGCGAGTTTAACACAATTTAAAATGCACACCGTAATGGTCCCTGGAGTTTAGGGCATTACAGTAACCTCGTTAGTCTAGTTATATTTTGTTTTTCCAGTTACTTTTCCTTATCCTCGAGTATGATCTCGAGGTTGTGAGGTCGAAACTCATTTGCAAACATTTCTAGCCCTGGTCTCAACTTGTGCTTTTTTGTTTGTTTATCTAGAATTCCAACTTTTGATTATGTCGATTAGGTTTTGCTGGTTTGTTCCAGACATGTTTAATTCATGTTTGGTTAATGATCCATACACTTATTATTTTCTTCATGTTAGGTTAACGATCCATACATTGCTATTAGGATTTATTTTTATTGATGTTATATTTTTTCGAGCTCATGGTATGATTGTATACCACTTATGCCCCCTTAATATCGCATGTTTGTGATCTTAGGTTATTCAATTTTGAGGGCTTGCAAAAAAAACAATAAAAATACAATATTTGAATAAAATCCAGTGCTTTATTGACAAAAAGAAAAAAAATCAAATACAAGCTTGGTTAAAACGAATAAACATCATTCCTACATTACTGATAATAAGGTCATAGATGTTCACCATTCCAAGCTCACAAAACCAATCCCTCATTTAGCCTTGCTAGTTTATAAAATCCAGGTCGAATGATGGACTCGATCTGGTAGGGTCCCTCCCAATTAGGCCCAAGCATCCTAGCAGATGGGTCTCGTGTGGCCAGAAACATGTGCCTCAATACTAATTCTCCCAATCCGAATTTCCTGTCTCAGATTCTTTTGTTAAAATATCTTGTAGCTCTCTGCTGGTATGCAGCATTTTTCAGCCGGGCTTCGTCTCGTCTTTCTTCGATAAGGTCCAAACTTTTTTCGTGCTGGGATTGGTTCGAGGTTTGATCATATGCGTCACACCTTATAGTTGGGAATTCGTCCTCGATAGGCAACATGGCCTCACATCCATAAGCCAGGGAGAAGGGGGTATGCCCTGTTGAGGTTCTTGCGGTTGTTCTGTATGCCCACAGGACTTGAGGTAGTTCCTCCGGCTATCTTCCCTTAGTGCCTTCTAGCCTTTTCTTCATAGAACTCTTTTGCGTCTTGTTTACTGCTTCGAACTGGCCATTTGCCTGTGGATGGGCCACGAAGGAAAAGCTTTTAATTATCCCATTTTTTCGCATAAATGTGCGAATAAATCACTGTCGAATTGAGTCCCATTATCTGAGATAATCTTCCTGGGCATCTCGTATCTACAAATTTTTTACTACGAAATCCAGGACTTTCTTCGAGGTGATAATAGCTAAGGGTTAGGCTTCGGTCTACTTCGTAAAATAATCAACGACAACTACAATGTATTTTACTCCACCTTTTTTGGCTGGCAAGGAGCCTATGAGGTTGATTCCCCATACTGCGAATGACCATGGGGAGCTCATCATGGTAAGCTCGGTGGGTGGGGCTCGCGGTACTGAAGCGAACCGTTGACACTTATCACAATGCTTAACGTACTCGAATGAGTCTGCCTTGATTGTAGGCCAGAAAATATCCTTGCCTAATCACCTTTTTTGACAGACTATGCCCCTTAGTGTGGTCTCCGCAAAATCCCTTGTGGATTTCTTCTAAAATCTTCTTTGCCTCGGGGGGAGTTACACACCTAAGTAGTGGCATGGAGTATCCCTTTTTGTACAACTTTCCTTCCAAGATGGTGTATCTTGGTATCTTGTACATAGGTTTTCTAGCCTCGTTCTGGTCTGCTGGGAGACTTTCGGTTTTGAGGTAGTCAACTATCAGGGTCATCCAGGTGGGTTCCGAGTAAATCATGTTGACATCTTCTTCTTTAAGCTCAGTTATGCTTGGAACCGGTAGGAATTCTACTGGAACCACGTTTAGAGTGTCAGCCTCTTTGGTCATGGTGAGCCTGGCTAATGCATCTACATTCGAATTATGTTCCCGTGGAACTTGTTCTATGGTGTAGAAATAAAGTTCCCCAAATGTTGCCTTAACTTTCTCCAGATAGGCTGCCATTTTTATGCCACGAGCCTGATATTCACCTAGGACCTAGTTAACGACCAACTGAGAGTCATTGTAGTAGTGGATGGCCTTTGTTTTGAGCTCAGAGGCTATCCGAAAACCTGCTAATAACACCTCGTACTCAGCCTCATTATTCAACGCCTCAAAGCCAAACCTTAACGCCAAATGTAAGTGATTTCCCATCAGGGTGGTCAAACTGATTCCTGCTCCTAGTAACCTTTTACTGACGTAGTAAGCGAGTTTTTGTACTTTCTTATCCTCCCAAACAAGTACTGCACTAATGGCATGCTCAGTTGTGGCGAGGTATAAGTACAAGACTTTTCCTATGATTAGCTTAGATAATATTTGTGGCTCGGCGAGATGTTTCTTAAGGTTTTGGAATGCGAGTTCACACTCGTCCAACCACTCGAATTTCTTTCCCCCTCTCAAAAGATTAAAGAATGGAAGACACCGATCTGTAGATTTTGAGATAAACCTAGTTAAGGTCGCCATTCGTCCATTTAGGCTCTGGAAATCATTATGTTTTCGAGGTGAGGGCATGCCAATTAACGCCTTAATCTTGTCGGGATTAGCCTCTATACCCCGAGCATTCACTATGAATCCGAGAAACTTTCCTGAGGACACTCCAAATGAGGATTATGTGGGTTAAGTCTTGTTATCCAGTAAATTAGCATTTGTGACGTGGCAGATAATCTCTTGACACGTGGCTGATACCTGGAAGGCGTCTACTAGAGTATCGACTAGTATGTACAGCAGAAGCAGAACCAGCCTATCTTACCCACGACCAGTCTGGTCGGTGGTTCCGCAGCCAAGGCAACAATTATGGAAGATCTTTGTGAATCCCGAATTTATCTCATGCAATCTTCTGGATATCCGATTATTCAGGGAGTAATATCTGTGACAATATTGGGTAACCCTCCTTGAGCCTATAAATAGCAAGAGATAGCTCAAGGGAAAGGGACCTTTTTTCTACTTTTGGCTTCTGAATCATAGAGATATAGAATTTCTCCTAGTAAATTTGTATTGTTTGCCGGAAGTGTTGAAACTCATTGAACCCAAGTTCTCTGATCACACTTTTGGTTCCATATCAATATCATTCTAAGTGGACGTAGGTCATTACCAGATCCTGGGGCCGAACCACTATAAATCACTGTGTTTTCTTTACAACTCATTGAACCCAAGTTCTCTGATCACACTTTTGGTTCCATATCAATATCATTCTAAGTGGACGTAGGTCATTACCAGATCCTAGGGCCGAACCACTATAAATCACTGTGTTTTCTTTACTTTTGTCATTACGTTATTCTCTTTACATTCGTCTATATCAATCATATTTTGACTCCGTGTCAGTTGGCCAAATCGTGGGTCAACAAGTCTCATATTGTATTTTCAGAGCATAGCGAAGCATTCAGTGAGATCGTCTACATGGTTACATGTATGTTTGGACTTGTCTAACATATCGTTCATATAAACTTCCATGTTTTCCCTATTTGCTCAGCAAACATCCTATTCACCAGTCTTTGGTATGTGACTCCTACGTTCTTGAGCCCGAAAGGCATTACATTGTAGCAATACATTCCTTTATCATTCATGAAGCTCGTGTGTTCCTGGTATGGCTCATGCATGGCTATTTGGTTATATTAGAGTAAGCATCCATGAAGGACATGATTCCGTGACCCGCAGTGGCATCTACGAGCTGATCGATTCAAGGTAAGGGAAAGCAATCCTTGGGACATGCCTTGTTGAGATCCGAATAGACAATGCAAGTTTGCCACTTGCCATTGGGCTTCGGAGCCAGTACCGGATTGTCTATCTAATCAGGGTAGAAAGCATCTCGAATAAACCGATTTGCCTTCAGTGTTTTGACCTCCTCTTTTAAGGCTTTCTTCCTATCATCGTCTAGGAGCCTTCCTTTTTATTGCTTCACAGGGAAGCTCTTATCTATGTTGAGTGTATGGCTTATAATGCTCGAACTGATCCCTACCATATTCGAGTCTGACCATGCAAACACATCTTGGTTTTCTCTTAGGAAGTGAGTTAGTTGCTATTTCGCATCCTTAGAAAGATTTTTTCCTATTTTTACCATCCTCGTAGTATCTTTCTCATTGAGCTTTACTTCTTCAAGCTCCTCAATTTGTAACGCCTTGGCTACCCCAGAACAGTTACGGTGAACGGTGGACTAGAAACTTGACTCACTACCTGAGTCCTTTGGTCAAAAACGTGCTCTAAGTGTAATTAACAGGTTAGGGCATAAAACCAAGAAAAAGGAAATGGAGATTTTTATTACAAACTGCTCTGCAGAGCTAAACAAAACATTTACAAGTGGTTCTCAGTACAAAATGGTCATTACTATTTTAAATTTACAATCCCGCCGACCTAAGCGGCAAAAATAGGGTAAACCCCCTAGTTCCTCTAAGAACTCCTTGGCCGTGGTGGTCAAGCGGCCGCATATGTACACATCACCACATCAGCTCTCCACTCAAGGCTAGGTGAGCTTTTCTTTCCCTTTACCTGCACCACATAGCACCCATGAGCCAAAGCCCAGCAAGAAAACATAATACTTTTCATAACATTATCAAATGATTATCATTATAATCACACTGAACATAAAGCTTTCAAACAAGCGAGTGAACATCACATGATTCAAGAGGGAGAGTGGCTGCTAGGTAAGCCACTAGCCTCCAAGTGCTTTTTTCATTCATCGACCCTCGAGGTCGGTCAGGCATTAATGCTCTTTGAGCCATTCAATGCTAATGGTCGATTAGATCTAAGCTCCGTTGGCTTGCGTGATCCACGCTAAGACCGTTCTAGCTAATAAGTCAGCGCTAAGTGACCAGTGTCCAGTATCACTGCCGAACTTGACTAATCAGTCCCAGCTTCACAGCTGTTACTAACACTTTTGCCAATTCTGACCAACGAGTCAGTGCAACGTGACCAGTGCCCAGTACCACTGCCGAACCTGACTAATCAGTCACAGCTTCACAGTTGATACTAGCACCTTTGCCAAACCTGACTAAATAGTCAGTGCTATGCACAAGTGAACAACATATGCTAAGCATTCCATGTTCAATCCATGTACATATTACACGATCAACACGCCTTACAAATATCCATGCATGTCACACTTGGGGTGCAGTTTTCTTACCTCGGGTCCGAGCTAGAACGAATAAAAGAGTGACCCTGAGAACGATCGACCTTTTGGTCCTTTAGCGGTTACCTGGTCATAACCAAATTATGGGATTCCATCAATAAAATGAATAACAAAAGGTTCCCAAACCAAAACCTAACCTCCGGGACATCAAACACTACTCAACCGGGTAGTAGGTTCAACCCCGAGGCCTTAGGTTTGAATTCCCATGCTTAAAAACACTTTTCTGGCCAAACACTACTCAGCCGCGGAGCGCCTCCAAACAGAGGCAGCCACCCTCCTGACAGGCACCTTGGGCCGCGGCTCACCTATGCCAGGCCGCGGCTCAATAAGCAAAAATGCCCAGAATTCAGCACGCACCAGCAAGCATCCTCCTACGTTAACCTTAGAACCAGCCCTTCAAACCAACTCAAAACCTCTTCCAAACACCCATTTAAACCTCCAAATATAACCCATAACTCTCCCCCATCATAACCCAAGTAAAACACCACAAGAACTCCCCTTGATTCCAACTTTCCACACTTAAATCTAGAGCTGAAAACTTAAAACGGAAACAGAGTATAACCAGAAAAATAATGGATAAAACTCACCTCAAATTCAAAACCAAACCCTCTTCAATGGCTGAACCAAGTCTACAACCTTAGCCCCTTGATCTCCTAGCTTAATTCCACCCTTTGAGCTCAAAACCCCAAAGAAGAAAAGAGAGAAATGGATGCACGGGAAGGAGAAAATTCACTCTCTGTTTTTGCTCTGTTTTGTACGGTTTCTACAGCCTTCTAAAACCACATATATCCTAGCCAAATGACCTAAATGCCCCTAGGTCATTTAAGGCTTCTAAAACCACTTCAAGGGTAATTTTGGCACTTTCCACCTACACCATTAATCATAATTAACACTTCCCAATTCCCGTTAATCTCAATATTCTCAAACACCAATAATTCACACCCCGTTATCCTTTAATGCCCGGTAACACTCTAATCATTAAAACACCCCGAGACTCACCCCGAGCCCCGAGCTTAAGCCTGTTATAACCAAATCGATAGTTAACATTCCTTGACCGTCTTATGCCAAATGGCTCGAACAAACCCACATCATAATGTGGTCTCAAGATATATCACCAACATGCGTACAAATAATCAATTTACCCTCAACGGGCCAAATTACCATCACACCCCTGTAATAAGAAATATGGACACACATGCATGCATTTCGCATCATATCATAATATAATCAACATATACATGCATTTTATCAATTATTAACATAATTAAGCAAGTATGGCCCTCCCGGCCTACTGTTCACGCCGTTAAACACAACGGATAATTTGGGGCATTACACAATTGGTCTGAGATCGACCATTTCTTCTATCATTCTAGGGTCGATCTCTTCTTCGATTTTGAAGACGGATCCGTTCATTTCTCGAATAACAACAAGTGCTTGTGCACTTGTTTAGTTCTTTCCTCTCATGGAAATGCTATAGCATTCCCGTGCAACGAGCTGGTCTCCCTTCAACGTCCCAATGCCACTAGACGTCGGGAACTTGATGGCCAAATGCCTAATCGACAATACTGCCCCTAACCCAATCAGGGCTGGTCTCCCGAGCAATACGTTGTAGGCAGACGGGGTGTCGACCATTGTGAATTCCATCATCTTGGTCATCGAGAATGAATAGTCTCCCAAGGTTACGGGGAAATTGATGGATCCCGTGCTGGCATTCCCTTCACCTAAAAATCCATACAATGTCGTTGCACATGATTTCAAATCTCGAAGTGTGAGTCCTATCTTTTCTAAAGTGGCCTTATAAAGGATATTGACTGAGCTCTCTTTATCTATAAAGACTCTACACACCCTTTTGTTGGCAAGCTGAAGTGTGATGACCAGAGAGTCATTGTGGGGAAACTGAACATGCGAAGCATCCTCTTCCGTAAAAGTAATGGGTTAAGATTCAACCCTTTATTACTTTGGAGCTCGCGGTTCAGGTTCGTAAGGAGACCCATCTCCCATCTTGAGCTCGTTCACATATCTCTTCAGTGCATTTTTTCCTGATCCAAAAAGGTGTGGTCCTCCATAGAAGGTTACCACATCCTCCCCATCTATTGGGGGAGGTCGATCATCTTCCCTTGCTCGGGAGGTGGTATTCTCCTGGGCAGGTGGCGCAGAAGCTACTCTTTGTCCGGCTGATGCCTGAGTTGGATTTTGGTTTCTTATGTATTGTCCAAAATACCCTCTCGAGATTAGGCCTTCAATCTCGTCCTTTAGCCATCGACACTCATCGGTGGTATGTCTGACGTCCCTTGGAACCTGCAGTACTTGTTGGTGTCTCTCTTTGATTTTTGATTTCGCATTGGATCAAGTCGCCTAAACGGGACCTAATTCTCATTTGTGACAAAGATATTCTCCTGAGTTTCAGTGAGCTCGGTGTAAACCGTATAAATAGAGAAATACTTGTCTCTCATCTTCTTTTTCCCCCCATCCGCCTCTGAGTTATTCTCTTCATTTTTCTTTCTTTTTGAAGGGTTGTCTTTTGAGGGTCGAGACGTTGATGGGGAAGCCGAGGTCAAGGCTGAGTTAACATTCATCGTTGTAGTTATAACGGGTTGAGGAATCAATTTTAATGCTGACCTTGCCTCATCTACATTGAAAAATCTCTGAGCCCTTTTGTTGAACTCGGTTATTGTTCTTATCGGTTTTCTCTGCATATCATCCCAAAGGGGACATCCTAGCAATATACCAACTCGAACGACCATAAGATGACCCCTGTCATCAACATTATGGGCTCGTACTACCTCGATGTCAAACCTCGCTAGGTAGCTTTTTAATGACTCTCCCGGCTGGTGTCTAACATTGGTCAAGGCCGAGGCCTCGGGCCTAACGCCTACCATGTCCTTGAACTGTTTCTTAAATTATTTTTCCAATTGATCCCAAGATGAGATTGAATGTCTTTTGAATTTATCGAACCAGATTTTTGCTAGTTCTGTCAAAGTTGTTGGAAATAGCATCCATCTGAGCTCGTAGCCAACATTGTTGGCACGCATTATGGTGTTAAATGTGCTCAGATTGTTGTACGGGTCTGAGCTCCCATCAAAAGGAGCTACATGTGGTATCTTGAACCCATAAGAGAATGGTGTGTTTGATATATGTGGAGCAAAAGGCTCGAAATCCTCATCAGATTCGTTGGCCTTGTTCCTTTCATCTTGAAGGAGCCTGAACACTCTTTTGAGCTGATTTATTCTCTCATGGACCAATCCATTGGAGGTTGAGCTTGTGCTTGGGGTAGCTGGTTATTGTTTATAAAAACTCCGGCTCTCTGCCCTTGTATAGGGCTATATTGGTTCCCATATACTAGTTGCACAGGTTCTTTTTGGTTGTTCAAATGTGCCTGTAAATCGGGGTTTGAAGGGTTAGCCTACCCCCAGTTATAGTTCAGATGATCTCGAAGATTAGGATTATTGTCATAATTCCCAGTATTCCCAGGTTCAGTATTATATATGCTTACAAACCTAATGAGGTCCAAACTCCCACTCATAAAAATAACATTTCTTTATGGTTGAGGGGCTCGATGGTTGAGAGGTGGATCTTCCACCGACCCTCTTGCTCCAGTTTTTATTGATATCGATATGTGGCTTCCTGCTGGTTGGGCTACTCTCTGTCCTCGGGTTGCCCCTCGCTCGCCCCCTTATCCGAGTCTAGCTCGATGGTTTTCGTCTCTCCCCCGTTTGGTTCCTGTTAGGATTCGACTAGGGTGCTTCTCTGACCAGAGATGGGTGACTCATGGGAGATGGTGAATGCCTTATAGGCGATGGTGGGGCCTTCCATTATTGGGCCAGGAAGGTCCCGAATTGGCCCAGACTGGCTCTAGGTTATTTCTGACAGGTTCAGGGTTAGTGCTCCAAGCTGCTGGGGGAGCTCGATTATTCCCTGATCCTATAGTTACACTCACCGTTAGATTACCAGCAACATTATTTTGAGTATTCCTCCCAGGGCGATTGTCACTAGTGTTTTCCCTGGGCCTTGGCTGGGTCTGCTGGGCCCCTTGTTCGGCTCTCCTAGCGACTGTAATTTTGTGGGGACGCCCTATGGGCCTTCGGGGTGGCGTCTTGACCTCAGCGGCCTGCCTAGCCAATTCTTCATTACGCCGTGTGTCTTCGGCCAATTTTTGGCACAATTGGAGATTGATTCTCCAGTTCCACAATGGGTATGTACCTCATAGGATTATAATAGAGGTCCTCGTCGAGTCTGGGAGTAGGTGGCCCCATAGAGTCAGATGATGCACTCCCCTCGTCTGGGCCGTGGTCTGCCATTGGCTGCTTCCCTGGCCTTCAGGGATAATTCTCAATTTGAGGAGTTTGTTCCTCAGGGATTTGGGGCAATGGTCGCCCACCAGCTCCTAGGTTGTTCGAGATGGCCATTGATGCAATGTAGGAGGTTTTTGATTAAACAATACAGAGATTTGCTTAATGCCCTCAATGAAAGCACCAAATTATTGACGCCGTTTTTCGTCAACTTAAATTTGAAGAGCACAAAATAATATTTTAGAAAGAAGAAAAGAACAATAGAACTTTTGCGTGGTTCAGCAGTTTAAAATCTGCCTAGTCCACGAGTCAATATTATTGATCTCAATACTCTCTCAAAGCTTTCTCAGAGAAATTTGACAGCGTATTCTTAGTATAAATTTGTGTGTGAATACAAATGATAATTACCAGGCTATTTATAAGCCTGGTTAAGAGAATATCGATCTAGGGAAGTTACAACCAATTATTTTAATATGAAATAAATGTAAATAAATACATTATATACATAATATCCCATGATAATTGGGATTTAATTTTCAGATAACAACAAATCCTCAAGAAATAGGGATCTCCTAACAATTTTTTATTGCAAAATGCGTTGCTGACCTCGAATGCAAGGTTAATGTGCTTACGAGATCAGCATAATTTCGAGCTTTTTATTCCACTCAGCCCCCTCCTCAACTAGTTGTTTCATCGAACTCAATCTTCGGGGACCAATGCTTTCGAGCCTGCAACTAAGGCTTGAACAACATCCATATGCGTCAGAGAAGATTCTTTCTTTCGAGCTTGAAACTTAAGCTTGGGTCTTTAAACATGTGCTCGATCCCAACAACAACAGGTCAAGAATCATGCATATATATATACAAGTGTTCAGTCACTGTGTGTTTTTTTTTAGGCTCATTTATTCATCCTCGAAGTTTGCGTGTAACAAGTTCCAAGGTCCAAAGGGCCTCTCGGTGGTTGGGAGGTGGCTCTCGGGGGTCGAGCGAGGCTCGCGGTGGTTCACAGTCGCCTCAACAAAATTCTATTGAGGGGGATCGGGAGGGAATGAGGAAGATGAAGCAATTTTTGCCCTATATCAAACGTAGCGTCGGTTTAGAACCGATGTCGTATAGCTCAGATGTGTCGATTCTTAACTGACGCTACCGTTTCTAATAATGAAACGTTGTGTTTCATTTGCACGGAAGCATAGGTTGTGAACCGACACTATTGAGGCTTCTATATTAGCGTCGGTTTAATAACCGACGCTGTTTGTTAACAATAGAGTTGGTTTTAAACCAACGCTATTGACCTGAGATTATCAATAGCATTGATTTTTAGTGTAAACCAACGCTAACAAGCGACACCATAGGTCATATTTGGCGTAGTGGCACCATTAACAACTAATGCTTTTAATCCATTAGGAATTTAATTAATTATGATAAAATAATAGTAAAAATATTTTATTGTAATGAAAAAGACATTTAGTTTTGATAGAATAATGTAATGGTAAAAATGTCGTAATAAAAAATTGACCAAAAACAGTTAGTTTTGATAGACTTTATAAAATAGATAGTCTGTCAAATTAGGTATTTAGCCCAAATACAAAAGACCAAAATGACATTTTCTCTTTTATTTTAGTTTATGAGAAACACATTTCATTCTTACATTACCACTATATGCACAATTATAAATATATATTTGACTATTATTCTCACAATTGTACATTATACGTATTTATATTACTATTATTTGCAAATTATTATACCATATATTCTGTGACGGAGCTAGAACTAAATCGTAGAGAGGGCAAAAAAATAATAAAAAAAATTATACTAATATACATAGAAAATATATAAATATATGAATTTTAGAGGGGACCAATATGCAATTTTATAAATATTTTTACTATTTTTCTTCAAAAATACAAAATACAAAAATGTAGAAAAAAAAAAGTTATGGGGGCATGGCCACTGGTTAGATTGATTTTAGGTTAGTACTATAGAGTATTTTAAGATATTATTTGAGTGTTTTCACTTTAGTTTGTGCATATTTGAGCTTTTCTTATTTTTTTTAATTTGAGGTATTAATGGTCAAATACATGATAATATGGTGTGAAATTAGAATAAACATGTCAAATAACATTAATATGATAAATTTAGCATCGAGTGTGCAGTTTAAAGATATTATGGGTGGAAAATAATAAGTTAAAGATGCTCATCAAAATGTGTAGTTCATGCTTTGTAACACAAGTCTGAAACTTTAAGTCACATTTCAACCATGCTTTCTTCACTTTTTGGAAATAGAAGTTGTAGATCTTTCTCTCAGATTTTTATAGAATTTTGAATCGTCCAATTCTGAGTTATATTAAGAGATTTATGGCCAAAATACAATCAATTGGCGCTGTAGAGCCCAAGCGCATGCAAGACAATGAGCACCACGACACTACTTAACGAGGGTCGTGGCGCGATGTATGGAAAAAAATGATGATTTGGATGCTAAGCATGTGTTTTGAGGCTTTTTGGAGAAATTTGGAGTGCATTTGTGGAAGTGGTCGAAGTTTGAAGACGTGAACCAAAAAAAAAATGTGAAAACAAAGCATAGTCATTAAGCGACATGATGCTAACCGAGGGGCGCCACGGTGCAAAGGAACCCAACAAGAAAGCTAAGCTATTGTGCGCCATGGCGCAGATGGGTGATCAAGGAAAAATGCCAATGCGCACTGCGGTGCTGCGAAGTAGTCCATAAGGGAAGTTGCCCGTTTTTTATTTTTTTAAGGTTTCAAATGGACAATTTTTTAGAGCTAAAAATAGGGATGTGAGCAACGACCTAGAGACACATTTTTGGAGGCTGAAGTGAGAGAAATCACATTTTAAAGGCTTTTTAAGGTTTTCTCTAGTGTTTTTCTTCATCTTAATTTCTTTATGCAATTTCAATATATGTTTATGGTTGTTTTTATTTTCATTATGAACTAAATTCTTTGTCTAGAATTATGATGTATTCACTATGAACCTCTATTAATATTTATGATAATTGATTGATTTATTCTTCATATCTATAGTGAATTCTTTGATTTATGCTTAATGCTTGTAAATGATTGGCCATCTTTTTCATGATTTATGGTTATAATTCAAGATTTGAAAAGTAAGAATTGTATGTGTTAAAATTGAAGAATCATAATTGCATATTTGATGAGAATACCTGTATGAATTGTGTAATTTTTTATTTTTATTCTTAATGCCTTTAACATGTTAGAATAATCATAGAAAAGTAGAAAATTCATATGTTAATTGATCTTCTTATGCCTTGAGAAAAAATAGGAATTGTTTAGGAACTTGTATCACTATAGGAAGAAAATTCATGAAATTAGCATATTATATTAATGGAGTGAATTAGTTAATAAAATCAAATACCCTAGGTTTTTATTCAGTTGAATTGTTTATTTGTTTCATAATTTGGTTTTGATTTCTTTAGTATATTTTATTATTTCAATAATCTATTTTAATTGATTTTCAAATAGAATTGAATTGAGAAAAGTTTGTAATTAATAAACAATCATCGTAGGAATGATACTCTATTTATCACTCTATAACTTATTGCGATAGCGTGTATTTGCATTGTTAAAAATTATACAACATTACCCCAAGTCACCCTGCTTGGCCACATCATTGCATATAATATACTAAAATTATAAAATATTATATTTTAACATGTTCAAATTTGAAATAAAATATTTTATTTTTTTAAAAGGGAAATATTTTTATGGTCCCAGTTTTAACAAAATACAATAATTAATTGTTTATTTTTAGAAAATTCTAATGATACTTGTAATATCCACCTGCTTGGGAGGGATAATTTTATAATTTTACCACCAAGGGTATTTCAGTCATTTTACATATTTATGAGTGTAGATATGTATAGGTCATGACTGGGCAAATTAATTTTGAAGTTTTTTGGTATGAGTATAATGTCAAGTGAATGATAGGCTCTTGTTATTTGAATGAATGTGATATTATTATTGTTATGAGCACAATAACAATAATGTTAGTGTATTCTTGATAATAGAACGATTGTACAAATATTATTGTTATTACAGGGACAATAATAACTATAATGTGGCTTTGATTGAATTGTGAATATAATAATAATATGGAAGGTAATTTTATAATTTTGCAACTAGAGGTATTTATGTATTTTTCTCACGTGTGTAATTTTGGACATGTATGATTGTTATTTTTGGATAAATAAATTCTTGGAAATTAATTATTTTGAATTTATTGGTTGAATATTATTTTATGTTATTGTTATTATTAAACATAAATAATACCAATGTTGTGTGATTTTATTTTGGACCGTTATTGCCTAAAATATTATTATTATTATGGGTACAATAATAATTGAAATTCCATTTTTAGTAATTACCAAATTAATTAAACCATGTGAATTAATTAAAGTGCGGAATGGTAATTAACTGTTTACACAAATAACAGTTCTGTCGGGACAGAATCCGAACTTGTCACGACAGAAACTGAACACGATAAATAGACAGTGCAAAACAATAAAGAACACACCGAATTTTTACAAGGTTCAGAAACCTTTTCAGATAACTTACTCATTGGGGCCACGCCTAGAGAATAAACCAATTGGTAAAGAAACAATGTGTACAAAAGCATTGACTTAAACAATGTAAGACTCCCTCTTAAACTATTACCGCAATCTTGTTGTACTCTTCTCTACGAATCTGATTTGATGAAACGTTGATTCTCTTGAACTCCCTTCAAAGAATAGCGAGTGCACACTTCCTCCCGAAGTGAGACTTAGATAGAATCCTCTCCCGAAGATCCTTATGAACACGTTCACAATAGACACTATATGTTTACAATGGACTATATAGATATCCACAAATACACTCAACACTCTCACAAAGATTAAGGTGAACAAACTTAATCTCTACAAATAAAGGCACTCTTCAAAATAACGTAATGTTTACAAATATTCAAAATGGAAGAGGTGAAAATTCCAAAGGCCTTGGCAAGATATTTATAGGCAAGGAAATCGTCCAAGGCCATCATTTTCTGGTATCTTTGAAATCAATTTGCAAATTCATTTGATTAAGGAAATCAGTCAGCCAAATGAATTCTGTGTCGACACAAAAGGAAACTGATGAGTCAGCAATAAAATCAGTGTTATCTGGCAGAACGAACATGGTCATTTCTTTTGATCATGTTCATTTTCGATACCTTATTTATTCCAGAATAATCTTCTTTATTCCAGAATAATCATAATCCCTGAAAATAATCTCAAGATAATTGCAAAATATATTTTTACCAGATATTGAATATTTGTGATAAATAAGGTAAAAAATATATTCACACTTAAAGATATTTTCACATTAGAAAATCAGCTGAATAATTTGATAATTAATCTAAAAATCAATATGGAGATATGCTACTAATTTTCTTTAAACATTTTAAAATATTTTTTCTAAATTAAAGTTTAGCCAAAAAATGATTTTACAATCTCCCCCTTTGGCAACTTGATAGACAAAAATATTTTAAGAGTTTATTTTGAAAGATCTTGCAAAGACAAAACAGGTTAGAGCAAATAGTAATGGAATTACTCCCCATGCGAAAAGCATCTCAAATGTAACAAGGATCACAAACATAAAACAAGATAAACCGATCTAAATGAACTTCTTACTCACCCTTGTTGTCTAGCAATAAGCCAAAGGAGTAACAAAAATAAAACAAAAGAAAAGACACTAAACAGCGTTCTTTTACAATTTATTTAAAAAAGAAGCAAAACAAAATAAAAATCGATGGCCTCATTTGGAAGGTCCCGCAGCAAAGTGATACATCATGGTCGAGAGACAACTCTTGAGACCGAACACTTCTGTCTGAACAGATTCCAGAGTGGCCTTGACACCAGCGAGTTCAGTAATGATAGAATCAACATCGCCAGCCTTGAGAGCAATCCCTTTAGTTGCGTTTACTGATGAGGGTTCCTTCTTGAGTTATTAGTCTGTACCGGCAGTGGGAGGTGTCACGATTTCATATTCCAATCGAAGAGGCTTTTGAGAATCAAGTAACTTGTAGATCAAATGAGGAAACACCAAATACTGGCCTTTCTTTTTGGCTTTTCCTAAGGCAGTGATCTAATAAAAAATAAGAGTGGCAAGATCAACTTGGAGACCAGTCCCGACTTTGTACAGAAAGAAAGTTGTGTCAAAAGTAATGGTGGAGGTATGAGTGGTGGGAATCCAGTTGCTGGTGGCAAATTTATGAAGCACGACATAGTAATGAGTAAGATCCGTCACTTTGAGTACCGAGTGAGGTTCCCGAACCATATTCTTGTTAACCCAAGATATGTTTCCAAGAGGGGGGGTGAATTAGAAATTTAAACTAATTTCGGAAATTTAAAACTTAATAAGCCAAATTATACAATAAATCAAATTTATCAAGTAAAAGCAAATAATATGGCAATCAAATAGATATAGCAAATAATCAAACTTGTAATGTAAAGAGTTGAAGGTTAAGAAATTGAAAACTCTCGAATTTTACAAGGTTCGGTAGAACTAAGCCACCTACGTCCTTGGTCTTCAAAGCTATGGACCTAGCTTTGAGTTCAACTATCGAGCCAAGTTAGCGGGCTTGACTAACCCTTACAACCGAGAATTTTTCACCAAGGTATTTCCAAACCTCTTACAATAGTTTTCCACCACCAAGGACTATCAACCTCTTTTTCGGATTGTTGAAGTGCCAATCTCACTCTAACCGGGTTGTTTACAAAACCGGTGCCAACCTCACCTCAATCACAATATAGGAATGTGTTTGATATTACAAGCAAAAATCACTTTAGAAGTATGATAATACAATGAGAAACCTAGAGTGATTAGCAAGCACACTTAGAAGAAATAAACACAAATTTTGGCTCAAGTGTGTGAAAATGTGTTTGGATGATTTAAACTTTGAGAGCTCTTTGAAATCAATGGATTAGGTTTGGTATATGTAATAAATGCTCAGCCAACCACCAACTTTGAGTGAAAAATGAGTTTATATAGAGTTTGGGAAAAAACTATCCGTTTATAGCCGTTGGGGGTTATTTATTGAAGCTGCCAGCCGCGAACCGGAAGTCCGGATGGGGAACCGGAATTCCGGTCTGGGAGCAACCGCAACCGGAATTCCGAATGGCAAACAGAGAGCAAAAGTCCGAATATGCCTATTTTCCCGTTTTTCAATTCTTTATAACTTTTAGCTCGTTTATCCGATTTCAAAAATTCCAATTGCGTTACGACCGTATCGGGATGTATTTTCTTAAAAGTGAATTTAGGATATTTATTTCTCATTTTAAAAAATCACCATTTTTAGTACGTGAGTGAGCCAAATTTTATACTTATGACTTAAAGTAAACTTGCAATCACTTTACAAGACTAAGAAATGAAATTAAACATTTATCTTGAGTTTCTTGAGTCTTGAAATCCATTTCGGGTCATTTCTGGAAAATTTGGTAAAATGACCATTTTGCCCCTGGTCATAAGTTTGACTTTGAAATGCTAATTCACTTTGGTTTTTGCTACAAAATCAACAAATCATTAGTAACAAATAATAATCAAATATTTGTTAATCATCAAAACAAGGAAACTTAAGAGTTTAGGTCAACAATTCTGTCCCACCAATTCAGATAACACCGTATCTTTGTTGAATTCCACAGTAACATTGTCAACAGTAGGGGCAAATTGAGAACTTTGGCAATTTCAGCAGCACTAAACAAATACCAATGCCCTCGAACATAAACTTGACCAAACATAAAAGACTTGCTATCAAACAAATCATCATTAAGATAAGCATAGAATTCTTGAACTACTCGAGGAACAAAACCATCCAACCCAGTTAAAGAACCTAACCACCCCCGATCCTCAATATTCTTAATGACCCCAAACACTATATGGGCAGAAAAAGAAAAAAAATTCTCACAGATAAAATCACGATGCACATAATGCTTCATATTTTTCTCATTGTCATTGAAACAGAAATTCAAAGAGTGAGCCTTAAAAGATGAACCTGGAGAGACTTTGGGACCCACTGATGACTCAGTGCGAATCTCGGGAATTTTCACAGATTTCTTGCCCTTTGGAGAAACAGAAGGGTCCTCTGATGGGTCAGACTCGACTTCTGATGCAACATTTTCATCAAGAGAGGGATCTTCTTCAAGGGGATCATCAGATTCAGAAGAGGAACAAGGATGGAGAATTTTCTTTACCTTCGACCGAAACTTGGAACGTGGAGTGGAACCCACGAGAGACGAGGCCTTTGGAGTGGAATCCAAAGGATTAAACCCTTTGGACCGAGAAAAATTATAACATTATTGTTGAGAAAAAAACAAAATTTCCAACCACTGCTGTGGAGTAAAATCAAAATAAATGAGGAGATAAAAGTTTGCCAATTTGAATCTGACTTTTTATTTTATTTTATTTAATTTCATTATGCACACATAAATATTTGAACACGAGTAGCCTAGCAGAAAATTGTCATTTAGTAAATATTAATGTATTTGTCTTTTTATGTGTACATCTCATTTTATTTGAGGTATGAATGTTAATTAGATTAAATTTACAATCACCTGGTTGTGAAATTAATCTAATTAATTACGCTAGTAATTAATTACGTTTACTTAGTTAAGCTAGTATTTACAATCACTAATTGGTAAATTAAATTTATTTATAATTCTAAATTTATAAAAGGGTAACATGCTGTAGTGATTGTTTTAATCACTACCTATAGATACTTTTAATATTTTTGATACATGGATAAGTTGCAATTTTATTTTTCTTATATGATAGTCCATAATGTAGTTTATATGGTACTTTTTACAAATTTTCAAGAAATTCTGAATAATTTAAGATGTTAAAATTTATAATCAAACAGATTGTTATACATATAATAGTTTTAATATTTATACGCTTGTGCAATACGTTATTTGAATCCTAATTTTAGCATCCTAAGTTATTAAAAATTTCTTGAAAATTTGTAAAAATACCTCTGTAACTACATTATACACCATCATGTAAAAAAATAGATCTACAACTTATTCATATATCGAAAATACTAAAAGTACATATAACTAGTGATTAAAAACAATCACTACCCAATATAATCTGCTTTTATAAAATATAAATATTGTTATTTGATACCTTAAGATGTTAAGTACCATATGATACAATAAATAATAATTATTGTAATTTAATATCGGCTTCGATCACACTTGGTACCTTCAATTGACAAATAACAAAATATTCTAAATACATATTTATATAAATGAGTGTTGCTACAGTAATATTTTATAATATTATTAAATTAAAATGTGTGAAAATTGATATTAAATTGCACTAATAATGTTGACACCGAATTTCTCTTAACAATTCTCTTATATAGATATATGTTGGTTACTTAAAGATTAAATTTCAGTCAAAGTGGAAATTCTAAATACATTAGAGCATGATTGGTATAGTATTCAATAATGATTTTATGTTTTCAAAAATTAAAAAATGTGGGACCTACAAATAAAACTTGATTGGTTAAATGTTTTTGGAAACTAATTCCAAAAACTACTTCAATTTTAATGAAGGATTTTGAAAACGAAAATTTATTGTTTTCAGTATAATCTTACTATTTTAAAAAATATTTTTTTTCTTGTTAATTTTCTTTTATTTTTCTTATAGTCTTGATTTTTTTTTCTTTTGTCATTTTTACTAGTTAATCTACTTTTTAAAATTTTTATTCATATAAATTTAGTAAAATAATTAATTATAAAATCATATAATAGAATATAATTTAATTCTAATTTACAATATATTTGCTAAAATAAATCATTGATCAAATAAAAATTACAACAAATAAATAAAAAAATATTTTCACTTCAATTATTATTATACCAAAAATAAAAAATATGTATTACATATTCAATTTTTAGATTTTCTACCAAAAAATTATTCAATTTTATAAAACTCAAAAATAGTTAACGGACAATACATTCAATCACATTTTCATAAACATATTTTCAGATACTAAATTTAGATTCTTTTTTCAAAATCATACTTTGTCAAAATACAATTTTTAAATCACTAATCAATCATGCCCTAAAAAAATATAACTTTAATATAAAAAAAATCAAAGTTAATGATAATGCAATATTGTTATGAATTTAATTAATGCACTATTATTAAATTTTACTTTCAGCTAAACCAATAACGTATTCAGTTTCTGTTATATTTTCAAATTTAATCCCAATCACAGATTCAGTTTTTCAAAACTCAAAAACAATTTACTGACATTGAACCAATTACATTTTCAGAAACATGTTTTCAGTCACTAAATTCAGATTTTCATTTCAGAATCCCACTTTTTAAAAATACAGTTTTCTAATCGCGAACCAATCAGACTCTTATTTTCTAGTCTTTTTACATTCTTTCGTTATGTTATTAATTGTTCGACACATACATAAATATTACGCGGAGAGCTTTGAGTTTCCGCTTACGCATGCGTACGTAATGACGGGCGTGAGCCGCCACTACCCTTTTCCATAACATACACATATATTTATTGGGGAAATAAAATCTATTTTATGAATACACTTTTCATCAATAATTTAAAAATCTGTAACTTAAGTACACTTAATTTTGGAAAAAAGGCGATACTATTATTAGGTGGAGTTTAGATTTTTATAGTTCTAGAATACTTGGAGGGTTTCTTCAGTACCACAAAAGTCTTCTAGTCAAAGAAATATTGCTATTTATATATGTACTTTGTCATGATATTCAAAATTAGACAACCATGTGCAGAATTCTTCTGATCTGAAAGAATTTCTTTAATCTCGATGAAATAATAGGCATGCTACGATTGTATTTAATTAGTTTTCATTAATTTGAAGAGGTTTATATGTTGTGAGAATAAAATTTGACCCAAAATAATAACAAAATAAAATTTGATCCAAATTACAACTCTCACACATTGTTTTTGTCTCAGATTTTAGCTAGCCAGATACGTACCAAAATTTAATGACGGACAACCTTCACACTTGCTTGAATTCAGACTAAACGTCTGGATCATACTTAATTAGGCTCGTAAAATATTTTAGTAAAAAGATAATTTAAAAAAAATTAACATGAAAACCGTTTTATATGTGCAATTATGAGTGATAGACTGTAATATTGCATTATTAGGAAATATAAAGTGCATATGGTGTTGTTGGAAGTGTCCAAATTGCATGAAAGAGACAAAGTTGAATAATAGACCTGTATTTACCATTAGGTATTTTTTTTGTCGATTATAGGAGATCAATAATATTATCATCAATGCACTGCAAATAGTAGGGTCACTTTTTTTTCTTCCACCGAACTCGAATTTATGATGCCTTTACCAACATTGAATATCTATCGGCCCATTCAGAAAGACTAGAAAAAGAACGGTCATTATTATGTCATTGTACTTGTACAGTATAAATATATATTATTAATATTATTATATGATGCACTAAATGCCCAATTATATGTAAGGACAAGATTAAAATTCTAGACACTTATTGTCAAAAAAAAAAAAACCACACTTGCACATAAAATAATCAAATGCCCTTTTAATATATGAAGATCTAGATTAATCTATACATAATAAATCTCAAGATGACCCATGTCAAGAACATTCAATATAGAATAATCCATATATATAAATAACCACAACCCTAAAAAAATAATTTTGCATATGATAAATTTAGAAAATCTACTTTTATGTCTGTACACATTATATGCTTTAAGCTATTACTTAACCTTAGTTATATATACTTTAATTCAGGTTAATCTTAAGAATAACAATTATACATTTCATCATATATATGTGGGCACATACATTATTTTCTAACAATATATACCCTGAGAGATTAAGAAGCCTATCTTTGAGGTGTAGCAAAGTTTGATATTCGTCTTGCGCATTGACATATATTTTATTCCTTGTTCTTTGTAATTTTTAATAGATCTATGTGCATGAGAAGATGCCATTGTAGTTATAGTTGCTAGACTATAATATATCTCATGCAAAATAGATAGTTTATTTTGCAAAGTTTTATAGTTTATTTTGCAAAGTTTTATAAGACATAAGATATCATGCTATCACTCTTACACATGTAATAAAAAAAATTAACCATTACTTCCCTTAGCCCATTATGTTTGTTTTTTTAATCCTACCAACACCTCTGTAAATAATGAGAATTGTTAAGATGCACTACTAATGTCTAACACCACAAAGAAGTGACATATTGTTATTGGTGCAATCTAATATCAAGTCTCACATATTTGAATTTAAAAATTATCTACCGGGCTTATGAGTTGTATTTTGCTCAGAAGGGGAAATTAAGGCAAGACGCCAACTTGATGGGAAAACCTATGTATCATGAACCTCAAGTAAGTTTATACTTATATTAGGATATGATATACACAATTTATTATGAATAGTGTTTACTAAGTTATGTATTGTTTTTAATTTTGATTAGTGCCCTCATCAACAAAACAATGTTGAAGATCACTATAAAAAATCTTACTTTTAGTTAATAAAATTTACGACTAAAAGTGAAAAAATTGTGACTAAAAAAATATTATTATACTTGTGTCATCACTAAAAAGTCTATTGTTAGGATTATAAAAATACACTTAAGCAACACACATAAACATTAGTATTCAACATAATATCCTAGATCTTAATCATGTTACTAAAAGTGCATAAATGATCTAAAACATGTTTCTATAGAACCTTTGCTAAATCAAAGAAGAAGATGAACATAAGAGCGGAAGCACTAACCTGAAGTCATTGATGGAGCTTGCATAGAAGGTTATTGATCTTCCAAGAATACACTTTTCTTGTATGTATTTCTCTGTGATTGGGAAAGAGAGAATACGAATGATCGTGTTTCTTGGGGACCACTACCTATTTATTAAAAACTGATTATTAAATCAATTTTTGGTATTTATAATTTGGCCCCTTATCAAATTATAAATACAACTTATGGTGTCTACACATTATTTTCATGACCTTGAGGCCTTCTCTCCCCGAGATGAGGGATTCTCCGAGAAAGTCAAAGAAATCCCTCCCAATCCCCCTAAAGCTAAGGATCCCCGGTTGGTAATCTTTCCAGAGAATTACGATGACGATGGCTCGAGTCTACATAGGGAGGTCACCGAGTACTACAATGCTCGCATCGACGAAGGCAACGAGAGTGTCCGACTGTTGACCGAGTTTCTGCGCGAGGATTGGCTGAAGGAACCTATCTCTGCTCCTTGCCGCGAAGAACTTTAACCTCTCCTCGTAGGGAGAATAGGAGAGAAGGTCATCCCACTCGGCACGGAACTCCTGCAGGGAATAACGACATCCTTGTGTGAGATGACCGTAGGCAGCTTCACCCATTGCGGTGGTGACAACGAGATGGCGCTGGTGGCAACCAAACGTCACGCTGCCACTAGGGTAAGTCTTGATTTCTGTTCAAGTCCTGATGAATATCTTGTCTTTTTGGCTGATTCGTCCTTCTGAATTTACAGGTTGCGACCTTAAATTAACGACTCGGGGACCTGGTGTTGACGTGGTCCCTTGAGCTAAAGAAGGTTCGAGAGGAGCTGGCTTGCGTTTAGGTGGAGCTTGCTCAAACCCAAGAGACTGCAGTCCCCCTAAAGGAGCATACACGGCTCCAGAAAGAGGTGGAGGACACCAGGGCCTGTGTTTGAAAGGTGGAGAACCAACTGGTCACGGAGAGGTCGAAGTTGTCTGCCTTGGAGGAAACATCCGCCAAGTTATTGGAAGATGCTGCAGTCCGTACACGGACCGTGGAGGAGGAGCTGGCCCGAGTCCGCGAGGAGTTTCAGTTGAGCCGAGTGGAACTTGAAGCCCGTGTCGATGAGATGGAAAAAACCAATGGGGAACTGGCCAAAGACCTCGACGTGATGGTTGAGGACATGCTCTTCGTTGCGTGGCAGAGCAACAAGGACATGGACCTTTCTTTCATAGAGGATCCTGACATGAGGACCAAACTCGAGGCATGTCTTGAGGTGAACGCTGCCCACACACTCAAGAGAGAGAGGGCTCGGCGGCGGGCCGGACTCCCGAGGACAACCCAGTGGTCGAGCTGGTGACATAGGTGCCATCAGGTGAAGGCCCCCAGTAATTTTTAAATAGAACACGCCTGTGTGCCATAGTTCTTAGGGGTACAAACACTCAATGCTCAAGCCCCCGAGCACACTTGTAATTATTTGCCCGTTTAAGATTTATGTAGCTTGCCTTGCTTATTATTTGGTTTGGTTCTATGAATTCACCGTAACTTAAATTGCCACGAGAATAAGCACTCAAACCGTTTTATGCACTTGGTTCTATAAATTCAACGTAAAACGAATGCCACGAGAACAAGAACTTAATCCATTTTAAACACTTGGTTCTATAAATTCAACGTAGCACGAATGTTACGAGAACAATAACTCAAACCGTTTTAAACACTTGGTTCTATAAATTCAATGTAACATGAATGTCACGAGAACAAGAGTTCAAACCGTTTTAAACACTTGATCTATAAATTCAATGTTACACGAATGTCATGAGAACAAGAACTCAAATAGTTTTGAACGGTTGGTTCTGTAAATTCAACTTAACACGAATGTCACAAGAACAAGAACTCAAACCATCTTACAGGTGGTTCCCGCGTTTAGTCCCTTGTAGGCTCATAGTCCTAGAAGTAAATTTGACGCGAAATTTACCGTTGATCCTCACTCGACGTCCTATGCTCATGCAATCCAAAGATTCGGCTTTTCAGGGGTCCTAGCACGTGAACCCACTTGCCCTTCGAGTATGCATTACTCGGGAGGTCGGCCGGGGGTTTCAACATTGCTCTCCGAGTGCATATCTTGTCACTTCCATACCATCTTGCACCTCCTCAGGAGGTGATGTTAACGAGGCACCCAAGCATAGGCTGTCTGGGTATCTGCCCGTATCTCGCAGATTAGGATTTGGTTATTACACATTACGATAGTGGTACTAGGTCAGCGATATCTTCACACGAGAGGATATAGCCAACAACCAAGACTGAACGCTATTGGTGGAAAATGAGCGACTAGTATCTTTTCTGGTTCGAGTTCCAGTCAGACATAATATAACCTAGAAGAAATTACTGAACTTTACATGCAATTTGAGGAACACCAGAGGCAACAGGAGGAATGGCAGAGGCAACAGAAGGAACAACGATGGTAAGAACAAGGGCAATTTCAGAGTTATTTTCAGACACAACAAGCCTGGATGGCTCAAATGGCTAATTTATGGTCACAACAGAACCCTGGACAACCGACGCCCCTGCTTCCTCAGTATCCTCCACAATTTTTTCAGGCACCAGCTCCGCCACCTCCTACTCAGGATGATTTTGATGATGATGATGCTGATACCACTCGACTCTAGGTTCTAGTATATTTCTTATTTGTATTGAACTTGATAATTATAAGTTTAATTTTCTGTACTGAACTTCTTGCTTGTTGTGTGTTATTTTTTTGTACTAAACTTCTTAATTAATGTGTTTAAGTTTCTGTACTGAACTTATTAATTATTGTGTGTTATCTCCATTTTCTTTCGGGCGCCTGGGTCCACGCTTCGAGCCCTCGGACCGCCCGAATGAGTTTGGGTCCGGGCCGGGCCCGTTTGGCAAAGGGTAAAATAGGTGTCGACAACCCACGACTAGGTGAGGCCCAAAGGGCATCCGGGGAGGATCGTCCGGGACGGTCATGCGGGAGATAGTATGAGTGGCTTCCAGATAACAGTCGGGATCGAAGTGAATAATCCTGGAGCTTGGTAAACGGTCCGGGCTCCTGGTAAATGATCTGGGCCCATGGTAAACGGTACGGGCCCTTGAAAAATGGAGGGGGACGTGGGTAAACGAACCCGGGTCGGTTCTCCGAGGTTGGCAAGATAAATCATCTGTGACCTTGACTTCATCCCATGAAACGTGGGGGTTGTCCCCACGCTTCACCTGCTGAAAAGGCTACCTCAGGATTGTACGCCTTTGGTTCAGACCTGCGCCGCCACTACTCTGACCAATCTTGTCCCCTGAATTTGCCTCGTAACTCGAAATGCCCAGCCCAAAGCTCCAATTTGTCGCATGCCAGATTTGGTTTGGGCTGGCCCAGTGGGCTCAGATTAGTGTATTTTTATGTTTTAATCCTTTGTATTGGGCTTCCAGTAGAGAGGCCTGCAATATTTATACCTTTATTGAGCCCGGGTCAGCCCAGCCCAAGCCCAGTGCACCTATGAACCTATAAATACATGTAGTAGGGCACTGAGGAAAGGATCCTTTTTTAGCATATACACAGTTACTCTGCTGAAACTTGTAGAAAACTCCATTGTTGTAGATTCTCTAAGCTCTAATACAACTGTCTCGTGGACTAAGGCTCATTAACGCCCCAACCACGTAAAAATCGTGCTTACAACTTCTAAACCCTTTCTCATTAATCTCTCCTATCTTTTATTATTGTAGTTTATGAAAAACTCGGTAAATATTTTGGTGCTTTCATTGAGAGCCTAAGAAAGCTAGAGTTGACCTCAAACATCTGCAACCATGGTGAACACAAGACACACCACTTTTGACCCTACTAACCAAGAGCAGGGCAATGGAGAGCCACTGCCCAACCAACCTCTTCCTTAGAGTCCACCTGAGGACACTCCTCATCAGGTGTCCCAGCCTGACGAGTCGCAGAACTATGAAGGTGGAGTGGAGTACGAGGAGGATTACTATGAGGAAGAGGAGGAGAATGAGGGGGGATACCATGACGAGGCTGAGGATCCCGAGATCCCAGAAGGAGTGGACCCCAACCAGGAGGATCCGGAGGTGACTAAACTGAGGCAGTAAGTCCTGGACCAAGAAGCCAGGATTGCTGAACAAACAGAGGCTACTCGACGGATGCAAGAGCCCCTCCAAGCCTTGCAGGCTTTCATAGACACCCAGGCTCCGGCGCCCAATCCCCCAGCTGTCTCACCTCTGGGGACGCAATCGCCCGCTTCGCAGGCCAGAAACGGTGCCCCTGAGGACGCGAGGCCAATCCCTCCTCCGGGACAAGCTCCCGAGCAAGGAAACCCAAACTGAGAGAAAAGGAATGCCAGGGCAAACTCCCAAAGGAAAAACCCTCCCATCCAGAGAGCCGGGACCTGTCCCTGGCCACTCCCTAGGAAAGAGAAGGTGCGCCCCGTTCCAGGACAGGGCCACCCGACCAATCCGCAAGGGACGTGGCCACAGGGTACCAGGCCCCAGTATGCCCCAGGGCAGGCCGGATGGGAGCGGTCTTTACATCCCAGTGCTTCAGTGAAAAAAAGCCGTCGGGAACTCCCACGTAACGATGAGCATTATGCCCTCAGCTCTGAGGACGATACATCCCAGGTAGACCTGCGCGATGGGCTGAATGCCCGAAAGGAGCGGGCCCGCAAGGAAAAGATCTGCCCCCGCGATGGTGACCTTAGAAACAACCTCAACGACAGGAGGAACGAGAGGGTTCCTTTAGAAGATGGTATGGCCAGGCAACTCATGGAGCAATTGGCCACTCTGAAAAAGGTCACGGACCGCTTGGTCCGCAAATAGGAAGGAGCGAACACCGATTCCAACGAGGAGGACAAGGAGCCCTGTACGAGGCACATTCTGGGCACCGTGCTCCCTAAGGGATTCAAGATGCCAAGTCTAACTGCCTACACTGGGAACACTGACCCCCGGGATCATCTGTCCCGGTATAACCGATTAATGACCGTGGCCCATGTCAGTGACGACGGCAAATGCCTCTATTTTTCAATCACTCTGGGCGGGCCTGCAGAAGAATGGTGGAAGAGACTTAAGCCAGGATCCATCCAATCCTGGTCAGGACTACAGTCGGCGTTTCGCAAACAGTTTGTGGCTGCCATGAGAATGGACATGCAAATCAGTGCCCTCGCCAACATTAAACAGCTCCCCGTGGAGACATTGAGAGCCTACATCCAGCGTTTCACCGAAGAGGCCTCCAAGACCAAGGTGGACGATGGGCAACGCCTGGTAGCACTGCAATCCGGGATCTGGGCTGGGTCCCCCCTCTGGGATGATATGCAGCGTAGCAAGGTGGCTACCCTGGAGGAGTTCATAAGGAGGGCCCAAGGATTCATTAACTGGGAAGAGGCCCAAATCCAGGCGTTCGGATGGAAACCGGCACCTTAGCCTAATGCCCAAGCATTTCCGGGATATGGAGTGCAGTTTCCGGCACAGCAATACGTCGCTCCCCCGCTTGCCCTAGGATCGGCAACCGCGCCTGAGATGACCTTCACCACGCCCATAGTGTATGGTCCTGCCTCTTCGGGGTATGCCCCGGTCCAGTCCACCCCTTTTTTCGGATATGGAGCCACAACGATCGGGTACAACGCTGCCCCTGCCGGAGCCCAGCCGTCCCAGGCAGGGGGAACTGAGGCGAGTATAAACCCCTCTCGGGGGAAGAGATCCGGCAAGGGACAGAACCAGTTTGAGCCAGCTAAGAAAGGCAAGAGGGGCTACGAGCCCTAGTATTCGGAGTACACCAACTTGGTGGACACCAGGGAGAACATCTTCCTGGCCACGGAAAGGGCGGTGCATTACCGAAAGCCGACCCCCATGTTCAAAGGAGGAAGGAATCCGAGAGATGCTAGAAAGCGGTGCGCCTACCATAAGGAGGTGGGCCACACGACCGAAGAATGCCGACAGTTCAAGGATGAGATCGAGAACTTGATTAAGCTGGGGCATCTCCACCAGTGGATCAGGATGCTCGCGGAAGTCCCGGGCCTGTCAACAGCCCCCGGACAGTCCACGGCCCCGGGTGCACCTGGAGCGTATCCACCTTAGGGAGGGTACGCAAAGGGTCCTGCAGTGCAGGCCCCTCATGGGGTCCCCGCTGTGCAAACACCTGGGCTTGGAATGCCCTACCCGTCCGGGACCGCACTCCCCAAGTAGATGGCCATGTGGCCACCATCTCCAGCGGGCCTCCTCTAGGAGAGCCGTCTCGGAATGATAAAAAACGCTACCTTAGCGAGCTCGACCACGATCAAGAGGTATGCGCTCTGGTCCAGGCCCCTACTCAGTGCTTGAAGCTGATGAACCTCCCTATCACCTTCATGGAGGACGACGCCCGTAACGTCCATTTCCCGCGCCATGACCTTCTGGTTATAGACGCCCAGATTGCCAATAAATTGGTGTCCCGGGTGCTGGTGGATGACGGAAGCTCCGTCAACCCTCTGTTCAAGCTCGCCTTCGCCGATATTGGCTTAACCAAAACAGATCTGGCCTCATGCCCAACCCAGATCTACGGCTTCAACGGGGACGCGATACTCCCTATGGGAAAAATCTAGTTGCCCGTAACTTTGGGAAGCGAGATGCAATGCTTGTTCAAGTTCTGCACGTTCGTAGTAGTGGACTGCCCCACTGCTTATAATATCATTTTTGGTCGCCCTGCATTGGTCTAGTTCGGGGCTATCACCTCCATCCGTCATCTATGCATGAAATTCCCTTGCGATAACGAAGGGGTGGGGACAGTCCGGGGAGATCAGAAGAGCGCCCGAAAATGCTACCACGTATTCGCCCAGCCTATCTACATGGTCTGGGAGGAACCCCATGAGGAAGTCGTTGGCCCTGTTTCACCTCCTCCAGCCAGAAGAATTGTTCGGGAGGAGGACGAGCTGGACCCGTGGATAGGAGACGACCGCGTACTGGAGCCTATGGACGAGATTGAGGAGGTGTGCATCAGTGACACCGACCCGACCAGGGTAATCCAAGTCGGGAAAAATCTGATAGCAGATGTCCGGGCCGCCATCGTCGCCCAGGTAAAGGAAAACCAGGATATCTGGCCTGATGTCATTCGGATATGATGGGGATCGACCACAACATCATCTTCCATGCCTTGAACATTAACAAAGATGCGACCCCAGTCCGGCAAAAGTGAAGGCCCCTGGGAACGGAAAGGGCAGAGGCCCTCGAGCTATAAGTTGAAAAGTTGTCATTGATCAACTTCATCCGTGAAGCTGTATATCCCGTATGGCTGGCCAACCCAGTTCTGGTACCAAAACTGAAAGGGACCTGGAGGACATGCATCGATTTCACGGATCTCATCAAAGCTTGCCCCAAAGATTGCTTCCCGCTTCCTCGGATCGATCAGATGGTGGATGCGATGTCCGGGTATGAGATCTTGAGTTTCATGGATGCCTACTTAGGCTACAATCATATCTCTATGAATGTAGCAGACCAAGAGCATACTAGTTTCCAGACCGACAAAGGGGTATGAATATAGCAGACCAAGAGCATAATAGTTTCCAGACCGACAAAGGAGTATACTGCTACATCGTCATTCCTTTCGGGCTCAAAAACGTCGGAGCCACCTATCAGAGGCTAGTCAACAGAATGTTCCGGACCCAGCTGAGGTGGAACATGGAGGTCTATATTGACGACATGCTGGTCAAATCCAAAACCTCCGGAAAACATTCTGGCGACTTGGCTGAGGCCTTCGCGGTCATTCGAAGGTACGAGATGAAGCTGAATCCCAAAAAGTGCACTTTTGGCGTGGCAACCGGGAAGTTCCTGAGGTTCATAGTGAGTTTTCGGGGGATAGAAACCAATCCAGACAAGATTAAGGCACTGAATGAAATGCCCTCTCCCCGAAAGCATAAAGACGTACAAAGTCTGACCGGGTGGATAGCCGCCTTAAGCCGTTTAGTCTCAAAAGCCACGGACAAATGCATCCCGTTCTTCAATGTTCTTCGGGGAAGCCAACGTTTTGAATGGTCAGTCGAGTGCGAAAAAGCTTTTCAAAAGTTGAAAGAGCATCTAGCTCAAGCACTGATATTGGCAAAGCTGGTAGACGGGGAGCCACTATACCTCTATTTGGCCGTGACCGAACACGCGATCAGCGCCGCACTGGTGCGGGAGGACGAGAAAACCTAACTCTCAGTGTACTACGTGAGCAAGAGGTTGTTGGAGGCGGAGTCACGATATCCGTTAATTGAAAAGTTGACATTTTGTTTGCTAATGGCGTCCCAGAAGCTCCGGCCTTACTTCCAAGCCCACGCCATAAAAGTTCTGACCAACCACCCGTTGCGGCAAGTGTTGTAGAAACTCGAGTCATCAGGAAGACTCTTGAAGTGGGCCATGGAATTGAGTCAATTCGATATAGCTTACGTTCCTAGAGTCTCGATCAAGGGACAAGCCCTAGCCGACTTCATTGTGGAATGCTCCGGGATCACCGAAGTGGACGATCCCGCAGATCCCGCGGCGCCCGTGTGGAAGGTATTCGTGGACGGAGCCTAGAATGAAAATGGAGCAGGGGCCGAGATCATCCTAGTGTTGCCACAAGGGCACCAGTTGCAAAACGCCCTGCGCTTCCATTTCAAGGCGTCGAACAACGAAGTTGAGCACGAGGCCATGCTGGGCGGGTTGCGTTTGGCCCGGGAAGTAGGGACCGTGAACCTGGAGATCTATAGCGATTCCCAGCTAGTTGTCAGGCAAGTCTCAGGAGAATACCAAACCAAAGGGGAAAGATGGCGGCTTACGTGACCCCGACGAGAGAAATGCTGCAAACGTTCAAGAGGCACTCCATCCGCCATATCCCCAGGGAGCAAAACATGTTCGGAGACACATTGGCAAAACTGGCCACCGATGCCGAGGTGGAGCTGTCAGGACTGGTCCCCGTCAACCATCTCCCCAATCCAAGCATTCGAGTCTCCGTGATCAACACCATCGACCACTCCGCGTCTTGGATGGGACCCATTATCCACTACTTGACAACCGGTGGGTTGCCAGCGGACAGGGCTGAAGCCAGGAAGCTTTAGTACCAGGTCCACAGATACGTCATGATGGACGGAAAGCTCTACTGTAGAGGGTTATCCATGCCATACCTCAGATGCGTATCTGGGACCGAATTGAGCACAATTATGCATGAAGTGCACGAAGGTTTTTGCAGAGATAATACGACCGGACTCAGTTTGTCCAAAAAGATCCTGCGCCAAGGATATTTCTGGCCAACCATGAAGAAAGACTGTATTGATTATGTCTGCAAGTGTGAGCAACGCGAAGATCCTGCAAGCCCCTCCGACAGAAATAACCTTGATGACAAGTCCCTGGCCTTTCGCGGTATAGGGGATCGACCTGGTAGGATCGCTCCCGACTGGGAAGGGAGGGGTGAAGTATGCCATCGTGGCCGTCGACTACTATACCAAGTGGGTTGAAGCGGAGCCCATGAATACCATCACCTCGAAGAAGGCCTTGGATTTTTTCATTAACAACATCGTATGCTGGTATGGGCTCCCCTACAAGATTGTGTCCGACAACGGAAAGCAGTTCGACAGCATCCACTTCACGGATTTCTGTGAAAGATATGGTATCGTCAAAAGCTTCTTCGTAGTCGCCAGGCCTCAAGCAAATGGGCAAGTAGAGGCCGTCAACAAAATCTTGAAAGGAACATTAAAGAAAAAGCTCCAAGCCTGCAAGAGCAAGTGGCCCAAAGAGTTGCCCCGCGTGTTATGGGCTTACCGGACCACCGAAAGGACGTCTACCGGGCACACTCCTTACTCCATGGTGTATGGGTGCGAAGGCGTCATCCTTGTTGAAACAGCCATCCCGTCCCACAGAAGAGACACATACGATCCCGCCCAGAACCACGCCTTACTCCAGGAATCCCTGGATCTCATCGAGGAGATCCAGGAAGAGTCACAAGTTCAGTTGAAGATGTACTAAGGCAAGATCTCTCGGCATTTTAACTCGAAAGTGGAAAGTCAAAGGTTCAAAACCGGCGATCTGGTCCTGCGAAGAGTCTTCCCTACAACCCAAGATCCAGGAGTAGGGATTCTGGGCCCGAATTGGGAAGGGCCGTACGAAATCCAACACGAAGTGTGCCCGAGAACATACCGTTTAAAACGGCTCGACGGTACAGAAGTCCCAAGGGCCTAGAACGCGGAGCATCTCCGTAAATAATATCAGTAGTCAGGAGAACGTGTCCCAGTTTTATATTTTTGTTGTAAACAATGTACGCCTCAGGGCGATTCTTTGAATAATAAGAATGGCATGTACAAAATGTCATGAGGAAATATTATCAAACAATGAAAATTCCAATCTGCTTCATTCAACAAGTGACCAGAGACAAGTCTCCACTCACTTAGGGGGTATCTCCGGTATGAACAAATACGAAAACAAACCCAGTTGGACACAAGGCTCAGGCCTAGTCCCGACCCAGACCTGCAAGGTCTAGGGGGTACAAATCCCGTGGGACCCAAGGCTCAGGCCTGGTCCCACCCCGGACGAACGCCGTCCGGGGGTACAATGTAGGGGACCGAAGGCTCAGGCCTGGTCCCGCCCCTGACGAATGCTGTCCGGCGGTACGATGTAGGGGACCGAAGGTTCAGGTCTATTCCCGCCCCGGACGAACGCCGTCCGGGGGTACGATGTAGGGGACCGAAGGTTCAGGCCTGGTCCCGCCCCGGACGAATGCTGTCCAGGGGTGCGATATAGGGGACCTAAGGCTCAGGCTTGGCCCCGGCCTGGACGTGTGTAGTCCGGGAGGTAAAATATCTAGTAGGACGTTGGGCTAGCCCATGTCCTAACATTTGGTGGACCGTGCGTGGTCCCAAACAACCAAGTATTCGTCTGCGTCATTTCCACAATAGCTTAGGATCATTAGAGCGCGGGTCCCAGGTGTAAGTTGTCTAAAATTAGTCTTATAAACGGCCTAGGTTGTGGGAACCTAGTCTAGGTTTCAAAATAAGCTAATCAACTAAACCCCGATGGTCCAGACCGTCATATTTTCAACATGGGGGACTGGACGAGTAGATTCAGCGATAATTATCAACTCCTTAATGGCCCACACTGTTGGAACCTGAGCAACAGGATTAAAGTGAGTTGATAAATTAAAGTCAGGAATAATCTAGTCCAGGCCGTTGGAACCAGAACCAAACACTCAGCTCATTCATGCACAGTGGTAAAACACTTAGTGAAAGCTTAACGGATGAAAATGGGAAAGCAATATGCAAAAGATAACGTGGATGTGTAAAGACGAAAGTCAGGAAAGCTTACTGTAAATTGCTGGTCGTGAAAAGTGGTGGTTGTCCGGCGACAGTGACGGTAGAATCTCTGTCTTGAACTGTTTGAGGCGATTCAGTAGCTCATCGAGAATGCAGGATGGTGTCGTATGCTCAGGCAAGGGTGCAGATATCGGAATCGTTGGAAATAGGTGACGGAGAAGACGGAGCAAACGGCGGAAGATGTCATCGACAGCTCGGTCATAAACAAATCCTTCGAGTTTCTTTTTCTGGCTCGAGAATGTAAAGGTTTCAAATGAAAGCCCGAGGGGTATTTATAAGATCCAAAGTGCTAGCTTTGATCTAACGGTTGGGATTGATCCCCCCTACTAGAAGGTCCAGAATCATGCAGGGATATTAATGGATCCACTCGAGTGCTGGATCATGATACCCCCGAGGCGCGATCTGCGCCGCTTCGATCCAACGTCCCAGAAAGAGGAGCACCTCAAAGGCCGCCCCATCCTACGGTCCTCCTTGTCGCAAAGATAATAATGGGACACACTCGTGCGGATGGGACGCTTCGTGAATCGAGCTGACATAATAGCCCTAGCATAGTGACCCTTGAGGTATTTGTTGACCTTTCAGGATCAAGTGCCATCAATGCAACCGTTTATAGGGGGCACGTGTATCCCCCGTAATGAACCGGGCCCTTGGTAAACGAACACGAACCCTGGTAAACGGTCTGGACTGGTGAAACGCAGGCCAGGTCAATGAAGCAGGCGGTGGCTCCACACTTATCCGGCACGCGGTGCCCCTCGCCGCGGACCCGTTGCTCTAGGAAACGAACCGGGAAAATACCGGGGAAGTTCCAGGATTGAGACAAGCCTCCACCGCGCAAGCCCAGATGAAGGCTTGGGGGATAAATGTTATCTCCGTTTTCTTCCAAGCGCCCAGGTACACGCTTTGAGCCCTCGGACCGCTCGAATGAGTTTGGGTTCGGCTCGGGCCCATTTGGCAAAGAGTAAAATAGGTGGCGGCAGCCCACGACTAGGTGAGACCCAAAGGGCGTCTGGGGAGGATCGTCCGGGACGGTCGTGCGGGAGATAGTATGAGTGGCTTCTGGATAACAGTCGGGATCGAAGTGAATAATCCCGGAGCCTGGTAAACGGTCCGGGCTTCTGGTAAATGATCTGGGCCCATGGTAAACGGTACGGGCCCTTGACAAACGGAGGGGGACGTGGGTAAACGAACCCGGGTCGGTTCTCCAAGGTTGGTAAGATAAAGCATCTGTGACCCTGACTTCGTCCCATGAAGCGTGTGGGTTGTCCCCACGTTTCACCTGCTGAAAATGCTACCTCGGGATTGTACGCTTTTGGTTCAGACCTGCGCCGCCACTACTCTGACCAATCTTGTCCCCTGAATCTGCCTCGTAACTCGAAATGCCCAGCCCAAAGCTCCAGTTTGTCGCATGACAGATTTGGTTTGGGCTGGCCCAGTGGGCTCAGATTAGTGTATTTTTATGTTTTAATCCTTTGTATTGGGCTTCCAGTAGAGAGGCCTGCAATATTTATACCTTTATTGGGACCAGGTCAACCCGGCCCAAGCCTAGTGCACCTGTGAACCTATAAATACATGTAGTAGGGCATTGAGGAAATGATCCTTTTTTAGCATATATACAGTTACTCTGCTGAAACTTGTAGAAAACTCCATTGTTGTAGACTCTCTAAGCTCTAATACAACTGTCTCGCGGACTAAGGCTTATTAACGCCCCAACCACGTAAAAATCGTGCTTACAACTTCTAAACCCTTTCTCCTTAATCTCTCCTATCTTTTATTATTGTAGTTTCCGAAAAACTCGGTAAACATTGTGTTTAAGTGTCTGTACTGAACTTATTAATTATTGTGTTTAAATGTCTATACTGAACAATTAATATGTAAACTTTTGAATTCTTGATGTTAATTAAGTATTAGTTATTTTGATTTTAATTTCAATTAATAACTAAATATAAAAAATTATAATGATATTGATTAATAAATATGGAAAAATAAATTATATAATTTCTAAAAAGAAATTGGGGGGACTTTTGCTGGTGCTCTATCCCACCAATTAACCTTTCACCAACGACATTGTTCGCCGGTGAAAGTGGTCCAATCGCTGGTGAAAAATGGTCGTCAATAAAAAATTCGACGCACTTTTGCCGACGCATTTTTTGCTGACGTTTAAAACGCCTATACAACATACGTTGTCGGCGCAATTAGTACAACGCCGACAAAAGATGGTTCGCCGACGAAATATCACTGGCAACCTTGCAAAATGTTTTGACTTTTGTCGGTGCAAATTTGCGCTGACAAAAGCTGCTTCCATTTTTGTAGTGTGATGATGTGGAAGTGCCATGTGTAAAATAATTAGCAATTTTTTCCCTCGAACGTTGACCACTACCAAATTGTGCCATTTTTATCAAAACCAATTTATTAATTTTTTTGAAGAAAATCTATTTTTAAAAAAAAAATAATAATTAAATCCTGAATTTTTTTTAAAAAAAATCATTTTAAAATATTAAGAAAATTGTAAAAAAATCTTTTCTTTTACAATATAAAAGAAATATACCTTAAAATAAAAATTAAAAATAAACCCTGAAACAAAGTTTTTTCCCCTTCGTCATTATCCTCTAAAATTAAAAAAAAAAATTATTTGTTTAAGCCCTTCGTCCTCCTTTTTTAATTAATTTTTTTTTTCTTTATTTTAGTATTTATTTTAAATTTCATTCTAAAATAGATTTATTATATATTGTAAGAGAAAAGAAATGGTAAGAAAAAGTTATTTGTTATTAATTGTATTTTTAATTTTTTAAGGATTTAATTAATATTTTAAGAAAAAATTATATATATATATTTTGAAAGGACACAATTTGGTAATGGTCAAGGTTCTACACATGACACTGCCACATTAACTGACAAAATGTCACATCATCAATCTGTAAGCCGTCTAGGATGAAATCTAATAGAAGTTCCATATTTCAATAACGTGTATAGTTCGAGGGGAATTTTTAATATTGCGAATCATTCGGGGGGCATGATTAGTTCGGGAGACAAAAATATTATTTATTTAAATATACATTACATAAATTAAAAATATAAATGAAATTAGAAAAAAAGAATTAGAATTTTTTAATAAAAAGAGCACAATTCGGTAGTGATCAAAGTTCGAGGGAAAAAATTGCTAATTATTCTACACATGACTCAACTACATCAACAAACACAATGACACACCATCAATATGTTAGCCACTTAGGACAAAATCTAACAGAAAACCCATATTTTAGTAACGTGTATAATTCGAGGGAAATTTTTAACATTGCGAATCATTTAGGGGACACGATCCTATAGTGATCATAGTTCGGTAGCCAAAAATTATATTTATTCAAATATATAATACACAAATTAAAAATATAAATGGAATTAGCAAAAAGAATTGATTTTTTTTTAAAAAAAAAGAAGTCAGCCTCCATATGATGACAAGCATTGCCTGTCATTTTAGAAATGATCAGTTTATAATAAGAAGTCTCTTTCAAAGGCAGTGATAACATTGTTGATTAATTAAAAAGGGTAAGTGAAAAGTCACTAATTAACAACAGAGTACTTAAATGAATAAAATGACTTGGCAATAAGACAAACAATGAGACAATGTATGGACAAAGGATTTTTTTTGGAACAATTAAGTCTTTTAATGAACTTTTAATATGAAAAGTTTATATAGACGAATAAAAGCCAAACAACTCATGCATAAAAGAGATATATAAGACAGACAAAAGGAGGGTAGTAAAAAATGCAAGAAAACCTTTATTAAGCACACTTACAACAATAGCTCACTCAGTTGTTACGTCGACAAGAAAAAGAATTTGATTGATTCAAGTCCCACTCAATTTCTTTCATTGTAACATAGCTGAGTTTTTTTTTTATTCAAACGTTTTTTAAAAGATTGACAAAAATAAATATAAATTGAAGGCTAGTCAGAAGAATGATGTTCATTGAAATCAAAGCGGCAGTGGACTAAGTCTAGCCTTGGGTGAACAGACCAGAGAATGAGCCCTTGGGAGGGTTAAGCCAGCTCCTTCATCCATGTCAACGAGACCATCAGTTTTCCACTCAAAGCACTGAAGCATTGAAGCAAGGTTTGTATGAACAACTTGCAATCCAAGAGAAGTACCAGGGCACACTCTTCTTCCACTCCCAAATGGCAGAAGCTGGAAGTGTTGTCCCCTCACATCTACTTGCTTGAAGTTTTCACTTCCTTCTTCGTTGTAGAACCTTTCTGGCTTGAACTCAAGTGGGCTTTCCCAGTGGTTTGGGTCCCTGCTAATGGCCCAAACATTGATCAACAATCGAGTCTTCTCTTTAATCTCATAACCATCAACAGTGCAAGTTTCAGATGCTACTCTGCTTAGTATTGGACCAGGTGGGTGAAGTCTTAGTGTCTCTTTCACAATAGCTTGAATGTATGGAAGGTTGACAACATCAGATTCTTCTACTAGTCTGGTTTTTCCAACTACTGAATCAACTTCTTTCATTGCTTTCTTCATGACTGTTGGGTGGTTGATTAGTTCTGCTAGGGCCCATTCTAAGGTAATGGATGAGGTGTTTGTCCCAGCTACAAATACATCCTGAAAATGAAAATTTTTGTCGTTTGTTAAAAAATAAGATAATGATGATCATGAGAAAGATGGATTCTACATATTCATTATTATGTTAATTAGAAATTCATACCAGGAAGAATGACTTGATGTTTTCTTGGGTTAGTTTGACATCTGAGCCTTCATCGTCAGATATTTGAAGTAAAATATCAAGAAAATCTCTTGGAACAAAATTATCTTCCTTCTGTACATGTGCTCGGTGATCTTTTATGATAGCCTCAACCATTTTGTCGAACTTTTCATGGATGGCCATACTCTTCTTCTTAAGTCCCTGCAAGTCTAAGTTCTTACAAAACCAAATAAAATCAGAAACATTAAAAGCTCCAGCAACCTCAGCTGAGCCGTTGACCACATCAGTGATCTCATCAGCTTCATCCTCATTATGGGCACACCTTTTGCTCATGATCATTCTCGATATGATATTGTTGGTAAGCTTTTTCAGCTCTTTCCCAACATTAACAGACTCATTCAACTCAGCTTTCTTAAGAATGGACGTTAAGAATCTCTTTCTTTCTTCGGTCCTAACTGGAAGAAGAAGGTTAAGAGTTTTGCTACCAAGAAGCTGAGACATGCAAACTTTCTTCAAGAACTTCCAGTAAGGGCCGTAGGGGGCAAAGGTCAAGTCAGGTGAAGGGTAAGAAAGGTAGTTGAGAATACTGGGAAGAGGGCGACTAGAGAAGGCAGCTTCGTGAGTTTTGAAGAACTCTTTGGCCACTTCTGGAGAGGAAGCCACCACAGTTGGGACAGAGCCAAGATAGAGATGCATCAAGGGTCCATAGCGGTTGGAGAGCTTGTAAAGAGATTGGTGTGGTAAGGGACCAAGGTGGTGTAGGTGTCCAATGATAGGGAGAGCATATGGGCTTGGTGGTAGTCGACCCTTGGTTTTACTCTTGGAGAACATGGCTCGGACCACAAAGGTGGACACTAGCCAAAGCAAGAAGAGAATGATGTAATTTTGGATATCTTCCATGGCTGAATTTAGAGTGAGGAACTAGAAGTAAGAACAGGCTCTAGCTCTACGTTCTACTTTGAAGAACAGGCTCTTATATTTTTTTGTGATGAACTATAATATGTGAACCACTATCTATTTATAGTCATTACCGAGCTATGCTTCTTTATCAAGCTTCGACCATAACTAAAGAACTGGTCAGATATCTATGAATAGTGAACATACTAGCTTGTTGAGAAAACACAGATATTTACCATAACTAAATAATTATGAGTCAAAATTCGTGCCTTGTTTATTGTGGTGATTTGTCGTATGACTTTTTCGTATTTTTTTAATAATTAAATTTTGGTTGGTGGGGAAGAACGTACTGTTCTTTACGTAAATACGAACAAATCTTTGTTTTTCATTTTTTTTAATTTCAGTTTAAGTTTTATTATTGGCGAAGAGTTGAACCTATGGGATTATAATTTAAGATTAAAAAGCACAAACTTTCAATTTCACTCTACCAAAGTACAATGTCGACAGTCTTTATATAATTTGACTATATATACATATATGGCACAAAAAATCAAAGGACATATACAATATAAAAGATTAACAATATGAATAATTATAATCTAGTAGAATCATGGAATGGTGCATGCATGTATATGTTTCGTTTTTGATCAACCTAAAATGATGAAGAAAATCTGAAATCAAGTGATTAACTTTTGACGAAATCTAAATTAAAAAAAAAAAACAGAGATAGATTTAAATTGTACAATTTATCTAGATCGATATAATTAATGATTATTAATTTATTTTTGCTTAATTACTCTAAATTATTGTATAAAAATTAAATATCTTTGTATAACCTACATGCCGACACGTATCGGGGTAAACACACACTAACACTACATAAATTGGTAAAATTTTGTGTCACCGGTAAGCGTTGACAAATATATGTAAAAAAATCTATAAAAGGATTTAACTGTAAATTATATGCTAAGAAATGAAAAAATAGATAAATATTCAGAGGGCAGCTCCTAGTCCCTTATTATATACGATAGGTCCGCCACCACCGATCCGAGTATATTAATATATCATATCAATGTAAATCTTCTGATTATTTTAACGTTAAAAGTCGCTTTATTTTTGATATTGGGACAAAAGTGATATATTGGAAGGTAAATACATATTTGGTAATGTCTGGTTTATCGAAATACATTTGATAACTTATGTTTTTAGTAATATTTATTGGGTATCTGTACTTTGAAATCATACATATTTGATATTTTGAATTTAAATTTTATGATCAAACTGTCTTCAATTATATAAATTTTAAATTCTTATTTAATTACTTAATTACATATAATTTATGATAGTTTGGTATAAAATTTTATTGTTTAAATTTGAGTTTAAGATATCAAATATATATAATTTCGAATTATAAAGTATCTGATTGATATTATTAAAAACATAATGTATCAAGTCTTTATTAATATTTGGGTACTAATGATACACGAGGTGTAAAATTGATGCTTTTTTAGGTAGTGTTTACAATACATTTCGTACTTGAGTATGAATATTACCATATATACGAAACAAAACCCTTGAACTACTATTGATAATTATTATTATGCGTTACTATGTTGACGATGACATAGTATGGCCCTAGTCAGTCAAAATATTATCACATTGTCAAAGTCCAAATTCTTAGGGAAATAATTGCTTTATTAATATTGACAATTTCAACTGAAGTAATAATATATATAGTCAGCTGCGTTATAATAATAATAATAATAATAATAATAATAATAATAATAATAATAATAATAATAATAATAATAATAATCAGAAGTTGCTTAATTCGTCTGCAATCGTGATATGTGGGGAGACAAAAATGTATTATTGTATGAATATTAGTCTAATTTTGAGATTATGAAAGGGAATGTAATAGCATTATTATCCGGTTTGAACGAATGCCCATCTTCCAATTTGCATAAAAAAGTCAGTTAAGTTGAATATATATAAAATAGATCAGTGAAGTTTTCGTCACATGATGAAAACAACTATATACAATGCATAATAATAATAATAATAATAATAATAATAATTCATGCACTGCACTGCCCATAACATTATACTATAGTATTTAAACATCAAATTCCAATATTTATTAATAAGCAATGCCATTTTCATTGACTATCGAATCCCCGCGAAATAATTATAGACGAATATAATATGAATTACACACCATTACAAAACTTAAGTATTGTTCACTCCACACTACAAGAGTGTAGTATATTATTATAATTAGTACAATTTAGTATTAAGTTTCACACATTTTAATTTAGTTTAATAAATAATTTTAAATATCGCTAACAAACTATAAGTGTTTTTTTATATGATGTTAAGAATCTTAAAATGTCAAAGCAACAATTTTATAAAATCTCAATAAAAATTATAATTATTTTAAAAGCAAGGCATATATTTTAAAATATAACATTTATGTATAGATTCATTAATTAATTTAATTAATTAGATGGGTCTAAATGACACCTTCTTTTCTTTTTATTATTATTATTAATACCTACTTTAATTAATTAATTAATTATTATTAAATATATATATATATATTATTTAGACAAATTGACATAAACGTTCTTATAAAAATAACAAGAAGTAGATTTTTTTTAGCATACATTCAAAGCATTTAGTATATCTTTCACTTTTATATTTATTAATTTGTTATTTTCAACAAATAATTTTTTACATACATACTTGTAGAAAGAAGTTTTAAAAATTTATGAGAAATTTATTTAAAAAAGTAGGAAGATAGAAAAGAAAATTATATAGAAGCACTATTTGACTATCCTATGACACTTAAATTAATTATGGTGTCAACCAATTTATCAAATATTTTCCATGTAATTTTTTTCTTTCAATTTTCTCATAAATGTGTTTTGATGTTATTTGTCTTAATTTTTCTTTACTTAGCCATTTAAAACAAGTATTCTCTATAGATGAAAGAAATTCCACCTTATAATTATGACCAAGCTTGTACTATATAATTATATATATCCATGATCTCCATTCGTACTTTCTTAATAAATAAATAAAATAGAAGTATGCTGCATTAACAATTATCATGCAAAAACCATAAATTCAACAAAAATAATTTTCTTTAATATTCTTAATTTTTTTTTCTTAAATTAATTATAGTGAAATTTCCTACCGGCATGCTTTTTTTTTTTCTTTTTCACACCGGCCTATCATTCCTCTTAATTCATTTTTTTTATTATAACCAGCTTCTACAATAAAAATATCTATATATAAATATATTTATACAATATTGGTGGCTTAATGGCTACATAAACTCACTTTCTTAATTAATTACAATTTAATTATACGACTATAGCTAATATATGCATTTTCTTTTAACCATGGCGGCCATCTACCCGTTAAGTTTCAACTCTGCCATATTCAACCTTTATTATAAAGTTCCTAACACGATGGAAAATCTTATTATATCATATCACGTCACCCATGCCGTTGACTTATAATCTATCTTCTAGAGTTACTCTATTTTCCTCATAACTAGATATTAATATCCCAAAAAATTAGCTGTGACCATTCACATAGTATAATCCTACGTAGTACTGTTGGCATATAGCTTAATAGCGTGAGTTATTACTTTCTTACAAATTCAAAAATGTAATAATAAGTTTAAATAATAAATTATTGTCTAAAATAATTTACATAAAAATTTTAGTTCAACTTAAACTTCTAACGTTATATAGTAGTGCTATTTGAACACATCTAAATAGTTATTACTATGTGTAAGGACAGATTGCTTAAGATGAGACTTAAAAAGCTATAGTTTATTATAATCTAAAATTAATTTGTATTTATAATTAGCTTAAGTTAATTAGGACTGAATTGTTGCATTGCTATATAGGGTGTTGATCGTGTTTACATATTTTAATTTAAATTTATATATATGAGAGTCGATATTTATTTGTATCCGTAAACTCTGCCCAATTACCTTCTTGCTGGAAACTCATTGTCTTTATCGTTATATCATTGTCTAATGGCGACTGAAAATATAGGAAATGAACTTTTCTTAAAAGTAAAATAAAATTTCAATGAAAGATACGTTAACAGTATTATAGCGAGACACGGATCAAAAATATTATAATAATTAATTGACATTGACCCTCTCAAAAGTTGTAAAAGTTAATGAATCAAAAATGAAATTATTCATTGAATAAATAATTTTGTGTTCATTATTAACTTAAATTTTGATGAACAAAACTATAAATTCACTAAAGTTAGACTTATGCGGTTTTTTTGGAATGTGAAAAGAATAATAACGACGTAGTGTATATGTTTTTCAGAAGTATTTTGCTTATTAGAGAAAAATTGGTGTGAAGAATTTTTTAGTTTTCAAGGAAAATTCTTTCGCAAATACACAAATATGCATTTTTATATAAAAGAAAGTTTGACAAAAGCCATACATGAGACCGCTGACTATTTTTGTATAGGTTTGAATATTTTTAGATGATGTCTTTTATTCTATTATTTGTTTGGGTTATGTTTTTTAACAAATTTATTTTTAGATTTTGTGTTTTGTAAAATAGTTCAAATGGACTCATAAGATTAGTTTTGATGAAGAAAAAACTTAATATAACAATACAGTTGTTAAACAGAATAATTTTGCAATTGTTTTTATCCTGAATTTTTATTTCGGTAAATTATTTGTGTTTTTAGTTTAGAAAACTTTGATTAAAATCGAGTTTAGAGTTTTATTTAAATAATTTTATAAAATACAGAGTCTAAAAAATAATTTGTCAAAACACATAGTCCAAACAAATAACAAGAAAACACATAATCTAAAAGGAATAAACCTTATGTAATAATAATAATATATTTGAAATAAGTAACATAGTATATAAGATGCAAAGGGAAAAATAAAGTGGGGTTTTGTCTTGATTATTTTATCCTTCCCACGTCAAAGCAAGACTAAAAATAATTAAGTTGTACTCTTGTAAATCATCATGGGTTCGGCTGAGGAGAAAAGTAGAAAGTAATGGTACTATTGGGGTTGGGTGGTGGTCAAGGGTCTAAGTTGATGACCCTAGCTATATTATGACATCAATTTTTTAGAAAAAGAACTTTCCTATATATAACCCTATTCATTTGTTTCTATCTTGGATTTTGTACGAAAAAAATTAGTATAATTTCATAAAAAAATTTCTCAGTAAAATTTAAGATTCAAACATAACTTAAGTAATATTAACCATTTTACTATCCAATGTAAGATTAATATTGGCTAGCTCATTTGGTTTGTTTGTTTGATTGGGTTTTTTTTTTTGAATTTCTATAAATTAGTTAATCTTTTTAATATTTAATTTTATTTGTCATTTTGGAAAGCCAATAACAATCTAGCATTTGGATAGTAAAAAAGTAAGGGTGGTGATATATAGTAATTTTTTATTTAGAAATATAGAAATTTAGAACCTAAGTTTTTACATATATTTTTAAAACGTTTGTTTGTTTGTTTTTTATGGGATTTTTTATTTACAAATGCCATCTTTGGGAATATACTAATTTGGTAAAATACAAAATTAGTATCTATGTTGCTAATAATAATTATCGAGTACTTAACATACATAACATGAAGAATACTAATAAAGAATAAAGAGAGAGAAAATTGAAAAAATAACTTTTTTTTTTAGGTTTTTTAATCCTTTTTATGATATTAAAATCAATTTTTTTAAAAAAATTATAAACGGATACTTTTAGAATATAACGCCTGTCAAATTTTTTTTTTTGGAATGAATTTTAATGATTTAATTAGTTATAAGTAAAGACAATTTGTTATATTGACTAAATTTGTGCCAATGTCTTAAAGTATATATAATTTCAAATTACATAGTACATGGAAATATGAGTTACTAATAAACCACAATGTATTAAATAGGCATATTCCTCTTTTTTTTTCTTTCTTTTTTTTCTTTTATCTTAAAATTGTTGACCTTAGTTAATGAAAAAAGATAGATTATCTACAAAGACAGTTGAGTAGAGGAAATGGAATGAATATAGGATTCTTTTGCATAGGATACTTTTGTGGAAACAAATTTATCAACATTTGGATTCCTTTATTGGCTTTTGAGCTGAATTTGGTTAAGCGTTATCCATTTCATGTGTAAGATTTGAATTTCAGAGCTCGTAGTGTTTTATATATTTATTTCCTAGTCTCATAGTTTCATAAACTAAGCTGAACATGAACATGAACCTCTGTAGCTGCCTCTTGTCCTAAAATAACTTGAGCAAGAGCTTAAAGTTCCTAAATGGGGAGGCATGATCCAAGAGGATTCTGTGGGATACTTAATTATTCATAACTAATTGAAATGATACATAATTATTCATAATTAATTAAAAGTATTAGTTGTTGATGGTTTAAAATTATTAGTTTATTAATAATTAGTAAAAAGTTTAAAATCATTGATTGTTAATGGTTTGAAACAAAATTTACTTTATTTTTACTTTTCTATTTTAGGCAATCCTAAATGTATATAAAATTTATTATGCACATGAAATAATTAATCAATTGGAAAGTAATTTTTTTAGCTTCACAACTTGTTTTTTTAAGTCTTGCATAATATTTCTTATGGTATTAAGAAAATCCACTTTTATAGAAAATTTATCCCATAAAATTTTAGATCAAGAGTTCTTTAGAAGATTTGTGTTGGTTAAGTAGTATCACAACGCCAGATGTGAAAAAGGGTAAAGAAGAATTTTTGATCCAAAACTTCTATGGAATATAAATTTTAGTAGGAAATGAATGCTCATACTTTTCTCTGGAGGTGAATTTATTTAATACAAGAGGAAATATTATGCAAGATCGGAAAGAGAAATTTTGAAGCTAAGAAATTGCTTTCTAATTGATTGATTATTTCATTTTCATAATGAGCTTTATATACATTTGTGATTACTTAAAATAGAAAAGTAAAAACTAAGTAAATGGTTTTAAACCATTAGCAATCAATGGTTATAAACGTTTTACTAATTATAAATAAATTAATTTTACACACTACTAAAAAACAGCAGTTTAGTGTTGGTTACAGATCGACGATGTTGTTGGTTACGTGAACGACCTATCTAGAAGCGTCGGTCTGTAACTAATGATATTGCTCAGATGCGTAGGTCTGTGACCGACGCTTCTGAAGTTCAAATGCGTCGGTTTGTAACCGACGCTCCTGAGCCTCAGATGCGCCGGTTACTACACTATAAGAAAAATCACTTTCAAGGGCGACAATATTAGAGGCGACAAGCCTCAGATGCGCCGGTTACTACACTACAAGAAAAATTACTTTCAGGGGCGACAATATGTCGCAATATTAGGGACGACACATTGTAAGTCGCCCATAATATTATGAAAAGTTATTAGGGGTGACAAAATACAATATTAGGGGCGACGTGATGAGATATTTTACTTGAAATTTGGGCACCATTTTAAAATTGGTGAAAAGTATTAGGGACAATATGTCGCCCCTAATATAGCAATATCAGGGACGATATGTTGTAAGTCGCCCCTAATATTATGGAAATTATTAGGGGCGACACGTCATCCCTAATTTGGAGCCGTCGCCACTGATAATCAGATATTTTTCCCAAAATTAAGAGGGAAATTTTGGCGGTGCGTTTTTCTTGTGAAAAGTATGTCGCCCCTAATAATGGGGCTTGTCGCCCCTAATATTTTTATTTACTCCTCTTTCTCTCTGCCCCTCACCAGATGCCTCATTCTGTAACAAAAAAGAAAAGAAAGAAAACCCCCTCACTCTTCCCTCTCTCTCCCTCTCGACGGCTTCGTCTCCCTCTCCACTCTTCCCCCCCTCTCTCGGCTCCGTCTCCCTCTCTCTCTCGACTCCATTCCCTCTCTCTCTCTCTCTTAGCTCCGTCTTCTTCTCCATCGCCACCGCCTTAGAGCCGCCTCCACCACCGCCTCATGGAGCCGCCTCCACCACCGTCTCACAGTGCCGCCACCACCACCTCTGTAAGTATATATATGTGTATATGGGTGCACTCTTAATGGTTACTACTCATGGATAGTTACTTTAATATTAACCATTGGATTAAGATCAATGGTCCATATTTATAGTTGTTAATTAATATTTCTATAAATAAATTTTGATTTTTCAAATTTTTGGAAGGTTTACTTGATGAAAAAAATGTATTTATTATGAAAATATAATATTGTAAACTTTTCATTTTTCAAATACATGTCAATTTTTAAATATAGCTAGTGTCTCTCATTGGTTGGACACAACCTTAATTATGGCAAAAGAAAAATAACTAAATTCGAAATTAATGTAGAAAAAAAAATATTTACCTATTGGTGACTTGCTATACCAAGTCACTATGTTATCAAATCATCATAATTGTTAGTACCCATCTATGGGTAGTAACCATTGAGAAGTCTTCCATGTGTATATATATGTATATATATTAGTTTTATCTATTTATTTATGTATTATATAAATATATATTAGTTTATTTATTTATTTATGTATTTATTATATAAATATATATAATGTGCCGTGTGTAATAATATATTTATAATTTTATTTATTTATTTATGTGTTTATTTTATAAATATATATAATGTGTGTCATGGTGTGTATGTATATTTATAGTTCATTTATTTATTTATATTATTTTTTTATAACTATGTATATTATGTTTGTGTAGAAATTGAAGGGGTATCTTTTGGAAAATTTGTGATTAGGATATCTCTAATTTTGTGGCATCAAGGTATTTATTAATTTTATAATTTTGCTTAATAATTTTAATTAATATGTGAATTTGTGTAAAAAAATATTATGTTTTTAGTGTTGTTAATATGTAAGTAAGAAAATAAATAAATAAATAATTATATAATTTAATAATAATATGTGTGTAGACTGTTTTTAATATATTTATAGAAAAATATATTGTGAATATGTGTAGAAAAATATTATTTTATGTTATTGTTATTATTAAACATAAATAATACCAATGTTGTGTGATTTTATTTTGGACCGTTATTGCCTAAATTATTATTATTATTATTATTATTATTATGGGTACAATAATAATGATAATTTTACATAGGTTAATTATATGATGGTATGGTAATATACATAATATAATTAATTTAGTTTAGCATATATATTTTATGTGTAGGTTTTTTTAATGATTTGGGAATACATTAGGATGAATGTGATTATATATTTTTTTATCATTAGAGAATTCCCTAAGTTAGAATAACTAAGAAAGAAAAGTTTCCCTTTATTAGGAATCCCGAAATTCTGGACCTAGTCTCAGTAAAACTGGTGTAACTAAAAGCTGTAGGAGTTCGATCTACAACTTTTGTTAAATAGAGTTTTCCTTAAAACAAAACGAATATGAGTCAAAATGGGGGCCCAAGCTACGAGATATTTTAGGTTGCGATGTTATTTTAGGATTTTGATTTAGGGTAAGAATGTAAGGGAAAAATGAATATTGGGGATTCATTTTTTCTTGGGGATACGAAAATACAGAGAGGAAAAGAAGAGAAGAGCTCGTGGAAGGAGATGAAGAAAAGAGAAAGAATTCGAAAATTCTAGAGAGAGAATGTGAGAGGATTTTTGGGTTTGAGAGCCTTGGGGAGTGCTGAGTTGTTTTGAATGATTTAGAAACACTCATTGGCGTCAAACAAAAGTTTTAGATATGACAAAAAGGGTGGAGAGTGAGTGTTTCAAAAATCACAATTTTTTAACCTTAAAAATGATGTTCTTGAGTGATTTCGGGTGTGCGAGTGTTTGGAAGTGATTTGTGTTCGTGGATGATGTTATAATACCTTAGGGGACCCTAAGAGTTGATTTTGACATAAAGAAACGGAGCAAGAGGGGTTGGAATGAAAATTTACATTTGTGAACTCCAATTTTTTCGGTACACCAGCGTGGGGAAGACAACATCGTTACGGTCATTGTGTGATGTCTTTTCTTTGCTTTTGGGCTGGCGTGAGGTGCTGAAATTATTGGAAAGGTTTTCCAATTGGTTAGGGGGTCCAAAACACAGCAGAGAGAGGATTAGGCACTCACCACCGCCTGAGAAGGTCAAATTCTGGCTGGCCACCAGTTTTGCAATTTTTGAGGTTTAAATCTAATTTGTTTTTTCTTGCTTCTTGGTCCTGTTTTATGTGCTTAAATGTTTGGTGATGATTGTGTGTTGATTTGGGAATTTTATGATGATTATTTAAATTATTATGAATTATTTATTTACTTATTTTCTTAAACATAATTGTGAAAAATATCTATGTGATTATGGGATTTTTATTGGGTTCATTACTGATTTTGGACACCCTAGAAAAAAGTGTATGATGGTATGCTATTTTATGAAATTGTTTGTTGATAAAACATTTATTAAATAGAATTTAATTAAATAAGTTCAGATGTGATTGTACCTACTGTTTTGCCACTGAAAAATATTGCTTAAATATTTGAAATTGATCTAGTCACATGCTAGGGTCTTGTTTAACCAAGGGTTAATTATTTGTCATGTTTATATTTATTAAAGATGTGAGTTTTTGAGCATAAAAATTGGTTATATTGCACGAATCTTTCAAATATATTTTTGGGCTGTATAATATGATTTTTCAATGTTAAAAAATTATATTGAAACTGATTTTGAAGTTGTAGATTATTAAATAACTATTTTTTAATTTAATTATGACAATTATTCATTAAATGAAATTTAAATAAATTAATTATGAAAATGTGTGTACTCACTGTTTTAATATTATTTTACGGGTTGTAAAATAATGTTGAAAATGTCAGAAATGATTTTAGAAACATGTTTGGGATTTGTTTTAGGGCGGGTAATTAATGTATAATTTTTTATGCATTAAAATTGTTATTTTTGGCATAAAATCTTGAATATGATGCATGCTTACTATTTGAATATTTTGTAGTAAGCTAAATTGATTTTTGAATCATTTCAAGCCATTTCAAAGTATAAGAAATGTCATTTTGAGTGAAGAAAATAGTTTTTTGGAATTAATTGGTAATTTGTGAATAATTGGGGAATTATCAAGAAACTTTAAATATAATTTGGTAAATTATATTTTAAGGCTTAAATTTTACTTTTGGAAATAAGATAAGCCTTAGAGGTGGTTTAAAATAAATTAAATTATTGGCATGAAATAGGTGAACTTTGAGCTAAAAAAAGTATTTTGTAATTGTTACGTAAAAAGTTTATCTATGAACACATGTGTTATGTTAGAATGATCATTATGGTCTAATTAGGTTACATGAAGGTCATGCATGATAATTTGTGATGTGCTTGTAGACCTATTATCGAAATTAGGTCATGTATTGCTTGAAACTATTTTTGTTTTGATGCTTGAATGTATTTTGAGTTTCGATACCATCTTGTGAGTGTTTAGGGCCTCATTTGTGGCAAGGAACTTCAACAAGAGGGTTTGGAAAGAGGAATAGATTTTCATGAATAAGGTAAGAAGAGTGGACATATCTGTACACAGGGTGTATGTTTAAACATACAACTTTGTTTTATGGTTTGTTATTTTATGTATTGTGATTGGATATATTACAATGGTATTGCTAGCATGAAAATAGTGTTTGGGGTGGCTAGATAGTTTACATGCTTATATGATAGAGTATAGGCGTGTTTAATGTAACTGTTGCTTGTGTGAGTACACTACTTGCAGGTATTATCATGGGTGAGTACAATTCATGGTAAGGAGATGAGAATGCAAGGTGTGAGTATAGTAAAAGGTAGAGAAAGTTACATTTCATGTCTGATCAACATGGATGGGCGTTGATTATCGTATGTGAGTACAATGTGCGATATGAGACTATGATGTATGTATGTGAGTACAACACACATTAAATATTTACTGTGATATTGTGTTTATATCACATGTGGTTAGTTGTGAAGTTATCATTTATGCTTATGTTATCTTGTTAGGGGAGGGGGGTTATGTCTTACATAGTTCTTCTTATATAGCTTTAGCTCACGGGTACTATGACTCACAATGCGATGATGATACATGTTAGTGGGAGGATCAAAAAAGTTTTATGTTTTATAAAGAAAACTTATTATTTTTTTTTGTAACTTAAACAATTTGATTGTTTTTGAATTTTTAAGTATTTTGTAAGCTAAATCATGATTTGTATAATTATGTATTCAAATCACTTTTATTTTAAATAGTGGGATCCCATGTATTAGTTTTAATTCACTAAATGAGTCTTTTACGTCATAAAGAGGTTAATGTTTTAATACAGACTTGTAAGTGACATCTTGGGAAATCGGGGCATTACAATACCGTCCGCTGTAAAAAAAAAGAAAAAAAAAACCTACAAAAATTCATCATTTATTTGATTTTGGTCAAAATTTAGCAAGAAGAAAATTATTTTATTACAATTCAAAAAATTAATTATTTTTAAATCTCATGTGTGACACTTTACTATATAATATAATATAATATAATATAATATATTAATTAAAATTATATTGGCTTTAAAAAAACTAAGGTGAAAGGGTATCTTATTTAAAAATTATTTGACCAAAATTAAGTGCATGGTTAATTTTATTATGTTTTATCAAACATAAAGTTTTAATTGAATTTTTTAAAAGATAAAATCAAATATAATATTAAGCTACTAAATAAATTTGTTTTGTCCTTTTTCTAATTGTTCATATAATATTAAAGGAGATTTTTCACATTTATGATTTTTATACTAAAGATTTACAAAAATATGGGGAAAAAACTTTTCCCAAATTCTATGGGACAAAATTAAATGAAAATTGAAAACTTATGGGAAAATCCTACTAACTAATAAAACGGAAAAAAAAAATGTCAAACCAAATATAGATCAGAGAAGCATGGGCACATTCGACTTCAATACAAATCTAGAAAAATGCGATTGCCAAAAAGCTCTCAGCCACAAAGTTCCGATAAAGGCCAATCAAAATCGGCACTTGTTAATTCTCCAACAAATTTAGTGATCATAAGTTGAAGCTTGGATCGATTTCTGATCTCCATCCAAACTTTGGATCAAATTTCTGATCTTCACCACCAAATCCAGCGTCTTCGACATCCTACAACAATGCTCTCCAATCAAGAAAACAAGAAACAAAAAGAATTATTAATAATTGGATTCAATCAGATAATATCCAGCAAACAATCCATCTTCTGCAGAATATATATCTATGATAAAAATAATTTCCCAATCAACATATGTAACGCCCTAGTTACCCCAGAACAGTTACGGTGAACGGTGGACCGGAAATTTGACTCACTACCCGAGTCCTTTGGTCAAAAACGTGCTCTAAGTGTAATTAACAGGTTAAGGTATAAAACTCATAAAAAGGAAATGAATATTTTCATTACAAACTGCTCTGCATAGCTAATCAAAACATTCACAAGATGTTCTCAGTACAAAATGGTCATTACTGTTTTAAATTTACAATCCCGCCGACCTAAGCGGCAAAAATAGGGTGAACCCCCTAGTTCCTCTGAGAACTCCTTGGCTGTGGTGGTCAAGCGGCCGCATATGTACACATCACCACCTAAGCTCTCCACTCAAGGCTAGGTGAGCTTTTCTTTTTCCTTACCTGCACCACATAGCACCCATGAGCCAAAGCTCAGCAAGAAAACATAACATTATATGTAAACATTATCAAACGATTATCATTATAATCACACTGAGCATAAAGCTTTCAAACAAATAAGTGAATATCACTTGAGGTCCTGATAAACCATACTGAGTGACTGACAAGCAAGTCACTAATTCAAATGGAAAAGTGTCTGCTAGGTAAGCCACTAGCCTTCAACAGGTTCTGATAAACCATACTGAGTGACTGACAAGTATGTCACTGTTTCAAGTGGGAGAGTGGCAGCTAGGTAAGCCACTAGCCTCCAAGCGCATATTTCATTCATCGACCTTCGAGGTCGGTCTGGCATTAATGCTCTCTGAGTCATTCAATGCTGATAGTCGATTAGATCTAATCTTTGTTGGCTTGCATTAACACGCTAAGGCCATCCTGACTAATGAGTCAGCGCAATGTGACCAGTGCCCAGTACCACTGCCGAACCTGACTAATAAGTCATAACTTCACAGTTGATACTAGCACCTTTGCCAAATTTTACTAATGAATCAGTACCATGCACAAGTGAGCAACATATGCTAAACATTCTATATTCAATCCGTGTCCATATTTACACAACCAACATGCCTCATGAATTTCCATGCATGTCACACTTGGGGTGCAGTTTCCTTACCTCTGGTTCAAGCTAGAATGAATAAAAGAACGACTCCTGAGAACGATCAACCTTTTGGTCCTTTAGCGGTAACCTGGTCATAACTAATCATGGGATTCCATCAATAAAATGAATAATAAAAGGTTTCCAAACCAAAACCTAACCTCCGAGACATCAAACACTACTCAACCGGGTAGTAGGTTCGACCCCGAGGCCTTAGGCTTGAATCCCCAAGCTAAAAACCCCATTATGGCCAAAAATGCCTTAAGGGCCGCGACCCTCCCCAGTTGCGCCGCGACGCGCCCCTCTAACAGAGGCAACCCTCTCTGCCAGACGCCAAGGGCCGCGGCGCACCACGACCATGCCGCGGCGCCCAGCCCAGACCAGCCAAAATGACAGCACGCACCATCAAACTTTCCCCTGCGTTTTCCCTTGGAACCAAGCCCTGTAACCAGCTCCAAACCTCCTCCAAACACTCAATTTAACCTCTAAACATCACCCATAACTCACCCTCATCAAAACCTAAGCTAAAATTCAATCAAAACCTCTTCAAATCCAACTATCAACAAGAATCCATAAGCTGAAAAACTAAAGGAAAAACAGAGCACAACCAGAAACCAATGACTAAAACTCACCTCAAATCCAAATTTGAACCTTTTTCAATGGCTGTACCAAGTCCACAAATCCAGCCCTTGGATTTCCTAGCTTGAAACCCCACTTTGAGCTCAAAAACACCAAAGGAAAGATGAAGGAGAATGATGTACGGGAAGAAGAAAGAGAAACCCTGTTTTTGCTCTGTTCTTTCTACAACCATCCAAAGCCATATAAATCCAAACTCAAATGACTAAAATACCCCTAGGTCTTTTAAGGCTTCTAAAACCATTTCAAGGGTAAAATTGGTACTTTCCACTTATCCCGTTAATCATAATTAACGCTTCCCAATTCCCGCTAATCTCATTATTCTCAAACACCAATAATTCACATCCCGTTACCCTTTAATGCCCGGTAACACTCTAATCATTAAAAAGACCCCGAGACTCACCCCGAGCCTAAGCCTGTTATGACCAAACCGATATTTAACATACCATGATCGTCTCATGCCGAATGGCTCGAACAAACCCACATCATAATGTGGTCTCAAAGTATATCACCAACATGCATCCAAGTAAACAATTCACCCTCAACGGGCCAAATTACCATCACACCCCTGTAATTAGAAATATGGACTCACATGCATGCATTTCACATCATATTATAATATAATCAATATATACATGCATTTTATCAATTAATAAACATAATTAAGCAAGTATGGCCCTCTCGGCCTACTATTCATGTCTTTAAACACATCGGAGAATTCGGGGCATTACAACTATCCCCTCCTTACTGAAATTTCTTCATCGAAATTTACCTGAACAGCTCGGGATACTGACTCTACATATCTGACTCCAGCTCCCAGGTCGCCTCCTCGACCTTGCTGTTCCTCCACAATACCTTAACCAAAGGTATTGTCTTATTCCTGAGGACCTTGTCCTTTCTGTCAAGTATCTGAACTGGCTGCTCCTTAAAGGAGAGATTTGGCTCAAGCTCCAGATCTTCATAACTCAGAATATGGCCCACATCAGATACATACCTCCGAAGAGCTGATACATGGAATACATTATGCACGGCAGACAACGCCGGAGGCAAAGCCAATCTGTAAGCCACCTGACCAATCCTCTCCAGGATCTCAAATGGACCTACAAACCTAGGACTCAGTTTGCCTTTCTTCCCAAACCTTCTCACCCCTTTCCATGGCGAGACTCTGAGGAAGACATAGTATCCTACCTGGAATCCATGTTCCTGCGCTTGGGATCTGCATAACTCTTCTGTCTACTCTGAGAAGCAAGCATTCTAGCTCTAATCTTCTCAATAGCCTCACTGGTCCTTTGAACTGCCTCAGGACCTAAGTATCTCCTTTCTCCTGTCTCATCCCAATGAATGGGAGATCTGCACTTCCTACCACACAGCATCTCATAAGGTGCTACTCCAATGGTAGATTGGTAACTGTTGTTGTAGGAGAATTCTATCAAAGGCAGATACTTACTCCAAGATCCACCGAAATCCAGCACACATGCTCTCAGCATATCCTCCAAAATCTGGATCGTCCTCTCAGATTGCCCATCTGTCTGAGGATGATAACCTGTACTGAACTTCAACCGTGTCCCCATGGCTTTCTGCGAACTTCCCCAGAACTTGGAAGTAAAAGTGGGGTCCCGATCTGACACGATCGACCTAGGTGCACCATGGAGCCGCACGATCTCTTTCACATAGAGATCTGCATACTGATCAACTGTATATGTAGTCCTCACTGGCAGAAAGTGAGCTGACTTGGTGTAGCGATCCACTATCACCCAAATAGAATCATGCTGACCAGTAGTCCTGGGTAAGCCCACCACAAAGTCCATTGTGATGTCTTCCCACTTCCACTCTGGGATATCCAGAGGCTGCAATAACCCTACCGGCCTCTGATGTTCAGCCTTGACCTGTTGACATGTCAAGCACTTAGCCACATACTTTACTACATCTCTCTTCATCCCCGGCCACCAATATAACGATCTCACATCCTGGTACATCTTTGTGGTGCCTGGATGCAAAGAGTAAGGTGTAGTATGAGATTCATCCAGAATCTCTCGCCTTAATGCAGTGTCTAACGGAACACATATCCGCCCCTTGTATCTCAACAAGCCTACTTCAGACACTGTATAATCTCTGGATGCTCCAGCCAGAACATCCTCTCTAATCTTGATCAGTTGTGGATCACTCAACTGACCTTCTTTAATCCTTTCTAACAGTGTAGACTGTAGCGTAATGTTAGCCAACTGGCCCACCAGCAACTCTATACCAGCTCTGGTCATATCATCTGCTAACTCTATGGCTATCAGCCTCATACCATGAATCTGCCCTGGACCTTTCTGGCTCAAAGCATCAGCTACCACGTTGGTTTTTCCTGGATGATACAAAATCTCACAATCATAATCTTTTACTAACTCCAGCCAACGCCTTTGCCTTATATTCAGGTCTTTCTGGGTGAAGAAGTACTTCAGGCTCTTGTGGTCTGTATAGATCTCACACTTCTCTCCATAGAGATAATGCCTCCATATCTTCAAAGCAAAAACCACAGCCGCCAACTCCAAATCATGAGTAGGATATCTCTTTTCATACTCCTTCAACTGACGAGAAGCATAAGCAATAATCTTCTCTGATTGCATCAAAACACAGCCCAAACCCTGATGAGAAGCATCACAGTAAATCACAAACTTCTCCTGGTCTATCGGAAGACTCAGAATCGGAGCTATAATCATCCTTTGTTTCAACTCCTGGAAGCTGTTCTCACATTTATCTGACCACACAAACTTCTGACTCTTGCGTGTCAGCTCAGTCCACGAAGTAGCAATCTTTAAGAACCCTTCCACGAAACACCTATAATACCCTGCCAACCCAAGGAAACTTCTAACCTCAGAAGCATTCTTCGGCCTTGGCCAAACTCTAACCGCTTCAATATTTGCTGGATCTACTTTAATCCCCTCCTTACTGACAATGTGTCCAAGAAAGGATACCTGAGACAACCAGAATTCACACTTCTTGAACTTTGCAAACAACCTGTGTTCTCTCAGTCTCTGTAGAACCAACCCCAGATGCTGCTCATGCTCCAACTCAGTCTGAGAATATACCAGAATATCATCGATGAAGACGATCACAAACTGGTCTAAGTAATCCTTGAACACTTTGTTCATCATATCCATAAGAGCAGCAGGGGCATTAGTCAATCCAAATGACATAACTAGAAACTCATAATGCCCATACCTGGTACGAAAAGCGGTCTTCGGTATGTCTCCCTCCTTGACCCTCAACTGATGATAACCAGAACGAAGGTCGATCTTAGAGAATACCTTCTTACCTTGCAGCTGATCGAACAGATCATCTATCCTTGGCAAAGGATATCGGTTCTTAATTGTCAACTTATTCAGTTCTCTGTAATCTATACACATCCTCAGAGAACCATCTTTCTTCTTCACAAATAGAACTGACGCACCCCAAGGTGAAGAGCTAGGTCTGATAAAACCCAAGTCTAACAGCTCTTGCAACTGTACCTTTAATTCTTTCAACTCAGCTGGGACCATTCTGTATGGTGTTGTAGACACTGGCTCCGTCCCTGGTGCCAGTTCTATAACGAACTCAATTTCCCTGTGTGGTGGCAAGCCTAGAAAATCTTCTGGAAACACATCCAGAAACTCACATACAAGTATAGTATCCTCTGGTCTCACTGGCATGACCTGAGTGGTGTCAACCACACTGGCTAAGAATCCAATGCAACCTCTCTGCAGTAGATCCCTAGCCCTCAACACAGAAATCATAGGAATGCGGGGTCCATGCACAGTACCAACAAACACAAAAGGATCCTCACCTTCAGACTCAAAGGTGACCATCTTCCTTCTGCAGTCAATAGTTGCCCCATACTTTGCCAACCAATCCATACCCAGTATCATATCAAAGTCAGTCATAACTAACTCTATCAAGTCCACTGACAACTCTCTGCCCTCTACTGTCACTGGCAAAGATCTGACCCATCTTCTAGATACCACTAATTCACCAGTGGGTAACAAAGTACCAAACCCCACAGCATAAAAATCACAAGGTCTACACAACCTATCAATAATGCTACTAGCAACAAAAGAATGTCTAGCACCAGAATCAATCAATACATTATAAGCGGTTCCTGCACTAAGAAGCTGACCTGTAACAACTGAGGGAGAAGCCTCAGCTTCTGCTTGAGTCAACGTGAACACTCGAGCTGGGGCCAAGCTGTCCACCTTTCTGGGTTCTTCTTTCCCTATCCGAGGGCAATCTTTCTTAAGATGACCCACCGCTCCACACAAGTAGCAGGCCTTTGCCCTACACTCTCCCAAATGGCGCCTCTTGCACCTAGGGCATTCAGGACGAGTCTTCCAGGCTTCACTACCCCCAGGACGACCCATTGTAATACCACGGGGTCTCCTGTCAGGACTTGGAACTGGGAAGGTATCAGGAACCTTCCTCTTCTGATCACTGGGGCCAACACCCCTACCATTTCCCACAAATGGAGGAACTATCCTTCTGAAATCCTTTCTGGCTGCACTAACACGCCAGATCTTGGTCTCTGCACTCTCAGCTGTGAGTGCCTTCTCCACCACCTGTGCATAAGTAGTGACTCCTGCCACAGTGGTGATGCGAACGTCACGGGCTAACCTGGGTTGTAGCCCCTGGAGGAATCTCTCTCTCCTGGTCCCATCAGTGGGCACCAATTCCTTGGAAAACTTTGCCAAACGGTCAAACTTTAAGGCATACTCAGTTACTGATAAGCGTCCCTGAAATAGCCTCATAAATTCATCGGCCTTCGCCGCTCTAATAGCGTCATTATAGTACTTCTCATTAAACAAGGTCTGAAACTCCTCCCAGCTCAGGAGATTAACATTCTTGGTCTGGCCAATCACTTCCCACCAAATCTGGGCATCTTCCCGAAACATATAGGTAGCACAGACCACCCTCTCACTACCAACTACCCTCATAAAGTCAAGAATAGTGGTAATCATGCTCATCCATTGTTCAGCCTTGGTAGGATCTGCACTGCCTTCAAACACAGGAGGTTGTTGCTTCCTGAACCAATCATAAAGAGGTTCCAATCTGTTTCCAACCTCAGGCAGCTGCCCAGTAACTGGCACCGACACAGAAGGTACCTCTGCAACACTGGCCACTATAGGTACTTGCTGCTGTCTCAGGAGACGAAGCTCCTCTCCATATTTTAACACTGTAGCCTGCAATTCCTCAAACAACTGCTGCCAGTTTGCAGGTGTTGGCTGTGGAATTTGGGATTGGTCATTCTCTTGACCCTAACTGTTATTATTCTGGCCTGGATCACTCTGGCCAGCTAACACGTTAGTCTGCCCTGGGTTCATTCTGTCACTGATACCTTACTGAAACAATAATCAATACGGTCAGTCAGGTAGTAATAACTAAACCTCTTGCCGCCTCACGGTCCAAGAACAAGCAGACAATTATCATATTCTACAGTCATTCAATATTCACAAACAGATACATGTTTATGGCACTCATCACTCAGCATGTATCACATAACAGTTCATAATATTTCAGGGACACAAGGCCAACACAGTGTCTCATGCATACAGGTAAAGCATTTGCACCACATTTAGGCAGTTATGCACATAACTACATAAATAGTTACCAAACAATGAGTCGAGCTTGACTTTAGTGATGTGTGTACATGCCCAGCCAGTCTACAGGAACCTTAACCTTGGCATTGCTCTGATACCAAGTTGTAACGCCCTGGTTACCCCAGAACAGTTACGGTGAACGGTGGATCGGAAATTTGACTCGCTACCCGAGCCCTTTGGTCAAAAACGTGCTCTAAGTGTAATTAACAGGTTAAGGTATAAAACTCATAAAAAGGAAATGGATATTTTCATTACAAACTACTCTGCAGAGCTAATCAAAACATTCACAAGATGTTCTCAGTACAAAATGGTCATTACTGTTTTAAATTTACAATCCCGCCGACCTAAGCGGCAAAAATAGGGTGAACCCCCTAGTTCCTCTGAGACCTCCTTGGCCGTGGTGGTCAAGCGGCCGCATATGTACACATCACCACCTAAGCTCTCCACTCAAGGCTAGGTGAGCTTTTCTTTTCCCTTACCTGCACCACATAGCACCCATGAGCCAAAGCCCAGCAAGAAAACATAACATTATATGTAAACATTATCATTATAATCACACTGAGCATAAAACTTTCAAACAAATGAGTGAGTATCACTTGAGGTCCTGATAAACCATACTGAGTGACTGACAAGCAAGTCACTAATTCAAATGGAAAAGTGTCTGCTAGGTAAGCCACTAGCCTTCAACAGGTTCTGATAAACCATACTGAGTGACTGACAAGTATGTCACTGTTTCAAGTGGGAGAGTGGCTGCTAGGTAAGCCACTAGCCTCCAAGCGCATATTTCATTCATCGACCTTCGAGGTCGGTCTGGCATTAATGCTCTCTAAGTCATTCAATGCTGATAGTCGATTAGATCTAATCTTTGTTGGCTTGCGTTAACACGCTAAGGCCATCCTGACTAATGAGTCAGCGCAATGTGACCAGTGCCCAGTACCACTGCCGAACCTGACTAATAAGTCACAATTTCACAGTTGATACTAGCACCTTTGCCAAATCTGACTAATGAATCAGTACCATGCACAAGTGAGCAACATATGCTAAACATTCTATATTCAATCAGTGTCCATATTTACACAACCAACATGCCTCATGAATTTCCATGCATGTCACACTTGGGGTGCAGTTTCCTTACCTCTGGTTCAAGCTAGAATGAATAAAAGAACGACTCCTGAGAACGATCAACCTTTTGGTCCTTTAGCGATAACCTGGTCATAACTAATCATGGGATTCCATCAATAAAATGAATAATAAAAGGTTTCCAAACCAAAACCTAACCTCCGAGACATCAAACACTACTCAACCGGGTAGTAGGTTCGACCCCGAGGCCTTAGGCTTGAATCCCCAAGCTAAAAACCCCATTCTGGCCAAAAATGCCTTAAGGGCCGCGACCCTCCCCAGTTGCGCCGCGGCGCGCCCCTCTAACAGAGGCAACCCTCTCTGCCAGACGCCAAGGGCCGCGGCGCACCACGACCATGCCGCGGCGCCCAGCCCAGACCAGCCAAAATGACAGCACGCACCATCAAACTTTCCCCTGCGTTTTCCCTTGGAACCAAGCCCTGTAACCAGCTCCAAACCTCCTCCAAACACTCAATTTAACCTCTAAACATCACCCATAACTCACCCTCATCAAAACCTAAGCTAAAATTCAATCAAAACCTCTTCAAATCCAACTATCAACAAGAATCCATAAGCTGAAAAACTAAAGGAAAAACAGAGCACAACCAGAAACCAATGACTAAAACTCACCTCAAATCCAAATTTGAACCTTTTTCAATGGCTGTACCAAGTCCACAAATCCAGCCCTTGGATTTCTTAGCTTGAAACCCCACTTTGAGCTCAAAAACACCAAAGGAAAGATGAAGGAGAATGATGTACGGGAAGAAGAAAGAGAAACCCTGTTTTTGCTCTGTTCTTTCTACAACCATCCAAAGCCATATAAATCCAAACTCAAATGACTAAAATACCCCTAGGTCTTTTAAGGCTTCTAAAACCATTTCAAGGATAAAATTGGTACTTTCCACTTATCCCGTTAATCATAATTAACGCTTCCCAATTCCCGCTAATCTCATTATTCTCAAACACCAATAATTCACACCATGTTACGCTTTAATGCCCGGTAACACTCTAATCATTAAAAACACCCCGAGACTCGCCCCGAGCCCCGAGCCTAAGCCTGTTATGACCAAACCGATATTTAACATACCATGATCGTCTCATGCCGAATGGCTCGAACAAACCCACATCATAATGTGGTCTCAAAGTATATCATCAACATGCATCCAAGTAAACAATTTACCCTCAACGGGCCAAATTACCATCATACCCCTGTAATTAGAAATATGGACTCACATGCATGCATTTCACATCATATTATAATATAATCAACATATACATGCATTTTATCAATTAATAACATAATTAAGCAAGTATAGCCCTCCCGGCCTACTATTCACGCCTTTAAACACATCGGAGAATTCGGGGCATTACAACATAGGTCAATGGTCACGTTGGGCTACCTGTCTGGAGTTTTTTTTAGAACTTGTGATTCACTCAGAGATAAAGAGGTGGAAAAGCTACTGATGTTGATGTGGACAAAAAAATGGGTGCATAAAGGAAGTCTTCTGTCAAATGAGTCAACTTTTGAGCGGCTATTGACTACTTGGACAAATTTAGAAAAGCTAACTCAAGTAATGTTCTATCCTCAAGAATTCAAACTATGGTAATTGAATGAGACTGTCTCAATGCTATCATATTTGAAATCAATAGATGACCTTGCTTCTACTTGTGGGGTTGGCATAAGAGATATTAGAAAATTATATGTAATAGATTTAGATATGTTGAATATTGTCATTGTCCAAGGAAAGACAATAGAGCTGCTCTTGCCCTTGTTCAATTGATTATCACCTTGGATTCTAATATAGTTTGGTGGCCTAGTTTTCCAAGTGCAATTTCATTTTATGTAATTATTGTCTATCTTTGATCAATGAAATTATTACCATAAAAAAACAGTTAACAATTCTTTTGCATTTACAATTTATAGAAGTTTTATTGAAATTGAAAAAAAATGAAACAAGCAAAAATAAATACATTAACATAAATTAAAAAATATCAAATGACAATCTTGAATGGGGTTTTGAATATTCAAGACATTCTTATAAAATCTTCAAACTTTGGAATTGATCATGACACATATACTTATTGAAATAATCAGTAATAACAAGGCAACCAGTTACCTTGAACACAAAAAAGTCAGATACTGGAAAATACATTAAAAAAGTAACTAGTTACCTATAACTTACCTCTACTAATTACTTAATTATTCTCAAAATCCGTTGAGACCAAAATTTTTGAGTTTGATTAATATATTTTTTATGGTACTAAGTTCATCAAAAGGAGTAACCAATTACCGATATGTAAATTGTTAACTTGGATTAGTATGAAATTATCTAGAGTAAGCAATTACCAAAACAAATATCAAAGAAGAAAGTAACCAATTATATGGGGTAATAATATATTATATGGGGTAATAGGTTACCCTGATATCAAAAAAACTTAACTTGAATCAGTAAAACACTATTTGGGGTAACTAGTTACCTTGCTTTTAAAAAAGCTTAATTAAATTCATAAAACACTACAAGGCATAACTCGTTCCCCTATTATTAAAAAAAATCTTAACTTGAATCAGTAAATCATTATCTGGGATAATTGGTTACCTTACTTTATTAAAAACTTAACTTGAATTCATAAAACACTATATAGCGTAGCTAGTTACCCTTTATTAAAAAAAAAACTTAACTTGAATTAGTTAAACATTATCTGGGGCAAATTGTTACCTTGCTTTAATTAATAATAAAAGAAATTAACTTGAAACCATAAAACACTGTATGGCGTAACTGATTACCCTTCCTATAAACTAAATCACTATTATCAATATATGTTTTTAAAACTAAGGTAACTGGTTACCATATATCTTCAAATTTGCAATAGGTAACTGGTTAGCTTAACGTTCTGATATGTGTATATTTATGGGTTCTTATGGTAACCGGTTACCTTCACGTTTTGGTATGGATGTATATTTCCGGGCTAGGTAACCGGTTGCCTCCACGTTCTGATATATGTGTATATTTTTTGGTTATAAGATAAGATCATGTCTTTTTTTCCTTCAAATTTAATGTTTCTTTTCATATTTAATATAACTAACTCGTCACCCCTCATATGGTAACTGATTACCCCTATTATAGCAGAATGTTACTTCTCTCAGGGTATCTGGTTACCCTTCCTGATACATGCTATTTAACCTAGCTCTAGGATTATTTTTACATAACTGTCAAAGATCAATTAAGTAACTGATTACCTTACCAATGATTTGAAAAAAAAATGTACAATCTAAAAAAATGAAAAAAAAAGTTTATAATAAATAAAAAAAATTAAACACAATTCATATTTAAAAAAAAAAATTGCAAAACAAACAAAGTAAAATTTAATATAAAATTAGTTATATAAATATAATATAAAAAACAAATAAGCTAAAAAAAATAATAATCAAATTACAAACACATCATTCCAAATTAATAAAACTTGATTAAAAGTAAAATTATGGCATAAAACAACTTTTATACAAAAATATGGGAAAATAAACCCATAAAAGTGAAATTTTTAAAAAAAGCCATAGATTAACTTTTTTTTTTTTTGAAAAAATTATATTTTTGCAAACTCTATTAAAAATCTCATATAAAATGTAATTTCAAAATTCAATGAAAACATTCGGTAAAAAAAATAGTGCAAAATAATAAACATAAAACTTGCACAATCATATTAATAGTGACAACAAAAGCAGAGTACAATTAAATTAACCATATTTGGCCGACTGGACAAGACTATTAATGATGTTAAGCTCTTAATAACTCACTTAATTGTTACATTTGATAAGAAAGAGTTTGACTACTGGTTCAAGTTCCCTCTATTAATCAATAATAGTGAACCAAAGTGTGCTTAAAGAATATTATTCAAAATTCAAAAGGGCAATGGACTAAGCCTAGCCTTGGGGACACAAACCAAGGAATGAGCCCTTGGGAGGGTCAAGCCAGGTCCCTCGTCCATATTAACACTTCCATTCACTTTCCACTCAAAGCATTGGAGCATTGAAGCAAGGCTTGTATGAACAATTTGCAATCCAAGAGTAGTACCAGGGCACACTCTTCTTCCACTCCCAAATGGCAAAAGTTGAAAGTGTTGTCCTCTAACATCTACTTGCCTGAAATTTTCACTTCCTTCTTCATTATAAAACCTCTCTGGCTTGAACTCAAGTGGGCTTTCCCAGTGGTTTGGGTCCTTGCTGATGGCCCAAACATTGATCAACAATCGAGTATTCTCTTTAATCTCATAGCCATCAATAGCACACGTTTCAGAGGCTACTCTGCTCAATATTGGGCCAGGTGGGTGAAGTCTTAGTGTCTCTTTCACAATAGCTTGAATGTAAGGAAAGTTGGCCACATCTGACTCTTCTACTAGTCTTGTTTTGCCAACTACAGAATCAACTTCTTCCATTGCTTTCTTCATTATTTTTGGGTGGTTTATCAGCTCAGCTAGGGCCCATTCCAAAGTAATGGAAGATGTGTTTGTCCCAGCTACAAATACGTCCTGTAAAATGATGATTAAAAATCGATAAAACAATGTAAAAGCATTTAAAAAAGTGACTGTATATTAATAAAAATCAATCATCCTTTAATTAATTAATTTAATAGTTCAAATAGTCAGGCTTTTAAAAAAAAGAATATACGTCAGCCATTTGAATTTGTCAATGATTCAGATTGAAAGCAGTTATATATTCATGGCGATAATTCTATATAATCTTGGAGTTAAAGCAAAAATATATATATATATATATATAAACTTTGGAGTAAAATATAGTCAAATTTAGGCTCTGCGCCAAACAACCTTTTTGTATATACGTAATAGGCCGTGCACGTATGCCAATAAACCTAAGTATTCATGTACAATTCTCAAAACTTGACACTCATCACTAGCAATTTGATCATATGAATTGTGAATTATTTTTTATTCAGAAAACAAGAGATTAAAGAGAAAAAATTAACAGACGACACATGCATATATAATGATTCATATGTGTAAATAAACATAATTATGCAACGTACCAGGAAGAATGATTTAATGTTTTCTTTGGTTAATTGGACATTATCGGTGCCCTCTTCATCAGAGATTTGAAGCAAAATATCCAGGAAGTCTCTTGGAACATGATTTTCTCCAATCCTCTCTGCTCTATGCTCTTTGATGATATTCTCAATCAAGTTGTCAAACTTGTCATGAATCACCTTACTCTTTTTCTTAAGTCCCTGCAAGTCTAAGTTCTTACAGAACCAAATGAAATCCGAAACATTAAAAGTTCCAACAATTTCAGCTGATCCATTGATTGCCTCAGTGATCTCATCAGCTTCATCATCATTATGGGCACACCTTTTGCTCATGATCATTCTCGATATGATATTGTTTGTAAGCTTTTTCAGCTCTTTCCCAACATCAACGGATTCATTTGACTCAGCCTTTTTAAGAATGGACGTTAAGAATCTCTTTCTTTCTTCAACCCTAACGGGAAGAAGAAGGTTAAGAGTTTTGCCACCAAGAAGCTGAGACATGCAAACCTTCTTCAAGAACTTCCAGTAAGGACCGTACGGGGAAAATGTCAAGTCGGGTGAAGGATAAGAAAGGTGGTTGAGGATACTCGGCGGAGGGCGGCTAGAGAAGGCGGCTTCATGAGTTTTGAAAAACTCTTTGGCCATTTCTGGGGAGGAAGCAACTACCGTTGGGACAGAGCCAAGATAGAGATGCATCAAGGGTCCATAGCGGTTTGAGAGTTTGTAGAGAGACTGGTGTGGTAAGGGACCAAGGTGGTGAAGGTGTCCAATGATTGGGAGAGCAGATGGGCTCGGTGGAAGTCGACCCTTGGTGCGACTTTTGGAGAATATGGTTCGAACCACTATGGTCGACACTAACCAAAGCAAGGAAAGTATGATGAAATTTTGGAGATTTTCCATGGTTGATTTTGTGTTTTTCTCTCTCGAGTGAGGAACGAAACTACCAAGACTGAGAGAGTAGTTTTGGAAAATAAGAGCAAGTGTGTGTGTTGATAGTTTTGAGGCCAACAATAGTATTGAGCAACACTTGTATTTTGAAGGTCAGTTCAGCAAAATGTCATCTATTTATATAGATGGCGCCTTGGGAACCCCAAAGGCAACGTAAAAAATAAAACCAAAAAATGGTAGCGAAATAATACAAGTTATTCACGTGATATATTTAGAATAGCATCGGCATCACACGTGTACTTTTTATAGTTTATTTTGGTTTTATATCAAGAGAGGTCTCAATATTTTTAAAAATTATCGCGTAAGTCTTATAAATTATGTGTAATTAGATATTCAAACTTATAAATTATGTGTAATTAGATATTCAAAACTTACTAAATGTGTATCATATAGTAAAACGTGATTTATAACTAGTTGATTTTTTTTGTAATTACACTAAAGCATCTATATAAGAATAATTTTGCGATCAAACAAATGATAATCTAATTAAGAAATTATAACTAATTAGATGTATTTGTACAAAATGATTTCCAAATATCCAAATAATTTAAAAAATATTAAAGATACTTTCTAGTAAAGTTGACACTTCTCTTGTTATAAACATACTTTCTCAGGGCTTACACAATAAGTCCCTGAGAAAGACGTGAATCTACATGACCAGAAATTACTTTATTCATAGTTGTCATAATGGAAAAAACTTTCTATTTGCATGAAAAAAAACAATAATATCTATTACTAAATATATACATACATATATATTATCACATAGGCGGCCTCATGTAAGTTATAATAAAACAAAACAACATAACTACTTGAATAATTCTTATGGAACATACGAAAAAGAAATTCTAAATAATGGAACAAATATTAATGGTTGAAAAGTAGATATTGAGTTATAATGTTTGTTTGTGAGATGCGAGTGGCAATGAAAGAGGGTGGTTGTTTCCGCCCATGCATGCTGGAGATGTTTTAGTCCAAAGCCAAAAGTCAAAGTTTTAATTTTGTCTTGCGGCGTCTTTTCTGGCCACTTGCGTAAAATCTATTATATTAATGTTTTCTTTTTTATTATTTGAATTTTACTCAAAAGTACACAAACATTTCATATTATTTTCTTGAAAATAAAGAAATGGAATGGAATTGAATGGGTTGGTGATGATCAGGGTCAGACTTCTAGAACATGAGAGTTAGGTGATCTTTTTTTGTTCTTCTCGGCGCCGCATGATATGTATGGGAAATAAACTATTCGATTATTGCTGATTAAATAAATATTATTAATTTACATCTTTTTGTTAGAGTTTTCTTTTTTGAAAATTAATTTTAATATTAAAAATTATAGGTTTTTACCATTTTTTTATTAATATGATCATATCCTATATATTGATATTGTTTGTAAAAATTTTTAAAAACTATTATAATCCCATATAAATATATATTTTTTTAAAAAGTAGGCCACAGTTTAGTTAGTGTGAAGTTTTAATTTTAATTGAGGTCTATTATTTTTAAAGGCAGTTTAGTAATTTTAATGTTGTTAATATCGTGTTTATATGTCATCATATACAATTATATAATTAATTTATAGTTTTATAATATTTTATAATTATAATTTTTTTATATTTCTTCTTCTTAATTATTCTCCACTTTTGTTATTATTTGCAATGGGTCAATAAAAGAATTGGTCAATTTTAAAGTCTTGTAAAAGAATAATAATGGCTTACAATATATTTCTAGAATGAATCTTAGATTTGAGATTTATTTGGAGAAAATTACACGTGGCATTCTTTTTTTTCATTTTATTTACAATTTTACTGTTGTTTTTTTTTATTTACTATTATACCGTTTTTTTTTTTATACTTTTTAAACTTTGTATACCGCTTTTTAATATTATATATTGCTTTATTTATTTTTCACGTATGGCGCGTGTACAATTTTTGGTACACGTTCTTGACATGTCTGCTGCATGTGTAGTCTAATCCTCATTTTTTCAGTCAAATTGTGGTATTTGGTATGGGGTTACTCATTTCCTCTATTTTCCAGTTGTGGTATAGTCTGTATAGGAGTTATAGGTTCATGGTTTAAGTCGTGGTCTTCTCATTTCCGCCAATGTCGAGGGTTTGTTCTTTAAATACTTGAAGAATTTGAGTAATGTCGATAACTCGATCGACCATTTCTCCATTATCAAAGTCTGTTACTGAAAAGACTAAGAAAATTTTTAAAAAAAAAGTTATGTTTGATTCGAGGAAAAAGGATTATGAGGAAGATTTTAGTGATTTTTGTGAGAAGAATTTGAGTAAGAGTGAGGGTTCTAGGTAGAGGAAGTACGTAAAGAAGAAATTTAGGGGGAAGTCTTCAGTTGATGATCGTCCAGTGAAGAAGGTTAAGGTAGTAGACGACGATGGTAATGATAGTGATGATTTGGAGATTGAAGTCCCTAAGAAAATCAAGGTATATATATATTAAGTTTCTATTTGTTTTCTGATTTTAAAATCATCATAAATGAGCCTCAAAATGTAGGCTCGTAAAGTGTAAGCTCGAAAGGATGGATCTTCTCCGAAGACTAAGTGCAATTTGAACCTTCATTGTAAGCTCGAAGAGGTTGGTCTCCGATGGTTAAGCTCGATGGAATCATTGGCTAATGATGAGGTTAACTAGAATGACGAGCTCGTGATGTTGGTTGATCTCGAAAGTGTGTAAATTGTATGTTCGAGGTCGATAGTCCAGTTTGAATGCGACTGCTGTTAGAAAATCCCTATTCCTTGGGGATTTGTTGTAGTCTGATAATAAATCCTGATTATCATGGGATATTACATGATTAATGTATTTAATTATATGTATTTCAAATTTGAATTGTAACTTCCCGAAATAAAGGGAAGATATTTTTGTTAACCAATCTATAAATAGATTGGAGAATTTCATTTGTAGATATGCACAATTTGGTACTAGGAATACTCTACAAATTGCTTTGTAAAAGCTTTAAGAGAATTCCACCACTCAATAGTATTGACTCGTGGACTAGGCTGATTTTAACTGCTGAACCAAGTAAAATCTCGATTGTTTAGGTTTATTTTCTTAATTATGTGTTTAGTGCTCTTCATATTTAAGTTGACGAAAAACGGTGTCAACAATTTGGTGCTTTCATTGAGAGCATTAAGTAAGTTGTTATATTGTTTAATTAGAAACCTCCTGAATTACCGATGGCCGCTACGAACAGCCCCAATATTGGTGGGCGATCATTGCCCCAAATAACGAAGGAACAAACTCCTCGCACTGAAGATTACCCGCGTCGACCTGGGTAGCAGCCCATGGCTGACCAGGGCCCAGAGGAAATGAGTGCATCCTCTGATTCCCAAGGATAGCCTGCTCCCAGGCCTGACGAGGATCTCTACTATAATCTGGAAAGATATACTCCTCTTGTTGAACTAGAGAATCGCCAACTGCACCAACAATTGGTAGAAGCTACAAGGCGCAACGAAGAGTTGGCCAGAAAAGCTGTTGAGGTCCGAGCACCACCCCGGAGGCCAAGAGGACATCCCCGAGGGAGCACGACCGCCAGGAGAGCTGAACAAGGGGCCCAGTAGGCTCAGCCGAGGCCCAGAACAAACCCTGGTGATGAACGCCTTGGAGAAATACTCAAGTAGAGGCTACTGACAATTTGATTGCGGAGGTGTCTATAGGAACATGGAATAACCGATTTCCTCCAGCTGCTCGGAACCCTAACCCTGAAGCAGTCAGGAACAACCCGGAACCTATCCAGGCCAATTCTGGACCATCTAGAACCAACAATGGGAGGCCACCACCATCACCTATAAGGCATCCACCATCTATAATAAGACAACCCTCACCAGTTCGAGAGGCACCACGACCTACACCACAGAGGCCCTCTCATAGTGGCAGTCGAGATGGGAACCGTCAGGCCAGACCCAAACATAGAGGCAAAAGAGAGGCTACTCGAGAACACAGAGCTCCCCAGCCGTCAGGAATCCATGTGTCGAGATCACAAACGGCTGGGGTGCGGAGGCCAGTGGATGATCCACCTCGTAACCACCGAACCCCTCAGCCAGAAAGAAATGTTAGCTTCGTAAGTGGGAGCTTAGACTACACTCAGTCTGTAAGCATATATAGTACCGAGCCCAAGAATACTGGAAATCAGTGTAATCATCCTGACCTTCGGGATCACCTGAATCATAGCCGGAGGTAGGCCAATCCCACAAACCCTGACTTACGCGACCATTTGAACAGTCGAAAACAACCGGCATATGGAAATCAGAATAACCCTATACCATGATAAGGACCTGAAGTTTTTATAAACAATAACCAGCTCTCCCAAGTTCAACCTCGCCCTCCAGTGGACTTGGTCCAGGAGAGAATTGACCAGCTCGAACAGGATGAAAGGAACAAGGATAAGGCTAAAGACTCCGATGAGGAGCTCGAGCCTTTTGCCCCGCATATCTCCAACACTCCATTTCCACAGGGGTTTAGAAAACCCCATGTAGCACCATTTGATGGGAACCCAGACCCATACAGTCATCTGAGCACATTCAATACCATCATGCGAGTCAACAATGTTGGTTATGAGCTCTGGCGTATGTTGTTCCCAGCTACTCTGACAGGACCAGCAAAAATTTGGTTTGAAAAGTTTAGAAGAAATTCGATCTCATCTTGGGATCAGCTAGCAAAGGAGTTTAAGAAGCAGTTCAAAGCCATGGTAGGCGTCATGCCCGAAGCCTCGGCTTTGACCAACATCAAACAACAACGAGGAGAGTCACTGAAGAGTTACCTTACAAGGTTTAATATAGAAGTAGCTCGAGCCAGCAATGTCGACGACAATGGTCACCTGATGGCTATAAGAGCTGGTATATTACCAGGGAGTCCTCTTTGGGAGGATATGCAAAGAAAACCCATAAGGTCATTAACAGAGTTCAATTTGTCAATGTAGAAAAGGCGAGGTCAGCATTAAATCTGACTTCTCAACCCGTAACTACAACAAAAAATGCTAACTCGACCTCGACCTCGGCTGCCCCATCGACGTAAAGACCCTTTAGGGATAACCCTTCAAAAAGAAAGAACAATGAAGGGAATCCCGAGGCTGACGGGGGGAAAAAGAAGAATAGAGACAAGTATTTCTCCATTTACATAGTGTATACCGAGCTCAATGAGACTTGGGAGAATATATTTCTTGACAATGAGAATCATGTCCTATTTAGACAACTTGACCCAATGCGGAATCAAAAGGAAAAGAGGGACTCCAATAAATACTGCAGATTCCAAAGGGACGTTGGACATACCACTGATGAGTGCTGACAACTGAAGGACGAGATTGAAGGCTTGATCTCGATGGGATTTGTTGAACAGTATGTGAGAAACCGGAATCCCAATTAAGCCTCAATAGGACAGAGGACAGCGTGTGCGCAACCTGCCCAACAGAACAACTCCCGAGCACGGGACGATGATCGACCTGTTGGGAAAATTTATACATGATCTTTATTAATTTTCATGTAGATCTAATATTAAACAAATTAATATGAGATAACCTAGAACATGTTTATAAAATTGAATTCATTGGGAAACAATGATAAGAATACTTACAGTACATGCAGCGGAATGAATGAGTCATTTCTTCAGTTTCTCTAACCCTTGTATCCTTTCTGTCGCAGAGTATTATCAAGAAACTGAACCGATCTTCAATTATCTTCACAGTCTTCCAAAGTATCCTTAGAATCACCTAGACAAGAGTGAGAAATTCTCAACACATGAGATAGATATAGAGAGAAGAAGAGAAAATAACTAAGAGGCTTAGAAAATGATTTGTGTTTAGAGAGAATCTAAAAACTATCAGAAGCTTGTGTTTTTGACTTCTGAACTTATGAACTTGTCTTATGTTTTCAACTCTCTTTAAGCACTCATTTTATAAACTCAATTAAGCCATTTATTTTAATTAAAAAATCAATAAAATAATAGCTGTTGACGCGGTTTTTCGCCAATAGTGTATTAAGTAATTAGCTGGAATAAACTAGTGCTTAAGGATAAATCGTAATAAGAATAACAACTCTTAAGTATGCTTAGAATGATGTAGTAAGAACACTCATTCCTTTTTTACGTGGTTCGAAGGCTAAAATCCCCCTAGTCCACGAGTCGACATTATTACTGTATATCTCTCTATATTTTGACAAAGTATTTGCATTACACCGAAAAACACAACCCCTTTTCTATCCCAGGTCTTGGTATTTATAGAAGAACCATCCCAGGATAGGTGTAGGGGACGTCACGTGAATACCCATCATTATTTGTGACCTGTCTAGCACAAATAATGAATATTACAATGTATATTAAGGTATGGTCTAATCATTAGGTAAAATTGATCATGGGTTGTTTGGCATAATCGGACATGTGATGTCTGATCACACATGTTTATATTACGTGTCCGAGAATTTAGGGATAAACGAACATGTGATGTCTGATCACGCACATTTATATATAACGTATCTAGCTTAATAAACTCTTGGACATGGCAGGTTGTCAGAGTACTACGACCTGAATATAATGCCAGCTGGTGCCCAGGATGCTGTATTTTATATCCATCTCTAACTCGTGACTTAATGCTTCGTATTCCTCAGCTCGTGTTATTAGCTGGGGAGTCGCATTGCCTTCGCAGAGGAAACATCAAATTATGGGTCCCTTAGTATTGTTCCTAGCTAGCCAACTGTACTCGAGCTGCATAAAAGACCCGGGCTGAATATCAGGGCGTACATTTGCCCCCCAAGTCCCTACCCGTGTCTTATGACGTCATTCTCTGACTGACACGGTGGGGACTCTTAAACTTCTGTTGTGATTACCCATGTTGGCTCATTACTTGAGTACTGGACACGTGGAACGTCGTGATTGGCGTATGTTCGGGCTTCAAGGATTGCATTAAATGGCCTGGCCACCTTTTTTGTCGCCGTTTAATCTTTCGAAACATGACCCTCGTATCTCGGATTAGCTTGATCGGATGGTCCACGTTTCTTTAGGCTTATTACATATAAATAGGGTTGGTGATTTTCAGCGTTCATCACCTCTCATTTGAAACTTTTCCTAATTTTCTCTCTTCTTAACTTCAAAAACCCTTCTTCCTTTTCTCATAAAATCCCAGAAATTTGGCACCGAAACCTTTGGAAACCCAGTCACCAAGGACCTTTTCAAGAACTCTCCTTCTACGTTGCTTATTCATTTCGTCGAAGAACACACTGTAAGTTTTCTGTTTTATTGGAACTTTTCTTTTACTGGTTTTTGTGTGTTTCTCTTCTTTCTTTATCATGCTAATCTGCACTTCACCGTCACTAGCATTAGGTTGTTCCCACACGTTTTTGGCACATAGGTTTCGGTTTAGGTTTATTGAGTAGGTCCTAAAATATATCTAGGATTGTGATGTTCATAAACTAGGTAAATGTTTGGGTAATTCCTGGATAATTTTTAGAAAAAACCCATTCGGCATGTAGAAGATGAAAGGCTTTTAGGGTTCGACATTAGGTTGCTTAGAGGCTACGCTTCTTGGGCGGTTTTGCTCTAAACCGCTCCCAAGGAGGGTAGTGGCTTGATTTTCTGACACACGGATCCCTAAATACTAGGGGTTTGCTGGGAAACCTAGGCGCGTAGCATAGGTAGCGCGTAGCACCATATCGCGGGCTGAGGTTGAATCAGCTCGTGTGTTAGAATCCTTAGCCTTTCTTTGTTATTTCTTGCCTATATAAAAATTCTACGTCACCCACTAAGAGTTCCATCGTTCTTGTTTGATAGGCGAGCTAATGGTACCCAAGAAAAGCGCGCCCAAAAAGAATGTCACTGGCTCGTCGTCCCAGCAAATCCACAAGGGAAAGGAGGTCATCCCTGATTCCCCCATTCCTCAATTCGGCCCCATGGTGGAGAAGGAGTTCGTGGTCGGACCTGACACATTTTTCGATGCTGAGAGGATAGTCTCCAAAATAATGACCCAAGGAAGGGTCAACAAGATCATTTTGTCCCACAACATCAAGGTTGGGAAGGGCATTCTCATTGCCCGACCTCCCTTCGAGGGGGAGAGGAGTTTTGCACCACTCCAGGATGATTTCGCGGCCTGGAATGATGAGCACCTAAAGGCCGGGGCCTTCCCCCCCTCGATCAGTACTTCGCTGACTTCCTCAATTACGTGAAGTTGGTGCCATTCACGCTCCCCCCAAACTCATACCGACTGCTGGCGGGGCTGAAGTACCTCTTGCTAAAGCAGATGTGGGATGTCCCCACCCCTGCGGATATCTTGTATTTCTTCTACCTTAAGGCTAGCCCGGACCAACAGGGAGGAGGCGATGGGCTCTGCTATCTGACCTGCTTCTCGAACTCACCTGCAATCATCGAGCTGCCCAACCACCCCAACGACTTTAAAGATCAGTTCTTTATATCGAATGGGTTTCGCAACTGGAAGCTCCGGTACTTCAACCGTCCTCGTAAGTCTCCTTTCCCTTCTTTGCTCAGAGAATTATTATTTTCATATTTGATTTTCTCGTGTGTATGCTGACTGGAGTATCTTCGTGCAGCCATTTTTGTGAGGACAACCAAATCAGTGACCCTTGGGGGTCAATACGATACCCTGGCGAGGCTTACGGCCAGTGAGAAGGATTACCTCCAGCTCGTGTTTGATGACACGATGCTGGCGTGTAAATTAATTTCTGAAGGCCAGACTTTGGCCTTGAGGAGGACGCGAGCTAATTTCCCGATAGCCCGTGAGCCAGTGCCCATTCCAGAGGGAGACGTTGCTGTAGATGACAGTGAAGGGCAAGAAGAGGCCGAGGTGCCGCTCGTGTGAAAGAGGCGAGCTCCTGAGGCTGCTCGGAACCTTGACGTGGATCGAGCTCTATCGGGGGCGGCAGCCTGTCCCTCCGACCAAGGTAACCCATACCCTTTTAGAGATCTAGATAGGGCTGCTGCCGACCATAGGCTAGTTAGGTTTAACCCCAACAAGCTCGTACATCGCCACCCTAGAGACTGTAATGCCCCAAAATCCCTAATAAGGTTTAGGACCTTGATTACGAGGTCGGGAGGGCCATAATTGATTTATTACGATATTAAATGGTTATATGCATGTTTATGTGAATTATATTATAATATGATGTTAAATGCATGCATGTGGGTCCACATTTTGTTACAGGGGTGTTTTGGTAATTTGGCCCGTTGATGGCGTCATTGTATATTTGTATGTATGTCGGTGACATATTTTTGAGACCACATTATAATGTGGATTTGTTCGAGCTATTCGACATGAGACGATCATGGAATATTAATTAGCAGTTTAGTCATAACAGGTTTAAGTTCGGGGATCGGGACGAGTCTCGGGGTGGTTTTAATGATTAGAGTGTTGTCGGGAATTAAATGGTAATAGGATATGAATCATTGGTGTTTGAGAATATTGAGAATAGCGGGAATTGGAGGGCATTAATTATAATTAATGAAATAGGTGCGAAAGGTTGATTTTTCCCTTGGTGGCTATTAAGGTTTTATTTTAGATTTGAGGGCATTTAGGTATTTTCACCCTTAAGGATTTATATCAGCCATTAAGGCTGTAGAAGTTTACCAAAAACAGAGTCTCCTTCCTCCTTCTCTCTCGATGGTTTTCTCCTCCATTTTTCTTTGAATTTTCAAGCTCTTTTTGAGGAACAAAGCAAGGAACCAAGCTGGGATAAGCTAGGGTTATGCCCCACCATTGAAGAGGGTGTGTTGTTGAGATTGAGGTGAGTTTTTAGCCATTAGAACTCTTGCTTTTGATCTATTTTCTTAGTTGAGTTCCAGCTGGTTTTTGAGTTGGAAAGTTGGGAATTGATTGGAGTTTTGGCTAGGGTTCTTGGGGTTGTGGTGCCTAGGACATGTGGAGGAGGTATTTGGGTTCATTTGGGACTTAATTTGATGTTTGGAAGCTTTTGGTTTGGGTTAGAAATAGTGGAATCGAAGGAAGAATTTTCTGGGCAGTTGCTGGCTGAAGGTAGCGCTACAGCACCCAGTATGGGGCGCTACAGCGCTACGTGCAGGGGGTTTTTAGGCGGTTTTGGTTCTGCCTTGAACGCTGGGGCGCTAGGAGGGTAGCGCTATAGCGCTACCCTGTTTCTTCAGAACCCCATTTTGAGTGTTTTAAAGGGTTTTTGGCTCGGGGTTTCAATCCTTAAGGCCCGGGATCGAATCTACTCACTGTGTGGGTACATTTCAGGGTCCCGAGAGTGGGGTTTAGATCAAGACCCTATTATTATTGATTTTCATTAACCGGAGCTTGTATTTGGTTATTACTAGGTGATCGCTAAAGGATTAAGGATCGATCGTTCTTAAGGGTCGTTCTTGTTCTAATTCTCGCTCGAACCAGAGGTAAGAAAATTGCACTCCATATGTGACATGCATGGTTATTCATGAGGCATGTTGAGTGCTCTATATGTGGACATTGACTGCATTGAAAATGCATAAGGTACATGAGATTAGGGCATGGCATGAATGTTGATTATGAGATTGATCAGAGCTTGAGTCTCTGTATTTGTGCATGATTATAATTATGCTTTTGGATTACTGAATGAGCATGCCAAATGCCTAATATCTGAATATTTGACATATAATATATGTCTGTTTCTATTACCTAAATGAGGAAGCACTGACTTATTAGTGAGGGATTGGCAATGGTGTGAGTATCAACTGTGAAGCTGTGACTCATTAGTCAAGTTCGGAAGTGGTACTAGGCATTGGTCACACAGTGCTGACTTATAAGTCAGGAACAACTTTAGCGTGCTCAACGCAAGCCAACAAATATTAGATCTAATCGACATCTGCATTGAATGACTCGAATGAGCATTAATTCCGGACCGACCTCAAGTTCGATGAAAATTAAAAGTGCTTGTCTAGTCTAAGGGCTAGTTAATTACAGCCAGAGCCAGAGCCAGAAAGGCTAAGGTGACCTACATGTCACATGGCTAGGAGGGTATGGGACCTCCAGAGTGTGACTCATTAGTCACCTATACAGGGTATGACTCATTAGTCATCCACACAGAGATTGACTTATTAGTCATCTATACCGAGTGTGACTTATTAGTCACTAATATAGAGTGTGACTCATTAGTCACCAAGACAGAGATGAACTCATTAGTCATCTATACAGGGAATAGCTTATTAGTCATCTATACAGAGCGTGACTCATTAGTCGCCTATAAAGAGTGAGACTCATTAGTCTTCTATACAGAGTGTGACAAATTAGTCACCTATGTAGAGTGCGACTCATTAGTCACCTAGACAGAGATGGATAGAGATGGACTCGTTAGTCATCTATACATAGTATGACTCATTAGTCACCTATGCAGGGTGTGACTCATTAGTCACCCACTCCGAGATTGACTTACTAATCATCTATTCAAGAAGCAAGTCCTCAGAGAATGACTTATTAGTCTTCAATTCAGATGCAGGACCCCATAATCATTTATTTGAACTTATATGCATGCATGATGAAAGCTATTATTGCTAGGCATGTACATTATGATCCGATGACATGTTAGTACTATTCATGAGCATAGTGAGTTTTCTTGTTGGGCTTCGGCTCACGGGTGCTATGTGGTGCAGGTAAAGGCAAAAGAAAGTTGGACCATCCTTGAGTTGGAGAGCTTAGGTGACGACATTTACATATGCGACTGCTCGACCGCCACGACCGAGGGTTGAAAGAGGAACTAGGGTCAAACCCTATTTTGCCGCTTAGATCGGCCTGTTGTAAATATTTTCTTGCAATAGACCTTTAAATTATATTTTTGGGATCCCAATGTATACAGTAAACGTTCTAATGAAATGATATATCTCAACCAAAATTTTTAATCCCTAAACCGCTAATCATACTTAGTTACACGATGTTGGCCAAATGACTCGATTAGCGAGTTTAGCATTGTTTACAAGGCACACTGTAACGGTCCCTGGAGTATAGGGCGTTATAACTTGGTATCAGAGCGAGCCAAGGTTTATGGTTCCTGAAGACAAGCCGGGCATGTACACTCATCACTGAAGATTGCTTCACTCATGGAATGGTAACTATTTCTATAGTTATGTGCTTAACTGCTTAAATAGAATGTAAATACTTTACCTGCACATTGTATTAGGGAACATGAGATTCTGATAGAGCCTGGCTCTTGACTAAATGATTATATGCTCCATGAATATTTATATGAATGTGATCATATGATTACCTACTCCATGAATATATAATTGTAATATTTGCATGCTGGAGTTGGAAAAGCAGGGATCATGATTAATGTATGAATGTCGTGGGCATGTGTTTTAGCACTGCAAGTGGTTAATGAATATGGTGTGGTAAGATTTATCCCATGGGGGAAAGCTCTTTATATGCTCATTATGATTAATGGGTCAAGTTATTGACTACAGATTCAATCAACAAGTTTATAGCCAAGGCAAATAATGAGGCCTGGTGGTGGTTATGCGGAGGTTGGGAGTTACAACTAGGGTATTAGTTCTTCATCTTCTCCTATGAATTTTCAGCAGATGTTTGTTGATTTGCAGTCAAGATTGCAGAGGTAGGAGAAAGAGATTAGGTGTTTGAAGCAACATCAGAATCTGTTGGGGAGCACCTCTTCCTTGTTATGCCAAGAGTGGCACTAGTGCTGGCTCAGCCTAGGGTTGAGAACAAATGGGAATTTCTCTGTGGAAGATTCCAGGAATATTACCCTCCAGTCTTCGAGGGAGGCATAGATCCATTCGGAGCTGAGCAATGGATGGGCACGATCAGTTCCATTCTTGACAGTATGGAGCTGGTGGGTCACGATAGGGTGATCTGTGCTACATGTGTACTGCGGGATGATGCCCGGGCATGGTGGGAGGTAGTATCCCAGACACGAAACACAGCTGTGATGGACTGGAAAGAGTTTAGGTAGCTGTTCAACAAAAGATATTATTGTGAAGCAGCTAAGACTGCTAAGATGAATGAGTTTGTGAATCTCGTTCAAGGAAAGGCATCAGTAACCGATATATTAGTAGATTTATTGGGTTGGCCAAGTTTGCTTTAGACATGGTAGCCACAAATACGGCTCGAAAGGAAAAGTTTGTTCAGGGATTGAAACCTGGAATAGTTCAGGGCATTAGAGTTTCCCCAGTGTACTCAGGGCACAGGTCTCTAGGAATATTACCCTCCTGTCTTCGAGGGAGGCATAGATCCATTCAGAGTTGAGCAATAGATGGGCACGATCAGTTCCATTCTTGACAGTATGGGGCTGGTGGGTCACGATAGGGTGATCTGTGCTACATGTGTACTGCGGGATAATGCCCGGGCATGGTGGGAGGTAGTATCCCAGACACGAAACACAGCTGTGATGGACTGGAAAGAGTTTAGGTAGCTGTTCAACAAAAGATATTATTGTGATGCAGCTAAGACTGCTAAGATGAATGAGTTTGTGAATCTCGTTCAAGAAAAGGCATCAGTAACCGAGTATATTAGTAGATTTGATGGGTTGGCCAAGTTTTCTTTAGACATGGTAGCCACAGATACGGCTCGAAAGGAAAAGTTTGTTCAGGGATTGAATCCTGGAATAGCTCAGGGCATTAGAGTTTCCCCAGTGTACTCAGGGCACAGGTCTCTAGGAATATTACCCTCCTGTCTTCGAGGGAGGCTTAGATCCATTCAGAGTTGAGCAATGGATGGGCATGATCAGTTCCATTCTTGACAGTATGGGGCTGGTGGGTCACGATAGGGTGATCTGTGCTACATGTGTACTGCGGGATAATGCCCGGGCATGGTGGGAGGTAGTATCCCAGACACGAAACACAGCTGTGATGGACTGGAAAGAGTTTAGGTAGCTGTTCAACAAAAGATATTATTGTGATGCAGCTAAGACTGCTAAGATGAATGAGTTTGTGAATCTCGTTCAAGGAAAGGCATCAGTAACCGAGTATATTAGTAGATTTGATGGGTTGGCCAAGTTTTCTTTAGACATGGTAGCCACATATACGGCTCGAAAGGAAAAGTTTGTTCAGGGATTGAATCCTGGAATAGCTCAGGGCATTAGAGTTTCCCCAGTGCATGAAGTCTCTACCTATGCTCAGGTGGTAAAGAAGGCTCTTGCTGTTGAGAGCATAAGAGATGAAAAGAGGAGTGATAGGGAGCACGGAGTTCAGATAGTGGTATCTCTACTTATTGGAGCAAGCAAGAAGGAGTACCGGAGGACTTATCCAATATGTATTCGGTGCAAGAGGCACCATTTGAAGGGGTTCCGACCAAAGACATGTTTCTTATGTGGAGTGGTTGGACATATAAAAAGAGATTGCCCAAGTCGAGAGAAAGAGGATGATCAAAAGGGGATAGATAGCTCGATTCCAACTCGAGTGTTTATTTTGAGGCAGTCAGAGTCTGAGACTGAGACTAGTTCCTCAGGGGTGGCATGTTAGTTTTAATTCTGATTGTTAAGTTATGCTCTTTGGTTTTGGTGCTATGATGTTCCTTTGTTTGTTGTATATAGAGAGGCATAAAGTTTCTGTACAGACTATGTGGTTATGTTATGATGAAAATATGATACTATATTGGTAGTTTAAGAGATCAGGTGAATTATTGGGGAAAGGACTCATCCGTGGTTTTAATGAGCTGGTTATGAATGGCTTTGGTTTGATCCAGGATATGGATTGGTTGGCCAAGTGTGGGGCAATTTTAAATGGCAAGGAAATAACGGTACCTCTTGGATTTAAGAGTGGAAAGCCTTGTGACAGTTGGTACTGTGCATGGATTTTATATGTTTATGATATCTTTAGTGAGAGCTAGAGTTTTATGGCAGAGAGATGCACGAAACTCTTAGATAGTGTGGTGGATCTTTGATCTGGTTAATACCAGCTAGAGATCAGGGAATTGAATATGCAGAAGAACAAAACATTCGAAAGTTTATTTGAATGGGAATTGTGATCATCTTGGACGATGGTATTGTGGTGTTTTCTCGGAGAAGATTTGCCAAGGTCAAGGAGCGCCTTAGGGGCAAGAGTTCCTTGGGTGGTAAAGATGTTTAGGGTGCCTTAGGAAATAGTTATGAGTCTTCTTGCAGATCAGAATCAGTTAGTAGGTGGTTATGACACCTCAGTAGTAGAAAGAAGTTATTGCCTATGCAACACGTTGATTGAAGTATCTGACCAGAACTAGGGTAGAGTTTCTGGTGGGCCAGGTGGCCAGTTTTATGGTTGAGATTATTATCTCAGAGAAAAATCAAAAGGAAAGATGATCAAGTAAACCATAGATAGGAAGATTGAGGAGAATGTCTTAGCTGGGTTAGCTAAGGATTATACAGTGTCAGACATGGGTTTATTATGGTATAGAGATCGGATTTGAAATCCGATGGACACTGGGATTAAATGGGAGATTCTGGATGAATCTCAGATTATTCTCCTACTTTCTTTATTCAGGCATCCTGCAGTGTATCAGAGTTTGAAAGCTTTTATGGGCTAGCCTGAGATGGAGAGAGGCATAATGGAATGCGTGATAAAGTTCTTAATCTGTTAGCAGGTCAAGACATAGTATCAGGATTCAACAAGGCCATTGCATGCTTTGGGTATTTTGTAATGGAAACAAGAAAAGCATCATGATGGGTTTCGCAGTGGGGTTGCCCAGGTTAGTGGGTCAGCGTGATTTGGGTTGGGTCATTATGGACCAGTTTTTTTTCCAAGTGAGTGCACTTCTATCAATAGGGATAAGTGATATAGCTTATTAATGTTCAGATCTCTATGAGAGAGAAATAGAGCGCCTTCATGAAATTCAAGGTCTATCTTATCAGATGAAGACTCTAATGTTACTTCTAGGTCTTGGAAGGGTTAAGGAAGGCGATGAATATATAGATGGAATTCAGTACTGTTTATTCTTCTTAGACTGTTGGTAAATCATAGAGAGAAAGTGAAAGTTATCCAATATTGGAAAGATACCTTATGAGATGGGTAAGGATCCAGAATCAACAATCAGATGATGGTTCAGGGGACCATTGAGATTGTTAGAGGTTGGAGCGTGAATGCTCACTTCGCAGAATAAATGGAAAAGTTTTACTGAATAGAAAGCAGGAACATAGAGTTGCAAGTAGAAGAATGTATCCTCCTTAAAGTATCACCCTAGAAAGGGGTGAAGGGTTAAGGGCAAGCTAAGCCCTAGATTATCTTGGCAGTTTGAATCCTGGATAGAACTGGTTAGGTTGACTTTGGATCAGCCTTATCTTTGGCACTGTCAGTTGAATACAATGCGTTATGTAATTCCATGCAGAGGACATGGGTTAAAGGAACTCATGAATTGAGTCATAAGAATCTGAAGGTTAAGGTTAGGTATTCCGGTAAGGAATAGCCAATTCAGATTGTAATAGAAGTAGTAAGGTTCTGAGGAACAGAGTGTACCTTGAGTTAAGGTAAAGTTACAGAAACAGTGAAGTCAAGAGAATGACCCGGGAAAATTGAAATCAGTTGTGCGGAATTTATATTTTGGGCTGTTTAGATAGATTTTGAGGACGAAATTTCTGTAAGGAGGGGATAATTGTAATGCTGCAAAATCCCTAATAAGGTTTAGGACCTTGATTAGGAGGCCGGGAGGGCCATAATTGATTTATTACGATATTAAATGGTTATATGCATGTTTATGTGAATTATATTATAATATGATGTTAAATGCATGCATGTGGGTCCACATTTCGTTACAGGGGTGTTTTGGTAATTTGGCTCGTTGAGGGCGTTCTTGTTCTAATTCTCGCTTGAACCAGAGGTAAGAAAACTGCACCCCATATGTGACATGCATGGCTATTCATGAGGCATGTTGAGTGCTCTATATGTGGACATTGACTGCATTGAAAATGCATAAGGTAAATGAGATTAGGGCATGGCATGAATGTTGATTATGAGATTGATCAGAGCTTTAGTCTCTGTATTTGTGCATGATTATAATTATGCTTTTGGATTACTGAATGAGCATGCCAAATGCCTGATAACTGAATATTTGACATATGATATATGTCTGTTTGTATTACCTAAATGAGGAAGCACTGACTTATTAGTCAGGGATTGGCAATAGTGTCACTATCAGCTGTGAAGCTGTGACTCATTAGTCAAATTCGGCAGTGGTAGTGGGCACTGGTCACACAGTGCTGACTTATAAGTCAGGAACGGCTTTAGCGTGCTCAACGCAAGCAAACAAAGATTAAATCTAATTGACATCTGCATTGAATGACTCGAATGAGCATTAATGTCAGACCGACCTCAAGTTTGATGAAAATTAAAAGTGCTTGTCTAGTCTAAGAGCTAGTTAATTAGAGCCAGAGCCAGAAAGGCTAAGGTGACCTACATGTCACATGGCTAGGAGGGTATGGGACCTCCAGAGTGTGACTCATTAGTCACCTATACAGGGTATGACTCATTAGTCATCCACACAGAGATTGACTTATTAGTCATCTATACCGAGTGTGACTTATTAGTCACTAATACAGAGTGTGACTCATTAGTCACCTAGACAGAGATGAACGCATTAGTCATCTATACAGGGAATAGCTTATTAGTCATCTATACAGAGCGTGACTCATTAGTCGCCTATAAAGAGTGAGACTCATTAGTCTTCTATACAGAGTGTGACTCATTAGTCACCTAGACAGAGATGGATAGAGATTGACTCGTTAGTCATCTATTTAGAGTGTGACTCATTAGTCACCTATGCAGGGTGTGACTCATTAGTCACCCACTCCGAGATGGACTTACTAGTCATCTATTCAAGAAGCAAGTCCTCAGAGAATGACTTATTAGTCTTCAATTCAGATGCAGGACCCCATAATCATTTATTTGAACTTATATGCATGCATGATGAAAGCTATTATTGCTACGCATGCACATTATGATCCGATGACATGTTATTACTATTCATGAGCATAGTGAGTTTTCTTTCTGGCCTTCGGCTCACGGGTGCTATGTGGTGCAGGTAAAGGCAAAAGAAAGCTGGACCATCCTTGAGTTTGAGAGCTTAGGGGACGACGTGTACGTATGCGGCTGCTCGACTGCCACGGCCGAGGGTTGACTTATTAGTCTTCTATTCAGATGCAGGACCCCGTAATCATTTATTTGAACTTATTTGCATGCATGATGAAAGCTATTATTGCTAGGCATGCACATTATGATCCGATGACATGTTATTACTATTCATGAGCATAGTGAGATTTCTTACTGGGCTTCAGCTCACGGTTGCTATGTGGTGCAGGTAAAGGCAAAAGAAAGCTGGACCATCCTTGAGTTGGAGAGCTTAGGTGAAAACGTGTACGTATGCAGCTGCTCGACTGCCACGACCGAGGGTTGAAAGAGGAACTAGGGTTAAACCCTATTTTGCCGCTTAGATTGGCCTGTTGTAAATATTTTCTTGAAATAGATCTTTAAATTATATTTTTGGGATCCCAATGTATACAGTAAACGTTCTAATGAAACATTATATCTCAACCAAAATTTCTAATCCCTAAACCACTAATCATACTTAGTTACACGATTTTGGCCAAATGACTCGATTAGCAAGTTTAGCACTGTTTACAAGGCACACCGTAACTATCCCTGGAGTATAGGGCGTTACAGAGACCATGCCTATAACACAACCTTGCTTCAGTGTGTGGATCAATTAGTGGTACGGTATGACATGGGTCGTCCTAGAGGAACCGTAGTCGTAGACAACACTCTATCTTTTAGGTCAGCCCTTTCTGAAGAGTATGGTACCAACCTTAGGTCGTGGGACTCCCTGCGCCAGGGGATCCTCGCCACTGGACTTAGGCAATACGTAGAGGAGTCTAGCCCTGAGCTAGAACCTGAGCCTGAACCTCCCCTAATCCAAGAAATTATAGATCTAGGCTCTCCCTCTCTTGTAATGGTTTTGAGGCCGGAGGTCGTGGCAATAGACTCATCCTCTAGCTCGGAGGGTAGGACTCTAATATCTTACGCATGCATACATAATGTAGACTGGTGAGTTTGTACACATACCGATGTACTTCTCATTCTTTTTTAGGTGAGGAGATGGCACAACAAGAGGAACCTGATATCCGCGTGATGTTTCAGGAAGGAAGATCTAGCTCGGGTCCCCTTGTGAAGAAACTCCGACCCACATCAAAGAAGATGCCTCCCCCGTCTACGATTGTTTCCAAATCCCTGACCAATGGGAAAGGCTCGGGCTCGAGAGCTCCATCCACCGCAGCCCAGGAGAAGAGGTGTCCGACTTCACTTCCTCCTCGATTTCCCCAGCCCCTGCTCGGGATCAAGGAGCACCAACTGGTCCCCCAGCTCTGATTGTCCCTGCTGCCACCATGTGCATCCCGGTCAACTCCCAGGATCTAGAGCAAATTCCAGACACTTTTCGGGGGACTGTTTTCGAGATGGCGAACCACGCGGTGGTGCATTTTTATAAGGCCAAGCCAACAGACCTGAGGGCGATCGAGGAGAGGAGCCCTGAGAATGTTATGGAATCTGCTCTGAGGATGAACCTCATAGTAAGCAGACTTTCCTTGACCTAACATATTCTTTTTGATCTTTATCCTGGTATGTGCCTAACTATTTTCTTGCTTTTTGCAGGTGGTCTTGTCTCAACATCGCAACATAGCTCGGGCCAAGGCCACAAATGACGAGCTTAAAGCCGAGCTCTAGACCGCTCAAGTTTCCCTGACTGCGACCCAAGCTGCCCTCGCCTCCCCTCAACAAGGCGAACAAAGCGCCAAGGCTGCCTTGACGGTGGCTCAAGCAGGTGAGTAGGCTGCAAAGGCTGCCTTAACCGCGGCTCAAAAGGACAAGCAGGCTGCAAAGGTTGCCTTAATCGCGACTCAATAGGGCGAGCAGGCTGCAAAGGCTGCCTCTACTACCCTTCAGGCCGAGCTCGCGGGGGCCAAGGCCAAATAGCTGGAGGTCGAGGCTGCTCTTCAGGAGGAAAAGAAGGCCTCGACCTCCTCCATGGAGAGCATGCTGTACAATTGCTGGGCCTTCAACCAGGACATCAACTTCTCATTCATGGTCTCCGAAGTGTGGGGGCACTACCTCGAGAAGTTCAAGGCTCAGCTTCAACAAGAGCTGCCGTCTGTGACCTGGGAGGCCTCTGCCGCTGGCGAGCAAGAGACCGAGGAGGTGATGTCCTCAGAGCAGCCTGGAGGGTCTTAGTTTTTATTTGGTTTCATTTAATTTACTTGTTATTTTTTTTGTAAACATTTAGTACGAGGTTATTTTCCTCGAGATAATTTATCTATAATTTCAGTATCTATTTTTTATTTATTCCTTAATTTACTTTTCATGCTTCATGACTTGTACGTTTAAAACCTTGTGAAATGACCCTTAGGTCGAGATAGATACTTTAGCTTTTGCCGTAACCAAAAATGATGATTTATATCCTACCTGTTAAGTATCAGGCCTTAGAACCGGTTGTATCTGGGGTTTTTAATAAAAAACTTAGCTCGCGTTAGTTTTGTCGACACCTCGCTTTTTTTTTTAGAAAAAACTGGTTAATCAATTTTACCAACTTCTAACTTTCGGAACCTGGTCGTATCCAGGATATTTAATTAAAACTTAGTCCGTGTTAGTTTTATTGACACCTCACGCTTTTTAGAAAAAACACTGGTTAATCAATTTTACCAACTTCTAAGTTTCGGAACCTGGTTGTATCCAGGATATTTAATTAAAACTTAGTTCGTGTTAGTTTTATTGACACCTCGCGTTTTTTTAGAAAAAACACTAGTTAATCAATTTTACCAACTTCTAAGTTTCGGAACCTGTTCGTATCCAGGATATTTAATTAAAACTTAGTTCATGTTAGTTTTATTGACACCTCGCATTTTTAGAAAAACACTGGTTAATCAATTTTACCAACTTGTAAGTTTCGGAACCTGGTTGTATCCATGATATTTAATTAAAACTTAGTTCGTGTTAGTTTTATTGACACCTCGCATTTTTTAGAAAACATTGGTTAATCAATTTTACCAACTTCTAAGTTTCAGAACCTGGTCGTATCCAGGATTTTTAATTAATACTTAGTTCGTGTTAGTTTTATTGACACCTCGCGTTTTTTTAGAAAAAACACTGGTTAATCAATTTTACCAACTTCTAAGTTTCGGAACTTGGTTCTTGGGTTATATGCGCCCCAAGTAAGCAGGAAGTGGATCAACGCTACCATCCGAACTAACACGCAGATGAAACCATACAAAGATACAAAAAATACACAATGACTTCTATTTCTTAAATTACAAGGCTTTTATAATCGAGCCTTACATAGACAGGTGGTACAATCATTGATAGTACTTTTTTAAGTGCATATCATTCCAGGTCCGTGGAACTGTTTCTCCATTAAGCCGAGCCAATTTGAAAGTTCCCTCCTGTATGAATTCCACTATCTGATAGGGCCCTTCCTAGCTCGGACCCAAGGCACCATCTTTGGGGTCCTTGCCCGCTAAAAATACCCTTCGAAGTACCAGGTCGCCTAAACCAAAGATATGCTTCCTGACCTTTGAATTAAAATAATGAGTGATTTTTTGCTGATAATGCGCGAGCCATAGCTGCGAATCTTCTCGTTTTTAATCAATTAGGTCGAGGGATGCGCTTAGTAATTCGTCTTTCCGCTCCTGGCTGAAAGTCAGGGAGAACGAGGTGTGCCCCGTAGAATTTCGGTGAGAGGTCCGATATGCCCATAGGACCTGTGGGAGCTGCTCGGGCCAGACTCCCTTGCCTTGTCTAACCTCTTCTTAAGACTCGCTTTGAGAGTTTTATTTGCGGCCTTGACCTGCCTGTTTGCCTGTGGGTAGGCCACCGAGGAGAAGCTTTCAACTATGCTGTGCCTTTCACAAAATTTGGTGAAGAGATCGCTATCGAATTGGGTTCCATTGTCTGATAAAATCTTTTTTAGCAGTTCGAACTAGCAAACAATATTCTTGACTACAAAGTCGAGAACCCTTTTTGAGGTGATTGTTGCCAAGGGCTCCACTTCTGCCCACTTTGTGAAATAATCGATGGTCACTACTGCATAGCGAACTCCTCCTTTCCTGTGGGCAGGGCTCCAATTAAATCAATTCCCCACACCGCAAATGGCCATGGGGATGATATCATTTTCAGCTCGACTGGTGGTGCTCGGGCGACTATGGAAAATCACTGGCACTTGTCACACTTTTGGACATAGGAGATGGAGTCCTTTGATAACGTAGGCCAAAAGTGCCCCTGCCTTACTATCTTTAAGTCCAGGTTTTGCCCCCCAACGTGATCCCCACAGAAGCCTTCATGCACCTCCTGCAAAATAGTTTTGGCTTCCTCTGGCAGAACACACCGTAGAAGAGGCTAGGAATGGCCACGTTAGTAAAACGTCCCGTCTATGATTGTATACCTTGGAGCTTGATAAAGTATTCTCCTCGCGTCTTTCCGCTCCTCGGGCAATTTCCCTGTCATAAGATACTCTATTATGGGAGTCATCTAGGTCAGCCTGATATCGATCATCTCAACCTCCACCGTGCTTTCTGCCATGCTCGGACTTTCCAAGAATTCCACTGGTACTATACTCAGAGTCTCAACTTCTTTGGAGGTAGCGAGTCTAGCCAAAGCATCGGCATTGGCGTTCTTCTCGCAAGGGATCTGCTCGACTAGGTCATATTCAAACTCAAATAGCTCCTTCTTTACCTTGGCCAGGTAAGCCGCCATCTTGGCCCCCTGTGCTTGATATTCCCCAGACACTTGGTTTACCACGAGCTGGGAATTGTTGTAGCATTGGACGACCCTGTCCTTCAATTCCTTTACCACTCTAAGCCCGACCAATAAGGCTTTGTACTCGGCTTCGTGTTGGACGCTATGAATCCAAACCGCAGTGCAGAGTGGAAACAATGCCCTTCTGGGGATATCAAGATGATCCCAGCTCCGGACCTGTTCTCGTTAGATGACCCGTCCACGAAGATTCTCCATAATTCCTGCACTAGTTCTCTCAAGGGCTCCTCCTGGAATCCAGTGCATTTGGCCATGAAATCAGCCAGGGCTTGGCTTTTGATCGTAGTTCGGGGCACCTACAGTATCTCGAACTGGCTGAGCTCGACCGCCCATTTCAATAGACGTCCCGATGTCTCAGATTTCTGCAGCACCTGCCTCAAAGGCTGATCGGTCATGACGTGGATTGAATGGGATTGGAAATACGACCTAAGATTCCTAGAGGCCGTAATAAGGCAGAATGCCATCTTTTCCATTAGAGGATACCGAGATTCTGCTCTGAGAAGTCTTTTGCTTATATAATATACTGGATTTTGAACTCGGTCCTCCTCCCAGACCAGCATGGCGCTGGTCGCACTTTTTGTCACAGCTAAATAAAGGAAAAGGGGCTCCCCTGTTGTTTGCTTAAACAACACTGGTGGCTCGGCCAAATGTGTCTTTAGATTGAGGAAAGCCTGCTTGCACTCATCAGTCCATTCAAAATTTTTGTTACCCCGGAGCAGGTTGTAGAATGGCAAACACTTGTCGGTGGACTTAGAAATAAACCGATTAAGGGCTACCATTCTTCCTGTTAGACTTTGGACATCTTTATGCGACTTGGGTGAAGGCATTTCTTTCAGCGATCTGATTTTGTTGGGGTTCGCCTCTATCCCCCTGGTGTTGACTATGAATCCCAGAATTTTTCTCGACGCCACTTCAAAAGTACATTTCTGGGAGTTTAACCTCATACTATACTTGCTCAGAATTGTAAAACATTCCTTTAGATTGGAGACATGGTTATCAGCAGTTTTTGACTTGACCAGCATATCATCAACATACACTTCCATGTTTTTTCTGATCTAATCAGCGAACATTTTGTTGACCAATCTCGAGTAGGTCGCCCCAGCGTTCTTCAGCCCGAAGGGCATGACTTTATAAATAGTACATGTTGGTTGGAGTCATGAAGCTAGTATGCTCCTGGTCCGTGGGGTTCATAGCGATTTGGTTATGTCCAGAGTATGCATCCATGAAGGACATGAGCTCGTGTCCTGCGATGGCATCCACCAATTGGTCAATTCTTGGCAAGGGAAAACAATCCTTGGGACAAGCTTTGTTCAAATCAGAGAAATCGATGCAGGTCCGCCATTTTCCATTTGGCTTTGGGACCAGGATAAGGATTTGTGACCCAAATCGGGTATTTATCCTTGCGAATAAAACCGCACTTCAAAAGCCGAGCTACTTCTTCTTACAGAGCGTCAACTCGGGTTGTACCCAGACGCCTCTGTTTCTGGGTATTCGCAGGCATGCTTTTGTCCAAGTTAAGGGTATGAATGATGACACTCGGACTGATCCCTACCATGTCTTCATGGGAGCAAGCAAAAACATCGAGATTTTCTTGCAAAAATTTTACCAGCTCTGCCTATCTATCTACGTCAAGGTTTTTCCCGAGCTTAACCACCCTCGAGGCATCCTTGGGGTTGGTGTTTACTTCACTACAAGAAAAAATGCTTTTAATAACACCGAAAATGTGTTATCAAAACATACCATAACACTTTTTGATGTGTTAAGACCGACTATGTTATCGTAGGTCAGGGTACTTTACATAACACTTTATCATTGTTATACATATGTGTTATTATACTGTCAACGATAACACACTTTCTGTGTTATTTTAATATATAGATAAGTATTTAATTATGTTATTTATAGCCGATTATATAACACATTTCAATACTTATAAATTTGTGTTATACTACACTTTAGTATAACACTTTTTTTTTGTTATAGTACACTTTAGTATAACACATTATTTATGTTATATAATGAAGTTTGCATAACACAATTCTTTGCATAAAAAGTGTTATTGTAATAGATATTATAACACAATTTTCATATTATTGTTATATTTAGATATGTTTAAATTCTCATTATATATTTTATTTATATATCACTAATTTATTCTATTATATTTTAATTTTTTTTATATAATTAAAATTAGGTTTCTAATATATACTAGTATCATCAAATGAACTTGATTTTCAAATAACAAAAAATAAGAACATTCAACATTGTATTAACAATCTACAAATTAGTTTAAAACATTCAACACTGTCATCAACAACAAAATGTTCTTTGAGTATTCAAGGAGTCTTAAATATTCAACATAGTTAAAAGTTACTACTTTCAACACAAAATATTCTTATTGATATGACTGTCATAATTTACAACATAACAAAGTACTGCATCTATAAGGCTTCAACTTTTAGATTCTACTGGCCCAGAGGAAACCTCAATTGCTGGCAGCTTCCCATCACCAGCATTACCTGGTTGGACGTCCATAAACTCTTTGGTAGCAAATACATCAATAAAAAAAGCAGGCTATATAGAACACAAAGTTCAATATAAATAGTTAATGAGAAATCCCAAAAGAAACAACAGAAAATTACCTAAGAGTGATGCACTTATTGACACCAGAAAACATATACAAATGTCAAAAAGTAGCACACTTGATAACGAGCAGCAACAGTGAAAAGATTGACGGTAGCAACAAATAAGTCTTCATTTTCTTCATATTGCTCTAGTAGAATAAAGCTTGCAGAATATTCCAAATCAGCAACCTAGACAGTGTATTAATTAAAATATATTAAATGAGAAAAAATGGGTCATTTGTTCAAATAAAAAAATTAATGATCAGGAAAGAAAATGCATTAACTTGAACATGCTAAACTTGTTTATCATCTAGACCAAAGTTGCTTGCAGAAAAATATGGTGGCAAGAAATCTGCTATCATCAACAACATTGACAGTACTTTAGTGGCGCCAATCTGTATGGCCTGCATGGATAAGTTAAAACTCCTTAGTAAAATGTAGTAAAGATTGCCAACAATATAGGAATAGCCAGTCTACATACAACCATTAAACCATAAAAGGGGTCCAAAGCATATAAAGGATATAGACAAGTTTGTCCCAGACTGTGTGCTCAGCACAATTTCTCATTAATAATGATGGAAACCTTGCACTTATGCCATAGTCAATCTATAATTAGATCCATTTTACATGAATAGACTTTCACGTTTTAGCATGGGGATGCACCAATTGAAGTCAAGCATGACAAAACAAATGCAAGTAAAACTATGCCGTATCCATCCCGTCAATATCAAACAATGAAGTTTACTTATGATATGAAACTATGAGTTTCATTAGTATTAAAAGCCATGATTGATACCAACAAAATAGATACACACTAAAGATATGCCAAGGTCCAATATAAATGTTTTCTGTGGAAGAAATCACTTCATCGTGTCTCTTTGGGTTTCCTCAACCAAAGAATTTAGGGACTGCCCCTTCTTTTTGTATCTACCATTACTGGATAGTGTGCTTCAATATATATATTAAAATATACATATACACATATACAATTTACATGCACAATCCACAAAATGTTGGTGATGAACGAATGTGTGAGTCTAAACTGAGAAAATCAGAAGACCAAATAGGAAAACGAACACCAACAAAGTAAAAAAAATCTTTAAGTGTTGTTGTTGAATGCATAACAGGCAGAGAGGTTCCCCTCAAATAAGAGGAAACAACATAATATGAAAAAGGTTTTCAGTTCAAGCATCGAGAGAATCCTTACAGGATTGTGAAAATAAGATACCAAGGAGACAACAGCAGCAACTACAGAATTTGGTTTTGTTGCAGATGAAAAAACTGATCGAAGAAAGATGGGGAGGCTGAAAGACGTATCCTGAAAATTTTAAATAACAGAACATCATCTCTTGTAATTAAAAAGTACTAATCACAGAATCAACAAAAATCATAAAGAGAGAATTCTATTAACAAGGGTATATTTTGCAGCTTTAGACAAACAAAATTTTTGAATTCTGGCCCAAAAAATAGTTAGTCAAAATATCATAATATAATTACTCTTCTTTGCAGCAAAGAAGGTTAATAATTTGCAATCCTCAAAAGGAGTATCTCTCAAAGTTAGCATGTAGTTTGCTTCCAGAAGGCCTGAGGTAGTCCCCGCACAAGCACTTCTCATAGCAACTGTTATAGTTTCCCACACCCTAAATATTGTAAAGTTAGGGGGGAACCCCAGTTTCAAACTTGGGCTCGCTAAGCAGGTCTATGGGATTTCTGGGTATAAAATATTTTTGCTATGAGAACAATGTTCAGATTGAACTACATCTAATAACCATAGCACCAAGAATTGCCAACATCTATGTTACTAATTCCAACTTGGGCCAAGAATAAAAAAGTAGCCATCTGTTTAATGGACAATGTACCTTAGGAAATTTGGCAAGCACATTGTATAGAATATCCAAAACAGATGATATAGCAAGTGATAAACCTTAAATTTCCGTGACAATGTACCCAGTGACTTTTTGTTATTTTGTTTCTAATTAGTTCATTTATTTTGAATAAAAAATGAAACTAATACTTCCTTATGTGATGTGTGAGTTTTTTTGGAGGTGTAATAGGTACCAAAATTATCCAATAAAAAACGTAGAATTTTGTTAAGAAGTTAACTAGAACAAGTACTTACTTATTAGCTACTGTATTTAAAATTTAATTACTTGATGTTCAAACAATTGAGTACATAATTAGAGCAGCAGGACAATTGTAATAATTGAGTACATAATTAATCAACTTTTTAATTAATGTGGTGAGACTTTATAAAAATTAACTACAGAGAATAATTGAATCAACAAAAAATATATATTATATGCAAATTAAATAATGTACGAGTAGTGGCTTCTTTTATTTTATTTTTGTTTGTTTGAGAAATGTAGAGGCTTCTTTATTATGTACATTAAAAAAGACAACTTGCAAATTACTAGAACACATGCACTAGAAACCAACAACACAAACTACAATTCATAAACTAAAAAAACATTTTGGATTAAAAAAGCTTTGGGCATTTATGTTTGTTTTGTTTAAAAATTATCTGAAATCCCACAAAATTTTCACTGCTCTCATTTTTTTCCTTCTTCATTTTCAAATTTGTCTTCATCTCTCTCTCTCAAAAAAGAAAAAAGAAAAAAAAAAAGAGAACTCTAGGCAAAGAACACCCATACTGCTTTTGTCTGTGCACCCAACCAAATCAACCAGGACTTGTTAAAGACAAGGAAAATTCCTAAATCTCAACAGAATTGCAAGACCAAATGTAGGAGTTTTTTTTTTATATATTAACTGAACTTGAAGATGATAAGAAAACCGTGGGATTAGCAATAGAAGGCTCAGAGCTAAATCATGTTCACCCATTACTAAATCAAGTAGACTTGAAAAGAGAAGCTCAAAATAATGAATCTCCTTTACTCTATTCCAAATAACAGAGGTATGTTTTAGATAATGTGTATTTTAGGAACTAATTGATTACCATAAAAACAGAGCAATTAGACTAAGAGACAAAAGGATTTGAATCATATCCTTGATCATGGGAGCTTTAATTTTTTTCTACGAAATAAAAATTAAACAAAGCAACATTGTTAACTACTATTTTAAAACGTATATTGTTCACTGAGACTATGCATCTTTTCTATCTCCTCTACCTTTTCTCTGTCTCAAGACTTATATTATTAGCCTAGAAATATATAGCTCACCCTCTAAAACTATCTTGAATACTTCATTAAACCAAAGGGCTCATACAACATATTCTATCTGTCCAAGCTCATAATGTATATACAGTTTCTTTGGATCATTTTGTCATACACTTGTGGGGCATTGACCATTAGTTCAAGAGTAACATAGACCACAGTTACCTTACACTACCTTGAACCTCAATACAAACAAACATTCCAAAACTAACCCATAACTTTTTCAAAGAAGCAAAGGACAATAGGTATAAGGCAAGAAAACCTACCTCTGCCCACTCACAGCAGTTTCTTGAGCATGAAATGAGCTGCCAATGCCCATTAAAGCAAAACACACAGCCTAGCAGGTATTGCTGCAAAAGCTTTTAGTCCAAATCCTTTCCACCTTTTCTATAATGCATATTCAATTTTACAAGACATGTTACTATTTATAGTTGAATCAGAAAGTATAAACATTGATAGCAAACAAAAAATGAGTAGAAATAATATTTATAAGGTAAGCTAAAAAATGTACCTATTATTCCATCTTCGAACGAAATATAGACCCTATTGCCAAACATAATGTGTTTAAGTTGTTCCAATTCCAATCCTCACCATGTAATTGTTTGCTTTTCTTCTTTAGCGTCTGCATTATACAAGGATAAACAACATAAGATAGAATTTATAATGAAAATAACATATAACACATCTCTTGTAAGACTAAAATTAGAGTATGGATGTTCATCTCTTGTAATTTTCCAAACTAAAAAGTATACTTTCTGTCTTAATTATAGAATGAATCATGGACAATAATCAGCAGCTAGGTCAATCATCCTTGTAAAGTATCAGTACTAACAAACCAAACAACAAAAAGAGAGCTCATAATCAATAATAAGACTATAAAATTGCTGTAAAATAAATAATTATATAGTAAAGTTAATGAAAAATCCAAAAACTCACACAAACAAAAAAATGAACACACTCACACAAACACAAAAATGAACACAGCCCAAATCTAAAGGACTATTATTAATTAAAACTGCCATATTCAAATAATTTAAAATATGAACCTAAACTTGTATCAAAGTAAGAACAAAATAAGTGAGGAAAGAAAGGTGTGAATAGAGAACAGAGAGTATAGAATCACCTTGCTAATTTATTTATATATACACAAAAATTAGAATAAAGAAGAACATGACAAAAGCAAGTAAAATTACTTGTTCACATTTGAGGATGAATTGAAAGAATTAAAAAGTAGTTGGATGTAACCTGTACCTATGTACTGTTTTGAATTCTTTAACAAGTCTATTAAAGGAAGAACTTACTATACATTAATTAAAGACTATTTTCATGGGAATGAGTTATCAAAAGCATGAGAATTTTGAACAAGGACACCAGCAATCTACCATGGATTTCCCGCTGAATCAAGTAAAGAATACCTACACCAGAAATATGTGGAAATTGTAACTTAAGACTTGAGAATCAAGTATAATGATAGTTTGGAAGAGTTAATTCTTCACCTTGGTTGTAATACATCACAGGTTGGCAAGAGCAATGTCCATTGAGTAGTAAATGATTTAGAATCAGCAGATATAAATAATTGTGATAAGTTCACATATATGATGATAAGTGTGCTAAATAAGTATAGGCCAACATAATCATTCAAAAGTGTGCTAAAGTAGTTGCTGAATTGGAGACCCTTTATGTATATATTAACATAGTTAAAAAATCAAGCAAAGTTAACATTCCAAGATGTCGTTTAACTCACAAATGGAAAGAGAGCTTCTACAAATAAACCACTACACACTTAAACAGAGTGGAGAAGAGAAGACGTGTACCTCAATTAAAAGAAGAAAAGAGCAAAGAAATGGTTATATGTGCAAATCTATAAAAATGGTGATAATCTATATAACCAGGACCTAAAGTACAAATATAGCCACTCCAGTCTAAAACTCACACCTCACGGCTGCACTCAACACCTCAAATATCAACCCTAATTGACCAACACCCAATTGTGCAAGGAAGACCCAAATTGAACAAGAGAGATGCTCCTGTTTTTATTCTTTATTTCACATGTATACACACATTATAATAAATCATATTAAAAACAATTAAACATAAGCGTATACAATGCACAGAAAATTAATAAGGAAATTTACACACACATATATATAACACATACATGTATATAGATCAAGCATAATATTTGAAATAACAAACAGAATATCTTAAAAGAATATACCTTCTTATTTAGTTTCTAGAGATCTTTCTCCTTTTTTGAAAGTTTAAATCAAGCCCTAAATCAACTTTTTCCAACCATAATTGTAATGAAGTGAGACCGAAAAAAAAAACACAAATTAAGAGCACAACAGAGAGACTGGAGCATAAAAATACCCCATAAATACAAATATGGATATTAAAAAAAAAAGCTTATAGTAACTGAGAGAGGGACAAAAATCGGAGATACCCTGAGTGAGAGAAAGAGAAAGGTAACCAAGAAAAAAAGAAAAAGAAAAAGATTACACATACCTGGGGATTCCGTGTGAAAGAGAAAGAGGCAGTGAGAGAAAGAGAGAAGCGGTGAGAAATAGGTAACGTTGAGTGAGAGGAGGAGAGGGTTTGGGGATTTGGCAAGATAAATAAAGAGACTGTGGATCATACAACACGAATGGATCAATTATAATTTACACATACAACACGAATGGATCAATTATAATTTACACACTACTTAGTAACCTAAATGTTAAAGAGTTCATCTTGGTTACTTCAATTGGTAAATTTCTCAGATTTTCTAGATCCAGTATCATAAATGTAGCTCAATTTTGGAAAAAAAACTAACATAAACGCTAAAATCAATAACTGAGCTGAGCAAAAGTACCATGAACTCACCTCAATGCACGAAGCCTCATCTGAGCCTCCAATCGATGACGACCCTCCCAAGAATTCAGCATCCGCTGCTCGAATCCAACGTGAATGGTCTGGATTCCCGACTTGGCGAGGATCGAATCAGTCTCATTGCTAGCTCCACCAGCCTCCACCATGATCCAAACGACTTTGTACGGCACCAGCATTAGCGACCGAAATGACGGAGCAAGTCAAAGGGATCACCACCACCACCGAGCTCAGAAGCAGACCGAAACGGCACAGGATAAAGATTATTAGCAGAGGACTAGAATTTTGGGATTTCGGTGAGAGGTAGGGAGAGCTGGGAGTTTGAGGATGTGGGGAAATTTCTGGGAAATTTGGAGAATTTCCTCTCGGAAAGTTTGGAAAATTTGGAGAGGTCTCGGAGGTTCGAGAAAATTTGGGGTTTGGGTAGGGAGATTTCTGCTAGGTTAAGATAGATGTGAGGGAGACAGAGAGTTAAGAGAGAGAATGAGATATGTAGATTTAGAAAATGAGAATAACAAGTGAAATAATACAATATTTGGCACAAATATTTCATTTGCTGCCAATTAACGAATTTGTGCGCCATTTTTTTATGTCAGCCCAAATTTTATGGGTTTAGGATAACACTTTTTTAAAAGAGTTATACTTAAATGTTGTGGAAAGGGTTATTTGGTGTGTAGTGCTTCTTCGAGGTCTTTAATAGCCTGGTGCTCGGATCTATCTTTGCCTATTCGTGGATCAATATCATCGCATGAGGTGTTGCCCCTGCCTCTGACTTGCTAAGGTTCTTCCATTCCAGGATCAACTCTGACTTCCTGGGATTCCTTGCCTCCATCCTGCACAGCCATCGTCTGCTGCCCGGGTTGTGATTTTCCCTTCATAGAAATGCTATAGCATTCCCTGGCAGCGAGCTGATCGCCTCGGACAGTACATATTCCCATGGATGAAGGGAATTTGATCACGAGGTGGTGGACATAAGTTATGGCTTCAAATGCCATCAGTGTGGGCCTACCTAAGATTGCATTGTATGCGGCCGGACAATCGACGGCCACAAACTAGAGCAGCTTGGAAACAGTTCGTGGTCCCTAACCCTAGGTTATCACCAACTTAATCGTTCTGATAGCTGCTGAACCTTCGCCGGAAAACCCATACAGCATCATGGAGGTTGCCTTCAGCTCGGTCACAGACAATCCCATTTTCTCCAGTGTGGACCTGAATAGCAGGTTCACAGAATTCCTGTTATCAACCAGTGTCCGCCTAACTCTCTGATTGGCAAGCTGGAAGGTTATGACTAGAGGGTCCACTACAAGAAAAAACAGTATTCATAACACTTAAAAACTGCTAACCGGGACTATTGATAACACTTCTGAAAATGCTAACATAGCCCCTGTTATTAAAAGTCCAGTGTTTTCTATAACAGTATTTGAATGTTATGTTTGGTGTTATCTTAAACTATTCAATAACACATTTTTAGGTGCTATAATATTCAAATAATAACATTTAGATAGAGTTTTTGGTTATAAATTTGAAGTTTAATCTTATACTTTTTTCATAACACTTTTCAACTGTTACATTTGATTATTTTGATAACATTTTTAGTTTGTTATATTATATAAACCATAACGATTTTTTACGCTTATAATATGTTTTTAAATCATAACATATAGTAATAAAATTTTAAATTTTATTTTGATAAGTATACTTATATGGTTTTTTTTTTAATTAAAATATTTTCATTATTGTATTTTGATAAAAAAAAATCAAAATTAATCATAAAATGTAATTCTCAATCGATTGATAAACCATAAGTATTACATTAAACAATAACTAATTTAAACCATGAATGTGTCTAATTCATGAGATCTTAGTTCTAACTTAAGTTTGAAAGCATAACATAATAAAGTTTTATAATCTTAAACAATTTTTACTTCAAAAATAAAAAATAGAAACATTACAAGATACACAAAAGTAAACGAAACTTGCTCCATCCTTCAATTCATCATCCTTTGTGCACTTGTCTTTGTTGTGAGTCCATTTTCTTAGCTACAACAAAATTTAAATAATTAATGCTTCAACTTAAAGTTATAGTAAACTAAAAGAGTACATAAAAAAAGTTAATTACCTAATTATAACTTTATCAGCTGGCCATGCAATTATACTACCTATAGCATCTTCTATAGTAGACATAATTGTTGAAGGCCTCCACAGAAATGCATCATTCTTTCTCACAAGATCTATCCCCACTTTCATAGCACTAGGCCCAAGAGGAACATGGTGAACCTCATCCTTTGGGTCACTTGAAATAAAATAACCTTCTGCAACAATTTCTCCAGATCCAATCCAATCTAATATTTTGCATTTGGAGCCATTGATTTTAATGCAGATATTAGTGAAATAACAACTATAATTGATCCTACAACTCAAACTAATCCATACCTCTATAGGTGTTTGGCTAGAGTCAGAAAGTTTTAATGACAAACGTATGCCCCCAATCCCATCATAATAGAGAGGTACCTGCCAAGAAAGAGATGAGGTTAACCATACAATCTACAACACAAAAATTATTGGTGCTCACAGATTCATAAGTAAATTCACGACATAAAAAAATAAGCCTATTAACAGAACCAATACAGGGGAATATTTATCCCCAAGAGATTAAAATGGCCATGGCACTCACATGGCTTCAACAATAGTTGGGTATTTTTAGTTAATAAAATATAAAATATTAAATAGATCTTAATAAATACCTAAACTATAGCCACTATAAAGAAAAAATAAAGTTTATTCACACAAACCAAAAGAAACACAACTAATTGGGCTTCACTCAAAGACACATAGATATTGAATAAAACATTTCACAAATCCAAATTTTTAGACAATCAACCCGAGCTCTGATTTAATTTTTTTAATAATTGTCTACTCAAACTACTATTCACTAATCTCATAAAACTGTATTGCATTATTATTATTATTTGAAAAACAGAGAAGAAGATAAGACAATGTTAGCAGCATATACATATGTATGTATACATTTTAGTATTGTTATTATTATTTGAAACTCTTGTTTTAGTGTGTACAAAATATATTTAAAAAGAAAGTCACCGTCCCTATAAATGTGCACAACAAGCAGGAAAATCATAAAATAAAAAAACATAAATATATATTATTACATATATGGTGTATTCATATATCCACTTGATATCTTTTTGATAATTTTGTGTAGTGATGAATGGTTATAATGCTATAGTTTGTGCTAATATAACTAGTTTTACTAAGGGTTGTACTGCAACAGTGCTTCTGGTATGGACTGATGGTGCTGAAAATTTCTTTGCACAATGTGCAAATGTGGGGGACTCAACATGTGTTATGAAGTACGTATCATGTTATTTTTGTCTTCCTTAAATATATCTCTGTAAAATTAAAATATCATGAACCAACCCAACCAGCAATGAAATTCAAATAAATCACAAACTCAGAATAAACTTAAGCAATTGATGAAACACATTAACGCACACATGATCATGACAATGAACTTATGATGTTTTAATACAGTTTAGTAACTACTTTCACGTATCATGTTATTTTTGTCTTCCTTAAATATATCTCTGTAAAATTATTATTGTTTAATACTTATTAGATGTGGTCCAAATATAATTATAGAAGTACCTGCATTGTAATTTATACCAGCAGCATGATAATTTATATTGAATATGTTTAATTGTAGCAGTGCCAATGGAAAACTGATTAAGATGACGGAGGACCATAGAGTAGTTAGTCATACTGAAAGACTGAGAATGGAAGAAAGAGGAAAGCCACTGAGAGATGGGGAAACACGATTATGCGGTACTTAAACTTCATTTTTTTGTTTTTGGACTACCATAATCTTAAATAAAGAAGTAGTCACTTTTTGCATCTTCTTCAGGCTTGAATCTTGCTCGGATGCTTGGAGACAAGTTTCTTAAAGAGCAAGATGCTCGGTTCAGTTCAGAACCATTTTATATATTGGTTCTAGTCTTTGTACTATTAGAAGGGATAATGGTTTTTGTACACAGTTATAGACAGACAATTTCCTTCATGTTTATGTTTCTGGATCATAATTTTGATTCTATTTTCTAATATAAATTTCTAATTCTATTGTGACTATTATTTTTTCTCTTTCTTTCCTTTGTGCCTAAATATAGTGAGGCTTGGACTCTACTTTGACTCTCAGATGATTCTCTTCTATGGATGAATATTCTGCTGAACTATAAAGGTGTGATTTAGTTTGGTTTTAGTATTTTAGTAGCTGACTATATAAGGTGTGATGCAATTGTAGTGGTCAAGATGTATATGAATTATAATGGGTTTCTTTTTATTAAATCCATAATAGTCTACTTATATGCACTGATATAGAAGGCTTTCAAGATTGTAATGTGGATTGATATTAAGCAATAAAGAAAGTAGCTATTTCATTCAAATTCTCTTCTTCTTCTCACCTCTGTTTTTTAATTTTCTCTGTCTAAAGTTCTATAAGATTATTCTTAAGCTATTTGATCAATTGTATTTGATTAAGGATTCACAACACTATCAGCAGAGATGATTATAATCATAATCATTTGGATCCATTTGCACTCAATACTTGTTATGCACATGTATTGAAGATCAAGTTAAAGTTTGAGCTAATGGGCCACACCGTTAATTGTTTTACGATGAGTAGTAGTTTGAGGAGTAAGAACCCATTGATGAGTATATAGAGAGAGAGAGATAAGACAAAAATATAATATTACTGAGAAAAGCTCCTATCTTTCCATACGAAATGGGGCTGAAAATGCAACTTATTCATTATCTTACTCCAAAGGTAACAATCTCAAAACCAATTTCCATGATACCAGTTCACTAACATTTATTCTCTTCTCTTCATAGATTTTATTGGAAAAAAAAACTGGAATACCATAAAAAGTTTAGTTTCCTGGGATACAAACAGAACATTAAACTATCATGTGAAAATGACTTGTCTTGACCAGGGGAAAACTACAATAAAAAACTTCAGTTATTTGTATACTTTTTATATAGAAGAAATATATTTATTATGAGAATCTCTCTAATCTTTCTATTTAGTTATATAAATATTATATTCTTAATAATTTTTTTTTGATATAGTATTAATGTTTGTTTGTTTTGCATAATTTAATTGGGAATCGTATGAGTTATGATGATTTTTGTATATAAAGCTCGATCTTGACTCTGTTTTTGTTTTTGTTTTGTGGTGTCAGATATCTATCTGAGCTGCTTTCGGAGCATCTCAAGCTCAGTCCATTTGTGGCTGTGCTTCCATATTGCTACAGGTTATTAAACCAAGGTGAGTTTAGGTTCTACAACAACATAGTTTTTAAGTTTTCCATTGTTATCCCACTTTTCCCATAAAGTTAAGGGAAATTCTGATTTTTGGGATACTTTTTAATCTTCTGTGCTCATGGGGTTTCGATAAAAGTTAACAACATGTAAATATTGGAGCCATTGTGTCTTAATGGTGTGTAAAAATAAGTTAGATTTAAAATCATTACTGAGTGACTTTTCTCTTGGACATGAATGCACAGGTTCTTGTAAACTCAATTTTGTATTCTATTATTTCTTTTCTTTAGGAATATTCTGCTGTATTTCTGTTGGCCAGAAATGATCAAATTAGCAACTACTAAGTTAGCTAATTGGTGTCAGCATAGCAAAGTCAAGACACACTTTTCTGCTGCATTTTTCATGTTTAAAAGTTTGAAATTATTGTTTTTTCCATTGGAAGTTCAATGAAGTGGCAAAGCAACTGTTTCTTTCTTTTCACTGAAAACAACAACGTCAGATGTTTTCTCCCCATAATGGCTAGCATTCTTGTAGAGTAAAGAGGAGAAATCTATCTAATGTTAAAAGGGGAAGTTTGCCTAAAAAATATGCATATTAAAGGTGTTATTATGTTTTTCATTGAGGTTTCAGAATTTTGTTGTCAATATCATGTGAGTTACAATACATCTTGAGAGGAGTAGTATAATTTTTTTTGGGTTATTACTAATTACATGTTGCCTAGAACCTGTATCATATTCCAATTGAGTTTTTTTTTTCCTTTTCTCATAAATAGTTCTTTTGTTAATGGGATGTTACTATTTCTTTTGTATTTGGTTTTTGATGTATATATTCAAACTAAAAAATTTTATGTACTGTCCTTGCACTAAAAAATGTTTTACATTTTATTACCCAAGTTTTTGAATTGCAAGAAGCTATTTTTATAATTATTATAATACATTTCCCCACATGGGTTTGGATTCTACTTTCAAATTTCTGTGAGTTTTTGAAGTTTATTAGATATACATCAAATAACTAACAGAAAATCAGAAAACATTTCAGCCATATTTATTAACCAACCATCAATCATTATCAATTCAAAATATTCTAACAACACACAAGTTTTCTTCCTTATCTCGCCGCAGCACACTAATTTCTCAGAACATACTTCACTAAGACACACAAGTTCTCAACCTTCTGTTATCACCGCAGCACACAATAATAATAATCTCAGGACCTACTTCACTATAGATGAATATCTAAGATATTCAAACTCCTCTAACATTTGCAAAATATTTTAACAAAAATAAAAGAGAACATACCTCTTGCAAACTGCTGCAAATAAAGTTCCTTCCAATTTGAAATCCAATGAAGCCACTAAAATGAAAGAAAAATTACATACCAATTAATAAATTATCAACATCATTCGACCTTTAATTAGGAGTCATCATTAAAAAAAATTACAACTCTTACAACCAAGAAACTATCCAAACCCACTATAGAGTCCTTGGAAACTAGAGCTCACAAAATAAAAAGAACAACAAAACTCTTAAATACAACGACAAGAGGCAGCAAAAGCAGCAGAAAAACTAAATTGAGAAAGAAATAAATAGAAACAGCCATTTACTTCTCACAGGGGAATGAAAAGTTAACTTTTTCTCTTTTGTACAATGCACCCAGACATTTACTTGAGCCGTGAATTATATAAATTTGACCCACAATAAAACTCTCCATTACATAAATTTGTCTAATAGCTAAGCTATGTTCATAAAGAAAATTTAAAAAAAGTGCTACAATATGAATTCTTTGATAATGAATAGAAAGCTCATTGCACAGAACAATTTTGCAGAGATCACAAGATGCATAACCAAGTTTTTCAAGTTTACAACTGAGATAAAAAAATCGTCAACTTTTGATGTGGTAGTGATATAATGATATTTCCTCACCCTTAATTTAAATAACTAAGAAAAAAATATGATAATTTAATGAGGTAACACTTTGGTGGTGATTGTCCTTTAAAGGTGAGATAAGGAACCGAAAAAGAGTCACGACAAACTCTAATCAAATGCTAATACCTAGGTCTGTAAGCAGGGTTGTTAAGTGGTTACCACATTTTTTCCCTTAGAATATTACTTGAACAAGTTCAATGATCGGGTGTTGACTTCAATTTTATTAGTATAATTACATTTACATGAGTCAGACCGTTGCAAATTTGAAGTACAATTACGCATCAAAGGATGTATCTCCCACATAAAAATTCAATTATATTGAACATGTCCAGGAAAACATGGGTGGAAGGAGAATCATATCCCAATTTATTAATAAGAAAAAAACTAGTCTTTGCTAGAAATTTATTTTGCATCTATCTTTTGTTTAATATAAGAAATAAAACCTAATAAGTACCAAGAATTTGAATAAATGTTTATGACAAACAAAAGTCAGTTGTCATCGAGACAGTACCTGAGGCCTGAAGCATCAGACTGTAAAGAGGCCTCAATAGCAGCATCATTGTATTCAGTAACAGGAGAAATTATTGGCTGGGTCTGGGGTGGAGTAAAGAATGGTACACTGCTCTCTTCTCGAGGTGGGAATTCAACTCCAGCAGCCTGTGATATATATTTATACATAGATTACTTAGAATACTTTATTATAAAAGTGAGTTAAGAAATCAAAATAGGTTCCTTTCCAAATACTGTAGTAGCACATTAGCTATAAAAACTCTAAACATAAAAAGGAACACATAGAATTAATACAACCCATCCAAACACAGACGCAAAACATTCATCATAACTTAAGCATCAAGGACAACACTAAGGGATTCAACTTCAGCATATATATACCTTGTAGGCTAGTATAGCCATGTATAACTAACATTCACATTCATCTGCAACCCATGCTATTGCATATCTCACATAAAGCAGAAAGCAAAAAAAAAAGGTTGATCATATGATATTTACACTTTAATAAACTTAAATAAGCTTTTGCCCAAATGCCTTGGCTGACGAAGTAATTAACAAGAGAAAATTGTGTATCAAGCTTAACATGCTAAAATAACATTTAATAAACTAACAACCTTCAGTTCATTATATGCTGCATAGTATTGAGGATATCTCCCCTGAGGTCCCCCGAAGGCTTCTTGCCATGTGTCAATTAGGATTAGTATCTTTTGCCTCACATTCAAGTCTGGCTGCAGAATTTAAACAATTGCATCGGACAAGTTAGATTTACTAGGAATGCATAGGAGAGATTCACAGTGAAAGGACAAGAAAAACAGATAGGATCAGAAGAAAATTAGGGTACCTTCTTCTTTACTATTTTAACCATTTCATGTAAGATATCACGCTCAACTATCTGCTGGAAAACACTCTCACCACAATTTTTGATCTGCTGGAAAACACTCTCACCACAGTGAAAGGACAAGAAAAACAGATAGGATCAGATTTTTATATTTATAACATTATCTGCTATAGTCGGATTCTTTTCAAGTTTGCTACAACAATCAAAACGTTAATAACACTAAACTTGACAGTTTTTAATAGCACTAAAAGTGTTGAAAGATATATGGTGAGATTAGATTAGATTAAGTTTGACTTTAAATGATGAGATAAAATAGGAGTGGATGTATATGATTTTAAATATTCCTCTTGTTAAGCTTCTTCTTGTAAACATCTAGCAATTAGTTAAGATCTTAGTATATAAGAAGTACAGCACACCCTAGTGCTGTATTATTTTTTGTTTTGATCTTACAGCACACTTTCAAGGCCTCAATAGTTAGAGATTCTAGGTTCGAACCTGTGTCTCACCACTTTCCCAAACCCCCCACCACAAGACCAACCTAGTGGCTTACCTTAGTGTTGTATTATTGGAAAATAGTAGAAATAATATTTTTTTCTTATATTAATATTGTGTTTCCATAGTTTCTTTTTTATTATCATGATAGATACAGAATTAGATACTCACTTTATCAATGTTGTGTTCATAACCTGCAAGAATCATTCGTGCCGCATTTATACTAGCAGCACATTTCTGATGAACTTTATCAGACATTGCAGTTGGAGGTCCCAAGATAGGAAAGGTCCCATTGAAAGGTTCTGTCTTTCTCACAGCTGAAGGATCATCTAAATCAAGTCTTGCTATAAGTTCACCAGCCTACAAAAATAATGATTGTTTAACTTATGCTAGTCATGAATATCCAGATCTTTGTTTGGAACATAATTTACCTGCATTGCTTGGCCTTCAGACATTTCAAATGGAATAATTCCAGAAGCAGGTGATAGTAAAGGCATACACATCTTCATGACCTCGACCTCATCATAAGATGTATCAGCATCAACATGACTACCATTGTAAACCAAATACCTCATCAGTTTGCATGGTGTCTCCGCTATGAGCTTAGATGGGTCATGATCACTCTAGATGCAAAAAAATATTTTACAGTTAGTGCTTTACTAAAAAGGAGTATTTCTTATGGAAACTAAAAGGCAACAACAAGATAATTTGGATGAAGAGAATGATGGGGCACCTGAAGCAAGCATGTCCTTCCATCAATGAGAAGTCGAGTTCCAGCTGCTTCTTCCTCTGCATATATCACATGAATGTTTCCATCCAGCTGCAGAGAAAATACAAACATGTTGTAGTTATCAGTTAGAATCTGAAATACAGAATAGACAAAGACATTCTATTTACAGGGCCTACTGGAAAAAAAATTTCCTCTGGTAATTATAGACAAAGTATAACTTGGGAGTCAAGTATTCTCATATTCTAAGAGGGAGGGCTCATCAACTTTATGGGAATGAAAAAACACTTGAGGTTGCACATGTTGTGTAATAAAAATAACAAATTTATTAATTGTAGCAACTTGAATTTTATATAATTTCCTCATATTCACCCACATTTACTACCAGGCAAACAAGAAAGTAGACATCGGAACAATTACTAGCAATATAATAAGTTTCAGTACAAAAGGTACAGAGAATACACTTGCCTAGGCTGTTCCAATCCAAATAAATTAAAATTAATGACTTCTTTGCTTGCACTCACACCACCGTTTATTTCAAAGGATACAATATAATATAATTGGTTTCAACATCAACATCCATACGAAATGGTTTTTCTTTCCTTGTTAGATTCAAAATACATTTGTTTGTCTCATAACAATCAATATGGGACTAATTGTATCGCTTAAAACTGCTTAAAACACCTCCTTGCTCAGGAAATTGATTAAAACCCTTTATCTCATAATCAAACAACTCTGGGAAAAACAAACATAAGGAACTGCCCCAAAAATATAGCAATGGCAGGGTACACTTAGACAAACATCACAAAATACACTGAAAAAAAAATAGAAAGACTGATTCAATCAATAAATAAAAATTCACATAGTTGGTGTTTAGGGAAAAACCATAATCATAAGAGCCAAAAACATAAACTTTCATCTTTAGATTGTTAAGGTAACGAAAAATTGGATAAAAAACATTTAAGTTGGATTATATGTAAATGAAAATCATATTAAATCACAAATTGCATCTGATTTTGGGATGTAGAATTTGCATTAGACTACTGAAGTATTGCAACACCTTGTAAATAATTAAAAAATAATGTACAAACTTGCAAAAAAACCAATTTCCCCAAGAATTTTCTTGAGAAACAAAAGGAAAAAAAATACAGAGACGGAAGATTGAGACCTGATGGAAGACAGACCATTAACTTGGAACTAACCTGGTACAAGACCGCTGTAGACCCACGAGTCGAGCCACGCCGTAGACCCACCACCACAAGACCGCTGTAGACCCACAGTCGGGCATCCCTGTCACACAACCTAAGCCACGGGCCCCCGTCACCATATTACACACCTGCAACAAACAGAGAGAAAGAAAGAAAGATTGAACGGGAGAGTAGCTCAGAGAGAAAGATAGAGCGAGAGAGAGATTAGGGATTTGCTTTTGTCTTTCATTTGGTGCCTAAGTGTATTTTGTTTACTGCCTGATTTCACTTCATTTTAGTAAAATATTTTAGTCTTTTTCTATTAGCATAGCGACAATAGCACTTTTTAAAACATGTTATATTTTAATGTAATATATGGGCATAATTGTTGTAGTGGTCGTTATGCGGGAACTAGACATGACTATCATCTTCTTCAGTAAAACTGATTAGTTGTTTCTCCAGTCGCTGTTGTTTAGACAAACGCTGCTCTGTGATGAACTCAACTCCATTGTGAGACCTTAACTCATTGACATACCTCTTCTGGGCATTTTTGCTCGTGCCTGCTAGATGAGGGCCTCCAAAGATGGTGGTTATCTCTCCTCCTATTATCGGAGGAGGGGTGTCCTAATTCACCGGTCTCCGGTCTGATTTGCAGGGGCTTCTAGAGCTGATTGAATGTTTTGCCTAGCGAGTTGATTTAGAGTGATTCGATTCTGGGCATACTGAGCCAGGGGCCCAGCCCTGATGAACATCTCGATCTCATCCTTCAAATGCCTGCAGCCATCAGTGTTGTGACCAATGTCATTGTGGAATCGATAGAATTTTGAAGGGTCCTTCTTCGCCCTTTGATTTTTTAAAGGCTCCGGCTTCTTCCACGGAATGCGGGTAGAATTTTCCAAGAAGATGCGCTCTCTGGTATCCGTGAGGTCGACATAAGTTGTATAGATTGGTTTGAACTTCTCCACAGGCTTATTTTTCTTTGAACCATTCTAGCCGCCCTCTCCACTTCCCTTCCTCTTGCTTCCCCCCGCCCCCCCCCCCCCCCCCCCCCCTTGGTTATTATGGGTAACGGTTTGAGCCGTAGCTGCAACGTCCATTACCTCTCCAACGAGTTGGGTAGAGACTTGGCTGGTTCCTGCAACTGAAGCTCGTGCCTCTTCTAGGTTGATCCACCTTTGAGCTTTGTTTAGGAACTCATCCACTGTGTTGACGCCCTTTCTTTGGATCTCTTTCCACAGGTCGCCTCCAACAAGGATTCCTGTTCTCATCGCCATAAGCATAGAGCTTTCATCTGATTCTCTAGCTCGCACAAATACATTGGCGAATCTACTCAAGTATGCTTTCAGAGGCTCTCCGGGCTGCTGCTTTACATTTGCGATGGAGTCTGCCTTTATCTGAGTTGCTTGGGATGCCCGGAACGCCCTCTTGAAGTGAGCGGAGAAGCTCTTTCACGAGCTGGTAGAATGCTTTTTGTATTGCTTGAACCATTGCCCAACCAATCTAACCAGAGTTGAAGGGAATACTAAGCACCTTAACTCGGGTCTGATGTTATGGGCCATCAGTAGGGTATTGAACATCCCCAATGTAATGACCCAACTATTTCTAAGACCTTGGACCATTAGATCTACTATACATAGCTACTATTTTGGGAGAGATACATAAGAAATAATATAACTTTATTAAATCTCGAAATATTGTATCAAATAAATAATAATAATAATAGAAAATATGGTACCCATTGTTTAAAACGTAAAACATAATTTTAAACTAAAGAAAATTGTTTACAAAACTAAATGCGGAAAAACATGATTTAAAAGACTAAAAATAAATAACTTCATCCTCGATCGACACGCAGTCCACACATTCCATCCATCCTCAACACACAAGCCAAGCTACCAAGAATCCTTCTGCCTTCCAGATTCATTTTCTTGCATCACACTAAAAATAAAGGAATGAGCCTAATGCCCCACAAGGAAAAACTACTAACACCATAAACATACACATAAAATCATATCATAACATATGCTATAAACATATCATAACATATACTAAAAACATATTATAACATATACTATAAACATATTATAACATATTCCATATAAGACTATACTAATAATGGCCATTATGACATGTGATAAACCATCTACGTCCCCTGTCTAATATTTGAGGTAGGGTAGACCACATGTATTGTATGATAACCCATCTACGTCCCCTGTCTAATATTTCAGGTAGGGTAAATCATAACATAACATATTAAAACATAAACTTATCATAACATATTATACATAACATAACATAAAAACATAACATATCATACAAACATACAAGACCTAGCCTATTTTCCTTACCAAAACTGGGATATGAGAACAAATGCGGGACTTGGAACACTCCTAAAACCAACAATAGAATGGTGAGTATTTCTAAAGAGTAAAGAATAAATGTGGAAACTAAACCTTCAAGACGAAACTTACCAAGAAAGATCTTTAAGTTTCAAGAGCCTAATCAAAAATAATATCACAAGTTAGGATCTGAATAAAAGGACTAAAGAAACTAAAGTGTTTTAAAGGATTGAACTTAAAGAATAAGAGTACCTTAGTTGACCTTATGGATTGGTCTAACTCCAATATCGAAATATACTAAACCTCACTTCCCAAGTATTTTATAAAGCTTAAGAATGGCAAAGTTTTTTTCCTTTCCCACCCAAGTGTATCACTCTTATGTTCTCACTAACACCTTGGAGTATGATCACAACTGAAGAGTGAGGAGAAGGGCTGGGTTCTAAGTCCTATTTATAGAGTTCTAGGAATAAAAATCTTCTTTTTGGCTTTGAATAAAATGAATGAATTTAATTGAAAATATTTGAATATTCTTCAGTCAAAGAGTTAGGACTTGGTCAAATTGTTCAGAGAGAGGTTTAAGAAGTCAAAGCTTGATTTTTAAAATTAAAAACAAAAATAATAAAAACAAATAGAATCTTAACTTCTAACTCCCTAAATCTCGTAACTCTAAACTCACATGCAGTAAAATTAACAAAACAAGAGCTATAGGACTCTAATTTAGACCATCTTTATACCGTTAGAAATATAATTCAATTATCTACAACTTTCTAGAAATAATATTTTTCGAAATTCATAACATAACTGGGTCACAAATAGGTCGGAAGTTATAGTACCCTAAAGTTACGGAAATTCTACTTAATTATCTAAATAACAACCTAATCCACAAATAAATAAAATTGTGACAAAGGCCATGCTCCTAACAGATTTTGTTGAAGACTAAGTCTTATATTCCCCTTATTTTATCATTAAAATAATAATTCTTTAATAGTCATGCATATGACAAGTGTCATAATCCTATTGGCTCTATCTAAACCTTAGGAATAACCATGCTCATGACAAGTGTCATATTCTTATTGGCTCTATCTAAACCTTAGGTTATAATAATTATCATATTAATAACCAGAAATATTAATCAAACCTTATGTTATAATTAATATTTTTAAACTATAGGTTAAACTTATAAAATCCATAACTATTGCTAGGAGTTTCCAACTAAGTCTCGGTTTGAACCAAAATCCACGAAATCTAACATACTACAAACTAATACCAGATATTGCTACTACTACTACTACTACTACTACTACTACTATATAACTAGCTAAGTAAAATTCTGGGACTCTACACCTAAGTGGTCGAACGGATCTCCATCTCCATCGAATTTTGATAAATGGGGCATCCTGAAACCTGGCGGTTATGGTGTTGCTACGATGTTGAGGGTGAAAAGCTCGAGCTCGTCCACTGAGTCATACTCGTCTTTTTCCTTCTCTGACAGGAGTCTTTTCATCTGTTCCTCCATCTGAGCCAACCTCTCGAGGGTTGGGTCCTTAGTTCCCTGGGGCTGTTCAACAGCTCCCATTCGACCGTACGCATTTGACGAGTTATTGTCCCTCCAAGTTCGACCTTGGTTTGGTGGGGCATTCCTGTTATCGCGTACTTCGGAAGGACTTCCCTCATGGTGAGTGCCACTGACTCCATCGTGAGCTGGATTGGTTCTTTATGAGTTTAGGCGATCTCGCAGATCGGTATGTGGATCAACTCGAGGGTTTTGAGCTGAACTCAGCTGATTCCTCAAATCTGCATTGGTCCTGCTACTTCTACGGTCCTCCGTCCAATAACTTCCATTAGAGAAGCTCAGAGCTTGCGGTCAAGGATGAGGATCTAGGGCATTCCCGCATGCTCGCAGGACATGAGCAGGGGCAGCAGGAGGAGGATTCCTCCTACTATTTCCGTAGGCAGGAATGTCTCGAGCAGAACGAGGTGGGGACGAATGCCTTATCAGTGATGGAGGATGTCTGATTGACGAAGCAATTCTCATCCCATTAGGTCGGACCAAACTAGCCCGCGGTTTCTCTGCTCCACCATTTCTGATTCCCTGTGCGTGGCGATCTGATCGCGGTACAGGGAAGTCTGTTGGGACATGCCGTCTCTACGAGTTCGTCCTTGACCGTCTGTGTGGGTTGCCATGGGCATTTAACGGTGGTGTTGAACTCAGAGTCGAGGTTCTGACCAACTGGCTGACTCGTTGGTGATTCCTGGGAAAACCACCAAACGGGGTTTCTTGGTGATTGTGCGACACGGGAGTAGAACTTGGAGTTGAGGTTCTAACCGATCGACTTAGCCTAGGTCGACTATCCCGGAGAGACTTACGAGTCCCGCCTTGCCTCTTTCCGACGTTAACGTCGGTTGCAATAGGGGGTTGCCGAGCTAAGACCTGCTCGATTTGCTTGTTTGCTTTGGCTAGATAGCTCCTCAACAACATGTCCTCCATTTCCACCGTAGTCAAGTAACCTGGGTTCGGATTCAGAGGAAGAGGCGCTGAACTTCCAGTGTCGTCGTGGCCCATTGGTTGCTTTCCCGACCGTTGCTGAATCTCTGGGTTTCGTCGGAAACAGTGGTATGGTGAGCCTCCTGCCCACCATGCTGATCTGTCTCGTTACCATGCCTTGAACGAGTGACCACCATGGTGAACTTTTTCCTGAATCTGTTTCAATGGCACTAATTTGCAGCTCTCAATGAAAGTACCAAACTGTTGACGCGATTTTTCGCCAACAGTGTATTACGTAATTTGCTGGAATAAACTAATGCTTAAGGATAAACCATAATAAGAATAATAACTCTTAAGGATGCTTAGAATGATATATTAAGAACACTCATTCCTTTTTTACGTGGTTCAGAGGCTAAAATCCCCCTAGTCCACGAGTCGATATTATTACTGTATATCTCTCTAAATTTTGACAGAGTATTTGCATTACACCGAAAAACACAACCCATTTTCTATCCCAGGTCTTGGTATTTATAGAAGAACCATCCAAGGATAGGTGTAGGGGACGTCACGTGAATACCCATCATTATTTGTGACCTGTCTTGAACAAATAATGAATATTACAATATATATTATGGTATGGTCTAATCATTAGGTAAAATTGATCATGGGTCGTCTGGCATAATCGGACATGTGATGTCTGATCACACACGTTTATATTACGTGTCCGAGAATTTAGGGATAAGCGGACATGTGATGTATGATCACAAACATTTATATATAACGTATCCAGCTTAATAAACTCTTGGACACGGCAGGTTGTCAGAGTACTACGACCTGAATATAACGCCAGCTCGTGCCCAGGATGCTGTATTTTATATCCATCTCCAACTTGTGCCTTAATGCTTCATATTACTCAGCTCATGTTATTACCTGGGGAGTCGCACTGCCTTCACAGAGGAAACATCAACTTGTGGGTCCCTTAGTACTGTTCTTAGCTAGCCAGCTGTACTCGAGCTGCATAAAAGACCCGGGCAGAATATCAGGGCGTACAATAGCCAATTTGAAGCCCTAGGTCGAAATTATCATGGGCTTTAGGCCCGTGAAATTTCCCATTTGATGATAAGCCCATTCCACTTAAAATCAAGACCTATATTATTTTCTATTAATTTAATGAATTAATTATTTAAATCCTTTATCAAATTAATTATTTATAATTTGAACCTTGATTTAAACTTATTTATTAATTTAGATACCAATTTATCTTAATTAATAAATCTGCCCTAATTTCTCTTTTCTTCTATTAATTACATAACTCTATGAAACTATCCAAAATTGACCTGGTCAACTTTGATAATTAAATAAAATAATTAAGACTATCTAGATGATTTTATCCAAGGTACAAAGGGTACCATGGGCCTATGAAATCAAGCTCCAATAAGTTATCATAAATCTAACAAATAAATTTACTAACTTATTAATTCTTCGTGATTCCACTAAAGACTCGGAATTGGACTCTTGAATTCATAGAACGCTCTATAACAAATATAGATATGCTATAAATTATCCATTGTTACAAACCATAATTGTCACTCAATTCTCTATAGACGGTCTACAATGAGATGGGACTAAAATACCGTTTTACCCCTCATTGTATTTTATCCTTAAAACACTTAGTTCCTTGTAAATGATATTTCAGTAAACTAATTTAATTATCGAAATGAGATCTCTATCATTTAACACCTTGAACCAAACTAAAAGGAAACCATCGTTTCACTTCTTCATCAGAAGCTATAGATGTTCATATCTATGATTAACACTCCTACTCAATTATACTATCGAGTTTCCAAGGGGTAAATGTGGGCTAGTCCGTAGGGTAAGCTAGTCAAGAACAAGTCAAAGAACTTAAATAATACAATCAGTTGGAATAATAACCACTCAGAATTGAGATTGAATTGACCTATGGTCAACTATAGGATATGACTAGAATATAATAACTGTATGTTTACTTATCTTATCAACTGTCAATATCGGTCCTGTCTGATGTAACAAATACATCCGATCTTATCTACTTTGCTAATGTTCTGGAAAGAACATAACACCACAATGTGTGAGTAGATCATATTGTAGATTGGCAAGTCAGTGTAAATCCTGTGCACTGACTAATCTTAGGACTAACTTATTTTGAACATATAATCATATTTATATTCCACTGCAATTACGTCACTATAAATACGATTAACTATATGCTCGAGATTTAATAGAAGTTTATATTAAACAAATAATCATGAAAATAAAACATGTGAGCAAAGTGATTTACCAAGTCAAAAAATTATTTCTATTCTTTTATTGATAATAAAATGAGATTACAAAGAATTTGAGTTTTAATTAGGGCATAAAACCCCAACAGTAACAATCTCTGGGGGACCACATCTTGCAGGATCGGGCAATAAATGCCGAAAAGAGATACGTAAACGAGCACAAAACTAGGGACGGTTCTCCCTACGAGCTTGAACCACAAGCTCCGAAGCAACAGAGGGTTGAAACTCAACCGATTACTTTTACAGAAGAGGATACATCACACGTCCAATTCCCTCATAAAGACCCCCTGATCATCACACTTTAGGTCGCGAGCAGAAGGGTATGCATGGTCCTAATTGTTAAAGAGAGCTTTGTGAATATTCTTTACAAGGCCACTCTATAAAAGATGGGACTCACGCTTTGAGATTTGAAAGCATGTGTAACCACGTTGTATGGATTTTCAGGAGAAGGGATTGCTTGTACGGGATCCATTGAACTCCCCATAACCTTGGGAGACTATTCAGTCTTAGTAATCAAGATGATGGAGTTCATGGTGGTGGATGCACCATCGGCCTACAACGTACTGCTCGGGAGACCAGCCCTAATTGGGTTTGGGGCAGTATCGTCTGTTAGGCACTTATCCATCAAGTTCCTGACATCTATTGGCATCAGGATGCTAAAGGGAGACCATCTCGCAGGACGAGAATGCTAAAACATTTCTGTGAGAGGGAAAAACCAAACAAGTGCACAGACACTTGTGATCATTCAGGAGATGGACGGATCCATCTTCGAGATAGAAGAAGATATCGACCCCAGAGTCGAAGAAATGACCGATCTCAAACCACTGGAGGAGCTTGAAGAATTAGAGCTCGATGAGAAAGATACCACGAGGGTGGTCAAAATTGGAAAGAACCTTCTGAAAATGCAAGATAGCAATTAACTTGTTTTTTGAAAGGAAACCAGGACGTATTTGCATGGTCACACTCAGATATGGTAGGTATTACTCTGAATGTCATGAGCCATGCACTCAACATTGATAAGAGCTTTCCCCCGAAGCAAAAAAAAAATGGAGGCTCTTGGACAACGATAGAAAGAAAGCCCTAAAGGAGGATGTCGAGAGGTTAAAAGAAAATCGGTTTATTCGAGATGCAGGCGTGGCCCAAGGACTGTTTTCCATTGCCTCAAATAGACTAGCCCGTAGATGCCACTGCAGGGCACGAAATCATGTCATTCATGGATGCTTATTATGGATATAACCATATTGCCATGCATGCACCTGACCAAGAACATACGAGCTTTGTAACCAACAAGGGATTGTACTGCTACAACGCCATGCCTTTCGGACTCAAAAATGATGGAGCCACATACCAAAGACTGGTAAATAGGATGTTTGCTTAGCAGATAGGGAATAACATGAAAGTTTATGTGGACAATATGTTTGTCAAATCCAAACATAACAATAACCATGTAGATGATCTCGCTGAATGTTTTTCCGTACTTAGAAAATACAATATGAAACTTAATCCACAAAAATGCTCATTCAGAGTATCTTCGGGTAAGTTCCTTGGATTCATAGTAAATGCTCGGGGTATAGAGGTTAATCCTGACAAGATCAAGGCTTTAATAGACATGCCCTCACCTTGAAAACATAAAGATGTCCAAAGCTTAACTGGACGAATGGCAGCCTTAAGTAGGTTTATCTCAAAATCTACATACCGGTGCCTTCCATTCTTCAACCGTTTAAGAGGGGAAAAAAGTTTGAGTGGTCAGATAAATGTGAACTCGCGTTTCAGAATCTTAAGAAACACCTCGCCGAACCACCGATCTTATCTAAATCTATCACATGAGAAATTTTGTACTTATACCTCGCTACGACCGAGCACGCCATTAGTGCAGTACTGGTTCAAGAGGATAAGAAAATATAGAAACCTGTACACTACGTCAGCAAAAGATTATTGGGGGAAGAATTGAGATACCCATTAAATGAGAAACTGGCTCTGTGCCTGATGCACGCATCTCGAAAGCTCCAACCCTATTTCCAAGCACATCCAATTCATGTGTTAACTGACTAGACACTGAGGCAAGTTTTATCTAAGCCTGAAGCATCTGGAGGACTGTTGAAATGAATTTTCGATCTTGGACAGGTCGAGATTACTTATCATCCAAGAATGACATTCAAAGGGCAGGCTTTGACAGATTTCATTATCGAATGTACGGGGATTTCCACCGATGAATTTGTAACCCCATCCCGCGAGTTGTGGAGACTTTATGTTGATAGATCCTCCAATGAAATGGATCAGGGGTAGGGATCATTCTAATCACTCCAACAGGAAATTTCTTCCACTCAACACTAAGGTTTGCCTTTGAGGTGTCAAACAACGATGATGAATACGAGGCGTTATTAGCAGGACTTCGAATAGCCACCAATCTCAAAGCAAATGACATACATTGCTATAGCGACTCATAGTTGGTTGTTAACCAAGTCTTGGGGGAATATCAGGCTCGTGGTATAAAAATGGTCACTTACATGGAAAATATAAAAGCAACACTCAGAGGGTTTGAGTTCTTCGCTATAGAACAAATCCCTCGAGAGAAAAATTCAAATGCAAACGCATTGGCCAGGCTCGCCACAACTAATGAAGCTGATACACTTACATGGTTTCGGTAGAATTTCTACCGACCCCGAGTATTAATGAGCCTGATGAAGAAGATATAAATATGATCGACTCATAACCCACCTGGATGACCCCAATAGTTGACTACCTCAAAACCGGAAGTCTCCCAACAGATTGGAACGAGGCTAGAAAGCTTATGTACCAAATTCCAAGATATACTATTTTGGAAGGAAAATTGTACAGAAGGGGGTACTCTACACCATTACTTCAGTGTGTGACTCCTCCTGAGGTGAAAAATATTTTGGAAGAAATCCATGAAGGAATTTGTGGAGACCACACTGGGGGGCATAGCTTATCAAAAAATGTGATTGGGCAGGGGTACTTTTGGCCCACAGTCAAGGCAGACTCATTCGAGTACGTAAAACGTTGTGATAAATGTCAACGGTTTGCCTCAATACCATGAGCTCCACCCACCGAGCTTACCATGATGAGCTCCTCATGGCCATTCGCGATATTGGGAATTGACCTCATAGGCTCCTTGCCAACTGGAAATGGTGGAGTAAGGTATGTTGTAGTCACAGTGGATTACTTCACAAAATGGACCGAAGTTGAACCCTTGGCTACCATTACCTCGAAGAAAGTCCTAGATTTTTTTTGTAAAAAACATCATCTGTAGATATGGGATGCCCAGGAAGATAATATCAGATAATGGGACCCAGTTCGACAATGATTTGTTTACACATTTTTTCGAAAAGAACGGGATAATAAAGAGTCTTTCCTCCGTGGCCCATCCCCAAGAAAATGGCCAAGTCGAAGTAGTCAATAAAACCTTGAAGAGCTCCATGAAGAAAATGTTAGAAGAAGCAAAAGGGAGATGGCCAGAGGAGCTGCCTCGAGTCTGGTGGGCTTATAGAACTAGAACAAGGACTTCAACGGGGCATACCCCCTTCTCCCTGACTTATGGATGTGAAGCCATGCTGCCTATCGATGTCAAAATCCCAACTATAAGGCACGATGCGTATGATTAGGCCTTGAACCAATCCCAACTCAAAGAAATTTTGGACTTCATTGAAGAAAGATGGGACGAAGCCCAGCTAAAAAATGTTGCATACCAGCAACAGGCTACTAAATATTTTAACAAAAAGGCCCGAGATAGAAAAATTGGATTGGGAGACTTGGTGCTAAGGCGCGTGTTTTTGGCCACGCGAGACCCGGCTGCTGGGGTACTTGGACCTAATTGGGAGGGACCCTATCAGATCGAGTCTATTAATCGACCTGGAGTATATAGTCTAGTGAGGCTAAACAGAGGATTGGTACCATGAGCTTGGAATGGTGAACATCTACGACCTTATTATCAGTAATGTAGGACTGTTGTTTCCATTTTAACCAAACAAGTATTGGATTTTTTTTTTCTTTTTATCAATAAAGTAATGAATTTCATTCAAAAGTTGTGTTTTTTATATTGTTATAATTTTTTGCAAACCCTCAAAATTCAATAACCTAAGATCACAATCATAGGATATTAAGAGGCATAAGTGGTATACAATCATACCATAGGTTCGAAAAAATATAACATAAACATAAACATAAACCAACTTAAAAAATAAATGTCTAGATTATTAACGTGACATGAAAAAAATTAATAAGTGTACGGAACAAATCAACCAAACACACGAGCTAAACAAGTCTGGAACAAATCAGCAAAACCTAACCAACGGTAAAAGAGTTGGAATTCTAGATAAAAAAAAACTGTAAACTAAGTCGAAACTAGGGCTGGAAAATTTTGCAAACAAGTTTTGACCTCGCAACCTGAGGTCATATTCGAGGATGGGGAAAAGTATTTGGAAAAGAAAAATATAACTAGACTAATATGGTTACATGCCCATTAAGTACTTTTCAAGTACATGGTAAAAATAAGGTTTGACCTTGACAGTAATGCAGTCGAACATGGATATTTTGAATAAGTTGTGCATGAAAGCATTGAAATTTGAACTTAAATCCAATATATATTTGTGTGAATAAACAAGTGTATAAGTAGGTCCTTAATAATGCATGCTCGACATTAAGGCAAAAAGTTAAAGGTTAAACAATGTGCATAAAGATTTTCGAGCTAGAAAATTGAGAGCATAGAAATGACTATTGGTATAAGGTCATAAGATAATTAAATAGCTCAAAATTGAGCTATAAATTTTCACTGCCCCAGGGGCATAAAAATTAGATATATAATACAGAAATTGTAATGGGTCGTAGCCCATGATCTCAGCTTCAAGGGTTAGATGCCTCTCCAGCCGCAGTCCTAGAGGCCTCTGCTGCCTCCTCAGCCTCAAGCTTGGCCTCTTCCTCTTCCAGACGAGCTTGCCATTTGGTGATGAATTTGGTCTCCAGGTGGGCTAGGAAGCTAGTGTCGAGGTCGGGGTTGTTGACCCAAATTCGATACATTGCCATGTCTACAGTGCGATCCTTCCTAGTCTTGAACTCCTCTAGAAGACGAGCCTTCTCACCTTCGATAAATTTGAAGGACATCTTCTTTTCCTTTTCTAGCTTGGCATTGAGTCCCCCGAATATCCTTGATCTCGGAGTTCCTAGCCTCGACCTCCTTCAAGGTCTCCTCCAGCGTTGATTCAAGCCCGGGGATGTTATCGACCTCTTTCAAGGTGGCCTCCAGCCTCGACTCGAGCTTGAAAACTTTCTGGATGGTTGCATCCCTTGCTGCCACCTCTAGCTTCGCTGCTTTAAGTTCGTCCTCGAGCTTCAGCTAGGAATCTTTAGCCTCCTGTGCAAGCGCCCTACTCACAGTATCCTCATTATTCAGCATGAAGTTGTACTGAACGAAGGATACGAATGCCTACACACAAAAAACAAACACAGGTTAACCAAACACAACATAAGTTAGTACATAATAACAAGGGTAAAACAAAAATAACTAACCAAGGAGAGAAACTCACCACCCTTGTCAAAAATAGTGTTGGCATCTCGGCAAAAGGTCAGAAAATCCCATTGAGGGGTCCTGAGGTGGCTAAGACTTTGACCCACACGAGTCAAAGCATCAAAGCCTAGGTTGATTCTGTGAGTTCCAGCTACACTATCGATTACGAACTCAGGTACATGAATTGAGATCGACAGGAAGTGCTCCTGCACAGGAGCCTGACCCTTTCTCGCTGGGGATACATGGATTTTCTTGATCGGTTGGGCAGTAGGAGAAGGCAGAATAGTGGAAGGCGCCTCAGATAGGGGTGTTCATATAAACCACGAACCGCAGTTTGGAACCAAACCGCACCGCACCAAACCGCCAAAAAATGTAACCGGTGAAACCGTTTTTTGATGGTTCGGTTTAACCGGACCGCTCAACTTTAATGGTTTGGTCACAGTTTCTAATTTTGTAAAACCAATTAAACTGGACCGGACCGTGAGTTTTTCTAAAAAAATAATTTTTAGAAATGATGGTTCAAAGGTTTGAACCCCTACACTTAAGTTAATATAAATTCTACCAAACCATCCAAGCCAAACAATTTAATTATTTAGGATATGTTTTTAGTAGTATTTAATACATGCACAAGTTTCTAAAACTAATAAAAGAGAAATGTAAAGTCCCACATTGTTTAGAAAGTAAACATTTCTTTTTCTCACTTCTATAAAATGATTCAAAATACTTAAACTTACAACAACAAAGACAATAAGCTTCTTGTAGACTTTTATGGTTTTAAAAGTAAAGGTAAAACTATTATTATTTAAATACAACTATTTAGTTCATTATTTTATAATAAAAAAAGTTTTAAATTTTAATAATTTGGTTATATGGTTAAAACCAAACCAAACCAAACCGCACCAAAACATTTATTATGGTTTGGTTTGGTTTGGTTTTGTAATTTTAATGGTTTGGTTTTTCATTTTGAAAAAACCGCACGAGCGGTTTGGTTTCAAAATTCTTCTAAACCGCACAAAACCAAACCGTGTACACCCTTAGCCTCGGGCTCGGTAGCTTTATTTGGTCCAACCTGAGAGGTGGGTTCGGTTGCATGATTCAAATCCAGGGGAGTTGAGGCCAGAGGGACCACCTCGGTCTTTCTCGGCATATTGGAGGGGCGACCTCCTTTCTGCGAGGCTCTTTGACGCTTGCTGGCCTTCGAGGCCATAGGCCTGTTGAGCACATTGTCCATATCTGAGTCTATGTCACCTAAAAATCATAAAGATTTTACATGAGTAATTGAACATGGATTATCAAAAGAAACAAGACTCAAGGATAATGTAAACCTAACTGGTACTCTTGGCTGAGCTTGTGCTCGGAGACCAAGAAATTCCCCTTTCTTCGGACGACTCTAAGGGAGTCCCCTCTCTATAGGTGGGGGATAGCCTCGAAAGATCCCTATAATCATTGGTCCCATATTGAATGACTACCCCATCCCAGACTTCATTTAAACTGTATAGGGTCTAATACTGCCCTAACCAGCTATCGAACCTACGGACTCTAAGGTCCACCCTTGACCACGCTAAGAAATTATTTCTAGGGTCTTCGCAGGCTTGAGTTTACGCATTGATAGAGACCACATGGAGTGGTCTAGCACAACTTTACATCCATCGGCTGAGCTCGTTGAGGCCTCATCATGGGCTTCATTGCCCAAGACTGGTCGCTCGTGTAGGCAAGAGGCAGTGGCATGGAATCGCGAGCCTGAAGGTCTCCTCCTCGGGGGAAGCTTAGCCATGGGGATTGGCACATCCTCCCACCTTCGGTATTTTCGAAATCCTGACTCATCAGTGGATTTTCCTTTGCCTAAAAGGCCACAAACTCATAGCTTGTCTTCATGGAGAAGGTAGGTCAGGGACCTGCGACCATAAGGAAGCTGGAGAATGGCTGCCTTGTGTTCCATCGTAGCTTTCGATGGACTGAGGCGGTGGAAGTTGGCTGCAGGTGTAACGCCCTACTTCCTTAGAGCTGTTACTAAGTGAGTTTAAAACGTGCATTTAACTCGCTAATCGAGGTTTTAAGACAAACGTGTAGTTAAACTATAAACAGGGTCATAAACTTTGAAAATAATTCCATTTACTGAAAATCATAAAGCGTTTAACATTTGGGATCCCAAAACACTGTTTAGAAATGTTTACAACACATAAATACAAGCAGAGTCGACTAGACGACAAAATCTAAGTTTAATACAATCATCTCCCAAATACCCTTGGCCATGGCAGCCAGGTAGGCCAAACATGTACGCGTTGCTTCACGCTCTCCGTACTCATGGTTGGTCGACTTTTCCCTTGCCCTTACCTGCATCACAGAGCACCCGTGAGCTGAAGCCCAGCAAGAAAACCCTCATAAGTAGATAACACATGCATATCAAACACTTAGCATATACACGTACGACCATGCCATCCCAGGCGCTTTGCCAGGCCCTGGGTTCGCGGTCCACACCGTAAGGATATCCCAGGTATCCTTTAGGGTCTCGCCCTGGCAACTCGCACTCTGCGTGCTAAACATTGTTCCCAGCCTCTTGCTGCACTCGGCCTTGAACTCCACGTGCCTAACGCCATTCTCGGCCCCTTGCAGTTCCCGGCCTTGCCGACCTCAGCCTGCGCCATTTCCGGCTAAACACACTTTAAAGCCCAAAATTGCACTAAGAGCCACGGCCCGCCCCCAAAACAGAGAGCAACCCCAATTCAGGGCAGGAGCGCCTCGGCCCGCCTTTCTTCCAGGCCACCAAAATGCTTCGGAGGGTCATGGCTCAGCAAGAACAATGTCGCGGCCCGACCCTTTGAACCTAGAAAAATCCTCCATTGATGCCACGAAAACCCAGCCAATTTATCCCAAAATCAACCCAACAATCCAAACCATTAATCACATAATCTCTACCATGTTTTCAGTAACAAAACCTAACAAAGAACTAGCCCAAAACCTCATCAAATCTCAAGAGTGATCCTTCACCCAACACACATGCAAAGCTCTAATATTTCAGCAAAAAACCAGTTGCAAATCAACACAACTCAACCATATTAAAAGCTTAACTTAAGCAGAAGTGATTTCCCTAAACCAGTTCCCTAAGCTCCAAGCCTCAAGCTCCCAAAACCCCAGCTGAATTCCTTAGTCTTGACTAGTTTCCACCAAAGTTTCCCTTGCTAAGACTTAGAGAAAATAAAGAGAGAGAAGAGGAAATGCTTGGGTCGGTTTCTCCAAGTTTCTAAGTGTTTCCTGAATTCTGTTTTATTTAACTTAAGCTTTTAAGGTTACCTCAAAGTTCGGGGTGCCAAAAACGTCCCTGAGGGCAAAATGGTAAATTTCCCCCATATCCCCTCCTAAACATTCTAACCTCAAATATATCTCCAAATATTTATTTCCATAACCCGATAACCCCATAAAACATCTAATACCCGAAATACCCCTCGACTCGCCCCGAGTCAGACTCTCAACCCCGTTGTGACTTTCTGGCTAACAGCTCCCAAGGACTGTCTCAGATCGTGCTACACAGATATATCACAAGTATATCGCATTTATCACATTTATGCCCTCAACGGGCTAAAATTACAAACATGCCCCTAATATCCAAACGGGGCCCACATGCATATTTAATTCAACTAAACATGCATCTCTAATCACATATTCATATAAATTCACATATTATAGCAATAATTCACTTATTTCCCTCCAGGCACGCTAATCAAGGCCCTAAGCCGTATTAGCAAATTTGGGCCGTTACAGCAGGCAAGAATAATGTGAGTGTTTTGAGCCTGACTATTAAATGAAAAGTGGATGAAAATGTGTTGAAATACTTACGGATGTGCTGGAAGGAATAAAATCTGGTGCCGAAGAGAAGGGTTGCACTTGAGGCAGAAGAGATATAATATCTCTGGTGTCGAAGGCCCTTCCCATTTCATCTCATGGTACAATGACTTGAGGGCTGACAAGACCCTAAAAGAGTTGGTCTGGAGCTGGAAGGGGGAGAGCCTGACGAAATCCAAAATATTCTTGAAGTAAGTCTTCAAAGGTAGCAGAGCCCTAGTCCTCATGTGCTCGCAACTCCAGGCGGCGAGCTTGATTTTATGGTCGGGATTTCCATCTCTTGGGGCATAGCAACTCCTTTCATTTGAGGTCGCAGGACAGCACATTAGTGTTCCAGAAAGTTTAAGGCCATGGTAGGCTAGTAGCTTGGATATATGGCCAATGGAAGTGAGTGAGTTCCAGTAGTGCTCAGCCTCGAAAAATTCCTCTTTCAAGGTGGGGAATGAAAGAATTTGGGAGGTGGATGGACAAGAAGAAGAATCCTCCATTATGGTAAATGATTGGGCACCAGGTGGAAGGGCGACTGTGACTTTGAGCTTAGGGTCCAAGGGAATGGGCTTGATCTCGGGGTCTAAGTCAGGATAAGTTGCCACTCGGAGTCTCTTTCTTTTTCTTTCTTCGACCTCGTCTATCTGACGCTGAAAGCGGTCTCATATGTCTTCTTGCTCACACCTCTCCTTGTGCTCACGGATTAGTCGCTGGTTTCGAGTGAAAGGTGACTCAGGACTGGGTGTTGATGGGTGATAAGGGATAGCGAACTCGGGCCCCCACTGATTCTTAGAGTACTGTGACATCTAACAAGGAAGAAAAATGTGAGGGCCCATCATATAGAAAATCATAAGGAAAGTATAATTTTGATAACTCAAGCTCAAAAAGCTCGAGATAACGATATTTCCTCAATCAAGACTGAAGGCTCGAAAGGACGAGATTAACTCAGATTTCATTCCCGAATTATAGTAAAGTTTGGGCATCGAGGATACACCCACATGAGAGTGAGGAGGTTAATACCAGTTTAAAAGAATCCAGGATTTTCAGGGAAAAAGTTAGCAGTTACCCAAAAAGGTGATATTTTTGGGATTTGTGCATTTAAAACCCTAAACCAAAACCCTATTTATTAAGCTACATGATGGACCCAAAACAAGTATGTTTTAAATATTTATACTCGCAAGCGCACGAATCGTATATGGAATATAGTGTTCGTGTAAGCACGAGATCGAACCCAAATGAGTTGTCTAAAATAAAAAAGAAAACTATTTTAAATCAAAAGTAATAAATTCTAACCTAGCTCCAAAGATTGATGAGTTTTAATATTATGAACATAAAATAAAAGATTGAAAAATAAAGCTATTTAAGAGAATAAAAATAAACCAATAATAATTTGAAAATAAGTGTTAAAAGAAAAGATTATTAAGATACTAGAATCCACAAAGTGTAAGTTTAATAATATTTATTAGTATATTGATTCCCAAGTTTTAGTGATAGTTAATTCAAACTATCATTTTCCAAAAAGATTTATAATTTTAAGCACAAATTTCTTATAAAAAGATAGGATTTTTCTTCACTTTTCAAAATTACGATTTCAAAGCATTTAGTGTAAATCAATCTAATGAAATAACAAATAAATCAATGAACATTATTTATAAGGCAAAACATAATATTTTTGTTCTAAGCATGGATGTGTACAATTTAATGACACATCTTACACAAAGAATATTATGTTTATGCACTAATGAAGAACAAAGTGTAAATATGTTCTAACAATCTAAAATACAAGATATTTAAGATGAAAGAAATATATGAAGAAGAAAAATCCATAAACTTTGTTGCATTACAAGGGAAATCAACATACAACATAAATATTACCTAGTTACAAGTTGTTTCATCATGATCTTAATAATCTTATGAATATTAGAAACACATAACTAGAATAGCAAATACAAACTAAAAATTACAAACATAAATAGGAAAATTTGGAGGATGAACCCCCAAATTTTCCTCAAAAAATACATAGAAAATAACCAAAAAGAAGAAGAAGATGAAGAGAATTGAGAGGTTTTGAATGTGTAGAAATTATGGTATAGTCACCTCCCCCTCAAATGGACACCCTAAATCCCTTATTTATAGCCAAAAATGAGGTATTAAAATAATCAATTTAAATTGGTTAAATTAATTTGATTAATTATAATATGGAAAATAGAGGTAAATTATAGGGTGTAATAATGATGTTTTTGGGTAAAATGTGTAGAAAGTTGGGTAAAAAATTGGTATTTTTGTCAAAGGGGACAAGGGTACAAAAGTAATTTTGTTGGGCTCAAAATGCACAAAAGGCAGCTGGTTTGGGTGGCTGGGTCAGGCTGGGCGTGGGCCTTGCGCCTGGTGCTGGAGTGAAAGTAAGTTGGAGACTTTGTGAAGCTGGCAAGTGGCTGAATGGAGGCAGTGATCTTGGCTGGGAAATGGTTTCGGCTGGGCAGAGTTGAAAGGGGCAGCTGAGGTGATTGCTGAAGGAGAGTTGGAATCGTGGGCCTGGCTTGGGCCGAAGGAGTGCTGGCGGGCCCAAGAGGTTGGAGAGGAGGCAGCAGGCTGGGAGCATCAGCGTGGACTTGGGCTGGCAGATGGGCCTTCGAGCCTAGCTTTTCAGAAATGTCATCTTTTCCTTATCTTTTATTTATTTTCAAATCTACCATTTTTCTTGCTTTCAAGAGCTAAAAACCCACATCATTCCTATAAAATAAATCTAAATTAAGTCATGATAAAATATTTTCAATTATAAAATAAATCATATTAATTCATTGAAAATATTAATTAAAACTCAATTTAATTTAACATTTACTTTCAATAAAACACATTTTCACCTCAAATTAAACAACAATAATTCAATTAATTAACTACAACATTTTACAACAAAATAACTATAAAAACACACAAAAATCTATAAAATTAAAATAAACCTAATAAATTCAAAATTCTCAAAAACTTAATAAATCAATTAAAAACTCAAGAATTAAGCAACAATTAGCACATAAAAACTGGTATAATAACTCTATTTTGTAGAGTTATCACTACACGAAACCCCCCATTACCATAAAAATCTCCATTTTTACATATTTCTACTAGAATTATTTTTTGGTCTAAACCGTGATTCTAACTACACCAAATCTACTCAGCACAAAAGCTTTCCTAGTGCCAAAGTGAAGCCTTAAAAAACTGGTAAAAACCAGTAAATGTATTTTCACAAACAGAAGAAACACGTAAAAAAATATATATACCAAAGAAAGAGAATCAAGAACAAAAACTTACACAAAGTTGTCTGTGGATATAATGAGATCGTCGACTGAAGGAGCAGTTGCAGGAACGATTTCCCAGAGTCGAAAATACTGGAGTTACTTTGTTTATTCGGTTTAGAGAACATGCAAAGAAAAAAAAAAAAGGCTCTGGTTCGTTTTTCTTCTCTCTGAAAGTTGAAATAAGGGTGATGAAGAAGAAGAGAAGGTATATATATACGTCCAAGTGGGGTATCAAAGGTCGAATGGATCTGGGCCTTTGGTTCGGGTTGAGAAATGATATGATGGATAGGGTTTAGTTATAACATTGGCGGTAAAAAGGGGATATTTGAAAGGACGTGGGCAGAGATAGGGAGTACTTAAGTACTCTAGGTGTGCAATCCCCGAGTGACGCGTGTTCAGAATCGAGTATGGTAGGTGGCACGTTTTTCGAAAGGAGAAGTTCAAAAGTTTCCTTCTAATAGGATTCGAACCAACACTTTTGAGGGGGCAAAATGTTGCACCCAAATTTCGAAATCATCATAAATGAGCCTCGAAATGTAGGCTCATAAAGTGTAAGCTCGAAAGGATGGATCTTCTCCGAAGACTAAGTGCAATTCGAACCTTCATTACAATCTCGAAGAGGTTGGTCTCTAATTGTTAAGCTCGATGGGATTACTGCTAATGATGAGGTTAACTAGAATGACGAGCTCGTGATATTGGTTGATCTCGAAAGTGTGTAAATTGTATGTTCGAGGTCGATAGTCCAGTTTGAATGCGGTTGCTGTTAGAAAATCCCTATTCCTTAGGGATTTGTTGTAGTCTGGTAATAAATCCCGATGATCATGGGATATTACATGATTAATGTATTTAATTATATGTATTTCAAATTTGAATTGTAACTTCCCGAAATAAGGGGAAGATATTTTTGTTAACCAGTCTATAAATAGTTTGGAGAATTTCATTTGTAGATACACACAATTTGGTACTAGGAATACTATGCAAAATTTATTTGTAAAAGCTTTAAGAGAATTCAACCACTCAATAATATTGACTCGTTGACTAAGCAGATTTTAATTGTTGAATCACGTAAAATCCCGATTGTTCTGGTTTATTTGCTTAATTCTGTGTTTAGTGCTCTTCATATTTAAGTTGACGAAAAAACGGCGTCAATAGAAGTATTGGTACAAAATGATTTCCAAATATCCAAAAGTATCTAACTTTAACAACAATAATAATAATAATAACTCCCTAATAACTATTGCATATTTAAAGGTAATTCAAGCAATTCAAATGTGGAACAAATCTTTAATTTTCTCATTTGACTACAAATAAATAATATAATATATATTTATTTGATTGTATACATAATTATTACTTTATAAAGGTACTTTTTTAATGTGGGGCTTAAAAAATATATAACTAATTACATTTTAGAAGTTATTCTTATTTATAATTGGTCCAAAACGTGATCAAATTTTTTTATAATAAAATATAAATTATTCTTATATAAAGTATTCTTATATGGATGTTTTACTATAGTTGAGTTGTAAATTATTTTCTAACATAAATAACATAAAACAACATAACTACTTAAATAATTTTAATAGAACATACGAAAAAGAAATTGTAATTAATGGAACAAATATTAATAGTTGAAAAGTAGATATTGAGTTATGATGTTTGTTTGTGAGATTCGAGTGGCAATGAAAGAGGGTGGTTGTTTCCGCCCATGCATGCCGGAGATGTTTTAGGCCAAAGCCAAAAGTCAAATAGTTTTAATTTTGTCTTGTGGCGTCTTTTCTGGCCACTTGCGTAAAATCTATTATATTAATGTTTTCTTTTTTATTATTTGAATATCACTAAAAAAAAACAAACATTTCTTATTATTTTCTTGAAAATAAAGATATGGAATGAAATGGAATAGAATAGAGAATGGGTTGGTGATGATCAGGGTCAGACTTCTAGAACATATGAAAGAGTTAGGTGATCTTTTTTCATTGTTCTTCTCGGCGCCGTATACTATGTATGGGAAATAAGCTATTCGATTATTGCTGATTAAATAAATATTATTACTTTACATCTTTTTGTTAGGGTTTTCTTTTTTGAAAATTAATTTTAATATTAAAAATTATAGGATTTTACCATTTTTTTATTGATACGATCATATCCTATATATTGATATTGTTTGTATATTTTTTAAAAACTATTTAATCCCATATAAATATTTTTTTTTAAAAAGTAGGCCGTAGTGTGAAGTTTTAATTGTAATTGAGGTCTATTATTTTTAAAGGCAGTTTAGAAATTTTAATGTTATTAATATCGTTTTTATATGTCATCATATACAATTATATAATTAATTTATAGTTTTATAATATTTTATAATTATAATTTCTTATATTTCGTCTTCTTAATTATTCTCCACTTTTGTTATTATTTTCAATGGGTCAATAAAAGAATTGGTCAATTTTCAAGTCTAGTAAAAGAATAATAATGGCTTACAATAGATTTCTAAAATAAATCTTAGATTTGAGATTTATTTTTCTGAAATTTGAAACTCTCATCATAGTAAACAGTTAACGCTGTCTCAGTTTCAGAACAGTAATTGATTACCACTTTTCTCAAGGTAACTATGATGGGATATCCATATTTCGAAAAATGAGATAATTTCATATTCAAATTCAACCTAGAAATTGATTGTGTTAGTCTCAGTTGTATTATTGGAATTATAGATTAGTTAATTTTGATATTGTGTGACATAAAATCGATAAAAATTCTGGATGAATTTGTGGATTCAAAGTTAGATCATCTATTTTTTATTTTTAATGATGAACACAATCGATGTCTCGAAACGTAATAGATGATCGATTATATTGTAGAATTTCATATTAATTAAGGCAATCAGAAGTGGTCACTTGATTTCAGTTTCGTGTGTTTAAATTAATGTGTTTTAGTTTTAGAAAGTTAACAAATTGAAAATTTGATCAATTTTAAAAATTAATAGCCAAAAAATATATAAAATATGGTTTTAAAAAAAATTCAAGCATAATTTTTTTTGGGGAAATAAATTCAAGCATAAATTATATATATGAAAATCTCTTATATATTAAAATTATATTATATATATTATGTAATTAAAATATCTACATTTTAATTACATAATATATATAATATAATATATGATATAGAAAGAATCAAATATAAATATATATATTATTTTCTAAAAATTAAAATTCAAGTTAAAGGACCAATCCTAATACATGCGAAAAAATTTGTTTAAATAGGATAGCATTACAAAGAGCAAAGGGCCAACAAAGTGTTTATTTCTAGTCATTGATATATGTTCTTCTCTTTTATTTGCTCTATTATAAGTGCAAATAAACACAAAGAAAAGTCTTATAGTGAAATGTTCTTCTCTTGGTTGGGGTGATGAGTATAAGGGACCAAATTTAATATTATTGATAACTATATAAAATAGAGTTATTTTACTATATTTTATTTGCTATTTGTTGCTCAGTCTTTGAGTTTTTAAGTAATTTTTAATTTGTTAGTCTTATTGTAATTTTTTTTATATTTTTACATGATTTTATAGATATTTTATTATAATATGTTGTGGTTTAATTATTTGAAATTAATATTGTTAAGTTAAGAGTAAAAATATGTAATTTTTAGCTTAAATGTTTAAGTAAATTAAGTTTTAATTAATATTTTCATTAAACTTATGTTGTTGTGGATTTTTGGTATCCACACTTGCCCCCCAGTCTATAAGGAGGCCTTTAGGCGTCTTTGTAGACTCTTCTCTTTCTTTTTTTCTTTTTCTTTTTTTATTATTATATACATATATATATATATATGATCGAGGTCCTTTGGAGCCCACGTGAAAGGGGGTTCGATAGGTCTCTCTTTGGTGCACCCTGATTGTATTTATAAGGATATATTGACCTCTTGGGTTCTGGTTATCCTTTTGCATACTTTTGCGCGCTTATTATTTCTTGCGAGAAGCGTCCTTCTCGTCATTAGGCATAGTACTATTTTTGCAAGCGTCTTCTTTGAGACCCTTTTTGCAAGCGTCTTCTTTGAGACCCTTTTCGGAAGCGTCTACTTTGAGACCCTTTTTGCTAGCGTCTACTTTTGAGACCCTTTTTGCAAGTGTCTACTTTGGAGACCCTTTTTGCAGGCGTCTACTTTGAGACCCTTTTTGCAGGCGTCTACTTTTGAGACCCTTTTTGCTAGCGTCTACTTTTGAGACCATTTTTGCAAGCGTCTACTTTAGAGACCATTTTTGCAGGCGTCTACTTTTGAGACCCTTTTTGCAAGCGTCTACTTTGGAGACCCTTTTTGCAGGTGTCTACTTTGGAGACCCTTTTTACAATTTTTGAGGTGATCTCCCCTCGGGTCGGGACTTTCATGGCTAGATGGTCTTCGTTAAATCTCAAACTTGGTCAGCGACCCCTCTAGCATGACACCCCCTTCTATATAGAATCTTCGGACGTATTGGTAGTAGGGCGACTGGGGGAAGGTTCGATTTCTTCAATATGGGAGTTCTTATGACCCTCTTCCACACGTATGTACTTTTGTGCTCTCTCTCGAAGTCATCCAAATTCGAAACTTCTCTTTTGAGCATGTTACCCCATAACTTGCTTCCTGGTCGTACTCCGGCTGTAATAGCCATCTTGAGCTCTGCTTTGGTTAAACTTCCCACCTTCGTTGCTTCCATATTGAACCTATGGATATAGTTCTTCAGACTTTCATCCTCGCCTTGTTTTACGTTAGTGAGGTTGGTAATTGGCACGATGTAATCACAGGCTGCATGGTGTTGCTGAAGAAATTCATCAGAGAATTTCTGCCATGATTTGATTGTTCCTGGCCTTAACCTCTTGAACCACTTGTACACCACTCCTTTAAGCGTAACGACAAAGCAATGGCACTTTGCCTTGTTGTTGACCCCTCTTAACCTCATCAAGTTATTGAAGGAGTCTAAGTGATATTTTGGGTCTGTAGTACCCTCGTACGGGGTCATGCAAGGCTCTCTGAAGCCAGTAGGAATTTGCTCAGCCTGGATCTCCCTTGTGAAGGGTGAATCACGGTCAAATTCTTCGTCATCTTTGTGCCCCCCAAGTGTAGTGGTAATCTTGTCCCGAGGGCTTCGCATTTTAGTGTCTAGTCCCCTCCTCTTTTTGCTTGAGGAGTCTCGCGGGTTCTCAGACTGAACCCTTGCTTTGGTTGTGCTCCTCAGGGGAACCGCGGGGGGCGCTTCTTTTGAGGTGACTTCTGCTTCGTTCTTGCGACCATCGTCTTCCTTCCGCCTTTGCTCCTGGGGGCATTTTGTTGGCCTAGGTTTCCCATGGGACCTTGTCGGGAGACTTTTATTCGCGGAGAGTCAGGTTCCCCCATCGTCTATGGGGATAGTGTTTCCCCCTTTTTCATGCTCCTTCTCTTTACGCTTAGGAAGGGGTGAGCTCGATTTTCCTTGCAGTAGGCCATTTAAGACCTCCTGCATGTTCTCTATCGTGGTTTCCAGCCTTCGAGTCTTTTTATGTAACTCTTGAATCTCACCCCTGTAGAAGTGAGTCCTTGAGCTGGAACTTACCGAGCGTACCCTGGGACCCTTGCTTGGCCCATGCATCGATGGACCTGGGTCTTGGTGGCCTGAGCGTGGTGCCACCGGAGGCCGGTGAAGTGGATGCACTGGCGGCTCTGAATGACCTCCATTGGGCCGGATGGCCGGGGATGATGCTTCCTTCTCCTCCCTTGGGGGAAGAGGCTCTTCTGGTCCACCTTCATGCTTGGGCGGAGGGGGGTCTTTCTTGGAAGCCCTCCGCTCTACTTCGTCCCGGAGAACCTCATCCTCTTGTATTTTTCGTAGGTGTTTTAAACATCTTAGCATCTTTCTTTGTTGGAAGTGATGGAAAAACACTGGCTTGATGCTTGTTCTTCCCACAGGCGGCGCCAAACTATTGACGGTGAAATCTCGTCAACGAAATTAGATAAGAAAACTCAAAGGTAAGTGTGGCAATGTTTAGATAAGAACTTAGAATGGACTTATGGAAGGATAAACACAGATCAACAATGGAGTAAAAAATGTATATTACTTAATAGCCTCTGCATACAATGAATTTTCCAACCCCTATTCTGGAGGGGCGATCATCTATTTATATTGGAGCTCTAATGGCTCCTTTGTACATAGTGGTCCCTCAGGACAAAATAGTACATGAGTACACTGTCAGGATAGCAGTACAGGTGGTAGTGGTATTGGAAGAGTGATGGTCTGCTCTAGTACGTGTCAGGGGCCTGCAAAAGTGCTCTTGTCTTGGTACCATATTATGCCTCCACCACTTGTCGGGTACTGACCCCATAAGCGTGTTGAGGGAGTCCTGACCATGTATTATTCTTGTACTGCCACTACCTATCTGGCGTAGACACTGTATCCGTACTCTAACTCTTCTTGGTCTGTTGGCTCATTTCGTATCTCTCCTGACTTCATGTCAAATCATTGTGAGGCCTTTTCTGACCTTCCTCGATTGCATGTCCAAGGGACCCTTGACTCCTCATCTCATGTGAATCATAGGGGGAGTGGTGCCCCGTTGGTGGCACTTACCTCAGGAAGAGAGGCAAGGCCTCTTCAATGAGGCCTGCTGCATGTGTGATGAGACATGACGCCTATGAATGAGATTAGGATCTCATCTTGTGAGACCATCACTTTGCAGCCCCCACATCGCGAGGCCCTTGGTATGTGGCCGAGGGGTGTTTAGTGGAGGCTATGTCTTGCGAGGCCCTTAAGGATGCGGCTGGTGCGAGAGGTGAAGCCTTGAGGCTCTCGGCGTGGCCGGTGCGCGAGGCGAGGCCACTAGGCCCTTAGCATGGCTGGTGCGCGAGGCGAAGCCTCAAGGCTCTTGGCATGGCCGGTGCGTGAGGCGAGGCCACTAGGCCCTTAGCATGACTGGTGCGTGAGGCGAGGCCACGAGGACCTTGTCGTGGCTGGTGCGCAAGGCGGAACCTGGGTGAGGCAGGGGCTGCGTGAGGTGTGAGGCCTGCTGGAGTGCCTGAGCGAGACGTCCCCCAGCCGAGGCAAAGGCCATGGCTGTGTGGGGCGCGAGGCCTGTTGGAGCGCCTGTGCAAGACGTCACCCACGCGAGGCCCCTAAGCGCACGAGACGGTGCCTGGGCAAGGCAAGGGCCGCAGCTGTGTGGGGCGCGAAGCCGTGGGTGCACCTGCATGAGATGGCACCCACGCGAGGCCAGTAGGTTCGTGGGCGGCTTCGCGAGGTGTGGTGCATTTGCACGAGATGGGCATGTCTAGGACGTAGCCAATATTGTAGGGATCGAAGGTTCCATCATTTGACCCGGGGCCTCTTGGGACTACCTTGGGTTTGTTTTCTTTTGGCTTCCACAAAGGTCATTTTGTGCAACGTGGCCTATCCTCATGTGAGCATTTAGGCCTTAGGCACTAGGCTTGCACGATCTCTATAACTTAGCTTGTGTTGCTCGTTGGGTCAATTTCTTCATGTTCGCAAACCCTTATTCATCTCAATGCGAGATCGTGTATGTATTTTAAAAATCCACATTTAAAAAAATAAATAAATAAATAAAATACATACACGATCCCGCATTGAGATGAGTAAGGGTTTGCGAACATGAAGAAATTCACCCAACGAGCAACACAAGCTAAGTTATAGAGATCGGGCAAGCCTAGTGCCTAAGGCCTAAATGCTCACATGAGGATAGGCCACGTTGCGCAAAATGACCTTTGTGGAAGCCAAAAGAAAACAAACCCAAGGTAGTCCCAAGAGGCCCTGGGTCAAATGATGGAACCTTCGATCCCTACAATATTTTCTACGTCCTAGACATGCCCATCTCGTGCAAATGCACCACGCCTCGCGAAGCCGCCCACGGACCTACTAGCCTCGCGTGGGTGCCATCTCACGCAGGCGCACCCACGTCCTCGCACCCCACTCAGGTGCGGCCCCTGCCTTGCCCAGGCACCATCCCGCGCGCCTAGGGGCCTCGCGTGGGTGATGTCTGGCACAGGCGCTCCAACAGGCCTTGCGCCCCACACAGCCGCGGCCTCTGCCTCCCCCAGGCGCCGTCTCGTGTGCCTAAGGGCCTCACGTGGGTGACGCCTTGCGGAGGCGCTCCAACAGGCCTTGCGCCCCACGCAGCCACGACCCCTGCCTCGCCTGGGGGGCGTCTCTTGCAGGCGCTCCAGCAGGCCTCGCGCTTCGCGCCTCACGCAGCCACGACCCCTGCCTTGCCCAGGTGCCGCCTCGCGCACCAGCCACGACAAGGGCCTCGTGGCCTCGCCTCGCGCACCAGTCATGCTAAAGGCCTAGTGGCCTTACCTCGCACACCGGCCATGCCAAGAGCCTCGAGGCTTTGCCTCACGCACCAGCCATGCTAAGGGCCTAGTGGCCTCGCCTCACGCACCAACCACGACAAGAGCCTCGAGGCTTCACCTCTCGCTCCAGCCGCATCCTTAAGGGCCTCGCAAGACATAGCCTCCACTAAACACCCCTCGGCCACATACCAAGGGCCTCGCGATGTGGGGGCTGCAAAGTGATGGTCTAGCAAGATGAGATCCTAATCTCATTCATAGGCGTCATGTCTCATCACACACGCAGCAGGCCTCGTTGAAGAGGCCTTACCTCTCTTCCCGAGGTAAGTGCCGCCAACAGGGCACCACTCCCCCTATGAGTCACATGAGATGAGGAGTCAAGGGTCCCTCGGACATGCAATCGAGGAAGGTCAGAAGAGGCCTCACAATGATTTGACATGAAGTCAGGAGAGATACGAAATGAGCCAACAGACCAAGAAGAGTTAGAGTACGGATACAATGTCTACGCCAGATGGGTAGTGTCAGTACAAGAATAGTACATGGTCAGGACTCCCTCAGCACGCTTATGGGATCAGTACCCGACAAGTGGCGGAGGCATAATATGGTACCAAGACAAGAACACTTTTGCAGGCCCCTGACACGTACTAGAGCAGACCACCACTCTTCCACACCACTACCACCTGTACTGCTATCCTGACAGTGTACTCATGTACTATTTTGTCTTGAGGGACCACTATGTACAAATGAGCCATTAGAGCTCCAATATAAATAGATGATCACCCCTCCAGAAAAGGGGTTGGAAAATTCATTGTATGCAGAGGCTATTAAGCAATATACATTTTGTACTCTATTGTTGATCTGTGTTTATCCTTCCATAAGTCCATTCTAAGTGCTTATCTAAACATCGCCACACTTACCTTTCAGTTTTCTGATCTAATTTCGTTGACGAGATTTCACCGTCAACAGTTGTATATTTTATTATTGAAAATATTTAGTTTTAATTTAATTTATATTTATTTTGTAGGAAAATTATTGCAATTGTGGTGCTTGAAGCAGAAAAATAAAGAAAAGAAAAGAAAAAGGAAAGTGATAATTTTGTGAGAAAAACAAAGAGAATTCAACATTTTTCCAGGCCCACAAGCCCAGCTGAAGGTCCCCCCCACCCCACAACCATCTGGGCCTCCTGCCCAGCCAAGCCTCTCAGCCCAACCAACTCACCTGCCCAGCCGACTGCCACACCCACCAAGCCACCAACAATTTCCCTTGAGCCCATCATTTGTACCTTTGTCCCCTATGTCCAAAAATGTCACATTTTTACCCAATTTTTCCACATATTTCACCATAACATCATCATTACACCCTATAATTTACATCTACATACCATATTTACTTTATTTAATTAATTTAATCAATTTAATTAATTTAAGTTGATTATTTTAATGCTCTCATTTTGGTTATAAATATGGAATTTCAAGACTATTTTAGGGTGCTTAATTTTTGGGTAACCATCTTCTTTCTATCATTTTCTCTCTACCATTCTCTCTTCCATTTTGGTGTTTTTCAAGAGCATTTTCAAGTATGTATTTTATTTAATTTGTAATTTCTATTCTAGTTATATGCTTCTAATATTTTTCATAAGATTATTAAAATCATGATGAAACAACTTGTAACTAGGTAATATTTATGTTGTATGTTGATTTCCCTTGTAATACAAAAAAGTTTATGGATTTTTCTTCTTCATATATGTCTTTCATCTTTAATATCCCATATTTTGGATTGTTAGATAATATTGCACTTTGTTCTTCATAAAAAAATAATATTCTTTGTGTAAGATGTGTATCATTAAATTGTACACATCCAATGCTTAGAACAATAATATTATGTTTTGCCTTATAAATAATATTATTTGATTTTTTGTTGTTTCATTAGGTTGATTCACATTAAATACTTTGAAGTTATACTTTTTGAAAAGTGAAGAAAAATCCTATTTTTTTAGAAGTAATTTGTGCTTAAAATTATAAATCTATTTGGAAAATGATAGTTTGACTTGTTTTAACTATCACTAAAACTTAGGAATCAATATACTAATAAGTATTATTAAACTTATATTTTGTGGATTCTAGTATCTTAATAATATTTCTTTTAATTCTTATTTTCAAATCATTATTGGTTTATTTTTATTCTCTTAAATAGCTTTATTTTCAATCTTTTATTTTATGTTCATAACATTAAAACTCATCAATCTTTGGAGCTAGGTTAGAATTTATTAATTTTGGTTTCAAATAGTTTTCTTTTTTTATTTTAGACAATTCATTTGTGTTCGACATCCTTGCTTACACGATCACTATTCTATATGAACGATTCGTGCGCTTGCGATATAAATTTTTAAAACATACATGTTTTTGGTCCATTAATTATCTCAATAATAATAAAGATAGTTGTCACATTTCTTAATTTGGAAAATATTTTTTAAATACTTGCACATTATTATGTAATATCAGACAATAAATGATAAATATTATGTGATTAATTGTTCAATATTGATTGAATAATATTAGTCAACAAATACTCACAATTTATTGAGATACGATGCAACATTAAATTAACAGAGTAATTAAATAATTTTAATTAATGCAAAAAAATTTAAAAATTATTATTTCAATTAATTAAAAAGAAAAATATATCATTTTTATATAATTTTAATTTATTTAATTATTTTTAACTTTCAAATGATGAATTTAATTTTTTTTTAGAGAATTAATGTATACATATCTTAAATTTTGGTTTTATTTTTATTTTTTTTATTTACATATATGAGATTTATTATGTAATTGTAATAGACATATTTAAATTATATAATTGTTTTTGATTAAAATTGTACTAATTTGTCAAATTTAAATGAAAATGAGAATAGTAGTTTGATAATGCATATCAAATAAGAAAGTAATAAAATTCTATGATTCCTACTATCTACTATTTCATGAGAGACGTGTAACTATATATAGCATATATAGCTGCTATCTGGGTCAAGTAGTCTTTGGTGGTTGGTGTGATATCAAACAACTTAGCAGGGCTATAACTATAAGGGTTGGAATTTTACTCTATAGTCACTTGCGTGCACATTCTTCTCTTTTAAATTACATAATTAGAATTTAATTATCTCCAAATTGTCCATAATATTGCATTATTGGGAATATACATAGAGTCTAATGAGATTTGCCAACACGTGACTAGAAACTAGAGAATCTCATAAAGACTAGCTAGCTGCCTTTTTTAACTACTGCCAAAATTTGTTCGTTGTTGAAAAATAGACTAATTTATATGAAGCATATATGTCACAATAAAGAAATTATATTATTGCACTATTGTATATTAGTATGATTAATGTTACGTGTACTTAGAATATGTATTTAAGTAAATTTTTTAAAATAATAAGTCTCAATTTTAATAAATATAATTAGTTAAATTAAATTTCAACTAATATTTTGAGAGCAAATATATTACTCTTATTAATATTCACGTATACCAACCTGAAACATGTTATGAAGACACTCTTTTATTAGGATATTCGATGGGTTGTTATATGTACACTTCATTAATTGAAGTTTCATGTTTTTCATTCCTGGCCGCTCTCTTGAAAAGGGACAATTTTAATTTAAAATTACAATCCACACATTATTACTAAAATGGTACGGCCCACAAGTACAAACAATTCCACATAGAATGTAGAAGTCACATCTAATGAATAATAATGTGTGGATTGTAATTTGAAATAAGGATAGTTTTAGCAACGATATTTGTTTGAGAGTTATATTTACTTTTATTATATAAAAAAAGTATTATATATTTATTTTTAAATAAAATAACTAAAAATATTATTTAAAATTTTTAGTTTTATTTATAAAATTTTAAGTTTAGTTAGTACACTTTATTTGAATCAAATTTGTATTTTTTTTAATTAAAATTTAATCTTTCTAATTTCTTAAAATTAAATTACAACAAAATAAACAAAGTTCTTATTAGAAAAAGTATATAATACGAATTAAGTTTTTTTAATAAATTTTTCATATTTTTATATTTAAAATTGTATTAATCCTTCATATATTTCTATTTAATTATTTATTTTAATAAAAAGTTTAACTTTGTCATTTAAGAATTTTAATTTTCAATTTTAATAAATGATGTGTATAAATTTATTTTATATTATTTTTGTATTAAGAAAATGTACAATTCAAGACTTAAGATAGGAATACGTATTATTTTATTTATAAAATTAGGTATATTTAGTTTAAATTGTATTTATATATTTCTAGAATGTAAATATAGCTACCCTATTTGTTTTTACATTAGGGAGTATACTACTTTGGCTAATTAATCTACCCTTAGGTTATGCTTGGTAGGAAAAGATGTAGATATGGATGGAGGGAGAGTTTAAGAAGGAGAAGATGACATCTTTCCTTAGAGTTATTTGGTATTAAGAGAAAAGTGGGAAGGATGGATAGAAAATTTAATATCAAAATTACTAGATAAATTATTATAAAAAATATATATTTGTTTAAATTATTTGAAGGGTATTCATGTAATTTATTCAATTTATTTTTGTCTTATATATTCTTTAATATTCTCCCATTTTTGGAGGGGCTCATTTTAGGGAATTTGAAAGGAGAACTCTTCCCTTTATTTTTCCTTTCCATCTATCTTTACCTCTTGCCAAACAATAGATTTGTGCTCTCCTCCCACTCATTTTCCTCCTATCCTTTCCATCCTTCCAAATTTTGCTCTTTACAAAAATTGTTAGGTTTTTTTTTTTGGGAACCTACCCTTAAGTTTAAGTTAGATATTATATTTGTCTTTCAGTTCAAAAAAGAAAAACTAAAATGAACTATACTTTTTCAATTCTTAAAGTGCATGGTATCATAAGTTATCTGCTTTCTGACATACTAATATTTTGTTTACAGACCTGAATACCTAAATACATCTTGGAATTGACAAGCCTTGGTAGGAATTATTAGGAATATTGGTAATAGTGGTTGTAACTGTTTTCTGTTGGGTTGTGTTTTTTCTGTTGAGGTTATGTTGTACTCTTGGGCCTTTATATATATTAGGGTCCTTTGTGTAATAATAAAATATAGAGGTATTTTTCATTTCTGGCGTGGGCTTACAGTAATATGGAATCAACTTGAAATCTTAAATGTATTTGATTTATAATGAAATAGATTCAAAATTTTGTGTTTCATAATTTCATAATCTTAAAGTGGTATACGTTATGCACTATTCAATAGAGTTACTTTGGTGGCATGTTTAAGATATTTTTATATGTTGGCACTATTAGAAAAAGAGGTTTTACGTCACCTCATGTAAGAGAGGGTATCTAATTCAATTCAATCTTTTTGTCGGATGTTGAAATAATCATCCAATTTAATTAAGCTTCAAAATTCAACCCAACTATTAATTATTGCATTGATTTGATTGTTTTCATTGAATTTTAATTTTGAACCTAATTTTGAATTTTAGTTTAAAAACACACAAAATCATGTAAGAATATTAAACATCACTATTCATTTAGGGAAAAATTACATCATCCACCGTCTTTAAAAAAAATTGTCTTATTGGTAAATTAAATTAATTACAATCAAAATTTTAATATCTTAAATTCATACACATTTTAAGTTGTGAGATTGAAATTTTCATTTGTATATGTTGTGATAGTTTTTTTGTTTGTTGAGTTTTTGTTGTGATAAATTGACGTGTTGTTGAGATTGTTTGGTTGGTACAAAAGTGAGGGAAAGTGAAAGAAAGTATGAAAAAGTGAAGGAAAATATGTGAAAATTTTAATGTAGTTTTATTTTTATCTATTTGATTTTTTAATTTAAATGGATTTTTAGTTTAATTTTTTTTATCTTTTCATTTTAATATTCAAAATATTGTTTGAATTTTAACTTTTTGAATTCGAGAGGCATGATTTGTTAGTGGTTATAGTTCGGGGGTAAAATCCTATTTATTATTTAAATTATACACGTGGCAATGCTACATAAACAGAGCTTAGAAAACCTTAGCTTTAGACTTGGGTGAGATTGTATTATTTATAGGCTTCAAAAGAAGCTAGAGATTACAACAGGGAAAAACTAAAAAGCAAGAAGAAGAATTATTATAACAATCAACTCTATAACAGAATTAGGAAGAAAATAAAATAACAACTAACTAATTCTATTAAATAGGTAATACACTATTATCCCCCCTCAAACGAAAAGGGGTCTTGATCACTTGAAGTTTGGACTTGAGATATTCAAATATGTCAGTAGGCAAAGCCTTAGTAAGTATATCTGCAATCTGATCCAATGATGGCACATAGCGCACAGAAAGTTCCTTTGCAACAAGCTGATCCCTTACGAAGTGTAAGTCAATTTCAATATGCTTGCACCTAGTATGGAAGACATGATTCACAGCTAGAGTCGAAGTACCATGGTTGTCAACCCAAAAAATTGGAGGTCAGGCAAAGTGATCTGAAGCTCAGTAAGAAGTGACACAAGCCATTTGACTTCTGCCGCAACATTTGCTAAAGAACGAAATTCACTTTCAATACTGGAACGAGCAACGAGTTGCTTCTTTTTGGCAGAACAGGAAATGAGATTTCCTCCTAAAAACATAGCATATCCACCTATCTATCTCCTATCATCAGGGCAGCTGGCCCAATCAGCGTCAGAGTAACCATGGAGTTCCAATAGAGCAGCTGATTTGAGAAGCAAACCTTATGAAATTGTCCCGTTCAAGTACTTGAGAAGTCTCTTAGAGGCGTCCCAATGAGTGACAGTAGCTAGGTGCTTGAACAAATTGACTCAATTTGTTGACAATAAAAGCAATGTCGAGCCTAGTAAGGGTCAAGTATTGCAAGGCTCCTTGAGTACTTCTGTATAGAGCGACATCACTAAATTGAGCTCCTTCGATCAGAGATAACTTGTGTGTGAAGGAAGTTGGACTTGGACAAGCCTTGACACCCTCAAGATGTAGCTTAACAAGAAGGTCTGTAATGTACTTGGATTGGGACAAGTACATACCAGTGGAGCTTCGATGCACTTCAACACCAAGAAACTAATGTAGATACCCGAGATCCTTAAGAGAAAAACTTGTGTTGAAGTCTGAAATAAGCTTGGTAATGATCTGAGAGTTTGTACCTGTTACTAAAATGTCATCAACATAGACAAGTAGTAATACAAGAGTTGGTCCAGAACCATATATAAACAATGAGGAGTCTGATCTAGAAGTTGTAAAACCCCAATTGAACAAGGTATTTTTTAATTTTTCATTCCAAGCACGGGGGGCCTGATTCTTTAATCCATATAAAGCTTTGTGTAATTTTCACACATAGCTCGGTTTATAGGGATCAATGAATCCTAGAGGCTACTGCATATAGACAATCTCATTTAAGGTACCATTAAGAAAGACATTACTTACATCCAATTGCTTGATTGTCCACTTAGAAGACACTACAGGAGTCAAAACAATTCAAACTGTAGTTGGTTTAATAATAGGACTGAAGGTCTCTTCATAATCAATTCCTGGTTCTTGAAGATACCCTTTAGCTACAAGTCTTGATTTGTATTTGTCTAGGCTGCCATCTGCTTTAAGTTTTACTCTATAGACCCATCCATTACCGATAATGTGCATGCTGGGATCATAAGGAACCAAAGACCAAGTCCCTTGATTTAGGAGAGCATCATACCCTTCCTTCATAGAAGCCACCCACTTAGGATCTTTAAGAGCAGCACAAGTTGTTGTTGGTTCAGTAGGCAATAGTGATTCAGGAAGATGGTGTTGAGTGACATGATATGCTTTCAGTTTGTATATGCCATGTTGAGATCGAGTAGTCATCCGATGTGTTCGAGTGTCAAATGAAATAGGCGCAGAAAATGGAACAACTGTAGTGTTCGAACCAGAAGGAGCAGCAACAAAATGGTCAGAAACAATATTCTGATGAGACTCAAAAGTTGGTGGTAATTGTGAAGATAGTGTAGGAGCACCCTTAGAAATAGTAAGAGCAGGTTGAACTTCATTAGGGATAGGTGAAGTGTCATTATTAGCACAAAGAGTCTCACTATTTGAACTAGATTGACCATTAAATGCATCAGGAATTTAGCCAAAATTAGTAGAAGGAATTATATTTGATGTGAAAAATTGACTTGTAGGAAGATGTGCAGTAGATGGAATAGGTACCTGAGTCTCAGTTTGAGGTGAAGAAACTGAGAATTGTGTCTTATTAAACATAACATTTTGAGCTATGAATATTCTTCCAGATTTGTTTTCACAAATATATCCTTATGTTGAGGAGAGTATCCCAAAAAGATACAAGGCTCAGATAAAAAACTCAGCTTATGATTGTGATAAGGTCTCAAGTGAGAATAGCAGAGACACCCAAATGGCTTCAAAAACTAATAATCTGGTGCATGATGAAAGAGACATTCATAGGGGCTTATATCACCAATTACTGAAGTAGGAAGCCGATTAATGGAATAGACTACACACTGAAAGGCATGCCACCATTAGGACATGTCAAGACCATATTGAGCCAAAAGAGTGAGACCTGTCTCAGTTATGTGGTTATGTTTCCTTCCTGCCCTTCCATTTTGCTCATGGGTATGTGGACAAGGCTGTTGGAAACGTATGCCCTGGTCCTTGAGATACTTGTCAAAAATCCTGTACTCTTCTGCCCAATCAGCTTGAATGCATTTTATAGGTAGCCCAAACTGTTTTTCAACCAGTCCTTTAAATCTGATAAACACTTCAAAAGCTTGGGATTTTAGAGTTAGTGGGAAAATCCAAGTAAACCTGATGAAATCATCTATAAAATGAACATAATATCTGAAACAATCTTCAGATGAAACATGAGAGGGACCCCAAAGATTAGTATGAACAAGTTTAAGAGGTTGATTAGCTCTACTGTTTGACAAGGAAAATGGTTGTTTATGACTTTTACCCTTTTGACATGCTTCACAAAATTTTAGAGTTTTTAGAGAACCTAAATTAGGAATTATAGACAATATTTTGCTTAAAACTCTAGAGGATGGATGAAGAAGTTTGCAATGCCTCACATTAACATCATTAACAATGGAGGAAGAAAAAGCTCGCAGGTTAGAGTGAAAAAGAGAAACAGAAGCTGGATCTTTATTAATAGAAGAGTTATTACAGGAGTTGGACAATTTGCATTGATAATAGATACGAGTACAAGATTTGGTACATGTAGATGACAAAACATTAAAATAATAAGAAAAATTGGATGAAAACTCAGAAGTAGTAGCTAAGTGGCATTGCAGACCAGTAGAAGATAGGCTTTGGGAATCATCACCAAGCATGTATAGGCCATTCCTAACCTTCCCCTTGAGCAAGACACTCCCTGTTTGCTTGTCCTGGACAAAACAACAAGATATATGAAACTCAAGAAACACATCATTATCCTTAGTCAATTTAGAAACATTGACTAAGTTTTTAGTAATGCCAGAAACTTTTAAAACATAATTTAAATGCAATGGAGAAGATGAGGAAGAAGGAAGAAGGGCATGACCAATATGAGAGATTATGAGCTTCTTACCATTACCTACTGCTAAGGACTCAGAACCAGTATATGGGGTCGCATATTCCAAGTTTTCCATTCCAAAAGCAACGTGGTTGGTAGCTCCCGTATCATCATACCATATAGAATCATCAGCCACTACTACAAAATTGGGCTTTTCCGACACCCAACCATGACAGTCAATAGAGTTAACTGTCGTAATTGCTTAGTGGGATTCTATGCCGACAGTTAAAAACTGTAGGCATAGAGACCAACGTCGACAGTTAATATATGTCACCATTGCTTTTATGTGTCGCTATTGACCCTAACGCCAACAGTTAATTCAAGACCAATGCCGACAGTTAAAAAGTATCGCTATTGACCCCAACGCTGACAGTTCATAAAATTCCAATGCCGACAGTTAAACGCTGTCGCTATTGACCCCAACTCCGACAGTTAATAATAGTCCATTGCCGACAGTCATAAAATGTCGCCAAAATTCAAATAAAAAATCTAAAAATATGTATTTAATTATAAAATTATTTTAAAAATCTAAAAATATAATTAACGAATAACATAATTTTAAAAATAAAACTAAATTATGTAAATATATATTTATAAAATTATGTATTTATTAGAAAACTTTTATAACTAGATTTTTTTTGTTTCTACATTTTTCAAGAATTAAATTTTGTATTTATAATAACTTTTTTTTTATCAAAATTTAAATTTAATTATGAAATAAAGAGTAATAACACTTTAATTGAATTTAACTATATTATTCTTTAACATATTTATAAAATTAGTATTATTTAAAAAAGAGTTGTTTTATTTATCAAAAAAATATTGTAAAAAAAGTTTAATATATAAATTTATTAGTTATGATATTTTTAATATATATGTTTAAATATGTATGTATTGGAGCAATGCCGAAAGCTATAAGTTGTCACTAGCTTATAGCTGCCAGCATTGCTCAATTAAAAAAAATTTAGACTGAATTAATTCCCTCACCCGACTAGGGCCAACCCGTGCGCCTAGTCTTCTTCCAGCCAGCACCATCGATGCGAAGACCCCTTGCAGCCACGTGCGATGCCGGCATCATTCCTTCAGCCGGCCACCTGTGACGGGTGTCTCTCCTCCATCTTCCAGCATCTGCGCGCGAGGTCCCTTCAAGCAGTTCTTCCACCTTTCCCAAGGTTATCAAATCATTTATTTATTATTTTGTTATGGAAATTTATGTTTTATATGTGTTTAATTGTAGTTTTGACCTATTATTTGTTTTATTTGTATAGATTTAAAGATTTCAAAGTTTAAAATCCTAAAATCTCAAAGTTTAGGGTCCGAACTTGTGGTTGTAAATTCAAGGTCAGTTTGTCTTTTTCATGCAAATAACATTCATTTATATGCACATTACCTTTGATTTTGTCATTTATGGATGTCTTTTGGGAAATAACTATATGTTTTAGTTTGGATTTTGAGTTGCACACAAAGTGTTTGATAAAATGGACTTAGTGTATTTCCTTGATATACTTGGTATTTTCTTTGCTTTGTTCTAGTTTGAAAATTTTGATTTATTGATTTTATTTTGATATAAAGTATTAGAGAGAAAAAATTAGTTCATTGAAACTTTTGATTATGGAAAAATATAAAACAATTTATTTGGTTCTTATTATTTGTAATTGTTGCATAATGATTATTGCCAAGAGCCAAGAAGTGAGCATAAGAAGCAAGCAAGCAGTCATTGTCTTGATTTTACCTTTAATAATATGTTTAATTATAGAATATGCAAAGCATTACATTCAGTATAATAGACAAGCTAAACTTCTTTAATATAGTATTACATGCAAAACATTATATTTTTATGTATAGTATTTTGGCTTGATTTTTATATTATTTGTAATTGTTGCATAATTATTATTGCCAAGAGCCAAGAAGTGAGCATAAGAAGCAAGCAAGCATGTCATTACATTCTACATAATAGGCACGTGCTCAAACAAAACAAAAGTTTGACATTAGCATATTGGTTGATAATTCATAGTTATAATGGACTCTAAGTTTCATTCTTTTGGACTAGCATATATTTGAGCACAATAATTTTTTGGTTCCCATTCATACTTGTATTACTTTTGAGTACAATATTTTCCATGTTATTATATTTCAAGCATTAATTTTATTTTTAGGTAGTGGAATTAGTGAGGAGCATTAGAAAATCTTGCTATTGATTGGAAGAGGTATATTCTTTTATTCTTTTTAATATTATACAAGTGTATGTTAGAGGAGTTTGAATATCTTAAATATTCTTTTATAGTGAAGTAGGTTCTGGGATTATAATTGTGTGTTGCGGTGATAACGAAAGTGGAGAACTTGCATGTCTTAGTGAAGTAGGTTCTGTGATATATATTATTGCGTGCTGGGGGAGATATAAGGAAGAAAAATTGCTTGTTGTTTGAATAGATTGAATTATTTGAATTGATATTGACATATGGTTAGGTTATAAATATAGGGGAAGTGTTGTCCATTTTAAATTTAGCAATGATGATTAAAAATATGGGGCAAGAGATAATTTATTTATTTATTTTTTGCTTGAAGACCTTAAATACACTAACTAAATCATAAAAGATAGTATGAATTATTTAGAAACTAATACATTTGAACCATTTGAGACTTCATTGAACCATTTGAAAATGACTCCAAGTAAATAAGATGCATATGCCACCAACCCCACCTCATAATCATCCATAAATAATATATATATATATCCAAGTACTTCACTAATAAATATTTGATATTAAATAATTAATTGAAAACAAGTGAGAAATATTAAAAAGGATGGGTGCGAATAGTCACACCATCAATAATATATGAATTCATTTAAATTTTGCTAACATGTTTGCAATTGAACTAATCTATAAATTCCATGTGTGGAATGTTGTTAAAAGACTAGTTCTAACCCATATTCTGGAAATCCATTAATTAACTACCCATTATGTTTAGGGGTAGGCACATGTGACTACTACTCTTTAATGAAAATAATCAGAAAAAGAAAGAGTGAAAAATTACCCAAATGGTTTCTCAACTCAAATATAAAATAAACACATGAATTTGGTTTGGTGACCAACTTATTACAATTTGACACTTGTAATACTCATTTATTACTTATTACAATTTGACACTTGTAATACTTATTGATAACTCACCAAATTGATTCAACTTGCGAAGTTGCAAGAAAAGAATAGGGAACCGAGTTTATATGCAAAAACCAAAGCCAAAGCATGTCTTTTCCATATTATGCCTATTTTCTTTAATTAAAAATACATATTAAGAAAAAAAAAAACATACAAAACAAAACAAAACTAAGTATAAAAAAATCTACAGGAAATCGGACAACATATTCCCTAATTTTCTAGCCTAGCCATCTGTCATAATCAACACCAACTAAAGAGAATGGATGACTCAAACATAGATATTTGGGTTTGGAATGTTAAGTTTCTAAAGCTTGCATTCCAAATCATTAACTTGTCTTTTGCAATGTTTTATTTCTAATTTTTTTTTACTAAATACATATACAACACTCATTTCTATACTCACAAAATAAATTAAAAATACTTGTATTACTTTTGAGTAAAATATATTCCATGTTATAATATTTCACTCATTAATTTCAATCATATTCTAAATTGGATATGCTATATTAACAAATGAAACTTTGCCAATTTTTTTTAGAGTATTTAATTGAACATAATTCTGAAAATAGTTTTTCTTTGTTTTTTTGTCTACATTTTTAAACAAAATAATGGCAATCGATAAAGATTGGATGTCAACGGATAGATTATCAGTGAAATATAAGGATGGAGTTGAGCATTTCTTGGAGTTTTGCGCAAGAAATGCTCAAGATCCTAATAACATTTGTTGCCCTTGTATTAAGTGTGGTAATGTTAAAAGAATAAAAATTACTGAGATAAAGAGCCACTTATTTAAGTATGGAATAGATAAAAGTTATAAGATGTGGTTTTTGCATGGAGAAAAAATCACATTTAGTAGAGAATCTCCATCTAAGAAGAATAATTGTGATTATGTGAATGATGATGAGAGAGATGACATAGCAGGAATGATAGGTTATGCACAATTTGAATAAGATTTTGATCCAGTGAAATTTCAAACTATTTTAAAGGATGTTGAGAAACTCATTTACCCTGGTTGTAATAAGTTCACTAAATTGTCAACACTTCTTAGGTTGTATAATATATATAAGTTTTATTCCTTAAATTATATTATCTTTTTAATAGTACTTGTTTGCTAATTAAAATACTTTTATTATGTATAGTGCTTTCACGCTATATGATATGGAAAAAGGAAAAATAGTTGTAAGTCTAAAGTATTATAGTCCAAAGGTAAGTAACATTCAACTTTATAAAACATAAGATTTAAATTATAAGTATACTAACAAGTATATGTAATATACTTTTATATTTGTCTATGTTAACAGTGCCGACAACAACAAAAAATCACATAGGATGGTATCTACTGCATGAAGTATGCTAGAGATCTCATTTCACAACAAAGAATCAGATCATATCTATCGAATAATGTAATAATTAAATGTGTTTGCCTTTTAACTTTAATAAAGTTATATTTTAATTACATATATATATATTTGACATGTAACTTATAATTTCAATTATTTGCAGTTCAATTTAAATTTAATGTATACTAACGCTGAACTTAATGAAGTTCAAGAGGAGTGGGCAAAATATATTCTACCACATCTCACTAAATGATGGCATGCATGCTCAGTACCTATGTGATGGGATTTAGTCATTTTCGGAACTTTGTAGTTCTTTTATTAGAAATTGTTAGAACTAATCAAATATAGAATCAATCTAACAAATTATAGGTTGAGTTAATTTAGCTTTTTGATGTGTATACTGTACTAAATATTCATTTTATGACAAACTAGTTTTTTTGGAACTTTGCTAGATATCCATTTTATGACAAACTTTTTTGGAACTATGTATTTCTTTTATTAGAAAGTGCTAGAACTAATCAAATATAAAGTTAATGTTACCAGTGTTAATTTAATTTAATTTTTTATGTGCATTCTGTTGACGCGGTTCTTCGCCAACATGTAAATAAGAGAAGAAGAGAAAGGGATTAGTGCTAAATGTTGAATCGAAACAGATATATGATCTTAGAAAACGAAAGCGGTGACTCAAGACACGTTTTTTAAGTGGTTCAAAGGTTAAAATCCTTCTACTCCACTAGTCAGTGTTATTGCTATATACTGGATAATTGATTACAGGGTCTTTCTTACAAGAGATAATAATCCAACCTCTATTAATTCCCAGGGTCTCCATATTTATAGGAGATGGCACCTGGGAGTTGGTAAGAAGGTCATCCCGTGACCTTCTTACCTATCATATCAACTCTGGGACATTCATGATTAATTCCTAAACCTGACACATAAGTGTGGTCAAATCAATAGGTAAGGAGATAATGGGCCGCACGGCCCAACCCAGTCGTGGGTGTCTGAATACGCACGTTCCTGCTGCGTGTCCGAGAAGTCAGGGGCATATCAGACACGTGATATCTGATGTATGCACGTTTACCTTGCGTGTGTTGACTTTACAAAGGGTCATAGCCCCAGACCCAGCTCGTACCACGAGCTGGATACTTAACTTGACCTTCGGCCTACAGAGTCCGGACTCAGTTCTTAGGCAAGTTTGGCGAACCCTCGAGCTAAGGAGGTACGACCTTATGACGGAAGCTCCGGTTTTGGGGATGTCCATGTGATAAGCATGATTAGGCCGCGACTCAGCCCGCTAATCAGCCCGTGGGAAAATCAGGGGGTACATCTGCCCCCCAAGCCCCTGCTCGTGGTATACGACGTCGGATAAGGCCACAGTAGGGGCTTTTAGGCTTCCCCATGAACTCTTCACATTACACATCTTACACAGGCGCCTGATACGTGGAACATCATGGTTGGTGACGATACGTCTTACGAGAACCGCATTTAATGGCCTAGCCTATGCCCAGCCGTCATTTCTTATTTCGAGTGAAGGGCCTTGGATCCCAAATCAGGGCCATCCAACGGCCCTCTATACGTGACCCTTCACGTATATAAATGGGGTGGCCACCCTACGCATGGGCCACCCTTTCATTTGAAATTCCTCAGAACTTCTCTCCTTTTTCTCTCTTCATTTTAGAAGAAAAAGAAACCCTCTTCTTTGCGACCGCCATTCTCAGTTGCTTAAGAAACTCAGACGTAAGGATTTCTTCAAAGCTTTGGAAGCAAACACTCTGACAAAGCTCCCACCTAGGCGACACCTTCATCCATCTCCCAACCAAACACTGTAAGTCTCCTGACCTTGTGTGCTTTGAAAATATTTTTCACTATAGCTTAGGTAAATATTTACTGTAGCCACATGCAAGGGCTTACTGGTTTTTGTGGGTACGAAGGGTGAAAGCCTTTTAGGTTAGGATATTTTTGCTGTAGGAAAACGTTTGGGAGTATGGCTTACAGGATGCATTTTCTGGGGAAAATTTCTGGGTAGAAGTTTTGGTATTTTAGTTCAAAGATATCCAGGATTTAGGTGCAAAACCGGGTAGCTTAGGGGACACGCCTCACAGGCGGTTTTGCCTTCCTTGCCTATTGAAACTTTCCCCCCAAGGTAAATTCTATCCTGACCCTCCTGACACACGAATTCCTAGTAATCAGGGATCTGTTGGGAGCACAGACGAGTGTTCACATAACAGCGTGGTCTCACTCTCCACGGGCTGGGCTTACCTCAGCTCATGCAAATAACACTTTGATTCTTCCCCATGCTTAGGTCGCCTTTTCTAAAATCTTTTCTTTTGTGCGCTAGGCGACCAGATGGCACCAAAGAGGAATGCCCCACAGAAGATCGTCAGCAGCTCGGCCTCCCAGCAGGACAAAGGATAAGCGGTGATGCCCGACTCCCCGATCCCCCGCTTTGGGGCGGCAGTGGAGAAGGAGCTCGAGGTGGCTCCTGATGTGTTTTTTGAGGCGGAGAGGATCGTCTCCAAGATTACCGACCAGACGAAGATCAATAAAATATTCCTCACCCACAACATCGGGTTGAGGAGAGCATCAGTGGTTGCCCGACCTCTTGCAGAGGGCGAGCGGAGTTGTGCGCCGCTCGAAGATTCGTTCGCGGCCTGGAGCGGCGAGCATTTCAAGGAGGGGGCCTTCCTCCCGTTGGATCAGTATTTTGCTGATTTCCTCAATTATGTGGGGTTGGCCCCATTGCAGCTCCCCCACAACTCCTACCGCTTGCTGGCGGGGTTGAAATACTTGTTTCAGAAGCACGAGTGGGAGGTCCCCACTCCTGCGGACATTTTATACTTTTTCTGCCTCAAGGCCAGCCCGGACCAGCAGGGGCGAGGCGACGGGTTTTATTACTTAACCCGGTTTCCCAATACGGCTGCGGTCATCGAGCTGCCCAGCCATCCCAATGACTTCAAAGATCAATTCTTTATGTCAACGGGGTTCCAGAGTTGCGAGCACCACTACTTCAATCGCCCTCGTAAGTTTTCTCCGACTTTAGCTCGTACGTTAAGTATCATACAGTTCCTCATGTATCCCTCTCTGACTTAGACTAATCCTGCAGCCATCTTCGCGAGGACAGAGAAATCTGTGACCCTCAAGGCCCAATACGAGACACTGGCGGGCTTGCCCCCCAGTGAGAAAGATTATCGCGTGCTCGTGACAGACGAGACGATGGTGGCCTGCAAGCTGATTTTCCCAAATCAGACTTTGAACCTAAAAAGGCCCCGGGGGCTTCCCCCAGCTCGCGACACCACACCCATCATCGTGGAGGAGGTCGCGGGAGATGAAGATGAGGAGGACGAGGACAATGAAGTTCTGCTCGTGAGGAATAGGAAGCGGGCTTTGGAGGTCGTCTTGGGGACGGGCGAGGAGAGGACCCATTCCGGAGCAGCCGCGGGTCCTTCTGGCCAAGGTAACCCTTACATATTTAGGAGTCTAGATAGGGCCATAGCAGACCCCCGGCTGGCTAGGTTCAATCCTAGGCAGCTCTTCCATCGTCACCGAAGTGATTCGGACTTGAACACAACCTTGCTCCATTGTGTCGACCGGCTTGTGCTGGACCACCAAGATAGCCGGCCTAGGGGTACCGTAGTAGTAGATAACACCCTAGCCTTTAGGTCGATCCTATTCGAGGAGTATGGGACCAACCTTCGTACATGGCCATCACTCCGAAGGGGTGACGTAGCTCCGGGGCTTAGGCAATATGTAGAGGAATCTAGCCCTGAGTCAGACTCGAACCCAGAACTTGCGCCAGCTCGGGAAGTAATCAACTTAGATTCTTCTTCTAGCTCGGGGGGTAGGATTCCCTTTAGTACACATATACTTGACTTTTTCTACCCCTTTGTTTTTGTTTCTGCATGGTTGCTGACTCATACTAACCATGTTTTTGTTTTGACAGAAGAGATGTCTCAGCTCGAGGAGAGCCTGAAGGTGCGGTTTTCTGGGGGAACGCCGCAGCTAGGGCCACTGGGCCAAGAATGAAGAGGCTCCGGACGTCCAAGCACGCCGCCGGGACCCCCACCAAGTCTCCTGCAAAGGAGAAGGAGCAAGCCCCAGCTGCCCAGGTCGCGGGAGTGGTTCTTCCTATCGCAGGGGGAAGTAACATGCCTCCACCCCCTCCGCGAGCTCCGGCCGTCGCTCGGGACGCAGGAACGGAAGTCGGGACTTCAGCTATTGTACCCTCCGATGTACGCATCCCGGTCAATCCCCAGGACCTGGGGAAGATCCCCGAGGCCTTCTGGGGAACGGTGTATGAGTCGGCGAACTACGCCGTCAGCCACATATACAAGTTCACTGAGAAGGAGCTCCGGGCCATCGAGACAATGAGCCCGATGGGTGTGCTGGAGTCTTCACTGGGCATGGCCATGACGGTAAGCTAACTAACTCTTTTGTGTTTTTTATCATTAAATTTTTCCCTGCTTTTTCTCTTTTTTTCTAAGGCAATTGTCTTTTCACCTTCGTAGAGCGCCGTTGCCCTTCATCGGAGCATCGCCAGGACCAAAACTCAGCTCGAGGACATGAGGAGCAAGTACCAGACTACCCTGCAGGCGGCTAAGGATGCCTTGGCGGCCTCTCAGGTCGAGTTGGAAAAAACCCGCTCGAAGGTCCAAGAGCTCGAGACCTCCCTCGCCACCTCGCGGACAGACCTAGATGCCGCGAAGACCGAGGTCCAGGCCACCCAGGCTGCCCTAGAGGCTGAGCGGAAAACTTCGGAGAAGTCCTTGGAAGATCTGTTCTATCATTGCTGGGCCTACAATCCAGACGCTGACTTCTCCTTCTTGTCAGTGAGCCTGTGGGAGCGCTTGCTTATGAAGTTCCAAGCTCGCCTTGACAAAGAGGCGCCCTCTGAGACCGAGGAAGGCTCTGGCGCAGCTGAGCAAGGCGAGAAGGCGACCTCCAAGGGGCCACCGGGCGGAGCTTAGGGCGTTTCTTCTCTTGTGCCCTTCACTATTTTTTAATATTATTTTTTTTATATGTAACCCTTGCATGAGGTGCTTTCACCTTGAGACAATTTGATTCAATGCTTTCAATTGATCCTCTTTTTGCCTTTACGCATTTTGGTGACAATTTCTTGAAAAACTTAGTTCGCGCTAATCTTTATCCATATCTCGAGCTCTTTAGGAAGAACAACGATCAATAGATTTAAATCAACTTCTAAGTTTTATGACCCGGTTAGGACCAGGAACTGAATTTGAAAACTTAGTTCGCGTTAGCTTTTATCCATATCTCGAGTTTTTTAAGAAGAACAACAATTAATAGATTTAAATCAACTTCTAAGTTTTATGACCCGGTTAGGACCAGGAACTTAATTTGAAAAATTTAGTTCGCTTTAACTTTTATCCATATATCGAGCTCTTTAAGAAGAACAACGATCAATAGATTTAAATAAACTTGTAAGTTTTATGACCCGGTTAGGACCAGGAACTTAATTTTAAAACTTAGTTCGCGTTAACTTTTATCCATATCTCGAGCTCTTTAAGAAGAACAACGATCAATAGATTTAAATCAACTTCTAAGTTTTATGACCCGGTTAGGACCAGGAACTTAATTTGAAAACTTAGTTCGCGTTAACTTTTATCCATATCTTGAGCTCTTTAAGAAGAACAACGATCAATAGATTTAAATCAACTTCTAAGTTTTATGACCCGGTTATATCCAGGATAGGACTTAGTTAACGTTAACCCTTATCAATATCTCGCGTTTCTTAAGAAAAACAACGGTTAATCGATATGAATCAACTTCTAAGTCATTAAGAAGACCTGGTTATATCCAGGTACCATATGCCCCCCAAGTAACTGGGAAAGGGTCTTTCGGGGTTACTTTAGATTACACTTGCAAACATGCATAAAAAGCTGATTCTCATTAATACATAAAAAATGGCCCTCCTTGGCCTTACAAGTGAATCATTGATAATATTTCTTTAAATGGATGGTGTTCCAAGTCCGCGGGACTGCCCCTCCATCAAGCCGAGCTAACTTATAAGTTCCCTCCTTAATGACTTTGATGACCTAGTACGGTCCTTCCCAGTTTGGTCCCAAGACTCCATCTTTGGGGTCCTTACTGGCTAAGAAGACTCTCCTTAGGACCAGGTCGCCAACGCTGAAGGCGCGCTTTTTGACTTTGGAGTTGAAATAGTGAGTGATCTTTTGCTGATAGTGGGTGAGCTGGAGTTGCGAATCTTCTCTCCTTTCATCAACTAGATCAAGGGAATTGCACAGGAGCTCGTGGTTGCAGTCCTGGTCGTAAGATTGGACCCTATGCGAAAGCACCTTAATTTCCTCGGGGAGGACTGCCTCACTCCCAAAGGTTAAGGAAAAAGGAGTATGACCCGTAGGAGTTCGATGCAAGGTCCGGTATGCCCATAGGACCTGGGGGAGCTGTTCCGGCCAGATCCCCTTCGGTTCATCTAATCTCTTCTTGAGGCTCGCCTTTAGAGTCTTGTTGACAGCTTCGACCTGGCCATTAGCCTGAGGATAGGCCACCGAGGAGAAACTTTTCACAATTCCGTACCTTTTACAAAATTTGGTGAACAGGTCGCTGTCGAACTGAGTGTCGTTATCGGAAACGATCTTCTTGGGCAGGTCGAATCGACAGACAATGCTTTTAACCATGAAGTCAAGCACTTTTTTGGACATTATTGTTGCCAAAGGTTCTGCCTCAGCCCACTTTGTAAAGTAGTCGATGGCTACCACGGCATAGCGGACCCCGCCTTTTCCAGTGGGGAGGGCGCCAACCAAGTCTATCCCCCAAACGACAAACGGCCATGGGGACGAGATCATCTTTAGCTCGACTGGGGGAGCTCGGGCAACTGCGGAAAACCACTGGCATTTGTCGCACTTCTTCACGTATGAGATCGAGTCTTTGGACAGAGTTGGCCAGTAATATCCTTGCCTCAAGACCTTTAAGGCCAAGCTTTGCCCCCCAGTGTGGTCTCTGCAAAATCCTTCGTGCACTTCCTGCAGGATGGCTCTTGCTTCGTCTGGAAGAACACATTGGAGGAGAATTATGGAGTGCCCACGCCAGTACAACACCCCATCGACTATCGTATACCTAGGAGCTTGGTACAAGACTCGCCGTGCATCATTGCGTCCTTCAGGCAGCTTGCCCTCGACGAGATATTCAAGGATGGGGGTCATCCAGGTCGGCCTGGTATCGATCATCTCGACCTCCGTCCTGACTTCCTCTATACTTGGTTTTTCCAAGAATTCTATTGGTACTAACCCCAAGGTCTCCGTCTCTCCAGAGGTGGCGAGCTTGGAAAGAGCATCTGCATTAGCGTTCTGCTCCCGAGGTATCTGCTCGATCGAGCCTCGCTCAAACGCGGACAGCTCAACTTTTACCTTTGCCAGATAGGCGGCCATCTTGGGTCCCCGTGCTTGATATTCGCCCAGAACCTGGTTTACCACGAGCTGGGAGTCACTGAAGCACTGGACGGAGCTCGTCTTCAACTCCTGGGCTATCCTCAGTCCGGCCAGCAAAGCTTCGTATTCGTCCTCGTTGTTGGAGGCTTTGAATCCGAATCTCAGTGCTGAGTGGAATCTATGTCCCTCGGGGGATATCAAAATGATTCCAAATCCGGAGCCGCTCTCGTTGGATGATCCATCGACAAAGATCCTCCACAACGACTGGGGCGAGGTGACTCGGGGTGAGTCTTCTGCGGGATCCTCCCGGAATCCCGTGCATTCTGCTACGAAATCGGCCAGGGCCTGACTTTTTATAGCAGTTCGCGGAGTGTAAAAAATCTCGAACTGACTGAGTTCGATTGTCCATTTCAACAAACGTCCCGATGCTTCAGGTTTTTGCAAAACCTGCCTTAGAGGCTGATCGGTCATGACGTGTATTGAGTGGGGCTGGAAATACAGCCTGAGCTTTCGCGAGGCTGTGATAAGGCAGAACGCCAATTTCTCCATCAACGGGTATCGGGATTCAGCCCCGAGAAGTCTCTTCCTGATGTAGTAGACTGGCTTCTAAACTCGGTTTTCTTCTCGTACCAACACGGCACTGGCTGCCTCCTCAGTGACAGCCAGGTAGAGAAAAAGAGGTTCTCCTGCTTTGGGTTTGGATAGTACGGGCGGCTCGGCTAGATGCGCCTTCAGGTCGAGGAATGCGCTTTCGCACTCTTCTATCCATTCAAACTTCTTGTTTCCTCGGAGCAGGTTGTAGAATGGCAAACACTTATCGGTGGACTTGGAAATGAACCGTTTGAGGGCTGCCACTCTACCTGTCAGGCCTTGGACATCTTTTCGCGACCTGGGTGAGGGAAGCTCGAGCAGTGATATGATCTTGTCGGGGTTCGCCTCGATTCCTCGAGTATTGACTATGAAACCCAGGAACTTCCCTGACGCAACTCCAAAAGTGTACTTCTGTGAATTGAGCCTCATGCCATACTCCCGCAGTATCTTGAAACATTCTTCCAGGTCGGAAACATGGTTATCGACAGTCTTCGACTTGAATAGCATGTCATCAACGTACACTTCCATGTTTTTTCCAATCTGTTCTGCGAACATTCTATTTACTAACCGTTGGTAGGTAGCTCCGGCGTTCTTCAGCCCGAACGACATGACCTTGTAACAATAGACGTTAGTCAGGGTCATGAAGCTGGTGTGTTCCTGGTCCGTCGGATTCATCGCGATCTGATTGTAGCCTGAGTAAGCGTCCATAAAGGACATGAGCTCGTGCCCTGCCGTGGCATCCACCAACTGATCAATCCTTGGCAATGGAAAGCAATCCTTGGGGCAGGCTTTATTCAGGTCGGAGAAGTCGATGTAGGTCCGCCATTTCTCGTTAGGCTTTGGAACTAGCACGGGGTTGGCGACCCATATTGGAAACTTGGCTTCACGGATAAAGCCGCATTTCTTGAGCTGGGCCACCTCTTCCTTCAAGGCTTCAACTCGATCTGTTCCTAGGCGTCTTTGCTTCTGGGACTTGGCGGGAATGCTTTTATCCAGATGAAGCGTGTGCATGATGACACTCAGGCTGATTCCCACCATGTCCTCATGGAACCATGCAAACACGTCCAGGTATCCCGCAGAAACTTCGTCAGCCCTGCCTTCCTCTTGCTACAGAGGTTTTTCCCGAGCTTGACCTTCCGACAAGGGTTCTGCGGATCGATACTCACCTCCTCGAGCTCCTCAATAGCCTAGAGCTCGGATCTGTCCTCGCCTACTCGGGGGTCAATATCCTCACTTAAGACGACATTTTCCCCCTCGGCGCTTTGAGTTTTTTTAATCTCAGGATCAACTAAGGGTTCCTGAGATTCATCTCCACCATCTTGAATGGCCATTGCCAGCTGCCCGGGTTTAGATTTTCCCTTCATAGAAATGCTGTAGCATTCCATGGCAGTGAGATGATCGCCATGAACAGTGCATATTCTCGTGGAAGTAGGGAATTTCATCGCGAGGTGGCGAATGGAAGTGACGGCCTCGAAGGCCGTGAGCGTAGGTCGTCCCAAAATGGCGTTGTAGGCCACGGAACAGTCAATGACCACGAACTCGAGGAGTTTGGAGACTGTCCGAGGTCCTTCTCCTAGGGTGATCACCAGATCGATCGTCCCTATCGCTGCTGATCCTTCTCCCGAAAAACCTTACAACATCATGGAGGTTGCCTTCAGCTCGGCGACAGTCAAACCCATCTTCTCCAACGTGGAGCGGAATAGGAGGTTCATCGAGCTCCCATTGTCGATCAACACCCTCCTCACCCTCCGATTAGCCAACTGAACTGCCACGACCAGAGGGTCATTGTGAGGGAACTGGACATGGCCCGCATCTTCCTCCGTAAAAATGATTGGCTGCCTCTCCAATCGCTGCTGCTTTGACTGACGCTGCTCCGGGACGAACTCTACTCCGTTATGAGTCTTTAGTTCGTTCACATATCTCTTATGGGCGCCTCTACTCGTGCCGGCCATATGTGGACCTCCAGAGATGGTGGATATCTCTCCTCCAACCACGGGAGGAGGGACGTCCTGATCTACCCGAGGACCGGGCTGACTGGCCGGGACTTCTGGAGCAGGTCGGTTTGCTGGAACCCTGTTCCGTGCGTATTGAGCCAAGGGGCCGGCTCGGATGAGAGTCTCGATCTCATCTTTTAAATGCCTACAATCGTTGGTATTGTGGCCAACATCGTTATGAAAATGACAAAACTTGGAGGTGTCTCTCTTCCCTTTGTGGTGCTTTAATGGCTCCGGCCTCTTCCAGGGGACTCGAGTAGAGTTGGCTAGGAAGATATTCTCCCTAGACTGGGTGAGCTCAGTATAAGTCACGAAGGCGGGCTTAAACTTGTCTATGGACTTATTCTTCTTTTGGCCGTGCTGACTGTTTTCGCCATTTCCCTTTCTTTTGCCTCCACTGGGCTGGTTGTTCTGTGTGACGTTCTGGGTCGCTGCCACGACCTCTGTCCCCACTCCAGCAAGCTGCTCAGGGTCCTGGCTGGTTCCTGCAGCAGAAGCTTCGGCTTCTTCCAAGTTGATCCATTCCTGGGCTCTGTTAAGGAATTCGTTAACCGAGCTGACTCCCTTCCTTTGTATATCCTTCCAGAGGTCTCCTCCGACGAGGATTCCAGTTCTCATGGCCATGAGCTTGGAGCTATCATCCGTGTCTCTAGCTCGAGCAGCAACGTTCGCAAATCTGCTCAAGTAGGCCTTCAGAGTCTCACCGGGCTGCTGTCTCACGTTAGCCAGGGAGTCGGCCTGGGAGGCTCGGAATGCCCTTTTGAAGTCAGCTGAGAAGTTTTTCCAGGAACTGATTGATTGTCTTTTGCCTTGCTTGAACCACTGCCTGGCTGGTCCGGTCAGTGTGGAAGGGAAGATTAAACATCTCAGCTCGGGGCCAATGTTATGGGCCATCATCAGGGTGTTGAACATCCCTAGATGGTTCGATGGGTCTCCGTCCCCATTGAACTTTGACAAGTGAGGCATACGGAAACCAGATGGGTACGCCGTTACTGCTATACTGAGGGCGAAGAGTTCCATCTCGTCCCCTGAATCATATTCATCTTTTTCTTTTTCTGACAGGAGCTTCCTCATCAGCTCCTCCATCTGAGTCAGGCACTCGAGGGTTTGGTCCTGATGTCCTTGGTTATTCTGGGACTGTTCAACAGGTTCGGATCCATTGTACATATTTGATGGGTTATTGCCCCTCCCATCTTAAGATAGGTTATTTGGGACATTCCCTCCGTTACATACTTTGGACAGAGCCCCCCCTGAGCGAGCATGGCCATCTCCTCCTGCTTGTTCCCCTCTATGAGAGTTGAGGCGATCTCGCAGGTCGCCTCCCTGGGTGGTTTGATGACTTTGTGCCGAACTCAAACGCTGACGCAGGTCTCCCCTAGAGAGATCACTCCGACGACTGCCGGTCCAGTGGCTCCTGCTGGATAGGCTTGGAGTCCGCCTTTGGTGGTTAGGATCTGAGCTTTCCCTTGGCGCCTGCTACGCCGGGAAGGTCCAGCTGATGGCGGGTTTCTCCTACTACTCCCATAGGCTGGGATATCCCGGACGGGTCAAGGAGGAGACAGATACCTGATTGGGGAAGGAGGATGCCTGACCGGAGAGGCGATCCTAGTTCCGTCAGGACGGATCAAGTTTGGTGGGGGCCTTTCGGCCCTGCCAACTTGCTGGTCCCGTGCCTGACGATCTGGACGAGGCGCAGGACGGTTGTTGGGGACGGGCTGATGTTGCGAGCCCTCCCCGGATCTCCTTCGGGAGTTTCCCTGAGCTCCCCTGGGCGATCTCGAGGATGGTTGGGAGCTAGGAGTTGACGTTCTAACCGAACGACTGTATTGCTGTTGCCTGGCTCCAGGCATTTCTTCAAAGTTTTCCTCTTGGTGATGTGATGAAGGAGTGGAATTGGCTGTCGGAGGTCTATCCGAATGGCTATGCCTGGACCGGTTACCTCGGCGAGACTTAGAAGCCTCACCTTGCCTCTCTCCGACGTTAGCGTCGGTTGTGAGAGGGGGTAGTCGGGCCAGCACATCCTTGATTTGCTGGTTAGCTATTGCTAGTTGGCTCCTCAGCTGAGCGTTCTCCATCTCCACCGCTATGTAATAACACGGGTTTGGATTAGGTGGTCGGGGGGCCGAACTTCCGGTGTCATCCTGGCCTGCCGGCTATTTTCCTGGCCGCTGCTGGGCTTCAGGAACTTGTTCACCAGGGGTGGCGGTATGATGAGCCTCCTGCCCATCATTCTGATCTGTCTCGTTACCGTGCCTGGATCAAGTAGTCACCATAGTTGGATGTTTGCAACAGCACTAATCGAACTTGCTCTCAATGAAAGCACCAAACTGTTGACGCGGTTCTTCGCCAACAGGTAATTAAGAGAATAAGAGAAAGGGATTAGTGCTAAATGTTGAATCGAAACAGATATATGATCTTAGAAAACGAAAGCGGTGACTCAAGACACATTTTTTAAGTGGTTCAAAGGTTAAAATCCTTCTACTCCACTAGTAAGTGTTATTACTATATACTGGATATTTGATTATAGGGTCTTTCTTACAAGAGATAATAATCAAACCTCTATTAATTCCCAGGGTCTCCATATTTATAGGAGATGGCACCTGGGAGTTGGTAAGAAGGTCATCCCGTGACCTTCTTACCTATCATATCAACTCTGGGACATTCATGATTAATTCCTAAACCTAACACAAAAGTGTGGTCAAATCAATAGGTAAGCAGATAATGGGCCGCACGGCTCAACCCAGTCGTGGGTGTCTGAATACGCACGTTCTTGCTGCGTGTCCGAGAATTCAGGGGCATATTAGACACGTGATATCTGATATATGCACGTTTACCTTGCGTGTGTTGACTTTACAAAGGGTCATAGCCCCAGACCCAGCTCGTACCATGAGCTGGATACTTAACTCGACCTTCGGCCTACAGAGTCTGGACTCAGTTCTTAGGCTAGTTTGGCGAACCCTCGAGCTAAGGAGGTACGACCTTATGACAGAAGCTCCGGTTTTGGGGATGTCCACGGGATAAGCATGATTAGGCCGCGACTCAGCCCGCTAATCAGCCCGTGGGAAAATCAGGGCGTACACATTCTTTTACTACAATTGCTGCGTTGATTTTGAAACTAGGGAGCATTGACAACATATTTGTAGTGTCCTCTGGTGTGGAAACTTTGCGACAGTTAAAAACTGTCACCATAGAAAGTCAATCACGACACCTAATAACTGTCGACGTTGCCAGTAACGGCAACACCTATTAAATGTCGATGTTGCTAGCAATGGAAATACCTATTAACTGTTAGCATTGCTAACAACTATGACACCTATTAACTTTTAGCGTTGCCCACAATAGCGACGTTGTTTAATTGTCGACGTTGCTAGCAACGATGAAACCTAATAACTGTCAGCGTTGCCCGCAACAGCGACATCGTTTAACTGTCGGCGTAGCTACCCCTACGCCGACATATGCAAATGCGATAGTTAAAAATTGTTGGGAAATCCCATTTTTGTAGTAGTGAGCAAAATATGGAATCGAAGAGGTTGTGTATACCTGAGGTTCTGAATCATGGTCACATTCAGTAAGATAGGCACATAGCTGATTAGCAGGAACCTTTGGGGTAATGAAGCCTTTATCAAACCTGTAGTGACATATAGCAGCAGTATGTCCAAGTTTCAGACAAACTTTACACAAAGGTCCCAAGCTAGAGGATGCAGAAGGACGAGAATAGGAACTTGGTGGAGGTCTTGATGAAGGATCATAAGGAGGACCTCTGTTGTTTTTGAAAGAAGGTCGATAGGGGCCTTGATTATTGGTTCTTGATGAACCAAAAGTGAGATTTTTTGACATCTTGGAGGAGAGATCAAACATATTGTGATGTCGTTCAAGTCAAACCTCATGAGCCATAAGAAGAGCCTTAATTTCCTCAATAGATTTGGACTCATTACTGGAGGTTATCCCCGAGATAACAGGGTCATACTCAGGGCCAAGGTCATTAAGTAATTGTAATTCAATATCTTCATCACTAACAACATATCCAGCTATGGCCAAATTGTCACAAAGATTTTTAATCTTGTCAACATAATCGCAAATAGAAAGGTTACCTTTATGGATATTAGATAACTGACCCTAGAGTTGTAAAAGTCAAGCTTTTGATTGACCAAAGAATCGTTGATCAAGAGATTTCCAAAGGGAGAAGGAGGTGATGTGAGACACAACAAAGGCAAGCACAACTTCTGTCATGGAGGATCAAAGCCATGATAGCAGTAGTTGATCCTTGCGCTTCCACTGGCTATAAGCTGAATTGAGATCACCTTTTACCAAGAACTGAGGAGGCTTGACATCACTGAACAAGAGTTCATCAAGGTCGTGACCAATGATAGTAGGCACTATAACATCCCAGATCTGCTAATAAGGCTTAGTGCCTTGTTTAGCGTGCTGGGAGTGTAATTATTGATTTAATTGTGTTATTACGTGGTTAATTGTGATATATGTGTATCAGTATGTGATTACTCGAATTAAATGATTATATGATTATATATGCATGTGTCAGGTGAATTAAATATGCATGTTGGCTCGTTCTTGTTAATAAGGGCATATTTGTAATTTTGGCCCATTGAGGGTGTAAATGCGATTATGTGTGTGTGTTGTGCCTAAGACCACAATATTCTGGAGAATTATCTGACATGTATGGTCCGAGAAGGTTCTAGGGAGCGAAATAGCAAGATAGTCACAACGGGGTCAAATACCCAGCTTGGGGTGAGCCTAGGGGTATTTTGGGAATGTAGCACGTGTTCGGGGTTACTGGGTAACGGGTAGCTATTTAGCGATTATCTGGTTATGTCGAGATTAATTGGGAATTTATAGGACTACTAGAGGAAATAGCGGGAATGTGGCAAATGATGGGATTGCCCTTGGAGGCATTAAATGGCTAAGGATTAACTTAGGGGTATTTAGTCATTTTGGAAGCTAGGGATAGACCTGGGTAGGCTCTAGATACCAGCAAAATGCTTAGGAATGAAGGAAAAACACAACTCTCTCAACATTTCTCTCTCCCTTGATGCTCACTCTCTCTTACTAGGCTTGGAGGTTTTGGTGAATTCTTGGGGAGATTAGCTGAGGATTTGAAGAACTTGAAGCTTTAAGTGCTTGAAGTTTAGCTCAGGTTTGATTCTTAGTTAAGGTAAGGGTTTCAATATGATTTTCTCTTGAATTTCTACTGTGATAGAAGGGTTTTCATGGGGTTTGAACTCTAGGCTGGTTTTGAGGTTTTGTTGAGATTATGAGATAGTTTTTGGGGTATTTATACTGATTGGGTTGCCTTAATACAAATTCTAGATTAAATTCTGGGTTTAGAGGTTGAATTAGGTGTGGATTGGTAAATTTGGCTGAGAAAAACGTAGTGAAAACATGGAAGATTTCTGGATTTTGGGCTCGAGTTGCAACCCTATTATTCAGGCATCGCGACCTTGTTATTCAAACGTCGTGGCCCATGTGTGCGAGAAGGCTTGGGAGCCTCTGATGTTGCCCAGGTGTCATGGCGTAGGTAGGATGCACTGCGGCCTGTGTCCCCCAAAAGAGAGTCCCAAGGCTCTCTGACTTGTAGTGCATTATGGCTCTAAGGGCTGGGCTGTGGCTCAAATTAAGGGAAACAATCAACATAGGGTTTTAAGCTTGGGAACCTAAATTTAAGGGCTTCGGAAGAATCCTACTACTCGATTTAGTAGGATTCGAGGTCCTGAAGGCTAGAATATTATTATGAAGTTTTTAATTGGTTTAGGGCTTGATGAATAATTATTATTATTGCATTGTGACTAGGTTTTACTGCCAAGGCTTGGGTTTAGGGGATCGTGCTTGGGATCGTACTAGTCAGTCAGCTCGGGACATAGGTAAGAAAACTATTTGTGCCCATAGAGCAGGGCGTGGCCTGATTATCTGTGTTTAATGCTATGTATGAGTATTTGTAATTGTTATGCCATGTTTGTGTGATTATCACTAATCAGAGAAGGCCGGGAACGATGATAGGCATGTTGAATGCTGGCCGAACGACAACAAGCATGCTAAATGTATGCCACCATGGCGTGGCCATCTAGGGTATCGTACTCATCCGTTCGGTTAAGACCGTGAACCCAATGCCTGGTAATGCACCTGGATCGGCATAGGGCATTATGTGAATAGCCTGTTATCTATTTAAAGATATGCATTTACTAGAATGAATTGTTATATGCTATGTGCATGAGTTTTCTTGTTGGGCCTTGGCTCACGGATGCTTTGTGGTGAAGGTAAGGGCAAAGGAAATGCCGACCAAGCATGAGTTGGAGGGCATGGAGCGACATGTACAAGTTTGGCCAACCTGGCCGCCATGTCTGGGATTGTTTTGAGGAACATGTTATAAACATTTATTTTTCTCGATTAGGTCGACTATACTCTAACTTTTGATTTGTAAATTGTTGGGAAACTCATACAGGATCTTTATTTATTTTCATGTAGATCTAATATTAAACAAATTAATATGAGATAACCTAGAACATGTTTCTAAAATTGAATTAAAAGAGAAATAATGATAAGAATACTTACAGTATACGCAGCAGAATGAATGAGTATTCCTTCAGTTTCTCTAATCCTTGTATCCTTTTTGTCGCAGAGTATTACCAAGAAACTGAATCAATCTTCTATAATCTTCATAGTCTTCCAAAGTATCCTTAGAATCACCTAGACTAGAGTGAGCAATTCTCAACACATGAGATAGATACAGAGAGAAGAAGAGAAAATAACAAAGAGGCTTAGAAAATGACTTGTGTTTAGAGAGAATCTAAAAACTATTAGAAAATCTGACTTGTGATTTCTGTTTTATTCTCTCACTTAGCACTCCTTTTATAGACTCAATTAGGCCATTTAATTTCATTAAAAAATCAATAAAAAGCCAATTCACAGCCCTAGGTCGAAATTATCATAGGTTTTAGGCCCGTGAAATTTCCCATTTGATTATAAGCCCATTGGACTTAAAATCAAGGCCTGCATTATTTTCTATTGATTTAATTAATTAAATAATTATTTCAATCCTTTATCAAATTAATTATTTATAAATTGAACTTTGATTTAAAATTATTTATTAATTTAGATACCAATTTATCTTAATTAATAAATCTGCCCTAATTTCTCTTTTCTTCTCAAAATTATATAACTCTATGAAACTATCCAAAATTGACCTGGTCAACTTTGATAATTCTAATTGATAGTTAAATCAATTAATTGAGACTATCTAGATGATTTTATCCAAGGTACAATGGGGACCATGGGCCTATGAAATCAAACTCCAATAAGTTATCATAAATCTAACAAATAAATTTACTAACTTATTAATTCCTCGTGACTCCACTAAAGACTCAGAATTGCACTCTTGAATTCATAGAATGCTCTATAACAAATATAGATAAGCTATTAATTATCCATTGTTACAAACCATAATTGTCACTCAATACTCTATAGACGGTCTACAATGAGATGAGACTAAAATACCGTTTTACCCCTCATTGATTTTATCCTTAAAATACTTAGTTCCTTGTAAATGATATTTCAGTAAACTAATTTAATTACTGAAATGAGATCTCTATCATTTAACACCTTGAACCAAACTAAAAGGAAACCATCATTTCACTTCTTCATCAGAAGCTATAGATGTTCATATCTATGATTAACACTCCCACTCAATTATACTATCGAGTTCCCAAGATGTAAGTATGGGCTATTCCGTAGGGTAAGTTGGTAAGAAACAAGTTAAAGAACTAAAATAATACAATTAATTAGAATACTAACCACTCAGAATTGAGATTGAATTGACCTATGGAACTATATGATATGACTAGAATAGATAATAACGGTATGTTTACTTATCCTATCAACTGTCAATATCGGTCCAATCCGATGTAGCAAATAAATCCGATCTTATCTACTTTGCTAATGTTCTGGAAAGAACATAACACCACAATGTGTAAGTAGATCATATCAAAGATTGGCAAGTCAGTGTAAATCCTGTGCACTGACTAATCTTAGGACTAACTTATTTTGAACATATAATCATATTTATATTCCACTGTGATTATGTCACTATAAATATGATTAGATATATGCTTGGGATTTAATAGAAGTTTATATTAAACAAATAATCATGAAAATAAAACATGTGAGAAAAGTGATTGACCAAGTCAAAAAATAATTTCTATTCTTTTATTGATAATAAAGTGAGATTACAAAGAATTTGGGTTTTAATTAGGGCATAAAACCACAACATAAATATATTTTGAAACAGTATTTTGGGATCCCAGTGTATCACTTTTATAACTTTAATGGATGTCCAAACTGTTTATACTTAATTTTCTTTAAATGAGTCTTTATTCCGATTTGATCACACTTTTCAGACTAATACCTCGATTAGCGAGCTAATGTCACATTTTAAAATCACACGGTAATGACTCTAGGGTAATATGGGCTATAGGGCACCACCTGTGATTTATAGGACAAGAAATTCACATGGTCAAGTTTAATTGTCAAAGTAGAAGTCAAAGAATTTGAGAAAGGATTCCATGGTTGAGTGGGAGGAGCAGCAGGGGTAGCGGTCGTCGGGGCCACCGGAGTAGTCATCATTGCTGTAGTTTCAAGATCAGAAGTAGGATCATCCGAATTATTCACCATAGATGCTAGTCAGAGGCTCTGATACCATGAACAGGTTTATGAAAGCTCTGAAATCTAAAAGGAAACTTTAAAAAAGTAACACAAGACAGAGCTTGGAAAACTTTAGCTTTAGACTTAGGTGATTGTATTATTTACAGGCTTCAAAAGAAGATAGAGATTACCACTACAAGAAAAAGACTCCACAGTGATGACATCTATTGCGACGACTCTAAATTCGTTGCTATATGTAGGCAAAATCCATGAAAAATTATTATTTTTTAATTTATTAAAAAATAAGCTACATCGACGATATGTTGTCAACAACACACGATCTAGCCCTCCAAATTCCTGATACCCTACAATGGTGACTATTCGTTGCTGTAGGGTATTCATAAGAAAAAAAGAGGGAAATATGTTTGTTTATAGTGACGACCTATCGTCGCTATAGGATGCTCAGGGAACTCAACTGCCCAGAGTTAGTTTTCCTACTTGCACACACTATAGCGATGAATTTTCGTTGCTATAGAGTCCAATATAATCCACTGATCAGTTATTTTGTACTCTACAGCGACGACATGTTGTCGCTATAGGGTCAAAAATAAAACGTGGGAACGTGAACCGCCAAAAAATTTAAGTAAAATTTCGCTGCCTATAGCGACGACATGTCGTCACTGTAGAGTAGACGCGTAGCTCACGAAGGGATTCGTGTATTATTCACTATCCTACAGCGACGACTTCGTTTGAGTAAAACAGTGCATTAGATATCAGCGACGACATTCATATACTCTATATCGACGACATGTCGTAGCTATAGAGTCTGTCAATATAACCTCCAACCTTCTTCCTCATTTTTGCAAAAAAATTCTCAGAGGACAGCGACGGAAAAACATCCCCCACTGTCATCTGAGGTCTTCCAGGCTAATTTGTGGCTATTTCTTCCTTGTTTTGGTAATCTAAACCTATTTTCTTTGTATTTTATGGTTTAATTTGTATTTTTTTTTGTTAATATATGTGTGTATTTTTTATTTTTTATAAATGAGTTTATGAAATTTTTTGTGGGTTGTTTTTTTTTTTTGCAGATTACTTGTGCCTAGCCCGAGCCTTGAGATTGAATTATTGGTGTTGGATAACACTTTAGCCACTTTTGGGTGTTGTTTGTAAGTTTTTTTATTATTGATTAATTGTTAAATTAAGTTTTTGATTGTGTAATTGGTTATTTTATAGAGTGTTGAATTTTCTATTTTTTAGGTTTTATTTGTTAATTTAATTATATTTGTATTTTTTAGGGATATATTGTAAATATATTTATTAATTTGATTTAATTAAATATTATGTTATAAAAAATGCATATTATAGGTTTATATTTTAGATGATATAATTTTATTTATTTATATATATGTTTATTTTTTTATGTGTATATGAATGTATGTATAAAAAATGTGAATATGTTTATATGATTTAATGTGAATGTGAATATTAGAATTCACATAATAATTATATTATTATGTTAGATAAATATAATTAAATGTTTATAATATGATTTATGTTGTTGATATGAGATATAAATCTTTGAAATCAATTATATGTATGTTCTGAGACTGGTTTTGTAGTTTTTATGTAGGTTTTAAATTTTGGGATATGTTAGATTATAGCCGTTATGCTGCCAAAATTTAAGTAGTTTTAGAAATATTAAACATTACAATTTAATTTTTAATTAATTTTAAAACAATTAATTATTAAAATGATAATGTGTAAATTATAATAAAATTTTTACAAATATAAAACTTTATTAATATTTTTTTATAAAATAAGTGGAAATTAAAATAGTAATCTTTAAAGGTAAATTAACAAATATAATATATTTATAAAATACAATAATATATATATATATATATAGATAGAATAAGTAATTAAGTTAACTCTAATTTAAAATTAAAATTATAAGTTTAAAATAATAAAATTTTATTGGTAATTTAAAAAAATGAAAATTATAAAAAGAATTTGATAATTATTAAATAATTTAATATAAGTATAATTAAATATTATTTGTTTATATAATGAATCTTTATAATGCATTCATAACTAACAATAATATATGTTCATAAAATTTGATAAGCTATTCATAAAAAATAATATTTTATTCATCATAAAATTCAATAAGATATCATAAATTACTTAAAAATAATTAGTGCTTTGGTGATACAAAATTTATTACTAAATAAAGTAGTTTTTATGATTATCATATTGTGATAATTTTTTTCAACTTGAATCAGTTATGACGATTGACAAGAGTTGGATAACCAATAGGTGTCGTGACTCTGATGAGTTTTGGAATGGTCTTCAAGCATTTAAACAAATGGCCAAGAATCATGTGAATGCTTCGACAGAAGTCAGGTGCCAATGCATTCAGTGTGTCAATATGCTGAATCAGAAACTGGAAGTGGTGGAGGTTCACATACACAGATATGGGTTTTTGTAAAGACACGTGAAGTGGATCTACCACAACGAAGTTGATATGCCTCCAGTAGTGGACGATGGGGCTCCAGTGACTGATAGGATGATTGACATCATCAATGATGTTATTGGTGAACAAGATACTAACAAAGAAGGCATAAATGAAGGAATTTCAGATGGTGGTGGCAATAGCGCAAAGAATTAATTTGATGACCTTAATCGAGAGGTTGAAGCTGAGTTATACCCTGGTTGTACATGGTTGTCTTCCTTGAACTTCTTGGTGAAGATGATGCACATGAAGGTTATGAATAAATGGACAAATAGTTCCTTTGATGAACTTTTGAAGTTTATGAAATTTGCATTCCCGAAGGAGAATAAGATTCCGACTTCATTCTATGAGTCTAAGAAAAAAATGAGGAAGTTAGGGTTAGGTTATCAATCAATCCATGCTTGCAAGTACGACTGTTGTTTGTTATGGAAGGAAAATTCCCAAAAACAGAGTTGTCCTGTATATGGTGAGAGCCGATGGGTTGACAAAGACACAAAGGGGAAAAAAGTCACCCACAAAATGTTGCGGTACTTCCCTTTGAATCCTAGGCTGAAGTGTCTTTATGGTTCAAGGAATACAACAAATGATATGACCTGGCATAGTACGGGACGGTCAAAAGAAGATTGTGTGATGCACCATCCTGTTGATGGGGGTGCTTGGAAATAATTTGATTCCAGATATCCTGATTTTTCCAAAGAACCTAGAAACATTCGATTGGGTTTGGCTGCTGATGGTTTTAATCCATTTGGTAACATGAGTCTATCTTACAGCATGTGGCTGATAATATTCTGCACACACAATATGCCTCCTTGGTTGTGCGTTAAAGAGTCATCATTCATGTTGACCTTATTGATTCCCGGCCCGATATCACCTGGGAAGGACATGGATGTCTTTTTGAGGCGCATGGTAGACGAATTGAAGAAGTTGTGGGATGAAGGAGTTTAAACCAGAGACGTTGCAATGAACAATGTATTCAGAATGCGTGAAGCACTATTATGGACTATCAATGATTTTCCAGTCCGTAGTAGTTTGTTTGCTTGGAGTGGCCAAGGATATATGGCATGTCCCTCATGCAACGAAGACACTCCTTCATGTCGGGTAATTGGGAAGACGACTTATGTTGGTCATACAAGATTCTTATCCTCTACGCATAAGTGGAGGAAGAGTCGCTTGTTTGATGGGAATTATGAAAAAGGACGTCCTCCAAGAAAATTCAGTAGTGTAGACATACTTGAACAATTAACGCATGTTCCAGATCGTTTGCCGGGTAAACATGCCAGTTTTGAGGGTGTGAAAAGAAAGCGAGATCCAAAAGAGCTTAATTGGAGTAAAAATAGTATTTTCTTTGAACTTGAGTACTGGTCCGAACTTAACGCACAATTTAGATGTGATGCATGTAGAGAAAAATGTTTGCAACAATAGACTTGAAGAATTGGGGTGTCCAAGAAGAGTTGCACCTTAAGGAAGATGGTACGAAGTTGATCAAACCACATCCTATGTACTCTTTCACAGCAGATGATAGATGGTATTTTTTTCAGTTCGTAAAAGGAGTTAGACTTCCTGATGGCTTCAACTCAAATTTCTCTAAGAAAGTAACTAACAATGATGACAACATTGTTGGGTTGAAATCTCATGATTGTCACATTCTTATGCAACGTCTATTGTCGGTAGGAGTTTGAGGCAACTTGGATAAGTCTATTTCGAAGACAATCATTGAGATTTGCAATTTCTTTAAACAAATTTGTGCTCGTACATTGGTTACATGGAGAATGCAGAAGATCAAGTGATACAAATTTCGTGCAAGTTGGAGCTAATTTTTCATCCAGCCTTTTTTGACATAATGATTCATTTAATTCTTCATTTTCCGCAAGAAGCTATCCTCGGAGGACCAATTTACATGAGGTGGATGTATCCATTTGAGCGATATATGAAGAAGTTAAAAAATTATGTCAGGAATAAGGCGCTCCCTGAAGGTTCTATAGCGGAGGGTTATGTTGTCGATGAAGCTTTGACTTTTTGTTCGCAATATCTTCAGGGCGTATAGACAGTTGTCAGTTTTTGAATCACAATGTCGTCCAAGTAGCAAAAAGAAAATCATATCCCTTGACTATCTTCATTGGAAATAAGCGAAGTGGTTTGTACTCAATAATTGCCCTGAAATCCAACCATATATGGAGTAAGTATCTCAACACATATATGAATTCATTAAATTTAATTTATGGCAAACTATTATCTTACCTTAATCCTTATGCTATACAGTGAATGCCTTCAAGAAAATTCAAACATAAATCTTCAAAAAGATTTCCATATCTGTTTTAAATTGAAGGTAAATTATCGAAACTGTAGAATTCTTACGAAATTCGTATTGATTAATATTATCTCATTGTGTTTTCTTTTTTTGTGGCCTACTCTATAGATGGGTTGTTTGCGGCAAGTACAGTCAACTGAGTGTACTGATGAATTATTTGCTTTAGCAAACGGGTCCAATTAGAATGCATACTCCTACATGGCTTGCATTGTTAACAGTGTGTAGTTTTTGGTCCATAGTCGTGACGAAAGACGTACCACTCAAAATAGTGGAGTTTCGATGCCAGGAACCGATGGTTTCACTTTCTATGGCCAACTTGAGGACATTGTAGAGTTATGTTATTCCCATGGTTACTCGATAGTATTGTTTCGATGCAAATGGTTCAACACCAATGCAAGCAAGGGTCGAAATGTGACTGAGAATAACATAACTAGTATCATGATTAATTCTGAATGGTACAAGAACGATCAGTTTATTCTCGCCACTCAAGCAAAACAAGTTTTCTACTTGGAAGATCCTTCAAGAAACAAAAATTGGAAGGTAGTAGATGAAGTCAATCATCGAAAGATCTGGGATCATCCAAGTATCGATGATGATAACGAGGTTGATGTCGTACACAATAGCACTTCATCAAATTTTTTACTCACTGTGGAATTAGGAGAGTTGGAGATTATGCATTTGGATCAGCCTGATCACACCAGCATAATTGGGGAAATGTCTCGATCTATTCCGGATATGGATGATGATTTCATCAATGACGACGATGATGATAAATTAGTGAAGATGATTTAGAAAGTACAGATGATGATGTAGGAATCGAAATTGATGAGGAATAATATTTTCTTATGTATATTCATATGTTTAATGTGTATGTTTTAATTTGAAGACTTTTCAATCAATATATGACTTTTGACATGCAATGTTTGTTTTTCAATAGCTTCAACTGCATTACCGAAATTATTTAAGTTATGTAATTAACCTCCAACTATAATTGAGTTTAAGTTAATAATTATTTAAACTACAAAGATATGTCTGCTACTGTTGCTCGTTCTCATGGCGGTGATGGAGTGGATCCTCCTCCTCCTCTATATCCCACGTGAGTTCCTACTTTCTGTGAGACATGTAATATACTATAATTAGTCTATCTTTTATGAATAAATGATAAATTGTTATTATTTTATTAAATTTAATTGTATTGTTTAATTACCATATGCAGTAGCTGCCACAAAAAGAAGAGGTAGGTCTCGATCCAAAAATTTGCAGCAGCTCGTCAACGGTAATAAATGTCCGTTGACTCTACAATTTGATCTGAAGGAGGGAACCTACAACGCAGTTAGTGATTTTGGGACGTTGTTCACGAGACTTATTGGCAATCTTACTGGTCACCATGTCCTGTTATATTATGACTCGTGGCAGAGTGTTCCGGATGAGCACAATATTGGATTGATGCAAAAACTTGAGGTAAATTTATCTACTTATTCACATGTAATGTTTTTTTTTATAATTTAAAAAATCTCAATTTTTTGAAGGAATTATTCATTATTCCCCGAGCTTTCCCTGAGTGGCGACTGATAGAGACTAGGATTGAGCGAGAGTTTCAGGATTGCTATAATGATAGAAAAGGTCGCAAGAAAAGACACTTCGATGAACATGGAGGGTATGATGATATCGAGACAGCCAGAAAGAATCCATCGGAGGACATTGACAACAAGAGTTGGTAGAAGTTGGTTGGTCTTTCCACCACTCCATAGTTCATGGCACGCTCAAAGGCAAATGCTGCCAACAGAGCATAACAGAAATATCCAAGTCTCCATGGATCGACTTCTTATGCTTCTGCTCGATTTAAGAAGGTAAATAAAAATATATAAGATAATTTGAAATATTTTAAGTTATCTTAATAATAATTTCAATATTTAACTGAGATTTTGTTAAATTTTGTTTTTTAAAGATGAATCTTCAGACTAAGGAACTACCCAACATTATCGATACGTTCCATGACATGCACAATCATCCGACATGAGGATGGGTGAACACGAATGCTAAGGATGCATAAGTAACTTTCTAAGTTTTGTATCTATTTATATTATTCAATTATATTATGTATTAATTGTCTTGTTTCTAAACTGCAGGATGCCTTGCAGCAAGAAGTCTAGACACAATCCCAATCTCAATCTCAATCTGAATCTGAAGCAGGAAGTGCCACTGTCAATGAGACACAAGTCGTCTCAAAGGTACTTGGTCAATGTCGTGGCCACAACTGAGGTATTGGACGGAAGTTGAAGGGCACTAGTACCTTTGCCTCAAGCACCACTGGATCCTCTTCATAATCAGAGGCATCACCGTTTCCGTCCATCACAATTGGCCCTCCAACGATACCACATGAGGCTTTCCAGTCCATGATTCAACACTTTAGTCAAGCCTTTATGACCCAGAACAACAACTTCCAGCAAATGCAACAATATTTGCAAACAACAAATTCGAGCATCCAACCTCCACAATTTCAGCCTGTCAACTTGGACATGAACATGACACAGTCCATGATGGCAAGCTTTCAACCACAACAGCCACAACCACCATAGCCACCACAACAACCTTGCGATAATGACTTTGGAATTGATTTTGATGATATTTAGTTTTGTTATATTAATATTTTTAAATTATTAATATTTTGGGTTTTTTTAATTTTATTTTGGAGACAATACTACTTCTGTTTTGTTATCTTACATTTTGGAGACTATGGATATTGTTAAATTAGTTTTATTATTTAATTAAATAATTTGGTTTTATTTAATTAATTAATTAATATTTAATATTTTATTAAATAAATTTTAATCAATATAATTAATTAAATATATATTTTTAAATTGTATACCTACAGCGACGACATGTCGTTGCCATAGGGTGAACGCTGAATAAAAAAATCCGAGTTTCCGTGACACTACAACGACGCCATGTCGTCGCTGAAGGCATATAACCCAACACACTTTGCAGCGACGATATGTCGTCGCTGTTGATGGAGAGGTCGACGGACCACTGCAAAAGTTTTTGAAATTCAAATTTTCAAATTTTGCAACCACCAACAGTGGCGACATGTTGTTGCAATATCCCAGTTCAACCGAAAAAAAGATTTCCTACTGCGACCAACATGTCGTCGCTGTAGTAAGACACTACTGCGACGACTGCTTTTTGTCGTCGCCGTAGATTGCTACACATACGGACCTACAACGACGCCGTTTGGGCAACGATATGTCGTGGCTGTATACCTACAGTGACGATTTTTTGATCTACAGCTCTTCGTCGCTGTAGACTCTTTTTCTTGTAGTGTACAACAATGAAAAACTAAAAAGCAAGAAGAAGAGTTGTTATAACAACCATGTAGAGTCCAAGAACTTAGCTAATTGTTAGTAGTATTATAGTATGTTTAGTGTTATCTTTGTTACTGTGGATTTTTGGTTCAGACCGGGAATTATTTGGACACTCATAGTAGTACTTATAGATTTTCTAAGTTTAACCTATAGTTTAAGAATATTAAGTATAACCTAAGGTTTGATTATATGACTGATATTAAGGATAATATTTGTTATATTATAAGGTTTAGATATCAACCAATAGGATTTTAAGCACATGTTATGAATGGTAATTAAGGATTAAGTATTTTTGAGGATTAAATTAAATAAGGGTAAAGTTTGAATGTTATAGGGTCAGTCAGCAGCCTTGAGTACGTTGAGGGCTTAGTCAAGGCTGTTTACTCCATTCAAACTTAGCTAAAAATGTGTAAATTCGTGTTTAAATATTCAGTGTATGCCGATATATCGCAGCTATAGGGGGCGATATATCGCAGCACGTAGATACGGAAAACACGAATCGATGCACGGTCGCCTCGGGAACAAAGGTCCAGGCGATATATCGCCTATAGGGGGCGATATATCGCCTCCTCCAGTATGTTTTCAAATGTTTTTGAATTCATTTCCTTTCAGCCATTCAAACTCCTTCAATAGTCCAACATCTTTTGAACGAGTCTTCAGCCTCTGCTGAACGATTATTCAAATGATTTTCACCTAAAAAGCCATTATTTTTATTCAAGTAAAATCAAGATATTTTCATTCCCAAACTCTATAAATAGGACCTAGTACCCAGCCATTATTCACCATTTGCTCTAAGTTCAGAAGCTGCTAGTGTTAAGTGAGTGTGAGAGTGTAAACACATGGTTTGGGGAAAAAACTATAAGCTTAAACATCATAAGCTTATCAAACACTTTGGGAAGTGAGTTCTATAGTATTTCGGTGGAGGTTAGATTGATCTTGCAAATCTTTGAGGTAACCAAAACTGTAGTTCCTTTCTGTATTATGTTTCCTTTCTCTTAGTCTTCTACTCAATTTCCTAACCTCATTCTTATTTTGGTTAGGGAATCCAAGTTCTTAAGCACTTAAGTTGTGGTAAGCATATTTTCTATTAATGGTTTAGTCTTCCTATTCTCTTTCATTTCATCTCCTTTCTTTAGACTCACTCTTGTTCATTATTGGTTTTAGGAGTGTTCCAAAAAGTCCCAACTCAGTCCATTTTATCCCGGTAACTTTGGTAAGGAAAATAGGCTAGAATCAATATGTTATGTGCTTATGTTATCTATATGTTTTATGTTATTAAAAGTGTTATGATATGTATATGTGTATGTTTGTAGGCTTGGGCATATGACCCATATGACTAACAAGACCCCAAAAGGGTTATGGGCATATGACCTACTTAGCTAGTAGGACCCCACTAATCCCATGGGCATATGCTTGTTTAGTCTATGGGACCCCAAGTAATAATGGCCATTATAATAAGTGTATGTTATATGTGTTATGTTTAGTCTTTATGTTTCTTATGAAATTATGTGTATGACTATGTGTTAGATTTTCCTTGCTGGGCATTAGGCTCATTCCTTTCTGTTTTATGTGCAGGAAAATAAGCTTTAGAGGCGGTAAGATTCGTGACGCTTGGAGGATGTGTATCGATGGTGAATAGAGTCAAGGGGCCGAGCGTTATTCGATTCGAGGATGTAGTTTCGGTTTTATGTCTTTTTACATGTATTTTCCGCACTAATTATGTAATGTCTTATTATTTTAAATTATGTTTTTATTTTAAAGACAATGGGATCCCATATCCGTTTTGGTATTTACTTTGTAAATAACTCTTATTTTGCAAGTTATTCAATAAATTATGGTATTTTCGTAAAAATGTAAGTTTTATGTATAGTTTCGTTAATGGTCCAAATAGTCTAGAGTAGTGGGTCATTACAAACCAGCTCTATAACAGAACAATAACAGAATTAGGAAGAAAAGAAAATAACAACTAACTAATTCTATTAAACAAGTAATACACTATTATGCTCCAGTGTCGCCACAACATCATTTTTTTAGAAAAATAAGACGAAGTCCCACATTTCAGTAACGTGAATAATTCAGGAAGAATTTTTAACATTTTGAAAAATTGAGGGGGCGCGATTTGATAGTGGTAATAGTTAGGGTGGGGGGAATCCTAATAAGCTTTTGATTTTTAAAAGACACAAAAGTGCTTTCAGAAGCCATGCCAACCAAAGCCTATATATCAGCTCACAATGGCATTAGACTCAGCCTAGCCTTTCGGACACAAACTAGGGAATGAGCCCTAGGGAGGGTTAAGTGAGGTCCATCTTCCATGACAACAGTTTCATCATCTTTTCCATTAGCGTTCCACTCAAAGCATTGAATTCCAGCAAGACTAGTACGAACAACCTGTAATCCAAAAGTAGTTCCAGGGCACACTCTTCTTCCACTGCCAAACGACAAAAGTTGGAAATGTTGTCCTTTAACATCCATTTGCTTCACATCTTCACATTTTCACTTCCTTTTTCACTATAAAACCTCTCTCACTTGAACTCAAATGGGCTTTCCCCATGGTTTGGATCCCGACTGATGGCCCAAACATTGATCAACAGCCGGGTCTTCTCAAAGATATCTTAGCCATTAGTAGTGCAGTTTAGAGAGGCTTCTCTAATTAATATGGGCCCAGTGGGTGAAGCATTAGTGTCTCTTTCACAACAGCTTGAATATAAGGAAGGTTGACAACGTCAGATTCTTCAACCAGCCTGGTTTTCCCAACTACAAAATCCACCTCTTCAATTGCTTTCTTCATTATTTTTCGGAGGTTTATTAGCTCAGCAAGTGCCCACTCTAAGGTAATATAAGAAGTGTTTGTGCCAGCTACAAATATATCCTGGAAGAAAAATTGGCATTTGTTAGAAAAATCACTATACATTAATATGTATTATTATACTTGAGAACAACAGTCTTAGAGAAGCATGAAGCAAAACTGCTATACATGTAGAGTCCTTGTTAGCAATATTAATACGGTTAAATAAAGGCTAGAATGCAAGGAAATATATCATGGCAAATATATTATGATCATGACAACACATTCTCTTGGACTCACTATTAGTATCACAATTGATGTTTCCATGGAGCATAAAACCATGCTCATCATCATACTCTCCTCTCACATTTGGTTTAAGATAAAACCAATCATGTACTAACATATAAATAACATAAGGTGTCTTCAACCTAAGAATTTCAGTACAAATATATATTTTTAAAATGTATACCAAAAATAATTTCTTCAGGTACCAAAAACAAAAATTCTTCAAAATAAGAATTTCCGTACAAATATATATTTTTAGAATGTATACCTTAAATTTTTAGAGATATTACTAGAAATAGACAGTTAAACATATAGACAGTAATAATACGTTTCTTTAGAAATCATACCATGAATAATGCTTCAGATATGTCTAGCAATATATCAAGGAAGTCGTTCGTAGCATAACCCTCATCTTTACTCTTCACTCGATGCTCCTTTATGATCTTCACCGTTTTATCAAACATTTCATGTACTTCTTTAGCTTTCTTCTTATGTCCCTGCAAGTCTAAATTCTTACAAAACCAAATGAAATCAGACACATTAAACGTTCCAACAAGCTCAGCCGAGCGGATGACCACCTCAGTAATTTCATCAGCTTTATCAACATTTTGGGCACACCTTTTGCGCAGAATCATTCTTGATATGATATCATTGGTAAGCCTTTTGAACTCTTTTCCAATATCAACTGTTTCATGTAACTCTGTTCTTTCAAGAATGGACACTAAGAACCACTTTCTTTCATCATTCCTAACTGGAAGAAGAAGATTAAGAGTTTGGCAGCCAAGAAGCCGAGACATGCATACTCTCTTCAAGAACTTCCAGTAAGGTGAAAAGCTTAAGTCAGGTGAGGGATAGTTGAAATATTTAAGGATACTTAGAGGAGGGCGGCTTGAGAAGGAAGCTTCATCAGTTTTGAAAAAATCTTTGGCCATTTCTATCTGGGGAGGAAGCAACTACACAAGGGACAGAGCCAAGAGAGAGACACATTAAGGGTCCATAGCGGTTTGAGAGAGATTGTTGTGGCGATGGACCAAGGAGATGAAGGTGTCTGATGACCAGAATGGTTAGGGGGCTCTGTGGAAGGTTAGTGTTCTTTCAAGTGAATATGGCTTGGACCAAGATGGTGGAGACTAAACAAAGGAAAGGTATGATGTAACCTTGGAGATCTTCGATGCACTACAAGAAAAAATGTTATTAGTGGTGACACTATTAGCACCGACGTAAAGTCGCCATTGATAATTCCATCATCAGCGGTGCAATACCAACTCGCCACAGATAATAAAATATATTTTAATAATTATAAAATTTATTAGCGTCGACAAGTGTCGCTACTAATAATTTATAAAAATTGGCTGAAAAACGTGGGAATATTCCCACCTATTTTTTTGTTGACAGATACTAATAAAAAATGTTCGCCGCTAATAAATTTTAATGCGGCACGTGGCAAGCTTTTAGCGGCAACACGTGGCAAGATTTTAGCGGTGATACATGTGAGTATTAGCGGCGATACGTGTCACCGCTAATATTATTATATATCAGAACCTCACTACAGGAAAATAGGTCTACAACGACTTTTGTTGTCGCTGTAGATCCAGAAGTCTTTGTTGTAGGTCTACAACAACGACATGTCATCACCAAAGTGACGTCGATGTAGGTTCGTATGTGTAGCAACCTACAACGACGACAAACCTCAGTTGCTACAGTAGGGTTTTACTATAGCGACGCATGTCGGTCGCACTAGGAAATCCTTTCTTTTGGTTGAACTGGGATATTGCGACGACATGTCGTCGCTGTAGGTGGTTGCAAATTTTGAAAATTTGAATTGCAACAACTCCTACAACGACCACATGTCATTGTTGTAGGTCCATGGACTACCAACATCTACTGCAACAATATGTCGTCGTTGTGGGGTAGCTGGTTTTATATACCTGCAGCGATGACATGTTGTCGCTGTAGGGTCACAAAATCTCAGATGTTCGTGTTCAACGAGCACCCTACTATGACGACATGTCGTCGCTGTAGGTATACAATTTAAAAAAAAATTAATTATATTAATTACAATTTATTTAATAAAATATGAAATATAAAATAAATAAATAAATCAAACTAATTTATTTAATTAAATAATAAGATCAATTTATTAATTAAATAATAAAACCAATTTAAAATTAGTATAGTATCCAAAATGTAAAAAAGTAACGCAAAATATTAATAAATTTAAAAGAATAATATAACCAAACTAAATGTCATCTAATTTAATCCCAAAGTCATCATCATCGTCGGGCTGTTGTGGTGGCTATGGTGGTTGTGGCTCTATGGTGTTTGTGGCTGCTGTGGTGGAAATTGGCCCAAGCTTTGAAAGTTTGCCATGATGGACTGTATCATATTAATGTCCATGTCACAAGCTAAAATTGTGGAGCTTGGATGTTCGTATTCGTAGCTTGCATAAATTGTTGCATTTGCTGGAAGTTATTGTTCTAGGTCATAATGACTTGATTGAAGTGTTGAACCATGGACTGGAAAACCTCAGTCAGTACCATTGGAGGGCCGACTGTGGTGGGCATAAATGGTGATGCCTCTGACTGTGAAGAGGATATGGTGGCGCTTGAGGCAAAGGTATTAGTGCCCTTCAACTTGCGTCCAATACCTCAGTTGTGGCAACGACATTGACCAAGTACTTTTGAGATGACTTGTGTCTCATCGACAGAGGCACTTCCTACTGAAGATTCATATTGGGATTGAGATTGGGATTGTGTTTGGACTTCTTGTTGCAAGGCATTCTGCAATTTAGAAAAAAGAAAATTAATACATAATATAATTAAAAAAATATACAAAACTTAGAAAGTTACTTACATATGCATCCTTAGCATTCATGTTCACCCATCCACGTGTCGGATGATTGTGCATGTCATGGAGCGTATCAATAATGTTGGGCAGTTCTTAGTCTGAAGATTTATCATTAGAAACAAAATATAACAACATATCGGTTAAATATTGAAATTATTATTATTAAGATAACTGAAAATATTTCAAATTATCTACATATTTTTATTTACATTCTTAAATCGAGCAGAAGCATAAGAGGTTGATCCATGGATACTTCTGTTTTGCTCTGTTGGTAGCATTTGCCTTTGAGCGTGCCATTAATTATGGAGTGGTGAAAAGGTCAACCAACTTTTATCAACTCTCGTTGTCCATGTCCTCTGGTGGATACTTTCTGGCCGTCTCAATATCATCATACCCTCCATTTTGATCGAAGTGTTTTTTCTTGCAACCTTTTCTATCCTTTTAGCAATCCTGAAACTCTCGCTCAATGCCAGTCTCTATCAGTTGCCACTCAAGGACAGTTAGGGGAAGAAATAAAAATTCCTTAAAAAATTTAAAACTTGTTAGAATTTTGAAATTATAAAAAATAATACGTGTGAAAAAGTTGATAAATTTTCCTTAATCTTTTGCATCAATCCTATCTTGTGCTCATCCGCAAAACTCTGCCACGAATCATAATATAACGACACATGGTGACCAATAAGGTTACAAATAATTATGATGAACAATGTCCCATAATCACCGACTGCTTTGTAGGTTCCCTCCTTCAGATCAAATTGTAGAGTCAACAGACCTTTATTATCATCAACGAGGTTCTGCAAATTTTTGGATCGATACTGACCTCTTCTTTTCGTGGTAGCCGCTGCATATTTTAATTAAACAATAAAAATAAATTTGAATAAACTAATAACAATTTGTCATTTATTGATAAAACATAGACTAATTATAGTATGTTACATGCCTCAGAAGAAGTAGGTACCCGCGTATGATCTAGAGGACGATCACTCGCTCCATCACCGCCATGAGAACGAGCAGCAGCAGCAGACATATCTTTATAGTTTATATAATTATTAACTTTAAATCATTTATGAAATAATAGTAATAAAATGTAGAGCATCTACATTAAAATTTTAGTAATGCATTGGAAACTATTGAAAAACAAACATTTTTGAGAAAAGTCATATATTGATTGAAAAGTCATGAAATAAAAACATACACATTAAACATAAAATAAGAATATTCACAAGAAAATATTATTCCTCATCAATGTCAATTCCTACATCATCATCTGTACTTTCTACATCATCTTCACTAATTTTTTCATCCTCATCGTCATTAATGAAATCATCATCCACATCTGGAACAGATCGAGACGTTTCCCCAATTATACTGGTGTGACCAGGTCGATCCAAAGGAATAACCTCCAACTCTCCTAATTCCACAATGAGTACAAAATTTGATGAAGTACTATCATGCCCGACATCAACCTCGTTATCATCATTGATACTTGGATGATCCTAGATCTTTCGATGATTGACTTCTTCTACTACCCTCCAATTTTTTTTCTTGAAGGATCTTCCAAGTAGAAAACTTGTTTTGCTTGAGTGGTGAGAATAAATTGCTCATTCTTGTACCATTCAGAATTAATCATGATACTAGTGATGTTATTCTCAGTCACATTTCGATCCTTGCTTACATCGGTGTTGAACCATTTTCATCGAAACAATACTACCAAGTAACCATGGGAATAACATAACTTTACAATCTCCTCAAGTTGGCCATAGAAAGTGAAATCAAGAGTTCCTGGCATCGAAAATCCACTATTTTGAGTAGTACGTCTTTCGTCACGACTATGTACCAAAAAATTCACACTGTTAACAATGCATGCAACGTAGGAGTATGCATTCTAATTGGACCCATTTGCTAAAACAAATAATTCATCAGTACACTCTGTTGAATCTACTTGTTGCAAACGACACATCTATTGAGTATGGCACAAAAAAAGAAAACACAATGTGATAAATATTAATCAATTTGAATTTTGTAAGAATTATATGGTTTCGATAATTTACCTTCAATTTAAACCTGCTAGGGAAATGTTTGAAGATTTATGTTTGAATTTTCTCGAAGGCATTCACTGTATAGCACAAGGATTAAGGTAAGATAACAGTTGGCTATGATTTTTTTTAATGAATTGATATTTGTGTTGAGCTACTTACTCCATATATGGTTGGATTTTAGGGCAATTGTTGAGTACAAACTACTCCGCTTCTTATTGATGAAGATAATCAAGGGATATGATTTTCTTTTTGCTACTTGAACGACATTGTGATTCAAAAACTGACAACTGTCATTTAGGAATAGCAATATTCGCATTTCTTTCCGGACGATTACATTTAGTCTGTACACCTTGAAGATATTGCGAACAAAAAGTCAAAGCTTCATCGGCAACATAACTGTAACGCCCTAAACTCTAGGGACAATTACGGTGCGCATTTTAAATAGTGCTAAACTCGCTAATTGAGTCATTTGGCCATAATCGTGTAATTAAGTATGATTAGTGGTTTAGGGTTAAATTTTTTTGTTAAGAAATATCGTTTCACTAAAACTTTTACGTATACATTGGGATCCAAAAAATATAATTTAAAAGGTTAATTACAAGAAAATATTTACAACTAGCCGACCTAAGCGGCAAAATAGGGTCTAACCCTAGTTCCTCTTTCAACCCTTGGCCATGGCGGTCGAGCAGCCGCATATGTACACATCATCACCTAAGCTCTCCAACTCAAGGATGGTCCAGCTTTCTTTTGCCTTTACCTGCACCACATAGCACGCGTGAGCTGAAGCCCAGCAAGAAAACTCAATATGCTCATGAACAGTAATAACATGTTACAAAATCATATCAGGCATGCTTAGCAATGATAGCCCTATTCAAGCATGCAAATAAGTTCAGATAATGATGGAGGGTCCATGATGAGGAATCCTGCCCTGCTGAATGGATGACTATCAAGTCAATCCTAATCAGATGAGTGATATAACACTTTGAGGTTCTGTTAACCATGATGGAGCATATAGCTCTAATCAGATGAGTGATTTAACACTTGAGGTTCTGTTAACCATAATGAGTGACTGATGAGCAAGTCACTAACTTAAACCAAATGAGTGACTGATGAGCGAGTCACTACGGGGCTCAGCACCCACAGCCATGTGACGATGCAGTCACCTGGGCCTTCTGTCCCTGGCTTTAAGTGACTAGCCATAGGCTAGACAAGGGCTTTTAATTTTCATCGAACTTGAGGTCAGTCTAGCATTAATGCTCATGATGAATCATTCAATGCAGATGTCGATTAGATCTAATCTTTGTCAGCTTGCGTTAAACACGCTAAGACCGTTCTTGACTAATTAGTCAATACCATATGACCAGTGCTCAGTACTACTGCCGAACTTGACTAGTGAGTCACAACTTCACAGTTAATACTGACACCATTTCCAATTCTGACTAATTAGTCAGTGCCATGCACAAGTGAGCAAGATTTGCTAAGCATTTGATATGCTATCAATGTCCACATTTAAACACTCAACATGCCTCATGAATAACCATGCATGTCACATATGGGGTGTAGTTTTCTTACCTCTGGTTCGAGAGAGAAATAACAATTGAACGACTCTTGAGAACGATTGATCCTTTGATCCCTTAGCGGTCACCTAGTCATAACCAAATATAACCCCCAATTAATGAAATAAAAAATGAAAGGGTCTTGACCTAAACCTCACTCCCGGGACCCCGAATTGTCCCCAAACGGTGAGTAGATTCGATCCTGAGCCTTAGGAATTGAAACCCCGAGCCAAAAACCCTAAAAACTGCCTAAAACATGCATCAGGAAAAATAGGGTAGCGCTACAGCGCTGCCCCCCTAGCGCCCCAGCGTTACAACTAGGGGAATTTTTCCATGACTAGCGCTGTAGCGCTAGAACCAGGCAGAATTGCCCTGGTTCTTCCCTTCTTTGATTCCTCCATTTCCAACCTAAAAACAAGCTTCCAAACTCGAATTAAACCCCCAATTGAACCGAAAAACCATCAACACATGACCTAGGCATCATAACCCAAGTAACCTATGCCAAAAACCCCATTGAATTCTCAACTTCCTAACCCAAGAACCAAACTGAAAACCAAATGAAAACAGAGCAAGTACAAGAGATTCTATGGTTAAAAGCTTACCCCAAGCTCAGGATTACACCCTCTTTAATGGTGGAACACAACCCTAGCTTATCAAGGCTTGACTCCCTAGCTTGGTTCCTCAAAAGGAGCTTCAAAATTCAAAGGAAAATGAAAGAGAAATGGTGATCGATTGAGGAGAAGAAGATGCTCTATTTTGGTTAACTTCCACATCCTTCTAATGGCTAAATATAACCTTAGGGTGAAAAGGCCTAAATGCCCTCATGCCTAATTAAAACCCTTAACAGCCACCAAGGGAAAAATCGTCCTTTCCCGCCTACCTCGTTAATCATAATTAACACCCTCCAATTCCTGTTATTCTCAAATGCTAATAAATCATATCCCATTACTCTTTTATTCCCGGTAATGTTCTAATCACCAAATTACCCCGAGACTCACCCCGAGCCCCGAAACTAACCCCGTTATGACCAGATCGATAACTTGCATTTAAAGATCGTCTCATGTCGAATGGCTCAAACAAATCCACATATAATGTGGTATTACTCATAATTCTCCAACATGCATGAAAATACACAACTACGCCCTCAACGGGCCAAATTACAAAAATTCCCTTATAATGAAATGTGGACCCATATGCATGTATTTAACATCATATTATAATATAATTCACATAAACATGCACATAATCATTTAATGGCATAAAAAATCAATTATGGCCCTCCCAACCTACTCATCAAACCATTAAACCTCATGAGGGATTTTGGGGCATTACAACTATCCCCTCCTTACAGAAATTTCATCCTCGAAATTTATCTGCATCGCCCAGAATGAAATTCTGGACAACTGATTCCAGTTTCTCAGGTCGTTCCCCCGACCTCACTGTTTGTGCAATATACCTTAACCCAAGGTATAATTTTGTTCCTCAGAACCTTATTCTTTCTATTAAAATCTAAACTGGCTACTCCTCAAAGGATAACTTAGCCTCAATCTCCAGATTCTCATAACTCAACTCATGAGTTTCCTTTCAACCCATGTCCTCAACATGAAAATATAAAATACACTGTGTACAGCTGACAGTGCCAAACATAAGGCCAATCAAAAGGTAACCTGACCAATCCTATCCAGGATTTAAATGATCATACTAATCTAGAGCTCAACTTCCTCTTAATTACTCACCCCTTTCCATGGTGATACTTTAAGGAAGATACAATATTCTATTTGGAACTCCATGTTCATGCATTTTAATTCAATATCACTGTACACAATCTGAGTGAAAGACTCGTGTTGAAATTAGGATACACATTTGACCCCCAAGTCCCTGCTCGTTGTTTATGATGTAACCTTCTGACCTACAGAGTATGGACTTTTAGACTTCTATTGCAATAAACCATGCTTGTCCACCACTCGAGTACTGGACACGTGGAACACTACAATTGGCGTTTGTTCAGGTTTTGAGGACTGCAATAATTATCTTGTCAACTTTTTGCTGCTGTTTTGTCCTTTGAAACATAGCCTTTGGATCTTGTACTGACCAAATCGGATGGCTCAAATTGATCTATGATGTTGATGTATAAATAGGATAGACAATTTCCATAGTTCATCACATTTTACTCGAAATCTTTCTTTATTTTCTCTCTTCTGCGTTTTCAAACCCTTCTTCCTTCTTAGAGAAAAGAAACCCAAAAACCTTTTGTTGCAAAATCTTTCCGAAACCCAGTTGCTTAATTGCTCAAGAGCTTTCCAGGAATTCTTCCTTGTGAAATCTACTTCTTCTATCGACGAACACATTGTAAGTCTTATCGTTTTGAAGAAACTTTTTCTTTACTGATTTCTATGTTTTATTTATCATGCTCACCCATGCTTCACTGTAGTTAATATTAGGTTGTTTTCTCAATGTTTTTGGCGTATAGGCTTCAACTTAGGTTTATTGAGAAGGTCTTAGAATATTTCTTAAAACTATGATATTCACATAATTGAGTCATTTCTTGGTAAATTTTGGTAGCTTATGGTGAATTTTAGGAAATACCCATTCGGGATATAGAATGTGAAAGGTTAGGGTTCGAAATCAGATTACTTATGGAATATGATTCTTGGGTGGTTTTTCTCTAAACTGCTCCCCAAGGACAGTAGTGGCCAAATTTTCTGACACACGAATCCCTAAACATCAGAGGTCTATTGGGAAACTGAGGCAGGTAGTGTAGGGTAGCACGTGGGATCACGCAACGGGCTGAGACTAAATCAGCTCGTATATTAGAGATATCATTCTTCCTTGTACCTCCGTGTCATAATCTTTACAAAATCTTGGATTGCCTACTAAGTAACTCATCATTCTTGTTCGTTAGGCGATCTAATGGAACCCAAGAAGAACGCACCAAAGAAGAATGCATTTGGCTCGTCTGCTCAACAAGAAAACAAGGGAAAAGTGATCGCCTCCGAATCTCATCTTCCTCACATCGACCTAGTGGTGGAAAGGGATGTTGTTGTTGACCCCAATGCGTTCTTCGAGGTAGAGACAATCGCCTCAAGGATTACGACCCAAGGAAGGGTCAACAAAATTATGCTAAGCCATAATATAGAGGTCGGGTCTGGATCCCCATTGTCCGACCTCTGTTCAAAGGGGAACGGAGCTGCGCGCCTCTCTAGGATGACTTTTCAGCCTGGAGAGACGAACATTTAAAGGCGGGGGCCTTCCTTCCCCTGGATCAATACTTCGTTGACTTCTTGAACTACGAGAAGTTGGCACTTTTTTAGCTCCCCCCAAATTCATTTAGACTTCTGGCAGGGTTGAAATATCTCTTTTTGAAGCACGAGTGAGAGGTCCCCACTCTGGTAGACATTCTATACTTCTTCTGCCTTAAGGCCAACCTAGAGTAAATAGGGCGAGGTGACAAATTCTACTACCTCACCAGATTCCTGAACTCCGCTTCGGTTATCGAGCTCCCAAGCCACCCCAACGACAAGGATCAGTTCCTTATGTCGAATGGGTTTCGAAACTATGAGCATCGATACTTCAACCATCCTTGTAAGTTTTCTTTCTTTTCTTAGCTCGTAAAGTCATTCTTTTTTTATTAAAAGACACTCCTTGTGCATATGTTAATCGAGTTTATTTTTTGTGCAGCCATATTCGTGACGACGGGGAAGTTAGTGACCCTCGGGGGTCAATATGGAACACTATCTGGGCTTCCACCCAACGAGAAAGACTATTGCCAGCTCGTGAATGACGTCACGATGCTGGCGTGTAAGTTGATCGGCGAAGGCCAGATGTTGGCCTTAAGAAGGACCCGGGCTACCCTTCCGGTAGTCCTCGAACTCCCGCCATCCCGAGAAGAAGACTTAGAAGCAGCTAAAGGTGAGGAGCGAGAGGAGGATGAGGTGCCTCTTGTGCGGAAGAGGCGGGTTCTTGAGCCAGCTCAGGAACCTGATTTAGACCGAGCTGCATCAGGGGCAGCAGTCGGCCCCTCCGGCCAAGGTAACCCATGCTCTTATAGGGAATTAGATAGGGTTGTTGTCGGCTTTAGGCTAGTTAGATTTAACCCAAATCAGCTCGTCCACCGCCACCCTAATAATCCAGACCGTAACATTACCCTGCTCCAGTGCATGGATAATAGTACCGCCACCCTAATATGAGTTACCCTAGAGGTACTATTGTTGTAGATAATACCTCAACCTTTAGGTCAGCCATTTTTGAGGAGTATGGGAACAATCGTAGGTCGTGGCCCTCTTTGCTCCAGGGCACCTTTTCCTCTGGATTTAGGCAATATGTAAATGATTCTAGCCCCGAGGTAGAACCTGAGCCTGAACATCCAATAATCCAAGAAATTTTAGACTTAGATTCCCCTTCTCCTCTAGTAATCCCAAGGTTGGAGGTCGTGGTAATAGACTCCTCCCCCAGCCTAGAGGGTAGGACCTTTATTTATTTCTTTTGTGTAAGTTTCCGACTTTACTTGTGATTTAACTCCCTTCTTATTCTTTTCAGGCGAAGAGATGGAACGATCCGGGGCTCCTGACCTCCGTACAACTTTCCAGGGCAGAAAGTCCGGCTCGGGTCCTATCTTGAAGAAGCCCCATTTTACAAAGAAAACCCCCCTGTGGCAGGAAACACCTCCAAATCCCCTACTAAGGGGAAAGGTGCGAGCTTAACTGCTCCAGCATCTACTGTGACGGAGAAGAGGATTCCTCTTCCACCTCATCCTCCTCGGTTTGTGTCTGCTCGAGATCAGGTAATTTAAGCTGATCCCCCAGCTCCTCATGTCTCAGCTGCAACTGTGCGTATCCCAGTTGATCCCTAGGACCTGGAGAAGATCCTCGATGCCTTTCGGGGAATCCTCTACAAGAAAGAGAGCCACATGGTGGGGCGCTTATAAAGCCAACCCGAGGGATCTGAGGACGATAGAAGAGTGGAGCCCGGAGAACGTCCTGGAGTGAACCCTGGGGATGACACTTACAGTAAGATATCATTCCTTAGTGAAATTTTTTTCTTTTCATCTTGCCAAAGTATACATTTAACTTGTTTCTTTATTTTTGCAGTCTGCCCTGACTCAACACCGCAGTATAGCCCAAGCTAGTGCTAGAAATGACGAACTCCAAGCTGAGCTCCAATCTGCCAAGACCACCCTGACTGCTGCTCAAGAAGGCGAGCAAGACACCAAAGTAGCCTTTGCAGCTGCTCAAAAGGGCAAGTACGATGCCAAGTTCGCCCTTGCATCGGCTCAAGAAAAAGAGCAGGCCGCAAAGATGGCCTTGGATGCTCTTCAGGTCGAGGTTGCTGAGGCCAAAGCAAAGCAGTTGGAGGCCAAGGCTGCGGTTAAAGAAGAGAAAGTGGCCTCACTGTCCGCCATGGAAGACATGTTGTACATTGCTGGGCTTTTAACCAGGATGGAACATTTTCTTTCATGGCCCCCGAGCTGTGGGATCCATACCTCAAAAATTCAAGGCCCAGATCAAGCAAGATTCGTAGGAGACAGGGGACGCTTCTACAGCGGGCGAGCAGGAGATCGAGGAGGTCACGTCCTCAGAACATCCTGGAGGGGCTTAATGAAGCCTTCATTGTTTTACTCTTTCCTTCCCTTTTTTTTTTATATATATTTGTAAACAATTTCCCTTGGGCTTAGTTCGAGGTTTTTCTCCTTGGGACAACTTGAATTTCAATTCATATATCTAACTTTTAATCTATTTGTCTTTTCCTTGATTATCTCTCATGTTTATGCTTTCTTAGATTTGCACATTTGAGATTTTAGGAATCAATTTTTAGATCGGGATATATATTTTTAGTTTGGTTATATCCAAATTTAATGTGTTGATTTATATCATACTTGTTAAGTGTCAGGCCTTGGACCTGGTTATATCCAGGATTTTAAATATTTTAAACTTAGTTTGTGTTAGGTTTATTGACATCTCAAGCTTCTGAAAAAAGCCATCCAATATTCAAATTTTCTAACTTCTAAGTTTTGTACCTTGTTGTATCCGGGGTTTTAAGTGATTTGAACTTAGTTCATGCTAGGTTTATTGACACCCCGAGCTCTTAAAAATCCATCGGATAATCAATTTTCCAAGCTTCTAAGTTTCTAGCCTGGTTGTATCCAGGATAGTTTTATACCTGGTTGTATCCAGGATTTTAAATAGTTTAAAAATTTAAACTCAATTGGCAACCTTGTTCTGATCCACCTCGGGTTATATTCCCCCAAGTAACCAGAATGTAAAGACTTTCTTGGTTGCTTTTACAAACATCAATACACGAGAAAATTGATAAATAACCGTATAAAGAAAGATTATTTAAAACCACACTAACAAGAAAAAATCAATAATAATGCCCCATTATTTAATTAAATGGCTTTCATAACTAAGCCTTACATAGGTGGTTGATAATACAACTAGTAATACTTCTTTAAGTCCATGGCGTTCCAGGTCTGTGGGACTGTTTCTCCACTAAGTCGAGCTAACTTGAAAGTTCCCTCACGCAAAACTTCAACGATCTATTATGGTCCTTCCCAGTTTGGGCCTAAAGCCCCGTCCTTAGGATCCCTGTTTGCCAAAAAGACCCTTCGTAGAACTAGGTCTCCCAGTCCAAAACTACATCTTTTGACCTTAGAATTAAAATAACAAGTGATTTTCTGTTGATAGTGCGCAAGCTGTAACTGTGAATCCTCTCGCTTTTCATCGATCAAGTCGAGAGATGCGTTAAGTAACTCATCATTCTGCTCCTGGTTGAATGTCCTTAGTCTGTGCGTGGCTACCTTTGCTTAGACAGGAAAGACAGTCTCACTTCCGAAGGTCAAGGAGAAAGGAGTATGTCCTGTGGAGGTCCTGTGGGAAGTCCGGTATGCCCAAAGTATTTGCGGGAGCTGCTCAGGCCATACTCCTTTGGCCTCATCTAACCTTTTCTTAAGGCTCGACTTTAGGGTCTTATTCACAGCCTCGATTTGTCCATTGGTCTGTGGATATGCGACCGAAGAAAAACTTTTAATAACTCCATGTTTTTCACAGAAATTGGTGAAGAGATCACTGTCAAACTGGGTTCCATTGTCTGACACGATCTTTTTAGGAAACCTAAATCGGCACACAATGTTTTTCACCACAAAGTCCAGGACTCTCTTTGAAGTGATGGTTGCCAAAGGCTCGGCCTCTACCCACTTCATGAAATAATCAATTGCCACCACCACGTAACGAACTCCTACCTTTCCCATAGGTACAGATCCTATTAAGTCAATTCCCCATACTGCAAATGGCCACGGGGATGAGATCATCGTTAGCTCGACTGGAGCAGCTTGGACGACTGTGGCGAAGCACTAACATTTGTCGCATTTCTGAACATGTGAGGTGGAATCTGTTGTTAAAGTGGGCCAAAAAGAACTTTGCCTTAATATTTTTAAAGCTAGATTTTTCCCCCGAGCATGATCTCCACAAAAGCCTTCATGCACCTCTTGCAGAATGGTTTTAGCCTCCTTAAGCAGAACACACTGTAGAAGAGATAGTGAATGACCACGTCGGTATAATGTTCCATCCACTATCATATACCTTGGAGCTTGATAGAGTATTTTTCTCGCGTCCTTTCTTTCCTTAAGTAACCTTCCTCTTATAAGATATTCCACTATGGGGGTCATCCAGGTCACCCTAGTGTCAATCATCTTGACCTCTACCATTTTTTCTGCCACGCTGAGACTCTCCAAGAATTCCACTAGTACTACATTCAAAGTCTCACCTTCCTTGGTGGTGGCAAGCTTTGCCAAAGCCGCCATCTTGGTACCACATGCTTGATATTCCCCCAACACCTGATTGACCACGAGTTGGGAATTGCTATAACACTGGAAGATCCTTGCTTTCAATTCCTTTGCCACTCTAAGTTCGGCTAACAAAACTTCATATTCGGCTTCATTGTTGGATGCTTCAAATCTGAATCTCAAATCTGTATGGAACTGATGCCCCTCTAGAGAGATTAATATGATCCCTGCTCTGGACCTATTCTTGTTAGATGTGCCGTCCACGAATATTCTCCACAACTCCTGTATCGGTTTCTTCAAAAAATCCTCTTGAAATCTGGTACATTCAGCCACAAAATCAGCAAGAGCCTGGCTTTTTATCGAGGTCCATGGCACGTACAATATCTCGAACTAGCTGAGTTAAACTGCCCATTTTAGAAGACGTCCCGACGTTTCAGGTTTTTGCAAAACTTGCCTTAGAGGTTGGTCAGTCATGACGTGGATTGAATAGGACCAGAAGTATGGTCTAAGCTTTTTGGAAGCTAATATCAGGCATAGTGCTATCTTTTCTATCAGCAGATTCTGTGATTCAGCTCCGAGAAGTCTTTTGCTTACATAGTACACTAGTTTTTGAGCACAGTCTTCTTCCCAAACTAACACGACGCTGGCTACATTTTCTGTCACGACCAGATAAAGGAAGAGGGGCTCTCTAGATACAGGTTTAGACAATACTACGGGCTTGGCCAAATGCATCTTAAGCTCGAGGAATGCCTGCTTGCACTCCGCAGTCCATTCAAATTTCTTGTTTCCTCTAAGCAAGTTGTAGAATGGCAAACACTTGTCAAAGGACTTTGAAATAAATTGGTTTAGCGCTGCCACCTTTCTAGCCAGGCTCTGAACTTATTTACGCGAGCTGGGCGAAGGCATATCCAATAATGACCTGATTTTATATGGGTTTGCCTCTATCCCCCTTGTATTGACTATGAATCCCATAAACTTTCTTGACGCAGATCCAGAAGTACATCTCTGGGGATTCAGCCTCATATTATATTTCCTCAAGATTTCAAAACATTCATTTAGATCGGAAACGTGGTTATCGACAGTCTTGGATTTGACTAGCATATCATCAATGTACACTTCCATATTTTTCCTGATTTGACCAACGAACATTCTGTTGACTAACCGTTGGTAGGTAGCCCCGGCGTTCTTCAGCCTGAAGGGCATAACTTTATAATAATACACATTTGCTGGAGTCATAAAGCTAGTATGCTTCTGGTTCGTAGGATTCATCACGATCTGGTTATATTAGAGTATACATCCATAAAGGACATGAGCTCGTGTCCCGCGGTGGCGTCTACCAACTGATCAATTATTGACAATGGATGCAATCCTTAGGACAAGCTTTATTCAGGTCAGAGAAATCGATGCAGGTCTGCCACTTTTCGTTTGGCTTCGGGACCAAGACAGGATTCGCTACCCAGATCAGATGTTTTGCTTCACGAATGAACCCGCACTTTAATAACTGAGCTACTTCTTCTTCCAATGCCTCAGTTCCGAATGTTCCCAAACGTCTCTATTTTTGGGATTTTGCAGGCACGCTTTTATCCAAGTTTAGGGTGTGCATGATCACACTCGGGCTTATTCCCACCATGTCGTCGTGAGACCAGGCGAACACATCTACATTCCCTTGTAAAAATTTAACTAGCTCCTTTTTCCTATCATCGCCAAGATTTTTCCCAATCCTAACGACTCTTGAAGCATCTTTGGGATCTATATTTATCTCTTCGAGCTCCTCAATATCTTGGAGCTCTGACCTGTCCTCACCCATTCGTGGGTCGATATCATCACTTGGGGTGACGTCTCTATCCTTTCTTCCATCCCAGAGGTAACTTCCACTTCCTGAGACTCCTCACCTCTGTCACTTATGGCCATTGCTTGCTGTCCGGGCTGTGTTTTTCCCTTCATGGAAATTCTATAGCATTCCCTGGCAGCGAGCTGATTGCCTCTGACAGTGCATATTCCCATAGATGAGGGGAATTTTATTGCTAGGTGGCAGATAGAGGTTATGGCTTCAAACGCCATCAACGCAGATCAACCCAAAATCGCATTGTATGTGGCTGGACAATCAATGACCACAAATTCAAGAAGCTTGGAGACAATTTGTGGAACTTCACCCAATGTTACCACTAATTCGATCATTTCGATAGCTGCCGACCCTTCACAAGAAAACCCATATAGAATCATGGAAGTTGCCTTCAGCTTGGTTATAGACAATCCCATTTTTTCTAGGGTGGACCTAAAGAGTAGATTCACAGAACTTCCATTATCTACTAGTGTCCTCCTAACTCTCTGTTGGCGAGCTAAACTGTTATGACCAGAGGATCGTTATGTGGGAACTGGACATGACTGGTATCTTCCTACGTAAAAGTGATTGGTTGTTTTTCCAATCGCTGCTGTTTTGATAACCGTTGTTCTGGGATGAACTCTACTCCATTATGGGATTTTAGTTCGCTGATATATCTCTTCTGGGCACCTCTGCTCGTGCCTGTCAGATGAGGTCCCTTCGAAATGGTGGCTATATCTCCTCCTGTTATCAGAGGAGGATTGTCCTGATTCACCTGAGCTCCGGCTTAATTCACTGGAGATGACAGAGTATTTTTTCCAGTGGGATGACTAGTAGCTTCTCGATTCCGGGCGTACTGAGCCAAAGGTCCTGCCTTGATGAAAGTCTCGATCTCATCCTTCAGGTATCTGCAGTCATCAGTATTATGACTGATATCATTGTGGAATCGACAGAATTTCAAAGAATCTCTCTTCGCCCTTTGATTCTTTAATGGTTCCTGTTTCTTCCATGGAAGGCAAGCAGAATTTTCCAAGAAGATGCGTTCTCTAGTATCCGTGAGATCGGTATATGTTGTGTAGACCGGTTTAAATTTCTCCACGGACTTGTTTTTCTTTATTCCATTCTAGTCGCCCTCACCATTTCCCTTTCCTTTATTATTTCCCCCTTGGTTATTCTGGGCAACGGTTTGTGCCGTAGCTGCTACATTCATTACCGCTCCAACGGGCTGGGCAGGGACTTGGCTGGTTCCTACGATGGAAGCTCGTGCCTCTTCTAGGTTAACCCATCTTTGAGCTCAGTTCAAGAACTCATCCATAATACTAACTCCTTTCCTCTATAACTCTTGCCACAGGTCGCCTCCAACAAGGATTCCCGTCCTCATTGCCAGGAGCTTAGAACTCTCGTCGGTGTCTCTAGCTCTCCCAGCAACATTGGGAAACCTACTTAGGTACGCTTTCAACGGTTCACCGGATTGTTGATTTACATTTTCCAGACAGTCAGCTTTAATCCTAGCTGCTTGAGAAGCCCTGAATGCTCTCTTGAAATTAGCAGAAAAACTCTTCCACAAGTTGATTGAATGCCTCTTGTACTATTTGAACCATTGCGTAGCTAGCCCAATCAGAGTCGAGGGGAATATTAGGCATCTTAGCTCGGGCCCGATGTTGTGGGCCTTCATCATGGTGTTAAACATCCCCAAGTGGTCAGACAGATCTCCATCTTCGTCAAACTTTGACAAATGTGGCATCCTGAATCCCAGTGGATATGCAGTCGCTGCAATATTTGGGGCGAAAAGCTCGAGCTCATCCTCTGAATCATACTCAGCCTTTTCATTAGCTTCTCCATCTGAGCTAACCTTTTGAGGGTTTGGTCCTTGGTTCCTTGGTTATTCTGGGGCTGTTCAACAACTCTCGTCCTATAATACGCATTCGGCGGGTTGTTGTCCCTCCAAGTTCGGGCTTGGTTTTGTGGAACATTCCTGTTATCACGTACTTCGGAAGGACCTCCCCCTTGACGAGTGTAGCTAATTCTTTCATTTCAGGTTGAATTTCTTCTCTGTGAGTTTAAGCGATCTCGTAGATCAGGCTGTGGATCAAATCGAGGACTCTGAGCCGAACTCAGGTGATTTCTCAGATTGCCCTCGAACATGCCACTTCGATGGATTTTTGTCCAATAACTTCCATTAGTGAAGCTCACTACTTGAGGTTGAGGCTGAGGATCTGGATTATTGACACGTGTCTGCGGGACATAAGTAGGGACAGACGGAGGAGGATTTCTCCTACTGTCCCCATAAGCGGGAATGACCCGTGCAGAACGAGTCGGTGTCAGATGTCTAATGGGTGATGGGGGATGCCTGACTGGCGAGGCAATTTGTAATGCCCTGGTTACCCCAGAATAGTTATGGTGAAAAGTGAACTGGAAATTTAACTCCCTACCCGAGTTCTTTGGTTAAAAACGTGCTTCTAGGTATTATTAACATGCTAAGGTAGAAAACCAATCAAAAGGAAAGGATATATTTTATTTAAAACATAAAACTGTTCATGGGACCATAAAAAACATTTACAAGTTATTTACAACTCAAAATGGTCATTATAGTTTCAAGTTTACAAACCTGCCGACCTAAGGGACAAAATTAGGGTAAACCCCTTAATTCCTCTGAGAACTCCTTGGCCGTGGTGGTCAAGCGGCCGCATATGTACACAGCACAACCTAAGCTCTCCACTCAAGGCTGGGTGAGATTTTCTTTCCCATTACCTGCACCACATAGCACACATGAGCCAAAGCCCAGCAAGAAAACACCATAAGCATGAATATAATATCAACAATGATCATAATAATCATTCAGGAATTTTAGTCCAAAACAGATGAGTGATAGTTGCAAAAGTCACTAAGGTGGGCTCAACCCTTTAGCCATGTGACGATACGGACAACGGGGCTTTACAAGTAAGTGATCCTTTCACTAGCTTATCAAGATAGGTGCTCGATGAACACATCACCAATATAACCTATCGCATTACCATAGAGTCATAACCGTGGGATTCCGCTCCCTAGCCATGTGACAAGCTGTCACCTAGGCCTTAGGCCCTGGCTCTGAGTAACTAGTCCTAGACTAGTCAAGCGCTTATAAGTTTCGTCGACCTTAGGGTCGGTCCAGCATTAATGCTCCTAGATTCATTCAATGCTGATATCGATTAGATTTAATCTTTAATCGGCCCTGCGTTCAGGACGCTTATGCCGTTTCTGACTCTCAGGTCAGTAATATGCAATCAGTGCCGTCCCTGACTAATTAGTACCATACACAAGTAAGCAAGCTCTGCTAAGCATTTAATATGCAATCAATATCCACATTTATCAACCAACATGCCTCAACAACAATCATGCATGTCATCTACACAGGGTGCAGTTTTCTTACCTCTGGTTCGAGTGAGAATTAATATAAGAACGACCCTTGAGAACGAACTGTCTTTTCTTCCCTTAGCGGTTACGTGGTCATAACCAATTATGGGATTCCATCAATAAAATGAATAATAAAATATTCCCAGATCAAGACCTAGCCTTTGGGACGTCGAATCCCACTAAATCAGGTAGTAGGATTCGACTAAGTCAAAAACACACTTTTGGCCAAAATGGCCCTCAAGCGCTGCGGCCCTTCCCAAAAAAATAGAGGAAACTCGCCTCAAGCACCTGCCTCAAGCGTCGCAGCCCTTAGGCCTCTTTAGCACCACCTTCTTCTTCAACAAGCTTGGGTCGCGGCGCTCTAGAACAGAGCCGCGGTCCCACCCAAAACTTATCCAAAAACCTCTGTTTTTCTCCTTGAAACTTATTTTAAAACCTTATAAAAACTCTCCCAATATCACTAAGCAATGCCACCAATTATTACCAAAACTTATCCACCATAAAACCATCAAAACCCAAGCTTTACACCAATCAAAACTTCCTAAAATTCCCCATTTAATTATTAAAACTACAAACTTTAAAACTAGCTCAAAACATGGCAAAACACTATAAAATGGATCTAGAACCTTACCTTAAGCTTGAATCTAAGTCCTCTTCAATGGTTGAACTAAGTCTATAAACTCCAAGCTTTGATTTCCTAGCCTGATTCTTCAATTTGGGATCAAAACTCCAAGGAAGAACAAGGAAAGATGATGAACGTGAGGAAGGAAGCTTGGCTTTGTTTCGATTCTATTTTCTACAAATTACCAAAGTCATATATATCCTAGGGGTGAAATGACTATTTTGCCCCTAGGTCATTTAAAGGTTTCTAAAGACTCCCAAGGGTAAAACCGTCATTTCCCTCCTATTTCGTTTATCATAATTAACACCCTCCAATTCCCGCTATTCTCAATATCCTCAAATACCAATAATTCATATCCTGTTACCCTTTAATTCCAGGTAACGCTCTAATCACTGAAATACCCCGAGACTCACCTCGAGCCCCGAGCTTAAGCCTGTTATGACCAAACCGATAGTTTATATTCAAAGATCGTCTCATGCCGAATAGCTCGAACAAATCCACATTATAATGTAGCCTCAACAATTAATCACAAGCATGCACCAAAATTTTACAAATATGCCCCCAACAAATTACCAAAATACCCTTGTGATGAAATGTGGACCCACATGCATGCATTTAACATTATATTATAATATTATTCTTATAACACATGCATATAATCATTTCATGGCCTAATAAAACAATTATGGCCCTCCCGCCCTACTAATCCAGCCATTGAACCACATTAGAGATTTTGGGGCATTACACAATTCTTGTCCCATCAGGGTGAACTAAATTAGCCCGCGGTTGCTCCGCCCCACCATTTCTTGCTCCTTGCGTTTGACAATTCGATCGTGACACATGAGGGTTGGTCGGAACATTTAGTCTCTGTGAGCCAGCTCTGACTCCTCCTCGTGGTTTTCCGTGGGTATTCCCATACGCGTGCGATGGTGGTACTGAACTTGGGGTCGCAGTTATAATCGATCGACTGACCTGCCTATGACCCCTGGGAGGGCCACTAGGTTGAGCATTTTGGTGATCTCGCGCTGTGGGCACAGAACTTGTGGTGGCAGTTCTGACTGACCGACTTGGTTTGGATCAATTATTCCTATGGGACTTATGAGACCCACTTTGCCTTTTTCTGACATTAACATCGGCTGCTAGAGGGGGTAATCAAGCCAAAGCCTCCTCGATTTACCTGTTTGCCTTAGCAAGATGGCTTCTTAACTGCATGTTTTCCAGTTCTACCGCAGTTAAGTAATATGGGTTTGGATTCGACAACAATGACGCCAAACTCCCAGTATCGCCGTGGCCCACCGGTTGCTTTCCCGGTCGTTGCTGAACTTCAAGGCCATGCTCATTTGACACAGTGGTATGGTGGGCCTCCTGCCCACCAGGCTGTTCCATCTCATTGTCGTGGATCGAGCGAGTCACCACCAAGATGAGATTTGATTGGAATTTTGATGAAAGCACTAATCTCAACTCTCAATGAAAGCACCAAAGTGTTGACGCGGTTTTTCGCCAACAGTGAATTAAGAAAATAACAAGGTTGAATTAGTATTTGATGATAAACCGAAGTAAGAAAATAACTCACAAGAACACTGGTGTTTTTACGTAGTTCAGTGGTTAAAATCCACCTAGTCAACGAGTCTATATATTACTGATTTTCTCTCTCTATTTTGACAGAGTTTTGGTATTACAGAATTTCCCTGCCCTGTCCAATATTCTCAATATTTATAAAGAAATTCCTTGGACAGGTTTGGGTAACCGCGTGAGTCAATCACGAATTTACACATTTATTACATTTAATATGAAATATTCCCATTTATACTATGATATGATTTGATGATGAAATAAATAGTCTCCTAATATATGGGACATTAAATACCACATGCTGGTCATAAACGATCGTATACAGTATCTGGGTCTTCAGGGATCCGCGGATTCGCCATATCTTCAAATTATCCCGAGCTGGATATACTATTGAGCTCGTACTGAGGAGGCCATGCCTTATAAATATTATAAGCTCATGATTATCAATTTATGCATCCCTAGCTCTTACACCCATCATGTAAACCGTGCTGTCTATATGGAAAATACATGGTCTCCTTGGCTATTTCTTCCATACATTTATTTGCCAGTTGTACACGATTTGAGTGAAAGACCCGTGCTGAAATGAAGGAGTGTATTCGTTGTATGAAGGACATGCCATATATCCTTGGCCACTCCAACTAAACAAAATACTATGGGCTAGAAAATCATTGATAGTCCATAATAGTGTTGCACACATTCTGAATACACTATTTGTTGTGGCGTCTCTGGTTTGAACTCCTTCATCCCACAACTCCTTCAACTCGTCTACCACAGGCCTCAAAAAGACATTTATGTCCTTCCCAAGTGATTTTGGATTGGGAATAAATAAGGTCAGCATGAATGATAACTCTTTCATGCACAACCAAGGAGGCATATTGTTCGTGTAGAATGTTACCAGCCACATGTTGTAAGATAGACTCATGTTACCAAATAGATTAAAACCGTTAGCAACCAAACATAGTCGAACATTTTTGGGTTCTTTGGAAAAATCTTGATATTTGTAATCAAATTGTTTCCAAGCACCCCATCAACAGGATGGTGCATAACACCATCTTCTTTCGATTGTCCCGTACTATGCCAAGTCATATCATTTGCTCTATGCCTTGAACCATAAAGACGCTTCAGCCTAGGAGTCAAAGGGAAGTACCGCAACACTTTGTGGGCAACTTTTTTCTCCTTTGTGTCTTTGCCAACCCATCAGCTCACACCACATACAGGAAAACTTTGTTTTGGGGAATTCTCCTTCCAGAATAAACAACAGTCGTACTTGGAAGCATGAATTGATTTATAACCTAACCCTAACTTCCTCATTTTTTTCTTAGACTCATAGTATGAAGCCGGAATCTTATTCTCCTTCGAGAATGCAAATTTCATAAACTTTAAAAGTTCATCAAATGAACTATTTGTCCATTTATTCATAACCATCATGTGCAGCATCTTCGCCAAGAAATTCAAGGAAGACAACCAGGGTATAACTCAGCTTCGACCTCTTGAAATAGGTCATCGAATTGATTCTCCGCACTACTGGCACCACCATATGAAATTCTTTCATTTACACATTCTTTGTTAGTGTCTTGTTCACCAATAACATCATTGATGATGTCCATCATCTCATCAGTCACTGGAGCCCCGTCGTCCACTACTGGAGGCATATCAGCTTCGCCGTGGTAGGTCCACTTCACGTATCACTGCAGAAACTCATATCTGTGTATGTGAGCTTCCACCACATCTAGTTTTTGACTCAGCATATTGACACAATGAATGCATGGGCACCTAGCTTCTCCCGAAGCATTCACATGATTCTTTTCCATTTGTATAAATGCTTGAAGACCATTCCAAAACTCATCAGAGTTACACCGTCTATTAGTTATCCAACTTCTGTCAATCGTCATAACTCATTCAAGTGGAAAATAAATTATCACAATGTGATAATCATAAAAAAATCACCTTTATTTGGTAATAATTTTTTTAAGTAAATTATGAGATCTTATTGAATCTTATGAATAAATTATTAAATTTTATGAATATATATATTATCAAATTTAATAAATATTATAAAATTAATTAAATATACAAATATTTAATTATAAATTTATAAAGTTACTATTAATGGTTATTATTAATTTTCACCTTATAATTTTATGAATATATATTATCAAATTTTATGAATATATCATTAAATTAATTAAATATATAAATATTTAATTATAAATTTATTAATTTACTTTTAATGATTATTATTAATTTCCACTTTTCAATTTTTTAAAATAACAATAGAATTTTATACTTGTAAAATTATTATTTTAATTTCCACTTTATAATTTTATGAATATATATTATCAAATTTTATGAATGTATTATAAAGTTTCATTATATAAAAAAATATTTATTTATAAATTTATTAATGATTATTATTAATTTCTTTGCTAATTAACAAATTATGATCATTTTCACTTTTTATTTTTTATTTTTTAAAAAATAACAAGAAAGTTTTATTGTATAATTATAAAATTAAATTTTTTAATTTCCACTTTATGATTTTTTTTATTAATTTCTTTAAAATTAATTAAAATCTTTTATCACACTAACTTTAAAATTATTTTGTAATGTTTAATATTTCTAAATCTACTAAAATTTTAGTGGCATAACATTTGTAATCTAACCTATCCCAAAATTTAAAATCTGCATAAAAACTACAAAACCAGTCCCAGAACATACTTATAATAATTATAAACATATAATTTTATTAATATTACCATACAATTTAAAAATACCATTCACATTCACATTTATATAAATAAACATATTCAACTAATATCTAACATAATATTTAATTAAATTAAATTTAAATAAAATAACATATTCAATATTATATATCTAAAATAACCAATTACACAACTAACATATTAACATGTAATTAAATTAACATATTAACATATTCAATATTGTCTACAATACTCAATTACACAATTAACATAATAATATTTAACATTTCCTAAAATAAAAAAATAATATTCAACACTATATAAACAAACCAATCACACACTTAAAAACATAATTTAAACATTAATCAAATACAAAAAAAAAAAAAAAAAAATAATACCCAAGGCTTGGGGGTTATCTAAAGGTGTCTCTAGCCAAGGATGATGCTCAACTACTCCAATCTAAAAAGAAAACAAAAAAAAAACTTTTCAAGAATACATTTCTATCAAATACTAAATACATAAATATATTAACAAAAAATTCATTTTAAAGGGAAAAATAGATAGAAATTGGGTTTAGATTACCTAAACTTGAGGAAGAAATGGGCCCGAAATGAACTGGGGGAGTTGGACTGGTGAAGTGCGGCGAAGGAGTGATGGAAGGGCTCTGGTTTTGCAGAGAAAGGAGAAGAAAAACTAAAGAAGAAGGCTTGGGTTAGGGGAATTATTCCCTGATTCTATAGCGACGACATGTCGTCGCTATAGGAAGTAAGAACGTTGTCGCTGAAGAGGGCACACACCATTTCATTTAACCTATAGCGATGACATGTCATCGCTATAGATAAGGGAATAATACACGAAGAGTTCATTTGCAACGTGCCCAACCTATAGCGACAACATGTCATCGCTATAGGAAGTGAAATTTTTGACAACTTTTTTGGCGGTCAACTTTCCCTCTGTTTTTTGGGGACCCTATCACGACGACAAGTCGTCACTATACACTAAAATTTTAACTGATCAGTTTATAAAATGAGGATCTATAGCAACAATGCTATAGGTAGTTAAATTTGGTAACAAACTTATGGCAGTCTATTTTCCCTCTGTTTTTTTTTTGGGACCTTATAGTCGTCGCTATACACTAAAATTTTCCCGTGGTTTTTTCTACGAGAACTCTACAACAGCGACTTGTCGTCGCCGTAGAGTCATCCCCTATCTCGTGTTAGGGTTCCTGGAATTTGGAGGTACCTGGTGGCGTGAGTTAGCTACCTTATAGTGACGACATGTCGTTGCTGTACCTAATTTATTTCAATATATATGAAAAAAGAATTTGTCGTGGAATTTGACTACACGTAGCAACAACTTTACTGTCTTCGCAATAGATGTCGTCACTGTAGATTCATTTTCTCGTAGTTCCTCCAGTCGATCTTTCTCTCATTTTAGACGAGAGTTTCTTCAGGAGAACTGCTGCTGCTACAAGAGGCATGCCGGATCAACCCAAAAACTTTGAATCTGACCCCACAAACACCTTTCCCTTTCTTTCCCCCATCCCCTACATCTGTCTCCCTTAACACTATTGCCGATTGCAACTAGGAGGTAAGTTTTTCATTTTTTCATATTTATATATATATTTACTTATGTATGTGTATATGTGTGTATTTACATTTTTTGAATTTTTTTATTTATTTCGGATTTATATGTATAAATATATATATTTATGTGTATGTATATGTATTTACATTTTTTAATTTTTAGAAATATGATTTAATTAATTTTTAATTTTTAGTTAATTTTATTATCTGTTTTTATTTTATTTTATTTTGTTTTCTATTTATATTTATATTTATATATATGTATAACTATATATATAAATGTGTATATTTAAATTTGTGAGTATATATATATATATGTGTGTATGTGTGTTTAAATAAATATATGTATTAGCTATCTCTTCTATATAAAAAGTGTGTAGATAACATAAATTCTTGGTTTTAACAGCTTTTTATTTTTTCCATTAACTTTAACAAAATATTCTTATATTTAACGATAGATTGTAAACATGAATTAAACTTAAATAAATAAATAAGTAAACAAATTAAAATATGATATTTTTGAGATACTTTACAATATTAATGATTTAAAAATAATAAAACCATACATTTTATAACTTAAATAAAATTTAATTAAACTTAAACTTAATATTATAATAAACATATAATATATAATATTTTGTTGTCATTGCCAAATTCAAAAACTAGAACAAACATAAATTTAAACAAAAATAAATAAATTAATTGAGTAAAATAAGAAAATTTTAAGATATTTTATGATAATTTAAATAATTAAATCATATTTATTTAAAAATAATAAAGACATACATATCATTTTTTTGTTTATAAATTTGTGTGATAGTTTATTTTTTTTTATCAAGTGATTTGAGCTTTTTTTCTTCATCAAATTCACCAAACGACATTGTGTGATACATTAGAAACTAAAAATAGTTGATGCATGTATACTACTGTCTACACTGTACGCCCGGATATTCAGCCTGGGTCTTTTATGCAGTCAAGTACAGCTGGCTAGCTAAGAACAATACTAAGGGACCCACAAGTTGATATCTCCTCTGTGGAGGCAGTGCGACTCCCTAGGTAATAACACGAGCTGAGGAATATGAAGCATTAAAGTATGAGTTGGAGATGGATATAAGATACAACATCCTGGGCACGGGCTGGCGTTATATTCAGGTCGGGGTACTCTGACCACCTGCCATGCCCAAGAGTTTATTAAGCTGGATACGTTATATATAAATGTGCTTGATCAGACACCGCATGTTTGTTTACCCCTGAATTCTCGGACACGTAATATAAACGTGCGTGATCAGACATCAAGTGTCCGATTATGCCTGGCGACCCAAGATCATTTTTACCTAATGATTATACCTTACCTTAAGATATATTTTAATATTCATCATTTGTAGAAGACAGGTCACAAAGAAGGATGTATATTCACGTGATGACCCCGACACCTATCCTGTGATGGTTCTTCTATAAATACCAAGACCTTGGATAGAAAAGGGGTTGAGTTTTCTCTATGTAATGCAAATACTCTGTCAAAATATAGAGATATACAATAATAATATCGACTCGTGGACTATGGGGATTTTAGCCTCTGAACCACGTAAATAGGAACGAGTGGTCTTTCTATATCATTCTAAGCATCCTTAAGAGTTATTATTCTTATTACAGTTTATCCTTAAGCACTAGTTTATTTAAGCTAATTTACATAATACCTTGTTGGCGAAAATCTGTGTCAACAGTTTGGTACTTTCGTTGAGAGCTGCAAATTAGTGCCGTTGAAAAAGATTCAGGAAAAAGTTCATCATGGTGGTCACTCGTTCAAGGCACGGTAATGAAACATATCAACATGGTGGGCAGGAGGCTCACCATACTGCTGTCCCCACCTCGTTTAGCTCGAGATGTTCCTACCTATGGAAACAGCAGGAGGAATCCTCCTCCCCCTGCCCCTACTCATGTCCCGTGAGCACGCGGGAATATCCTAGATCCTCATCCTTGGCCGCAAGCTCTGAGTTTTTCTAACAGAAGCAATTGGACGGAGGGCCATCGAAGTGAGAGGACCAACGCAGATTTGTGGAATTAGCTGAGTTCGGCTCAGAACCCTCGAGTTGATCCACATACCAATCTCCGAGATCGCCTAACTTCACAAAGAACCAATTTAGCTCGCGATGGAATCTGCGACACTCACCATGAGGGAAGTCCTTCCGAAGTCCGCGATAACGGGAATGCCCCACCAAACCAAGCTCGAACTTGGAGGGACAATAACCCGTCAAATGCGTACGGTCGAATGGGAGCTGTTGAACAGCCCCAGGAACCAAGGACCCAACCCTCGAGAGGTTGGCCCAGATGGAAGAACTGATGAAGAAACTCCTACAAGAGAAGGAAAAATACGAGTATGACTCAGGGGATGAGCTCAAGCTTTTCGCACCCAACATCGTTGTAATTCCATACCTGCCGGGCTTTAGGATGCCCCATTTAAAATTCGACGGAGATGGAGATCCGTCCAGCCACTTGGGGATGTTCAATACCTTAATGATGGCCCATAACATCAGACCCGAGTTAGGGTGCTTGGTATTCCCTTCAACTCTAGTCAGACCCGCTAGAAAATGGTTCAAGCAATACAAAAAGCATTCTACAACTCGTGGAAGAGTTTCACCGCCAAATTTAAGAGGGTGTTCCGGGCTTCCCAAGAAGCTTGGATAAAGGCAGACTCTCTGGGAAACGTAAAGAAGCAGCCCAGATAGCCTTTGAAAGCTTACTTAAGTAGGTTCGCCAACATCGATGCGCGAGCTAGAGACGCGGACGAAAGCTCTAGGCTTATGGCGATAAGAACAGGAATCCTTGTCGGAGGTGACCTGTGGAAAGAGATCCAGAGAAAGGGAATTAACATAGTGGATGAGTTCCTGAACAGGGCTCAGAGGTGGATTAACCTGGAAGAGGCATGAGCTTCAGTAGTAGGAACCAGCCAAGTTCTTGCCCAGCCCGTTGGAGCGGTAACGGACATTGCAACTACAGCTCAAACTGTTACCCAGAATAACCAAGGGGGAGGAAGCAAGAGGAAGGGAAATGGCGAAGGCGACCAAAATGGTTCAAAGAAAAATAAGCCCATGGAGAAGTTCAAACCAACCTACGTGACTTACACCGACCTCACGTACACCAGAGAGCGCATCTTCTTGGCAAATTCTGCCCACCTTCTGTGGAAGAAGCCGGAGCCTCTAAAAAATCAAAGGACAAAGAGAGACCCTTAAAAAAAATTTGATTCCACAATGACATCGGTCATAACACCGATGACTGCAGGCATTTGAAGGATGAGATGGAGACGCTCATTAGGGCCGGGCCCCTAGCTCAGTATGCCCAGAATCGAATCACTCCTAATCAGCTCACTGGGCAAAACATTCAATCAGCTCTGGAAGCCCCGCAAATCAGACCAAAACCCAGGTGAATCAAGACACCCCTCCTCCGATAATAGGAGGAGAGATAACCACCATCTCTGGAGGCCCTCATCTGGTAGGCACGAGCAAAAATGCCCAGAAAAGGTATGTCAATGAGCTGCGGTCTCACTATGGAGTTGAGTTCGTCCCAGAGCAGTGTTTGTCTAACTAGCAACAATTGGAGAAACAATCGATCAGTTTTACTAAAGAAGATGCTAGTCATGTCCAGTTCCCACATAACAACCCTCTAGTCATAACCGTCCAGCTCGCCAATCGGAGAGTTAGGCGGACCCTGGTCGATAACGGGAGTTCTGTGAACCTGCTATTCAGGTCCACACTGGAGAAAATGGGATTGTCTGTGATAGAACTAAATGCAATCTCCATGATGTTGTACGGGTTTTCCGGCGAAGGTTTGATAGCTATCGGAACAATCGAGTTGGTGATAACCTTGGGAGAGGGACCACGAACTGTCTTCAAGCTGCTCGAGTTTGTGGTCGTAGATTGTCCGACCGCATATAATGTAATCTTGGGTAGACCCAAGCTGATGGGATTCAAAGCCATAACTTTCATCCGCCACCTCATGATAAAATTCCTCACCTCCACAGGAATATGTACTGTCCGAGGCGACCACCTCATTTCTAGGGAATGCTATAACATTTTTATGAAGGGAAAATCATTACCCGGGAAGCAAGCGATGACCGTGTAGGATCGAGGCGAGGAATCCCAGGAAGCCAGAACTGATATTGGGATGGAAGAACCTCAACAAGTCAGTTGCAGGGGAACCACCCTGAGTAAGGATATTGATCCCTGAATAGGTGAAGATAGGTCCAAGCTCCAGGCTATTGAAGAACTCAAAGAAGTAAACATCGATCCCAAAGATGCTTCGAGATATAGATGTTTTTGCTTGGTCCCATGAAGACATGATAGGAATCAGCCCGAGTGTCATCATGCACACACTAAATTTGGATAAAAGCATGCCTGCGAAATCCCAGAAATAGAGGTGTCTAGGTACGACCCGAGCTGAAGCCCTGGAAGAAGAAGTAGCTCGACTTTTGAAGTGAGTTTTATTCGCGAGGCTAAGTACCTGATCTGGGTCGCCAATCCTGTCCTGGTCCCAAATCCAAATGGGAAATGGCAGACCTGCATTGATTTCTCCGATCTAAACAAAGCCTGTCCCAAGGATTGTTTCCCTTTGCCAAGGATTAACCAATTGGTGGATGCCACCGCGGGGCACGAGCTCATGTCCTTCATGGATGCATACTCTGGATAACTAGATCACAATGAACCCCGTGGACCAGGAACATACTAGCTTCATGACTCCAACCAACCTGTATTGTTATAAAGTCATGCCCTTCGGGCTGAAGAATGCTAGAGCGACCTACCAGAGGTTGGTCAACAGAATGCTCGCTGATCAGATCGAGAAATATATGGAAGTGTATGTTGATGATATGATGGTCAAGTCAAATACTGCCGATAATAATCTCTCCGATTTGAAGGAATGTTTTGGGATTCTAAGAAAGTATGGTATGAGGTTATACCCCTAGAAATGTACTTTCGGAGTGGCGTCGGAAATATTTTTGGGATTCATAGTCAACACCAGGGGGATAGAGGCAAACCCCGAAAAAATTAGATCGCTGCTAGAGATGCCTTCACCCAGGTCGCATAAAGATGTCCAGAGCTCGACAGGAGGAATGGCGACCCTTAATCAGTTTATTTCTAAATCCACCGACAAATGTTTGCCATTCTACAACCTGCTATGGGGGAACAAAAAGTTTGAATGGACTGAGGAGTGTGAGCAGGATTTACTCGACCTGAAGACACATCTGGCCGAGCCACCAGTGTTATCTAAACCAATGGCAGGAGAGCCCATTTTTCTTTATTTAGCCATGACGAAAAATGTGACCAGCGCCGTGTTGGTCTAGGAAGAGGATCGAGTTCAAAAGCCAGTATATTATATAAGCAAAAGACTTCTCGGAGTAGAATCTCGGTATCCTCTAAAGGAAAAGATGGCGTTCTGCCTTATTACGACCTCCAGGAAGCTTAGGCCATATTTCCAATCCCATTAAATCCACGTCATGACCAATCAGCCTTTAAGGCAGGTGCTGCAGAAACCTGAGACATCGGGACATCTGTTGAAATGGGCAGTCGAGCTTAGCCAGTTCGAGATACTGTATGTACCTCGAACTATGATCAAAAGCCAAGCCTTGACTGATTTCATGGCTGGATGCATTGGATTCTATGAAGAGCCCTTAAGAGAACTGGTGCAGGAATTATGGAGAATCTTCGTGGACGGGTCATCTAACGAGAACGGGTCCGGGGCTGGGCTCATCTTAATATCCCCTGAAGGGCATCATTTCCACTCTGCGCTGCAGTTTGGGTTCGTGGCGTCCAACAACGAAGTCGAGTACAAAGCCCTATTGGCCGGGCTTAGAGTCGCAAATGAGTTGAAAGTCAGGGTCGTCCAATGCTACAACGATTCCCAGCTCGTGGTAAACCAAGTGTCTGGGGAATGTCAAGCGCGAGGGGTCAAGATGGCGGCTTACCTGGCCAAGGTAAAGGAGATATTTGAGTTTGAATATAGCCTATTTGAGTCGATCCCTCGTGAGCAGATCGCCAATGCCGACGCTCTGGCTAGACCCGCTACCTCCAAAGAAGCTGAAACTCTGAGCATAGTCCCAATGGAATTCTTGGAAAGTCCGAGCGTGCCAGAAAGCACGACGGAGGTCGAGATGATCGATATCAGACCGACCTGGATGACTCCCATAATAGAGTATCTTACGACAGGAAAATTTCCTGACAAGCGGAAAGACACGAGGAGAATACTCTATCAAGCTCCAAGGTATACAATCATAGACGGGACGCTGTACCGACGTGGCCATTCCTTACCTCTTCTACGGTGTGTTCTGCCAGAGGAAGCCAAAACTATTTTGCAGGAGGTACATGAAGGCTTCTGTGGGGATCATGCTGGGGAGCAAAACCTGGCCTTGAAAATATTAAGGCAGGGGTACTTTTGGCCCACGTTATCAAAGGACTCCATATCCTATGTCCAAAAGTGTGATAAGTGCCAGCGATTTGCCACCTGTAGAGTCCAAAAACTTTACTTAGCTAGTTAGATAATAGTAGTAATAGTAATAGCTAGTAGTAGTTATAGTATGTTTATTACTGTGGATTTTGGTTCAAGCTGGGATTTAGTTGGAAACTCCTAGCAATAGTTATGGATTTTATAAGTTTAACCTATAGTTTAAGAATATTAATTATAACATAAGGTTTGATTAATATTGCTGGTTATTAATATGATGATTATTATAACCTAAGGTTTAGATAGAGCCAATAGGATTATGACACTTGTCATATGTATGATTATTAAGGAATCATTATTTTAATAAGGGAAATATAAGACTTAGTCTTCACCAGAATCTGTTAGGAGCATGATATTTATTTAGATATTTAGACTCACAATTTTATTTATTTGTGGATTAGGTTATTATTTAGATAATTAAATAGATTTTTTTTCGTAACTTTAAGGTACTGTAACTTCCGACCTATTTTTGACCCAGTTGTGTTATGAATTTCGAAAAATAGTATTTCTAAAAAGTTTTAGATAATTTAATTAGATTTCTAACGGTATAAATATATTATAAATCGGAGTCCTACAGCTTTAGATATGTTGATTTTACTGTAGGTTAGTTTAGAGTTACGAGATTTAGAAAGTTAGAAGTTAGGATTCTATTTTAAATTTAAATTTAAATTTGGATTATAATTAGAAGATTTTTATTCCTATAACTCTATAAATAGGACCTAGCACCAAGCCTTTTCATTCATTCTTCAAGCATTGATTAGAGCCTTCTAGGTGCTAGTGAGACTATAGAGTGATAAACACTTGGGTTGGGGTTATAAGATTTGTCATTATAAGCTTATTAGACACTTGGGAAGTAAGGTTCATAGAGTGTATTTCGGTTTCGAGGTGTAGTTCGGTCATTGAAATTTCAAAGGTATTCCTATTCTTAGTTCCTTTTCTGTATTGTTTCATTAGTTCTTATAGTTTTTCTCTACTCAATTCCTAACTCAATCTTCTCTATTCTTGGTTTGGCTTCTAAGTTCTTCGAACTTGAGATTTCTTGTTGGTAAGTATCTTCTCAGTGGTTTAGTTCATTCCTCTTCATCTCTTTCTTTTAGAAAACTCACATCTCTATTAATGGTTTTTAGGAGTGTTCCAAAATCCTGACCTTGTTCTCATCATCCCGGTATTTTGGTAAGGAAAATAGGCTAGATCTTGTATGTTTGTATGATATGTTATGTTTTTATGTTATGTTATGTTTAATATGTTATGATAAGTTTATGTTTTTATATGTTATGTTATGATTTACCCTACCTCAAATATTAGACAGGGGACGTAGATGGGTTATCATACACTACATGTGATCTAACCTACCTCAAATATTAGACAGGGGACGTAGATGGTTTATCACATGTCATAATGGCCATTATTAGTATAGTCTTATATAGTATATGTTATGATATGTTTTTAGCATATGTTATGATATGATTTTATGTGTATGTTTATGTGGTTAGTAGTTTTTCCTTGCTGGGCATTAGGCTCATTCCTTTATGTTTATATGTGCAGGAAAATAGTTATGGCGGCGGAAAGATTCTTGGAAGCTTGAGGATGTGTATTGAGGCAGGATGGAATCGGTGGATTGCGCGTTCGATTCGAGGATGAAGTTTTTAAGTCTTTTAGTTATGATTTCTATGTATTATTTTTTCCGCACTTAATTTTGTAACCAATTTATTTAAGTTATGTTTTGTTTTCTAAACAATGGGATCCCATATCCTAAATGAATTTTTATGTATTTAACCTTTACTTTACAGTTTTTAAATAAAGTTATGGTTATTTCATATGTACGTTTTCTTAAGATTAGTATAGTAGTCATTAATGGTCCAAAGTCTAGAATAGTTGGGTCGTTACACCACCGTCGCCCGAGCTCCTCCAATCGAGCTGAAAATGATATCATCCCCATGGCCATTCGCGGTGTCGGGAATTGATTTAATTGGAGCCCTGCCCACAGAAAAGGTAGGAGTTCGCTATGCAGTAGTGGCCATAGATTATTTTACGAAGTGGGCGGAAGCGGAGCCCCTAGAAACAATCACCTCAAAAAGAGTCCTTGACTTCGTGATCAAGAATATTGTTTGTCGGTTCAGACTGCCATGAAAGATTGTACCAAACAATGGAACCCAATTTGATAGTGATCTCTTCACCGAATTTTGTGAAAAACACGACATAATTAAAAGCTTCTCCTCGGTGGCCTACCCGCAGGCCAACGGGTAAGTCGAGGCCGTGAAGAAAACTCTCAAAGCAGGCCTTAAGAAGAGGTTGGACAAGGCCAAGGGAGTTTGGCCCGAGTAGCTCTCGCAGGTACTATGGGCGTACTAGACCTCCCATCGAGCTTCCATGGGGCACACCCCTTTTTCCTTAACTTTCAAAAGTGTGGCCGTCCTCCCCGTCGAAATAAAGATAACCACGCATAGGCTCTAGAGCTTTAACCAGGAGCGAAATGACAAATTACTCAACGCGACCCTCGACCTAATTTATGAAAAATGAGAAGATTCACAGCTATGCCCTGCGCATTATCAGCAAAAAATCACTCGTTATTTTAATTCCAAGGTCAAGAAGCGTGTCTTTGGTTTAGGCGACCTGGTACTTCGAAGGTTATTTTTAGCAGGCAAGGACCCCATAGATGGTGCCTTGGGTCCGAGCTGGGAAGGGCCCTATCAGATAGTGGAAATCATACAAGAGGGAACTTTCAAATTGGCTCGACTTAGTGGAGAAACGGTTCCACGGACCTGGAATGCTATGCATTTAAAAAAGTACTATCAATGATCAAACCACCTGTCTATGTAAGGCTCGATTATAAAAGCCATTTAATTTAAGAAATAAAAATTATGGTATATTTGTATCTTTGTATGGTTTCATCTGCGTGTTAGTTCGGATGGTAGCGTTGGTCCAAAGTAACCCAGAAAGTGCACTTCTTGATTACTTGGGGGACAGATATCCCGAGAACTAGGTTCCGAAACATACAAGTTGGTAAAATTGATTAACCAATATTTTTCTAGAAAACGTGAGGTGTCAATAAAACTAACACGAACTAAGTTTTAATTAAATACCCTGGATACGACCAGGTTCTGAAACTTAGAAGTTGGTAAAATTGATTAACCAGTGTTTTTCAAAAAACGCGAGGTGTCAATAAAAGTAACTCGAACTAAGTTTTAATTAAATATCCTGGATACGGCCAGGTTCTGAAACTTAGAAGTTGGTAAAATTGATTAACCAGTGTTTTTCTAAAAAACGCGAGGTGTCAATAAAACTAACGCAAACTAAGTTTGTAATGACCCAACTACTCTAAACTTTGGACCATTAATGACTACTATACATAGACACTAATTTTTTAATAAAACTTACAAATGAAATAATCATAACTTCATTAAAAACTTGTAAAACAAATGTTAAACTACATAAAATTTAAAGTCGGATATGGGATCCCATTGTTTTTAAAAGAAAAACATAATATAATTTTAAATAAAATGGATTACAAAATCAAGTGCGGAAAATACATATAAAATTTAAAGAGACTTCATCCTCGAATCGAACGCTCGGTCCATCAATTCCATCCCGCCTCAATACACATCCCCAAGCTACCAAGAACCTTTCCCGCCACCAAAGCTATTTTCTTCCACATATAAACATAAAGGAGTGAGTCTAATGCCCAGCAAGGAAAATCTAACACATAAATCATATACATAAAATTCATAACGTAGCATATAATAAAACATATCATAAACATATGTCACACATACTATAATGGCCATTATTACTTGGGGTCCCATAACTAAACAAGTCATATGCCCATTAGATTTGTCGGGCTTGCTAGCTAAGCAAGTCATATGCCCATAAATTTATTGGGGCTTGTTAGTGTACAGGTCATATGCCCAAGTCTACAAACATACATAACACACAAATCATAAGTTAACATAACACATAAATCATAAGATAACATATGGCATAACACATAATATCCTATCCTATTTTCCTTACCAAAATACCGGGATGATGAGAACAAAGTCGGGATTTTGGAACACTCCGACAAGAAACCTCAAGTTCGAAGAACTTAGATGCCTTTGAAATTGCTATGATCGAACTACACCTCAAAACCGAAATACACACTATGAACCTTACTTCCCAAGTGTTTATTAAGCTTATAACCCCAACCCAAGTGTTTATCACTCTATAGTCTCACTAGCACCTGGAAGGCTCTAATTAATGCTTGAAGAATGAATGAAAAGGCTTGGTGCTAGGTCCTATTTATAGAGTTCTAGGAATAAAAATCTTCTTTTTGGCTTTGAATAAAGATAATGAATTTAATTGAAAATATTTGAATATCCTTCAGCCAAAGGCTTAGGAATTGGTCAAATTGTTCAGAGAGATTTAAGGATTCAAAGCTGGATTTTTAAAACAAAAATAATAAAAACAAATAGAATCCTAACTTCTAACTCCCTAAATCTCGTAACTCTAAACTCCCCTGCAGTAAAATCAACATATTTGGATCTGTAAGACTCCGATTTAGACTCTCTTTATACTGTTAGAAAGCTAATTAAATTATCTACAACTTTCTAGAAATACTATTTTTCAAAATTCATAACATAACTGAGTCAAAAATAGGTCGAAAGTTATAGTACCCTAAAGTTACGAAAAATCTATTTAATTATCTAAATATCAACCTAATCCACAAATAAATAAAATTGTGATAAATGTCATGCTCCTAACAGATTCTGGTGAAGACTAAGTCTTATATTTCTCTTATTTTATCATTAAAATAATAATTTCTTAATATTCATGCATATGACAAATGACAATCCTATTGGCTCTATCTAAACCTTAGGAATAACCATGCTCATGACAAGTGTCATATTCTTATTAGCTCTATCTAAACCTTAGTTTATAATAATTATCATATTAATAACCAGCAATATTAATCAAACCTTATGTTATAATTAATATTCTTAAACTATAGGTTAAACTTATAAAATCCATAACTATTGCTAGGAGTTTCCAAATAAGTCCCGGCTTGAACCGAAATCCACAGTCATAAACATACTACAACTACTACTAGCTATTACTATTACTAATACTATCTAACTAGCTAAGTAAAGTTCTTGGACTCTACAATTCTCCCCTACTAAAAAGAATTTCATCCTCAAAATTTACTTACCAAATAATTCTAGATACAGGCCTTGCATGTCCTCCTCCAACTCCCACGTTGCCTCCTGTTCAGAATTAGTACTCCATAGGACTTTGACTATTGGAATACTCTTGGACCGTAACTGCTTCATCCCTCTATCCAGGATGCTAACTGGTCGTTCCTCGTAACTCAAGTCTTTCTGGAGTGCTATCGTATCGTACTTGAGGACGTTAGAAGGGTCTGACACATACTTGCGTAGCATCGAGATGTGGAACACGTTGTGACTATCTGCTAGTGCTGGTCGTAGGGCTAGTCTATACGCAACTGCTACCACTTTTTCCAATATCTCAAAAGGACCTATAAATCGGGGACTAAGCTTGCCTTTCTTCCCAAACCGCTTTACACCTTTCATAGGAGATATCTTCAAGAAGACTTGATCTCCGACTTTGAATTCCACATCGCATCGCTTGGCATCCGCATAGCTTTTCTGACGACTTTGGACAACAAGCATATGCTGTCTAATAAGCGCTACTGCTTCTTGAGCTTGTCTAACAACTTCAGGACCTAGAAGCTGCCTTTCTCCTACCTCGTCCCAGTGCAACGGTGATCGCCACCTTCTTCCATACAATAATTCATAAGGTGCCATCCCAATCGTTGATTGGTAGCTATTGTTGTAGGAGAACTCTATCATCGACAAGTACTTATTCCATGATTCTCCGAAATCAAGTACACATGCGCGTAGCATATCCTCTAAAATCTGACTGCCCGTCTGTCTGAGGATGAAAAGCTGTACTAAGGCTTAACTTAGTACCCATAACTTGCTGTAAACTTCCCCGAAACCTCGATGTAAACACCGATCCTCTATCCGACACTATTGTCTTGGGGATTCCATGCAACCGTACTATCTCTTGGACGTAGATGTCTGCATATTGGTCTGCCGTGTATGAAGTCTTAACAGGCAGGAAATGAGCCGACTTGGTTAGTCTAACTATTACTATCCAAGCGGAATCATGCTGCTTATTCGTCCTTGGCAAACCTGTCACGAAGTCCATAGCTATATCGTCCCACTTCACTTCTGGTACGCTAAGTGGTTGCAATAAGCCCGCAGGCCGCTGATGCTCTGGTTTCACTTGCTGGCATACAAGACACTTGGACACAAACTCTGCTATGTCCTTCTTCATCCCTGGCCACCAATAGATTGCCTTGATGTCATGAGTCATCTTGGTAGACCCTGGGTGAACTGAGTACGGGGTACTGTGCGCTTCTTCTAGAATCGTCTTCTTAATCCTTTGATCATTTGGCCCACATACCCGATCCTTATATCTCAATAAACCTTGACTAGATATTGAGAAATCTGTAGCCTTGCCTTCTCTGACTACATCCATATGTGTTGCTAGTGTGTCGTCATGTCCATGACCAATCCGTATATCTTCTAGTAGATTCGACTGGATAGACAAGTTAGCTAGCTTGCCGACAACTATTTCTGTTCCGGCACTGATCAGCTCCTGCTGTAGCGGCTTTTCTATTCCGGCCAAATCTGCTAAATTTCCTTAACTTTTCCTACTTAGCGCATCGGCAACCACATTTACCTTTCCTGGGTGGTATAGGATTTCGCAGTCGTAATCCTTTACTAACTCTAACCACCTGCGCTGCCTCATATTGAGCTCCTTCTGAGTAAAGAAGTACTTTAAACTCTTGTGGTCCGTATAAATCTCATACCGTTCTCCGTGAAGATAATGGCGCCAGATTTTCAACGTAAAGACCACCGCTGCCAACTCCATATCGTGAGTTGGATAGCACTGCTCGTACTCCTTCAAATGTCATGAGGCGTAGGCTATTTCCTTATCATTTTGCATCAACATGCAACCCAATCCTTGCTTCGATGCATCACAGTATACTACGAACTTATTGTTGGGTGTCGGTACACAGAGTACTAGTGCTGAGCAAAGCTTATCCTTAAGCAACTAGAAGCTTTCTTCACACTTATCATTCCAGTTGAATCTTTGTTGTTTCCGGGTTAGGTTGGTGAGCGGAGTGGCTATCTTTGAAAATCCCTCTACGAACCTCCTATAATAACCTGCTAACCCTAGAAAGCTTCTTACTTCAGATGTGTTCTTTGGTCTGGGCCAATCCTTCACGACCTCTACCTTTGATGGGTCTACTGCAACTCCGTCTTTTGATATAATGTGCCCGAGGAACGCCCCTTGCGGAAGCCAAAATTCGCACTTCTTGAACTTGGCGTAAAGTTGATGCTCCTTTAGTCGCAGCAAGATCAACCTTAAATGTTCCTCGTGCTTTACTTCATCCTTAGAGCATACTAAGATGTCGTCGATGAATACTATGACCAATTTATCTAAGTTGTCCTTGAAGACCCTATTCATCAAGTCCATAAACGCGGCTGGTGCGTTAGTAAGACCAAAGGACATAACCAAGTACTCGTAATTTCCATAACGAGTTCTAAAGGCTGTCTTAGGAATATCTTCTCCCTTTACCTTGAGCTAATGATACCCGGACCATAGATCAATCTTTGAAAATACAGTCGCACCTCGGAGTTGATCAAACAAATCATCGATCCGGGGTAGTGGGTACTTATTCTTAATCGTTACTTTATTTAGCTCGCGGTAGTCTATGCACATCCGCATACTTCCGTCCTTATTCTTCACGAATAGCACTGGGGCTCCCCATGGTGAATGGCTCGGCCTAATAAAACCCAAGTCTAATAGTTCTTGTAGCTGCGTCTTTAACTCCTTGAGTTCCATAGGTGCCATCCGATACGGTGCCTTAGAGATAGGCTCGGTGCCCGGTACTAATTCTATCGTAAAGTCAATTTCCCGAGTTGGCGGAAATCCTGGCAAGTCATTGAGATATACCTCTGGGAAATCTTGTACTATGTGAACGTCTCCAACCTTGAGTGATGTTTCCCTTACCACATCAGTAATGCTGGCTAAGAATGCTTGACACCCTTTCTCCATCATTCTTTGAGCTTTGAGAGATGATACTAATGGGGTGCATAATCCTGAAGCTTGTCCCATGAAGCATAGTTTCTGGCCGTCAGGAGTCTCAAACATCACTTTCTTGCGTTTGCAGTCGATGCTTGCGCCTTGGCTAGAAGGGCAGCCGAGGCAGCCTTTGCTGCCTACTCACCCTCTTGAGCCGTGGCTAAGGCAGCCTTTGCCGCATGCTCGCCCTCTTGAGCCGTGGCGAAGGCAGCCTTTGCTGCCTGCTCGCCTGCTTGGGCCGCCGCCAAAGCAGCCTTGGCACTTTGTTCGCCTTGTTGAGAGGTGGTGAGGGCAGCTTGAGCCGCAGCCAAGGCAGCCTAAGCAGTCTAGAGCTTGGCCTTAAGTTCATCATTCCTGGCCTGGCCTGAGATATGCTGCGATGTTGGGCCAAGACCGCCTGCAAAAAGCAATGAAACAGTTAGGCACATGCTAGGGGAAAATAATGAAGGTCAAGTCAAGAAAAATGGTTACTGTGAGGTTCATTCCCAGAGCCGATTCCATAACATTCTACGGGCTCCTCTCCTCGATCGCCCTCAAGTCCGTGGACTTGGCCTTGTAAAAGTGCTCCACCATGTGGTTCGACGTCTCGTAGACAATCCCCTGAAAAGTGTATGGAATTTGCTCCAGATCCTGGGTGTTAACAGGGATGCGAGTAGTGGCGGCGGGGACTATCAGAGCAAGGGGGCCAACTGGTGCTACCTGGTCCCGAGCAAGGGCTGGGGGAAAGCGAGGAAGGGGTGCAGCTAGACCCCTTTTCTCTTGGGCTGCAGCAGACGGAGGTCCCAAGCCTGAGCCTCTCCCCTTGGCCAGGGATTTGGAAGCAGTCGTGGCCGGGGGAGGCGTCTTCTTAGATGTGGGCTGGAGTTTCTTCACAAGGGGACCCTTGCTGGATCTCCCTTCCTGGAACATCAAGTGAATGGCAGGTTCCCCTCGTTGTGCCATCTCCTCACCTGAAAAAGAATGTGAAATGCGTAAGTATGCATATACATTCATCAGTTTACAAAGAAAACATGTCCAATGTAACAAAAAGTCTTACCCTTCGAGCTTGAGGACGAGTCTATTTCCTCGACCTCGGACCTCGGAACTGCCATAGGGGAAGGAGAGCCTAAGTTAACCACTTCTAAGATTAGGGGAGGCTCCAGGTCAGGTTCTACCTCAGGACTGGAATCCTCTACATATTGCCTAAGTCTAGGAGCAACAACGCCTTAGAGAAGGGAAGGCCACGAGCTAAGGTTGGTTCCATACTCTTCGAAGAAGGCCGACCTAAAGGACAGGGTATTATCTACTACTACGGTCCCCCTAGGATGGCCCATGTCATGACGCAGCACTAAATGGTCTGCACACTGGAGCAAGGTTATGTTATGGTTGGGGTCATTAGGGTGACGGTGCATGAGTTGGTTTAGGTTAAACCTAACTAGCCTAAGGTTGGCAACAACCCTTTCTAAATCCGTAAAGGGATATGGGTTACCTTGGCCGGAGGGGCCGGCTGCTGCCCCTGACGCAACTCACTCAACAACGGGGTCCTAGGCGGCCTCGGGAACTCGCCTCTTTTGTACGAGGGGTACCTCATCCTCTTTTGGCTCCTCACTGTCGATGGCCTCAGCGTTCCTTTCAGGGACGGGCGGGAGCTCACAAATTATAGGAACATTGGCCTGCGTCCTTCTTAAGGCCAAGGTTTGACCTTCAACAAGTAACTTACATGCTAGCATCGTGTCGTTAGACACGAGCTGGCGGTAGTCCTTCTCGCTGGGCGGGAGTCCCGCCAGAGTATCATATTGACCCCCAAGGGTCACTGATTTGGCCGTCCTCGCAAAAATGGCTGCACGAAGATGCTCCAGTTAGTATACACGCAAGAAAACTAAGTGTCAAAAGAACTTTCTTTTTTACGAGCTAAGAAAAGAAAGAAAACATAAGAGGGCAGTTGAAGTATCGATGTCCGCAGTTGCGAAACCCATTCGACATAAAGAACTAGTCTTTGAAGTCGTTGGGATGACTAGGCAGATCGATGACTGCGAGCGAGTTGGGGAACCGGGTCAAGTAGTAGAACCTGTCACCCCATCCCCATTGATCCGGGCTAGCTTTGAGGCAGAAGAAGTAGAGAATGTCTACTGGAGTAGGGACCTCCCACTCACGCTTCAGAAAAAGGTACTTCAACCCCGCCAATAGCCGATACGAGTTGGGGGGGAGCTGGAATGGCTCCAACCTCACATAGTTGAGGACTTCAGCGAAGTACTGGTCGAGGGGGAGGAAGGCCTTGGCCTTTAAGTGTCCATCATTCCAGGCCACAAAATCGTCCTGGAGTGGTGCACAGCTCCGCTCCCCCTCGAAGGGAGGTCGAGCAATAAGAGCGCCGATCCCAACCTCGATGTTGTGGGATAGCAGAATCTTGTTGACCCTTCCTTGGGTCGTTATTTTGGAGACAATCCTTTCGGCCTCAAAAAATGCGTCAGGAGCAACCGCGACCTCCTTCTCCACCATGGGGCCAAATTCAGGAAGTGTGGAATCAGGGACGAGCTCCTTTCCCTTGTGAGTTTGCTAGGACGACGAGCCAGCTACGTTATTTTTGGACGCGCCTTTCTTGGGTGCCATCAACTCTCTTATCAAATAAGAACGATGGAATTTTTAGTGGGCGACGTAGAATTTTTTGAACAAACAAGGAATAACAAAGACTGGGGGTTCTAACACACGAGCTGATGCAATATTAGCCCATGGTGTAATGCCACGTGCTACCTATGCTACGCTGTAATGACCCACTATTCTAGACTTTTTGGACCATTAACGAAACTATACATAAAACTTACATTTTTGCGAAAATACCATAATTTATTAGAAACTTGTAGAAACAAAAGTTACTTTCATAAAATAAATAGGATATGGGTACCCATTGTCTTTAAAACAAAAATAACTTAAAGTAAAAAGAGTTACATAGAAAATGCGGAAAATACATTTAAAACCATAAAAACATAAACAAGACTACATCCTCGAATCGAATAACGCTCGGCCCCTTGACTCCATTCACCATCGATACACATCCTCTAAGCGTCACGAATCTTACCACCTCTAAAGCTATTTTCCTGCACATAAAACAGAAAGGAATGAGCCTAATGCCCAGCAAGGAAAATCTAACACATAGTCATAAACATAAATTTCGTAATAAGCATAAAGACATATCATAACACTTAATACATACACTTATTATAATGGCCATTATTACTTGGGGTCCCATAGACTAAACAAGCTTATGCCCATGAGATTAGTGGGGTCCTACTAGCTAAGTAGGCATATGCCCATAATCTTTTTGGGGTCTTGTTAGTCAAATAGGGCATAAGCCCAAGCCTACAAACATACACATTCATAACATATCATATTTCATAACATAACACATAAGATAACATAAACAATACACATATAGATTCTATCCTATTTTCCTTACCAAAGTTACCGGGATATGATGGACTGAGTTGGGACTTTTGGAACACTCCTAAAACCATATGAGAAGGAGTGAGTCTTATGAAGAAGAAGAAATGAAAATGAATAGGAAGACTAAACCATTGAGAAATATGCTTACCACAACTTATGTGCTTAAGAACTTGGATTCCCTAACCAAAATAAGAGTGAGGTTAGGGGACTGAGTAGAAGGCTAAGAGAAGGGAAACATAACATAAATCAAATGAACTAGAGTTTTGGGTTTACCTCAAAGACTTGCAAGACCAATCTACACCACAACCGAAATACTATAGAATCTCACTTCCCAAAGTGTTTGATAAGCTTATGATGTTTAAGCTTATGATTTCCCAAACCCAGGTGTTTAACTCTCACACTCTCCTAGCACTTGCAGCTTCTGAACTTAGAGTAAAAGGTGAATAATGGCTGGGTACTAGGTCCTATTTATAGAGTTTGGAAATGAAAGGACCTTGATTTTACTTGAATAAAAATAATAGCTTTTTAGGTGAAAAATATTTGAATAATCGTTCAGCAGAGGCTGAAGACTCGTTCAAAAAGATGCTGGACTTATCAAGAGGTTGAATGGCTGAAAGGAAAAGAATTCAAAAACAATTGAACATATGCTGAAGGAGGCGATATATCGCCCCATGTAGGCGATATATCGCCTGGGCCAGTATGCCCGAGGCGACCGTGCATCGTCTCGTGTTTTCCGTATCTACGTGCTGCGATATATCGGCACACGCTGAATATTTAAACACGAAATTACACATTTTTAGCTAAGTTTGAATGGAGTAAACAACCTTGACTTAGCCCTCAACGTATTCAAAGCTGCTGACTGACCTTAGGGGATTCAAACTTTACTCCTTATTAAATTTAATCCTCAAAATACTTAATCCTTAATCACCCATTCATAACATGTGCTTAAAATCCTATTGGTTGATGTCTAAACCTTATAGTATAACAAATATTATCCTTAATATCAGACATATAATCAAACCTTAGGTTAAACTTAATATTCTTAAACTATAGATTAAACTTAGAAAATCTATAAGTACTACTATGAGTGTCCAAATAATTCCCGGCCTGAACCAAAAATCCACAGTAACAAAGATAATGCTATAAATACTATCATACTACTATCTACAATATGCATGGTCATAAAAAAAATTGCACCAAAAACTGTTCACGGGTCGAGAACACTTTGAGAGCCCCACTGGTAGGGCTTAAAGTGAAGCCCCTATAGAAGAATTGTCTTATATATATGTTTTATGTTTTTTTTATATGTGTTATAATTTTTTTATTAACTTTGTTTTCTATTCAAGAGAAAATAAATTGGTGTAATTTTTGGAGCCTTTTATTAATTGGTATGTGTCTCTTATTTTATTTATTATTATTATTATTGTACTATTGTTAGAGGAGTTTGAATATCCTAAATATTCATTCATAGTGAAGTAGGTTCTCAGATGCATATTGTGTATTGCGGTAATAACGGAAGGTTATGATGTTGTATGTATTAGTGAAGTAGGTTCTGTGAAATTTTTGTGTGCTACAGAGACATAAGGAAGAAACATATTGTGTGTTGTTTGAATTATTTTTCTTAACAATTCACAGATGGCTAGGTCATTAGTGTAGGGGAGATGTTGACAAATTTTTTGTAGATTTATAGGGTCTTCTAGGGTTGGGGGTCATGATAGGGTTTTTTAGGGTCGGGGGTCGAGATAGGGTCTTTATAGGGTTGGGATAGGGTCTTATAGGTTCAGGGGTCGGGATATGGTCTTTATAGGGTCGAGGGTCGGATAGGGTCTCTATAGGGTCGGGATAGGGTCTCTATAGGGTTGGGATAAAGTCTCTATAGTGTCAGGATAAGGTCTTACAAGGTCGGGGGTTGTGATAGGGTCTCTATATGGTCGGGATAGGGTCTTTATAGGGTTGAGGGTCGGGGTCAGGATATGGTCTTTATAGGTTCGGGGGTCGGGGGTCGAGATAAGGTCTTTATAGGTTCAGGGATAGGGATAGGGTTTTAATAGGGTCAGGGGCCAGGATATGGTTTCGATAGTGTCGGGGGTCGGGATAAGGTTTCTATAGGGTCGGGATATGGTCTTTATAGGGTCGGGGTCAAGATAGGGTCTTTATATGGTCGAGATGGGGTCTTATAGGTTCGGGGGTCGAGATAAGGTCTTATAGGGTTAGGGGTTGGGGGTTATTATCACATATTGATATTTGTTATTATTTCTAATAACAAAAATCCATAGACATAGACCTAGTGGATGTCTTGAGGATAGTAATCTGAGTCAATGTATTCATCTAGTATTCCTCATTTTTTTTCAAGATATTTCTTCAAATATCTTGAAAAAGTGGGGAGTCTTAGATGTCTGCTTACTTTCTCGAAGGGATCCACTAGGTTGGGATAGGAGTATTAGATATAATTTTTGTTGATAGTTTTATATTATTTTAACTTTTTCTATAAAACAAAATAAAATTGGTAAACATGCTCACCGACCAAGTGAACCAATTGATATAATTAATATTTTACAATTTTATATTCTTATATTTACCATAGATGACGATTGATAAGAGTTGGAAAAAATTGAGAAATCGTGCCAGTGATGCTTATTGGAATGGTTTCCGAAATTTCATGAATATGGCGTCACAACACAAAGATTGTGACGGGAGAATAATATGTCCATGCGTTAGATTCTTGAATTTTAGACTGCAAACTTTGGATATCACTCAGGCCATATTCTATAACGACCCAAAATTTGCTAATAGGGCGTAGGGCCTTGATTAGCATGTCGAGATGGCATAATTGATATATGTATGATTAAATGGTTAAATGCATGATTATGTGGCATGCATGATTAATATTATTATATGGACATATTATATGCATGTTTATGAGTATTAGATATGCATGTGGGCCTTTTCAGCTTATAAGGGCATATTTGTAATTTTGGGCCGTTGAGGGCATAAATGTAATTATATGTCATAAATGGTTGAGACCACATTATTATGTGGATATATTTGCAGCATATGGCTCGAGACGGTCCTAGTAAGCGGATTAGCGAAATAGTCACATCGGGGTTAGATACCCGGCTCGGGGAAGCATGGGGTATTTTTGGGAATTTAGAGAATATTTTGGGATTTATTAGATATGCAATGAATATTTGGTAATTAATTGGACGATGGGTTTAAGTGGATAAATATTAGAAACACTTAAGGAATTAGCGGGAACCGGGAGCAGAATGACCATTTTACCCTTAGAACAATTAAAAGGTTAAGTAATACAAGGGAGGACATTTTAGTTATTTTATTAGTTAAGGATAATATCAGCTAAGGTCCTAGAAGATGTCTGAACCCATTAATTCTCCACTAGACACAAAGGAAGCCTCTCACTTTCTCCCTTCCTTCCTTCTATACGATCTTTTCCCCATATCTCTCTCTCACCCTTGAAGGAATTTGGATGAATTGAAGCTTTGGAAATCAGAGGGTTCAGTTGGGACTTGGAGCTTGCGGTTTTAAGTTAAGGCTGGTAGGAGGCTGGAAGCTTGGGAGGATTCAGCAGCAAGTGAGGGAAGAACTTTGACTAGATTTAGTTGGGAATTCAGGTCATGTGGTCAATTGAGTTGAGTTCTTGATGTAGAAGTTAATTGGTGAATTACTGGTAGTTTTGATAGAGGTTTTTGTGCTATAATATGCTTAGAATCTATGGTTAGAGTCCTAAACTCGCTCTTGGGATTTAGTTGGAAGTGGGGAGTATAATTGGTTTGAACCTTTGAGGATTTTGGTTGGAAAGAGTTGGAGCAAATCCAAAAATTCTGGGTTCGTAGAGGCGCGCCACGACCCAGCTCAGGGGCGTCGTGGCTCGCATGCCCATAATGCCCTGGGTGGGCTTTCTAACTTGGGGGCGTGTCGCGGCCCACCTCCCCTTGATGTTGGAAGTTTGAGTCTCTGGCTTGGGGGTGCGCTGCGACCCTTAGGGCCAGGTCTCGGCCCACCTAGGGGATTTTACTTTAGGATTTTTTTTAAGGATAGTGAGGCTCGGGGGTTCGAACCTAGGCGCTCGGGACGATTTCTACTACTCGGTTTAGTAAAAATCGAGGTCTCGGAGGCTAGTTTTTGTCTCCTAACTATTTATTTGAATTACAAATTGATGATTACCCATTGGGCACTGTGACTAGATTTATCACCAAGGCTCAGGGCTGAGGATCATGCTTGTGACCGTTCAATATCCTTCGCTCGGAATTCAAGGTAAGAAAACTGCACCCTTGTGTGGCTGTGTTGGGACTGAAATACCATATATTTGGATGTATTTCTTGTATAGCTTTGATATTGTTATGCGAACATGAAATGAACGACCTAAGAGAGCCGAGGCTGATGATTTGCACGTAGGATGCAACTTGGCCACTGTGAGCCAGGGCCAGCAAGATAAACACTAAACTCAGCTAAGCAATCCAGAGTCAATTGAGTAAACAGAGGGCTCGGCCTAAGGGCCTCGACCCTGAGCATTTCCATATTGATTGAGATATATTGTTGTATGTACATCTTTACTGTTATTAGTTTATTGCCTATGACTTGTTGAATTTCTAGATAATTGTCCTTGAATTGATTGGTTGTAACTACTGATTGTGTATTTGTTGTTTTGGTTTTCTTGCTGGGCCTTGGCTCACGGTGCTACGTGGTGCAGGTAAAGGCAAGGGTAAGTTGGACCAACCATGAGTTAGAGAGCTCTGGGGGCGAGGTGTACATTGTCAGCTGTTCGTCTGCCACAGCCAAGGGAAAGTACATGGACGGAGCCTAAAATTTGTATTTTTCCATTAGAGTGGCCACTGGTTGTACATCACTTTTGAAAATTGTAAATTTGTCTCTTATACCCTGTTTTTGGGATCCCATGTACCAAATTTCTATTTTAATGAAAATTAACAATTCATGTTCAAAATCTTTTAAACCTAACATGGTAATTGGCCTTAGGATCACATTACTGTTCGAACGACTTGATTAGTAAGTCTTGCACTATTTTAAAACACACAATGTAACGGTCTTGGTCATCCAGGGCGTTACATATTCGATCGAGGTTTCAAACAGAGTTATGAACAGTGGATTTACCATGGGGAAGTCGAGGAAGATGTTGTTGATGACGGGGTGGATGATAATGAGGCCGTAGATGAGATGCAAGATGTCGTTGATGATTTCCTTTTATCGAACAATGATGAAGAAGCTAACAGTGGAATGGGTCAGTATTATAACGAGTAATTCAACGAGATTGAAGCTGGGTTGTATCCGAGTTGTGATTGGATTTCATCGCTTAACTTTTTAGCTAAGTTGATGCACTTGTAAGTAAGGGGGAAGATACATAACAACACATTTGATGAATTGATGAAGTTATTAAAATTTTCATTTCCGAAGGAGAACAAAATTTCTGCATCCCACTACGAGGCTAAAAAAAACTAAGTAAATTAGGGTTGAGATACCAATTAATCCATGTCTGTAGATATGATTACTGCTTATTTTATAATGATCATGCATCTAAAGATTCATGTACGATGTGGTGGAGTAGCAGGTGGATAAATGAAAAGAGGAAAGGGAAAAAGGTTCTGCATAAGGTGATGCGTTATTTTCCGTTGATTCCGTGGTTAAAAAGATTGTACAGTTCAAGGCATACAATAAAAGAGATGTTATGGCATCATATTGGGAGATCGAAAGAAGAGGGGGTGATGCGTCATTCAGTTGATAAGTTTGCATGGAAGGATTTTGACACCAGACATCCTGATTTTGCAAGAAATCCTATAAATGTTTGTCTGGGCTTGGCTGGCGATGGGTTCAATCCATTTGGCAACATGAGTTTATCGTACATCATGTGGCCTATTGCGTTGACGAACTATAATCTACCACACTGGCTTTGTATGAAGGACCATTATTTCATGCTGACTCTTCTTATGCCTGGGCCAATATCAACAGGTAAGGACATGGATGTATTTATGATACCATTAGTGGATGAGTTGAAAGAGTTTTGGATTAACTAGGTGGAAACTAGGGATGGTAGAAACAACATGTTCAAGATGCGTGTGGCCTTTTTGTGGACGGTGAACAATTTTCCTGCTTGAAGTAGTTTGTCTTGATGGAGTGGTCAGGGTTACAAGGCTTGTCCTACATGCAATGAAGACACATCCTCTATTCGAGTGATTGGTAAGACATCTTAAGTTGGTTTGGCCAGTAATCATTGGTGGAGAAAGGATACGCAGTTTGACGAAAAATTTGAGAGAAGATGTCCTCCAAGAAAGTTTACTTGTCAAGATATCTTAGATCAAGTTAATACCCTACCACCTCAAGTTCCGGGGAAACATGAGAGGTTTGGAGGTGTGAAGCGAAAAAAAGGTGCGGAGGATAGTAACTGGAGGAAAAAAGCATCTTTTTTGAACTTGAGTACTGGAGTACGAATGAGTTAAAACATAACATGGATGTTATGCATGTTGAAAAGAATGTATGTGACAGTCTCCTTGGTACTTTCTTGGCTAACGATATGTCTAAAGACTCTACTAATGCAAGACATGATCTGAAGAATATGGGAGTTAGGGACGAATTGTGGATATATGAAGATCATAATAAAAGGTTAATGAAACCACATGCTCCTTACGTGTTGATTCCTGAAGATAGGAGAGAATTTCTTCAATTTATAAAAGTTGGTAAACTGCCAGATGGTTTTTGTTCTAACTTGAAGAAGAAAGTGACTGATAATGATTCAAATATCATTAGGTTGAAGTCACACTACTCTCATGTGATAATGCAATGCTTACTTCTAGTGGGTATCTGCAAGTTTCTACTAGAATATATACCAGGCACCATAATGGAACTATGAAATTTCTTCAGACAATTATGTTTGCAGGCCTGTAATGTAAATGATATGGAGAAAACTCAAAAGGAGGTCATTCACATCTTATGAAAAATGGAGTCTATTTTTCCTCTAGCTTTTTTACATAATAAAACATTTGGTCTTGCATTTTCCAGAATAAGCTTTATTGGGCAGGCCTGTGTTTATGAGATGGATGTATTCTTTTGAAAGATACATGAAAAAAAAAAAAAAAAAAACTACGTCAGAAATAAAGCTCGTCCTGAAGGGTCCATAGCTGAAGGATATGTGGCAAATGAGGCTTTAACATTTTGTTCCATGTATTTCAAAGGTGTGGAAGCCAAATTTAATTGTCCAGAACAAATTTCGGATATAGTTTATGTCCCACACCACCATTCAGTGTTTCAATCACAATGTCATCCATTGAGTAAGGGATCTCAAGTGCCTCTCGACGAAAAGACTCAGAACATAGGTGAGTGGTTCATACTGGAGAATTCTTCTGAAATTGAAGTTTATATGGAGTAGGTTAATTTAATTATTTTTAATTTTTATGTTGTTTTGAATGTAACATCTTTCAACTATAATAGTAACACTACGTTAATCAATAATGAACACCTTCGTGAGATCAAACAGAGGGATCAAGCGGGCGGTCATAACCTTTTATACAAAAATAGTTTCGTTCCTGGTTTCACGAGAAGGTAATCTATAACTATAACATTCTTTGTTTTTCGATTGAAATATAAGTTTCTCATTATAATATGTTTTGCTATATTTATATATATATGACTTGCACTAGCTCAGGTCATTAGAGAATGGGGATGAGTTGCTAGCTTTAGCAACTAGGTCCGATCTTTTGGCGTACTCCTATCAAGTATGTATAGTGAATGGGGTTCAATATGTTACACACAATCGAGATCAAAATCATATTACACAAAATAGTGGAGTGTGTGTTGCTGGGACAAAATGTTTTAACTATTATGGACAACCTAAAGAAATATGGGAGGTATCTTATACTGGTGCATATTCAAGTGTATTGTTTCAATGTAAATGATTCAACACAGACCCAAAAAAAAAACAATTACTGGAAATAATGTCACTAGTATAAACATGAGCAGTGAATGGTATAAAGATGAACCGTACATACTTGTTAGCCAAGCGAAACAAGTTTTCTATCTCGATGATCTTCTTAGAGGTCGAGCTTGGAAATTTGTTGAAGAAGTGAATCATAGGCATGTTTGGGATATTTCAGACTGTTCTGATTAGATTGTTGATATTGATGTTGTACATGACACAAACTCATCCAATTTTGTATTGCCTATCAGCAACAATCTAACCAATCAGCAACAATCTAACCAATCAGCAACCTTCATAGGTGCCGTCACTCAACCTTATTCGATTGTTCAAGATGATGATAATTTTATTAATGATGATGAAGATAAAGACTAAGACTAAGACGTAGAAGAAGCAGATGGCGAGGGTGAATTGCTTGTTGATCTTAGTGATGATAACACCAATCCTGTCTCACCAATAGATGTTAATTTGATTAGTGATGACAATGACTATTGTACTTAGTTCTTGTATCTGTGTAAGAAAAACTATATATTTAAAAAAGATTATATATTAGAAATATTGAACGACTTACAGATTTGTTATGCAGTGGATGTTTTTTAATTTTATGTGGTAATTACAACAATATATTCGTAAATAATATATATATATGATTTTCATACTAACAAACAAATTTGGTCATATTTAGTTTAAAGATGTTAGCAGATGTAGCTTCATACCATGGCCGAGATGGTGGTGGTAAAGATCTATTGGATCCTATGACGATCTCAACTAGTTGCGAGTCAGGTATCTTAATGTTTATCCTTTATGTATTTCTAATGATATCTTATTATACAACATGCTAAATTATTTAATTTGCTTATATAAAACAATACAGCAGCCCCACCAAAGAGAAAAGGTCGTGGACCTTTCTTTAGGAAAAAATTAAAAGACAGAAGGAGAGAAGCTGGACATCCACTCCCTATAGTGGTTGACCCCATCACGTACAAGGTGGTGGGAATTGAACATGCTGCTTTTGTCTGCCTTTTGGGGACCCAAGTCACGTCTTTATATCCAAGAAATTACAAGGATTGGGAAAATGTGCCAAAATGGTTTAAGGACAATGTCATTAACAAAGTTAAGGTAAAAATTATAGAATTTACTTTAATAATAATTGTATTATAATTCCAATATTATTAACATGTTTTCTTTTGACTATAGTACTGATATCAAATAGATGGGCGGGATGATTATGACACCCTCATGGAAGGTATCCATGTTGAGATGGCTGAGAGATACCGAGATAGAAAAACTAAGTGGCATGCCCACTTCAAAAAGTTCTACAAATGACCAGATAATTGGGACTAGGTCCTACAGAATCCACCCAAAGATGTCAACAACTATCACTGGAATGAAATTTGTGAGTTTTTCACGACTCCGATGTTTATTGTGCACTCATAGAAGAACAAAATCAACTAAAACCAAATGAAGTACTCTACAACACAAGGCATGAAATCATTAGCAGTCACTCATCATGAAAAAGTAAGTGAAAATATCAACTTAATTAAGCTGTATTAAATTATAAATTCTCTAATATTCTCATTTTATTTATTATTTGAACCTGAACTTCATTGAGGAATGGAAGAAATATCATTGGATGAAAAAGAACAAGAAGTTTGTCAACGTTGATGGTGAAACAAATTATGTAAGTTTAATTTTATTATATGTCAATTCAAATAATTATGTTTTTGTTTTGTTTATAATGTTTTTTTAAAATAGGAAAAGTTGAAGTCAACTCTTGAAGCTCTCAGTAGACAGTTGAGTCTGTTACCGATGATTCTTCCTCGGTCAATCAAATGAAGATACTACATCAAGTTCTTGGTGAAAGGCATGGAGAAGAGCGAGGAGTGGGCCACAAATTAAAGGGTAAAACATCAACTTGTCCCTCCCAATACACTCAGTCTCAGGCTCCACCTCACCAGTCGACTAATGATATACATGAATTGGTTGATATGGTGAAGACCATGAATGCCTAGCTTCAGTACATGTATCATTAGCTTCAATCGGGAAAACCTTCAACTACAAACATCAACAGTTTTAGCATAAGTATGTAGATTCGTCTTTTGAACCTCAAACACCTCACATGTCTCAAGTTTCAGCTTGTCAGGCTTCACTAGGTCATCCCTACATGCATGCCCCATCGTGGCTTTCTCAACATCTGGCTCACCCAAAAATGTATCAATGGTCGATGCCTCCTACTCTTAAGCTTATCCTCCTCATATGAGTGGATCGTCGTCTCAACCTCTGCCTCCTCATATGAGTGGATTGTTGTCTCAACCTCCGCCCTATTCTTATCCATACATGTATGAAGCTGGAGGATCATCGTTACCTCCACAGTATCCGTGGCCGATACCTCCACAAACACCATAACCACCGTAGGCTTGGCAGGAATGAAACAATGGATTTGAGAGATTTGATCTTAATATTAAACAATTGATTTTAATTAATATATGGATACTAGTTTTGTAATCTAAATGAATTATTATTTTTATGTATATTTAATTTGGATATTATTGTTTTTATGTATTAAAAAATATGATTTAAAAAATTTATATTTTATTTGTATAAATAATAATACATGCAAAAATTGTTCTGGCAACGCCATTATTAGGGGCGACTGTGAAAGTATTAGGGGCGAAAATGCTACCCCTAATGTTTGATTATTATGGGTGACTTAGTTTGTCGCCGCTAATCATGAATATCAGGGTCGAATGGGCGACGGTTTAGGGATGACTTCTAGCATTATTAGGGGTGACATCCGTCGCCCCTAATAACACTTTTCCTTGTAGTGTCTGTATAGTTTTGGAGCTATGAATTTTCTAACTTAGATGCTAAATTTTTTTTATTACAAAGATGGTGTTGTTATAGTGGCTTCCAACGGGCCAAACCTTAGGCTATTGGTCAAATTTTCAAATGGGACTTTCAGCATTTCATTATTTAGGAAGAGTACTTAATTTTAGCATTTTGAAACACTCAAATTATAAGCTTTTTGTGATTAATGTGCAAGCTGGTGTGAAAAACTGACTGCTTGAAGAGTGCATGTTTAAACAACATTTTCACAAGTTTAAAATCAATATTTTTAGCTAGTTTTAATTATGTAGACTCTTTTTATATTAATTAAAATCCCTGCAAAAGTTGACTATGAAATACCTCATTAATTGTGAGTTGATTTTTCTAAAATGATTGTCAAATCAAGTTATGTTTTGGCATAATTCACTAGTCAAATCATGTTTTTCTTAAAGTAAATAGAAGACAATTTTCTATGGATTAAGAGTTAAGATTTAAGTGGCTTAAAATATAATGGGGTTTTATATTTTATTGAAAAATATTAAAACAATACTCTTGTGTGAGTTAAGATTTTTTTTTCTCACAAAAATAATTATCACTTAGGACTAAATTTTTTTATTTGGTTAGTTGAGAAAATAAAATCATTTTCACTGATAAAACTTATGTGTTTCTTAATTTACTGAAAATGAACCTTTTTAATCTAAAAGATTAGTAGAATAAAAATTTGTTTTTCAAACTTGGTAATTCTAATTTCAGAACATTTTCCTTTACAATTTTATTTAATTGTGAGATAGTGTTTAATACTTTTATTTTATATGGTAAATAAGAAAGTGATAATGGAAGTTTTCTTTAGGTTTAAGAATGTTGTCTTTTTAAGCAATTGTGAATTTCTTTCCAAATTTTCGGCACCATTATATGTATGCATATTTTTCCAAATAATTTGATAGGGTTGTAAATTTCAAAGGTTTAGTCTAAGCATTTAGATTAAAGAGCAAATGTTTTTAGAGTGTTGAAAATTAGTTAAGTTAATTTCTTCCCTAATTGTTCAACTTAAAGACATAAACTTAATTAATCGAACGCCATAATTAATCCAAGTCACTGTACAAATTCCATTACAATGTTATTTGCGCGAGAAAGCTCATTTCAGGACTCAGGAATCCCGTTTATCTGGTAAGGACGATTGGTAAGACAAGTTATGAGTGATTGGCTACACATGTCAATACATTTGAAAACAAAAGGTTACTTAAGATTGTAGTCCTAAGGAGGTTCACATACTCATAAGTAAAGTAAGCAGTTATGATTATGACACCTGGCTAGCTACCGGTAAATAAGTGTCAAATAAAAAAATCAAATTAGGCTCAAAAATGTGTAACTAGGGATTTAATAAAACAAGGTTGGCTTGAAAGTCTCAAGCGTTCCAAAGAATTGCCTAAATCATTTTCCTAAGCATGCATCATCTAGGATTTCGTCTCAAATAGCAAGCAAACAAGTTCTAGAATAACAAGCATGCATCATTTTCATAATTTTATTTCATTTTCAAAATTTAGCAAGCATAAAAATTGTTCAATTATTAAAAATCATGATTAAGCTCTCAATTATTTAAGTGGACTCATGTAAACATGGTAAAAAATATTCAACCAAGCACACAAATTTTTATAGCTTCATTCTCATTCAATTTATACAACACATCATTCAATCATATTATCATTGGCTAATCATTGTCAACTTGATTCAACTAACACTCTAAAAAACCTAGATAAAACATAACAAGCACAACATAACACAATACAAATAATAAAATAACATAACATATACAAAACAATAGTAGTAGTAGTAGTGAATTTTAGTTTTCGTGGATATTGGTCAAAGTTGGGATTTAGTTGGAAACTCATAGAAATAGTTATGAATTTTATAAGTTTAACCTATGGTTTAGAAATATTAGTCCTAAGAATATTATTTATTATAACCTAAGGTTTAGATAGAATTAATAAGAATGTGACACTTGTCACATGTACGTTTATTAAGAAATTAAGGATTTTGATGAATAGTTTAATTAAAAGAAAGATCTAGAAGCTCTAGAACCCTCCAGTATCTATTAGGATTAGGTTTTACTCAGTCAAATTAGTTTTAACAAAATTCAATTATTCTGAAATGTGTAAAAACGTGTTTGAAATATCAGTGTATGCCGATATATCGCAGCTATAAGGGCTGATATATCGCCTATGATTGATACAGAAAACACTTCGAATTCACACGAATGAAACCACGGACCCTCGGGATCATGGTAGGGGCGATATATTGGCTCCACAACCCATTTTTGAGTTTTCGTAGAAATCTGAACTAGAAACCACCCTCAACAACCTTGACTCGTTCTTGAACATTTTTGACCGAGTTCTGGGCATTTATTGAACAGATAATTCCAATTTATTCATCTTTTAATCATTTTTTATTCATTGAAATGGGAGTTAGTTTCACTCCTTGAACTCTATAAATAGGACCCTTCACTCAGCCATTTTATTCATCATTCAAGCACAGTTCAGAGCCTCCAAGCTACAAAGTTCATTCTGGAAAGAAACACTAGGGTTTTGGGGTTAAAGCTTTCAAATTTAAAGCTTTTATAAACACTTGGGAAGTAAGTTTTTGTGTGATTTCGGTGTTCGAGGTATAGATTGAGGTTCTAAGCTATCCAAGGTATTCATTATCTTCATATTTAGTTCACTATAATTTTTATTAATCTTTCATTTTCTTCAAGTCTTAACTTGTGATAGTGACTTTTGGTTAGGTGTTCAATCCCTTTGAAACATAAGGTTTTCGGTAAGTTCTTATCTCAATGGTTTAGATCTTCTCTTCAACTTCATTTCTTTAGAAACTTATGGTTTCTTTATGTTTGGTTTTAAGAGTTTCATTCCCGCTCTTTTCTCCAATATTCTGGTTTTTGGTAAGGAAAATTAGGTAGTTTAGTATTATGACCTAGTTTACGTAGTTTATGATATAATTTATGTTTGTATGACCTAACATTTCAGGTACAATAAAGGGGTAAGTGTGTCTAGACCTAAGGTGTCCATTGTTGTATGACGGACTATGTCCGGTAGGCTCAGCTGCCAAAACTATATGACGGACCTAAGTGATGTTCGGTGTATGACAGACTTATGTCCGGGGCTTAAATGCCACCCCTGTATAAATACTTATCTTTTTATTATATCTGACTTGTTATTATGACCCATAGTTATGATTATGATTATGACTTATGACTTATAGTTACGATTATGATTATGACTTATGACCCATTGTTATGATTATGAGTATGACTTATGACCTATGACTTATGATTTAGAGTATGATTTATGATTTATGACATAGATTATGATGTAGAATAATGACTTAAGCTATGATATGACCTAGAGGTTTGTGTTTGTATGACTTTTGTGAATTTATGTTATGACTAACCCTTGTTTGTATTTTCCTTACTGGGCTTAGAAGCTCACTCCTTATGATGTTGTTATTTTAGGAAATTAAGGATAGAAAGGCCGGTGGCGAGTGGGATCTAAGAGCTTCGTGATGTACTCGTGGGGACCATATAGTCGAGGAAGATCAAGCGGGCCTATTTTTATAAAAGCGTGTTATTTTAAAGTTTTACTTAAATATTGCTCATTTTTATGTTAAAGACAATTATTTTATTTTTTTTGTAAAACTATGGATCCTTGTATTTATTTTCAAGTTTTTATTCAATAAAAGAGAAATATTTATGATTATGACCCAACGCTGTGTTCTCGATAATCTATGAGAAATTAGGGCGTTACGTTATATAAAAGGTAAGGAAAAGAAACTTACCTGACACCTTAGACTACTTAACATAATAAGGATTGAGATGGTGAATTGAAAATGGGGAAAGAAAATTTTTGGGTTATTCCATAGTTCATTCTGTCAGAGCCTGAAGTAGCGTTGTAACTCAAATTAGTCTCATATTTAATAGAAATTAAAATCAAATAAAAATAAATACTCAAAATACTAAAATTAAAGTGTTCATAATTTAAAACTTAAGTAAAACTAATAAAAAGAATGCAAATAAAAGATTGGAATGCCTCCAAATGTGCTGCCCCATCGTAGTGATATTCAATGCTATTCTCCTTAGGTTTCAAATATAAAATTATTCATCGATACATTAATAAGTGTTTGATGCCCATAATAAGCGTCATACAAGACAACTTGAAGGTTGTCATTGTGAATGCCCTCAAGCTTGGCTAGATTTTGAATTGATGAGCTCCAATGTTCAACTTGACTTTCTTTGGAAATATAAGCATGATGGATTCCAATGAATGATGCTAATGGAGGTGGAGATGGTGGATTCAACCTTTCTTCTCTACTTTGCTCAAACAATGTATCCACATCTTGGGTAAAGATAACATTCAACATTATTATTCTCTCTTCCTTTTCTTAGTTACTTTGGATTAAAGAAGGCTCCATTTGATGTTCAAATTCTTCCTTTGGTAGCACCATATCCTTACCACTCCCCAAATTGACCTCCTCACTTTGTTCTTTCCCCTTTGAATTTTCCAAATTCCTCAAGGATGAATCTTGGCTTTGAATTAAGACGTCATTTTTATCCATATACTCCATCATCAATACCTCCAGTGAACTTGATTGATTCGCTTGGTGAGGTTTCTCTTCTATAATGACTTCTTGAAAATTATCTCAATTTTCCTCATTTGGTCCTTGAGTGCAAATGTTATAGGTTGGCTCCATGTTGTTACAATTGTTCTCCCACCCTTGGTTGGTCATTGAACAATTCTAATACCACCATTCATTGTATTTATCCATGTCTTCCAACATCCAACGGGCTTCATCCATGGATACATGGTAAGAATTGGTAGTACCATCTCCTTTTTCTACCCATTCTCTTGCTTCGACGTTCAACCCATTCAGGAAGACCTCTAATTGACACTCTCTGGACAAACCATGGTATGGGAACCTCATTAGCAAAACTTTGTATCTCCAACATGCCTTGTATAAAGGCTCCAATTCAAGTTGAACAAAATTCATGAGGACTTGCATATGAGACATCTTAAGTTCCTCGCAAGAAAAACAACAAACATAGAAAAAAAAAGGAAAAGAAAAAAAATGAACATAAAAAATATATAAGCCAAATTAGAATTAAGAATAAATTATATTTGATATTGATTAAATAGTCCCCAGCAATGGCTCCAAAAACTTGATCGGTAAAATAACACACGCAAGTATACATGGTCGTGACAAGTAATAATTTTCCGTAAGAACGGGATCGTCCCACAGAGACTACTATTCAAGTAACAATAATTTACTCTTGATTTCTATTTGACTATTGAAATTTAGATTAATTAATAAACTAGTTATAAAAACTAAAGTAAACAAAACATTAATAATGAGTAATTCAAGAATAGAGACCTAGGTATTAATTTCATCAACTAATTCACTTGTCAATTTAACTATTTCAGCACAATTCAATCTTCTAATTCTATCTTAATAGTGGATTATCAAAGGCAATCTTAATTCTTTATCAAGATAAAAAGACATAAACCTATATGCAAATCTTCTACGTATATGTGATAGATTTTAACACATAAAAGGCATTAAACATCATAACCCTAAAAACTACACAAATCATCATAACGTATATGTGTAAGCTCGAATGTGACAACATCGTCAGCATCTACTTGTTCCGAGCATAAACGATGCTGGGCGGCAATCTCATGATCGACTGATAGTCTCATCAAGTTCAACAACAACTACTAATCTCAAATATTTAATGAATCCCATATTCGGGTTAATCGGTTACGTGTGAACATGTTTATTGTTATACGATCCCAATATTTAAGGGATATCATTTAATCTGTTATCCGATCCCATTTTTCATGGGATTTTTTCATGTATGAAGGAAATAATGCATTAAATAGCATTATATTAATTGATTTACAAAATATCTTCCCAAAATATGTGGGAATGAATTCTGCAACCTTCTCTATAAATAGAGAAGGAAGCATCATTTGTAAAGGGCCGAAAAACTGATTACTGAGAGAATACTCTGGGCAACTATTCCCTGAAAAGTTTCCAAAAATCTCCCAAGTCTTAATAATATAGACTCGTGGACTAGGAAAAGTTAACTGCTGACCCACGTAAAAATCCTCCCGTGTTATTTTTTGTTCATTTGCTCAAATATTTTCTTGTTTAATTGCTCTCCTATTTAAGTTGACAAAAAACAGCGTCAATATTTTGGTGCTTTCATTGAGAGCTATTAAACAGTACGTGAGTGAGTCTGTTTAGTCAATAAGCCTCTCGGATTAGCAATGGCTGCAAATGATTCCAATATCCCCGAGGAGGAAATTTTAGATGAAACTGAGTACTCCCGGCGTCCTGGAAAGCAACCTATGGTGAATTATGACCCCAATGAGAGGAGTGGTTCATCCAAATCTCCGGGACCACCTGCTCCCAGGGACGATGAGGACATGTACTATAATCCTGAATGATACGTCCCAATAGTGGAACTCAAAAATCGCCAACTGCTAAAGCAGTTGGCAGAAGCTAAAAAATGCAACAAAGAGCTAGGTAGGCTAGCCGCTGAAGCGCAGACGACTCAAGCCTCGCCTCAACAAGATGCCCGGGCTCCACCTCCAAGGGATGTTCATGTTCCACCACGTAGGCCTCGGGGGCGGCCGCACAAAAATGCAGCCACACGAAGAGCGGAGCCACCTCCGCCACCAGCAGAGCAGCCTGCTCCGCTGAGACCTCGGAGAAGTACTCGGGCTAGAGGTCCTGCTAGCCCCACTGCGAAGACACCAGCCAGAGTAGGGAATAACCGAGCCCCCTCAGAGACTTGGACCCAAAATCCTAGTACTGCGCAGAAAGGTGCAGAACCTGAGCGAGGAAACTCAGGGCCTTCTAGGCCCCGTAATGGATGGCAGCCACCATCGCCAATAAGGGACCCCTCACCAACTCAGAGGAATACACAACCGACCTATGGTGATAAGGAAAGGCGAGTTTGGCGAAGGCGTGGAAATGGGGAAACAGCAAGAGAGCATAGGGGTCTCTAACCCACGAGAATCCAAATGTCTCGATCTTACACTATTGAGACGAGGCAACCAGCAAAAAACCCATCTCGAAACAACCATGCAATGAGCCATGTCAGTGAAGGCTCGGGTGACACTAGATCGATTAATATATATGACCAGGAAGCAAGGAACACTGTAAATCGAGGAAATCGCCCAGATTTGCGGGAACATCTGAACCATAATCGGGGGCGTTATAACCCATTGAATCCAGATCTGAGAGACCATCTCAATGGGCGTAAGGCAGGGAACCAGAGTTGTAATCAACGATAACCAGTTCACGCCGATATAAGTCAGACCCCCCATAGATCCAGTCCAAGAAAGGATTGAACAGTTGGAAAGAGCATCCAGGTTCTTACAAAATGAACAAGGTTGGGAACGGGGCGAAGAGTTCGATGAAGAACTCGAGCCCTTCACCCCGCATATTTCTAGCACCCCGTTTCCTCAGGGATTCAGAATTCCTCATGTCCCACCATTTGACGGGAATTCGGACCCGTATAGTCATTTAAGTACATTCAACACAATCATGCAAGCCAGTAATGTGGCCTACGAGCTCAGATGCATGCTGTTCCCAGCCTCGCTCACGGGACCAGCAAAAAATTGGTTCGAAAATTATAAAAGGCATTCGATTGCCTCTTGGGATCAACTATCACGGGATTTCAAGAAGCAATTAAAGGCCATGGTCGGTGTTAGGCCCGAGGCATATGCCTTGACCAATGTCCGACAACAGCCGAATGAATCACTAAAAAGTTACCTCACTAGATTTAATTTGGAAGTCGCTCAAGCTTGTGACATAGATGACATTGACCATTTAATAGCTGTAAGAGCTGGAGTAATGCCTGGAAGCCCTCTCTGGGAAGATTTGCAAAAGAAGCTTGTAAGATCCTTAACTGAGTTCAATTGACGAGCTCAGAGGTTTGTTAATGTAGAAGAGGCGAGGTCAGTATTGAATATGACCTCTTAGCCCGTAACTACAACAACAAATGCAAACTCTGCCTCAACCTCGGTGGATCCAACGACCTCAAAACCCCCTGGGGACAACCCTTCGAAAAGGAAGAAGAATGAAGGGAATAACCCCAAGGCGCAAGAGGGAAAGATACTTCTCCGTATATAAGGTGTATATCGAGCTCAATGAGTCTCGGGAGAATATCTACCTAGCTAATGAAAACTAGGTCCCTTTCAGACGACCTAACCCCATAAGAAAACCAAAAGGCAAAACGAGACTCCAGCAAGTACTGCAGATTCCACAGAGATATCGAACTTACAACTGATGAATGCAGGCAATTGAAAGATGAAATCGAAGGCCTGATCTCGAGAGGATATTTCAGGCAGTACGTGAGGAATCAAAACCCCAATCAGATTCCACCAGCCAGAGGGCAGCACCACCACCACCTGCCCAGAACAGCAACTCCTGAGCACGGGAAGACGAACGACCCCCTCCAATTGATGGAGAATATGTCATAAACATCTCGGGGGGACCACATATTGCAGGGCTGGGCGGGAATGCCCATAAAAGATATGTGAACGAGCTGAAAACTGGTGATGGGTCTCCCTACGAACCCGAACCCAGAGCTCTAAAACAGCAAATGGTTGAATCTCAACCCATAACTTTCGCTGAAGATGACGCATCCCATGTGCAGTTCCCTCATAATGATCCGTTGGTCATAACCCTTCAGCTCGCGAACAAGAGGGTACAACGAGTTCTAATTGATAACGGGAGATCAGTGAATATCCTCTACAAAGCCACTTTAGAAAAGATGGGACTTGCGCTTCGCGACCTTAAAGTGTGTGCAACTACATTGTATAGATTTTTAGGAGAAGGGATTGCCTGTATGGGATCCATCGAACTCCCTGTAACCTTGGGAGACTACCCAGTCTCGATAACCAAGATGATGGAGTTCGTAGTGGTGGATCTCCCATCAACCTATAACGTACTGCTCGGGAGACCCGCTCTAGTAGGGCTGGGGGCAGTTTCGTCCGATAGGCACCTGGCCATCAAGTTCCCGACTTCTAGTGGCATCGGGACGCTGAAAAGAGACCAGCTCGCGGGAAGGGAATGCTACAGCATTTCCGTAAGAGGGAAGAAGCATACAAGTGCACAAACACTTGTAGTAATTCAGAATAAGGATGAGACAGTCTTCAAAATAGACGAAGAGATCGATCCAAGAATAAAAGAAAGGGCTGATCTCGAGCCACTGGAAGAGCTCGAAGAGATTGATCCCCAAAAAACAATGAAGGTTGGAAAAAACCTTTCAGAAAAAACAAAGTAGTAATTAATTTGCTTCTTGAGGAAGAACTAGGATGTTTTCGCATGGTCGCATTCGGACATGGTAGCGATAAGTCCGAATGTGGTAAGCCACGCCCTTAACATTGATAAGAACTTCCCCCCGAAGCAACAAAAACGAAGACTCCTGGACGATGACAAGAAGAAAGCCCTGAAGGAAGACGTCGACAGGTTGAAGGTAAATTGATTTATACGAGATGCCTTCTACCCTGATCGGGTCGCTAACCCGATTCTAGTTCCAAAACCTAACGGAACATGGAAAACTTGTATTGATTACTCTGACCTCAATAAGGCATGTCCTAAGGACTGCTTTCCTTTACCTCGGATCAACCAGCTCGTAGATGCCACAGCCAGGCACAGACTTATGTCATTCATGGATGCTTATTCTGGATATAACTAGATTGCCATGCATGCCCCGAACCAAGAGCATACAAGTTTTGTGACAGATAAAGGGCTATACTGTTACAATGTCATGCCTTTCGGGCTTAAGAATGCTGGAGACACATATCAAAGGCTCGTAAACATGACGTTCTCCGAGCAGATAGGTAATAACATGGAGGTGTATGTTGATGATATGTTGGTCAAATTTAAACATAAAAATAACCATGTGGATGACGTCGAAGAATGCTTCGCCGTGCTACGAAAGTACAGCATGAAACTCAACCCCCAGAAATGCTCCTTTGGAGTATCGTCAGGGAAGTTCCTGCGCTTCATTGTGAACGTGAGGGGAATAGAGGTTAATCCTAACAAGATTCATGCGTTAATTGACATGCCCTCACCTCAAAAACATAAAGATGTCCAAAGTTTGACTGGACGAATGGCGGCATTAAGTAGGCTTATCTCAAAATCTACGAACCGTTGTCTTCCATTTCTCAACCTTCTAAGAGGGGACAAAAAATTCGAATGGACAGAGGAATGCGAGTTGGCATTTCAGGAGCTCAAGAAGCATCTCGCGGAACCTCCCATCTTGTCAAAACCTATCACAGGAGAAACATTATACCTATATCTCACCATAACTGAGCACACCATCAGCGCCGTACTCGTCCAAGAAGACCAGAAGGTACAAAAGCCAGTATACTATGTCAGCAAAAGGTTACTGGGGGCTGAATCAAGATACCTCTTAATGGAGAAATGGGATCTCAGCCTAATCCACTCATCTCGAAAGCTTCAACCTTACTTTCAAGCACACCCCATCCACGTGCTGACTAACCAACCACTACAACAAGTCTTGTCGAAGCTAGAAGCCTCGGGTCGATTATTAAAATGGGCTGTTGAGCTCGGACAATTCGAGATCACTTATCATCTGAGAACAACCATAAAAGAGCAGGCTTTGGCAGACTTCATAGTGGAATGTACTGGAATGACTGACAACGAAGTTATAACCCCAGCCCGCGAGCTGTGGAAACTTTATGTCAATGGATCTTCCAATAAAAATGGATCGAGGGCCGGAATTATATTGATCACTCCAATTGGAAGCTGATTTCACTCCGCCTTGAGGTTTGCCTTTGAAGCATCTAACAACGAGGCTGAGTATGAAGCTCTATTGGCCGGAATTCGAATAGCCAAGGAGCTCAAGGCCAAAGCAATACATTGTTATAGTGATTCGCAGTTGGTGGTCAACCAAATCCTAGGGGAATATTAGGCTCGTGGCATAAGGATGGTCGCATAATTAGAAAAAGCAAAAACAACACTCAAAATTTTGAGTTCTATACAATAGAGCAGGTTCCCCGAGAACAAAATTCGAATGCAGAAGCCCTAGCCAGGCTCGCCACATCCACTGAGGTCGATGAGCTGAATGTTGTGCCAATCGAGCATCTGTCGACACCCAGTATAAGTGAGCCTGAACAGGAAGATGTCTGCATGATTAACTCCGAGCCAACTTGGATGACCCCAATAGTTAATTACCTTGAAACTGACATTCTCCAAGTAGAACGGAACAAGGCTCGGAAATTGATGTATCAGATTCCCAGATGCACTATTATGGAAGGAAGGCTATATTGAAGAGGATACTTTATGCCACTACTCCAATGTGTGACTCCATCCGAGGCCAAGAAGATCCTAGAATAGATACATGAAGGATTTTTTGGGGACCACACTGGGGGGCATAGCCTATCAAAGAAAATTATACGCCAAGGATACTTCTGGCCCACTGTCAAAGCAGATGCATTTTAGTATGTCAAGAAATGCGATAAGTGTCAGCGGTTCACTACAATCCCGCGAGCTCCGCCTTCTAAGCTAACTATGATGACCTCCCCATGGCCATTCGCGGTTTGGGGAATTGATCTCATAGGCTCGTTGCCAACTGGCAAAGGGAAAGTTAAGTATGCAGTGGTCGCGGTTGACTATTTTACAAAATGGACCAAGGCCGAACCTTTGGCAACAATTACCTCGAAAAAAGTCTTGGACTTTGTGGTAAAAAACATCATCTGCCTATATGGGATGCCAAGAAAAATAGTATCCCATAACGGTACTCATTTCGACAGTGACTTGTTCACCAATTTTTGTGAGAAAAATGGGATGATGAAGAGCTTCTCCTCTGTCGCCCATCCCCAGGAAAATGGCCCAGTCGAAGCTGTAAATAAAACTCTTAAGAGTTCTATGAAGAAGAAATTGGAAGAAGCTAAGGGAAAATGGCCCGAAGAATTGCCCCAAGTTCTATGGGCATATCAAACTACGGGTCGCACTTCAACAGGGCATACCCCTTTTTCTCTGTCATATGGATACGAGGCCATGTTACCAATCGAGGTCGAAGTACCCACCATTTGTAGCCAGGCTTATGATCAAGCCTCGAACCAATCCTAGCTCGAACTAAGTTTGGATCTGATTGAAGAAAGACGAGACGAAGCTCAACTGAAGAATGCATCATATCAACAGCGAGCTACCCGATACTTCAACAAAAAGGTTTGGGACAGAAAATTCAGATTGGGAGAGTTGGTATAGAGGCGAGTGTTCTTGGCTACGCAGGACCCAGCCACTGGCATGCTCAGGCCTAATTGGGAAGGACCTTATCAAATTGAATCAGTTATTCGACCTGGCCTCTATAAATTGGCAAGACTAAATGGAGAATTGGTACCACAAGCATGGAATGGCGAACATCTGCAACCTTACTATCAATAGTGTAGGAATGATGTTTCCTATAACCAACCTAGTTTACCTTTACAAAATTTATGTTAATAGATTGTTCAATTCTAAATGAAGTTCGTTTTTCGTTTCAATATGTTGTATTTTTTGCAAACTCTCTTAATTTAATAACCTATGATCACACTCATAGGATATTAAGGGGGCATCAGTGGTACATATACCTTAAGTTTTAAAAAAATAACTCAAAAATATCATATGCGAAAACAAGCAAACGTCTGGACCATTAACCAGATTATTAAAAATAAAGTGTTTGGATATAACCAAATACGCGAGCTTAGATAATTTGGACATAACTAGATTATTAAAAATAAAGTATTTGGATATAACCAAATGCGCGAGCTTATATAGTTTGGACAAAACCAGATTATCAAAAATAATAAAGTGTTTGGATATAACCAAATGCACAAGCTTAGATAATTTGGACATAACCAAATTATTAAAAATAAAGTGTTTGGATGTAACCAAATGCACGAGCTTAAATAGTTTGGACGAAACCAGATTATCAAAAATAATAAAGTGTTTGGATATAACCAATTGTGCAAGCTTAAATAGTTTGGACGAAACCAGATTATTAAAATTAAAAGTGCATGGATTGCAAACAAGTCACGAGCTAAAAAAGTTTGGAACAAACCAGCTAAAACTAATCGACAGAAAGATGGGATATAAATAAATCCACTTCAAATTAAGTCGAGATCGAGGTTCGAATATCTTTCAAAAAGATAGTTTCGACCTCATAACTTCAGGGAGCTACCCAAGGACGAGGAAAAGTAACTAGAAAAGCAGGATATAACTAAACTATCTACCTTACACGCCATATAAGTACTTTTAAGTACATGATAAAAGTAAGTTTCGACCTTGACAAATAACAAGATCTGACACGGATATATAGAGCAAACTATGCAACAATGCATAGAGACTCGAGCTTAAATCCAACATGTGTTTGAATGATAAACAGACATAAAGGCAAACTTTTAATAAAAATTGCTTAAAATATTTCGATTTAAGAGATGTAAAGCAAAAATATTAAAGTAAAGTCAAATATGGTAATATAAATATCATAAGAAAATAGCTCTTTTATGAGCTATAAATTGTCTTAGCCCCAAGGGCATGAAAACAAAAGACATAAACTATTACAAATGCCTCAGAGGGACGCAGCCCAGGATCGAAATTTAGGAGGCGGGAGCACCCTCCATAGCCTTCTCAGCATCCTCCTTGTCCTTTTCAGCATCCTCTTGAGCAGCCTCCTCTGTTTCCAGCTGAGCTTGCCATTTGGCTAGAAGTCCATCCTCAAAAGAGCTAGGAAGCTAGTGTCGATATCGGCATTGCTGGCCCAGATCCTGTACATGGCCAGGTCAACCACCTGATCCTTCCTCTCCTTGAACTCTTCAAGAAGACGAGCCTTCTCTCCCTCCATTATCTTGAAGGTGGCCTTTTTCTCCTCCTCGAGCCTGGCATTCTACTTTTCAAGCTCCTCGAGCCTGGCATTCTTCTTTTCAAGCTCCTCGACCCTGGGCTTCATCTGCTCGACCTCAGCCTCTAGCTTCGATTTTGCAGCCTTAAACTCGTCAGTGAGCTTGTGCTGGAGATCCTTCGACTCCTGAGCATAAGAAATGCTCACGTGGACCTCGTTGTTCAGCTTGTAGTTTAGCTGAGCAAACGCGGTAAGAGACTAGCACACAAACGAATCAAGTTATAGCATACTCTAAGAAAGATTCCAACAAATAATCAAGTAAGAAAAGCTATCGCGGAGGCGAGCTTGATACTTTTGTCATAAAGGACGTTGCAGTTCCGAGCATTGACCAAAAACTGCCACTGAGGAGCCTCAAAATTACTGATTCTTTGGCCTACCCAAGACAGGACGTCGGAGCTGAGGGTGGCACTGTGATCCCCGGCAGCCTTGTCGACGACATACTCACCAACATAAGTAGAAATCGACAGCAGGCGCTCCCTGGAGGTTTCTGATTTCTTCGGAGCTGGGCCGAGTGTTGGAAGGATCTTGATAGCAGGAGGCAAAGGAGGAGCATCTGTTGTGGAAGCATCAACCTAGGAAGTAGGGTCCGCTACCAGGTTCGGAATAGTAGGAGCTGGGGGAGGAGTCACCTCGGTCCTTTTAGGGACCTTGGCCGGCCGACCAGACCTTTGCGAGGCTCTCGGACGCTTGCTTTGCTTGGCCCCTACACCACTGGCAAGCGTTTTCTCAAGGTCGGAGTCCATAGTGCCTGCGCAGTCGAATCACATTAAAAAACAATTTCAAGACACTAAAATTTGCATAATGTAGACAGTTAAAGGAATTAAAGACAAGTGACAATGAACCTAACTGGAACTTTCCCCTGAGCTCGTACTCAGTGACCACGTAATTCCCCTATCTTCGGAAGAAGTAGGGGCAGTCCCTTCCCTATATGTGGAAGTCAACCTCGAAAGGTCCCTATAGTTATTCGTCCAGTATTGGATGACTAGTCAGTCCCAAACTTCATACAAACTATACATTGTGTTGTACTTCCCTAGCCAGCTATCAAACTTATGGACCTTATCATCTACCCAAGACCATACTGTAATGACCCAACTACTCTAGACCTTGGACCATTAACGAAAACTATACATAAACATTAATTCTTAATAACACTTACAAGTGATAAGATCATAACTTTATTAAAACTTGAAAAAAACAAAGGTCAAACTTACATAAAATTTAAGTTAGGATATGGGATCCCATTGTTTTAAAATCAAAACATGACATAATGATAATTAAAAAGAGATTACATTATAAAATGCAAAAAAATACATATAAAAACCATAAGAAACAAAAAACTACATCCTCGAATCGAAACTCTCGGCTCTTTGAATCCATTCCGCCTCAATAAACATTCCCCAAGCTTCCAAGAACCTTTCCCGCCACTAAAACTATTTTCCTGCACATATAAACAAAAAGGAGTGAGCCTAATGCCCAGCAAGGAAAATCTAACACATAGTCCATAGACATAAATTTCATAAGAAACATAAAACATATCATAACACTTATGTCACATACATACTATAATGGCCATTATTACTTGGGGTCCCATAAACTAAGCAAGTCATATGCCCATTAGATTAGTGGGGTCTTGCTAGCTAAGCAAGTCATATGCCCATAATCTATTTGGGGCTTGTTAGTCATATAGGTCACATGCCCAAGTCTACAATCATACTTAACATAACATATTACATAACATAAAATCATAAGATAACATATAAAAGCATATAACACATAAATCCTATCCTATTTTCCTTACCAAAATAACCGGGATATGGGAACTGATTTGGGACCTTGGAACACTCCTAAAAACCATTTATAATATGGTGAGTATATTGAAGAAAAGGGATGAAAGTGAAAAAGGGACTATGCTATCAAAATATACTTACCAAAAACCTTGTGCTTAAGAACTTGGATTTCCTAACCAAGAATAAGAATAAGGTTAGAATGAGTAGAAGACTATGAGAATTTTTAAAGAACATAATACAGAAATGGACTAGAGTTTGGAAATACCTTGAAGACTTATATGACCAATCTAAACCTTGAACCGAAATGTGAATAAACCTTACTTCCCACATTGTTTGATAAGCTTATAATGGTCAAGCTTATAATTCCCAAGCCAAGTGTTTACACTCTCACACTCACCTAGCAACTTGCAGCCTCTGAACTTAGAGTAATAGATGAATAAATGGCTGGGTACTAGGTCCTATTTATAGAGTTTAGGAATGAAAAGATCTTCATTTAACTTGAATAAAAATAATGGCTTTTAAGTGAAAATAATTTGAATTATCGTTCAGCAGAGGCTGAAGACTCGTTCAAACAGATGCTGGACTCATCAAGAGGTTGAAGGTTTGAATGGAGAACGTTTTTGAAAACTTTCAAAATATGCTGAGAGGGGCGATATATCGCCCCCTGTAGGCGATATATCGCCTTGGCCAGTATGCCCGAGGAAATCGTGCAACGTTTCGTGTTTTTCGTATCTTCGTGCTGCGATATATCGCCCCCTATAGCTGCGATATATCGGCATACGCTGATTATTTAAACACGAAATTACACATTTTTAGCTTAATTTAAATTGAGTAAACAGCCTTGACTAAGCCCTCTAACGTTTTCAAAGCTGCTGACTGGCCTTAGAGTATTCAAATTTTAACCTTAATAAATTTAATCCTCAAAATACTTAATCATTAATAAACCCATACATAACATGTGCTATTATCTAATTTGTTCTTATCTAAACCTTATAGTATAATAAATATTATCCTCAATATCAGTCATATTAATCAAACCTTAGGTTAAAATTAATATTCCTAAACTATAGGTTAAACTTAGAAAATCTACAAGTACTACTATAAGTGTCCAAATAAATCCCGGTCTGAACCAAAAATCCACAGTCATAAAGATAATACTATTATTACTATTATACAACTATCCAACTTAGCTAAGTAAAGTTCTTGGACTCTACACATACATAAAAATTATCCCTATCATCTGGGCATAAGATCAAAGTGTCGAGTTTATGCTTAAGTAGCGAAGGAGACCATAAATCCGAGCTAAGGATGGCCGTACCTCTTTCACTCGCACTTGAGGCCTCATCATTGGAATCGTTCCCCGAGCACGGACTCCTAGGGCGGTGAGCTGGGGATCGTGCCTTATAGCTTCACCTCGGGGGAAGGCTGCCGGTTGGAAGAGGCACAAACTCCCACTTGGTATACTTCTTGATGGCCCTATCATCAGTGGATTGATCCTTCCCCAGGAAACCACAGGCTCAAAGATTATCTTCATGAAGAAGATAAGATAGGGAACGCCTACCATAAGGGAGTTGAAGCAAAGTTTCCTTGTGCTCCTTCATCTCATCCGTGGGAGTAGGGCGGTGATAGTTGGATGGAGAATTGAATATATTATGAGTGGTTCGAGCTTAAACAAAAGTAGAGCATGAAAAGAGAAAAGATCGTATACTTACGGATTCGCCTGAACGAATAATATCTGGAAGGAGCCAGGTCGTCCGTCCAAAAGAGAGCCAGCTTGAAGTTGGGAGGATGGTTGGGCATATCCTCGAAGATCTTCTTCTTTCTGGGATAGCTCGAGAGGTAGTAGAAGTTGCCTCCTCCCCGAGCTCGAGATGGGTTGCTGTTCAAGCAAAAAAGATACAAGATCTCTTTTGGTTAAGGTCCTTCCCACTTTAGCTCGTGGTAAAGCGACCTCAGGGCTGACAAGACCCTGTATGAGTTGGTCTGGAGTTGGAAGGGCGCGAGCCCAACAAAATCCAGAAAGTCCTTAATAAAGGACTTCAAGGGAAATAAAGCCCCTGCCCTCATGTGCTCGTGGGTCCAGGCCTTGACCTTCAACTTATAGTCGGGATTGCCATTTCCTGGAGCGTAACAGCTACGCTCGTTGAAGGTCGAGGCTCGACACCTTAGCGAGCCTGGAAATCCTAGGTCGTGGCGAGCTAGGATGTCTTTTATCTGCCCCAATGAAGAGACTAAGCTCCAATAATTCCCGGCCTTGAAAATTCTCCCCTCGAGGTGGGAATGGATGTTGGTTGCGAGGTGGATGGGTGATTTGCTGATTCTTTCATCAATGAAAATTTGAGTTCGCCCGGTTTGAATGCGACTGTCACTTTAAGAGTAGGATCGAAAGGAATTGGTCTGGCCTCGGGGTCCGGGTCTGGATAGATTGCGACCCTAAATTTCTTCCTCTTTCTATCTTCGACCATGTCGATCTGGCATCGAAAATGAGCTCGAGTATCCTCTTGCTCACACTTCAATTCATGCTCACGAATCAGTCGTTGATTCCAAGTAAAGGGTGACTCTGGGCTCGGAATTTTTGGTGAATAAGGAATCGCAAGTATTGACCCCGACCGCTTTTCCAAATTCTACGACATCTAGCAAGAAAGAACAAGGGTGAGGGCCAGAAGAACAAGAGATTAAGGATAAAAATCAAGATGGTCTGAGCTCGAATGCCCGAGATCATGGAACAAGCTCGATCAAAAGAACAAGATTAGGCTCGGAGCGTGTATTCCACGTAAAGGGGGAAAAATGGATTTATTTTTTAGAATCCTTGATTTTCATGGAAAAAGTTGGTGGTTACTCAAAAAAGTGATAATTTTGGAAAACGTGCAATTTGAAAACCCTAATTCTATACTGCGTTTCTTGGTCTACAGGATATGATATCTGAAAATCTAAATAACCCAACAAAAGCCATATTTGCACTTTTTATGCAAAATCTGGGCTTGGAAATCCATAACACCAGATGAGCCTAAGAACTACACGATATTGACTAAAGCATTCTAGTACAAAACTAGTAAATATGCCTAAATGCAACAACATAAACATGCATGGAAAAACAAAGTATATACACGAATATATGGGGTCAAGAATAGATACTTACACAATGTAGATGGTGGGTACAGAGAAATGGATGACCGAAGGAGAGGTTATAAAAACGATCCCACGGAGTCAAACAGGCCAACATGCCTCGGCTTGGAGAACATACAAGAGTAGAACGAGTTTTGAGTTCTGGTTTTTTGTTCTTCTCTTTTCTCTGAAAACTCGAAAGCGTAAAATTGAAATGAAGAAGACAATGGGTGTATTTATAGGCCATAAAAGAATTTCAAACGACAAGTTAATCTAGACCGTTGGATGAGTTTGGTATTTGATCAAACGAACGGATATAGGCGTGAAAATGGCGGCAAAAAGGTGGCAGATGAGAAGACGTGGGCATGGTGCAAACATACTCGAGTACTCTGATCATCCAATATCTGCCTGACGTGTGTCCACACTCGAGTGCAGTTGACGGTACAGTTTCCAAGAAGGGCAGTTCAAAAGTCTCCCTTTCATGGGATTTGAACTGATACTTTTGAGGGGGCAAAATGTTACACCTAGATTACGAGATAAGAAGTTATGACCCCGAAAAACTGGGCTTGTCAGGTGTGAGCTTGAAATATATGTGGATGCCATATGATTCTACAGTCGGACTTCTTTGAAGTAAACAATGACCTCAAGGATGTGTAGTCTCGAATATTCTCTAAACTCGCAATGGCATGGTATGACACTTGAATCTATTTTTCATTGATTTCCTTCAAGCGAGATGGCTCGAGCTCGGGAAGTGCAAGCTCGAATGTGACAACATCGTCAGCATCTACTTGTTCCGAACATAATCGAAGCTGGGCGGCGACCTCATGATCGACTGATAGTCTCGGCAAGTTCAATGACAACTGCTAATCTCGAAGATTTAATGAATCCCATATCTGGGTTAATCGGTTACGTGTGAACATGTTTATTGTTATACGATCCCAATATTTAAGGGATATCATTTAATCTGTTATCCGATCCCATTTTTCATGGGACATTTCCATGTACGAAGGAAATAATGCATTAAATAGCATTATATTAATTGATTTACAGAATATCTTCCCGAAATATGTGGGAATGAATTCTACAACCTTCTCTATAAATAGAGAAGGAAGCACCATTTGTAAAGAGCCGAAAAACTGATTCTTGAGAGAATACTCTGGGCAACTATTCCCTGAAAAGTTTCCAAAAAACTCCCAAGTCTTAATAATATAGACTCGTGGACTAGGTAAAGTTAACTGCTGAACCACGTAAAAATCCTCCCGTGTTATTTTTTGTTCATTTGCTCCAATATTTTCTTGTTTAATTGCTCTCCTATTTAAGTTGGCGAAAAACGGCGTCAACAATACAATAATAGGCCAATAAATTGTAAGCATTAAACACAAACCAGTATAGAGTAAGAATAGAAGAAGAATAATAAAGTTGCACTTAGTAGGAAATCAACAAGATCCAAAGTGACTACATTAAACCCTATAGAAAAATACTTAGTTCATGGAAAACAAAATTAACACTATAAAAATAAATGTTATCATCTTTAATATCTAAAACTCGAAAAGAAATTAAAAAAGAAAAATGCAGAAAATAAGCTTAGCCATCAAGAATGCTCTGAAAGTTCGTAATTCAAAACCCTAATCCTTCTTAATTTATAATGTTTTAAACCTAAATAAGATATTTTTTCTCTTCAGGGAGGTGCGCCACGGCCCGTGTCTTCAAAAGGCCTAGGAGATTTGTGCCTCCATCTTCAAGTGTCGTGTCCCTTAAACTCCATGCCACGACCCATGTGAAAACCTAAATTTTCTTTGCTCTCTGCCACTCATCATGTCGCGGCCCTAAAGGGCATGCCGCGACATTAATTCCCTCTAGATTTGGGTAGTTTCTGACTTTGTTAAAGTTGCAGCCCTTAAGCCCATGTCGCGACTCTAATTCTATTTTTTTCAAAACTTGACCATTTTAAGTCCAACCTTCATCAAAACTTCATCAAAATTTCTTCTAACTCCTCATTGATGCCAATTTGACTTGAACAACAACCAAAAGTTCCATTTTCCCACCATTTCTTCTTCTTTCCGCGTTTAGCTCATAATTCATAGCACCATCCTACAACAAAGACAAACGCAAACATAATTTTGCACAAAACAAACATAAAGACTCAAGATTACCACAAAAAAACATCCTAAAACAACACTAAAATGGAGTTATCAGTGCCTAGGTATCAAAATAATATATGATCTCATTTTTTCTATACCCTTTGGTCGCTAATTTTTCCTTATAGGCTTGAATGGTCGCATTAGTGTTGTATTTCTTTCGAAATACCCACTTGCAACCTATTGTCTTTGATCCATGTGGTAGATCAACAATCTCCCAAGTGTGGTTAGATATAATTGAATCCATCTCATTATTTATTGCCTCTTTCCAAAAGTTAGAGTCCCTTAAGGACATAGCTTCTTGGAAATTTTTAGAATCATCATCAACTTCAAGTACCATAAGATACTTCCTAGTGAATACGTTCTGGTTTCCCTCTACTAGGTAAAGAGTCTCCTTTTGAGAGGTTTCATTTTGTGATCCACTCTCTTTAAGCCTTTGGCTTCTTCTAGGCAATGTAAGTTGCTCTACAACCTTGAAGGTATAATGAGATCACCTTTTGAGGCTTATTGTCACTATACAACAAACTCTCGAAGAACTCAACTTATTTTGATTCAATTATCACATTAGACTCCAAGTCTAATAGCTTATAGGCCTTGTTATTTAAGGCATAACCTACAAATACACATTTTATGGCCCTTGGTCCCAACTTGGTCATTTTAGGCTCCGTGCTCTTGCAATAAGCAAGGTAGCCCCACACTTTGAGATACCCTAGGTTGGGCCTCTTTCCTTCCATATCTCATATGGTAAAGTTTCTTCTTTAGAGGAATCCTATTTAGAATATGACAAGCAGTAAGAAAAGCTTCTCCCCATAACGCAAAACTCAAATTTGCATGTAATAGCATATCATTTATCATTTCAACACACATTCTATTTTCCTTTTCGCTATACCATTTTGTTGGGGAGTATAAGGGGTTGTACATTCATGTATTATACCATGCATATCATAAAAAGACATTGAATCCATTGGAAAAGTATTCACCGCCCCTATCACTTCTAATCACTTTTATTTTCTTTTTCAATTAATTTTCAACTTCGGCTTTATAGATTTTAAACATGCTAAAGGTCTCATCCTAATTATTAAGCATGTACAAATATGTGAATCTAGAACAATCATCAATAAAGGTAATAAAATACCTATGTCCACTTCTAGTAATTATTCCGTTCAATTCACATAAATCACTATGTATCAAATCTAACAAATTAGTTTTCCTTTCAACACTTGAAAAATGTTTTTTACCATCTTTGATTTAACACATAATTCACACTTATCATGCTCAACATCATTGCTTACATTCAAACCATTTTTGATAAATATTTTAATTGTACTATACCCTATATGAGCAAGTCTATTATGCTACAAAGTAATAGAATAAAAATCAAGCACGTAAGAGGAATATGAGCATGCATATTATCAAAACCATTGTCTTTGGTACACAATTTAATCATCCCATCACACACATACCATTCGCCACAAAGTAGTTGTCATTGGATAGAATTTGCTTGCCGGACTCAAACACTGCTTTGATGCCCGATTTGCTCAACAAATGCCCACTCACAAGAATCTTACTCATATCAGGAACATACAACACATTGGTTAATAAAACATTCTTTCTGGATGTGAAGTAAAGATCAACATTTCTCTTTCCCTACACCTTGGACCTATTCTCATTCCCCATTTTGATCTCATGCCCATCATTTGACTCTTAAAAGGTTTTGAAGATCTCTCTATCATAAGTAACATGAATTGTTTCACAAGTGTCATACCACCATTCTTGCACTTTTCCTTGAATGGCATTCACCTCAGTCATTGTTTCATCTGGCTCCTCATGGTTGTGTTGACCTTGGATCCATGGTTATGGGACCTTCAATACTTTCATTATCTGGCCATATGACCACTCTTGCCACAAGAAAAACAAGGGTCTCTCACACCCTTGAATTTCCCTTCATTATTTCTTAGAGCTAGATGAATATCTATCTTTGATTGGGGCCTCTTGTGAGTTTTCCCTTTGGATTGAGAGGGTTTCTCTATAACGTTAGCATTGGATGTCCCAACACTGGACTCTTTCATGCACCTGTCTCTAGAAGAAACTCATTTTCAATCCTTAGGTGCTTCAGGATATCTTCCAAAGATATCTCTTCATTCTTATGGAGGATCTTCTTTCCATACCTTCTCCAAGATGAAGGTAGTTTAGCTATAATCCCTCTCACAATGAAGGGTTCCGACAATGTTATCTTAAGAGTAGACAACTTATTCACAATAACTCGAAGTTCATGTACTTGAGAGAGTAAAGCTTTAGCATCAAAGAATTTAAATTCCATGTATTGAGTGATAAGGAATTTCTCGGTACCTTCTTCTTTGGTTTTGCACTTCTTCTCAAGAGCTTCCCATATCTCCTTTGTCTATGTAGCATTTATGTAGAGATCATAGAGAAGATCCAACAAGCCATTGAGTATGTGGCCTCTACAAATGAGTTCATCCTCTTCCATTTTCTTCATTTCTTTGATCACATCTTGAGAATCATCATTCTTTGGGGGCTCCAAAGTCTTCAAATTTTTGTCAAGGATGTAGTGCACTTCCAAAGTTTTGAGGAGGAACTTGATCTTGTCTTGCCATCTTACAAAATTTGAGCCATCAAACCTATTAGTCTTACTAGAACTTGAGACATGAACTTGAGAGGTGAGATTGATGAGCTTTCTTCCATGGATTTGGTTAGTAGAAAACCTTAGTGATAAACAAACTTTGATACAAAACAAAGGTTAGATATAGAGATTTCTTATTGTTGGAGATTAGGCTTAATCAACCTTGGTTTTGTATTACAACTCAAAGCATAAACAACTATTAATCTAACTATATAGGTAGATAACTACAAATTACATAAACACAAAGGAAATAAAGTGTGGAGTGGAACTTTCTTAAAAAAAAACCTTCAAACACAAAATCATAAAGCTATGATTTTATGTGAAATAGAAAAATGCCTAGGAGGCAAAACCCTCAGCAGGCGATGCATCGCTTGCTAGGGACGATGCATTGCATGGGCGGTCTGTAGTCTGTACGGGACCGTACAGTTACGTGACATAGCTCCAAATGATGTGTTTAAAATCTCTAATCCCATTGGTTGGACTTAATGATAGTGCCTACACAATATATAAAGGTTATTAGAGTTGTAAAGCCTTGATCACACTTTTCAGCTCTCTCTAGCACTCAAAGATCATAAGTTTTCTCCAAGAAACTCACCAATTATTGCTTGAATTGGTGAATATTAAAAAGCTTGTTCAATCCCAAATCTCATTCTATCTTGGTGAAGCTTTAAGCAACAAAAGGAAGGCTTGGAATAGAAAATTTTGGGACATCGATTCTTTTATAAGCCTTAGTTGTTCCCAAGTTTGAAGATTCAAGTGCTCAAAGAAAAGGTTGTATCTCTGTAAACCTTAACTTTGTAATTGTGTTCTTCCATTATGTTTTACTTCTTTAATTGGGTTCATTATTGTTAGTTTTTATGATTAAATGATTCTAGATCTATGTTATAATAATCTAATCATATAATCTTCAAATATCAAGATTTACATTCATACATTGAATATGGCAATTTGATAATCAAGATTTGCATTCATACTTTGAATTAGAATCTTGATTAGCATCTAGGGATTGTAATATTGAAATATTCCCATTATTCATTGTTGATTTAGAAAGTGTGAAGCCAAAAAGTCCCAGAAGATATAACCCAGGCCATTCCCAGGTATCCTTGAACTTATACTTAGTCTATTTTTTGGTAAATCCATTGTTGGATCTATGGACTAAGCAATCTACCTCGTACAAAATAAAAACGTTGTAATTAAAATCCTAGAATAATACTAGGAGATTCGGGGAATGTTCGAGTAGGGTTAGAGACCACTCTGCTTGGTTGGTAAAATTACCTACGCCGCTGGTGCTGGTAGAAGTCTTATCCAAAATATCGATGATCGATTTTGCTCACCCCTCCTTATAGGGAGATTCATCATCCATTGATTGAGATTTTTATTTTTTGGAGCTCGAGCCTTTTGAAATACTTAGATTTATTTTCTTTGATTTTTGTGGAGGAATGGGAACATTTGTCCACGATTCATGTTAGGGTTTTATGCCCTAATTAAAACCCAATTTCTTTGTAATCTCATTTTAATTATCAATAAAATAATAGAATTCATTTTTTTAATTGGTCAATCACTTTGCTCACATGTTTTATTTTCATGATTTTTTGTTTTATATAAACTTCTAATAAATCCCAAGCATATAGCTAATAGTATTTATAGTGACGTAATCACAGTAGAATATAAATATGATTATATGTTCAAAATAAGTTAGTCCTAAGATTAGTCAGTGCAAAGGATTTACACTCACTTGTCAATCTACGATATGATCTACTTACACATTGTAGTGTTATGTTCTTTCTAAAAAATTAACAAAGTAGATAAGATGGATGTACTTGTTACATCAGACTGGACCGATATTGATAGTAGATAGGATAAGTAAACATATCGTTATTATCTAATCTAGTCATATCATATAGTTGACCATTGGTCAATTCAATCTCAATTCTGAGTGGTTAGTATTCTAATTGATTGTATTATTTGAGTTCTTTGACTAGTTCGTTACTAGCTTGCCTTACGGTCTAGCCCATACTTACATCTTGGGAACTGGGTAGTACAATTGAGTGGGAGTGTTAATCATTGATATGAACATCTATAGCTTCTGATGAAGAAGTAAAATAATGGTTTCCTTTTAGTTTGGTTCAAGGTGCTAAATGATAGAGATCTCATTTCAATAATTAATATTAGTTTACTAAAATATTATTTACAAGGAACTAAGTGTTTTAAGGATAAAATACAATGATGGGTAAAACGGTATTTTTAGTCCCATTTCATTGTAGACCGTCCATAGAGGATTGAGTGACAATTATGGTTGTAACAATGGATAATTAATAACGTATCTATATTGCTTATAGAGTGTTCTATGAATTCAATAGTGCAATTCTTAGTTTTTAGTGGAGTCACGGGGAATTAATATGTTAGTAAATTTATTTGTTAAATTTATGATAACTTATTGGAGCTTGATTTCATAGGCCCATGGTCCCCATTGTACCTTGGATAAAATCATCTAGATAGTGTTAATTAATTGATTTATTTATCAAATAGAATTATCAAAGTTGACTAGATCAATTTTGCATAGTTTGAGATAGTTATATAATTTAGAGAAGAAAAGAGATTTTAGAGCAGATTTATTAATTAAGAAAAATTGGTATCTAAATTGATAAATAAGTTTAAATCAAGGTTCAAATTATAAATAATTAATTTTATGAAGGATTTAAATAATTAATTGTTTACCCAAAAACATACTACCTGATGACGTGGCAGGATTGGCAGGTGATGGTTTTAAGTGAATGTATCCTACTCGGCCATCAACCAGAAGATTATTAGTTTATCACACATCATATTTATGTGCGACCAGTCTGGTCGCATGTATTCATTTAATTCCTTTAGATGTGGAATCTTGTAATTATGCTTTAATTGTAATTTCTTTATTTACCTAGATACGCAAGTCTTAATTGTAATTAAGGCCCATTGCCCATGTAACCATCTTCAGCCTATAAATAAGAATCAAAGGGCTCAAGAAATGGGACTTTTGGACCTTTTGAATTCTGAGAGAAAAATATATTGTTATTATTGACCAAAATTGTAATCATCCCGAAGCTTGTGAAACTCGTGAATCCTAGTTCATTGATCACAGTGTTGGGATTCTACATCAATAAGAACACTAAGTGGATGTAGGTCATTACCATCTGATTGGGGCCGAACCATTGTAAATCATTTGTGTCGTTTACTTTTCCATCTTGATTTCTTCTTTTTTTAATCTCATTCTATATCGTTTATCTGAATCCGTGTCGTTGACCAATTCGAGGGTCAACATTAATCAATAAAAAATAACACTGGCCTTGATTTTAAGTCCAATGAGCTTATAATTAAATGGGAAATTTCATGGGCCTAAAGCCCATGAGAATTTCGGCCTAATGGCTGGCACTATCTATTATTTTATTAATTTTTTAATTAAAATAAATGACTTAATTGAGCCTATAAAATGAATGCTAAGTGAGAGTTGAAATAAAGATTTTAGAAAGACTATCTGACAGAAAATCAAAAGATCTATTCTTGATGCTCTAGGTTTTAGATTCTCTCTACAGCATAAGTCCTTTTCTAAGCCTCAATATTCTCTTCTCTTCTTCTTCTCTTTGTATCTATCTCATGTGTTGAGAATTTTCCACTCTAGTCTAGGTGATTCTGAGGATACTTTGGAAGACTGTGAAGAAATTTGAAGATCGGTTTAGTTTCTTTGTGATACCATGCGACAAAAAAGATTCAAGGTTTAGAGAAACTGAAGGAAGGACTTAGAAATTCCGCTGCATATAATGCAAGTGTTCTTATCATTATTTCTATTTGAATTCATTTATAGAAACATGTTCTAGGTTGTCTCATATTAATTTGTTTAACATATTATTTACATAAAAATAAACAAGATCGTGTATAAGTTTTCCCAACAATTGGCCTCAGAGCATTTGGTAATCTTTATTTTCATGCATGAACATGGTAAGAATTGAATTATTTGATTTTTTGAGCAATTGGATAGATTTCATGTTTTTTATGCTACATATTGAATTTTATGTGATTATTAGCATATTTAAGTTATTTTGTTGTGTTTTCTTTGGAAATAATTTTTATATAAATGCTTTATTTGATGTATACCAAGGTAAAAATGATTTAGAAAACGTTTTTGGATTGAAAATTTTCACATATTTTATTAAATATTTTTCATCTTTTGGGTTGTGGCCACGGCCACCAGTTTTCACTGGCCGCAGCCTGGGTAACAGCGGCTAGTGGCCGCGGCCACCATCAACCCCTGGTCGTGGCCAACACTCGATTTTTTTGCTTAAATCGTCCTGTGGCCGCAGCCTATGATAAATGTTTCTTAAAATTTGATTTTTTAATGGGTTAATACAAAAATATCAAATCTTTTTTAATTATTTAAAAATATCTTTTTTGAAATACGATATTTTTGTTGTTTTATCTGTTAAAAAAATAGATATTTTCTACAAATATTCAAATTCAAATTTAAAAACAGGTTAACTAATTAATATTTTAATATATTAAAATATTATAATTAAGTTATCAAATATTTTTTAATACTTGATATTTTATTATGAAATATGATATTTAAAGATATTAATATCTGATTATTCTATGGATTTTAATATTTAAATTATTTGAAATTTGAAAACTTGTTGACTAGATATTTGAATTTGTTTAACTGTTTAAGATATTTTTTTAAAAACAACAGATGATATTTTTTTTAAAAATTTATAATTTGTTAAATTTTTTTAAAATATCACGTTTTTCAAACCATTTAATAAATGTGATTTAAATTAACTTTGGTTAATTGTTGATAAATCCTATTTAAATTAAATTAATATTTTTCAAAATGACCTAAACTAATTTAATTGTTGATAAATTTTAATTTAAATTGACTTATTTAATTTTGCAAAAATGTAATTAATTCGAATTTTGGATAAATTCTAGAAAATTAATTGTGGTATTTTTGCAAATGAAATAAATTGTGGTATTTTTGCATAAATTCATAGACTTGCTCATATAGTAATATGATTAGACCTATCCAATTATAACATGTATGTTTGCACTATATGTGGTATTTTTGCAATTGGGCTTAGATGGATATAATGGCCCATATGTTTGCTAAATATATGGATTTTGCAAAATAAAACATTCATAAAATGATAGGTTTTATTTGGGCCCATTAGAAAATGTAAAGTTTAAAATCCACTCTTGTGGGTGGTTCCACTTGTGAAGGCCCATTTGTTTTGCATGACTATAGTGGGCTTAATCAATTAATAACAATTAATAAAACGAAGGTTTAAATTCTTGTCTTTTGGACCTTGTATGGAAGTATGAAGGCCTTAGTAGTGGGAACGACATACTGGACCTAACCCTCCTCTCCATACAGGCCTAATTGATAAGGCCCATTTGCTTGAGTTTGACTTAAATGTATATGTTCATTATAATAGTTAAACATAAATATTGATTAGGAATAAATTAATTATAATTCAATTGAATTTGTTTCAATGTGACACTTTAGACTTAATAGAAAATTATAGGACTTTTGTTTAAAAAAAATAATTTTACAATTTTTTGGAGAACCACGGTCATTAATTTTTGAAAATTAATAATAAAAAACACTATTTTTTAATTAATAACGAGCTTACTTTAAGAATTAATATTCGATCTCCACCGTTAGTTTAACAAGGTCAATAACTTAATGGGGCCTCGAGACGCTTTGTTTCATCCCCCTATGGAAGATGTTCATTAGTTATTTTGACAAGGTTAGATTTCGAAAGATAGATAATTATAGGTCGAATTCTACTAGACTCACCACTATAGTGACTACTAGGATTAAATCTATTGATTATCGAAACCATGGGTCTAGTTCATAAAATAAGAGATTTTGTTTTCTTATTTTGATCGAATAGTAGGTTGTTAATAATGGTGTCTATTATTAAATGACTTTACAACTCTATTTAACTAATGATATTTTTTTTACTCTCGCCAGCCGGGACAACGATATGATAGAATAGTTAAAAACTTAAAGAAATAGAGATATGATTATTTTTGTATTTTTTCCATATCTTACATATATTATGGTATATGTTGTGCTATTTCTTGAAATTAGAGTGAATAGAAATTTTATTGAGCAAATGTGATTGATTTTTATTTTATTGATCATATGTAGTTTTAAGTATGGTTGTGTGTACTCCCATCCTTTCTCAACTTTCGATGGAGAAACTCATTGGAGAAAACTTCCTTAAGTGGAAGCAGAACATCAACATAGTGTCGATTAGTGACAACTCCAAGTTCGTCATGACTGATGAATTCCCAGAAGTTTCAACTGAAGGAACTACCAAGTCTGTAAGAGACAAATATGATCGTTGGCAGGCGACTAATAACAAGGCATGTCACTACATGTTGACTAGTATGGTCCACACTCTCAAGACAAAGATGGAGAATGTCGAGACGGCCTACGAAACCATAGATCAGCTCCAAGACATGTTCAATGCAAAGTTTGTGCAGACTCGTTTTGAGGCCACAAAAAAATATGCCAATTGTAACGACCCAAAATTCCCAATAAGGCTTAAGGGCCTTGATTAGTGTGTCGGGAGGGCATAATTGGTATTCATGTGAATAAATGATGTAATGCATGATTGTGTGGCATGCATGACTATATGATTATATTGAGATGATTTAATCCATGTTTATGAGTATTAAATATGCATGTGGACTCAATTTTGCTTATAAGGGCATATTTGTAATTTTGGCCCGTAGAGGGCATAAAATGTAATTATACGTGATAAATTGTTGAGACCACATTATTATGTGGATATATTTGCAGCATGTGGCTCGAGACGGTTCTAGTGAGCAGATTGGCGAAATAGTCACAACGAGGATTTATACCCAGCTCGGGGGAGCCTAGGGGTATTTTGGGAATTTGGGAATTATTAGATATTGGGTAAATAATTGGAAGATAGGATTAATCGGTAAATGTTTGAAATATTTGAGGAATTAGCAGGAATTGGGAACAATGACCATTATACCCTTAGATTAATTAAAGGTTTAATTAGTATATGGAGGGGCAAAAGGGTCATTTGGTTGTTAGAGGATATAACCTGACTTTCTTTCTAGATTATAACAGAAAGTTGTGGATATATTGAAGGAAAGAAAGAAAAATAAAATTCTCTCTCAGCTCACCCCTTCTCTCTCTCTCACGTTCTCCTCTCTACCTCACTCTCCCTTGTTGAATTTGAAGTTGTGAATCAATGGAGCCTAGGCTAGTCTTTGGGGCTGTGAACTTTGAAGTAATTGTAGGGGAATTAAGCTGGAAATTTGGGCTTTAAATTGACATAAGAACTTCAGTTTATCCTTGGATTTTGCTGGGTTTCTGGGTATAAAGTAGTTGATGAACTTAGTTTATTTGTATAATTGAGCTGAGTTGATGTGAGGTTTCTACTGGGAAGTCTGGGAATCTAAGATCAAGGATTGGAGGATTGAGGCTGAGGGTTTGGTTGTCATTGAGGTAAGGATTTCTTCAATCTTCTAAGTAGTTCTCTGGTTTTTAATTAGGGTTCTTGAGCTTCAAAGCTCAATTTTGATTTATGTGTTTGGTGAGGGTTTTATCCAAGTTTTTGATGTTATTAGGTTGTTTTGGATGAGATATAGGGACGTCCTCTTGGCCTCCGGGGTGGTGCCTGAGCCTCAGCAGCCTGTCTGGCCAACTCTTCGTTGTGCCTTGTCGCTTCTGCCAATTGTTGGTGCAGTTGGCGATTCTCCAGTTCAACAATAGGGATGTATATCTCAGAACTATAGTAGAGATCCTCATCAGGCTTGGGAGCAGGCGGCCCCTAGGAATCGGACGAATCACTTCTCTCTTCAGGGCCTTGGTCATCCATGGGTTGCTTCCCAGGTCAACATGGGTAGTCTTCAGTGCGAGGACTTTGGTCCTCTGGTATTTGGGGCAATGGTCGCCCACCAATACTGGGGTTGTTTGTGGTAGCCATTGATAATTCAGGAGATTTATGATTAAACAGTCTAACGACTTGCTTAATGCTCTCAATGAAAGCACCAAACTGTTGACGTCATTTTTCATCAACTTAGATAAGAAGAGCACTACACATTGAATTAAGAAAACTAATAAAAAACACACGAGATTTTACGTGGTTCAGCAGTTAAAATCTTCCTTGTCCGTGAGTCAATATTATTGAGTGGTGAAATTCTCTCAAAGCTTTTAGAAAACAATTTTCGTAGAGTATTCTCAGTACCAAATTGTATCTGTCCACAAATGAAATTCTTCAGTCTATTTATAGACTGGTTTACAAAATATCTTCCCTCTTATTTCAAAAAGTTTTTAAAATAACTACAAATAAATGCATTAATTACATAATATCCCATGATATTCAGGATTTATTATCAGATTACAACAAATCCCTAAGAAATAGGGATTTTCAAACATTAACCGTATTGAAACTAGATTAAGACCTCGAACATATAATTTACACACTTTCAAGATCGACCAATATCACGAGCTCATCATTCTGGTTAACCTCGTCCTTAGTTAGTAAATTTATCTAGATCATCCTCTTCGAGCCTGCAATGCCACGCTCGAACCTTCCTGACTGGTGCTTGGTCGCCAATAAGAACAAATCAGGAAATTTATACAAGTGGTGAACCCTTGTAGTTGATCAGTCGTGGCTTCGAGCTTGACTTGTAACCTCAGAACACCTTCGAGATTGTGTGTAGCTTCGAGCTCACCAATTCCATCGTCGTATGATGTGGCTTCTGACACTTTATGATGAATTGTACAAGTATTATATAGATACTTGCTTATTTTTAGCTTACATTTTACGAACCTATCTTTCGAGACCATAAATCATATTCTCGAAATTTGGGTGTAACATAAAGTATCTAAACATTTTTATTAAAATAGTAAACTAATTAATATATAAGTAATATATTAAATATTTTAGAGGTATGACAGAAAATATGTTTTATATTATTTCTTAATATTTCAAGTGAATATTTAGGCCAATTACAAAAAAAAATAAAAATGTTTGGTAATAAAAAAGGGTTTAAAGATAAAAAAAAAATATGTGTTATTTTTTTAAATCCTATTTTACCCTTATAAATTAGGATTTATTTAATAAAATATAACTTTGGGGTCCTATGTGAGCCATAAAGAAAATGTTGGGGATCTAATTGCTACAAAATAAAGGTTGAGGACCTAAGTGATACAACTAGTAAAATATGAGGACTCCAAATGTTATTTGGGTGCCTAAGCTTTACCAGTTGTATCACTTAGGTACCTAACATTTATTTTGTAGCAATTAGATCCCCAACCTTTAGTTTTTGGCTCACTTAGGTCCCCAAAATTATATTTTATTAAATAAATCCTAATTTATAAGGGAAAAATAGGATTTTAACAAAATAAAATACCTATTTTTTTCTCTTCAAACCCTTCTTTATTAATTAATTATTATAAACTGTATTATTTTTGGTAACTGACCTAAATATTATTTTGAAATATTAAGAAATAATAAAAATAATAATTTCGATTATATATTAATTATTTTATCATTTTTTAATAAAAAATTACATATTTTAAATTTTAGAAGCACGGAGTTTATTAAAGGTGCTTCTATCTATAACTGTTGGAAAAACAATTAGAGTGCACAGAGAAATAGCATGGTGGGTCCAGTTTATAAACAACAAAAAATTTTCCACCTCTCATATAAATAGTTTATATGTTCAAGAATGCATACATGAACCATTAATATGCAATATCATTAATCATGCAACATATATGTTTACGCCCATACATGTATATATATTCACAGATATGCACGGATACATATATATATACGCACACTTATATATTATATGCACACGTATACAAATATTCAAGGACATAAATATTTACCTCTTGAAGCCTATCAAGTGTCCTCACTACAACAATTATGCCCATATATTACATTAAAATATCACATATTTTAAAAAGTGCTATTGTTTTTTCTAATAGAAAAAGACACAGCTAAAAATTTTAGGCTGTAAATGATACACTTAGGCGCCAAATGAAAGACAAAAGCAAAATAATCCCTAATAACCCTACGCCCCCTCTGTTTCTCTCTCACACTCAGTAACTCTCTCTTGCTCTATCTTTCTCTCTGAGCAACTCTCTCGTTCAATCTTTCTTTCTTTCTCTCTATTTGTCGCAGGTGTGTAACAAGGTGATGGGGGCTCGCGGCTTAGGTCGTGTGACAAGGAGGCTCAACTCGTGGGTCTACGGTGTAGCTCGCTCGTGGGTGCGACGGTGCTTGCGGCGGTGGGTCAACGGTGTGGGTGCGGCGGTGCTTGAGCTCACGATCTCCGAGTAATATATATGTGCTCTTTTGGTGGCTGACCTTGCCATTCATGGTGGACGCAGTCTTCATATGAGGGTATTAATCTTTTTACAATGTTTAATTTTCATATGTTGTTTACCACATTATATGTTTGTTCTTGAATCTAGGTATATCTTCTTTTTTAATCTTGTTATTATCTGTGGATTTCTTGAATCTGAGTATGATTGCATCGGTGCTAAACCCTCTTCATTATATATTAATGCTTCTGTAAAATTTTAATATTCATTATATATATATATATTAAAGTATTGTGTGTTGATGATGTTGTGATGATATGTGTATGCGTGTATATAATCTGAATGTGGGGTACACAGAAAATAGCATCTGTATGGTCTAAACTACTCTTTCAAAGTTTTCTTGGTTCACATTTTCAAGCTTATACACAATTAGGTTTTTTAATCTTATATTAAAGATTTGTTTGACATTGCTGATTGTATTGTGAATTACTGGATGCTTGGGCTTTTGTATTTTGTTAAACTGCAGGCCTTGAATTAGGGGATTGCTTGATTTTTAGTTGTCATGTTGTGCAATTATTAAGGAAAAACAACAAACTATAATCAGCTTTAAGTATATAATTATTCTATTGAATTGACTACAATGAAGGTCTCCTAATTGATCTTACTGTACTTTAAGATTATGATTTCTTATGCTTAAAGAAATGCATTTGAATCTATATCTCAAGGCATTAAAAGGTAAAACTCACACTAATTTTTCTTTTCCTTTAACAAGAAAATTTTATAAATGGGTTTATTCATTTTGCACGCATATACATTTGTGCTACAAGGGGTGTTTAACTATAGTTATAGGTCAAATTTTATATCTTTATCTAATTTCTTATGATTAATTTGGCTGGGTTTTGTGGTAAGGTTGGCTTAGTTTTGTGCCAATTCTGGTTTGGTTTTGTGCCAATTTTTGCTTAGTTTTGTACCAATTCTGGTTTGGTTTTGTGCGGATTATGGTATCTTAGAAGTGATTGTAGACATTTTTTGCTTTCCTTTAGACTGCACTTTCATTTACTGGTTTAAGTTTATCATGAATAACACTTATGAGTTATAACTCCCATTATAATAGTTCTTAATATTATAAAAGCAAATGTTATGCTCAATATTATTTGCCAGGCCAGTTGTTCCGGACTTGGGTAATAATGCTATGATGGATGATTGGGTCAAGCAGTTTGAGGAGCTTGCTGGCTCTCAGGTATTTCTCTATTTCAATCATTTGGGATTGGATTTTCCACTCTTCGTAATTATGTTGGTTTTGAATTGTGCTCTATTTTAGATATGAATATGGCAGTGCTTGATTTGGCCATTTGCTTTATACTAAATTAGGGTTCCATTTTTATTGTTTTAGTGACCAAAAAGGGTTCCTTTCCTCCAGTATTATATATATATATATAAAAAAAAGAGTATGATTCATTTTGACCAATTCTTTTGTTATGCTGCCCTATTAGCTAGTTTGATTACAGCAATGATGTGTTCCTTTTATGTAATATTTTCTATAAAAATAGTAATGGAATGCCTTCCTAATAAAAATGTCGAAGTTTTTAAGATTCAATTGTGGAAATTCTGTATTGAATTTTTGGTTGTGATACTGCCACTGAAGCTATTTTACCCAATTACTTTGCCAAATGGTTTTTTCATATGTCAATTTCATGTATGGACCTAGACATAAGATTAGATAATCATAAACTGAGGCTACTATATCTGTTAGAGTCAGCACAATTCAGCTACATACAGACAGCCATGACCTCCTCTATTAGATTTTCTTATGACAAAAAACTTTATCCTTTAACATCCCTGAATCCCTATTTTTGGTCTCACCTTTAAATTTGCTTGTGGGAAAAACGTCAAAGTTGATCTTTTTACATTTGGACACTATATCTGAATATTAACAAGGATGAGTCATGGCAGTAATCAAACCTTGAAATTTCACCTGTGACCTATCATTCTCAGCAAATGAGAAGGATTGGTGTGGCACGATCATCAATATCAGCATATTCTTTCTATATTTTTTTGTTTTAGTTTTAGTTTTTTTTATTTTGCAATTAGGAAAGGTATTAGATGTGATAGGCCTCCAAGATGCTTCACGTATAGTAGGCAACAAAAGAATTAGATGTGAGGGCGAATTGGTATTTTGTTTTGGGTAGTGGTCCTTTATCCTTGGTTGGTTATGTTTCTAGCATGAGGTAGTGGTAGTTCGGTTATGAATTCTTATTTTAGCTCAAAGATTCAAGAGACACTATAAGTTCATAGAATTTTACGATGTTTGAGCTGCTGATGCGGCTCTCAGAGCATTGAATAGGAGTGACATAGCCGGGAAACATATAAAACATGAACCAAGCTGCCCTGGTAGAGCATGTCAGAAGTAAGCTTTCTTTCTTCCACTGGGTTGATGCCCTTGTTTTCTTAGACATTCAGATTTCAAATGTTTATGAGTTTTATTGAATTAAATAAATAAAAGTCTTGGTAAATATAATATTCTGTGATCTGGATATTGTTGATTAGTAGCTACTAGCTAGAGAAGCTTTCTCTATTTACATGAGACAATTGTACATGAGAATGGCCTCAAAATCGAATTAGTATAGATATTGAAATGCTATGATTTTTTCACCAAATTAGAGTGTTGGAATGATTTTCTTCATGAATTGGTTTTACTGCAAGATTATTAGGCTCAATTACTTCCTGCTGTCTTTTTGTTCATTTTCTGTAGATTATTACCAAAAGTTTACACAAAACCAGAGGTTTTTTTTTCTCTATTTTTATATATATATTTCAAAATCTGGTTGCATCTGTGAATCTGTTTGATATTTGTGTAATAACTTCTTGCTTTCTTTCTCTCTCTGTTTTTTGTGAGTTATTGTGTGACGATTTGTACTTTTGGGCTCCAAAAGGATATCTGATTCATTTCATGAAGTTGCGAATGCTTTACTGTTTATAATTTTCAGATAAAGAAAGAAGTGAGGGGTGTCTTACAATATTTTTGGCTTCACTTTTGATTTGAAGTTGTCAATGGCATGCTATACAACAAATAAGTTTTCTTCAAAAATAACCTAATATCTCCATCGTGGGTTAATTAGAGTCCACTCTTATTGTTGGCAGGGCATTTACTAAGATTTGAGATATGCATAATTAATTAGGTTATCATTCTTTTATTTATTCATTAATTTATGGTGTTTGTTATGAATTTTATGAAACATGATATTTTTTAATTTTTGGTAAATCTGATTTTTTTTAATTTGTAAATTTAATTTTTTTTTCTGGGGTTGGCATTGATAGAGAGCAGTCCATGTTTTCTTTCAAGTTGGTCTCTCATCTTTCTACTCCTCATTCACTCGTATAGAATTGGAAGAGAATTATGTAACTCTTTTTTCTGGACTTTTCTTTGAACTTTCTTTTTTTCATGTACAAACCTTGTTGTTTCTTTTTCATAGTTTAGTTAGCAAGAGGGTAAATAAAAGGTTGTGCTTTTTATGATTCATGTTTCATATATTTCAGGTTCAGTGATTTTCTGGTCTTTGATTTTATTTTGTAAATAATTTATTTGTGAGGTATATTTCTGATCTTGTTTGATGAAAATCCCTAAAACTGAAGGGTGGCTTATGATGATTTTTATTTGATGAGACTTTTTCCTTTTACGGTTGTCTATGTTGTGTGGTGAATCTGATTATTGATCTTATTTTGTTATTGACTTTTGTTTGCTTGATTCTATGATGTTAGTATATAATCATTTAATTTTTTTTAATATGTATCACACTCAAGGAATCAATTACATAACCAAGAGGGCCTTTTGTAATCCTATTATCTGAAAAGAAGCATGAGAAGAAGCAGGGAAGCCCCAGCTCACAGAGTTAGATCCACTTTGATTTGACTAGGTTTTTCTCAATAATTTTGCATTCCATTTACTTAATTTTATTCAATTAAGGATTTAAGTGGTTTTTTTACTATTATTTCAAAGACGTGTTCAATTTAATAACTTTGTTTTTAGTATTTCTTATCTATGTTATATTTATATGTTTGTTAGTTATGTATATACTGGACTGCTAGCTTTGCAAGCACACAAATATTTGAGCAAACTCTCTCACCATATATTCCATTTATATCTAGGTAAACACAAAGACTTGCTAAGCAAATGAACTCACAACAAAGATAAGTGCACAAAGAATGATAAATTGAAGAATGGAGCAAGTTTCATGCATGGTTTACTTTTGTGTATCTTGTAATGTTTTTGTTTTTCATTTTTGAAGTAAAAAATGTTCAAGGTTATAAAAATTTATTATGTTATGCTTTCAAACTTAAGTTAGAACTAAGATTTCATGAAGTAGACACATTCACAGTTTGAATTAGTTATTGTTTAATGTAATACATATGGTTTATCAATCTATTGAGAATTACATTTTATGATTAATTTTGATTTTTTTTTTATCAAAATACAATAATGAAAATCTTTTAATTAAAAAAAAACCTTACAAGTATACTTATCAAAATAAAATTTAAAATATATTATCCACACTAAAGTAACAATTTTATTACTAGACTTTTAATATGTTATGATTTAGAAACATATTATAAGCGTAACAAATCGTTATGATTTATATAATATAACAAACTAAAAACGTTATCAAAATAATCAAATGTAACAATTGAAAAGTGTTATGCAAAAAGTATAAGGTTAAATGTCAAATTTATAACTAAATACTCTAACTAAATGTTATTATTTGAATATTATAGCAACTAAAAATGTGTTATTAAATAGTTTAAGATAACATCGAACATAACATTCAAATACTGTTATAGAAAAGACAGGAGTTTTAATAACAAGAGCTATGTTAGCGTTTTCAGAAGTGTTATCAATACTCCCAGTTAGCAGTTTTTAAGTGTTATGAATACTGTTTTTTCTTGTAGTGCCTTGATTCTTTTTTTATATATAAATAACAATCTTCGAATCCAACGCTTTGAGTACTCAGACCACAATCTTCTGGAGTGTTCTCTACACCTCAAGATGTGGGTGGGAACATAGGGAACAAGGGTTTGTAATTTAGAAATCACAAGTTTATCTCAACACATGAGTACTTGGATTATGGCTTAAGAAATGTTGGAATAATAAGATAAGAGAATGTGAATTTCTTGTCTGACAATTTTCTGAAACTCTTCTGAATCACCATTCTTATTCTCTTATTATCACATAATATATATAGATTATATATTACATAATTATTCATAATAATACTAATAATATAATACAAAAATAATGATGATAAGAATTGATTTAGGTTGTTACACACAGATTTCGAGAATGGGAAGTTTGATCTCGAAGCTCAGGCTCGTAAGGTGTAGGCTCGAGACCAGCACAGTCATCATGTGATCAACAAATCAGAGACAGTCTCGCTAAGCAGCAAGTGACAACGTTAGATTGGTGAGCTCGGGAACTGCGTAGTCTCCGAGGTTATAAGTTAGGCTCACAACTAGCAATGGCAATGGTTCAACACTTGTATAAATTTATTGATTTATTTCCTGCCCTCAGACAAGACAATCCGAGCTCGAGTATTGTAAGCTCAAAGAGGATGGTCTTGTCAACATCACTTGTTGGGAATATAGGCGAACCAAGATGATGAGCTCGCAAAAGGCAAACGATCTCGAAGGCGTGCAAATCTAGCATCCAAGCCCGTTAGCTGTGTGTGAACGTGTTTATTGTTGCAAAATCCCTATGTTTAAGGGATTTATGTAATTTGTTATTAAATCCCAAATATCATGGGATTTTACCACGTACATAGTAACTAATGCATTAGATGACATTATTTTAATTGATTTGGAGAATAACTTCCTGAAATCTGTGGGAAGAGGTTCGGTAAATCACTCTATAAATAGAGTGGGATAATTCATTTGTATGGACTGAGAAAATGATATTGGGAAAACTCTGTGCAGTTGCTTCCAGAAAGCTATCAGAGAATTCCAAGAAGTTAATAACACAGACTCGTAGACTAGGCAGATTTTAACTGCTGAACCACATAAAAAATCATGTCCATATTACTTGTTTCCTCTGGTATATATTGTTTAATTGCTCTTCTATTCTAAGTTGACGAAAAACGGCGTCAACATAGGTAATATCTAACTTACCAAATTTGAAAAAATCTATTTTCAAATTATTAATTAAATAAATAAAAATAATTATGATACTTTATCAGTATCATATACACGCATGGTTTAGTCCTTGGACTGTGCCATGCATGCGGCACTATTCCCATTCAGGGAATATTGTATTTTTCCTATTTGCTTTTATTTATTTATTTAATTAATTAAATAAATCATTCCCACAAAATATGGTGTTATCTTTTTATGGAAAAGATCACAACCATAATTCAAAATTCAAAATTCAAATTAATGATCATTTTTATCATAATCTTTTAAAAATCAATAAATCAAAATTATTTTGACTTACCATTTTTATTTTCTCCCACTCAAATAAAATAATTAATTTAAAAAATTAATTAATTTAGTATTATACATATTTCAAAAATTCTATATTAAATAAATAAATATATTTTCAAATTTTAATAATTAATTCTAAAGAGGAAATTACATGAAATATGGGATTTTTTTTTAAACTTTGATAAATATGGCATTTTTTTTCCCTTAAGTTTTGTATGGCATAATTTATTTATTTACATTTTTATGGGATTTTTTTCCCATATTTTTATAATTTTATTAAAATATACCATATAATTTCAATATTAATTTTTTTTAATTATAGGATATTTTTATTACTATATATTTTTTAATCATATTTAAGTTAATAATATATATACACATATATATATATACAATTAATCGTATACATTAAACCATATAATTTTTTCCATTATATATATACATATATTATTGCTATTATTATTTTTATATGTATATACATATATATAAGATTATAAAATATTACACACATATATATATGGATGTATTATTATTGTTATTATATTAATTTTATATATACATTCAAATATGAGGAGATGAGAATGACTTTCACTAATTGTGGTGATGATGATGATGATGTCTGGGTTATGTCATTATACATATGTATGTTTTGGATTATTGTTGGAGATGTATATATGTCATTTAATTTCATTTTAAATAATAACTGATTACCACTATAAAAATAAATTTAGATTTTTTAGTAATGTGGCAGTAACCGGTTACTACTATCAATTTTAACTGTCATGGCAAGTACTCGAGTGAATTGTAACTGGTTACTAACAGATTTGGAAGAAAAAAAAACAGATCAGAATACATCCAGTAAAGAAGAAGAAGAAGAAGAAAAAGGTAACCGGTTACCCCTATTAAAATAACTGATTGATAACTAGTTACTGAGCCAAACCTAAAAATAAAACTCTGAAAATAAAAAATTAATCTGAGAAGTAGTAGTAGAAGAAGAAGAAGGTGGTAACTGGTTACCCCTATCAAAATAACAATTAATTAGTAACTAGTTACTTAACCAAATCTTTAAAAAAAAATAAAAAAAAACAACTACATCTGAAAAACAAAATCAGATATAAAAATAACTAAGAATAAGAAGATCGAAGAAGGTAACTGGTTACTTAGGTAGTTTTATAAAGAAAATCAAATTAGAAAAATAAAATCAGATTTAAAAATAACACATGAAGAAGGAGATTAAATAAGGTAATGGTTACAACTAGGACCACAAAAAAACTCAAATCTGAAAAATAAAATAAAATCGTGACAGTAACTGGTTACTTAAACCAGATCTAAAAACCAAAATCAGATTTAAAAACAACCATGAAGAAGGAAATTAAAAAAGGTAACTGGTTACAGCTAAGTCTACAAAAAACTCAGATCTGAAAACAAAACAGAATCATGACAGTAACTGGTTACTTAGACAGATTTAGAAAAAAAAACCAGTTTTGTAAAAGAAAACCAAATCTGAAAAGAAAAGAAAAAACAGATCTAAAACAACAAAGAAGACGTAGAAGAACGTAAAAAAGAAGAAGAACGTGAAAACGAAGAAGAATATGCGAAGAGGAATATGAATCGGAGATGGCGTCAGCGATGACCGGAGACACGTCGTCCATTTGCCGGTGTGAGATAGCTCCTATTGTTGTGAGAGAAAATGGTTGGCTGCCATTGTTGTGAGAAAAATGGAGAGAGTAAGTGAGGAATACATGAGGGATGGAGAGAAAGAGGAAAGTAAGAGAGAGAGAGTGTGTATTTTTTTATGGTATTTTGTTCATAGTATTTTGTGGGATTCCCATATTTTAAACTTTTTTTTTTGTTGGAATTACCATATTTTGTGGCATAACTTTAATGCCCATAAATATAGAAATTAGTTTATTTTTGCCCATATTTTTGTAAAGTTCTCAATTCTAAATTAGTTATTCAACCTCAATTATCATATGTACATTTGGCCCGAAGAATAAAATTCTTCTCGAATTTCCAAATTACAGTTTTTACCCTTGTATCAACTCTTACATTGATATGGTGTTGATAGAGCCACCCTGGGGAACTATGGACCTATAATATCAAACTCCAATAAATATTAGATTATTAATCAAAGCTCTTTGATTAAATAATCATATTTATTAATCTCATGATTACTCCAATATAAATATGAGATTGAACTCTTGATAATTATAAACATATATTTACAGAGTACTTTATTAAAGAACAAAGTGTCCATTGATATAATCATTACATATAACGTTACTCCTTTATTAATGGTTCATAATTATAAGGGAATAAAATTACTATTTTACCCTTTTAACAATATCTAGTTCCAAGTGTACCGTTGACTTTACTAGTGAAGGTTGTGTCACAACAAGTTTGCGATGTGAGCGCTCATAACTTTTTCAGTTCCAAAAGTCAACCCAATAGGGAACTATTATTCAATTAATCTATAAGAAGGTATAGATTCCGTAGCTGTTAAACTATGTCCCCAGCCATAAATATCATTGAGTCCCCAAAATAATTGTTCTTCGCCTGAACATTCTTACAAACCTTAACGTATAAATCAAATGATCAGATGACATATATAGGAGTTCATAGTAACCTCAGGATTAAGATCATCGTTTGATGTATTTGATTAATACCACGAAACGGTGTTTAAACAAGTATTAAGAAATCACACCTGGTCCAGTTCTATATATCACTATATATAAATTACATTCACTAAAGTGTCCTACTACACTAGTACTAGTGATCCAGATCTAGGTCAATTATATTCATAATACTAGTGAACCGTACTAGCAGTAATTAATTTAAAGATTCCATAACTTTATTTTACTACAAATTATTTTAAGTTCATTATCTCAATTTTGATCCTCTCATACCAATATGAGATTAAGACCACATAGATGAACTTTGGAATTTTTTAATATTTACTTAATATTATCAACATAATATCGGACATAGTCTATATATATAATAATTCAATTCAATTATTTATTTCATTTATAACATTTGTCAACTACAATTGCTTTAATGACACTATTCCCAACAATAACATCATTTTTTTCTCACTAAATACATATTTAAATTCCTCATAAATTGTAAAAAAAAAAAAAATCTTTCCACACATATAAAAATATTAAGCAATAAATTATAAAGGTGGAAATAATTTTTAACAATTTATGAGGAGTTTAAATAGAAATCTATGTAGTGAGAAAAAAAATTAAGATATAGATAGATGCACCCTTAATAATTTTCATGCTTGTAAAATTTAATATATGTAAACCTTTTTATTAAAAATAGGAAACTAATTACTATATAAGCAATATATTAAATATGTTGGAGGTATGACATAAAATATTTTTTATATTATTTTTTAATATTTTAAGAAAATATTTTAGTCAATTACAAAAAAATAAAATATTTGGTAAGAAAGAAGGGTTTAAAGATAAAAAAAATATGTGCTATTTTTTTAAATCCTATTTTGCCCTTATAAAATAGGATTTATTTAATAAAATATAATTTTGTGGATTTATGTGAGTCATAAAGCAAAAGTTGAGATCTAATTACTACAAAATAAAGATTGGGATGTAATTACTACAAAATAAAGATTGGGAACTAAAAAATACGGTAAAATATGACCACTCCAAGTGCTATTTACTGTACATTTTTTATCTATCATAAAGGGACTCACAAAGCTAATTATAAAAAATATATATTTTGTGTTACATCGGACATATTATCAATAAATCCTGACAAAAAATAATTCATTATTAATAATAGCTATTATTGTGCACCTTTGTTTTAAAATTAATATTAATTATTTTGACATAATTTTTTACCGCTCATCAAATTAATGAAACATCATTTTACAAAATTTTGCTCTAAAAATACACATTTTTTTTCGGTTGAGTTAATTGTGAGCAATAATTTTAATAATATCTGAAAAAAGTACATGTTTGTTACAAAATTGTGAACAATATTTGTAGAAGTACTAATGCACATTATCAAAAAATGCAACTTACAATAGTAAATCTCCAAATGCAGTTCAGGAATTATTGTGTAATCTTCCTTATTAACAGATCCCTCAAACAAGTTAAGGGATGAACCTAGAAACTGGAACACAAATTAAGGGATGAGCCCTAACAAGAGTGAGCCCAGGTCCCTCCTCAACATCAACCTTGTCATTAAGCCCTTCAAAAATCCTCCACTCAAAGCACTGAATCATACAAGCAAGACTTGTTTGAATGATCAACAAAGCAAGTGAAGTTCCGGGACACCCTCTTCTTCCACTCCCAAACGGCAAAAGATTGAAGTTTTGTCCCCTCACATCCAGATGGTTGATAATTCCACTCCCATCTTCACTTAGGAACCTCTCTGGTTTAAACTCAAGTGGATTTTCCCAATACTTAAGATCTCTACCAATAGCCCATGAATTAATATACACACGGGTCTTTTTAGGAATATAGTATCCATTAATGGTGCAGTTTTCAGTTGATTCTCTGAGTATTAGTGGCCCAGCTGGGTGAAGCCTCAGTGTCTCTTTTGTTATAGCTTGAATATATGGAAGGTCAACAATGTCTGACTCCTCTACTAGTCTGGCTTTCCCAACTATGCTATCTATTTCTTCTATTGCTTTTTTCATAATGTTTGGGTGGTTTATCAGCTCTGCTAGTGCCCATTCTATAGTTATGGCAGATGTCCCTGTACCAGCTACAAATATGTCCTGTAAATGTGAAATTTAGTTTGCTAGCTTGTTATTATGCATTTCAAGCTTTCAATTTAAGGAAATATATCAGTGATAATTTAAGGCCTAAATTGCACATTGGTCTTTTACCTTTTACCCTTAATATCAATTTTGAGGTATTGCAGATCAAAAGTGTCATTGAATTTAAGACTTGATATAACCTTACGAATTTAAATACTTGAATCTAAGGCTTGAAGGGAAATTTGAGTTTTTATGATAAATGAGGTATCCTAAATAAATAAAAAATGCTAAATTTTTTAACAATATCTAAAATACTACATTTCAAACAGATTTGGGCATAATTTTTTAGATTTTTTTTGCGATTTTTTTTTTCAAATCTGAAACTTTGAAATCTGCAGAAAATCGACGTAGTTCGATGGTACTCGATCCCAGATCGATCGGGCTTTCAAAATCAAGATTTTTATGAAAAAATCAATGTTGCTCGATGGTGGTTCGATGGTGTTCGATGTGACTCTTGTAAGATACGTAATTTTTCACTCGGGTGTCCGTTTGGGGTGATTGTTTTTTTATTTTGGGTATTTTTTCAAGATCTACACATTTGAGATATGTATATACACATTTGGAAAATGTAAATCTTGAAAAAAATATATAAAATGCAAAATATACCTCATGTTCAAGATATGTTTTGATATGTTTTCAAGTTCTAAACTTTGAAAATGTGTACGTGAACATCTAAAACGTATAGATCTATGAAAAAATACCAAAAATAAAAAAAATCATCCCAAACGGACACCCGAGTGAAAAATTATGTTTCTTACAAGAATTCCATCGAACCATCATCGAACCACTATCGAGCAACCATCAAACCACCATCGAGCAACATCGATTTTTTCATGAAAATCTTGATTTTGAAGGCCCCATCGAGATGGTACCATCGAGCAACAATCGAGCAAATTCAATTTTCTACAGATTTCAGAGTTTTAGATTTGAAAAATAACTCAAAAATCATGTCCAACTCGATGGTTGCTCGATGGTGTTCGATGCCAACTCGACGGGGCCTTTAAAATCAAGATTTTAATGAAAAAATAGACATCGCTCGATGGTGGTTCAATGATTGCTCGATGGTTGTTTGATGGTGGTTCGATGTAATTCTTGTAAGAGACATAATTTTTCACTCGGGTATCCATTTTGGGTGATTTTTTATTTTTATTTTGGGTATTTGTTTGAGATCTACACGCTTTAGATGTTCACATACACATTTTCAAAGTTTAGAACTTGAAACACATACAACAACAAAAAAATCACCACAAACGGACACTCAGTGAAAAATTACGTATCTTGCAAGAATCGCATCGAACACCATCGAGCAACATCGATTTTTTCATGAAAATTTTGATTTTGAAGGCCCCATCGAGCTAGGATCGAGCACCATCGAACCACATCGATTTTTTTGCAGATTTCAAAGTTTCAGATTTGAAAAAAAAATCGCAAAAAAGAACCCAAAAATCATGTCCAGATCTATTCGAAATGTAGTATTTTAGTGTCTTAAGTAAGGAATACTTACCGTTATATTGAGTTTTTTTGTATTTTACCTTACTCATGGATTCTTTTCTAGAGATAATTGAGAGGAATGAGTTGAAGGAGAGAGAGGGAAGAGAGAAGAGGAAGTAAATGCGAAAAATTATGAAAGAGATATTTTGGATATTGTCAAAAGAATTGGCATTTTTTTTGAAATTATTTAAATGTCTAGCATTTTTTTTTTTTTTTTTTGACTTAAAACCATCGTTAATCATAAACCTCAAATTTCCCTAAATGAATGAGTAAGAGTTTGGAAACATACCAGAATAAATGCCTTAATATTATCTCTCCCTAATCTGATATCTGACTTGTTATCTTCATCTTCTGCTATATCGAGCAAAATATCAAGCAAGTCCTTTTGAATGTCATCTCTTCCCTTTCTCACATTCCTAGCTTCTTCGTGCTCTGTTATGATCTTCTCTATCATAGAGTCAAACTTTTCATGAAACCCTTTGCCTTTTTTCTCAAATCCTAGCAAATCCCAGGTTTTACAGAACCAAAAAAAATCGGACAAATTAAATCTCCCAACAAGTTGGTTTCTCTCCTTGACCAGCTCCTTTATGTTCTCAGCTTCAATACGGCCATTATCATCATCATCGCCAGAACACCTTTTCCCCATAATCATTCTTGTTATGGTATTATTTGTAAGCTTAGTTAGCTCCTTACAAACTTCTACTGGTTCCTTTGACTCGGCACTTTTGCCCATCAGCTTCAAGAATCTCTTTATTTCTTCACTCCTAACTGGAAGAAGCTGATTAAGTGTTTGGCCACCAAGAAGCCGAGACATGCACAATTTCTTCATGAACTTCCAGTAAGGTCCGTGCGGTGCAAAGGTAAAGTCAGTTAAGGGATAAGAAAGGTGTTCAAGGACACTCAACTGGGGTCTGTTTGAGAACCAAGCTTCGTGTGTCTTAAGGAACAGCTTGGCTATTTCAGGGGAGGAAACCACAACACAGGGAACAGAGCCAAGAGAGAGATAAATCAAGGGTCCATAGCTGTTTGAGAGCTTGTGGAAAGCTTGGTGTGGTATTGGACCAAGGAGGTGAAGGTGTCCAATGATTGGAAGAGCGAATGGGCTCGGTGGAAGACGAACCATGGTTCTATTTTTGCTCAACATGGCTCGAACAAGCATGGTGGAGACTAGCCAAACCAGAAAAAGTATGGTGTAGCCTTGGAAACTTTCCATGGCTGCAACTCTGTTTTCTTGTACTTAGATACAAAAGTGAGGGTAGTTTTATATTATTGAGATGGGGACTATCAAGTTAGTACAAAGCACTCAACCACTCTTGTATGTCTAACAAAAACAGAATTTTTTTTTTTCACTTTTTCAAATTGCTGTTTTGATGTCAAATTATTTTGGTATATTGTTTTTTTACCTTTTGTTTTTGAATTTACATTACTACTCGAATTTATGTGATTTAGAATGACAAAAGCTTATCCAAATTGCATTGTTGTCCTTTTCTTGCGTGGAAATTCTCGAACGGGTGAAATTTTGTACTATTCCATCATGCATCCTAATTATGTACTATTTCATCATTCATCCTAATTAGTTTAATATTTTTTTAAGTCTGAAAACCAACCAAATAAAACAAAAATAATGTAACTAAGCTCCATTACAAACTTTCATTTTATAAATGGCCGACAGAGAGCCTAGAAACTGGGTACACAGTAACAGTGGTGGAGCAGGATTCAATTGTAGTGGAAGTATATGAAAATAATACATTAATATAAAGTCAATTACAATTCTGCAGAGGGAGAAGCAAATGACATAGAGTACATATTATAGATTTTACTATTAATTTTTTTTAAAGTGTTTAAATGAGGGTGTAATAGTAAATTACATATATAAAAGTAAATTATAAAAAAAATTAAGTGGGTAAAAAGAAAATAATAGGAAATTAAGTGTTAATTATATAAAGATATAATAGTAAATTACATATAAAATTAATTATTAAAATATTTAAGCAGGGGCATGTGCCCCAACATGCCCCCGTGTGGCTCCGCCATTGCACAATAAGGCATGTGACCATTAATTATGCGACCATTAATTTTCATATATCCAGGTCCCTCTTGCATGTTAACAAAGGTAATTTTTTTCATCAACTTTCACTCAAAACACTCAATCATTGTAGCCTGAATGAACTTGTGAAAGCAGAGAACAAAATGAATGAATTTGAAGAATTGCTATTGAAATTAGCAATCTTCTAAGTGCCTTTGTCTTTATTTATAGAGTGATAAAATTACAAAATACAAATAGCAAAGTGGTTACAACAAATCTAGCTACTAGTGTAACTCTTAACAAGAACTAATAACAAGATTAAGACACTTAACTAATTGTTTGGACAGCTAACAATTTATGGTTATCATCCCCCCTCAAACGAAAAGGGGTTGAGACCACTTTGAGATTGGATTTGAGATACAAAAATTTGTCCATGGGAAGAGATTTGGTGAGAATATCACTTGCTTGATCCACAGAAGGAATATATCGAACTGAAAGTTGTTAAGCTAGAATTTGGTCTCTAACAAAATGAAAATCAATTTCAATGTGCTCGCAGCATGCGCGAAACACAGGATTAGCAGCCAGAGCAGCAGCACCTTGATTGTCAACCCATAAAATTGGACAACCTGCCATTGTTACTTACAACTCAGATAGTAAAGAGACTAACCACCGAATTTCTGCTGCATTAGCCAATGCTCGAAAATCACTTTCAGTGCTTGATCGGGCCACTACCTGCTGCTTTTTAGTCGACCAAGAGATGAGACTTCCACCAAGAAACATGGCATAACCTCCAGTAGGGCATCTGTCATCCGGAAAGCTTGCCCAGTCAACATCCAAGTATGCATGTAAGGTCATTAAAGTGGCAGGTCAAAGTAACAAGCCCTCAGAAATTGTTCCTTTTAAATACCGAAGTAATCTTTTGCAAGCTTCCCAATGAGTAACAATTGGAGCATGAATAAATTGGCTCAGCTTGTTTATGATAATGGCCACATCGTTTCTAGTTAGTGTGAGATATTGAAGAGCACCCAAAGTACTCCTATGCAAATTTATATCCTCAAATGGAGCACCGTCAGTAAGGGAAAGCTTGTGAGAGGAACTAGTAAGAGTAGAACATGGTTTGGCACCTTCAAAATGTAACATTACAAGCAAGTCAATGATGTATTTAGTTTGAGACAAATACATACCAACTTGATTCCTATGATGCTCAACACCAAGAAAGTATTGTAGTGAACCCAAGTCTTTCAAAGAAAACGTAGCATTCAAATATGAAATTAGTTTGTTGATAAGAGGTTGATTTGGCCCTGTAATTAGAATGACATCAACATACACAAGTAAAAGAACCAGCTGAGAACCTGAACCATAGAAAAATAAGGAGTTCAGATTTGGAAACACTGAATCCCCATTGAAAAAGTGTTTGTTTTAGCTTCTCATTCTAAGCTCTTGGAGGTTGTTTCAATCCATAGAGAGCCTTGTATAACTTGCAAACATAGGTGGCCTTTGAAGGATCAATAAAACCTTGTGGTTGTTGCATATACACCAATTCATTTAGGCTGCCATTTAGGAAAGCATTGCTGACATCCAGTTGTTTTACATTCCAATTCTAAGAGACAACAAGTGTTAGAACAGTGTGTACCGTAGCTGGTTTGACAACTGGACTAAAGGTGTCCTCATAGTTTATTCCTGGAGTTTGTAAGTACCCTTTGGCCACAAATCAAGATTTGAATCTGTCTAGTGTGCCATCTATCTTCAACTTTGCTCTAAAATCCACTTATTTCCAATGAGATTCATATTGGAATCATAAGGAACTAAGGACCCAGTTCCTTGTTTAGTCAAAGCATCATACTCTTCCTGCATTAAGGCAAACAAATGTGGATCTTTTAAGGCAGCATGTGTAGAGGATGGCTCGGTTGGAAGCAAAGACTCTGGTTTATAAATTCCTCTTTGTGAATGAGTGGTCATTGGATGAATACGAAGTGGGCCAGATTATGTAAGTTGTTGAGGTTGTATTGCAGTATCATCAGCAACTGCAGTAGGAATAGGAGCTGTAGCTGCAGAGTTGTTTTCATTTGGCACATTATCTGCTATATTCGTAGCATTGTCAACTAAATCTGCTGCAGTAGGCGCATTTGGAGTGTGATGTGCAGCTGAAAGACTAACTCCTTGGGCAGCAATAGGGAGCGTGATACCACCATTGTCAACAACAACATTAGTGGCTGGTAAAAGTGGTGTTGTATTAAAGTGAGCAATAGGAAGAATAGAGGAACAAGAACGTTGTACCTGAGTTTTTTGTGAGAGATGAAGAGGTAGAAAACTTGTCTTCATTAAACACCACATTTCAAGCAATGAATATCTTTCCAGCAGCATTTTCACATAGATATCCCTTGTGTTGAGGTGAGTAACCCAAGAAGATACACTGCTCTGATCGAAGACTCAACTTATGATTGTTGTATGGATGTATGCGAGGGAAACAAATGCACCCAAAAGGCTTGAGAAATAAGTAATCAGGTTGTCTTCCAAAGAGACATTCATAAGGACTGATATCATCAAGATCCGGAGTTGGCAGTCTATTGATGGAATAAACAGCACATTGAAAAGCATACCACCAATGAACAAGATCAATACCCGACTATGCAAGAAGAGTAAGACCCATTTTTTGTAATGTGCCTATGTTTTCGTTGTGCCCTGCCATTTTTGTTCATGTGTTCTTAGACATGGGTGCTGAAATTTTATTCCTTGATCCCTCAAGTATCTTTCAAAAACTCTATACTCTCCTTCCCAGTCAGCTTGAATGCTCTTTATCAGTAAGCCAAATTGTTTTTCCACCAAGCTTTTAAACTTAATGAATACATCAAAAGCTTGAGATTTAAGCACCAAGGGGAATATCCAAGTACATATGCTATAATCATCTATAAAGTGATCATAATATTTGTACCCCTCTTTAGATGCAACATGAGAGGGTCCTATAGATCTGTATGAATACGTTCTATGGGTTGATGGGCTCTACTTGAAGACAATGAAGTTGGTAATCTATGACTCTTTTCTCGTTGACAAGCATCACAAAATTTTCGATTTTTTATAGACCCAGAGTTAGGTATACTAGAAAATATTTTGCTTAATACTCTAGATGAGGGATGCCCAAATTTATTAAGCCATATATTTACATCTTGATGTATTGAACAAGAGTAAAGTGTCAGATTGAGAGTAGCACAAGAAATGGAACTTCGTTCTTTATTAATGAAAGAATGATTACAATTGCAATGGTGAAAAACAAAATGTTTACAACTCTCTTAACAACTAGAATCAATACAAGACTCATGAACTAAATTAGATTGAAAACATGATTTTGACTTGGGCTTTGACTGGGTTGCTAAATTGCCCTCCAAAGGATGACTTTGTGGACTTTTAGGATCCTCTCCAAGCATATACAACCCATCTCGAACTCTCCCTTTGAGTATGACACTCCTAGTTTGCTTGTCCTTAACAAAACAACACGATTTGTGAAACTTAAGAAACACATCATTGTCTTTGGTTAGTTTAGACACACCAACAAGATTTTTAGTTTTGGCAGGACTTTTGTAACAAAGTTTAATTTTAAGGAAGATAAAGAAGAGGAAGGTAGAGTGGATTTACCAACATGAGAGATGAAGAGTTTCTTACCATTTCCAACTGCTAAAGTGTCATGACCATTACAAGGGACAACCGAATCCAAGTGTTCCATACCATAGGCAACATGATTCGTTGCTCCCGTGCCCGCATACCATTCACCATCATCACCAAAATCTGGTACCGAAGTTGCAACATAGGCATGAGGATCATGCTCCAGTTCCTGCTCAGTGAGATATTCTCGAGGTTGGGTGCTACTAGCTTTAGGAGTAACAAAAGCTTTGTCAAATCGGTAGTGATACACGACAACTGTATGCCCAATTTTCAAGCAGACTTAACATATTGTTTTAGTGGGGGGAGTAGGACCACGTGAGAAGCCTCTACCAAAGGATCTTGCACTTGAATCATACTGATGTGGTCTACCACGTTGGATTAAAATCCTATTTTATGGGCACATATGTATAATGTATAATGCTATTATAAAGTGTGATATAAAATTAAGTGACCAATTATGTTATAAATAACATAGGGTATTAAAGTGTCATGGATTTAATGTGTAGAAACAGGAAAGTGAATTTTTAATTTTATAATGGGCAAAATTGGAAATCACTAATTATAAATTAGGGTTGTGGTCTCCTATATATATGTATTATTCTATTCTGTCTGTCATCCCATTAACAGAAAAGAAAAGAGAGACTCTTCTCTCATAGAGATACATATTATATAAAGAAGATCTAAACCCTCTATGCAATCTCCAACAATGGCATCAGGTTAGTGCTTCCGCTCTTGTATTAATCTTCTTCTTTAATTTAGCAAAGGATCTATAGAATTATGATTTAGGATTTCTCATATATACATTTATAATGACATGATTTTGGATTATGTGTTGGAGATTATTATTTATTCATGTTATTTGAGTGTATTAGAAATTCTAACAAGTGGTACCAGAGCCACCTTTGCTTGAATTATTGAAGATTTGATGGTTTTGTTTAAGAAATTTGTGGATTTATTAAAGTTTGGGTTTTGATGTTTTCTAGATTATAGACTGTTGAATCTTTTATTTATTTTTTTTTAATTCACGATTCAGATATACATATATATATATATATATGTTGGAAGAAGTTTCTGCTTTCAATTTTTTTTTTTCAGCGGCATGTGCATATGCATAAAGGTTTGTTATATATATTAGGTCTTTGTTTCCGATTGGGTTTATAATAGGAGATGTTATATATATTTTATAACTTGAATATATATATATATGTATATATATATATATGATATGGTTTTTGTTTTACACGGCTACACTCATGGTTTTGAATAATTGACTTCAAATATATATATAATTGCTACTGTAGCCATTTATCAAATATATATATAATGTATACATCAAACCCCATTTAGTCTGATGTATGTAAAGATCTCCTAGCAATTATCTTTGATCTTATTAGTTTTCTTCCTCATTTAGTTGTATATGTATATACATGTTAACAAGTTGTTAACATACAACTTGCAGCTTTCATATATACACATATAACATACATTTGTTAAATATGTGATTTTATATATGGTTTGTTTTTCAATTGTTATGATTGGTATTATTTTTATATTTTCCAGTGACAATTAAATTCAAGTATTGGTGTTTGGAATTTTTTTTTAAGGATGTCTAATATTTTGAATAGATTAATTGAAACAATATGTTGCCAAAGTGACCTCTTTTATGTAAATTAATTTATTTAAAATATCAAGATGCTTGTGTGTTTGTAATTTATGCATATATTAACTGACCCAAAAGTAAGTGAATATTTCGTTGAATTTCATACACACCTGTGGTAATAAATGTGTGACAATTATAAGGTATTTTGTGTGAGCAATATGTTAGTCCAAAGATTGACTTATTGTTTGACATAATTTATTGTCAATGTTTGATTGCTACAACAAGAGTATCGCTTACAATTAATATTATTGTCCAAAGAATTAATATTAATGTTGTGCTTGGTATCTTGAGATGGGATTAACCAAATTTTGAATTTATTGTTTGATTATGCATATTGATGTGAGCTTGTTTTGTTTGTTTTGTTCTATATTCAGCTAGTTCATCTTCTGCTGCCTCAATATCTGCTAATATTAATTCTATTCCTATGCTTAATGGGACCAATTTCAAGGATTGGAAAAGAAACTTACTTATAGTTCTGGGATGTATGGATTTAGACCATGCATTAAGGGATGAACAACCTGCACCTCTCACTAAGGAAAGCACCCGTGATGAGAAAACGGATTTTGAGAGGTGGGATTGTTCAAATCGCATGAGTTTAGTGATTATGAAACACAACATTCCAGAAGCCTTTTGGGGCACAGAATCCGAAGGGATTAATAAGGCCAAGAATTTCCTTGAACAAATTGAGGAACGTTTTGCTAAAAATGATAAGGTTGAAATGACAACACTTCTAGGTTCTTTGATGACCATGAAGTATAAGGGTCAAGGAAATGTCAGGGAGTACATTATGGAAATGCATCATATTGTTTCAAGGCTTAAGACACTTAAGATCGAGCTTTCTGATGATGTGCTTGTGCTTATGGTTTTGTTAACGCTTCCTACACAGTTTAACCAATTTAAAATTAGTTATAACTGTCAAAAGGAGAAATGGACTCTCAATGAACTCATTTCTCACTGTGTGCAAGAGGAAGAAAGGTTAAAAAAGGACAAAACTGAAAGTGCTCACTTGGCCACTGCCTCTAAGGATAAGGGCAAGAAAAGGAAATCTAAGAATGAAGCTGCTAAGGGTCCAGCCCAAAAGAAACAACAGAAGGATTCAGAAGGTTGTTACTTTTGCACCAAGCCTGGACATGTGAAGAAAGATTGTGCCAAGTATCACGCATGGCGTGCAAAGAAAGGTATGATTCTTACTTTGGTCTGTTATGAGGTTAATTTAGCTTCAGTACCTAGGAACACTTGGTGGATAGATTCTGGTGCTACTACTCACATAAGTGTTTCTATGCAGGGTTGAGCTTCCAAAAGCCAAGTGATGGTGAAAGACACATCTTCGTGGGCGATGGAAAATCGGTGGAAGTGGAAGCAATTGGGCATTTTAGGTTGTTGTTAGGAATTGGTTTTTATTTGGATTTGAAAGACACTTTTGTTGTACCGTCTTTTAGACGGAATTTAATTTATGTTTCTTTGTTGGACAAATTTGGATATTCTTGTTCTTTTGGAAACAATCAGTTTAATTTGTCTTTAAATTCAAATGTTATTGGAACTGGTTACTTGAATGCTTATGACAACCTTTATTTGCTAGAAACAATTGCATCCTATAATGAAACCTTGCATGTGGAATCACGTGGTACTAAACGCAAATTAAATAAGGACAATTCAGCGTCATTATGGCATAAGTGCTTATGTCATATCTCAAAAGGTAGAGTTGAACGCCTTGTGTCTGATGGCATTTTAGAAACTCTTGACTTCACAGACTTTGATGTTTGTGTCGATTGTATCAAGGGAAAATAGACCAAAACTATGAGATTAGGTGCCAACAGATCTTCAGATGTCTTAGAATTGATTCATACAGATATTTGTGGGCCATTCCCTACAGCATCATGGAATGGTCAACAATATTTCATATCATTCATAGACGATTACTCACGTTATGGGTACCTATATCTCATTCATGAAAAGTCCCAGTCTCTGGATGTGACGCCCCACATCACTATGGCTGCTTTCTAGAATGACGACTAGCCCTACAAACCAAGACAAGTCTTTCCAGCGTGCTTTGTCCTCACTCGCACACTTCCTGAGAAAACTTCCCAGGAGGTCACCCATCCCTAGATTACTCCAGGCCAAGCACGCTTAACCATGGAGTTCTCAAGTGATGGACTACCGAAAAGAAGATGCATCTTCCTGATATAGGTAGTACCCATCAATCCATTTAAGCCCTCTTCAACTGTGTAGTCCCATACCAACACAGTCTTAGAATCATTACACTTGACCTTCCCCAGGCGGTGTGGGATTGCACAGCTTACCCGGTCTTTCCCCTTACGAATCACGGGATTCTGACTGTCACAATCACCCCCCTTACGGTCTTTCCCCTTACGGATCACGGGATTTTGACTGTCACAATCACCCCCCCTTACGGTCTTTCCCCTTACGGATCACGGGATTCTGACTGTCACAATCACCCCCCCTTACGGGCCCGACGTCCCCGTTGGCCACACTTCCGGCTGGGTCAAGGCTCTGATACCATTATGTGACGCCCCACATCACTATGGCTGCTTTCTAGAATGACGACTAGCCCTACAAACCAAGACAAATCTTTCCAACGTGCTTTGTCCTCACTCGCACACTTCCTGGGAAAACTTCCCAGGAGGTCACCCATCCCTAGATTACTCCAGGCCAAGCACGCTTAACCATGGAGTTCTCAAGTGATGGGCTACCGAAAAGAAGATGCATCTTCTTGATATAGGTAGTACCCATCAATCCATTTAAGCCCTCTTCAACTGTGTAGTCCCATACCTACACAGTCTTAGAATCATTACACTTGACCTTCCCCAGGCGGTGTGGGATTGCACAGCTTACCCGGTCTTTCCCCTTACGGATCACGGGATTCTGACTGTCACACTGGATGTGTTCAAAGCTTATAAAGCTGAAGTTGAGAATCAACTCAACAAAAGGATTAAAAATGTAAGATCTGATCGTGGTGGTGAGTACTACGATAGATATGATGGCTCAGGCAAACAACGTCCAGGACCGTTTGCTAAATTCCTAGAGGAATGCGGTATTGTCCCACAATACACCATGCCAGGATCACCTAGCATGAATGGTGTTGCTGAAAGACGCAATAGGACTCTTAAGGATATGGTAAGAAGTATGATTGCTCATTCTACCTTACCTGAGTCCCTCTGGGGAGAAGCATTAAAGACAGCAGCTTACATTCTGAATAGAGTACCAACTAAAGCAGTTGCAAAAACACCTTATGATCTTTGGGCAGGTCGAAAGCCTAGTCTAAAACACTTTCACATTTGGGGATGTCCAGCTGAGGCAAGGCCTTATAAGCCACATGAACAAAAATTGGACTCCAAAACAGTGAGCAGCTACTTTATTGGTTATTCTGAGCGATCTAGGGGCTATAAGTTTTATGATCCCACAATTAAAAATATTTTTTACGGGAACTGCAACATTTTTTGAGGATGTTGAGTTTGGGGGGAGAAATAAGGTTAGAGACATTGCTTTTGAGGAGGAATTGAGTTCAAACTCAGTTCCTACTATCATTTTTGACAATGTTTAGGCTTCTACACCTGTCATTGTTCAAGAAATGAATCCAAAACCTCAACAATACAATGTTGAACAACCCCCAAATCAAGATGAGGTAATTGTTCCAAAAGAACAAACTCAACAACCTCAAGAACTAGAGCCATTAAGAAGGTCCACAAGAGAAAGAAGAAATGCCATTTCAAATGATTATGTTGTATTTCTTCAAGAACATGAGGATGACAATGGAATGATGGAAGATGATCCAATCAATTTTCATCAGGCCATTAAAAGTTCTAACTCTCAAAAGTGGATTGATGCCATGAAAGAAGAGTATAAGTCTATGCAAGACAATAAAGTTTGGGAACTTGTCCCATTACCAGACGGTGCAAAACCAATTGGTTGTAAATGGATATTTAAAACCAAGAGGGATGCAAATGGTAATGTGGAGAGGTATAAAGCGCATCTTGTAGCTAAAGGCTATACTCAGAAAGAAGGCATTGATTATATAGAGACTTTCTCTCCAGTTTCATCGAAAGACTCTTTTAGAATAATAATGGCACTTGTTGCTCACCTTGATCTTGAGCTACATCAAATGGATGTTAAAACCGTGTTTCTCAATGGAGACATTGACGAGACAATTTATATGGTGCAACCAAAAAACTTTGTGTCGGGAGACCCAAAGAATATGGTTTGCAAATTGACAAAATCCATCTATGGACTCGAGCAAGCTTCTCATCAATGGTATCACAAATTTCACCAAGTAATTATCTCATTCGGTTTTGAGATAAATGTTGTTGATGATTGTGTATATCACAAGTTCAGTGGGAGTAAGTATATATTCCTGGTTCTATATGTCGATGACATATTGCTTGCCACTAATGATATAGGCTTATTGCACGAAACCAAGAGATTTCTATCTAAGCATTTTGAGATGAAAGATCTTGGGGACGCCTCTTTTGTATTAGGAATTCAGATACATCGAGATCGTTCTCGAGGTATTCTTGGATTATCACAAAAGAGCTATATCGATAAAGTACTCAAAAGATTTGGCATGCAAGATTGTAGACCAGGTGATACCCCTGTTGCTAAAGGAGACAAATTCAGTCTCAGTCAGTGCCCTAAAAGTAACCTTGAAATTCAAGAAATGCAAAAGATTCCCTATGCATCAGCTGTTGGGAGTCTGATGTATGCTCAAGTTTGTACACGTTCGGATATTGCGTACATTGTTGGAATGTTAGGCAGATATTTAAGCAACCCTGGTATGGACCATTGGATAGCAGCCAAGAGGGTTATGAGGTATCTTCAGAGAACAAAAGGTTACATGCTCACATATAAGAAATCAGATCATTTGGAGGTCGTAGGGTATTCTGATTCTGATTTCGATGGGTGCCAAGATAGGAGAAAGTCTACATCAGGCTATATTTACATGTTAGATGGAGGAGCTATTTCTTGGAAAAGTGTCAAACAGACACTTGTAGCTTCTTCCACTATGGCAGCAGAATTTGTAGCATGCTATGAGGCATCGAATCATGGAATATGGCTGCGAAACTTTGTCACTGGGCTGCGCATTTTGGAGAATGTAGAAAGACCACTCAAGTTATTTTGTGACAATAATTCAGCAGTATTGTATTCCAACAACAACAGGAGCTCATCCAAGTCAAAGCATATTGACATAAAGTTCCTAGTTGTGAAAGAAAGAGTGCAAAGTGGACAAATATCCATAGAGCACATTGGGACACACTCCATGATAGCGCATCCGCTCACAAAAGGATTACCACCCAAGGTCTTTCATGAGCACATTGCTCATATGGGTGTGGTATTGTGTGAGGATATCATGATTTAGTGGGAGTTTGTATTTTATTTGCTTTATGTTTATTTCAGACATTTATGTATTTGGTTATTTTCTGATCAGAAATGAAGTTTTTCAGTTCATTCACTCTGTTTTTTGTTATTCTGACCTCAGTAAAGTTTAAGGAAGACCAGTTGGAAATAGGCATGTTTGGTTCACATTGCATGTAATTTCCATGCTACGCATCCATGATTGATCTATGTCATTTGACTATATTTGTATATGTGACCATTGATGGGTTTAGTCATGAATAATATGAAAAAGACTGCTTTGATCCTATATGGATATGGTTGATGGATGAGATTGTTAAAGAATACCTTTATATGATAGCAAATTTTGAGCTCATAAGGTTGTACATTTATAAGGAAACATATGTTGCCTAAGTGAGAGATTGTTCGATTAAAATCCTATTTTATGGGTACATATGTATAATGTATAATGCTATTATAAAATGTGATATAAAATTAAGTGACCAATTATGTTATAAATATCATAGGGTATTAAAGTTTCATGGATTTAATGTGTAGAAATAAGAAAGTGAATTTTTAATTTTATAATGGGAAAAATTGGAAATCACTAATTATAAATTAGGGTTGTGGTCCCCTATATATATGTATTATTCTATTCTGTCTGTCATCCCATTAACAGAAAAGAAAAGAGAGACTCTTCTCTCATAGAGATACATATTATATAAGAAGATCTAAACCCTCTATGCAATCTCCAACAATGACATCAGGTTAGTGCTTCCACTCTTGTGTTAATCTTCTTCTTTAATTTAGCAAATGTTCTATAGAATTATGATTTAGGATTTCTCATATATACATTTATAATAACATGATTTTGGATTATGTGTTGGAGATTATTATTTATTCATGTTATTTGAGTGTATTATAAATTCTAACATTCCAAAAATGGAGTTATTCTTGTACCCACCAAAAGGACCATTTCTTGAACGTCCAAAGGTAAGATCTGTAGCCATTTTGTTAATATTAGTGAAGTTGATAATACAGTTAGGCTAAGTTAGTTATTTTCGTTAGTGAGCTGTGCGTTTAGGGAGTTTGTTACTCTTTCACAGATCTCTTTATTCTCTCTAATTGAATTCTGTTATTAGCCTTCTGTATTACTCTCTGCATATATAAATAATATCTACAACTCTTGAGAGTTCAGAGCTCATTTCATCACTTTCTCAACTTGGTATCAGACTCTTGGTTTTTTTTTTTCCTTTCTTTGTCAATTTCCTGTTCTTGAAGCATTCTTCAATGGCGTCCTCTTCCGATGCTGGTATTAGGCCTGAGGGTTCTTCTTCTGCAACAACCACTGCTCCACCAATTCCTGCTGTGCAAGTGATTCCAAATCACATTGTCCCTCTCAATCTTCGTTTAGATCGCAATAACTTCTTCTACTGGCGATCTCAAGTTCTCTCCACTGTTCGAGCGCATCAGCTGGAAGGCTTTCTCACTGTTTCTCGTGCAAGACCACCTGCTACCATCACAGATCCAACTAATTCACGACTCATTCCGAATCCAGAACTGGCTGATTGGCTGCGTTTGGATCAGTTTCTCCTGAGTTGGCTGTTCAATTCGATTTCTGAGGGAATGCTTGGTCATGTTGCACGATGTGCTTCCTCTGCAGAGTTATGGAATGTTCTCATACAACTTTTCTCAAACACATCTCGTGCACGAGTTCTGCAACTTCGTGGTCTGCTTCAATCGACAAAGAAAGGATCGATCCCTATAGATGAATACATCCTCAAGAAGAGGTGTCTTGGTGATGCTTTGATGGCTGCTGGCCATCCACTGACGGATGATGAGCTGATATTATACATTCTTGGAGGTCTTGGCAGTGAGTACGACTCTGCAATCGTTACTCTAACCTCTAAAGAAACTATAACTCTGCAAGATGTTCAGTTCTTGCTTCAAACTCAAGAAATGAGGATTGAACAACAATCCTCCATTGCTACATTGGATCTACAAAATCCTACAGCAAACTATGCTGCCGCTAACAGAAAGGGTCCTTCACCACCATACAATTCAGGCAATCATAGCCGTGGACGTGGATCAAATCGGGGCCGAGGTGGTCGAAACTACAACAATCGTGGAGGATATCGCCCTATTTGTCAAGTATGTGGCCGATCTGGTCATACAGCCTTAAAATGCTATCATAGATTTGATCTAAGCTACCAAGGAGAGAGTAGTTTGAACCAGGCTGAGACAACTTCGGAGGAACCACAAGTCATGCTTGCCACTACAATGACTGTTGCCGATCCACACTGGTACCTTGACAGTGGTGCCTCGCATCATGTTACTTCTAATGCTGCTGTGCTTACTGATAAGATTGACTACAAAGGAAAGGGAAAGCTGACAGTAGGTAATGGTGACTCTCTTTTCATATCAGCAGTTGGAAAATTTTCACTTCCTTGCTCTAAAATCCTTCTTTTAAAAGGAGTCTTACATGTCCCTGCCATTCATAAAAATCTCATTAGTATCTCTCAATTTTCTGCTGATAATAATGTTGTTATTGAGTTTGATTCTAATTCTTGCTTTGTCATTGACAAGATCATGAGGCAAGTCCTTCTGCAGGGCACTCTTAATCAAGGTCTCTACAAGCTTTCTCTTCCCACTTCCAGTCATCTTCCATCTACTTCCTCTCGAGTCAATCGTCCCTTGCATCAGCCTACTGTGCATCTTAGCACTTCTACTACATGTAATAAAACAGATTGTATTTTTACTTCTTCAACTTCTGTTTCATGTAAAAACTCAAATTGTATTGCTGCACTTTGGCACAACAGATTAGGCCACCCATCATCTGTAATACTTACAAAGGTTTTAAATTCAATAAATACAAAGGTTTCAAAATCAGATTTCTCATTCTGTGATGCTTGTCAATTTGGGAAAAATCACTTAATGCATTTTAGTAGCTCTTCTCTCAAAACAACTAAGCCACTCCAACTTATTCATTCGGATGTTTGGGGACCTTCCCCACATATCACTCCTGAAGGATATAGATTTTATATTCTTTTTGTAGATGACTTTACCAAATCCAGTTGGATATATCCCATGAAAACCAAAACTGACGCATTTCCCATCTTTCTAACCTTTAAAACCTTTGTTGAAAATCAATTTGACACCAAAATCAAAGGCATTCAAACAGACTGGGGTGGGGAGTACAGAAAATTACAGCCTCTTCTTCAAAATTTAGGCATTTTATTTAGGCACCCTTGTCCTCATACTCACCAACAACAGGGTAGAGTAGAAAGAAAACACAGACATGTTACTGAAATGGGGTTAACCTTGCTGGCTCAAGCAAAAATGCTATTAAAATTCTGGTGGGATGCTTTTGTATCGGCTGTCTTTCTCATAAATAGATTACCAACAGTTGTTAATGCATATAAATCACCTTTTCAGTGTCTCTATGGTACTATACAAGACTATGATTTCTTAAAAACATTTGGATGTGCTTGTTTTCCTTTTCTTAGGCCATACAATCAGCATAAATTTCAGTTTAAAACATCCAAATGTGTATTTCTTGGATATAGTCCCTTCCATAAAGGCTATAGGTGTCTACACTCCTCCGGTCGCATTTACATTGCTAGGAGTGTAAATTTTAATGAAACTGAATTTCCTTACTCCACTCTCTTTCCAAATAAACTCACTAATTCATGTCACAATAACTTGCTTGCTCCAGCCTTTGTCATTCCATCTATGTCCTCCTTTGATAATTTTCCTCCTATGCAGTTTGGTTCTATCCCTTTAAATACAACTGCTGAATATTCTCCTTTATCTGTCCACTCTTCTTCTAATAAAACTGTTGTCCCATCCACTCAGTCTTCTTCCACAGAAAACTCTGTTTCTGAGTCACATATAGACATTTCTGCTGCTGAATCTTCTTCCACAGAAGAGGTCATTATTCCTGCTGCTCATGTTTCTCCCTCTGCTCCACCTTTACCTCACGGTCACCATATGCAAACCAGATCAAAATCTGGTATCTATAAACCAAAATTTTTTCTTGTTACAGCTTCCCAGCAGCAGCTTTATGAGGAGCCTAAAACGGTTAAACAAGCACTCAGTTTGCCTCATTGGAAACAAGCAATGGATCATGAAAATATGGCCTTACTCAGGAAGAAGACCTATGTTCTGGTTCCTCCTACTCCAGACATGAATATCTTGACAAACAAATGGATCTTCAGAACTAAATACAAGAAAGATGGCTCTCTTGACAAGTTTAAAGCAAGGTTGGTTGTGAGAGGTTTTCAGCAAGCACCTGGTTTGGATTTTCAAAACACATTCAGCCCAGTGATAAAAGCTTCTACTATAAGGGTAGTCTTCTCCTTGGCAGTGACTTATGGCTGGGACATTCAACAAATTGATGTAAATAATGCCTTTTTGAATGGAGAATTAAAAGAAAAAGTATTTATGAAGCAGCCACAAGGGTATGAAGACCCCTCCAAACCTCATTATGTGTGTCAACTCAACAAATCTCTTTATGGCTTAAAACAAGCCCCAAGAGCTTGGTTTGACACTCTCAAGTCTACTCTCATTACTTGGGGTTTTACAGTTTCTGTCTCAGATACATCTCTTTTTTATCAAACTCAACAGGGGTCTCTCTTACTTGTTCTAGTGTATGTGGATGATCTTTTAATCACAGGTGCTGATCCAGCTGCTATCACACGGTTGATAACAAAGCTTCACACTCAGTTTGCTCTCAAATCCCTTGGATCGGTTAGTTACTTCTTGGGCTTCGAAGCATACCGCAACAAATCAGGCTTGTATCTCACACAATCCAAATATGCAACAGATTTATTAGCCCGAACTCAGTTTGAAGATGCTAAGGAATGTGACACCCCTATGATATTGGCCAACAAGTTGTCTCTGGATGACAGTCCTACTTTTGATAAACCAGAGATGTATCGCAGCACCATAGGCGCTCTTCAATACTTAACTTTGACTAGACCTGATCTTGCTTACTCAGTGAACAAGTTAATTCAATATTTGAAGGCACCCACAATCAACCACTGGAATGCATGTAAGAGAGTTCTCAGATACATCAAAGGGACCCCTCATCTTGGTCTTCACTTCAAACCCTCCACCTTGCTCACGCTTGAAGCTTATTCCGATGCCGATTGGGCCTCTAGTCTTGATGACAGGAAATCTACAAGTGGTTTCTGCATTTTCCTTGGAGGAAATCTGGTCAACTGGAGTTCTAGAAAGCAAAGGGCAGTAGCTCGTTCAAGCACAGAATCGGAATATCGAGCTCTTGCTTCTGCAGCTACTGAGCTTGTTTGGATTAGTTCTCTTCTTAGTGAACTTGGAATAACTCTTCATAAGACACCCCCTGCTTTGTGGTGTGACAATCAAAGTGCTCAGGCATTAGCTCTGAATCCTGTTTTCCACACACGGACAAAACATATAAAGCTGGATGTCCATTACATTCGAGATCAAATTGCTCAGAACAAGCTTGAAGTTTGCTACATACCCACTGAAGATCAGACAGCAGACTTGTTCACTAAACCTTTGTCATCTCCAAGGTTTCAGTTTTTATGTAACAAGCTTTATTTGGAACACTCCAAATATAGCTTGAGGGGGGTATTAGTGAAGTTGATAATACAGTTAGGCTAAGTTAGTTATTTTCGTTAGTGAGCTGTGCGTTTAGGGAGAGTTTGTTACTCTTTCACAGCTCTCTTTATTCTCTCTAACTGAATTCTGTTATTAGCCTTCTGTATTACTCTCTGCATATATAAATAATATCTACAGCTCTTGAGAGTTCAGAGCTCATTTCATCACTTTCTCAACTGTTAAAGAGATCTATCATTGTATGATGTCTTTCCAGTCGACTTTCATGAGCCATTAGTAATGCTTGGACAGATTCAAGATTCAAGGCATCACCACGAGAAGTTATACCAGAAACCACAGGATCAAACTCAGGTCCAAGACCATTTAGGAGTTGTAAAACCAGATCCTCATCAGCAACACAAAGCCGACACTAGCAAGATTATCACAAATTAGTTTAATCTTGTCAACATAATCAGAAATTGAAAGATTGCCTTTTTTATATTGGTTAATTGGCCCTTCAGCTATAGCAATCGTGCCTTGGATTGACTGGAAAACTTCTGTTCAAGAGCACGCCATACAGAGGCAGATGTGGTATACGTAGCAATAGATGCAAGAATTCCTTTCGTCATAGAGGATCACAGCCAAGACAGTAGGAGCTGAACCTTTCTTTTGAACTATGTATACTCCGGATTTGGGTCGCGAGTAACCAAGAACTGAGGTGGAGTATCATTGCTGAAGAGAAGAGCATCAAGATCGTGACCTATTACAGTAGGCACAATCTGAGATTTCCAAGCAAGAAAGTTAGATTGATCAAGTTTAATCGTAAGAGATGAAGTAAGAGAGTTTGAGAATGGGTTCCATGGTTGAAACACCATTGGGTGGCTATCGAGCCTGAAGCTGCCGCTGGAATAGCTTGAGTCGTCGCCATTGTAGTAGGAACTGAGGTGGGATTGGACACAGAACATGATGAAGTGGTCGTCGCCGTCGCCGGAGGAACAGGAGGCTGATCGGTCGAAGATGATGTAGCAGAGGAAGCCATATCGACGTTAGTCTAGGGCTCTTGATTCCATGAATGAACTTGTGAAAGCAGAGAACAAAATGAATGACTCTGAAGAATTGCTATTGAACTTAGCAATCTTCTAAGTGTCTTTGTCTTTATTTATAGAGTGACAGAATTACAAAAAAGAATAGCAAAGTGGTTTCAACAAATCTAGCTACTACCGTAACTCTTTAGAGAAAACTAATAACAAGATTAAGACACTTAACTAACTGTTTGGACAGAGAACAACTTATGATTATCAAAGCCAGACTCGTTTGAGGTAACCTTAGTGGATTTTACCAATTTTTGGTCTCTCAAAATAGCCCATGTATTAATAAAGAAAAGGTCTGGTGTTTATGTGCTAAAATTTGGGTCTGTCGGATGATGCCCTCAGTGTCACTTTCACTCACTATAGCTTGTATGTAAGGAAGTTTAGTAATCTCTTTTAGTATTTTTACATGTGTCTGCCCCAACTACAAACATGTCCTCAAATTAGAAAGTGGTATATGTTTTAGTTAATGTTTCCCTTTCTTTTTATCACGATATTTTCACCTCTGGACTTGAATTTATATGCACATAGTTTTGTGACAACAACAAAACTGAAGTAAAAAAAAAAAAAAGCACATGAAACAAAAATTTGTTAGGATTGATCACTAAAACTAAAATTATGTTATGACACACCTAAAAGATTGGCTTAATTAGTTTGACCGTAGTAGCACCAAATGAGATGCCGTATCTTGCCGAGACTGATGATGAGATCAGTCAGTAGAGTCCTAGACGAGATTGACCATCGCAAAACAAGGTTCCGTCCTTGTCTCTAAAAAATCAAATCTGAACAACATCTTACTTTCTCAATCCATTTTTTTCAATCTGTTTTGACAGCTCCTTCTTTAGTCGGCGCTGAAACCCATCCATATATACTCACAGCTATCATTGCTTGGGGATCAGATCAAGATCAACATCAGTGTTAAGTGTCCAAGAAAGAGAGAAAGTGAGAGAGAGCATTTTCTTGGAGAGTTTTAGAACATTGTGGAGAGTATTGAGGATTTATTGTTGCCGTAAGGCAAGTGTTCTTTAGTGTTGATTTTTTACTGAGTCGAGAGAGAAATTGGAGAGCTGTAAAACTTGTAATCTTGTTATTCTTAGAGTGAAGATGGCTCGGATAGGATGTAGGCTCATTTTGAGCTGAGCCAGTATGAAACTCTGGTGTACTCCCATTGATTTCTCGTTATGTTTCCCAGCTGTTTGATATTGTGCCTTGCTGGTGTTCTTGCTGTGTTTTGCCTTGTGCGTGATGTTACAGTTGTGTTCAAACCTTGGTGTTGTGAATTGCTTTGTCACAACACATATTTTTATGAAACTTCCATTTCCTATATGACAAAGGAGAGGCAGAGAGCTAGAAACTGGGAAACATCTTTTTTTATATCTCAGGTGCCTCTTCCATGTCATCAACTTTTCACTCAAAACACTCAACCATTGCAGCGAGACTCGTTTGAAGTACCAGGAAAGCACCCTCTCTGGCTTGAATTTTCCCAGTTTTGGCGTCTCTGCAAATATCCCATGTATCGATAAACATGTTTTGATGTGGTATCTAGTAGCTATTAATGGTAGAACATTAAGTTGATTATTTGAATATTAATGGGTCTTTTGAAGAAGATTATTACAGAGTCCAACTTGAGGTTATTCTTGATAAGCAGGAAAGTGATTCTCCTAAGAAGGTAAGGTTGGTACTTCTATGCTTTTCTTTCTTGCTTATTATTATTATTATTATTATTGCTATTATTATGCTGAAGATAGGTGATGTTCTGTTTGGGGAATAATTTGAAAGGCTTAATCTATGCTTTTGCTTTCTCAAATAATTGATAGTATGTTCAAATAATGCATAATATGTTCTGTTGTGTATTGTTTATTTATGTTTTTACTTCAAATTTTTAGTTGTTGTTGTAGCTAAACTAATAGAGAAATGCTCTATATTTAGAATAAACCCTGTTGGTTGAGTTGGTTAAAACTTTCTACTATCACTTGTTTTAGCTGTACATAAAGAAGCCAGTAAAATACTAATTAGTACTGTAGTCATGATGCTAGTTTGAACTTTACCTGCCCTTAACTTGTTTTATTTTCGTCTTTACATTTTTTTTCCTCATTTTAAAGGTTGTTTCACAAGATGAATGATGCAAGAAGTTTTAAAGACACAGAACCATCATTGTTGTGTCCTCTTCTAAAGTTACCACACCCAACTTTTCTAAGCTTCAGACTCTCGACACCAACTCTCCTAGTGATGCTACTTTGAACTCTATAAAAGACACGGGACAATCAGCTGCTGGGTCTTCTTATGGAGTTCCCACACTTGACTGCTCTGAGCGCTAGACTGTGCATACTAATAACATGCCCTCGGATATACCCAAGCTCTGGACTTTGAGGCACAGACTAATGAAGCAGGTAATTTGTTTTTCTGGTTCTTCTCGTCCTTTGTTCATAATATTTGGGCGGTTTATTAGTTTTGGTGGTGCTCATTCTATACTTTTTGCATGTGTCTGCCCCTACCCCAGTTATAAAATATCATTGCAGACCTTATAGCAAACAATCTAAACAGTCTGCCATCCTAAGAGCTACTTTTTATTTTTAATGCTTGAAAAATTGTTGTTCAAGACAAGGCATATATATTAAATACTTCAAATCAAACATAGTGAAATTCTTGATGGAGTCTTTTTTTAGTCTGATCTCTGAGTTTTCTTCTTCTGATATGCCAAGTAGATACTTAAAAATTTCACTTTCCTAAATTCTAACAGAACCAAATATGATCAGATATACAAGTTATATCTTTCAGCGAGTTGTCTTGTCTCTTTAACCCCTCATTCATCTGGTAACCCTAATTATCATCCTTAGAATAGTTTTGGCTCATCGGCTCACTTCTATGTTTATTGATGTAGTGTTGGGTTACAACGAAATTCTCCGTTCTACTTGTGATTGTAAAACTACTCTAAAACATATTTATGTTGTACTTATTAAAGTTAATAAATAGCACAAACGCACAAATGATATCACGGAGTACGCCTCACACTGTAGAAACCCTATCATGTTAATGTTCTCTATAATACTATATATATACATATATGATATTACCAAAAAAAAAGATACTAATCAGCATATAGATAAACAAAAACTAAAGTATAGTAGAAAGAGCACAGTGAACTTGACATTTGTTAGGATTAATCACTAAATATAGAAACTAATAAAACTAAAATTATGCTATGACATGGACACATTTGACCGTACGTAGTAGCACCATATGAGATGCTATCTCTTGCCGAGACTGATGATGAGATCAGTCAGTAGCGTCCTCGCCAAGATTGACCATGGCGAAACAAGGGTTTCCGTCCTTGTCTCTAAAAACCCACACTTGAACAATATCGCCCACTTTGAGTCCATTTTTCTCAATGACACCGAACCAGTTTTTGTTAAACACATAGGAAAAGACAGACATGTTCTTCGTCTTCTTATAGCACCACTTTCTCAGTATTAGTCTGTTTTCTTCCATGCTCGGCTCAATGAATCAAACATTCATTCCCTTTTGGTCGACCTTATTTTTCTCAGCCTCACTCAAAAACCATCAAAACTGATTTGATCCAAAGGCATCGAAAGGCGATTTTGTTGCACCTGAATATCAGCATGAAAAAGTTTCTTCTGGATAACCAAAAGTGGAAGGTGATGGTGACCAGTACTACAAATGACATCGCTCATTGCTTGAGGAATAGGCGGTGGTGGATATGGTCGCCCAACTACACCGCCATTTGACTTCCTTCTCTTGATTTGGACTTCTTTCGATTTATCAATATTAACAATGCGAGTCGGAAGATGACCTCATTTTCGTGTGTGCAATTTCAAGTTGCTCTTCCTCTCACGAAAATCCTCAACCACATTTGTAACCATATGACCATAGTCATTGATAAGACCTTGGTAACACACCTGGGCAAGTGCTCTGATTCTTCTATGGCTATGATCCTCCTCATACTTGCATGTAATCATCTTCTTTGATTGCAACTCCATTGAAAAAGAAAGTAATAAGTAAATGTTTCAATGATCAAATTGATTCAATGAAGGCTGAAGCCTAGTTTCTTTAATTATATACATTAGCACATTCAATTAATGCTGAAGCCTAGTTTCCTTATTTCTATTTTGACAATTAGTTAGATTTCGTTATTAGTAATCCGTATTTACTTGTTTCTAATTTTTTTTATAGATATTATTATCTACAGATATTTTTTTATTATTTTAAAAAATAAATTAGAATAATTAGTTATAATAATTTAAATCATTTAAATTAGAATAATTAGTTATAATAATTAGTTATAATAATTTAAATCATTTAAATTATTATAACTAATTATTCTAATTTATTTTTTTAAATAATAAAAAAATATCTGTAGATAACAATATCTATAAAAAAAAATAGAAACAAAGAAATACGGATTACTAATAACAAAATGTAACTAATTGTCAAAATAGAAATAAGGAAACTAGGCTTCAACATTAATTGAATGTGCTAATGTATATAATTAAAGAAACTAGGCTTCAGCCTTATGAGGAGGATCATAGCCATAGAAGAATCAGAACACTTGCTCAGGTGTGTTACGAAGCTCTTATCAATGACTATAGTCATATGGTATCAAATGTGGTTGAGGATTTTCGTGAGAGGAAGAGCAACCTGAAATTGTACACACGAAAACGAGGTCGTCTTCCGACTCGCATTGTTACTACTATCAATCGAAAGAAATCCAAATCAAGAGAAGGAAGTCAAATGTGTAGGAAAAACATAACGTACATAATACTTGAATAAACGCAATATGATAACTACAATATTTATATCTACTAAATTAAAAATACATAAACATTATAATTATAAATAACACAATATAAATAACTATAATATAAATAACAATATTATAATTATAAATAACACAATATAAATAATTATAATATAAATAGTAATTATAATTAATTTAGACAATAATTATAAAGAACAAAAATAAAAGGAGGCCTGTGTAACACACAGTTAACTTAAAATAGATTCGCCACCTCCAAGAGGTTTCGACGTCTATCTCCCAGGATATAACGGTGAACGACAAGTAACTCAATTACTTCGCCGAACCAAATATGCCCGAACTCTATCACACTACAAAAGATATAAGAACTCTAAAGAGTAAAAAAGAAAAAATATATTGAAATATATATATATATTAATCTTCAAAGGAAGACATATACATATATTTAGATTTTGGCGTGTTTAAACTACAATGCCCATGTTCTCTATATATAGGCCAAAAAAGAGAGGTTTAACCTCTTATAACCAATGTGGGACAAATCCCAATTAGTTTTTCATTCAAAAATTCTAACAATCCCCCACATGAATGAAAACTAACACAAGAATAACCAATAGATGGTTTAGACCTAGGTGATAGAGTTCAACGTTAGAAACCTGCATAGTATAGGTAGGTGTTACCCTTTGAACCTTCTCTTGTGTAAGTATATTTACTTTACTAGCTGATCAGTAGATGCGATGTCTTTGAACTGTTCTGCCGTTTGTGTAAACGATGATATACCACACACAGGAATCCTCTTCGAGCTTACACATCTCAAGCTCGAACTGTCTCATCTGAAGGCAGGAAGTAAATCAAGAAATTTATATAAGTGTTGAACCATTGTCATTGCGAGTTGTGAGCCCAACTTATAACCTTGGAGCAACTTCGAGACTATGTAATTTCCGAGCTCACCAATCCAACGATGTCACTTAATGCTTTAACGAGACTGTCTCTGACTTGCAGATCATATGACGACTATGCTAATCTCGAGCTTACACCTTACGAGCCTGATATCGAGATCAAAGTTCCCATTCTCGAAATCTGAGTGTAACAAAAGTCCTCAATTTTGCTTAACCAAACACAGCCCTTGACTACTTTTAACTTTGATTTTTAGCTAATAACCAAAGTTAAAATTCTTTATATTATCCTAACCCTTGACGCTTCAGGTCTCTTTTCCACAATCACAATAGAGGCGAAATCGCAGAACCTCCATTTTCACTGTATGAGAGATGAGGGTTTTGCCATTTTCCACCATTTTTTCTTCTCTTTCACCATTTTCATCCATTTTTCTTATTAAAAAACTGAAATAGATCTTAGGAACTAGTTTATTTATTTTTTTGAGAGAAAAAAGTGGATTTTGGCCATGTGTTTAAAAGAGCGTCGCCCATGGGTGATTTTTCCGGATTTGACTAGATTTTGAGCATTCAAAGGTGTTCTTGAACTTCATAATAGGTATGGATCACTGAATTTTTGTTTGTTTGTTTAGTTTTTTTTATAATATCTTGAATTTATTTGTAATTTCTTTAATATATAATGAGTTTATTAACTATAGGATTTATGAGTTTCTAATCATGATTTTGAGTATTAAAAGAAGTTTGATTTTTTTATTTTATATATTATTCTGAATTTATTTATAATTTGTTAGTAATTTTCTCATTTATTTATTCATTATATTAGTTTATAATATGTTATTATTTATAATAAGTTTTATCTTAAATCATGCGTGTTTGCCACTGTCACAAGTCAATTTTTGCTAGTTAATTAAATTGTATAAGTAAACATTGGTAAAATTTCTTTTGGTTTAAATTTGATGCTTACTTTTCTATAGAAACTTTGTTGTGTATACTAAAAATTATATTAATAATTTATAATATTTATATATGTAACTAAGTTTGATTGTTGTTTTAAATTTTGAGGAGGATTGCTATTGTGGTGGTATTTTGGTTTTCAATTGGTGGTGACTATCTTGAAGATCATAAATTGGAGGTGAGTGAATTCGTTAATTTTATTTATTAATATTGCAACATTTACTTATAGAATTTGAGTTAAAATCATTTATTGTAAATTAGTTTTGAAGATTAGTGAAGTAAGTTATTAAAAATTACGTTCTGCGGTGATATAAGGATGAAATATTATGCATATTTAATTGTTGTGTTTGTATTGAATTTGTAGGTTGTTTTGAAATTGGAATATGTTGTATATCTATATAAAAGAAACTCTGCCTAATTATTTTTAGGATTTGTTAATTAAGTAAGTTTTTTTTTATATATAATATTGTTTTTTGTCGATGGAGCCCTCAAAGATAAAATATGTTTATTTTTTATAATTTATTTTAGTTTAAGATAAACTATAAAGTAATTATATTTATTATTAGACGTATTTTATTTATATGTAAATTTAGTTTTATAGCTACTTTAGGTTGCTGAATGTATATATGAAAACTTTAGACTAGAAAACTTGCATGAATGTATAAAATATTTAATTTTATAAGATTTGTAAACTTTATATAGGTTTGATATTTATTAAATGAAAAATAAACTTTATAAAATAAAATTAAATAGAAATATATATATTAAAATTGAGAAATTTGGATAAATAATAGGAAAATTTGAATTTTACAAGGGGACTTTTAACTTAGGTTATTTGGAAAAAATCAAAGTTAAAGGTCCACTTTTAACTTCGGTCATTTGGAAAAAAAACTGAAGTTAAAAAGAGACATTTAACTTCAGTTTTTTCCAAATAACTGAAGTTAAAGGTTCCATTTCAACTTCGATTTTTTCCAAATAACCGAAGTTAAAGGACTTCTTTCAACTTTAGTTTTTTGTGACTTTTAACTTCGCATTGATAGACTTCAGTTTTGATTTGTGTAAAAACCGAAGTCTATCAAGCCTAAAAACCGAAGTTAAAGCCTCCGCCCCGAGTAGTGTCACTTTCACTCTCTTTCTTTCTATTGTAAACATGTGGGTCAGTGACGGGGGCTTAGCATGAGTCGACAATGGGGGCTGGCATAGGCTGTCAGTAAGCTCCCTTTTTTTCTTTTCTTGGTTCGCGACATTAAGGAAAATCCCAACTAGGCTGCGATCTAGTTTGGAGTTTGGGGGACGGGGATAAGTTGATCTAAATGGGGTTTAGGGGTTGGGGTTGGCTGATTTGGTATTAGATTTATTGGTTTTGTTATATGATTTGGTATATATATTTTTTTAGTTAGATGCATTGAGATTTCTTATGAGAATTGGAGTTTTTAAATTAGGCATTGTATAATTTTTTAGATTTGCTCTGTAATTTTGCATTCCTAAGTGGTGGTGGTGGTGGTGGTGGTGGCAGCGGGGTTGGGAGGCTCGATTGGGGTTGGAGTCGTATTGCCAATTATTTTTTAATAAATTGAGACTTATGCCATAATTTTGCGCCCATATCTGTTGTATTGTGTATACGCGTGGCACAGTAATTCTGTTTGCGCCACATATAATGTGGCATAAAAATATATTTTTGTAGTAGTGGCAGAAGAGGGTGCCCTAAAACTTGGTTAGCTTTGTTGATCATTCATACAAGTCTTGTTTGTATGGTTAATTGCTTTGAGTAGAAGATTTTTGAAGGGTTTAATGGCAAGGTTGATCTTGAAGAGGGACCTCGCTCACCCTTGCAAGGGATCATCCCTAATTTGTGAGAGTGATCTATTAATGAGGAAGATTACACAATAATATGTTAACTGTATTTCAAGATTTACTATTGTAAGTTACAGTGTTTGATAGTGTGTATTAGTACTTCTACTAATATTGTTCACAATTTTGTAATAATTGTTTTCCCAAATATTATTACCAAAAAGAATTGTTTACAATTAACTCTCAACCGAAAAATTGTTTATATTTTAACAGAGAAATTAATGAAATTAAATAATGTTTTGTTATATGGTGTTTCATTATTTTGATGAGCGGTTAAAATTATGTCAAAATAATTAATATAAATTTAAAAACAAAGGGGCAAAATAATGGCTCAATTATTGATAATAAAATGCAATTCAATTAAAAATTATTATAAATTTCATTGGATTGAAATAAATGTTGCTATACAAAGTCTAAATAAAATCAAACTAATGCAATACATATTTTTTTATATATGTTAGTTTACATTACATTGTAAATTTCAAATTTATTATGTTTATATATATATAAATATTTATATTAATAATCTCTACATATGACATATAAATACAACGTTGACATAAATATATATATTTATATGGTTACATGACATATATATAAAATACAATAATATTTAAAAAAAATTAATAATAGAAATACAATAAGAATAGAAAAAGTCATAGTATAGATAATAGTATACATGCATCAACTATTTATAGTTTCTAATGTATCTTACAATGTCCTTTGATGAATTTAATGAATAAAAAGAGCTACAATCACTTGATAAAAAATTAAACTATCACACAAATTTATAAGATAAAAAAATGATATGTATGTCTTTATTATTTTTAAATAAATATAATTTAATTATTTAAATTATTATAAAATATCTTAAAAATATTCTATTTTAATTAATTAATTTATTTATTTTTGTTCAAGTTTATATTTGTTCTAGTTTTTTTAATTTGGCAATAACAATAAAAGATTACATATTATATGTTTAATATAATATTAAGTTTAAGTTTGATTAAATTTTATTTAAGTTATTAAATATATAGTTTTATTATTTTTAAATAATTATCTTTGTAAAATATCTCAAAAATATCCTATTTCAATTCGTTTATTTATTGATTTAATTTTATTTAATTTTAAGTGATATTTACAATCTACCGTCAAATATAAGAATATTCTGTTAAAGTTAATGGAAAAAAATAAAAAGCCATTAAAAGCAAGAATTTCCGTTATCTACACACTTTTTATATAGAAAAGATATACTAGGTAGAAGCAACGTGCAATGCAAGTTTGCTTAGTTTCAAAGTTGTAAGCATTGTCTATAATTTTAATAAAATCTGGTATATATATATATATATGGGTACACTTTTAATAGTTACTACCCATAGATGGTTACTTTAATATTAACCATTAGATTAAGATCAATGATCCATATTTATAGTTGTTAACTAATATTTCTAAAAATAAATTTTGATTTTTTCAAATTTTTGGAAGGGTTACCTGATGAAAAATGTGTATTTATTATGAAAATATAATATTGTAAACTTTTTTATTTTTCAAATGCATGTCAATTTCTAAATATAGCTAGTGTTTCTCATTGGTTGGAAACACTATTAATTATGGCAAAAGAAAAAACTAAATTCAAAATTAATGTAAAATAAAGTATTTACATGTTGGTAACTTGCTATAGCAAGTTATTATGTTGCCACATCATCATAATTGTCAGTACTCATTTATGGGTAGTAACTATTGAGAAGTCTTCCATATATATATAATAGAATGAATTGTAGTTCTATAGTATATATTAATATTTATATCAATAATATCTATATATATAATATCTAAATACAACGTTGAAATAAATATATATATTTACATGAGTACATGCCATATATATAAAATACAATAATATTTAAAAAGAAATTAATAATAGAAATAAAATAAGAATAGAATAAGTTATAGTGTAGACAGTAGTATGCATGCATAAATTATTTTTAGTTTTTAATGTATCTGACAGTATCTTTTGGTGAATTTGGTGAAGAAAAATAGCTTCAATCACTTAAATAAAATATAAAATACAATAATATTTAAAAAATAAATTATCACACAAATTTATAAAATAAAAAATTATATGTATATTTTTATTATTTTTAAATAAATATGATTTAATTATTTAAATTATCATAAAATATCTTATTTTAATTTTTTTTAAGTTTATGTTTGTTCTAAGTTTTGAATTTAATAGTGACAATAAAATAGTATATATTATATGTTTAATATAATATTAAGTTTAAATTTAATTAAATTTTATTTAAATTATAAAATATATGACTTTATAATTTTTAAATAATTATCATTCTAAAATATCTCAAAAATATAATATTTTAACTTGTTTAATTATTTATTTTATTGAATTTTAAGTCATGTTTATAATCTAATATTAAATATAAGAATATTAAGTTAAATATAAAAATATTCTGTAAAAGTTAAAGAAAAAATAAAAACTATTAAAACCAATAATTTCCATTATTTACACATTTTTTATATAGAAGAGATATATGTACAAAGATTATGGTGTTGACGGGTATTGACAAAAGTTAGTTTCAGCATATGTATAATTATAAATTCTAATTTTTCACTACTATTGCATATTGACACATTTATAATTGATTTTATTTTACTAATTTACTAATTTTACCGTTCACATACAACGTTCGGTATATATATATCTCTTCTATATAATAAGTGTGTAGATAACGGAAATTCTTGGTTTTAACGATTTTTTATTTTTTAATATTAACTTTAACGGAATATTCTTATATTTAATAGAATATTCTTATATTTAACGGTAGTTTGTAAATACTTAAACTTAAATAAAATAAAATAAATAATTAAAAAATTAAAATATGATATTTTTGAGATATTTTACAATGATAATTATTTAAAAATAATAAATAATTATTTAAAAATAATAAATAATTAAACAAATTAAAATGAGATATTTTTCAGATACTTTACAATGATAATTATTTAAAAATAATAAATAATTAAACAAATTAAAATATGATATTTTTGAGATATTTTACAATGATAATTATTTAAAAATAATAAAATTATACGTTTTATAACTTAAATAAAATTTAATTAAACTTAAACTCACTTATTAGAATAATATCATATTAAACATATAATATAATCTACTATAAATTAGCAACAAATTATTTAAAAAAAAATTAGCAAGAAACTTAAATTTAAAATCCATGTATAATATTTAATATTACATTAAACATATAATATATAATCTCTTGTTGTCACTCCCAAATTCAAAAACTATAACAAATATAATTTAATTTAATTAAACTTAACTCACTTATTAGAATAATATCATATTAAACATATAATATAATCTACTATGAATTAGCAACAAATTATATATATATTTTTTAAATTAGGAAGAAACTTAAATTTAAAATCCACGTATAATATTTAATATTACATTAAACATATAATATATAATCTCTTGTTGTCACTCCTAAATTAAAAAACTATAACAAATATAAACTTAAACAAAAATAAATAAATTATTTAATTAAAATAAGATATTTATTTAAAATTTATATGATATTAATATAAATTTAATAAAAATAATTAATAAATTCTATAAATAAAACTAAACAAACGTGTAATATGCACATACAACCTTCAATATATATATATATAGGAAATTTCTTTGGTAGTGCCTTCAAAAAGAGCCCTACCGTAGGACTCTCAGTGTTTCTCGACCAGTGAACAATTTTCGGCGCGATTTTTTTTTATGACCGTGTATATTGTAGTTATTTAGAGCATCAGTGCGATTTTCAGAAAATTCCAAATAGTTTACAGTACTGAAAACTTGGTTCAAACATGTTGTTGCACGTGTGACTAATTTTTTTTATGCGCGTGGAAATCAACATGTTTGAACCTAGTTTTCGGTACTTTAAACTATTCGGAATTTTCTGAAACTTTACAGGATGCTCTAAATAGCTACAATATATACGGTCATAAAAAGAATTCGCGCCGAAAACTGTTCACGGGTCAAAAATACACTGAGAGCCCTACCAGTAGAGCTTAAAGTGAAGCCCCTAAATGAGAATTTTCCTGTATATATATTTATATATAGAAACTTCCAAGGGGGTTTGAAGTAAACGAAATAATTAAGGGAAAGTAAAAATCTACTCACCAACGGACCATTATTAAATGAAAATATTCGATAGCGATCTCCTTATTAATAAACCACGTGACACAAGTAAATCATTAAATTAAAATTAACAATTCAACAAATTATCCTTTTTCGTATTTCCTTATTCGATTTAGTTTTCCAAATTTTACGCTGCTAATTAGAAAAAAGAGAACAAAGAAAATGCACAGCTAATAAAATTGCCTAAATCTATAAAAAAAAAAAATACAGGAATGATTAAATTAAACCCTTTAGAAGTAACTTACTTATTTATCTATTTATGTAGAAAATTATTTAAATATGTTTTTCGATATACTAATTTGATCATATACATAAGATAACATACATTTATATGAAAATATAAATATAAAATTATTTGAATTTTTAAAAAATAACATCTGTAGATATTTTAACAAATATTTACAACTTATCAACTATCTATTATTAATAATATAATTCACTCCATTTTTTTTCCTTATACAAATACTTATTAAATTAGGAATCATATTATATTATGCCCGTCTAAATAAATAGAGCCAGCCAGCCTAGTAAATAATTATATAGTGTTAATTATTAGAGTTTAATATGTCAAACTTATATATGTTGTTATTTTATATACATAAGATTTGACAAATTGATTAAAATGTAATAGAATATTATATGAAATGAAACTTATACATTTCTATTAAAAAAAAATACCATTTGCACAAGTTTTATTTTCTGCGATTTCAACTAAATGTTAGATATAATTAATTTCTATTTGTTTTAAAAATCTATATCTATATATCTATCTATTAGGCCTGAGCAACATGTACTGAACGTTTCAATTTTATTTTATTCATCATTTTTTAATTAATGATAATGTACATGTTATTTATAAATAATTAACTGTTATGATATACTATAAAAGAGACACATTAATAAAATTTATAATATTGTTGTATAAGAAAACTTTGTTCATAGTCATGTACGATTTTCTTTTGAGATAATTTTGACTCTAGAATGATGATTTAACATGTTTCTCATCTTACATTACCCGTATTAAAATTTATAACATTGTTGTATAAGAAAACTTCGTTCATAGTTATTTACGATTTTTTTAGATAATTTTGACTCTAAAATGAGGATCCAATATGTTTCGCATCTTACATTGCCCTTAATAAAGAGAACGTGATAATGTCTATATAATGTAACAATAACTAACAATAGGTGTAACAATATACACCTAGTCTCCTAAATTAGCTGCCTCGTCATCCATATTGTCTTCTTGTTGTGGTTGTGGTTGCTCTGGTGGCTGCGGCAGCGGCATCGGCCAGGCATATTGGAGAGGTAATGTGGATGATCCTGCTCCATACATGTATGGATATGACAGCTGTGATGACGGTGGAATCGATCACCGATAAGGTGATAGTGTTGCTCCATACATGTATGGAGGAGCCATAGGTTGAGATGCCGCTGCCCCGTACATGGAAAGATAGGCTGGAGGTGGACGTTGAGAAGATAAAGCTCCAAAAATATTGTCGCTATCATGCATGTGCAACATCTTAACGTTTTATGGATGAAATGAAGGTTAAAAAAATTGAGACAAGAAATTTACTTGGCCAGTCGAATTCTTTAGCTTATTCTCCAAATTTTCTATTTGTTATGATGAACGTTGAGGAGGAGCTTGAGACTCGGTTAATTGAGAGTGTTGGGTAGATGATGACCCCGACCCCTTCATTTTGCGGCCCACTCCTCACTCGTGTTCACACCTTTGGCCCAGTACTTTTTGTAGCACCTCCACCTGATCAATTGTTGTTGAACCATTATCATTGGAAGCGTCACCGGATGTTTGCTGAGTTTATAACTCAAAATCAATTTTCAGTTTTTCCTGAAAACGTTAGAAACTAACAATAAGTATAACTAAATGAATATTAAAAAATATAATTCAAACTTACATAATCTTGGCGAGCATCGTCATTCACAAAATCATTAATTGTTTTCTTCCAATGGTATTCATTCCATGACTCAATAATGTTTGGGTTTGCCTTAAAAATATAACCCAAATGTTAGAGAACATATACTTTAAAAGTGTTGGAAAAAAAATTGAGTGAATGAGAAATTGATGCCTAAAATGGTAATGATTCAGCAAATCACTTTGATTAAAGATGATATTATCTGAATATTGTGTGATTTATTCTGATTGATTTTGGAAAATTACTTTGGTCAAAATTGAGATATCAGAATATTGTGTAATTAATTCTGATTGACTGTCAGAAAATCACTTTGGATAACAACTGATATTACCAGAATAAGTGTGATTAATTTTGATTGATAATTATCAGAAAATCAGTTTGGGTAACTGCTGATATTACCCGAATAAGGGTAATTAATTCTGATCGATTTTCAGATATTAAGATACCAGATTTGTTGGATATTTGGGAATTAATGTACTTGATTTACACATTTTTAAACTCTCAATGAAGCTTATAAAAGGAGGCTTCTCCTCTCATTCTAGGACACACATATACAAAATAACACACACTTAGTCTTTTTCTCTCTTTAGTCTCTGTAGTATTTTCTAGTGATAGATGGAATGTTTGTTTCGAGCTCGCCTAAGCAAACGCAGTGGTGCATTCGTCCTGCTTGATAGCTGTTGTATCCTGGGAAGTGGTTGCTCACGAATTCTCTAGCACCATTTAGGTATAGGGGGCAAATTTGCTTTAAGGAAAGCATGTTTCGCGTGCCTCGGCTTTGGTTTATTTTTTCTATTGTATTTTTTTCATTTCTATTCTTCAATTAAATATATTCATATATATTTTGTTCTTCTTCGCTATATTATTTCTAACAATCTTAAAGCAGATTTTGACTCATTTTGAGAAGACAAACAGGTTAAAGGACGGAAGAAAATGTTAGAATTTTTCTTTTAATTCTAGTTTTTGTAGTTTAATCGGTGCCAATAACTTCTACACATATATGTTATATGTGCACTAGTCAAAAAAAAATTTGGTACAATTTCCTTCTCTTACATTAGTTTTTTTTCCTAATGTTCTTTTAGTTTCAATTTTATATTTAGTTATTTAATCGTATATGAGTATATGTCTATTCTTTGTTCTTTATCATTTAAGTGGAACACATATTATATATAAATATAATATATATATACATAGTTGTATGTTATTGTATTTATTTTTTCGGTATCGATTTCTTATTATATGCATGAAATGTAAATATATATATGTCACATATTTTGCATATATAATATGTCCTTTACCTTAATCAGTTTTACCATTAAATATATTTAAATATTTATGTGTAGAATATATCATTAGCTTGACAATTATATAGATCAATATTTATGCTATTTGTTTTTCTCACGTGATTCATGCATATTTATATTCATATAAATATATATATATATATATATATTCTACATGTGCATACCTATATATATAATATGATTATATATGGAAAAAATCATTTAAGATCATTTAAGCATATATATGATGATAATAATATATATATAAATCATATATATCTATATATGTATGATAAATTAATAGATTAATAGATGATATATACATATATTACAAAATTGATAAGTGCAATATTTCATTATAAATTAATCTATTTATAATGTACATTTTTTTTTTAATTACTATGTTGATAATGCATGTTTTAATTTTTTTTCTAAATATATGTATATTTGTAAGTTTGTTTTTAAATTGTCATATCAATGTATTTAAAAGCAAAGTATATACATATTATGGTTAGTGGATATATAGTTTCCATATGCAAATTTATATTGTTTTACGATATAAATTTATATGTATTTATTTCTCCAAATATTATAGCACCATTCAGATATGGCTGAAAATATGGATGTTATTCCTACTAAAAGCACTGGTGGATCTCCCCCTCCGGCTTCGACCACAAAGAACCAATCCTCAAGGGACCAGCCTATGCAAGTTTCTGTTCCAACGGTTCTTGTGAACCATAATGAGAAACCAAAAAAATTCACTGGTGTGAATTTTAAGACCTGGCAGCAGAAAATGGTATTCTACTTAACAACATTGAATCTTGTAAGATTATTGAAAGAGGATCCTGCCAGTGTTGGAGAGGACGAAGTAGATGTGTAAACTCAACATGCAGTTGAGGCATGGAAGCATGTTGAATTCTTTTGTAGGAATTACATTCTGAATGGTTTTTCTGACTCGTTGTATAGTGTGTACAGTGTGAAGAAAACGACTAAGGAATTGTGGGAGTCTTTGGACCACAAGTACAAAGCCGAAGATCGATGGAGCCAAGAAATTCTTGGTTGGCCAATTCTTGAACTTCAAGATGGTGGATTCCAAAAATGTGATAAGCCAAGTGCAAGATCTTCAGTTGATTATCCATGGAATACATGCTGAAGGGATGGTCTTGAGTAAGTCTTTCCAAGTAGCCGCTATTATAGATAAGCTACCCCCTGCATAGTTAGACTTCAAAAATCATCTGAAGCACAAGCGAAAGGAAATGAGTGTTGAAGATCTCATTCGCAGACTTCGCATTGAAGATGATAACAAAAGTGCTAAGAAGCGATCCTCAAATCCCAAAGCTACCAAGGAAAATATACCAGAGAACCAGCTGTTCTTGAAGGATATACTGATGCAAGCTGGATATCTGATATCCAAGATTCGAAAGGTACTAGTGGATATGTGTTCACTCTAGGTGGCGTAGCTGTTTCATGGAAATCATCGAAACAAACTGTAATCACTAGATCCACGATGGAATCCGAGTTTGTAGCTCTGGATAAATATAGTGAAGAAACAGAATGGCTGCATAATTTCTTGGAGGATATTCCAGAATGGCCTAAACCTGTGCCTGCAATATGCATATATTGTGATAACCAAACAGCAATTGGTCGGGCACAAAATGTTTTGTATAACTTTAAGTATAGATACATAAGTCGACGACATAATACTGTTAGACAACTGATCTCAACTGGAGTTATCTCGATTGATTATGTGAAATCAAAAGATAACATTGCGGATTCGCTAACCAATGGGTTAAACAGAGATCAAGCTGAAAAGACATCAGAAGGAACAAGACTTAAGCCCAAAGGAAATTAAGGTCGATATAAAGGAAACCCAACCTAGTTGACTGGAGATCCAAAGATCTAGGTTCAATGGGACAACCTAGTTATTGAGACCGAGTAGGATCACTGTGGGGGATTACCCCTACCCATTCCAATGCTGAAACAGTGATGCCCGTTGTAAAAGAGGTTAAGCTCAAGCTTTTATTGACCCTTACGCATCGGAAGTCCAAGTAGAGTAATGCGGGATTGCTTTTAGATAAGAGGTCACCTATGTGAGAGAGAAGTGGGGCCGCTTTGAAGGAGAATTGTGGGGGCCCAATTCTCTAAAACCTCTCACAAAACTAGGCAGATGTTCACGGCCAAAATGAACATAACCATGAGAACCAAAACTATGCCGAAAAGATATCTGTGTGAGATATATCATCGTTTACACAAATGACAGAACAGTTCAAAGACATCACGTCTACTGATCAGTTAGTGAAGTAAATATATTCTCACAAGGGAAGGTTCAAAGGCTAACACCCACCTATCCTATGCAGGTATCAATCAAAGAACTCTATCACCTTGTTGTGTCGAGTCTTTGTTTCTTAATGTTGACCAATTTCATTCATGTGGGGGATTGTTGGAAAAAAATTTGAGTGAATGAGAAATTGATGCTTAAAATGGTAATGATTCAACAAATCACTTTGATTAAAGATGATATTATCTGAATATTGTGTGATTTATTTTGATTGATTTTGGCAAATCACTTTGGTCAAAATTGAGATATGAGAATATTGTGTAATTAATTATGATAGACTGTCAGAAAATCACTTTGGGTAACAACTGATATTACCATAATAAGTGTGATTAATTATGATTGATTATCAGAAAATCACTTTGGGTAACTGCTGATATTACCAGAATAAGGGTAATTAATTCTGATTGATTTTCAGATATTAAGATACCAGATTTGTTGGATATTTGGGCATTAATGCACTTGATTCACACATTTTTCAACTCTCCATGAAGCCTATAAAAGGAGGCTTCTCCTCTCATTCTAGGACACACAGATACAGAATATCACACACTTAGTCTTTTTGTCTCTTCAGTCTCTGTAGTATTTTCTAGTGATAGAGGGAATGTTTGTTTCGAGCTCGCCTAAGCAGACGCAGTGGTGTATTAGTTCTGCTTGATAGCTGTTGTATCCTGGGAAGTGGTTGCTCACGAATTCTCTAGCACCATTCAGGTAGAGGGGGCAAATCTACTTTAAGGAAAGCGTGTTTCGCGTGCCTCGGCTTTGGTTTATTCTTTCTATTGTATTTTTTTTTCATTTCTGTTCTTCAATTAAATATATTAATATATATTTTGTTCTTCTTCGCTATATTATTTCTAAAAAAAGGAAAATAATTTTGATAACATTTTAATTTTCACTTACTCTTTCGTGACGGATGGCTGACAGCGATTTTGTACCATGTGTTGTAGAATACTTCTGTTTCTTCCAATTTTCCTTGTTCCTTAGGGAGCACGCAATAAATTTCAGACATGTAAATAACTCACAGATCTACTTCCACTCCTACTTGTCAACATCCTTGGTTGGATTGTCTAGAACCTTATCCCAATCCTCTGGTCCTTTGTAGTATTTCTCGTGTCTTATTGATTTCCAATGACGGCATCAGTCTTTCATCTCTCGATCGATACCATCTATACACTTTAAGAAATCATCGCGGCCCTTTATTTGATAATACCACTAAATTGAAAAATAAATATATTATAATATATATACTATATTAAAGACACATTTTTAAAAAATCTTTTAATATTTTTGTTACCTAGATCATGCCAAGGACTTGGTCATTGTACTATTTAGGCACTGATTCCCAAGAATCAAAATATTCGGGAACTTTCGTTTTAATTTGGGTGCCCACAAGGCAGACAAAAGCGGCGTGCTCGCCCCCAAAAACCTTGTAAGTTCACAGTAAAAACATTACTTCTAATAGTTTTCCATTTTTACGCTGCCTCTCATCTAGATCTTTTCCAATTGCTGTGCCACGACCCTTTCTCTTAGTTGGGATTCCTATTTTTTTTATTAAAAATACAGAGAATATTAGTATATACAAGATAAACATATTTGAGTGAATAAAAGGAAAAAAAATTACATGACTCGCATGAAGTTGGGATCCTAGTAGGATTCGGTGGAGTATCATCGCTAGCATCTCCACCGTGGGCTCTAGCCACATTTGCTAACACGACAATAATTTAACCTATCTATTTTAATATTTAATTCTTATTTATAATTAATTTTAGTGAAAATTATTTTAATTGATTAGGAACTTTGAAACATGCTATTTGGAAACAAAGTTTGTATTTCTCAATATGTATAATACTTTTATATAGATACAAAACTAAGTAGAATAGTCACTATCATTACTAATTACATCAACATCTATCGGGCACACATCATCAGTATTTTAATCAATAAGGTCAACAAGCAATTCATCATCATCATCATCATCATCATCATCATCATCATCATCATCATCTACTTCTTCTACGTTGTCCACCATATCATCTTCATCATCATTAATAAATTCATCATCATCTTGCTCTACTGAAGAAGGTTGATGGGTTGTGTTGACTTGGGTCGCTAGTGCAACAGATTGCTGAACAACCAACTCTCTGAGATCCATAGTCAAAACAAAATTCGATGAGTTTGTGCCATGTACAATATCAACATCAACAATCATATCTGAAGCGTCTAGAAAGTCTCATACTTGCTGATGATTCACTTCTTGGACAACTTTCAAATCTCATCCTCTAACGGGATAATTGATGTAGAATACTTGTTTCGCTTGGCTAGCTAGTATGAATGGTTCATCTTTATACCATTCACCACTAGCGTTGATAATAGTGATATTATTTTCAATGATTGTTTTCTTCTACCTTATTTCGGCCTAGTGGATCCCTTGGAGATAGTAAGCAGACATCTACTACTCCCCAATTTTTTAAGATATTTGAAGAAACATCTTAAAAAAAATAAGGAATACTAGATGAATACATTGACTCAGATTACTATCCCCAAGGCATCCACTAGATGTATGTCTATGACTTTTTGTTATTAGAAATAATAACAATTACCACTATATGATAATAACCATCTATCATATATATATGATGTTTTAAAAGATCTTATTTATAGTGTTTAAGGTTAAATGTTCTTTAATAATTACAAGATCCTATCATATATATGATGTTTTACAAGATCTTATTTATAGTGTTTAATAATTTCTTTAATTTTTATTTTAATTATTGTTTAATTAATATAATTGAAATTAATTATAGGTAATTATTTCCATTCTTAATTTTCAAATTTGTCAAGATTTTTCATAATTAGCTATTTTTTTTTAATTATCAAACTCATTTTTTCTTAATTGAAATTAATGTTAAATTTATGAATAGTATTTTTTTTAATTATTTTAAAAAAATTTATTTATTATTTGTTAAGTTTATTATTACTTTCTTATATTAAATTATTTATCTAATTTTTAATTTATTAAATTTGGTAATATTAAATTAAATTACAATTTTTTTAATTAATTTATATAATATAATAATTTATTTTTAAATTATTTATCTATTTTTAATTTATTTTTAAATAATTAAATTTGTTATTATAAAATTAAATTAATTTTTTTTATATTAAGTTAAATTATTTATCTAATTTTTTAATTTATTTTGTTAATTCTAATTATTCAAAGTTTTATTTATTATTGAAATATTTATTTAGTCCCCTAACTCTACCAAAATTTCGGTAGCATAATGTCTATATTCTAAGATATCCCAAAAATTTAAAAGTTTGCAAATGACATCCAGAAATTTTTCAGAACATTGACAATATATTATACATTTTTCTACACATATTCACAATATATTTTTCTACAAATATATTAATAACACTAAACACATATTATTTTCTACCCACATTCACAATAAATTTTTCGAAACACATTATTATCCCTCAAAATTCAAGAAATGACATGGTGAATGAGAATGCAACACGTGGCATCACAAAGTATTGAAAAAGGCCGATGGACAAAGATGGATAGGTCCAAGACCTATTGGGAAGTCGACTAGGCCTAAACCCCTTAGGGGGGGTCGGCCTGGCCCTAACCCCCTAGGGGTGGTCGGCCTAGCATGCTTAAGAACCACACAGGGTGGTTGGCCCACCCTATTCTTCATAGGGTGGTCGGCCCAAACTCCCAAATACACTTAGCTGGATAAAGTTCACGCTCATTCAAGCTGAAATCAACAGGCCTAGCACCCAAGCTCTAAAGAGTCATCGGGCCTAGCACCTAAGTCTAATCGACCAACCAAGACTTAGCATTTTCCCGAAGGTTTCAATCGTGCATGGTCAACTACGACCCATAGATACAACGAGAAGACTCATGATCTCATAATCATAGGAAGGTGGATACATATCTCTACTCCCAATGATCGTGTACCAAACAACATTCCCCAGTCTTGCTGATCATGTAACAGCCCCTGAGTACTATAAATAAAGGACCCAGTGCTTCATTTGAAGGAAAGAAATGGGCAGATCTTTTTGAATGGTTTTGAGAAAGACTTATAGGATCAATCATTTGATTAACTTCTAGGAAAATATGTGACAAGTGAACTCTTAAGTTCATCTTTGTAATTGTCAATCGAGTGATTCAATACAAAATACTAAGTGGATATTTGTACTCTGTCATATATTTACATTTATATCGTCCAAAAGGTGTCGTATATCGTACATACGACCGTTGGCCAATTTCACAGGTCAACATTTCGGTGCTTTAGTTAAGAGAAATTTAAAAACACACTTTCATCAAGTTTTATGATGCCTCCAAAACCCAGTCAGATGAAGAAGATGACTCCAAGGGATTCCACCACTCAAGAACCTGTTGATCCCGTTAACAAACCTTAGGTGGAGGTTAGAGATCAACCTGATGCAAAGGATCCACAAGACGCTCACCATGAGGAGATGACACAATTTTTGGTGAGGCAAGAGGCATTTGCTACAGAAATTGCCTTCCAGAGGGTGACTATAGAGTGACAACAACAAGAAGCTGACCGGAGGTGCCAGGAGGCTGTTGTGGCCTTGAAAGTGGCTACCCAGTTAGCTCGAGCTAATGCTGAAGCTGTTGCTCAGGCGATGAGGGAGGATCAGACCAAAGTAGCAGGGATGTGTGACATCAGTAACATGGAGTCCCAGGGGAGGAGTTGAACCCCAAGGATGCTCTCAAAGCCACTTTCCCAAAGATAGAATGAAAAGGTGCAGTCCAAGACTGCCTCCATGACTAAGAAGAATAATATTTCCTCTCGGTGTAAGAGTGTTACTAACCTGAACACCCCCTCCTCCCAGGGGGATAAATGAAGAGGCACATGAGAGAAAGGTCAAACATCTGAAAGGTGTGACAGGAACGGAAATGGTCGCTCAAAGTCTCAGAGTCGTGTAGGAGGAGAGGTTGGGGGGTAAGATTGCACCAACAAGAGTAAGGCAGACATACCACCCATACACCCTCAGTCTCGTATGGGAAAGGAACTGACGAACAACACCAATACCATGTTCGATAGGCTCGGGAAAGACGCACAACCTCAGAATCTGATGGAAGTCATCAATAGGAGAACCAACACTCAGGAAGGGGTATTGAGGACGTCTACCCCACTTGGAATAGCGATCACACCACCAATGCAGGCTCAGATAAATGCACTCACCACAGCTGTTCAGGGCCTGACAAAGAAACCTTCGGATATCGAGTTGGCTCATAAAAGTGAGAGTCCTTTCAGTGCCAAGATCCAAGCTGCTCAACCACCACCGAAGTACAAGACCCCAAAACTTCCAACATATACTAGGAAGGAGGACACAATCCGACACATTGGAAAGTTCGAGGATCAGATGGAGTTACTCGGTGTGGAGCATGATTATAGGTGTAGGGTATTCCCTACCACTTTCTCTAACTTAGCCAAGGAATGGTATTGGAAATTCAAACCTGGATCATCACTTCCTGGGAGCAATTTAGGAAGGAATTTTGCAAGGTATTAAGTGTTGGACCCAATCAGCTAGCTGACATCAAGCAAGGGAAGGATAAATCCCTGAATGACTACATCCAAAGATTCATGAGAGGAGAAAACCGAGCATCCACAGTAGGAGATGAAGGGAAGTTCGTTTCCATCTCAGTAGGAATCATTTATCGTAGTCCCTTGTGGGATGGCATCTATAGGAACCCCATCAACACCTTGCAAGAGTTCCTAGACCAAGTAGACAACTACATGAAGCTAAATGACGCTATCATGAAGGAAGAAAAAGGCATAAGCCATCCGACCACTATCAAGGCAAGCAAGAAAGTCGAAAACCCTCAGGGCAGCAATGGGGGCAACGGTAAGAAGAGGAGTACCTTAGGGGCCAAGAAGAATGGAGAAAAGAAGGCTAAGTCAATACCAACCGACAAACAACCTAAGCACTAGCCCTACCAGCCCAAGTTCACCAACTATACTGTCCTGACTGCCATAAGGGTTGAGATTTACTCGGAAACATACCAGGGGGTACCATACCGAAAACAACCACCCTTGTGCTCAGAAGGAAAGAGGGACAAGAACAAGTTTTGTTAGTTCCATAATGATTATGGGCATGACACAAATGAGTGCAAACAGCTGAAGGATAAGATAAAGTTTCTCCTCCGATTAGGAAAAATCTCGAGGTACCGAGTCAAGACTGAAAACCCAAGTAGGAATCCAGAGTTCCGAAGACAAATGAGTCGAATATTGGAGCCAGTGGATGTGGACTTCACAATGGACACCATATGTGGGGGGGTCCACATAGCAGGTAACAATAATAGTAACAACGCTCGCGAGTGATATGAAAGGACCCTAAGACATGAGGAAGGGGAGCCTTCCCAGTGAATGGCACCCAAGCTCGTGATCAACAGGCCTAGCACCTAGAAGATCAACATGTCTATCACCCTGAAGATCAACAGCCCTAGCACCCAAGCTTTATAGTGTTTTCCCGAAGATTTCAATTGTACATGGTCAACCACGACCCAAAGAAATGTTAAGAAGACCCACAATCTCATAATCATGCGAAGGTGGACACGTATATCCACTCCCAATGATCGTGTACCAAACCGCGATCCCAAGTCATGCTAATCATGTAACAACCCCTGGGTACTATAAATAAAGGACCCATGGCTTCATTTGAAAGAAAGAAATGGACATATATTTTTAGATGGTTTTGGGAGATACTTTTGGGATCGATCATTTGATTAACTTTTGGGCAAATATGTGACGAGAAAACTCTTCAGTTCATCTTTGTAATTGTCAATCGAGTGATTCAATACTAAATACTAAGTGGATTAGGTTATTACTGTTCATCAGAAGAGTGTTGAGCCACTATAAATTTATGTGTGTTTTATTTAGATATTTTTACTCTATCCTATATTTACATTTATATCATTCAAAAGGTGTCGTATATCGTACATACGATTGTTGGCCAATTTCACAGGTCAACACACATATTAGTAAACATTCATAATTTATTTATTTTTTAAATAAATAATGGTAACACTAATATTACCTAAACACATATTAATACTAATAATTTTAATATTTCAAACATTTCGAATATAAATATATTTTTTAGTAACTAAATTAAACTAATTACAAAAACATAATAAAAAAAATACCTTTTTATCTTTCTCCTTTAATTTTCTCTTTCTCCTTCAATCTCTACACACAAAAATAATATAATAATACAAATAAATAAAAAAACTAATATATATATAATTACTGAATCGAGTGGTGGTGGTGGAGTCGGATCCGATGGTTGAGGCGGATCCAGTTGTGGTGGTGGAGTCGGGCGGCGTTGTCTCCCTGAGTGAGAAAGAGAGAGGGGGGTGGGGGGGTGGGGAGAGAGAGAGAGGAGATCGGGGAAGGGGGGTCGAGAGAGACGAGATCAGGGAGGGTTTCCGAGAGAGAGAAAGAGATAAGGAGAGAGTGAGGGAGAAGAGAGAGATAGAGGGAGGGAGAAGAGAGAGAGAGTGTAAGGGATAAGGACAAGGATTGTGAGGAAGAAGAGATAGGGGCGATGGGGTTTTGGTCTTTTTTTTTTTTTAAAGTTGCAAACAAGTGAGCGGAAGGGTCGAGGGTGGCTGGTGTCGCCCCTAATAAGTTTCACAAAAATTAAAAAACTGCCTAAATTTCCCTTTTTTCCTAGACAAAATACCTCATTATTAAGGGTGACTGGCCCTAATATTAGGGGCGACTACCCACTTGTCGCCACTAATTTCTTGTATATTAGGGGCGACCATGTGTCGCTCCTAATATTGTCGCTTGTAAAAGTGATTTTTCTTTTAATGACATAAGCTTGAATCTTTCAATTTTTTTTTTCTATATTTCATGCACTCCTACAAAATAAATTTTGAATAACTTTACATAGGAAAATTATGCATTTTTGCAAAAGCTATACTTAACATTCATTGAAGTCTCTTCTCATAAAGAGAAATTACAGCAGGAGACTAATGATTTGGGAAAACAAAAATGATATATATATATCATGTGTGATTGACCACTATAAAATAAATAATAAATAGCATATTCTCCCTGAACTATGACCACTATATGATCATGCCCCCTGAATGATTCATGATGTTAAAAATTCATATTGAACTATGCACGTTACTGAAATATGAGACTTCTGTTAGATTTTGTAATAGGTGGCTAACAGATTGATGATGTACATTTTGTCTGCTGATGTGGCAGTGCTATGTGTAGAATAGATATCAATTTCGCCCCCTCTGAACTTTGACCACTACCAAATAATACCCATTTTATAAAAAAAAAAATATTTTTTCTTAAAAATAATAATTAAATCCTCACAAAATTAAAAATTTAATTATCAACAAATAACTCTTTTTTACTTTGTCTTTTACAATATTAATTAAAACTATTTTAGAATGAACATTTAAAATAAATACTAAACACGAAAAAAAAATTAATTAAAGAGGAGGACGAATGACTTAAATAAATAAATAAAACTTTTAATTAAAGAGGAGGACAAAGGAGAATAAACTTTGTTTTATGATTTATTTTTTAATTTTGATTTTAAGATATATTTATTTTATATTGTAAAAGAAAAGAAAAAGTAAAAAAAAATGTTATTTGTTATTGATTAGATTTTTAACATTTGAGTATTTGAAATTTTGTTTAATTAATTTGAAACTTTTAGTATTGCTTTTTTTTTTTCTCAATTTGTTAAAATTATTTTTTTGAAGATTTAATTATCATTTTTAAAAAGAAAAAAATTAAATTAGTTTTAATAAAAAGGACACAATTTAGTAGTGGTCAAAGTTCGAGGGGCGAAATTGCTATATGGAGTAGGTTGATTTAACTATCTTTAATGTTTATGTTGTTTTTAATGTAACATATTTCAACTGTAATGGTAATTGTAACACTCCAAATTCCCTAATATGGCTTGGTGCCTGGATTATGGGGTCGGGAGGCAATAATTGAATTAATTGAGTGCTTATGTGTTGTGAGCATGTTATTATATAAATTACATGAGTTATATTATAATATGACTATATTGGTATGTTTAGGTGTATTAAGCATGCATGTGGGCCCATTTCTTATTAGAAGGAATTTTTCGTAATTTTGGCCGTTGAGGGCATATTTGAATATATGTATGATATATGATTGTGATCACATTATTATGTGAATATATTTGGGTTATTCGACATGAGGCGTGTAGAGTCCAATAACTTTACTTAGCTAGTTAGATAGTAGTAGTAATAGTAATAGCTAGTAGTAGTTATAGTGTGTTTATTACTGTGGATTTTGGTTCAAGCCGGGACTTAGTTGGACACTCGTAGCAACACTTATAGATTTTATAAGTTTAACCTATAGTTTAAGAATATTAATTATAACCTAAAGTTTAATTAATATGACTGATTATGATGATGATATTTATTTTACTATAAGGTTTAGATAGACCCAATAAGATAATGACACTTGTCATGTGCATGTTTAATGAGAAATTACGTATTTTTGAGGAATAGTTTATTAAGAGTAATATTTGAAAATCCCAGAGTCTGCCAGCAGCTTTGAAATCGTTATAGGACTCAGTCAAAGTTGTTTACTCAATTCAAATTAGGCTTAAAAAGTGTAATTACGTGTATAATATTTCAGCGTATGTCGATATATCGCAGCTCTAGGGGGCGATATATCGCCACACGGGGATATGAAAAACACGTAACTTCGCACGACCATTTCGACGAGCCTTGGGAATATGAGCCCAGGCGATATATCGCCTATGGTAGGCGATATATCGGCTCTAGGGCTGCATTTTCAAATGATGTTGAAATCGAGCTCATTTTATTCCATAAACCTCTTGATAAACCAGAATCTTTTTGACCGAGTCTTCAGCCTTTGTTGAACGATTATTCAAATATTTTTCAATTAAAAAGCCATTATTTTTATTCAAGCTAAATGAAGATCTTTTCATTCTTGAACTCTATAAATAGGACCTAGTACCCAACCATTTCTTTCATTCTTCAAGCTGAGTTTAGAACCTTCAAGCTGCTAGGTTTACTTTAGAGTGTTAAACACTTGGGTTAGGGTTATAAGATTTATCATTCTAAGCTTATTAAACACTTGGGAAGTAAGGTTCGTAGTGTGTTTATCGTTATCGAGGTGTAGTTCAGGTATAGCAATTTCAAAGGTATTCCTATTCTTAGTTCCTTTCTGTATTGTTTCATTAGTTCTTATAGTTTTTCTCTACTCATTTCCTAACTCGCTGTTTTTATTCATGGTTAGGCATCTAAGTTCTTCGAACTTAAGGTTTCATTTCGGTAAGTTCTTCTTCTCGGTGGTTTAGATTTATTTCCTTTTTCATCTTCTTCTTTTAGAATACTCACCTCTCTATTAATGGTTTTTAGGAGTGTTCCAAAATCCCGTCCTTGTTCTCACATCCCGGTATTTGGTAAGGAAAATAGGATAGTTCCAATGTGATATGTGCTATGATTTTAATATGTTATGATTATGCTATAGTATGATTTTATGTGTTATGATATATGTATGTTTCGGGCTTATAGTTGCTATATAGCAAACCCCAACACTTTTATGTTTTTGGGGCTTATAGTTGCTTAACTAGCAAACCTCATTGTAGTTTGAGGCTTATAGTTGCTTAGTTAGCAAACCCCAATAGTCACCATGTACATGGGTTAGAATTATGATATATGTGTTATAGTATATGATATATGTTCATAGTTGATGTGTATGATTATGTTTCATGCTTGTAGTAGATTTTCCTTGCTGGGCATTAGGCTCATTCCTTTATGTTTTATATGTGAAGGAAAATAGTATGGCAACGGGAAGATTCTTGGCAGCTTGGGATTGGTATTGAGGGAGAATGGAATCGGTGGACTGCGCGAACGATTCGAGGATGAAGTTGTTTAAGTCTTTTTAAATTATGATTTCTATGTATTTCCGCACTTAATATTGTAACCATTTTGTTTAAGATTTAAGATTTGAGTTATGTTATGTTTTATTTTCAAAATAATGAGATCCCATATCCTACTATGAATTTTATGTATTTTAACTTTTGTTTTACAGTTTTAATGAAGTTATGATTATTTCATATGTATGTTTTCTTAAAGATTAGTGTTTGTGTATAGTAGTTATTAATGGTCCAAAGTCTAGAATAAGTTGGGTCATTATAGTTGGTATTACAGCAACGGTTCATTCGCATGATGTTCTCATCGATACACACACTCAAAGCTCCGAATCTGACCGCCAAGTAAGTGTTTAAGTTATAGTTATTATGTTTATAAGTATATCTAACGATTTTAGCCTTTATGTTTCAGTTAAGAATGAATGGACTATTAACTTATGAGGATATCCGAGCCATTAAGGCTTTAAAAAGAATTAGAGAACCCAGAAACACCGTATGAGTGCTAGAGAGAATCACTCGAAGGCTACTTTTGTTCCACAGGGAGATAGGTCAACTCCAAGAATCTAAGCAGATCATGATGAAATCAATAGAGCAATACGTTTTAGTACTTAGACTTTTTAGAGATTATCCTACCATGACTGCAGCCTTAGAAGAAATTTGGGAGACGATAGATGATGAATATGAATTGCCGGTAGCTATGAGATATTATTTTCTCATACTTAGGTTCACTTCAAAAATGGAATTTCAGTTTACAAAGGAACAAAAACATAGAATTTTTACGAATCTTCCTCGAGGGCATTTTGAGGCACAAGACAATGATGACTATGAAGAGATAGAAGACGATATGCTAGATGAAGGATTGGATGTAGAAGATCCCGATTTTTAGAATAGACTAGTTTCATTGTTTATTTTTATTTATTATTTGTTTTCTTTTATAATTGTAAATAGTGAAAAACTTTTTCCAAATTAATATCATGGTTATTTTGTTATCATGTATGAGTTTGATTATTCTTTTGCAATCATAATAAATAATAAATAAAATAAATAATGACTAAGTTCGGTGAGGGTGGATGCAAGTTAATGAACCAAGTTCCTATATTGAGAGTTAGGGGGCCATAATAGTGGGAACGATTTTACTGATCCCAACCCTCCCTCAATATGGTTTACTTTGGAACAAAGATGAGTTTCGAGCCTGAGAATTAAGTCATATAGGATGATTATAAACAAACTTAGAAAATGATAAAGATGGCTTATTTTTCTAAGTATAGAAACCCACTCTAATAATAAAAAAAGACTTATATAATTTTCATAAGAAGTCATACTTAATAGGTCCGAGTTATGTTTGTATAGATTAAGTTTTTGCCTTAGAGCCTATTAGGATAAAGTTCTATCATGTTTCTCTCAACTATTAGAACTCTGCTGCGATGTCACTCCGAAGATCTGCTCGCACCAACGAAAATGCTTCCAACGCTGCTCCAGTGAACAATGAAGCCCCTCAGGTTCGCAGAAGGGGAGTGCGTGCTGCTGCCAACCGCAATGCACCGCCGACACCGCCAATTGACAATGCTACGGAGAACGCCAGACTGCGACAACAAGTTGAGGAACTATTGTAGCAACAACAGGCTCAACCTCAGACTCAGCCTCCACCTCCGCCGCAACCACAACCACAGCAAATGGCTTCAGCACCCCAACAAGTTGGTCCATATGGGGGATGACCAGTGGCGAACTATACGCCATATCCAGTTCAACATATGGAGCCAATTTATGAGCGGTTCTGTAAGCAACACGCTCCGAACTTTGAAGGGACTACAGACCCCTTCGAGGCAGAAGAGTGGCTAAGAAACGTGGAGCCAATCTTGACACACATGAATCTAGGCAACGCGGACCGCATATACTGCATTTTGTCTCTGCTTAAGAAGGATGCCAGGATATGGCGGGACTTAGTCCAGCAAACGCATGATGTTGCCACCATGACTTGGAACCGATTTGTGGAGATGTTCCACAAAAAGTACTATAATTTGGCTGTACTCGCTTCAAGAGTTGAGGAGTTCGCTGGCTTGAAGCAAGGGAATTTATTAGTGGCATAGTATGCTCGGAAATTCGACCGTTTGGCTAAGTTCGCACCGGAAATGGTACTAACTGACTATCTGAGGGTGTCTAAGTTCATTAGAGGACTTCGACCAAAGATTGAGCTAGGGGTTAAGCTAGCATTTCCAGGAATACTACATATGCCGATGTTCTAGAGACGACAATAGAAGTAGAAAGGCTACAAGCTATTGTTAGTAAAGAAGAAGCCATTAAGCCTGAGCCTAGACAGCAGAATCAACCTCAGACTAGTCGGAACAACAACCACCACAACAACAACAATCAGTCTAGCAATAACAATAACGGTCAGAAAAGAAGGCATCCTGACAATAAGCAGTTCGATAGCGATAAAAGGGCAAGGACCAACAATGGAGGCAGTAGGTCGGGTTATGTAGAGTACCCGCAATGCACTAAGTGCTAGAAGAAACATCCTGGTGAATGCCGGGCAAACACCAAGGGATGTTAGAATTATGGTCAAGAAGGACACTAGAAGAAAGAATGTCCTCAGCTCAAGACAAAAGGGAAAAAGGAAGATAAGATGGTTCCTGCCAGGGTATTTGCCTTAACCCAAGGAGAGGCTGATGCTAGCAATAAGGTGGTCACAGGTCAGGTTTCTATCCTCAATAGTATATGTTCTGTATTATTTGATTCGGGAGCCACTCATTCGTATATATCGTTAGGAATGATAGAAAAACTAGACAAACCTTGTGAAAGATTTAAAACTAGGTTTGTAATCGAGTTGCCTTCAGGCAAAGTATTTCTATCATCACAGATAGTACGAGGCGTACCGATCAAGATTGAGGACGTAGAATTAGAAGGAGACCTGATAGAACTGGAGATCAAGGACTTCGATGTGATACTAGGCATGTTCTGGCTAGCATGGCATGGCGCAACCATCAACTACAAACGCAAAAAGGTGACGTTCGAAACTCCTGACGGCCAGAGATTATGTTTCATGGGAAAAGTTTCAGGACTACACACCCCGCTAGTATTATCTCTCAAAGCTCAAAGGATGATAGAAAAAGGATGTCACGTGTTCTTAGCCAGCATCATAGACATAGTAAAGGAAACACCGCTTAAGGTTGGAGACGTCCGCATTGTACGAGAATTCCCAGAAGTATTTCCCGATGACTTACTAGGATTGTCGTCGACTCGGGAAATTGACTTCACGATAGAATTAGTACCAGGCACCGAGCCTATCTCCAAGGCACCATACCGGATGGCACCTACAGAACTCAAGGAGTTAAAGACGCAGCTATAAGAACTCCTAGACTTGGGCTTCATTAGACCAAGTCATTTGCCATGGGGAGCATCGGTTCTATTTGTGAAGAAGAAGGACGGAAGCATGCGGATGTGCATAGACTACCGCGAGCTGAATAAAGTAACGATTAAGAATAAGTACCCGCTACCCCGGATTGACGACATGTTTAATCAACTCTGAGGTGCGACCGTATTTTCAAAAATTGATTTACGGTCCGAGTACCATCAGCTCAAGGTGCGGGGAGAGGATATTCCTAAGATAACTTTTAGAACTCGTTATTGGCATTACGAGTTCTTAGTTATGTCTTTCGGTCTTACCAACGCTCCAACCGTGTTTATGGACTTAATGAATAGGGTCTTCAAGGACTACTTGGATAAATTCGTTGTAGTATTCATCGACGAAATCTTAGTATACTCCAAGGACGAAGTCGAGCACGAGGAACACTTGAGGTTAATCCTATCACGACTAAAGGAGCATCAACTCTACGCCAAGTTCAAGAGATGCGAGTTTTGGCTTTCGCAAGTGGCGTTCCCCGGGCACATTATATCCAAGGACGGAGTTGCAGTAGACCCATCAAAGGTAGAGGCTGTAAAGGATTGGCCAAGACCAAAGAACGCATCCGAAGTAAGAAGATTTATGAGATTAACAAGTTATTATAGGAGGTTCGTAAAGGGATTTTCTAAGATAGCCACTCTACTCACCAACTTGACCCGAAAATAGCAAAGATTCAACTGGAATGATAGATGTGAAGAAAGCTTCCAGTTGTTAAGGACAAGCTGTGCTCAGCACCAGTACTCTGTGTACCGACACCCAACGATAAGTTCGTAGTCTACTGTGATGCGTTGAAGCAAGGGTTGGGTTGTGTGATGATGCAGAATGACAAGGTGATAGCCTAAGCCTCAAGGCAGCTGAAGGAGTACGAGCAACGCTACCCAACTCACGATATGGAGTTGGCAGCGGTGGTCTTTGCGTGAAAATCTGGCGCCATTATCTTTATGGAGAACGGTGCGAGATTTATACGGACCACAAAAGTTTAAAGTACTTCTTTACTCAGAAGGAGCTCAACATGAGGCAGCGCAGGTGGTTAGAGTTAGTAAAGGATTACGACTACGAAATCCTATACCATTGAGGAAAGGCAAATGTAGTTGCCGATGTGCTAAGTAGGAAGAGTTATTGAAGTTTAGCAGCACTAGCCAGAATAGAAAAGCCGCTGGAGCGGGAGCTGATCAATGCCGGAATAGAAGTAGTTGTCGGCAAGTTGGCTAACTTGTCTATCCAGTCAAATCTGCTAGAAGATATATGGATTAGGCAAGGGCATGACGATACACTAGTGGTACATACGGATGCATTTAGAGAAGGCAAGGTCACAGATTTCTCAATATCTGGTCAAGGGTTATTGAGATATACGGATCGGGTATGCGTGCCGAATGATCAAAGGATTAAGATGACGATTTTAGAGGAAGCACACAGTACCCCGTACTCAGTTCACCCAGGGTCGACCAAGGTGACACACCACATCAAGGAAATGTATTGGTGGCCAGGGATGAAGAAGGACATAGCAGAATGTGTGTCTAAGTGTTTAATATGCCAGCAAGTGAAAGTAGAACATCAGCGGCTTGCAGGCTTATTAGCGAGAAAAAGTGGCTAAGGACGGTCTTGCACTCAAGAGCTTTATGAGGTAGGCTAAGGGCAAAGGGGCGAATTGGTATTTTTCCAAGTGGGAGTGACTTAAGCACTAGAATGTTTCAGCGGAAAACATAACACTAAGGAAAACACATTCTCAGCTTCTTCCTCTCTCTCTCTCTAGCACTTGGGGGTTTTTCTGAATTTTGAGGAGGAGAGGCTCAAAACATGGAGGATTGAAGCTAGGGTTGAAGTGGAAAAACATAAAGGTCGTGATTATTCTTTAAGGTAAGGTATTGCTCTGTTTTCTTAGTAAATCTCATCTGTGGTTTAAGTTTTTGCAGAGTTTTAAACCAATGATTGGGTTTTGATTTGGTTTAGAGATTGAGTTTGGTCTTTGAGGTGTTTGTACTACTTATGATGTGTTGTTTGGATTTTTAAACTCATTTGGGACTTTAAGGCAAGTTTGGAACGAGATTTGGGAGCTTTGGCTCGGGGAAAAATGGTGGAAAAACCAATTTTTTTGGGTTCGCATAGGGGCGCCGCGACCTTGTTCTTCTGAGCCGCGGCGATGGGATGATCCAGGGTGGGGGGCCCTGGCTATGTGTTGTGACGCTAGGCCATTTTGAGGGCCTTTGATTTTTGTATTTTTAGGGCATAGGCTCAGGGGCTCGAGGGACGATTTCACCACCCTATGTGGGGGAATTGGAGGTCCCGAGAGCACGAGAGTGGTCCCAAGGTTCTATTATGGAATCAAATTCTAACGAGAAGGTTATTTGTGGGTAATGACTAGTTTACCGCTAGGGCTCGAGATAGGATCATTCTCGGAGGTCGTGCTTGCTTGCTTATTTTCTTGTGCTTGGACCAAAGGTTAGAAAACTGCACCCGATGCGTATGATACGTGATTAGGGCTCGACCCTGTTGTTGAATGTATTATGATTAGAGCTTAACTCCGTTGTTGAGTGTATTATGATTAGGGCTCGACCTCGTTGTTGAATGTATTATGATTAGGGATCGACTCTGCTGTCAAACGTATTATGATTGGGGCTTGGCCAAATTGTTAAATGTAATATGATTGGGGCTTGGCCCAACTGTTAAATGAAATATGATTGGGGCTTGGCCCCGCTGTTAAATGTATTATGATTGGGGCTTGGCCCAATTGTTAAATGTAAACACGATTAGGGCTTGGGACTAGCTAATGAGATTGATTATAATTATGCATGTGTATACCTATGTAGGTACATTGTAATGTGTTGTATCTGTGTATGATGAATGTATTATATGTATGTTTGTTCCCGGCTGGGAGGCTCGGCTTAAAAAATGAAAGTATGTCTATTGCACCTAACCAAGAGCTTGGTCTGCTAGTTGAGGGTATATTTGATTAAAAAGTTGCTCAACTTATAAGTCGATGGACAAAAAGGGCTCCACTTATAAGCCAAGGGACTATAGGGGCCCGACTCATAAGCCAAGGGATTGAAAGAGGCTCGAATTATAAGTCGAGGGGTTTACAAGGCTCGACTAATAAGCCGAGGATTTACATGGCTGACTTATAAGTCGAGGGATTACAAGGCCGACTTATAAGTCGAAGGATTACAAGGCCTGACTTATAAGTCGAACCTTATAAAGGCTGACTTATAAGTCGAGAGGTCATAAGGCTTAACTTATGAGTCAAGGGTTTGTAAGGCATGGCTTATGAACCATGATTGGCATTATGCACGTTGAGCGTAGGCCGTTATGGCTAGGCCACCCCGGGAGTGCATTATGCACTTGATTGACTCGGATGCCATAGGAATGAACAGAAGTGCATTGTGCACTTGACTGGCTTAGATGCCATTGGAATGAACGGGGGTGCATTATGCACTTGACTGGCTTGGATTCCATAGGAATGAACGGGAGTGTGACATGCACTTGTGTGACCCTATGGTCACTTGCTTGTACAATGTGTATGCTTGGTTCTAGTTATTACTGTTGAGCATGTTGTTCTATTTTGTGGACTATTTGAATTTATTAATGTGTTTTCTTGCTGAGCCTTTTGGCTCACGGGTGCTTTGTGGTCTAGGTAAGGGTAAGAAAAACCTTGGCCAGCCATGAGTTGGAGAGTGTTAGAGGCGATGTGTACATATGCAGTCTGCTCGACTGCCACGATTGAGGTATCGTAGAGGAACTAGGGTTGGACCATTTTTTTTTCGCTTAGGTCGGCTTATTTTGTAATCCCTGGGTTGTAAATGAATTTTTAATCTTGAATATTGGGTTCCTATGTAAATACTAAAGTTTACTTTTAAATGAAATGTTTATTCCTTAACCAAGATTTTTTTAACACTACTACAAAATACCATTTGCGGGACACTTTTTTAGGACACACACCTAAATGCAAGTCCTTAAAAATGTTTATGGAGTTTTTAGGACACTCATTGAGAGTCCTGAAAAAACACAATTTAGGACTCACAATGAGTGTCCTAAAAAAATATGCGAGTTCTAAAAAAATATTGGTTGAAAAATTAGAAATGGTGACTTTTTAGGACTTGCAAAGTGAGTCCTAAAAATATATTAAGGACTTCCAAGACAAGTCCTTGAAATTGTTAGTAAAAGGGACAAATAAAACTTCATTTTTTCGAAAATTGGGGGTCAAAATTGTTCAGCACAAAATAACACAAAGAGAAGAAAACTCAAAATAACACAAAGACAAGAAAACTCAGTCACATTTGGGGATTTAGGTTTGGTCACATTTGGGGATTTTGGTAGGGCTTGCTAGATGGAGGAGGGTGGGTGATCGATGGCTGCTGGGTGGTGAACGACTCTCGGGACCCAGGGAAATCTTCTTCGGCATCATGGGTTCTCGGCTCCTGCATCTCGGTTTGTGGCGGCGGCGCTGGTTCTCGGCGAAGGCACGGGTTCTTGACGGCATTGGTTCTCGACAAAGGGTTCCCGTTCACGTATGGTTCACGCCTAGCAGGTTTTCTTTTTAATTTTTTTTAAATATTACATTATAAATATTTATATATATATATACAACAACATGCTTTTTCTTTGGTTTTCTTTCTAATTTTGATCTGCCGCACTTGAATCTTGTGAGGCCATGACCCTAATACTATTATTTACAACCAGAAAAATCCCTCCTACTCCTCTCCTCCATATTCCTTTTATCATCGTTGTAATAGTGGTGTCTTTGTTTTAAACCTTTTGTAAATCTATTGTGATGCTGACAAGATTAAGTCAATAGCTTAGATGGGGTCGGGAGGGAATTTTTTAGCTATTCTCCCTGTCTCGATTAGCAATGGCCATTATGGAAATCTACTTGAAACATTGAAAATCAATCCTTAAATTACATCAAAACACATTACACAAGCAGCCATATCCCCAAAATTGCATTAATTTGTGATATAAACTAATGTTTTGGACTTGTTGATTATTAACCTAGTTGGTAGAACTTGTTGTTGCTCTGTACACTCATTCACCTATAGAGGTTTGAGTGACTTCTACATCTGCTAAGGTTCCCGATATTATTATTTACCATGTACCAGCTTGATATTTGAAAGTATGAAGTCATACAAAAAAAAAAAGTATGAAGTGATTATATTTTAGAATTGGTCTCTGTAACAGTGGACTTGCACTGAGATGTAATATCTGTAATACTTATCCCTCCCTTCACTGGGCTATTTTGTTTATTTTTATGACCACTTTTCTTCTTCTTCTCCTCCTTATGTATCTGTATATTTCTCTCTATGCAGTCTTTCGTTGATTTGCAATTTCCAAATGGGCAATTGACTTATGTCTCTGGTGAGGGGTTAAGTACAAGTGCTTTCTTACCAGTTTGTGGAGGTCTTCTTCAAGATCAAGGTCAATATCTAAGAGAGATGAGATTTAGTTTCTCTTGCAAGGTTTGCAAACTGATTACGTACTTTAAGATTTTTATTTTCCCTTAATCTTAGTTGAATTTGTTTTTTTACTCATCAGAACTAAGAGTTTTTGGTTAAATGTCGTATTAGAATAAATGGGGAACACGCATCAATCCAACGATACAATGGCCAGACAAGTCTTTTACATTAACACTACAATAAATTAGGCATTTACCTACCTATATTATTTGTGGGTAAAAGTCGTGCATGTGTAGGTAAAACCCTTTACCTACCAATGTTGACCAATAGCATATTGGTAGGTAAAAGTTAGTCGAGAAAGGTACTATTACCTACGATTAGCATATTGGTAGGTAAAAATCGTGTGGACCCCACAAAAAATGAGTCAGCGGCATTTACCAACTATTTGACGTGGCATCCTACGTGTCAAGTGACATGGCATTCCACGTGCCACATGATGTGGCAATTATTTAACGATGTGGCAGCCACGGTGGCAGATGACGTGGCAATTTAATATTGGGCCACGTGGCAATTTAATATTGGGCCACGTGGCATTGACATTTACCTACATTTTTCATATGTAGGTAAAAACATAATATATTAGTAGGTAAAAACATATAAATTTGGCTTATGATTGGGCCACGTGTCTATGATATTTACCTACACTTATACATGTGTAGGTAATAGTTTATGTTATTGGTAGGTATTACTTTTACCTACACTTAATTATATGTAGGCAATAATGTAATTTATTAGTATGTATATATTGAAATATTATTTTAGAAATTAGGCTGAATTTATTATTTATAAATGATAAATTAATTAAAAAACACACAACTTTTATAGAAGAAAATACATATATAACCAAAAGTTCATACAAATAAACATAAAAGATAATATCGTTCATCAAAGTGCATTGGTCATATTAATTATATTACAAACATAAAAAAAAAACTATGAATCATCTTGTTCATCTTGAATTGAAGGGACGGGAGAATTTTGGACATGTGCATCGGAACATTGATCTGACGGAGGCGGTGGCATCATATTGTTTTTTCTTAATATTTCCACAACAACACTTAGTTGGTCATTTGTAGAATCAAGTCGATTATTTGCTTCATTAAGGCGTTGGGCTAGCTCTTCGTATGTTGGCTAAGTTGACTGAGTTCGATTGGTTTGGGAAGTAGTTGTACTTGAACTAGATCGACCCCAACCTTTCAAGTGTGCAGAAGAGCGTCCAAGAATGCGCTCCATAATATCTTTATCAGTCATTTCTTCTAGAGTGTTTTGAGCCCTTAACTCCATCATTTTATCCTATATATTCATTTTAGGGTATCATTAGTATAATGATAATTATAAATAAGTTGTAAAAAAAATTAAAGACTCATACTTACATATATTTATGCTAAATCTGGTCCAGTCCATGTTCCCTTCTTCTCATCATAGTGTTTTAGACGCCAAGTCTCGATTTGGCTTGTGGAAGATGTTAACACCATTCCCCTTCTAATGTGATGTCACGGTGTTGAAACTGATCCATTTCTAGACTCCCACCTTCTCTTTGAACGATTAACAGTATTCTTCAATGATCTTTCCTGAAAAAGAGAATAAGAAAAGTTAGCAAGACAAATAAAATTATAATTACAAGAAAATAAATAATTACCTTAAATTCATCGGAAAACCAACGATCACACAACATCTCCCAATCTTGTTGGCGATCATCTAAAATTAAATACAATATTTTCAAAATTCTGTTTCATCATCAAATTAGAATGCATCTAAAGTTAAATACAATGTTTTCAAATTCTGTGTCATCATCAAATTATAATGCATCTAAAATTAAATACAATGTTTTCAAGATTCTATGTCATCATCAAATTCTTCTTCTAAGTCAGTTTCTGCCTCGCTATCACTAGAACATATCACATCTTCATCAAAGAAGATATCTCCATCATCAAAATCTTCGTTAACTTCGATATACTCATCTTCATCTACGTCTCTGCCAATATTCATTTGAACAAATTCACTTGAAAGACTTAGAGGTGCAACATTAGTACGTACTAAAGAGGAACTATCAATCAAATCCTCAGTTGGTTGGAAAGGTGGCAGCATAAATGAATGGTCTTCTTGGAAAATATCATTATTCAATGAGTCATCCTCGACATGGGATTTTTCTGGAATGTCATAAATCGATCGATGATTTAATTTTTGAACAATTCTCCAATTTGAACCACGCTTCATTTCACGCAAATAAAAAACTTGTTGTGCTTGAGTTGCCAAAATGAATGGTTCGTCGAGAAACCAATTTGTGGATGTGTTAATGAATGTCAAATTATGATCCACATAAATAGAGTTTCCTTTAGGATTCGAGTTATACCACTTGCAACGAAATAAGAACACTTTTCGATCAAAAAGGAATGACAATTGTAAAATCTCTAGCAAAACCCCATAATACATAATAGTATCGTTGTCATGGTCCCCTTCAGTGCAAACTCCAGAACATTGTGTACGAAGATTATCATCACGATCCTTGCACCGAAATCGAACACCATTTACAATACAACTATGATAACTCATGTATCGTTCTAAAGGACCTTGTGATAGAGAATATAAATCATCGTTTGCAAGAGAAGATTGTTGAACTCAGAGTTCAGATATCTATATGAAAAAAGAAACATGTTACTTAGAAATTTCTGAAATAAGGAAACAATTCTAATGATAATCCCATATATATACCTTTGTCTTAAACCAAGAAGGGAATTCTTTCATTTGGGCAGTAAGAATTTGTTCACCAGAAAGGCCCCTTTCTTCCAACAATGTTTTATGCTCGCTACATATATATTGGGCAGTTAGAATTGGGAATTAATATAAATTGGTAAGTGAAAGAAGATATGAATTGGGAATTACTTACTCGAGATAGTCTTGAATAACTTAAACACAATTATTCAGTATATACCATTGAACGGTTTTACTGAAAGAATCCAACAACTTCGCAGATGATGCGTCCAACAAGTTCTAGGTGGGGGACGAAACTCAGTAGCCCCATCATACTCTCTACTCTTTCGCCAAGAATGGTTGTTTCTCAAATAACATCGATGCCCCATGAAACATTGTTTGTCGGTTATTCTTTTAGATCTCGTATCATCCAAACAAACAGGGCATGCTAATTTCCCAGCAGTGCTCCATCCCGATAAGTAGGCATAAGCTGGAAAATCACTGATTGTCCATAAGATAGCGGCTCGAAGTTTGAACATACACCCTTCATATGAATCATACGCCTCAATTCCCTCCCATAACTCCTTAAGTTCTTCAATCAGTGGTCTCAAAAACACATCATAATCCTTTCCAGGAGATTTAGGCCCTGGTATTAATAATGACATGAGATAATTTGTTCCATTCGGAGAAGCCCAAGGCGGCATGTTATATGGAATTAATATCACAGGCCATAAGCTGTACGTGGATGTCATGTTTGAGAAAGGGTTAAACCCATCTGACGCTAGTCCCATTCGCACACTCCTCGAATCCACTGCAAATTCAGGGTATGTCTTGTCAAAGTTCTTCCAAGCATCCCCATCAGCTGGATGACGTAATATACCGGGTTCATCTTTGCGCACCTCTTTATGCCATCGCATAACCTTGGCAGTATGCTTTGAGCTAAACAAGCGTTTCAGTCGAGCCTTGATTGGAAACCATCTAAGTCGTTTATGTGGAATTTTATTTCGCACATAACGACTAGATTTGCATATAAGGCACATTGTAGCATTTGCATTCTCACCATAAAACAATGCACAATCATATTGGCACACGTCAATTTGCTCGTACCCCAAGCCAACTTCAGATAGAAGCCTCCTCGTTTGATAATAACTTATCGGGCAATGATTACCATCGGGTAACATTTCTTTAAGACAATTCAAAAGGTCATCAAAGCCTTTATCTGTCCACTTGTTAATCACCTTTAAATTCATTAACTTTACGACAGCACTTAGGACAGAAAACTTTGTACAATTCTCATACAAAGGATTATGAACCGAATCTAACAAGGCATCATACTTGTCATTAGAATTGCGAGGGAATTCATTGTCAATGAAATCACTCGTTGGACCGATATCAAAATATGGACCACCAAAAGCATCTTGTAAGCCTGCAGACAAATCATCGGTTGCTTCAGCATCCTCAACATCGGCTAGCACTTCATCTTCAACACCCTCTATTTCCTCACCATGGTGGGTCCAAGTAGTATAAGTACTAAGAAATCCATGAGTGAGCAAGTGTAACTTGATCACATTCAAAGATTGTGATTGTTTATTCATGCATCGCCGACACGGGCATAATACCATTCCACTAGAGTTTCTGAACTCACTTGCAACACTTATGAAATTGTTTATACCAGCAGCATATTCTGGTGATAACTTATCAAGTATGTGAATCCACCTACGATCCATAAGAAATCAACCTCTGCTGGTATTTTGACACTCCTTTTAGTAACAAAAACTAGCAAGAAACAAAAAAATTACTAAGTTTAAATTTTATGAAAAATTTATATAATTAGTACAAATTTATGATTTGTGTTTTATTTAAGAAATTATAAAAATTTCTTAATCTTATGAATTACACTTTTTCATAAACTAATTATGAAATTTTGTTAATCTTACGAATTAAACTAATTCGTAAACTAATTATGAAGTTTTGTAAATCTTATGAATAGATTCAAATTTTATCATAAATTAATTTTAATTTAAAATTAATTAATGATTTGACAACTATTAATTTCTAAATTTTATGACCAAATTAATTCATCGTATAATCTCTTTATTTAAAATTTACTCTTATAGGCAAACTATTTTTGGTTAAATTTATTCATAAAATGTCATTATTTTATTTTTTGTTAATTTCTAAATTTTATCACCAAATTAATTTATGAATACTGTCAATTTCAAAATTTTATTGTATAATCTTTTTATTTAAAATTTACTCTTATAGGCAAACTATTTTTGGTTAAATTTATTCATAAAATGTCATTATTTTATTTTTTGTTAATTTCTAAATTTCTAAATTTTATCACCAAATTAATTTATGAATACTGTCAATTTCAAAATTTTATTGTATAATCTCTTTATTTAAAATTTACTCTTATAGGCAAACTATTTTTGGTTAAATTTATTCATAAAATGTCATTATTAAAAAAAATCATTTTTAAGTTGATTATTGATAAAAAAAAAATACTCATTGAAAAGAAAAAAGTTGATTATTGATATTTTTCTCAATTAAATCTATAAAAGCAAAAAATATATATATATATATATACATAATGTTGGTGGCACAAATTATCCTTAATAATTAATTTTTTTTTTCATTGTTCAAACTTAATACAATGATAAACTAAATATAATATACAAAAAATTCCTATTTAAACTTGTCATTGTTCAAACTTGATACAATATTACATGAAGATTACAAATAAGATATCCCCACTTTAATCATCATAAAGATTTCAAAATTTATATAATATGAATTATTATGGGCATTTATATGACTAGGTATACCAACAAATACATATGGGCACAAGAAGCCACATAATCACCAAACATAACAATCATAATCATTTGTGAACATCATAGGCCAAAAAAATATATAAAACAAGACAAATAACAACTATATATATAAATCAAGAAACTAAAAAAAATATATAAAACTAAGACAAAACATATTATATGTGACAACCAAAATGTCCCTTTTCTATATAGAACAAAACTCCAAACCAATGACAACCATATTATAACAGTGAACAAAATCAATAAAACCCCAACAAGATTAAAACTCAAACCAAATTTCAATGAACATGAACATATTAAAAATCCAACAAGATTAAAACCCCAAACCAGTGACAACCAAATTATAACAGTGAACAAAATCAGTAAAACCCCAACAAGATTAAAACTCAAACCAAATTTCAATGAACATGAACATATTAAAACCCCAACAAGATTAAAACCTAAACCAAGATTAAAACCCCAAACTAGTGACAACCAAATTATAACAGTGAACAAAATCAGTAAAACCCCAACAAGATTAAAACCCAAACCAAGATTAAAACTAAACATGAACAAAAACCCCAAAACAGTATAGAATCCTAATCGGTAAGACAAACCACAGTGAACATATTCTATAAAATATACATCACAGATTATACTAAACACGTTATATTAAATATACATCACAAAAAAATATTGAAGGCCTCTGAATAATGATCATCATTAATCTTTCAGATTAGTGGGGATTTAACCAAAATAAATCACAATGTTATACCTCAAAGCCGTCACCCAAGCCGTGTGAATCTCAAAGCCACCAAGCCTCTTTGAATCTCAAACATCCAAAGCCCTTAATCTGATGATCGACCCAAAACCCACAAACCCACTGACATAGCAAAAACCATAAGCCAGGAATATCACAAAAAAACCAACAAAAATAACTCACAGAAAAAATTATCACAAAATAAAACCCAATACCTAAACAATCAAATGACTTCAGAAAGGAAGGCCACAGTTTAGAAAGGGAGGCCACGGTTCAAATAGAGGTCGGCGGCTCGTCAAATACAGAGGGGCGGCAGAGATCTGGTCTCATGGTGAGGCCTACAGTTCAAGTCAGGTTAGTTTCTTCTTAATTATACTTATTTTGAGATTTGATAAATGTAGATTATGAAAAGAATCATGGATGGGCTCCAAGTCAAAGCTACTTCTTAAACTCTTTGATAGTACACAAATTGTGGCTTGGGCTAGGTTCTGATGCAGAATGGGTTTTATTTTGAGATGTTACATGTCAGATTTAGATAGTTGATTTCCTATCTTGTGATTTTTTTTGCTCCTTAACATAAAACAAATATTACCATAGTATTAGAACTTGGCTCTTTTGCCCTTATGCCATATGCTACCCTACTAAGTCTTGCTTGTATGGGAACTCAGCTCAATGGTCCCTATGTCAATACCGTATGATTACAACTAGGCCTACCTTATGGTATTGTGTTAGAAAACCAACATGAGAACTGGGCCTGCCGTATGATATGGTGCTAGAAAACCAACATGACAAGTAACCGTCGTATTGGTCTAGCTGGGTGATTTGGTATTTTTTTTTCTGAACAGAAGCTGGTTTTTTAACTGTTTGAACTATGATGTACAATTGCTAACATTATGTATTATTACATCCTCATAAACAGTCACTTGAGTTGTTGGTGCGAAGCTTCATTTATTTGGTTTTACTATGGTAGTCAGCAGTGTGTTTTCTATTAAGCTTTAGGCTAGTTAAGTCTAGATAATAATTAAAAAAATAGACAATTTTTTCCTTATTAAGTATTATTTTACCCAGTTTATTGCTTTCAACCTGAATATTGTTTTTTTCATGGAATTTTAACCATTTTGAATAGTATTTAGTCCATCGAAATTCATGTTCCTATGGTAATTTCATAAGATAAGTCATGGTTTGGGGTTGTATGTACTTTGCCAAGGACCATAAAAGTTTTCTCAAAAATTGGGAAGTCATCTTTTTGTTTTTTTTAGCATTTTTTCCTTTTAAGATTTTGTTACTATTTACTAGTCCAATTTTATTACACTTGGTGTTTATATTTTTCCGGTTCTATGATTTGTAACAATCAGTTTATCTCCAACATTGGGGGGAAGCAATCCTAGAGTGAGGGCAAGAACTCATTCATTTAGTCAAAGAACACCTAAATCTTATATGTGGTTATGCACTAGCGACACATCCTTCAGCATACCCATTAGTGTCAGTAAGTTATTTTTTCCAACTTAGCAACATGGTATTAAAGTTTCCATAGCATACACTTCCAGTTTTCTCCTATCACCACAACCAAAACATTGATTCCATCTTTAATTTCCTTTTTTCTAATCATCTAATTATTAAATTTGAAATCTGATATTTGACTAGTAACTTAAGAGAATTTTTAATCAAAACTGGCTTTGATGCATAGAAGCTGAAGACAATTCGAAATCTTCTTCAGGAGAAGTGGAAGTGAAGTTTCAACTCACTAAAGATACACTTGATGCTGTGTTGAGGTCAATGACTTACATTAATGATCATCTCTCTGGAATGGTAAGCTAAGCTGGATGTTTTTCATTGACAATATTAGGCTTTGATACTAGTTAGTAGTTTGGATTCTTTCTTTGTTGCATTATAACTTTAAATTGACATTCATATGAAGTGTATTTTGCCTATGCTTTAATGGATTTATACTTGTGTTTCACTATTGGTTTTTGGTGTATTTTGTGACTTGATTTTGTTGTATTTTGTGACTGGATTTTGGTGTGTTTATGGTCTATTTTGCTGCTTCTTTAATGGCTACTACTTGTATTTTGCTACTAGTTTTTGATATATTTCTTGACTGGATTTTGGTGCATTTTGCAACTGGTTTGAATGGATTAATATGATTGATTTATGGTCTATTTTGTTAACTAAGTTGAATGGATTAATATGGTAGATTTATGGTCTATTTTGTTGCTGATTTTGGTGTAGTTTGCTACTGTTTTGAAATACCTCTATGTACTGGATGAATAACATTTTATGAAATAGTACTATCTAACAAGAAATTGTTTGCTGCTTGACTATATGAATACCTATATTGATAGTTTAATTCTCGCATCTATTACATATATATATATAATTGTTGTGTCTGTCTACTTATTTATAAGTTTGAATTATTATATAGATCTCCAAATTAATTGGATATACATTATCCGTAGATCTAGAGATGTACACTAATCAATTATGTACGGACCTCTCTTGTTTTTTTTATTTCTAGTGGTCAACATTTTAAGAACTTTTTATTTCCAGTGGAGAAACTTTTTATTAATTAAAGAACTTTTTTATAATGTGCAGGTCTATATTGAGATGCATTTCTTTGGCGCAATACTAGACAATATTGGCAGTTGAAGTTTTTAGAATAAAAAATATATTTCACTAACATTGTATACATTTCTTGTTTAATATTTGGTGATGATAGAATTTGATTGTAGTATAAACTATCATGTAATATGATTTTCTAAGCCGAGTAGACTAAATATTGAAATTATATTTTTGAGTAATTAATAAAAAATTATATTGTTCTATTTTCTTTTGAAATTTTAGAAATCTAACATATATAATACATTTTGGACACTCAAAGGGATATATTTTTTCTAAATCAAAATGAAAATTGTAGCTGCATTTTTAAAAAAAAAATACTTTTAAGGGCATGCAAAGCGAGTCCTAAAAAATTACTTAAAGGCACTCAACCAGATTTTTTAGGACTTGCGTTGCGAGTCCTAAAAACATTCTTTTAGGACTCGCAACGGAAGTCCTAAAAACTTAATTAAAGGCACTCAACCAGATTTTTTAGGACTCGGGTTGCAAGTCCTAAAAACATTTTTTTAGGACTCGCATTGCGTGTCCTAAAAACAGTTTTTAAGGCTCTTAAACGCGAGTCCTAAAAATTTTTTTAGGACTCGCAATGCTAGTCCTAAAAACCTTTTTTGTAGTAGTGTAATACATGAACCCTTAGTGGCTTAGTCACATGTGTTAGTCCAAATGACTCGTTTAGCGAGTCCCGCACTATTTAAACACACGTGGTACACAGACCCTAATTAGTAGGGCATTAAAACTTGGTATTAGAGCTGCCAAGGTTTAAGGGTTCCCGATTGTAGTGTCTTGGAATTTTACTTAGCTAGATAGTAGTAGCAGCAATAGTATTAGCAGCTGTAGAATTTTAGTTTTAGTGGATATTGGTTCAAGTCAGGATTCAATTAGAAACTCGTAGAAATAGTTATGGATTTTATAAGTTTAACTTATGGTTTAGAAATATTAATTTTATCACAAGGTTTGATTAATCAATATAGTCCGAAGAATATTATTTATTATAACCTAAGGTTTAGATAGAATAATTAAGGGCATGACACTTGTCACAGGCATGTTTATTAAGGATTTAAGTATTTTTGGATGAATAGTTTAATTAAAAAAAAGATCTAGAAGCTCTAGAACCTTCCATCATCTATTAGGATCATGTCTTACTCAATCAAAGTAGTTTTTAATCAATTTCAAATTATCCTAAATGTGCAAATTTTTTTTTGAAATATCTGCGTATGCCGATATATCGCAACTATAGGGGTCGATATATCACCTATGATTGATACGAAAAGCACGTTGAATTCGCATGAATGAAACCACGGACCCTTGGGATTATGGTAGGGGCTATATATCGCCTACCCTAGGCGATATATCGGCTCCAGTGGCTATATTTGAGTTGTTCGTAAAATTCTGAGCTAGAAACAATCCTCAACAACCTTGACTCGTTCCTGAACATTTTTGACCGAGTTCTGGGCTTCTGTTGAACAGATAATTAAAATTCATTCATTTTTAATCATTTATTTATTCATTGAAATGAGAGTTAGTTTCACTCCTTGAAATCTATAAATAGGACCCTTCACTCAGCCGTTTCTATTCATCTTTCAAGCACAGTTCAAAGCCTCCAAGCTGCTAAGATTATTCTAGAAAGAAACACCAGGGTTTCAGGGTTGTAGCTTTCAAATCTAAAGCTTTTATAAACACATGGGAAGTAAGTTTTTGTGTGATTTTGGTATTCAAGGTATAGATCGAGGTTCTAAGCTATCCAAGGTATTCTTTATCTTCAGGTTTAGTTCGCTATAGTTTCTATTATTCTTTCATTTTTCATCAAATCCTAACTTGTGATAGTGACTTTTGGTTAGGTGTTCAATTCCTTTGAAACATAAGGTTTTTGGTAAGTTTTTGACTTGATGGTTTAGATCTTCTATTCATCTTCTTTTCTTTTGAGGACTTATGGTTTCTTTATGCTTGGTTTTAGGAGTTCCAATCCCGCTCTTGTCTCCAATATTCCAGTTTTTGGTAAGGATAATTAGGTAGTTTAGTATTATGATCTAGTTTATGTAGTTTATGATATAGTTTATGTTTGTATAAACTAACATTTCAGGTACAATAAAGGGGTAAGTGTGTCTGGACCTAAGGTGTCCAATGATGTATGACGGACTATGTCCGGTAGGCTTTGTTGCCAACACTTTATGACAGGCCTAAGTGATGTCCGATGTATGACAGACTTATGTCCGGGGCTTAATTACCACCCCTGTATAAACACTTACCTTTTTATTATATCTGACTTGTTATTATGACCCATAGTTATGATTATGATTATGATCTATAACCTATAGTTATGACTTATGACTTAGAGTATGATTTATGACTTATGACTTAGATTATGATGTAGAATTATCACTTAAGCTATGATATGACCTAGAGGTTTGTGTTTGTATGATGTTATGTTTGATTATATGACTAACTCTTGTTTGTATTTTCCTTACGGGGCTTAGAAGCTCACTCCTTATGATGTTGTTATTTCAGGAAATTAAGGATAGAAAGGTCGGTGGTGAGTGGGACCTAAGTGCTTTGTGATGTACTTGTGGGGACTATATAGTAGAGGAAGATCAAGTGGGCCTAATTATTTTTTTTAAAGAAATTTTATTTTAAAGTTTTAGTTAAATGTTGCTCATTTTTATGTTAAAGACAATTATTTTATTTTTTTAAAACCATGGATCCATGTATGTATTTATTTTCAAGTTTTTATTCAATAAAAAAGAAATATTTATGAAGTATGATCCAATGCTGTGTTCTCGGTAATCTATGAGAAATTAGGGCGTTACACTGATGATGGACTGGGCATGTACTCTCCCAGCTAAGGATAATCTCGACTCAAGGTTTAGTAACTATTAATATATTTATGTGTGCAATTTCTTAAATGAAGTATGTTATGATTGGTCACCAAATGAGGTTCACACTTAAAGCTAACAGAATAAACTAACTGTCTGTTGTGATAGTTAGTATCTTGTACCCTTTATGTAAAGCTATATATATCTAGCTCATTATGTAATCAAGGTACCAGTTTAGAGTGAGAATCATTTTTTAGTGAATTGTAAGCAAAAGAAAGAGTGAGAAGGAGGGTTGTACTGGCATGGTGTGTGTCTGATCATCATTGCCACATGTGAGATCAACTGTAACTAGAAGCAATGCTTCTCTGAGTGTGAGTCTGAGTACTCTTGTCCAAATTGATTGTAATTCTCTTCTGATTAGCTCAATAAAGATTCTAAGCCATTGGGGCTTTTCTGGCCAAGGAGTAGGCAGGTGATGTGATTCATCATTTTGTTCGAACCTCGTAATTTTGTTGTTCTGTTTTACATGTTTTGATTCCATCTGTTTTAATTTCAATTCATCAATTGGTGTTTTTAACTTGTCATCTAATCATTGCTTTGTCTTGTTTTTAATTCTGTTCTTGATCGAGGTATCATTCACAACGAAGTACACAAGCCTTACCTTCTTGTTTAAATAGAAAGCATGAGTTATTCTGATAGGGTCTGGCCCTTGACTACTGTATGCATGTTAAACATGTGCTTACTAGCACAAAATTCACTTGTAAATGTTGTAGGAATACTTATAAGCATCATTATTACTTTTGAAGGTTAGAAACGCTTATTAGCGCTGCTATATGTGCATGTATGCGAGAAGATGCTTAATAGTACCATTAAAATGTTAAAATGAATGCTTATTAGCATCGTTATTGCTTTTGAATGTTAGAAATGCTTAATAGCATTATGTTATGTATATGAATGTTAAGAATGTGCTTATTAAGACTTTGCTTGAGCATGAATATGAATCTCCATACTTATTAGCATGACTGTATATGTGTGAGAGTACCAGGATGCTTATAACCATTGACATTGCTTATGAATGCAAAAGAAAGCGCTTATTAGCATCATTATATGGACATGTAGGTCATGACACGCTCATTAGTGCTGTTATAGATACATGTATGCTAGGAATTGCTTATTAGCAGTGTTAAATATTAAAGAAATTCCTATTAGTATCGCTATTTGTCTGTAAATGTCAAGATATGCTTATTAGCATCGTTAATTGTTTATGAGTGCCAGAAAATGCTTATTAGCACCGTTACTTGTTTATAAATGTTAGGAAGTTCTTATTAACACCATGTTTGGATATGAATATGGATTTACATGCTTACTATCATGATTGTTGAGTGTGAACATTTTTTTGTTCAGTCTTGATCCGTAGGGCGACAAGAGGTTTAGTTATTACTACCTAATTGGCTGAATTGATTACTATAAAGAATACAGGTCAAAAATGATAATTAGGGTCAGACCCTTCCGCCAACTCCTGAAAACTAGCAACAGGTGTTTGGTGATATGCAAACTAGGCTGAAGAGGCAGGAAGAAGAGATTCGTCAGTTGAGGCAACAACAGGTTTCGATAGGGAACGCTACGTTAGAGGCCCCACCTGCTACTGCAATATCAGCCGTACAATAGAAGTTGGGGATAGAGAATCATTGGGAGTTGTTATATGAATGGTTCAGGAAAAAGCACCCTCCGATTTTTTTTAGGGTAACGCAGAACCACTCAAGGCAGATTAGTGGATGAGCATGATCACATCCATCCTAGACTTTCTGAGGATGGTGGGCAACGAGAGAGTGGCCTGTGCCACGTTTTGTTTCGGGAGGATACCCAAATTTGGTGGGAGGTAGTGTCCCAACTAGGGGCATTAATACCTTGTATTGGGAAGATTTTAGAACTTAGTTCAATGAACAATATTATAATGAGGAAATTAGGGCTGTAAAATCTAAAGAATTCAGTAAATGGCTGGAAGGGAATATGACAGAGGCAGAGTATGTACTGAGGTTTGATAGATTAGCCAAGTTCGCTACAGACTTGGTGCCCATCCATGGGATGAGGAAGGAAAGATTCCTTCAGATGCTACGGTCTATGATAGCCCTAGATGTCAGAGTTACAATAGTACCTGGAGTGACGGCATACACTCAAGTAGTTAAAAGAGCCCCTACTGCAGAGGGCACTGAGCTCAAGATCTGGCTTGAGAGTGCGACCAGAAGGGTTACCGAGAGAATGGAACCTCCCTTTACAGGATCTTGTAGGGGCAGAGGCCCTAGTGACCAAAATAGGAAGACCACAGATACTGTGTTGGATTCCAGCCCTGATAAGAGCCACGAGGTGTACAAATTGGCCGCCAAGGTGGCAACGAGAACTGGAGGACATATCCATAGTGTGCCAGATGTAGAAGATGTCATATAGGGGAAAATTAGTAGTTTCCAGGAGATGGGTTAAATCACTGTCAGTGATAGTAAATGACCGAAAGTTGCAATTCACCTAGTAGAGTTGGTTATGACTAACTTTGACATGATTTATGGGTATGGATTGATTATGAGAAGTATGGAGCAACCATAGACTACAAGGAAAGGATGGTAACCTTTAAAATTGAGGGTGAGGACCCTTTTGTATTTGTTGGCACTATGCATGGACCCCACGTATCTATGCTTTCAGCATTGAGGGCTAGGGACCTATTGCGAGGAGGTTGCACATGATTCCTGGTCAGCATGGTGGATACCACTTAGACCGTGCCAGTGGGACCAGAAGAGACTAGGTTAGTCTGTGAATTCCTATATGTGTTTTAAGAGGAATTACCAGGATTTCTACCACACGGAGAGATAGAATTTGTTATTGAGCTGACACTAGGGATAGAGCCAGTGTCTAGAGAACCTTACATAATGGCCCCAGTAGAGCTGAAGGAACTAAAGGTTCAATTATGGGGTAAGACAATATCTCCAAGGTGGATCTATGATCTGGTTATTACTAGCTGGTGGTCAGGGAGATGGATATACCGAGGGCTGCTTTTGTACCAGATATGGGTATTATGAGTTCTTAATCATGTCATTTGGATTGACTAATGTACCGTCAACATTTATGGATTAGATGAACATTGTGTTCAAAGAGTACCTAAATTGGGTTGTAATCGTCTTTATCGACGGTATTTCGATATAAGTTATGTCCTTATATAGACAGAAAAGGTGATTGCCTATGCTTCAGTTGAAGAATATGACCAGAGCTAGAATAGAGTTACTGGTGGGCCAGTTGGCCAACATTATGCTTAAGTTTACTCTTTTAGAAAGGATTAAGGAAAAAAATAGTGGAGTGACCCACATTTGGGAAATATTATAGGGGATGTCCTAGATGGAATAACTAAGGACTATACAGTGTCAGACATGAGTTTATTGAGGTATAAAGGACCTGATTTGTGTTCCGATGGGCACTGGGATTAAACAGGAGATTCTCAATGAATCTTATATTACCCCTTATTCTCTACATTCAGGCACCATGAAGATGTAAAAGGATTTGAAAGCTTTTTATTGGTGGCTTGGAATGGAGAAGGACGTAACTGAGTATGTGGCAAAGTGCCTGACTTGGTCGCAGGTCAAGGCAGGATATCAGAAACCAGTAAGGTCATTACAGCCTTTGAGTATTCCATAGTGGAAGTAAGAGGACATCACGATGGATTTCTTGGTGAGATTGCCTACGATAGTGGGCCAGCATGATTCGGTCTGGGTCATTATGGACCGGTATACAGAGTCAGCTCACTTTTATCAAAGAGGACGAACAATACAGTTGACTTGTATTTAGATCTCGAGGTGAGAGAGATAGTAAGCCCTTATTGGACTTTGTGATCTATCCTGACGGATAGGGACCCCCCATTTGCTTCCAAGTTTTGGGGAAGTTTACAGAAGGAAATGAATATACAGCGGAAGTCCAATATGCTTATCATCCTCAGACTAATAGTAAGTCAGAGAGGATTACCCAGATATTGGAATACCTGCTGAGAGCATGCATGTTGGACTTTAAAGGGTCCTGGAATGAATATTTGCCTCTAATAGAGTGGCACCGTAGGAGAAGTTGTATGGTAGAAAGTGTATGTAACGCCCTAAACTCCAGAGACCATTACGGTGTGCCTTGTAAACAGTGCTAAACTCGCTAATCAAGTCATTTGACCAAAATCGTGTAACTAAGTATGATTAACGGTTTATGGATTAAAATTTTTGGTTAAGATGTAACGTTTCATTAGAACGTTTATTATATACATTGGGATCCCAAAAATATAATTTAAAGGTCTATTACAAGAAAGTATTTACAACCACCTGATCTAAGGGGCAAAACAGGGTTTAACCCTAGTTCCTCTCCTTCAAACCTCGGCTGTGGCGGTCGAGCAGCTGCATATGTACACATCGTCACCTAAGCTCTCCAACTCAACGATGGTCTAGCTTTCTTTTTCCTTTGCCTACACCACATAGCACCCGTGAGCCGAAGCCCAGCAAGAAAACTTAATATGCTCATGAATAGTAATAACATGTCATCAAATCATAAGGCGCATGCCTAGCAAATATAGCCCTATTCAACCAGGAAAATAAGTTCACGTAATGATGGGTATCCAGGGTAAGGAATCCTGCCCTCCTGAGTGGATGACTATCAAGTCAATCCTAATCAGATAAGTGATTTAACACTGGTGGTTCCGGTAACCATGCTAGGCTTATAGCCCTAAATAGAAGAGTGACAGTTGTAAAAGTCACTAAGGTGGATTCCGTTCCCTTTATAAATAAGTGATCCTTTCACTAGCTTATCAAGATAGGTGTTCAATGAACTAGTCACCAATATAACCTATCGCATGACCATAGAGTCAGAACCATGGGATTCCGCTCCCTAGCCACGTGACAAACAGTCACCTAGGCCTTTGGCCTTGGCTCTGAGTTACTAGTCCTAGACTAGTCAAGCACTTAGAATTTTCATCGACCTTCGGGTCGGTCCAGCATTAATGATCCTAGAGTCATTCAACGCTGATATTGATTTGATCTAATCTTTTATCGGCCTTACGTTCATGACGCTTATGCCGTTTTCCGGCTCTTAGGTCAGTAATACGCGACCAGTGCCGACCCTGACTAGTCAGTGCCATACACAAGTAAGCAATGCTACCAAACATATATCATATGTCAAATATCCGAAAACAAGGCATTCAACATGCTTATGTAACAATTACTAACATAATGAGGATCATGCCTAAACACAGAGACTCAAGCTCTGAACAATCTCATATTCAATATTCATAGCATGCCCTAATCACATGTTTCTCGTGCAACACATGCAACACATTTAATCACTTGACATGTCTCAACAATAACCATGCATGTCACATTTAAACATCCAACATGCATCAAGAATAACCATGCATGTCATATACACAGGGTGCAGTTTTCTTACCTCAGGTTCGAGCAAGAATTAGTAAAAGAACAACCCTTGAGAACGATCAATCCTTTAGCAGTCACCTAGTCATAAAAAAATATGGAATCCCATCAATAAAATAAATCATAAAAAGGTTTACAATCTAAAACCTCACTCTCGGGATCCACCCCGCACTCTCGGGACTCTCAATCCACCCAAACGGGTAAAGGAACCAACCCATGAGCCTTAAAAGTCATCCCGAGCCCTAAAATAGGCTTGCTGGAAAATGCACTAGTACTGGGATGCTGCCTAGTGGCGCTGGGGCACTGCCCCAAAGTCAAAGAAGCCTAGAACCTGCCCTGCCTAGCGTTGGGGCGCCAGGAATGGCGTTGGGGCGCCATCAGCAGACCAGAGAAAATTCTGGTCTTCTCCCCTGCGATTTCCCTTGAAAACCAAACCTCCAAATCAATCCCAAACTTCACCTAAACATCCAATTCAACCCAAAAACTTCATCTATATCACACCCTCATCAAAACCCAAGCAATCTTACCCAAAAACTTCCATTAATTCCCAACTAACCACATCAAAATCTCTTGACTAAAAACCATAAGAAAAATAGGGTAAAGCTTAAGTTCATGGATGAAATCTTACCTCAAGTTGTATTTGAGTCCTCTTCAATGGATGAACTAAGTTTCTGAGCTCCCACCTTTGATCTCCTAGCTTGTTTCTTCAAGTTGGCTTTCAAAAATCAAAAGGAAGAAGGAGAGAAGAATAGGTACGGGAGGGAGAGAGATGAAGATGATGATGCTCTGTTTTTCTCTAACATTCTACAGTCCATGAGTTGATATATATCTTAGGGGTGAAAAGACCACTTTTCCCCTAGGTCAAATAAAGGCTTCTAAAGACTCCCAAGGGTAAAATCGTCATTTCCTGCCTATTTCATTAATTATAATTAACACCCTCTAATTCCCATTATTATCAATATTCTCAAATGCAAATAATTCATATCCCGTTACCCTTTAATTCCCGACAATGTTCTAATCACCAAATTACCCCGAGACTCACCCCGAGCCCTGAAACTAACCCCATTATGACTAGACCGAAAACTTGCATTCCATGATCGTCTCATACCGAATGACTAGAACCAATCCACATATAATGCGGTATTATTTACAACTCACCCACATGCATGAAAATACACAATCACGCCCTCAACGGGCCAAATTACCAAAATGCCCTTATAATTAAATGTGGACCCATATGAATGTATTTATCATCATATAACAATATAATTCATATAAACATGCATATAATCATCTAATAACATAATAAATCAATTATGGCCCTCCCGGCCTCCTAATCAATGTCCTAAATCTTATTAGGAAATTTGGAGCATTACAGTGTAGATCACCCACTCACTGGGATGAGATGGGTGGGAGGAAATGCTTGGGTTGTGCGGTAGTTTAGGCGACCAATGAGGCTAATGAGAAGATCAGAGCTCAGATGCTCGCTTCTCAAAGTAGACAGAAGGTTATGTTGATCCGAAACGTAGAAACGTGGAGTTCTAAGTGGGAGACTATGTCTTCCTTAGAGTCTCACCATGACAAGGGGTGAGGAGATTTGGGAAGAAGGGTGAGCGAAGCCTTACAATTGTGAGACCATATGAGATCCTAGAGGGGATCGACTAGGGGGCTATCGATTGACCTTACCTTCGGCGTTGTCGGCCATACACAATGTACTTTATATTTTGACACCTCGGAAGTATGTATCAAACGTGACTCATGTATCAAGTTGTGAGGGTTTGGAGCTTCAAGCAGATCTCTCCTATGAGGAATAGCCAGTCCAGACACTGGACATGAAGGACAAAGTCCTGAGAAACAAAACCATACCTTTAGTTAAGGTATTCTGGAGAAACAACAAGCTCGAGGATATGACCTGGGAGTGAGAGTCTGAATGGCGGGATCAATATCCAAAGTTGTTCATGTAAAATTTCGAGGACAAAATTCCTGTAAGGAGAGGATAATTGTAATGCCCCAAATTCCCTAATATGGCTTGGTACCTGGAATAGGGGGCCGGGAGGAAATAGTTAATTGCGTGCTTATGTGTTGTGTGAGCATATTATAATAAGAATTACATCAGTTATAGACATGTTTCAGTGTATTAAGCATGCATGTGGGCCCATTTCTTATTAGAAGGGCATTTTTGTAATTTTGGTCGTTGAGGGCATATTTGAATGTATGTATGATATATGATTGCGACCACATTATTATGTAGATATATTTGTGTTATCCGACATGAGGCGATCCTAGGGGGCAAGTTAGCGATTTAGTCATAATTGGGTCAAATACCCAGCTCAGAGTGAGCCTAGGGGTATTTTATTAATTGAGCACATTACCGAGACTTATCGGTTAATGAGAAATCATTTAGTAACCATTTGAGGGAATTAGAGATAAGGGGAATTTATGAGACGTTAATTATGATTAGTGGGAAAAAGTGGCTAAGGACCATCTTGCCTTCGAGAGATTTAGAAGGGAGGATAAGGGCAAAGGGGCAATTTGGTCTTTTGCCAAGTTGGAGTGACTTAAGTGCTAGGATGTTTCAGGGGGAAATAGAACACTAAGGAAAACACATTCTCAGCTTCTTCTTTTTTCTCTCTCTTTAGCACATGGGGGTTTTGTTGAATTTTTAGGAGGAAAGGCTCAAAACATGGAGGATTGAAGCTAGGGTTGAAGTGGAACAACATAAAGGTCATGATTCTTCTTTTAAGGTAAGGTATTGCTCTGTTTTCTGTGTAAATCTCAGCTATGGTTTAAGTTTTTGCAGAGTTTTAAACTAATGATTGGGTTTTGATTTGGGTTAGAGATTGAGTTTGGTATTTGAGTTGTTTGTACTACTTATGATGTGTTGTTTGGGGTTTTAAACTCATTTGGGACTTTAAGGAAAGTTTGGGACAAGTTTTGGGAGCTTTGGCTTGAGGAAAAATGGTGGAAAACCCTAGTTTTTCTGGGTTCGCATAGCAGTGCTGCATCGCTAGGATGATCCAGAGCAGGGGGCCCTGGTTATGTCCTGCAACGCTAGACCATTTTCACGGCCCTTGATTTTTTGTATGTTTAGGGAATAGGCCCAGGGGCTCGGGGGACGATTTCACGACCCCGTGTGGGGGAATTGGAGGTCCTGAGAGCATCGGATTGGTCCTGAGGTTCTATTATGGAATTGAATAGTAATGAGAATGTTATTTGTGGGTTGTGACTAGGTTATTGCTAGGGCTCGGGAGAGGATCGTTCTGGGGGTTGTGGTTGCTTGCTTATTTGCTTGTGCTATGACCAAAGTTAAGAAAACTACACCTGATGCGTGAGATACGTGATTAAGGCTTGACCCAGTTGTTGAATGTATTATGATTAGGGCTCGACCCCATTGTTGAGTGTATTATGATTAGGGATCGACCCTGTTGTCGAATGTTTTATGATTAGGGCTCGGCCTTGATGTCAAACATATTATGATTGGGGCTTAGCCCAACTGTTAAATTTAATATGATTGAGGCTTGGCCCAACTGTTAAATGTAATATGCTTAGGGCTTGGCCCAATTGTTAAATGTATTATGATTGGGGTTTGGCCCAACTCTTAAATGTAAACATGATTAGGGCTCAGGCCCAGCTAATGAGCATTATTATAATTATGCATGTTTATACTTGTGTATGTACATTGTAATGTGTTGTATTTGTGTATGATGAATGTATTATATGTATGTTTGTTCCCAGCTGGGAGGCTCAGCTTATAAGTCGGAAGTTTGTCTATTGCATCTAACAAAGAGCTCGGTCTACTATTCGAGGGTATATTTGATTTAAAAAGGGCTCGACTTATAAGCCTAGGGACTACAGGGGTCCGGTTTATAAGCCGAGGGATTAAAAGGGGCTCGACTTATGAGTCGAGGGGTTTACAAGGCTTGACTAATAAGCCGAGGATTTACAAGGCCAACTTATAATTCAAGGGATTACAAGGACAACTTATAAGTCGAAGGATTACAAGGCCTGGCTTATAAGTCGAGGGTTTATAAGGCTCGAATTATTATTTGAGAGTTCACAAGGCTCGAATTATGAGTCGATGGTTTGTAAGGCTTGGCTTATAAGCCATTATCAGCATTATGGGCGTTGGGCGCATGCCATTATGGCTAGGCCACCCCGGGAGTGCATTAAGAACTTGAATGGCTCGGAAGCCATTGCAATGAATGAGTGTGCATTATGCACTTTACTAGCTCAGATGCCATAGGAATGAATGGGGGTGCATCATGCACTTGACTGGCTCAAATGCCAAAGGAATGAACGGGAGTACGACACACACTTGTGTGACCCTATGGTCACTTGCTTGTACAGTGTGTATGCTTGGTTCTAGTTATTACTGTGGAGCATGCTGTTATATTTTGTGGACTATCTGAATTCGTTAATGTGTTTTCTTGCTGAGTCTTTTGGCTCATGGGGGCTTTGTGGTGCAGGTAATAAGGGTAAGGAGAACCTTGGCCAGCCATGAGTTAGAGAGCGTTAGGGGCGATGTGTACATATGTGTAATGCCCCAACTACTCTAGACTTTTGGACCATTAACGAAAACTAAACATACTAATCCTTAATAAAACTTACATTGTGAAAATACCATAACTTTATTAGGAAACTTGTAAAAATAAGAGTTACTTACATAAAATGTCAAGTAGGATATGGGATCCCATTGTTTTAAAAACAAAACATAATTTAAAATAAAAAGGAGTTACATAGCAAGTGCGGAAAAATACATGTAAAACCATAAAAAGAAGACTACATCCTCGAAAATCGAACTCTCGACTCCTTGAATCCATTCATCACCGATACACATTCCCCAAGCATCCACGAATCTTACTGCCACTACATCTATTTTCCTGCACATATAAACAAAAAGGAATGAGCCTAATGCCCAGCAAGGAAAATCTACCACATAGTTCATATACATAAATTTCATAAGAAACATAAGAACATAACATAACATAACATTACACTTATATCATACACATACTATAATGGCCATTATTACTTGGGGTCCCATAGACTAAACAAGTCATATGCCCATGAGATTAGTGGGGTCCTACTAGCTAAGCAGGTCATATGCCCATAATCTATTTGGGGTCTTGTTAGTCATATGGGTCATATGCCCAAGCCTACAAACATACATATCATAACACTTATCATAACATAAAAACATAAGATAACATAAACATATAACATATAGATTCTATCCTATTTTCCTTACCAAAATACCGGGATAAGAGGACAAAGGTGGGACTTTGGAACACTCCTAAGAACCATTAAAAAAAGAGTGAGTATAGAGAAGAAGAGAATTGAAAGGAATGGAAGGACTAAACCATTGAGAAAAATACTTACCAAAACCTTTTTGCTCAAGAACTTAGATTTCCTAACCAAAATAAAGACTAAGGTTAGAGGCTGAGTAGAAGACTATGAGAACTTAAAATAAAATAATACCAATGAACTAAGGTGTAGAAATACCTTGAAGACTTGTAGACCAATCTAAACCTCGAACCGAAATACTATGAAACCTTACTTCCCCAAGTGTTTGATAAGCTTATGATGATCAAGCTTATGATTTCCCCACCCAAGTGTTTACACTCTCACACTCACCTAGCAACTTGCAGCCTCTGAACTTAGAGTAAAAGGTGAATAATGGCTGGGTACTAGGTCCTATTTATAGAGTTTAGGAATGAAAGGATCTTAATTTAACTTGAATAAAAAGAATGGATTTTTAGGTGAAAATAATTTGAATAATCGTTCAGCAGAGGCTGAAGACTCGTTCAAAAAGGTGCTGGATGTAACGACCCGGATTTTCAAGACTCGATAATGCGGAAATATAAATGTTTTCATTTAACAAAATGTCTCAAAAACCCATAGAAAAAAAAACTTTTTAAAAAGTCGTATGGCCATACTTAACATTTAGTTACAAACATGTTTTATAAAGATTAGAGTGAGCCTAGTTTAGGAAAATTACACAATATTTCCAAAAATAAAAAGGCTTCCCAAAAGGTCGGTCCACATGTACATTTGCAAGGAAGACTCCAGCGCTCACTGCTCTGCCCTGCCCTTGCCCTTACCTACAACATGAAACAACTAGGTAAGCGAAAACGCTTAGTAAGATCAACTTTCAAACAAAGCAGATAGAGAAATAGGGATCCGGACCAATCCAGACCCTACACAATCAATTCCAAGAACGCTAAAGCATCCTGGCAAACTTATGGTCATGCCTGATAACCAAGGATAAATTAATTCATATCTAGATAAAAATCCTGCACTCAGAAAAATCCCAGAACAAGCAGATATATTATATCACAACTAATTCGAGACCAACGCTCGACAATTTCTAACAATTCATGCGTAACGCGCCCTCCAACATAATTGCTAATCTGTAAAAGAGAACCGAGTCTCCACACTAAGATCTAGCCAATAGATATTCTCATCAAGGGTAACTATCGTGTTACCTAGGGCATCACTACTTATCCAAGAGCGTAATCCAATTTACACGGTTTTACGGAGACTTCTATGTTAATCAGTGGTGCTGGTGAGCAGCTGCCCCTAGGGTGTTCAACCTCACTCTATCTTGGCAACCCCTAGTATCTCTAGGCACTCTCACGGAATGGCCAATATTCACGGCTGCTATCCGGGAATAACTTATCAGAGCACTTGCTCGGATTCTAACCGTCCAATGATTAAGTAAGCATGAGGGCCCCTAGGTCCCATTTATCTTGGCGCCCCTAGGTTTAACCAGCTTATCCTCATCTCATGGCCACTCGTCGCGGTAATGAACCAGACATAAATAAAATCAAACAGTGTGACGGGGATCAACCGTCTAGGATATGACGGACTTCTACCGTTCATATTTTCTAAATCAGCACTCACTAGACTAACGTCTCTAAGCAACTTTCTATGACAGCCTATATATGTGCATGTATCCCTATACTAACATACAAGACAATAATCATTTCATGTTGCAGCCATACAATATAAGTTGACTTACTTGGAGTCCTTAGCGCTCAGCAAGTTTTCACCCTCCAACGTTCAGTCCAGTTACGCTTAGCCAATACTGTAGTTATCCATACAGTATACTCGGATTAATTATGGCACTAATAATTCATTATTATTATTTTGGGCAGTTTGGTCATTTTAATAAAAGTCATTTGTAAGGATTTATAATCCTTATTTGGTTTTAAACCTATTAAGGAAAGTTATACAAAATATTCGAGACTAAACCCTAAGTCTCGGGGAGACCTATCCTAAGGTCTCAATACCTAGGCTCGGGTATCACAATGGTATTTCCCCACAACCCGCTAAAAATCTTACTCTTTCAAGGTATCGCTATTAACCCGCACTTTCGACTAGTCGGTTAAAATATGTAAGATTTTAGCCGGTATTATATCCAGAAAATACAAATAAATTCCTTAATTATTTTTAAAGAAAATAAACTCTTTAAATTTTCCTTTTATTTTTCTTAAGGTTTTAATATCTAAAAACCGTTTTAAGAAAATTGCCTAATTTGTCTTAATTAGGAAAACCGTTATAAATTTCTCATCTTGACTAATTAATTTTCCAAAAGCAATTAATCAATTTTACTTACTAGAAAAATCATTCATTTAATTATTTTCTCAAAATATAGGGTTTTAAACCCTCTTTTAATTTATTAACTATTAATAAATTAAATCTCTTATTTTTAGAAAGAATAAAAACTCTTTAATAAAAATAATTCATTTAAACTCAAAGGGTAAATTTTAGTGAAAATATGATTTCAAGACTTACCATTTTATATCTTGAAATAAACAAAATTTTACTTTTTACCTTATGTTCCAAAATATCATTTTTTTCACTAAGTGTGAAAAACCTATTTTTCACATTTTTAACTACATACTTCGTTAGTTCATATCTTGAAATTTACTTACCCAATTGTTACCAAAATTTCCCAATTCCATTTTTGTTATGCCATTTAGGTCTTTGTAAAATCTTAGGTCAAAATGAGCATTTTTGATTGGTGAAATCATTTTCCAACAATGAGGTAAAAATTACCTTATTTTCAAGTCCTTATTTTTTCCAAACTTTGACAGTTAATAACTTTCAAACCATTTAATATTTTCTTACCAAATTTTACAGTGGACTAATAGGTTATTCCAGAAATATGTCCACAAATTTTTAGAAAAAACTGGGTTTATTTGCCTTATACAGTGGCTGTCCAAACTTGGTTCCGAAAATGAGAATACGAAAAAACAGTTTTTTACCTAAACTTTGAAATAGCATAACTTACTCATTTCTAAACATTTTTTAGTGTTTCAAAAGCTCAATTTTATGTACTCAATCTCAAAAACATAACAGTACAATTTAATTTTACAAAAACAATATACAGTGGCTGCTTGACCCCTTGGAAGTCACAGCTTAAAACATGTTTTGTTTTAGGGTATCCTACAAAACCCTTGGGGGTTTTGGTTCCCATTTTCAAAAATCAATACACATGCATCATAAAAATTATTAAACAACTACCATAACCTTATTACATCATCAACAAGAAACTCTAAGCATTAGATATACAAAATAATGCTTAAAACTAAAAACCCTACAACAAACTCATCAAAAGTAAACTTTTTTACCTCTTTGGTGTTCTTGCTTAAGGTTTGGACCTTCCTATAAGCTTTGACTCCTTCAAAACCTTTCAAAAGCCCTAACAAACTTCCCCCAACAACATAGTCAATTAGCTATTTGAAACTCTATGCTTAAAACTTTACAAAAACCTAGATTAGTGAAAGTTTACCTTAGGGAAAATACTTCCTAGACCAAGACTTAGCCTCAAAGTTTCCTTGGTGTTCTTGGGCTTGAAAAATGGAGAGAACACTTTGAGAGGTCTTCAAAAATCAGATGATTGACTGTGAGAGAGTGGTGTGGTCGGTTGGGGAGGGATGGAAGAGTTATATACTATCTAATTTACCCTAAAAACACTCAAGTGTTTTACCCACTTGCTTTTATCCCTAACCTTTAATTAAATGGGATTTAAATCTTATAAAAGTGGGTTCACACAACTCTAAAAGACCACATGGCCGGCCACCCTTTGCCATATATGATCATTTCATTTTTTTTTTTAAAGGGTTAATAAATGTGTCATAAGAAGAAAAGTCCAAATTGACTTTTGACACCTTTTTCACTCTTATTAAGTTTTAATTACCAAACTTAACATTAATTAATTAAATTAAATGTCTCTCACATTTAATTTAATTAATCACATAATAAAATTTAACCTAAGGTCCATTCATGGAATAAAATTCCCCATTTCGGCAAAATTAGGCATTTAACACAAAATGCCTTAAAATTTCCATTTTCTTTTAGGTTTATTATTTTTGACCAAACTTTAACTTTTATGAATGTATTTTATGCCCAAAATATAATTGCCATGATTTTTCGTTTTATTTTCCGAGATTTTTACCCGATCAGGGTTTTTGTGTCAGTCCAGGACCGAAAGTCTTATCTTGACTTTTAAAATCACAAAATTCATATTTTGGCTAGCAATAACTCATGGAATACTTACAAACAAAATATAATATTATTTAAAATAATATTCTTAACCTGGGGGAAAAATCCCAACCCGAGTCGTTTAAAGGTACCCAAAAACGTAGGACGTTACACTGGACTTATCAAAAGGTTGAATGGCTGCATGGAAAAAAAATTCAAAAACTTTCAAAATAAGCTGAAGGAGGCGATATATCGCCCCCTATAGGCGATATATCGCCTGGACCAATATGCCCGAGGCAAACGTGCATCGTTTCGTGTTTTCCGTATCTACGTGCTGCGATATATCACCCCTATAGCTGCGATATATCGGCATTCGCTGATTATTTAAACACGAAATTACACATTTTTAGCTTAATTCAAATTGAGTAAATAGCCTTGACTAAGCCCTTAAACGTATTCAAAGCTGTTGACTGACCTTAGAGCATTAAAACTTTACCCTTATTAAATTTAATCCTCAAAATACTTAATCCTTAATCACCCATTCATAACATGTGCTTAAAATCCTATTGGTTCTTATCTAAACCTTATAGTATAATAATTATTATCCTTAATATCAGCCATATTAATCAAACCTTAGGTTAACATTAATATTCTTAAACTATAGGTTAAACTTAGAAAATCTACAAGTACTACTATGAGTGTCCAAATAATTCCCGGTCTGAACCAAAAATCCACAGTTATAAAGATAATACTATAAATACTATAATACTACTAGCTAAGTAAAGTTCTTGGACTCTACAATATGCTGTCTGCTTAACTGCCATACCCAAGGTATTGTAGAGGAACTAGGGTGTGACCCTATTTTGCTGCTTAGGTCGAATTATTTTGTAATCCTTGAGTTGTAAATGAATTTTTAAACTTGTATTTTGAAATCCCATGTAAGACTAAAGTTTTCTTTTAAATGAAATGTTTATTCCTTGACCAATATTTTTTTAATACTTGTACCTTTAGTGGCTTAATAACATGTTTTAGTCAAAATGACTCGTTTAGCGAGTCTCGCACTATTTAAACACACGTGGTAACAGACCCTAATTGGCAGAGCATTACTGTAACACTATGTTAATCGACAACGAACACCCTTGTGAGATCAAACAGAGGGATCCATTGGGTGATCATAACCTTTTGCACAAAAAGAGTTCCGTTCTTGGTTTCATGAGAAGGTAATCTATAACTAGGACATTCTTTGTTGTTAGATTGAAATATATATTTCTTATTATAATATGTTTTGCTATATTTAGATATATGACTTGCACCAGCTCAGGTCATTAGAGAATGGGGATGAGTTGCTAGCTTTATCATCTGGGTCTGATCTTTTGGCGTACTCCTATCAAGCATGTATAGTGAATGGGGTTCGATATGTTACACACAATCGAGATCAAAATTGTCTTCCACAAAACAGTGGAGTGTTTGTTGTTGGGACATAATGTTTGAACTATTATGGACAAATTGAAGAGATATTGGAGGTATCTTATAATGGTGTATATTGAGTGGTATTGTTTTGATGTAAATGGTTCAAAACGGACCCGAAAAAAAAGAAAACGATTACTGAAAAAAATGTCATCAGTATAAATATGAGCAGTGAATGGTATAAAGATGAACCGTACATACTTGTTAGCCAAGCTAAAAAGGTTTTCTATCTCGATGATCTATCAAGCTTGGAAATTTGTTGAAGAAGTGAATCATAGGCAAGTTTGGGATATTTCAGACAGTTTTGATCAGATTGCTGATATTGATGTTGTACATGACATAAACTCGTCCAGTTTCGTATTGACTTTTGATCTCGGGGAGTTGGTTGTTCAACAATCTAATAAAATAGCAACATTCACAGGCACCGTCGCTCGACCTTATTTGACCGCTCAAGATACCGATGATTCTATTAATGATGATGAAGAAGAAGTTGAATACGTAGACAAAGCAGATGATGAGGATGATTTACTTGTTTACCTTAGTGATGATGATAAAACAAAACATGTTTCACCAATAGATGTTAATTTGATAGCTGATGACAATGAATATTGTACTTAGTTCTTGTATCTGTGTAAGAAGAACTTTATATTTACATAATTATATATCAGAAATGTTGAATGATTTATGGATTTGTTATGTTGTGGATGTTTTGGAATTTTATGTGGCCATTACAACTATATATCAATAAATAATATGTATATATTATATTCATACTAACAAACAAATTTGGTCATATTTAGTTTAAAGATGTCATCAGATGTAGGTTCAAACACGTTGTTGCACGCGTGACTAATTTTTTTTTTATGTGTGTGGAAAACAACATGTTTGAACCTAGTTTTCAGTACTGTAAACTATTCGAAATTTTTGGAAAATTTGCAGGATGCTCTAAACAACTATAATATATACAGCCATAAAAAAAAATCGCGCCGAAAATTGTTCACGAGTTGAGAACACTGAAGAGCCCCACCGGCAGGGCTTAAAGTGAAGCCCCTATAGGAGAATTCTCCCATGTATTTATTGGTAGCTAAGGAATTCTTTTACCTACGATTATATTTTCGTAGCGACTATTGGTAGGGGATTCTTTAAGAAAACGTGTCTACCATTAGTATTGGTAGGTATTAGATTTACCTACGATTATATTTGGAGGGAATTTTTTTAATGATTCTCATTTATTTTTCCCCCCGATTTTTACATAATTAAAAAAAAGGTGATGTGGCTGCTGACATGTGATGAATATGGTGACATGTCAAGTGAGGAATACAAGTGGATGTATTACTCTGTGACACGTGGCACTAATAATATATTTTAAAAAATAAATTATAAAATTATATAAATCAAAATTTAATTAATATTATTTTTAATTTAATCTATCGTTTATATAAACTAAAATCTATCTAACCCTAACATATCTAACCCTAACATTTATCAAACTCTCAATCTCTCATCTGTTGCCTCCCTTACTCATAACCTTTTCCCCATTTTCGACTCCCTCTCACCAAATCTCTCCCATTTTCGGACTCACTCTCAATAACTCTCTCTCATTTTCGGACCTCTCTCTATGGCTGACTGGCATTTTCGGACCTCTATCCGTGGTCATCGACGCTTGCTTCAATCCCTGAGTCGCTGCTATTTTTCTTCGAATCTTCAAGCCGCCACCATCGTCCTTCGAACCCCTGAGCCGCCACCATCATTGTTCACTTCTCTGAGCTGCTGCCATTGTTGTTGAGTTATTTGAGCTGCCTCCATCGTTGTTGGGTTCTCTATGTCGCCACCATTATTGGTCAGTTCTTTGTGGGTAATTTTTCATTTTCAGATTTGTGTAATTCCTTTGCGATTACTGTTGGTAATGTCTCTGATTTTTGTTTAAGGTTTAATTTTGGTTTCTTTAGAGGCTTTGATATTTCGAATACTTTGGATTGGTGGCTGTAAGACTTTGGAAGTTTGGTTTGGTTGCTTTGAGTTTCAGACAGATTGGCTTGGTGACTTTGAGGTATAAATTTATGATTTTTTATTTATTAAATCCCCACTAATCTAAATGACTAATGATGAACCATTGTTCTGAGGCTTGTGATTGTTATTTGATATGTATATTTAGTATATGGTTTAGATTTATACTTTGAGAAAATTCTGTTTTGATGATTACTGTGTTTCGGCTCTGAGTTGCTTCATTGTTATGGAGTTGTGATTTTGTTTAGAGTTGTTCAGTTATGATTCACTGTTGTATTCTAGTTTATGTTTTTCATTGTTATATTCTAGTTCATTAGTTTAATTTTCCTTAGGCTTTAAATTGTGATTTATTGTTTTGGGGTTTTGTTTATGCTCACAAAATTTGTCATATCTGATATTATTTCCCCTATGTTTTCTTATTTTAATGAGAAATTAGTTTTACATCACTTTATGTATATAAATCTGGTTTATTGTTTCTAAATGCAATTTTGAATTTTCATGGGAAGCTTAGGAGATGTATCTTTGTCTATAGAGTAACTAATATTTTAGGTACTTGTTATTTATTTTGCTTGTTTTTCCATTCTTATAAAAAAAATTGGAAATTAAATTAGACATCTATCTGTCTTGTTTGCTATGTTCAAAATATGCATCTGTCCTGTTTTATATTCCAAGTTTCTGAAGCAATCTTTATGAATTTTTGAACTTTGGCATATGTCTTTGGTTTTATTGTCTTTGTTGCATTTTAAATGAATCTCATTGTCTCTTGTTTTATATTTCTTTTGGATATGTCTTATTTTAGATTTTTTTTGTTGCCTATGATGTTTAAAAAATGAGTAATTATTTTTATGTTTGAGGTTTTGAAGTTTTTTAACTTGTATAAATTGCTTTGTGATTTTGGATTTTAATTATAGATAGTTGTTGAGTATGTTTTGAATTTGCCCAATGATATATGCAGTTTGTATCTTGAGCTATTCTTTTGGTTCTTTTATTTGTTTAGGATTATTTAAGAGCCCATTTCATTATTAATTTGTGTATATTTGTATTTGAATCAAGTTCTTGTTCTGTTTGGAGTTTGATTTGTGATTTATTTTAAATAATGTTATTAGTTGGTATGTTGAGTTTAATTATTAGAAATATATATTAATTTTTGGCAGCTCATTTATGTTAATCTATGATTAATCTTTCTTGGCTTGCTACTATATTTGGATGATTCAAGTTATAATTGAAATAGAAAAATTATTTTTATGGCTTCTTAGCTTGGTTTACTTGTATTATTGTTGGCTTTGTTATTAATGAAAATTTTCTTTCCTTTAAAAAATAAAGTTTGAAATATATTAGTATGCAACACAATCTTTTAATAAGGTTTATGAATAAAGCAGTCATATTTTGAATTCTATTTTTTTCTTAACTTTGCCAAGGCTTGAAGGATTTATCATTTTTGTTTTGCTTGGCTAGGTGGGTTTAAGTTGAACGATTGACTTGGCTTAGTGAGTTTTAGAGTTTCAGATTGACTAGCTTTGCGGTTTGGCGACTTTGAGAGTTGCAATCTGTCTGGCTTGGTGGTTTGGTGGCTTTGAGGTATATTTTTTTATGATTAATGTTGATTAAATCCCCAATAATCTGAAGGGTTCATGATGATTAACAGCTCTGAGGTATTTTGTTTTGTTATGTTTGCTGCATTTATTATAGGATTCAGATTAATAGCTTTGATGCATTGTTGTTTTGGTGATTTATTTGCTTTATTGGTCTGATGTATTAATTCGTGTTTCATTGTTCTATAGTTTTAGTTCATTGGTCTGAGGCTTTGAGATGTATTTCATTGTTTTGAGGCTTTATTTGTTTCAAGTTTGATGCAAGTTTAAAGTGGTTTCTGCAAGTTTACAATTTAAAATTTATCACATTAGTTTACAAGTTGAATACTTTGTTCTAGGTTCATGTTAATTTGTGTATGTTTAGTTCTATTTTTGGTTTTATGCTGGTCTTTTTTCTTTTTTAACAAGTCCTTTTTTGTTTCTAGTGTCTTGTTTGTTGTCATTTTCCAAGGAAATTAATTTCCTTTATCTTGTTAAAAAAAATTCTTTTGCCTCTTTCCTACTTTAAATTAATTTTATTTTGGCCTATGATGTTCAAAAAGAGTATGCTTATTATGTTGGTGATTATGTGACTTCTTGTGCTCATTTATATATATATATATGCTGGTATATCAAGTCTCATAAATGTCCTTAATAAGTCATGTTCAAGAATAAGTATACTTATTTAATGTTGGTGATTATGGAACTTGTTGTGTTCATGTACAAAGCTATCTTCATCACTTCAGAAGACGTTTATCAAGCTGCCTCCTTGGATAATATTGAATCCTCAGCTATGTTGTTTGGCATGAGGTATGTATGAATTCAATTTGAACTCAATATGTTATGTCATAACAAAATATTAGAGGAGTTTGAATATATTAGAAATTCATCCATAATGAAGTAGGTTCTGAGATGAAATTGTGTGCTACGGAGATAATAGAAGGTTGAGAGCATGTGTGACTTAATGAAGTAGGTTCTACAAATTTTGTGTGTTGCGGTGGCTTATGGTTGAGAACATGCATGTTGTTTGTTGTATGTTTTGTTTGAATTGAATTTATAGGTACTAATAATTTTGGATATGCTGTAGAAACAGACGAAACTCTGCCCAATTTTCTTTGATGATATTAAATGAAAATGATATTAATTTATTAATTGAAAATGTAATATGCATGATTGATTCTACAGATACATTTGGGAAAGCATGCACCCAAATTCACGAGAGCTATACAAATTTTTTGACACTGAACATCTTTCTATTGATAATGATGAAAGTAAAAATTATATGGTGGATCTTATAGCCAAATGGATGATGACTATGGATAGACGAGGTCAAATATATTTCATTCCTGAGATTGTTAAGTAAGAACGAACTACTTAAATATTATCACTACTATGGTTGGATTTTAATCTTATAATAATTATAATTTATTATTGTTTTAGTCAACATTGGATGTTGGTGCTCGTGATGATGCGGGTGATGACCATAATTTTAAACCCTTTGAAAAATCATAAATCTCCACCAATAATTAAGGAGGTTATGGAAAAGTAAGTTCTTAAATTTTAATGTATGCATTGTTAATTTTTAAGAGTTGAGAGTATAATATGTATTTAATTAATTTTAATTTTTGTAGAGCATATGCATAATGTTCGGAAAATGAATACATTGACACATTTACAAAATTGCTGAGAGGTTTTTGTCCAAAACAGCCCGAAAGGCATGGATGTGGTTATTATGTACTAAGATACATTTATGATCTTATAAACGCATTGAATTTGACAGAAGTTATCAAGAAGAAAGTATGTTATATTTCATACTCTTTTTTGCTTAAGAAAAACTAGATATGATATTTAATCATCTAATCTATATTAACTTTTCAATTTTGTAGTGGTTTGACAAAAAAAAAAAATACAATGTCAATGACGATCTACTACCACTACAAAGCGATTGGTTAGCAAGATTAATGTCATTTATTTATGAACTCTAATTTTTCATATGTATGTAACTTGCTAACTTATTGACTTATATGTTAAATGATATTTGTATGTTCTTATTATGTATATACAAACTACTTGTATAATATGTGAATGTATATAATAATATGTTATCTTTTAATTAGATAATAATTTATCAAATTAGGTATTTTATATTATTATAAAAAATTTGGGTATATGAACAAAATTGAAAATTAGGTAATATAAATGGAATTGAAAATATAATAATATTTGGGTATATAAAAATAATTAATAAAATTAGGTAATATAAACGGAATATAAAATATATATAAAAAACGTAAAAAAAATGATTTCTCCACGGTTTTGTTAAGTAAACCGCGAAGAAAGAATTTCTTTCTCTGCGGTATTGCCCCTCATTGGTAACAAAACCGTAGAGAAAAATAACACTTTTCTCTGCAGTTTGTTTATTACTTTTCTCTACTGTCTCAAACACTGTGGTGTTTGGTACTCCCATAAACCGCAGTGTATTAAGGAAAAATACCGTAGAGAAAATCATTTATTGTAGTAGTTTATTGACCTAGTCAATATGATATTTTTATAATTAATAATTAAATTAATTATTCAAGACTAATAGGTTCATTTTGATAAGAGAAGACTTAGGAACCGTGGATCAATGAACTCAAGCTCCAATAAATTACCGTGAGTTTATTTATAAAAAATAATCTCACTAACTTATTAATTCCTCGTGACTCCACTATAGACTCAGAATTGTACTCTTGAATTCATAGAACATTTTACACCAAATGTAAATACGTTATCCATTGCTATAACCATAACTGTCATTCAATCATCTATAGATGATCTACTGATGAGACGGGTGCAAAATATCGTTTTGCCCCTCATTGGTATTTTATCCTTAACTCCCACTAAGTTCCTTGTAAATGATATTTCCGTAAATTTAATTACAGAATTGAGTACTCTATCATTTAACACTTGAACTAAGTTATAAGGAAATCATCGTTTCACTTCTTAAAATCTCCAATATGTAAGTATGAGTTAGTTCGTAGAGTAAGTTGGTAACGAACAAATCAAAAGACTTGAATAATACAATTAGTAGAATATTAATCACTCAAAATTAAGATTGAATTGACCTATGGTCAATGTTGTGATATGATTAGATTAGATAATAACAATACTTACTTGGTCAATGTCCTAGATATGACATCACACCAGATGTGTAAGTAGATTTTATCATAGATTACCTAATCAGTAAAAATCTAGTGTACTGATTTAATCTTAGGAAAAAATGCTTTTGAACATATAATTACAATCATAATCCACTGTGACTGAGTCACTATAATTGTAACTATACATATGTTCAGGGTTTTATGAACGTTCGTATTAATAATAATTAATCATGTAATAAAACATGTAAACAACACAATTTGATTGAACAAAATGACTTTTACTACTTTATTGATAATGAATGAATTCCATAAGACATGTAGTTTTATAAGGGCATAAAAACCAACAAGGCTCTTACTCTTCCCCTAAGGTAGATGTCTTAGACACTTGAGAGCCCTAAGCATAGGCTTTCCACCCCCTTCTATCTCTACTCCCTTGGAAAATACCTTTATGCCCTTTCTGCTTTTTACCTATCTCCTTAGACACTCAATGGCCCTTTGGTAATTTTACTCTTCTAAAATTCCCTAAAATTTTACCCTATAGTTTTTAAATATCTCCAAGCTTAATTAACTTAAATAAATGTGACCCAAAAATAAAATTTGTCACATATCACATAATTTTGGTAATTTTATCAAATTGACCAAAATGACATTAGAAGCCCAAGCAAGAAATTCTCATTCTTAAGTCTGGTTGATTGGAATTCAAACCTCAATCAATTTTTCATAAACTTGTTGGCTCGACTATAAAGTCTCAGTTGCCAAACAAAATTAATATTTTTATGCCATAGTATTTCCTATTTTAATTCGAGAATTTTCTCCCATTAGGGTTTATTCATTGGTCCGAGACCCAATCTTTCTTTGCATAAAGCTAGATTATCTACCAGATCATTACAGCGACTATAAAATTCACTAATCATCACAAATTCATATAATATCATTTACCAAAATAATATTCCACATAATTATTCACCAGCTCCAACCGGCTACTAACGGGTGTTAAAAACGCAAGATGTTACAAAAAAATATTTTTATTCTATTTTCAAGGAAATGTGTGACACTCTAAAATTACTCTAAATCACTCTATCTATTTTCTTTTTTTTTTTATCATTTTTTATTCAAATTTTTCTATAAAAAAATATATATTTTTATTTCATTAATAATTAACTTTATTTTAGTTTCTATATTTTTATATATAGGAGAGCATCAAGTAGATGATGCGACGCTCTAAAATTGCTCTAAATCACTCTATCTATTTTCTTATTTTTTTCTCATTTGTTATTCAACTTTTTCTATAAAAAAATATATTTTTATTCTATTTAAAAAAATTATAGTAAACAATTGTGACACCCTCAATTCTATCTATAATTGTAGAAAATAAAGATGTTGAAAAATTAACGTAATAAATCGTAAAAAGTGTTGCCTTCTGTAGAGTCCAAGAACTTTACTTAGCTAGTTATTTAGTAGTATTATAGTATGTTTAGTATTATCTTTGTAACTGTGGATTTTTGGTTCAGACCGGGAATTATTTGGACACTCATAGTAGTACTTATAGATTTTCTAAGTTTAATCTATAGTTTAAGAATATTAAGTATAACCTAAGGTTTGATTAATGTGACTGATATTAAGGATTATATTTATTATATTATAAGGTTTAGACATCAACCAATAGGATTTTAAGCACATGTTATGAATGGTGATTAAGGATTAAGTATTTTTAAGGATTAAATTTAATAAGGAGTAAAGTTTGAATGTTATAGGGTCAGTCAGCAGCTTTGAATACGTTGAGGGCTTAGTCAAGGCTGTTTACTCCATTCAAACTTAGCTAAAAATGTGTAATTTCGTGTTTAATTATTCAGCGTGTGCCGATATATCGCAGCTATAGGGGGCGATATATCGCAGCACGTAGATACGGAAAACACGAGACGATGCACGGTCGCCTCGGGCATACTAGCCCAGGCGATATATCGCCTACAAAGGGCGATATATCGCCTCCTCCAGCATAAATTCAAACACTTTTGAATTCATTTCCTTTCAGCCATTCAAACTCCTTCAACAGTCCAGCATCTTTTGAACGAGTCTTCAGCCTCTGCTGAACGATTATTCAAATGATTTTCACCTAAAAAGCCATTATTTTTATTCAAGTAAAATCAAGATACTTTCATTCCCAAACTCTATAAATAGGACCTAGTACCCAGCCATTATTCACCTTTTACTCTAAGTTCAGAAGCTGCAAGTGTTAGGAGAGTGTGAGAGTTAAACACTTGGGTGGGAAAGTCATAAGCTTAATCATCTTTAGCTTATCAAACACTTTGGGAAGTAAGGTTCTTTAGTATTTCGGTTGTGGTTAGATTGGTCTTGCAAAACTTTGAGGTAAACTCGAAACTCTATTTCATTGTTTCATTTTATTTTCTTTCTCAAAGCCTTCTACTCAGTCCCCTAACCTCATTCTTATTTTGGTTAGGGAATCCAAGTTCTTAAGCACATAAGTTGTGGTAAGCATATTTCTCAATGGTTTAGTCTTCCTATTCATTTTCATTTCTTCTTCTTAAGACTCACTCTTTCTCATATGGTTTTAGGAGTGTCCCAAAAGTCCCAACTCAGTCCATCATATCCCAGTAACTTTGGTAAGGAAAATAGGCTAGAATCTATATGTTTATGTTTATGTTATCTTATGTGTTATGTTATGAAACATGCTATGAATATGTTATGAATGTGTATGTTTGTAGGCTTGGGCTTATGCCCTATTTGACTAACAAGACCCCAAAAATATTATGGGCATATGCCTACTTAGCTAATAGGACCCCACTAATCTCATGGGCATAAGCTTGTTTAGTCTATGGGACCCCAAGTAATAATGGCCATTATAATAAGTGTATGTATTATGTGTTATGATATGTCTTTACGTTTATTATGAAATTTATGTGTATGACTATGTGTTAGATTTTTCCTTGCTGGGCATTAGGCTCATTCCTTTTTGTTTTATGTGCAGGAAAATAAGCTTTAGAGGCGGTAAGATTCGTGATGCTTAGAGGATGTGTATCGATGGTGAATGGAGTCAAGGGGCCGAGCGTTATTCGATTCGAGGATGTAGTCTCATCTTATCTTTTTTTATGGTTTTACATGTATTTTCCGCATTTTCTATGTAAGTCTTTTCAATTTAAGTTACTTTTGTTTTAAAGACAATGGGTACCCATATCCTACTTAATTTTATGAAAGTAACCTTTGTTTCTACAAGTTTATAATAAATTATGGTATTTTCGCAAATGTATGTTTTAGTAAGAATTTGTATGTATAGTTCGATGGTCCAAGAGTCTAGATCAGTGGGTCATTACAGTTGGTATCAGAGCAACGGTTCCTTCGCATGAAGTTCTCCTCGATACACACGCTCAAAGCTCCGAATCTGACCGCCAAGTAAGTGTTTAAGTTACAAGTTACTGTACTTATGTATATAGCTAACAACTTTAGTGTTTATGTTTCAGTTAAGAATGAACGGAGCTTTAACCTACCAAGATATCCGAACCATTAAGGCCTTAAAAAGAATAAGGGAGCCAAGAAACACCGTAGGAGCCCTAGAAAGGATCACTCGAAGGTTGCTTTTGTTTCACCAAGAGATAGGTGGCCTTCAAGAGGCTAAGCAAATAATGTTAAGATCGACGGAACAATATGTATTAGTAATTAGGTTGTTTAAAGTTTTTCATTCTGTAATAGCAGCCCTAGAAGAAATATGGGAAGACATGAATGATGAGAATGAACTACCCTTAGCGATGAGATACTATTTCCTCTTAGTTAGGTTCACCGCCAAATTTGAGTTTCAATTCACAAATGAGCAAAAACATAGGATTCTCACCAACCTTCCTAGAGGGCATTTTGATGCTCATGACAATGATGATTATGAGCAAATAGATGATGATATGTTAGATGACAGATCGGATGTAGAAGATCCTGATTTTTAGAATAGTAGTTTTCATTGTTTGTTTTATTTACTTTTTATGCTATGATTGTAATAAGTGAAAACTTTTTTTTCCAAATGAATAACATGCTATTTTATTTTCATGTGTGAGTTTGATTTTATTTTTGCAATCATAATAAATACTAAATAAAATGAATAATGACTAAGTTCGGTGAGGGTGGATACAAATCAATGAACCTAGTCTCCTTATTGAGAGTTAGGGGGCCATAGTAGTGGGAACGATTTTACTGATCCCAGCCCTCCCTCAATATGGTTAACTTTGGAACAAAGATAAGTTTCGAGCCTGAGAATTAAGTCATATAGGATGATTAGAAACACACTTAGAAAATAAAGATGACTTGTTTTTCTAAGTATAGAAACCCACTCTAATAATAAATAAAGACCTATATAATTTTTTTATAAGAAGTCATAATGAATAGGTCCGAGATATGTTTGTTTTAGAATAAGTTTTTGCCTTAGAGCCTATTAGGAAAAGTTCTAACATGTTTCTTTCAACTGTTAGAACTCTGCTACAATGTCGCTCCGAAGATCTGCACGCACCAACGGAAACGCCTCCAACGATGTTCCAGCGACCAATGCGGTCCCTACAGTTCGCCGAAGGGGAGTGTGTACTACTGCTCGCCACAACGCGCCAGCACCGCCAGCTGACAACACTGCAGAGATTGCCAGACTGCGACAGCAAGTCGAGGAACTTCTACAGCAACAACGCCAGCAGGCTCAAACTCAGCCTCAGCCTTAGCCGCAGCCACAGCAAATGGTCCCAGCACCCCAACAAGTTGGTCCGTATGGGGGATGGCCTATGACGAACTAGGCTCCATATCCAGTACAGCACATGGAGCCAGTGTACGAGAGGTTCCGCAAGCAGTACGCTCCGAACTTCGAAGGGACTACGGACCCCTTTGAAGCAGAAGAATGGCTAAGGAATGTGGAGCCGATTCTAGCCCACATGAACCTCAGTAATGCAGACCGCATATCCTGCGTCTCATCTTTGCTCAAGAAAGATGCCAGGATATGGTGGGACTTGGTCCAGCAATCCCACGATGCTGCCACCATGACATGGACCCGATTTGTGGAGCTGTTCCACAAAAAGTACTACAATTCAGCGGTACTTGCTACGATAGTTGAGGAGTTCACCAATCTGAAGCAAGGGAATTTAACAGTGGCAGAATATGCTCGTCAGTTCGACCGCTTAGCAAAGTTCGCAGCAGAGTTAGTTCCAACCGATTATCTGAGGGTGAACAAATTCGTGAGAGGACTCCGACCAAAGATCGAGATGGGGGTGAAGCTAGCAAACCCGGGAAACGCTTCATATGCCGACGTTCTTGAGACGACAATTGAAGTAGAAACGATACAGGCCAACGTAAGCAAAGAAGAAGCCAGTAAACCGGAACCCAGACAGCAGAGCCAACCTCAGGCCAATCGGAACAACAATCAGTCTAGCAATAGTGGCAACAATCAGTCCAACAACAATGGTAACGGACAGAAGAGAAGGCATCCTGACAACAAGCATGCCGACAGTAATAAAAGGGCACGACCAAATAATGGGATAAAATAGGTCGGGCTACGTGGAATACCCGCCATGTGCCAAATGTCAGAAGAAGCACCCCGGAGAATGCCGCGCCAACACCAAGGAGTGTTTCAATTGTGGTCAAGAGGGGCATCGCAAGAAAGAATGTCCTCAGCAAAAACCAGAAGGAAAGAAGGACGAAAAGATGGTTCCTGCTCGGGTTTTTGCTTTAACCCAAGGAGAGGCGGATGCTAGCAACAAGGTGGTCACAGGTCAGGTTTCCATCCTCAATAATTTATGTCATGTATTATTTGATTCGGGAGCCACTCATTCGTATATTTCGTTAGGAATGATAGATAAACTAGACAAACCTAGTGAAAGATTTAGAACTAGGTTTGTAACCAAGTTGCCTTCGGGCAAAGTAGTTATATCATCACGAATTGTACGAGGCGTACCAATCAAGATTGAGGACAAGGAACTAGAAGGAGACCTGATAGAACTGGTAATCAAAGACTTTGACGTCATACTAGGCATGGATTGGCTAGCACGGCATGGCGCAACGATTGACTGCAGACGCAAGAAGGTGACATTCGATACTCCTGACGGCCAGAAACTATGTTTCATGGGACAAGCTTCAGGACTACGCACCCCGTTAGTGTCATCTCTCAAAGCTCAGAGAATGATGGAGAAAGGATGCCAAGCGTTCTTAGCCAGCATCACGAATGTGGAGAAGGAGACATCACTTAAGGTTGGAGATGTTCGGGTTATACAAGAATTTCAAGAAGTTTTTCCCGATGACTTGCCAGGATTGCCGCCAAATCGAGAAATAGACTTCACAATAGAATTAGTACCGGGCACCGAGCCTATCTCTAAGGCACCATACCGGATGGCACCTACGGAACTCAAGGAGTTAAAGACACAGCTACAAGAACTCCTAGACTTGGGTTTCATTAGGCCAAGCCATTCACCATGGGGAGCTCCGGTACTATTCGTGAAGAAGAAGGACGGAAGTATGCGCATGTGGATAGACTACCGTGAGCTAAATAAAGTAACGATTAAGAACAAATACCCACTACCTCGGATTGACGATTTGTTCGATCAACTCCGAGGCGCGACTGTATTTTCTAAGATCGATTTACGGTCCGGGTATCATCAGCTCAAGGTAAAGGGAGAAGATATTCCTAAGACAGCCTTTAGGACTCGTTATGGACATTACGAGTTCTTGGTTATGTCTTTTGGTCTTACTAACGCACCAGCCGCGTTTATGGACTTAATGAATAGGGTCTTCAAAGACTACTTGGATAAATTCGTCGTTGTGTTCGTCGACGACATTTTAATTTACTCCAAGGACGAAATAGAGCACGAGGAACACTTAAGGTTGATTTTGACACGATTGAAGGAGCATAAACTCTACGCCAAGTTCAAGAAATGTGAGTTTTGGCTTTCGCAAGTGGCGTTCCTCGGGCACATCATATCGAAAGACGGAGTTGCAGTAGATCCATCGAAGGTAGAGGCCGTGAAGGATTGGCCTAGACCAAAGAACGCGTCAGAGGTAAGAAGCTTCTTAGGGCTAGCAGGTTATTATAGAAAGTTTGTAGAGGGCTTTTCTAAGATAACCACTCCACTCACCGACCTGACCCGGAAGCAACAAAAGTTTAACTGGAATGATAAGTGTGAGGAAAGCTTCCAGTTGCTTAAGGATAAGCTTTGCTCAACACCAGTACTTAGTGTCCCAACACCCAACGACAAGTTCGTTGTCTACTGTGATGCATCAAAGTTAGGATTGGGATGCGTACTGATGCAAAATGACAAGGTGATAGCCTACGCCTCACGACAGTTAAAGGAGTATGAACAACGCTATCCAACTCACGATATGGAGTTGGCAGCGGTGGTCTTTGCGTTAAAAATCTGGCGCCATTATCTTTACGGAGAACTGTGCGAGATTTATACGGACCACAAAAGTTTAAAATACTTCTTTACTCAGAAGGAGCTTAACATGAGGCAGCGCCGGTGGTTGGAGTTAGTAAAGGATTACGACTGCGAAATCCTATACCACCCGGGAAAGGCAAATGTAGTTGCCGATGCACTCAGCCGGAAAAGCTATGGGAATTTAGCAGCCTTATCCGGAATTGAAAAGCCGCTACAGCAGGAGCTTATCAGTGCCGGAATAGAAGTGATTGTAGGCAAGCTGGCTAACTTGTCTATCCAATCGAATCTTCTAGAGGACATACGAATTGGTCAGGGACATGATGACACACTAGCAGCACACATGGATGCAGTCAGAGAAGGCAAGAATACCGATTTCTCAATATCTAGCCAAGGCTTATTGAGATATAAGGATCGGGTATGCGTGCCAGAAGATCAAAGTATTAAGAAGACGATCCTAGAAGAAGCGCACAATACTCCGTACTCAGTTCATCCAGGGTCTACCAAGATGACTCATGACATCAAGGCAGTCTATTGGTGGCCAGGGATGAAGAAGGACATAGCGGAGTATGTATCTATGTGTCTGGTATGCCAGCAAGTGAAGGTGGAGCATCAACGGCCTGCAGGATTATTGCAACCGCTTAGTATACCGGAATGGAAGTGGGACGATATAGCCATGGACTTCGTGACGGGTCTGCCAAAGACGAATAAGCAGGATGATTCCGCTTGGATAGTCATAGATAGACTAAGTAAGTCGGCTCATTTTCTGCCTGTTAAGACTTCATATACGGCAGACCAATATGCAGACATCTACATCCAAGAGATTGTACGATTGCATGGAATCCCCAAGACGATAGTGTCAGATAGAGGATCAGTGTTTACGTCAAGATTTTGGAGAAGCTTACAGCAAGCCATGGGTACTAAGTTAAGTCTTAGTACAGCTTTCCATCCTCAGACAGATGGGCAGTCCGAGCGTACGATTCAGATTTTAGAGGATATGCTACGCGCATGTGTACTTGATTTCGGAGGATCATGGAACAAGTACTTACCACTGATCGAGTTCTTGTACAACAACAGCTACCAGTCGACGATCGGAATGGCACCTTATGAGTTGCTATATGGAAGAAGGTGCCGTTCACCGTTGCACTGGGACGAGGTAGGAGAAAGGCAGCTTCTAGGGCCCGAAGCTGTTAGACAAGCACAAGAAGCAGTAGCGCTTATTAGACAACGTATGCTTGCTGCTCAAAGCCGTCAGAAAAGCTATGCGGATACCAAGCGACGCGATGTGGAGTTCCAAGTTGGAGATCAAGTCTTCCTGAAGATATCTCCTATGAAGGGTGTCAAGCGATTCGGGAAGAAAGGCAAGCTCAGTCCCCGATTCATAGGTCCTTTCGAGATATTGGACAAAGTGGGACCAGTTGCATATAGACTAGCCCTACCGCCAGCACTAGCAGATAGTCACAACGTCTTCCACATCCCGATGTTACGCAAGTATGTGTCAGACCCATCTCACGTCCTCAAGTACGATACCATAGCGCTCCAGAAAGACTTAAGTTACGAGGAACGACCGGTTAGCATCCTAGATAGAGGGATGAAGCAGTTACGGTCCAAAAGCTTTCCTATAGTCAAAGTCCTATGGAGCAATAGTTCTGAACGCGAGGCAACGTGGGAGTTGGAGGAGGACATGCAGAGCCGGTATCCGGAGCTATTCGGTAAGTAAATTTCGAGGAAGAAATTCTTTTTAGTAAGGGAGAATTGTAGAGTCCAAGAACTTTACTTAGCTAGTTATTTAGTAGTATTATAGTATGTTTAGTATTATCTTTGTAACTGTGGATTTTTGGTTCAGACCGGGAATTATTTGGACACTCATAGTAGTACTTATAGATTTTCTAAGTCTAATCTATAGTTTAAGAATATTAAGTATAACCTAAGGTTTGATTAATGTGACTGATATTAAGGATTATATTTATTATATTATAAGGTTTAGACATCAACCAATAGGATTTTAAGCACATGTTATGAATGGTGATTAAGGATTAAGTATTTTTAAGGATTAAATTTAATAAGGAGTAAAGTTTGAATGTTATAGGGTCAGTCAGCAGCTTTGAATACGTTGAGGGCTTAGTCAAGGCCGTTTACTCCATTCAAACTTAGCTAAAAATGTGTAATTTCGTGTTTAATTATTCAGCGTGTGCCGATATATCGCAGCTATAGGGGGCGATATATAGCAACACGTAGATACGGAAAACACGAGACGATGCACGGTCGCCTCGGGCATACTAGCCCAGGCGATATATCGCCTCCTCTAGCATAAATTCAAACACTTTTGAATTCATTTCCTTTCAGCCATTCAAACTCCTTCAACAGTCCAGCATCTTTTGAACGAGTCTTCAACCTCTGCTGAACGATTATTCAAATGATTTTCACCTAAAAAGCCATTATTTTTATTCAAGTAAAATCAAGATACTTTCATTCCCAAACTCTATAAATAGGACCTAGTACCCAGCCATTATTCACCTTTTACTCTAAGTTCAGAAGCTGCAAGTGCTAGGAGAGTGTGAGAGTTAAACACTTGGGTGGGAAAGTCATAAGCTTAATCATCTTTAGCTTATCAAACACTTTGGGAAGTAAGGTGCTTTAGTATTTCGGTTGTGGTTAGATTGGTCTTGCAAAACTTTGAGGTAAACCCGAAACTCTATTTCATTGTTTCATGTTATTTTCTTTCTCAAAGCCTTCTACTTAGTCCCCTAACCTCATTCTTATTTGGTTAGGGAATCCAAGTTCTTAAGCACATAAGTTGTGGTAAGCATATTTCTCAATGGTTTAGTCTTCCTATTCATTTTCATTTCTTCTTCTTAAGACTCACTCTTTCTCATATGGTTTTAGGAGTGTCCCAAAAGTCCCAACTCAGTCCATCATATCCCGGTAACTTTGGTAAGGAAAATAGGCTAGAATCTATATGTTTATGTTTATGTTATCTTATGTGTTATGTTATGAAACATGCTATGAATATGTTATGAATGTGTATGTTTGTAGGCTTGGGCTTATGCCCTATTTGACTAACAAGACCCCAAAAATATTATGGGCATATGCCTACTTAGCTAATAGGACCCCACTAATCTCATGGGCATAAGCTTGTTTAGTCTATGGGACCCCAAGTAATAATGGCCATTATAATAAGTGTATGTATTATGTGTTATGATATGTCTTTACGTTTATTATGAAATTTATGTGTATGACTATGTGTTAGATTTTTCCTTGCTGGGCATTAGGCTCATTCCTTTTTGTTTTCGGTGCAGGAAAATAAGCTTTAGAGGCGGTAAGATTCGTGATGCTTATAGGATGTGTATCGATGGTGAATGGAGTCAAGGGTCCGAGCGTTATTCGATTCGAGGATGTAGTCTCATTTTATCTTTTTTTATGGTTTTACATGTATTTTCCGCATTTTCTATGTAACTCTTTTCAATTTAAGTTACTTTTGTTTTAAAGACAATGGGTACCCATATCCTACTTAATTTTATGAAAGTAACCTTTGTTTCTACAAGTTTATAATAAATTATGGTATTTTCGCAAATGTATGTTTTAGTAAGAATTTGTATGTATAGTTCGATAATGGTCCAAGAGTCTAGATCAGTGGGTCATTACACCTTCTTTATTGATAATATACAATAAATATACCTCGGGTTTAAGAAAAATAAATTATAGTCTTTACAATAAAATAAAAATAAACTAGGCTAAATTAAATCATAAAGTTCATAATTTCCCAAGAAAATAACACGCGGCTATACGACCCCCACATATTCACACCAGTCTTGCTATAGGGAATTCGCTTGCCACCAGTCATGTAAGGTTAACTTATACTGCAAAAATAAAAGAAAGGAATGAGCTTTTAAGCCCAATAAGGAAAATACACAATAAATCATACATAAATCAATTATAGTCTCATAACGAACAAATACACATGCAATACTAGAATCATAATAGAGTTCAAAGTCAAAATCTATCCTATATTACCATCATACCAAAGTTCACACATAGATCTAGATAATAAATTATATCCTGCATTCATAACATTAATCATAAACAAAAAAAAATAACAAATCAAGACAACCCAAGAAACAAATAAGAGTCAGTTATATAATCATATAATCAAAGATATCCTAAATTTTAAAGAGTCATAACAAAACTTATTTATACTAACCATACAACATCATAAAACCCTAGGTCATAACATAGCCTAAGTCATAATCATACATCCTAATCTAAATCATAGTTCATAGTCATAAGTCATAGGTCATAAGCTATAATCATTACAATAGGTCATGGGTCATAAGTCATAATAACAAGTCAGATATAATAAAAAGATAAGTGCTTATACATGTGTGGCAATTAAGCCCCGGACATAAGTCTGTCATACATCGGACATCAACTTAGGTCCTTCATCAAATTTTGGCATCCGAGCCTACCAGACATAAGTTCATCATACATCATTGGACACCTTGGGTCCAGACACACTTACCCCTTATTTTACCTGAAATGTTAGGTCATATAAAACATAAACTAGGTCATAAACTAAACTACCTAATTTTCCTTACCTTGAATTTGGTGCACAGAAACTATACTTGAGTCCTTTATATGCTTCTCCCGCTTAAAATCCTCTTTTATAAACATGATACCATTATTAAAACATAAACTTATAGATTTAAAACTCAAAGAAAATCAAAACTTAACTTATACCTCAACCTTGATCTTGAAGAAAAACCCTAGATCCTTAAATGCTTGTTTGTAGGGTTTTGACAACAAGAAAGATAGCCTTGGTCGTGTACTAGGGTTTCAAAGATTTGAAGAGATGATGGTGATGATGATTTCGACCTTAGGGTTTGTGTCTTGATGGTGATGCACGAAAACAATAGGGAGAGAGAGAGTGTGGATGAGGGTCTCAAGAAGAGCAAGAGTGAATGAAAAAAATAAGAAGGAATAAGCTCTCAAAAATTTTAATTTCATTCTAACTATAATCCAAATTTAAATTTAAATAAAATAGAATCCTAACTTCTATAGAAAATATCTCTACATTATCTTATTAATATTTTTATTAATAAATTGAGGAATAATCTAACATCAAACTACTGAGTAAAATATCTCAACCTCTAACTACCTAAATCTCGTAACTCTGAACTCATCTATAGTAAAATCAACATAACTAAAGTTGTAGAAGTCCAATTTATACAATCTTTATACCGTTAGAAAGCTAATTAAATTATCAACAACTTTGTGGAAGTATTATTTTTTCAAAATCATAACATAACTGGGTCAAAAATGGGTCTGAAGTTACAGTACCTTATAGTTACGAAAATTCTATGTAATTATCTAAATAACAACCTAATCCACAAATATCCCAACTAACCATAAAATAACAAACTCTAATTCTCTAGGCTGATTTTGAATTTACTAAGCCCAAAATCTTATTGGGATTTAGGGCTTTATGTAGACTCGATCCATAACAATTCTTAATAATACCATAATTAATTTATTCTTACGCAATCACCAATTTTCCCACCAACAAGGCTACTAATATCATAAAGCTACACTATACTATGATAATTATAACCACTAAATATTTAAAAAAAAATTAAACCTTATTCTATCACCACAACTCAAGTTAAATCTATTCTATAAAATAAAGACAACATATAATCACATAAATAAAGAGGTCTAAGAGAAATGTAACCTTGGACTACAATAACTCTATTTTATTTTCTAAATATCTATCTATCTATAATAATAATAAATTAATTAACTAATTTAAATGAGAGATATATAAATGTCTTTTTAAATGAGAGATATTTTAAAAAAAAAATTATAATTAAAATAAAACATGCATGCATATATATAAATATATAATAAAATGTCTTAAAATTATTATATAAAATAAAATATATTATCATCCACTCTATTTTAGTCAAATATTATTTTTGAAAATTCAATACTAATTCTTTGTTCGAATTTTTTTTAATAATTTATTTTACCATTTTAAAAATAAAAGGGTCCAAATATGTAATCGACCAAAATACATGAGGTTTAAATAATCTATCTCTTTACACCTATTTGTAATGTTTTGATAAAATATGAGGTCCAAATTTTTTTAAATAAAGGGTCTAAACAGGTAACCAAATTCATAAAACACGATGTAAAAAATTTAAAATTTTAAAATAAAGGGTCTAAACAGGTAATTGAATACATGCGGTTCAAATAATCCATTCTATATATATACAATTTTTTAACGTTTTGACAAAACATGAGGTCCAAAAGTTAATTATTTTTAAGAAATAGTCCAAACGGGTGATCGGCTAAAATAGAAGGTTCAAAATGGTGTGAACCCTTACATAAAATATATATTATATATAATTTATTTTTTATAAAGAATTTTTAACCTTTTGAATACATACATGATCAAAAGGTTATTTTTTATAAATAAAAGGTTAAAGTGAGTAATGGGTTGAAATAAATTGTTCAAATAATTGATCTATCTAATTCCATTTTTAACATTTTGACAAAACATAAGATCTAAAATTTATTTTTATAAATAAATGGAAATCGGCAAAAATAACCATTGCAAAAGATTGTGCGAAGTGTGATTATATTTTCTAGTATTTATATAAAGTAGAGCGCCAAGGAGATGATGCGACACTCTAAAATTACTCTAAATCACTCAATCTATTTTCTTATTTTTCTTCATTTTTATTCAACTTTTTCTATAACAAATATATTTTTTTATTCTATTTTCAAGGAGAAGATATGGCACTCTAAAATTATTCTAAATCACTCTATGTATTTCCTTATTTTGTCTCCTTTTTTTATTCAACTTTTTCTATAAAAAAAATATATTTTTATTTTATTATAATTAACTTTATTTTAGTTTCTATATTTTTTTTATACGGGAGAGCCATAAGGAGGTGATGTGACACTCTAAAATTGTTCTAAATCACTCTATTTATTTTTTAAGTTTTTTTTTTCTCATTTTCGTATTCAACTTTTTCTATAAAAAATATTTTTTTTATTTTATTTAAAATAATAATAAATAACTCTATTTTTTTTATTTTAGTTTCTAAATATTTATCTAAATATAATAATAAATTAATTGCCTAATTTAAATGAAAGATATATAAGTGTTTATTTAAAAGAGATATTTTTTTTAAATATTATAATTAAAACAAAACGTGCATGGATATATAAATATATTGTAAAGTGACTTACATTTATTATATAAAAGTAAATATATTATGATCCACTTTATTTTAATCAAATATTATTTCCAAAAATTCAATATTAATTCTTTGTTCGAATTTTTTTAATCATTTATTTTACCATTTAAAAAATGAAGGGTCCAAATAAGTAATTCTACAATTTTAAAGTTTTGACAAAATACGAGGTCGAAAAATTAATTTTTTAAAATAAATGGTCTAATTAAATAGGTAACCGAATACATAAAACACGAGGTAAAAAAATGTACATTTTTAAAATAAAGGGTCTAAACACGTAATCGAATACATGCAATTCAAATAATATATATAGATATACCATTTTTAACGTTTTGACAAAACATGAGGTCCAAAAGTTAATTTTTTAAAATAAATGGTCCAAACGGGTGAATGGCTAAAATAGAAGGTTCAAAATGGTGTGAACCTTTACACATAATATATATTATATACAATTTACTTTTTATAAAGAAATTTAGCCTTTTGTATACATACATTGTCAAAAGGTTAATTTTTATAAATAAAAGGTCAAAATGGGTAATGGGTTGAAATAAAGTGTTCAAATAATCGATCTATCTAATTTAATTTTTAACCTTTTGACAAAACATGCGGTCTAAAATTTAATTTTATAAATAAAGGGAAGTAGGCCAAAATAACCATTACAAAAGATTGTGTGAAGCGTGATTATATTTTTTAGTATTTATATAAAGTAGAACACCAAAGAGATGATGTGACACTCTAAAATTACTACTCTAAATCACTTAATCTATTTTTTTTTCTCATTTGTTTATTCAACTATTTATATAAAAAAATATTTTTATTCTGTTTTCAAGAAGATGATGTGGCACTCTAAAATTGCTTCAATTGACTCTATCTATTTTCTTATTTTTCTCTTTTTTTAGTAAACTTTTTCTATAGAAAAATATATTTTTATTTTTTAAAAAATAAAATAATAATAGTAATTAACTCTATTTTATTTTATTTTAGTTTCTATGTATTTATATACATAAGAGCACCAAGGAAATTATGTGACACTAAAAAAATTGATCTAAGTCACTCTATCTATTTTCTTATTTTTATCTCAGTTTTTTATTCTAACTTTTTCTATAAAAGATATATATTTTTATTTTATTTTTAGAAAAAATATTAAATAACTCTATTTTATTGTATTTTAGTTTCTAAATATCTTTCTATATATAATAATAAATTAATTAACTAATTTAAATGAGAGATATATACGCGTCTTTTTAAATGAGGGATATTTTAAAAAAAATATTATAATTAAAATGAAACGTGCATGCAAATATAAATATATATTAAAATGACTTAAAATTATTATAAAAATAAAATATATTATGATCCACTCTATTTCAGTCAAATATTATTTCCGAAAATTCAATACTAATTCTTTGTTCAATTTTTTTTTAATAATTTATTTTACCATTTCAAAAATAAAGGATCAAAATAAGTAATCGACCAATTAGGGGTTCTGTGTAGAATGGTTATGGGGACTTTTGTGAGGATATTTTTTAGTATGATCAACATTAGGAGGGACATAGGTGCATTTATAACAAAGTCATGGTTTGATATGAAAATTATGATTTTGGCGTTCTGAGGGAACTTGAAAGGAATGAAATTATTGTTGTTGCTTGGATCTGAGGTAAGAAGAGTGGACACCTGCACGCAGGGTGTACGCTCAACGTACTTAAGAATAGTTTATTTATATGTCGTAAGTATTATTTATGTTTTAAGTTATGCATGATATGTGTATTGGTAATATGTACGTATATGTTGTATGCTTTGCGTGACATGCTTATGTTATGGTAATTTGCATGTTTAGGTTATGATAAATTGCATGCTTATGATATGATGAAATGCATGCTTATGTTTCTTGCTCGATTGCACACTTGACTAGAATAGTATTGGTCTACGTTTGAAGTGATTTCGATATGGTACAAAATGTTATGTTAATTATGTTTTGACATGATTTATTTTAATGTGAATATGTTATGTTGTAGTTATTTCTTGTGTTATGAGTAGATTGTGTGTGTTTAGTATTGTTATGAATTTAATATTTTTGGTTATATGTTGTTTTAGTATGGGTTGGAGGGTTGTGTCCTACACAACTCTTCTTACTGGGCGTTGGCTTACAGGTACTCTGTGTTGTATGTACCATATGTTGATTTTGTTTCGTGGCGATGGGCGAAGTCCAATCCAGAAACGATTGTATATCATTAGATCCATTTAACCTTATTAAGATTAAAGGGACGTAAAGATCAAAGTTTTACTTTACATTTTATGCATATGGTTTTAAAGATGTTTTAATGTGAGAATTGAGACCAGAAATAGTTTTGTTTGTTTACTGACATTTAAGTTAATGTTTTATTTTGAATTATGGATATCTTAATACTACATGTTTTAAATAGGAATGTTTTAATGAAGTTTTAGGCATTATTTAGTCTATCATTTGGTTTTTGATCTTTAAAATGAATTGAAATGATTAGTACCCTAGTGTGGTCTCGGGGTTAGGATTACGAGATGTTACAATTGGTATTAGAGCCAATGGTTGTACTCTCATTAGGATCTTATGATATACATATGAAGATTGGAAATGACTCGACCCATCACACTGTAAGTTCTGGTTTTATCTTAAGTCAATTGTTTGTATGTTTTATCTTTTCTATTGCTTGTGTACGCAGAGTTGGTATGTTTATAGATAAGTCTAGAAAATTTGGTGATTCAAATTAGAAGTGATAAATATGGAAGACTTGAGGAAAATTTTGAGGGGTTTCTATATGTTATGTGGGATTAGTTTAATTCAGGATTCAAGGGTTGTACGTGAGAATACCTAAGAATTAAGTTGTTTAAGTATGAGGTTGATTTGTAGGGATTTAAGAGATTAAGATAAAATTTTTACAAAATGGAATCATGTGGATGGGATATAATTTTGCAAGTTTTGAGATAAAAAAAGGCGTGTATTATGACTGATTGAATTAGAGTGCAACCGCGCCACGTTTCTTGAACGCAACTACGTCGCAATTCTTTAGCACGACCGCATCATGTTATCGCAACCGCGCTGGCATGTGTAGGGAAATGTTTGTCATGAGGATGGTAAGATAGGCAATGATGATATGCAAGCTTAAAAGTGTAGTTAGGTTCAACTTCGAAACATTTTATGAAAAACTGTAGTATTAAAATGGCACGTTGTCATGGTACAGTGACAGGTAATAAGTGGTTGTGAGCTATTAAACTTTTGATAAATATTAGAATAAAAGACATTTGAATGGATTATGATTTTGGTTGGTTTTGTACATGGAAAAGGATGAGGAAAGTTTCAAGTTAACTTAAACAAATATTTTAGCGATGATTGGAAACTTAATTGGATGACTTAAGGAAATTAATAATATTGGTAGGCTCACTATAGATGAAAAGAAGAGACTCGTTACTATGGTTACATCATGATTATCTTGAGGTCTAGTGAGAGCCTACTTGCAAGTGTTTATCTAATATTAATGTGTTAGATGGCGTTGTGAGAAAGTAAGACATATGTAGTATTACCACTAGGTCATGGGTTGACCGAACTGTTTAACAATAGGTGTAATTTTTTTATTGCCTCATTCATATAACTTGCAATGATAGTTATGTATGTGATTTGTGACTTATGCTTATATTTATTGTTATGTGTTTGTGCCTGTGTGCTAGTTGTTTGTTAGGTTTGATTGGCTGTTGCATAGATAGTCTAGTGGACTCTTTTGTCAGTTTGTTGATTGGTTGTGAAAAATTTGAAGTTATGCAGATTCAGCCAGTAAGTTTCACTGTAGCGTCCCAGAATTTTACTTGGCTAGATAGTAGTAGTAGTAGTTGTAGGATTTTAGTGTGAGTGGATATTGGTCAAAGTCAGGATTTACTTAGAAACTTGTAGAAATAGTGATGGATTTTATAAGTTTAGCCTATAGTTTACAAATATTAATTTTAACATAAGGTTTGATTAGTATAGTTAGTCCTAAGAATATTATTTATTATAACCTAAGGATTAGAAAGAATAATTAAGAGCGTGACACTTGTCACAAGCATGTTTATTAAGGATTTAAGTATTGTTATGAATATTTTAATTAAAAGAAAGATCTAGAAGCTCTAGAACATTCCATTATCTGTTAGGTTCACATTTTACTCAGTCAAAATAGTTTTAATCAATTTCAAATGATCCTGAAATGTGCAAAAACGTGTTTAAAATATCAGCGTATGCCGATATATCGCAGCTATAATGGCCGATATATCATTTATATTGATATGGAAAACACGCGCGACTTCACACGAATGAAACCACGAACCCTCAGAATCATGGTAAGGGCGATATATCGCCTGCCCTAGGCGATATATCAGCTCCAGTGGAAAAATTTGAAATTTCGTAGAGTTCTGAACTAGAAACTACCCTCAACAACGTTGACTCGTTCCTGAACGTTTTTGACCGAGTTCTGGGCATCCGTTGAGCAGATAATTCAAATTTATTCATTTTTTTTAATCATTTATTTATTCATTGAAATGAGAGTTAGTTTCACTCCTTGAACTCTATAAATAGGACCTTTCACTCAGCCATTTTATTCATCATTCAAGCATAGTTCAGAGCCTCCAAGCTGGTAAGATTATTCTAGAGAGAAACACTAGGATTTTGGGGTTAAAACATTCAAATCTAAAGCTTTTATAAACACTTGGGAAGTAAGTTTTTGTGTGATTTCGGCGTTAGAGGTGTAGATCGAGGTTCTAAGCTATCCAAGGTATTCACTATATTCACGTTTAAATCACTATAGTTTCTATTATTCTTTCATTTTTTTTTCTTCAAATCCTAACTTGTGATAGCGACTTTGGTTAGGTGTTCAATTCCTTTGAAACATAAGATTTTCGGTAAGTTTTTGACTTGATGGTTTAGATCTTCTTTTCTTTAGAGGACTTATGGTTTCTTATGTTTGGTTTTAGGAGTTTCAATCCAGCTATTGTCTCCAATATTTTGGTTTTTGGTAAGGAAAATTAGGTAGTTTAGTATTATGATCTAGTTTATGTAGTTTATGATATAGTTTATGTTTGTATGACCTAACATTTCAGGTACAATAAAGGGGTAAGTGTGTCTGGACCTAAGGTTTCCAATGATGTATGACAGACTATGTCCGGCAGGTTTGGTTGCCAAAACTTTATGACAGACCTAAGTGATGTCCAATGTATGATGGACTTATGTTCGGGGCTTAATTGCTACCCCCTGTATAAACACTTATATTTTCATTATATCTGACTTGTTATTATGACCCATAGTTACAATTATGATTATGATTTATGACCTATGACCTATAGTTATGATTATGACTTATGACCCACAGTTATGATTATGATTATGACTTATGATTTACGATTTATGATCTATGACTTATGATTTATGGTTATGACTTATGACCTATGAATTATTACTTTGAGTATGATTTATGATTTATGACTTAGATTATGATGTAGAGTTATGACTTAAGCTATGATATGGCCTAGAGGTTTGTGTTTGTATGACTCTTGTGAATTTATGTTATGTTTGATTATATGACTAACTTTTGTTCGCATTTTCCTTACTGGGCTTAGAAGCTCTTTCCTTATGATGTTGATATTTCAGGCAATTAAGGATAGAAAGGCCGATGGTGAGTGGGACCTAAGAGCTTCGTGATGTACTCGTGGGGACCATATAGTCGAGGAAGATCAAGCAGACCTTTTTTTTTTTTTTAAAAGCATGTTTATTTTTAAAGTTTTATTTGAATGCTGCTCATTTTTATGTTAAAGACAATTATTTTATTTTTGTAAAACCATGGATCCATGTATGTAATTATTTTTAAGTTTTTATTCCACAAAAGAGCAATATTTATTTATTTTAATCCAACGCTGTGTTCTTGGTAATCTATGAGAAATTAGGGTGTTACATTTGCTTAGAAGTAACAACCTAGAAGGCATGGAGGTGATCACAGAGCTCTTACAACCTTGATAAAGAATGATAAATTGTTTAAGTGTTAAGGAACGGTCAAGGATTACGATGAGAGGTTGTATCATCTAAGGCAAGCTACCCCTCGGGCATAGGTAGAGCATGGAGTGATGCCACCAATAGATGTTAATTTATGCCCTAAGAATTTATTAAAAGCCAATTGGCAATGGTTTCTAATAAAATAATTACCAATGTTCGAGTTGGGTACCGAACTATTGGAATCGAAGGATAAGTTGGAATGATGGCCACCATAGGTTATGTCACAAGGACTAATTGGTAAAATAAAGGAGTTATACCACACATATGTTGGACATAGGTGCCTATACAAGACCAAGATATTGAAAACATGGGATACAACACAATAAGGGGATAATGATCAAACAAGTACTCTTATGCGATTTTTCAGATGAACGAGGTCGGTAAGTTTGTAAACCTATTACAAAGGTTCATCAAGAATAATTGAATGAACACTTCAGCAAGACTAAGAGAGCTAGTTAACTCATGAGAAATAACCAAGAGTTTTAATAGCTTTATGGACGGTTGGAGATATCATTACAATCTGTGCTAAAACTTTTGAAATGTTATCGATACGAGAGATTGTTAAGAATGGCAAGTCAGAAGGAGAAAAAATTTGTAAAGGGACTATGACACTGACTGGGAGGACAGAAACAACCATGAGGTTCTTTGATGGTTGAGTAGGAATTCAGACATGATAAGATGGGGAGAAATTTCAATACAAGTCCTAATCTTAGAATTAGGAGGTCTATGTAGTGAAAAGCAAGACAACCGAATGATGAAGAGATATGATAAGCACAAACAAGAATTAAGCACGTTTATTTTGGTATGAACAAGAGGCAAGTGAGGGATAAGTGTCTATAAATAAACTTGCTTAAATAACGAAGGGATTAAAACTAGACATGGTGAGAGTCTTTGCATCGGTGAAGCCAAAGACGAAACAAAATTCGACCAATAACAACAGGACAAGAGACCGCATAGGTTAGCTTTTTGTAGTTTTCTTTTAAAAGAAACTTAATAATCTCATTTTATGAATGAATGGTACGAATGATGAAAGGGAGCAGAATGTTAATTATATGGGAGTCGATGGAAAACTACATGCAGATAAAGCAGACTAGACAAACTCGATGGATGAAGGCACATGAGGAGCCAACTACCTAAAGCATGGCACGACTATCAACGACCACAACATGATCAACATGAAAATACAATGTATGTTCGACAATGGAGGGGCCACCTTTTCAGCTAACATGGTAGATGAAGTGAAAAACTATTAGTAAAACATTGGCGTGTCAAGGCGGCATGCACCATAAAAAAATATTTTCGAAGATATTTTAGGAGCTACAGCTATACAGAAAGGATCGAGATGGCTAATAAGATTTCATCAGAGAAAACGACAACTTATGAGCACCTTAATTGATGGAGCAAAGTATGAATAAAGGAGCAAAAGGGCACGATTGCTGGATAATTGGACATCGGCCTTAGGAAAATAAGGGAATTGAATGGGGAACACAATAGTTACAATTATTTGGGAGAAAGAAAAGTTGAAAAAAGTGTGCATGGATTAGGAAAAGCTAAATGAGAAAAGTTGACGAGAAATGGTTCTTTCCCAAAGGGTGGTGACTAGTATGTTTGATTGTCCAAATGGAACAACGAAGTATCCTCGAGATATTTTTGGGTTGAGATATTATTTTTTACATTGTTTCGTATAATATAATGTTAGATTAAATAATGTGACAAAATGTGATTCATCACACAAATGTTATTCTTCACACCTTGTAACATATTATTGAGAGTCACAAAATTGGACACATGTGTGTGCCAAAATGTGACATATTTTGGAGTTACAAAATCAGTTACAAATTTGTAACTTCTAAATATAACCCAATAATGTGTAGATTGTATGTTACACATTTGAGATTGGATTTCACAAAGTCATTATGAAATATGGCTGTTGGAGACATATTTTTAACTCCCATTAGGTGTTTGGAGGTTACAAAATCACGTGGGAAAGGATTTGGGACGTTTTGGAAAAATGGCATTTTGTGGTGAAAATAGCCTGTGGTTGTGGCCACTGACATTCCCTGGCTGCGGCCTGGGGGACAAAGGCCAGTGGCCGTGGCCACTGATAGTCCTGGTCGCAGCCAGTGAGGCTGACAACAAATTTGTTTTTCAGTTTTTTCCAATTTGAACAGTTCTAACATCCCAAGTAAGTCAGAAATCTCCATGTTAATACCATAAACATCCAATTAAACATTGGTAAGATTCATGGAGGTTGGTGGAATTTGAATTCAAAGGGTATCTCAAAAATCTATAAATAGAAGCCTAATGCTCACTTGTAAGACAACTCTATTTCTATCCACTAAAGCACTTGGTTAGAAATACACCAAAAGCTTGATTATTCCAGAGAGTTATTTCCAATATTGAGAGAATCCCTTAGTGCTTGAGATAGGCAGAAATAAGCTTGTGGGCAAATGTTGTAAACCTTGTTCAAGTTGGTGATCCCCAATGCTCTTGACTTTGGTTGTGTGAGTGAAAGTGTTTTACTTTTTTGTTCTTGTTATTTCTTCTGCCATTGCTTTTATCTTCTATTCTTCTATTTTATCATTACATATTTATTTGTATCTTTTGTTTTAGAGTTGTAGTCCTTATCATTCTCTTCATCTATTTATTTTCTATATCTATTTGTATTTTGAGTATTGAGTTGTAATCTTATTTAATCAATCGTTGTGTTTTTGTATTATTTTCTGTTATCCCCCAAATTTTTTTTTCAATGACATGGAAATAGGATGGACAAGTGGTAGGGCATGATCAATAAATGACACATTAATAGTCGATAAATGTGTTATTTAAAGAGGTGAAAAGGTTGAGAGTTGACCTGAGGAGTTATGATATTACTGGTTAGAAATAAGTTTAGCCAACTGGTGGTGTGCCATGCCTGACCAGCGGTGTGCCATGCCTGACCGGTGGTGTACCATGCCTGACCAATAGTGTGATTTAGCCAACCGGTGAGTTGTCTTGGCCGACCAGTCACTTCGGGGATGGATTTGGTCGGTCGACGGATTAGGATCTCAGAAGTTACCATCTAGTGACTCTTCAGTAAAGCCTCAGTAACAGCTTCAACCCGAATCATTCGCAATTGTCAAGGGAATCTCTCAGATATTCTGGAACAATAGTTATATTTTTGTAATTTGAATTTATTTATATTTTATTAATTAAAGTTGGTTGGAACAACTAAGGACTCCGTCAAAGGGATATTTCTCATGTACGATCCATGAGCCTATAAATTAGTGGTTCATGGCATAATTTGGGGGCCCTGGAGATTGAAAAAGAAAGCTCTCTAGCTTTGAGACTTTGGGACCATTACTTGGGGTATTCTGAGAGCGTTTTCTGAGAGTTCAGAGAGAGAAACACTGTATTTTCCTACTTATACTTGAGAAACTCAGTTGACCAAGCTTCATCTAATCTTGAGTATAGGCTAAATATATCACAACTATAAGTGGATTAGGCTATTACCAACAAACTGGGGTTGTACCACTATAAAAATTACTTGTGTTATTTACTTTCTATTCAAGGTTATTGTCGTTTTTGCATCTTCTCCCAGTTAGCCAAAATCATGGTCAACATTTTTCATTGAGACAATACAAATATCTCTAACATTATTGACCTATGATGTCGAGAAGATTACATTCTGAGAACTTTCTCGTCAATATTTGGATAATATGGATTCAAAGTTTGGAATATTTGGACAAACACATCACTAGTTATCATGGAATTAATGAACAAGGTTTTAAAGGTGTGTTTGATCAAGTTCATGACAATATTTGTTAAGGATATATTGGTAATTTTTATGGTACTGGACGTGAATGACACTTATGGGCAACTCGGGGAATTGTGGCAATATGTGAAAATGCCAATGGGTGGAAACATGACGAAACTAACATGTAAATTATGACAAACTGTTTTTATGTTAAGGTAGTAGGGTACCTTGAGGATGATGGTGCAAGACATACAAAGACATCGTGTCATTCAAATATGTCAAGGATTTACATGAAGAATTGACTCAGACAGTGGAGTATGATGATGAAATGATCAGGTTGTCTGAAATTTAATTAAGCTATAAATGGATAGTCAAGAAGGTCGTCAAGACCTACAAAGGTGAGTAAAAGGGAATCACATAGTTAAGATGCAATTCGTTCCTTCATTTTAGTGCAAAATAACATCTTGGATTATTGTGAACCTTGCTGGAGGTATCTACTATTGAATGAGTTTTTCTACGACTAATAAAGGATAATTGGAATTATACCGTATGAGGAGTGATATGATAATGAGTGTTGATTAGAATTTGAGACTACAGAATGTGTGGCTTGAAGTTGAGATCACAAATCTGTAAAGTGTATTTAAGAGAGGTATCACGGAATTGGACAATGGAAACAAGCTAGACGAGGCACCATATGCCTTGAGGTTCTCAAAAGGGTCGTATGACTTATGTTTATAGTAATCACTTGAGATGTGATTTATGGGGAGATATGAACAAGGTATGTTGTATGTGTTGAGATGATAATAAATAGAGTTTCATGAGAATATGAAATGAAAGGTCAATGGTCACCCTAGATAAGAAAACTAAGTAATTGAGGAGCAAGGAAATGTTGTTGATTGAAGAGTTTTGGAGGAAACTACTTGTAATAAGTAAGTGGATATATAATTCCTAGAAGAGCTGAGGGGAACTTTAAGGATGGATTGTGACATAGACCTAAAGTGGCAAACTATTGGATGTAAGAAAGGGAGTAAGTGTTATAAGAACACTCTCGAAGATTAAGTAATGAAGATCAAAATAGAGGGTGGAATAACCTGCAAATTGTGAAAGTACAAATCATTGATCATAGGTCGTTGCTATGAGAATTATCATGAATATATCAATATGTTTTTGAAGTTAGGAAAGTAATAAAAATTTATGAGTTGTAGACCAAAACTATTCCAAAGCAAATATGACAACCAAAAACTCTTTCTCCGTAGTAGAGTAATTCAACTGAGCATCATTAAGAGTCTGAGAGGCATAGTATATGACATGAGGAACCTTACCAACTCATTGCCCAAGGATTGGCCCTATTGCATAATCATTAGCGTCACACATTATTTCAAATGGTAACACCCAATTTGGTGGCTGAATAATGGGAGTTGTAGCAAAGGATTTCTTCGATTTTTTGAACGCTAACAAACATTTATCATTAAATTCAAAGGCCATATCCTTCTAAAGAAGATTGTATAGTGGTGAAGAAATCTTTGATAAATCCTTTATAAATCTTTGATAAAAACCTACATGTCCAAGGAAATGTCTTATTTCTTTCACACTAGATGGTGGTGGAAGAGAACAAATGAGATCAATCTTGGCCTTGCCCACTTCAATCCTTTTTTTCTTCAAAATAACATGCCTTTAACAAAATACCTTGTTGTACCATAAAGTGACAATTCTCCCAATTCAATACAAGATCATAGTCATTGCACAGTTTAAGAACAAGAGTTAAGTTATGAAGGCACTTAGCAAAAGAATCACCATAGACACTAAAATCATCCATAAACACTTCTACGATGTTCTCAATGTAATCCAAGGAAATACTAACCATACATCGCTTAAAAATGGTGGAAGCATTACATAACCTAAATGGCATTCGACGAAAATGAAAATGACTTAATGGGCATGTAAATGTAGTTTTCTCTTGGTCTTCTGGTGTAAGAATCGTCCTAATCTATTACTTTATAAGTCCCAGTGATGTAATTTAAAACATAAACCATAACATGTGTTCTTAATTATTATTGGTGCTCATCTTAATCGTTAATCGCTCATAGGACACCCCGCGTTATACATGCCTAGACATAGGGTCTCTAAAGAGTTGGGGGTCGGGACAGGGTCTTTATAGGGTCGGGGGTCGGGATAGGGTCTCTATAGGTCCTTTATAGGGTCGAGGTCAGGGTAGAGTTTTAATAGGGTCAAGATAGGGTTTTAATTGGGTCGGGGGTCGGGATAGGGTGTTTATAAGGTTAGGGGCCTAGATAGGGTCTTTTTAGGGTTGGGGGTCGGGATAGGGACGGGGGTCGAGATAGGGTCTTTATATGGTTGAGATAAGGTCTTATAGGGTCGGGCGTTAGGATAGGGTCTTTATATGGTCAAGATATAGTCTTATAGGGTTGAGGCTGTGATAGGGTCTTTTTAGAATATGATGGTTATTATCACATAGTGATAATTGTTATTATTTCTAATAACAAAAAAATTGTTATTATTTCTAATAGAAAAAGTCATAGACATAGACGTGGATGCCTTGGGGATAGTAATCCGATTCAATGTATTCATCTAGTATTCCTCACTTTTTTCAAAATATTTCTTCAAATATTTTGAAAAAGTGAGGAGTACTATATCTCTGCTTACTATCTCTAAGGGGTCCACTAGGTCGGGATAGGAGTATTAGATATAATTTTGTTTTATTTCATTTTAATTTTTTATAGAAGAAAATAAAATTGGTAAACATGCTCACCAACCAAGTGAACTAGTTAACATAATTAATATTTTAAAATTGTATGTTCTTATATTTACCGTAGATGGCGATTGATAAAAGTTGGACGAAATTGAGAAATCATGCCAGTGATGCTTATTGGAATGGTCTCCAAAATTTCATGAATATGTCGTCACAATACAAAGATTATGACAAAAGAATAAGATGTCCATGTGTTAGATGCTTAAATCTTAGACTGCAAACTTTGGATGCCGTTCAGGCACATATTCAATCGAGGTTTCCAACAGAGTTATGAACATTGGATTTACCATGGGGGAGTCAAGGTAGATGTTGTTGATGATGGGGTGGATGAGAACGAGCCCGTAGATGAGATGCGAGACGTCATTGAAAATTTCCTTTTGCCGAACAATTCTGAAGAAGCAAATAGTGGAATGGGTCAGTACTATGACGAGTTATTCGGCGAGATTGAAGTTGAGTTGTATACGAGTTTTGATTGGATTTCATCGCTTAAAGTTTTAGCTAAGTTGATGCACTTGAAAGTGAGGGGGAAGATATCAAATAACACATTTGATGAATTTTTAAAATTATTAAATTTTGCATTTCCGAAGGAGAACAAAATTCTTGCATCCCACTACAAGGCTAAAAAACTGAGTAAATTAGGGTTGGGATACCAATCAATACATGTGTGTAGATATGATTCCTACTTATTTTATAATGAGCATGCATCTAAATATTCATGTTTGGTGTGCAGGAGTAGTAGGTGGATAAATGAGAAGAAGAAAGGGAAAAAAGTTCTGCATAAGGTGATGTGTTATTTTTCGTTGACTTCCTGATTAAAAAGATTATATAATTCAAGGCATACAGCAGAAGAGATGCTATGGCTTCATACTGGGAGATTGAAAAAAGAGAGGGTGATGCGTCATCTAGTTGATGGGTTAACATGGAAGTATTTTGATGCCAGACATCCTGATTTTGCAAACGATCCTAGAAATGTGCGTCTGGGCTTGGCTGCTGATGAGTTTAATCCATTTGGCAACATGAGTTTATCGTACAATATGTGGCCTGTTGTGTTGACGAACTATAATATGCCACCCTGGCTTTATATGAAGGACCATTATTTCATGCTGACTCTTCTTATTCCTAGGCAAAAATCACCAAGTAAGGACATATATGTTTTTGAGACCATTGGTGGACAAGTTGAAAGAGTTGTAGATAACCGGGTGGAAACTAGGGATGGTAGAAACAACAACATGTTCAAGATGCATGCGACCCTTTTGTGGACGGTGAACAATTTTTTGCTCGAAGTAGCTTGTCTTGATGGAGTGGTCAAGGTTACAAGGTTTGTCCTACATTCAATGAAAACACATTTTGTGGCATGAAGGGTCCATAGCTGAAGGATATGTGGCAGATGAGGCTTTAACATTTTGTTCCATGTATTTCAAAGGTGTGTAAACCAAATTTAATCGTCTGAATCGAAATGCGGATATAGTTTTTGTCCCATGTTACCTTTCAGTGTTTTAATCGCAATGTCGTCCATTGAGTAAAGGATTTCAAGTGCCTCTCAACGAAAAGACTCGAAATATAGCTCAGTGGTTCATACTGGAGAATTCTTTTGAAATTGAAGTCTATATGGAGTAGGTTAATTTAATTATCTTTTTTATGTTGTTTTTAATTTAACATCTTTGAACTACAATCGTAACACTATGTTAATCAACAACGAACACCTTCGTGACATCAAACAGAGGGATCCATTGAGTGATCACAACCTTTTGCACAAAAAAGATTTTCGTTCCTGGTTTCACGAAAAAGTAATCTATAAATAGAACATTCTTTGTTGTTAGATTGAAATATAAGTTTCTTAATATAATATGTTTTGCTATATTTAGATATATGACTTTCACCAGCTCGGGTCATTAGAAAATGGGGATGAGTTGCTAGCTTTAGCATCTGGGTTTGAAATTTTGGCATACTCCTATCAAGCATGTATAGGGAATGGGGTTCGATATGTTACACACAATCGAGATCAAAATTGCATTACACAAAATAGTGGAGTATGTGTTACTGGGACAGAGGGTTTTAACTATTATAGATAACTTGAAGAGATATTGGAGGTATCTTATACTGGTGTATATTCAGTGGTATTTTTTCGATGTAAATGGTTCAACACGGACCCGAAAAAAATAAAAATAAATTATTTAAAATAATGTCACCAGTATAAATGTGAGTGGCGAATGGTATAAAGATGAATCGTACATACTTTCTAGCCAAGCTAAACATGCAAGTTTGTGATATTCCAGACAATTCTGATCAGATTGCTGAAATTGATGTTGTACATGACACATACTCATCCAATTTTGCATTGACTGTTGAGTTTGGGGAGTTGGCTTTCAACAATCTAATCAACCAGCAACATTCATAGGAACCGTCGCTCGACCTTATTCGAGTGCTCAAGATACTGATGATTTTATTAATGATGATGAAGAAGAAGTCAAAGATGAAGAAGGAGATGACAAGGATGAATTGCTTGTTGACCTTAGTGATGATGATAACACCAATCACATCTCATCAATAGAGGTTAATTTGGTAAGTGATGACAATGACTATTGTACTTAGTTCTTGTATATGTGTCAGAAAAACTTTATATTTAAATAATTATATATTAGAAATTTTGAACAATTTATGAATTTGTTATGTTGTGGATGTTTTAGAATTTTATGTGGTCATTACAACTATATATTCATAAATAATATATATCTGATATTCACACTAACAAACAAATTTGGTCATATTTAGTTTATAGATGTTAGCAGATGTAGCTTTATACCACGGCGGAGATGGTGGTGGTCAAGATCCACCAGATCCTACTACGATCCCATCCAGTTGCGAGTTAAGTATTTTAAAATTTATTATTTATTTATTTCTAATTAGACCTTATTATACAACATACTAAGTTATATGATGCACTTATTTAAAATAATACAACAACTCCACCAAAGAGAAAAAATCATGGGCCTGCCATTGGAAAAAGTTTAGATGACAGAAGGCGAGAAGCTGGACATCCACTCCTCATAGTGGTTGATCCTATCACGTACAAGGTGGTGGGAACAAAGCATGCTGCTTTTGTCAACCTTTTTAGCACCCAAGTCACATCAGTGGATCCAGGATATTACAAGGATTGGACAAGTGTCCCAAAATAATATATGGGTAATGTCATTACTAAAGTGAAGGTAAAATTTTAGAATTTACTTTAATAATAATTGTATTATAATTCCAAAATAATTAACAGGTTTTCTCTTTATTGCAGCACATCTATCAAATAGATGGGCGACCAAATTATACCACCCTCATTGACAGTATCGATACTGAGATGGCTGAGAGATACTGAGATAGGAAAGCTAAGCGACACAACCACTTCAAAAAGTTTTACAAATGACCAGATGATTGGGACGAGGTTCTAAAGAATCCACCCAAAGATGTCAACACCGATGATTAGAAACAAATTTGTGAGTTTTTCACGAGTCCAAAGTTTATTGCGCACTCAGTGAAGAACAAAATAAACTGAGACCAAATGAAGTACTCTACAACACAAGGAACAAAATCATTAGCGACCATTCGTCACGAAAAAAGTAAGTGAAAATATTAACTTAATTAAGTTGTATGAATTTATAAGTTCTCTAACATTCTCATTTTCTTTATTAGTTGAACTTGAATCTCATTAAGGAATGGAAAGATTATCACTGGACAAAAAAGAACAAGAATTTATCAACGAGGATGTTGAATGAGATTATGTAAGTTTATCTTTATTATTAATTCAAATAATTATATTTTCCTTTTGTTTCTAATATTTTTTTAAAACAGTAGTAGTTGAAGTCAACTCTTGAAGTAGAGACTCAACAAATAGTTGAATCTGATACCGATGATTCTTCCTTGGTCGATCAAATGAAGATACTAAGTCAAGTTCTTGGTGAAAGGTGGGGCCACCAACGAGGAGTTGGCTGCAAATTAAAGGGTAAAGCATCAACCTGTCCCTCTCAAAACACTTAGTCTCAGGCACCACCTCACCAATTGATTGAGGATATACATGAATTGGTTGATCTAGTGAAGACCATGAATGATCAACTTTAGTACGTGTATCAGCAGCGTCCACCTGAAAAACGTCAAGCAACAAACATGGAGATGCATAATACATCTCAACGGTTTTACCAAAAGTATGTAGATCTGTCTTTAGAACCTCAAACACCTCACATTTCTCAAGGTTCACCTTCTCAACCTTCACTAGGCCATCCTGACATGCCTGCACCATCGTGGCAGTCTCAACCTCTGGCCCAGCCATATATGTATCAATGGTCGATGTCTCCGAACCCTTAGGCTTATCCTCCTCATATGAGTGGACCTTCATCCCAACCCCCACCTCCTCATATGAGTGGACAGTCGTCTCAGCCTCCACCCTATCCTTATCCATACATGTATGGACCTAGACGATAATCGTTATTTCCACAGTATCCATGGTCGATGTCTACACACACACCATAACCAGTGCAGACTTTACAGGCGCTGCAACCATCGCATGCACCAAAAGAAGGGGATGATACAGAGGATGCCTAGGGTTGAGATATTTTTATATATTATTGTATTAAACAATAACTTTGAATTAATATATTATTGTATACATATTTAATTTGAATAATATTGTATTAGTTGTGTAATTTGAACACTTTATATTAATTTTATGCATATTTAATTTTGTTATTATTTTTTTATGCATATTTAATTTTGTTATTATGAATTAATACTTTTTATTTTAACAAATATTTTCTATTTTTTTAATTATATAATACTATTAGTGACGACTTTGTCATCGCTAATAATATAATGGTCGCCACTAATATTATATTATTAGGAGCGACTTTTTATTACTACGGACGAAATTTAATTCAGGAGTCACGATTATTAGGAGCGACGTTCAATTTATTTGGAGCGAAACTGTTGACCCTAATATTAATTATTATGGATGACTTTTTTTTGTCACTGCTAATAATCAACATTAGCATCGAAATATTAGCAGCGACTAGTTAGCGGCGACATGTCGCTCCTAATGACAATCAACGACTTTGAGTATTATTAGGGGCGACATTTGTTGCCCCTAAGCCCCTATTTGTTGTAGTGCATATAGGGTTTATACTTTTTTAGACCCTGTGTTTTGTCTCATTACCTGTTTGGACCCTGTATTTTGACAAATTACTTTTTGGACCCTGTGTTTTCTAAAATAGTTCAAATAGACCCCTAAACCCGATTTTGATCAAAGTTTTTTGAACTAAAACTACAAATAATTCATCAAACTAACAACTCAGAACAAAAATACAGTCATTCTGCCTAAAAACTGTGTTGTTATACTCAATTTTTGGTTCATCAAAATCAGGTTTATGGGCCTATTTGAACCATTTTACAAAACACATGGTCCAAAAAATAATTTGTCAAAACACAGAGTCCAAACAAGTAATGAGGCAAAACACATGGTCTAAAAAGGTATAAACCCATATTTTAATTTAATAATGTCACATAATTAGAATGCAAACTAGATCTTCCTTTAGTTTACTGATAATAATATGGTATATATCATCATTACTAAATACTCCGTATTAGTGACGTATTAATACAGCAAAATTCATAATTTTCCACCTTTTTTTCATTCTAATTTTTCATGATGGCAAAGAAGTGAGCCTAGCAACTGGGAGACATACCAAGGGATTAGCCCTTGGAAGGGTCAAACCAGATCCTTCTTCCATGTCAACAAAACCATCAACTCTCCACTCAAAGCACTGAATCATTGCAGCTAGAGTGGCTTGAACAACCAGCATGGCAAGTGAGGTTCCAGGACACCCTCGTCTTCCACTCCCAAATGGCATAAAATGATAGTTTTGTCCCCTAACATCTAGCTGATTGATATTCCCACTCTCATCTTCACTAAGAAACCTCTCTGGCTTGAACTCAAGTGGGGTTTCCCAGTGCTTTGCATCTCTGCCAATAGCCCAAAGATTAACAAACAACTGAGTCTTTTCTGGAATGTCATAGCCATTAATGGTGCATCTTTCAGTTGACTCTCTCACAGCCATCGGACCTGTTGGGTGAAGCCTTAGTGTTTCTTTCACTATAGCTTGAAGATAAGGAAGATTACCGATATCTGACTCTTCTACTAATCTCGTTTGTCCAACGATAGTGTCCATTTCTTCTCTCGCTTTTTTCATGATATTCGGGTTGTTTACTAGCTCTGATAAAGCCCATGCTATGGTTAGTGCAGATGTGTCTGACCCAGCTGCAAATATATCCTGAAAATTAATATTTCATACTCCCATTGTTAGTTACCATTTTGATATATTCTTAGGTGATTTACCGTACTTATAAAATAGATAGAAATCAAAATTGAAATACTCAATAATTTAGGTTTAAAATCTAAATGTATTAGTGTTTGAAAGTAATAGTATGTATGTATGACAAATTATAAATGACATTTTCTCACGCATGATGCTTGGAATATTAGACCAAGAAAGTAAGTCTTATATATATGATTTAATTCTTAAAACCTTACTAGGATGAATGCTTTTATGTTTTCTCTTGTCAATTTGAACTCTGAACTCTTGTCTTCTGATATATCAAGTAACATGTCAAGTAAATCCTTCACTGTATCACCGTAATTCTCCTTCATCCTCGCTTCTTCATGCTCTTGAATGATCTGGTCCATCATGGAGTCAAACTTATCACGAACTTTCTTAAGCCTTTTTCCAAATCCCTGCAAATCTAAGTTCTTACAGAACCAAATATAGTCCTTCAAATTGAATTTCCCCGTAAGCTCCGCCGTCTCTGTTATCAACTTCCTAATCTCTTCAGCTTCATTATCATTCTCAGAACATGTTTTCCCCATAAGCATTCTTGATATGACATTATTGGAAAGCTTCATTAGTTCTCCCTCAACTTCAACCGATTCCTTTCTATCAGCCTTTTTTAGCATCAAGTGTAAGAACTTCTTTATCTCTTCTCGTCTAAGAGGAAGAAACTGATCTAGTGTTCGGCCACCAAGAAGCTGAGTCATGCAAATTTTCTTCATGAACTTCCAATAAGGTCCATATGGGGTGAAGGAGAAGTCAGCTGAGCCATAAGTAAGATAGTCTACGGCAGTCATCTGAGGACGGTTTAAGAATGAGGTTTCTTGTGTCTTAAGAAACTCTTTGGCCACTTCTGGTGTGGAGGCAACTACACAAGGGACTGAGCCAAGGTAGAGATGAATTAAGGGTCCATAGCGGTTAGAGAGTTTTTGGAAAGCTTGGTGAGGTATTGGACCAAGGAGGTGAAGGTGTCCAATGATTGGAAGGGCCAGTGGACTTGGGGGAAGGCGGAGTTTGGTCCGAGTTTTGGTAAATATAGCTCGGACCAAGATGGTGGAGACAAACCACACCAGGAAAAGTATGATGTAGCTTTGAAAATCTGCCATGGTTAAACTTTAATTGAAGAAAAAGATGTTTAACTAAAGAGGAGTAGGAGTGATTATAAAGAAGAAAAATATTTAAATTTATCGTACGAGGAGGCCTGCAATTACAAAGAGGAAACGACAAAATTTTGGGCAAGTTAATTATTTATTGCAAGGAGATTTTGAAGAGCTCCTTCATTTTAATGGAATCTTGTCCTTGAGAATTGGCCAATGCCGTATTGAACTATACTAAAATTGTAAGTATTTCTAATTCTACATATATTTCTCAAATGTGTGCTTTATATTTCAACTTATACACCTGTTAAGTTTGCTGAGGATAGAATATAATTAGTTCCACAATCGGGTAACAGCCGTCCTTGATAGATAAAAGCTTAGAACATGGCAATGAGGTATATTCATAATACATTATAACATTATGACCAAGTCTCATTTTGAACTTAATTTTGTCCGTTCTATCATGCATGTCTTTTTCCACTATCGAAATGAATAAAAATATAAAGCCTGCGGAAATTTTAATTTAAGCTAGTGTTGGAAACTAGCTACTCTCCTTAGTCTTTGGTGTTTTGTCCAAGATGCATGAAAAGATTCCCATATGGGATCTGAACCAAAGTATTTTATTTTAAATAATAATAAGAATAATCAAATTCACCATTTACGTGTGTATATACATATACTAGATGCAATCATGTACAATGTATTTAAAAAAATTTATTAAAGTTGTATGATTATCATATAAATTTTAAATAAATAAATAATATTATATATATATATATATAAAAGAAAATGACATAACATATTAAAAAGAAAAATTAAACCTAAACATTATTTATGATTTTTTCAAAATAAAATATAACATTTTAGATCACAAACTACACTATTTAATATAGAAAACATTCATGATATGATTCAAATCACACATAAATAATTGGAGAAGAAGCTTGTTTATTCTTGATAAAAGATAAATATTATTTTAATTTTTTATGTAGTTACACAATCATATTATTTGTACACATACTACATCTACATATAATGTATTTAATTATAATATTTGTCATTATTTAATATGAATATATATTTAGTTAAGTTATATTAAGTAATGAAAAAAATATGTTTTCTTTATAAATATAAATAATAAAAATTAAGATTATGTATTATGCAAAAATCTTTGGTGCGGGCGTACGAAAAGCCCACACCTATGCGGCTGTTTTGTATTAGTTTTTATTGGTTGAAAAAATAAGGTGTTATTTGATATGGTAGGGTTAAATGTAGGATATATCTCTCATATTCTTCACAAACGTTCAATGTCAAAATGCGATTTCAGTTACATATTCTTCACGATTTTAGTTTCTAGTCGTCTCCTTTTCTTGTGCAAATCGTCTGCGTTGTCGAGAAGTCTGCTTCTTGAGATTTATTGTGAAAATCTGCTAGAATTCGCATGTGGGTTCGAATTAAAAAGAAAGAAAACTCTAAGTTTTCCGTTTGATGCCATAAAAATTTGCGGAGTTGTAGTCGAACACTATTGAACAAAGACCTTGGGTTGAATGGTATGTGATTTCTTCATTATCATCTTTTAAATTGTTTTGTATATAGAAATATGTTCTACCTTCTTTGTTATCATCAATTTTTTATTTGAAATCAGTATTATGAAAGCATATAATCTGGGGCAATTTAAGTTGTAGCATAGAGGAAATATGAAGCTATTTTGTGTTGGGCCAGTACCCAGTTAGTTGAGGAGATATAAATTATTGTAGTGAAATTAATTCACCGTAAAGTCATTGTTTGATCACTAAACAATGATTAAGAACATAAATTAAAGCAAACTTTATAAGAATAGCAAAAACTGTAAAACCAGAAGCTAATAAAACCAGAAAACTTAGCTTGAAAACAATGGAGAATTGAATGATCTTTATTGACTACAATCAGCACATTACAAACTGAGATTGCAACTCAACCTTACACGACTATGGTGGTTAATACCAATTACATAAATCTCACACTGGGAATCACATGATCAAATACACATGTGTTCCATTTACAACCCTCCTTCACTCTGGTTTTCTTGGATAGAATTATAGATCAGAGAGTTTCATCTAGGTGTTGAGTTGTATATCGAGTTTGGAGTGTTGTGGTCTATTTATAGGCTTTGGAGTTAGTTGATATGAGAGAGTAACTAACTAACCAATTTAATTTCCTAAAATAGAAGTGGCTGGCATGTCCTCTATTTTGTAAGCTAATTCTCCAACAATTATATTAGGGATTTTAATAGTATGTATGTAGATTCTGAATTTGGTCATTTTTTGGTAGTAGGGTGAATTAAAAGAAGATAGAAGAAGATTATTTATTTTATAGATAGAAATCTGAAAGTTTGAAATTGTATTTTATATGATAAATAATAATAATTAACAATTAGATTTTTTATGATACACCTGTATTTGTCTTTGTTCAATGGCATTAAGTAGAGAAGTGAAAACGTATATATTAATAGCAATGGTTATGTTAAAGAGAAGGCCCCATTGTTGAGAAAATCTTATGCACATTGAATAGTTTTGTTGAGAAAAATGTATTGAGTCGGTTTTTTCTGTAGTTTTTTAATTTTGTGTTGTTTCAATCAAATCCATTACTGCATTTGTTGAGTACATTTTGACTGTCTGTGTATCTCATTGTTGAAGTAGAGCATCGATGCTATAAAAGGCAAAAGAAGCAACTTCGACTAGCACTAGTAAACTCTATTTATTGCATTTTGTAGTTGTAGCACATATTGTCCTATCGTATAATTGGTTGGAAGAAATACTTTTAATGAGTAGATCCCACTTCTAACTTTCAGAAATTCATTGGTATATTAATGATGTAATAGAGATTTCAGAATGGTATAATTTTGGTGGAAATGTGATACAATTTTAATTTTAATTTTGGGCGTTGTCTATGGAGTTCAATTTGGGCATTCAACACTAGTATAGTTGAAATATCATATATAGTAAGTGAAGAGTACTAAATAAGTGTCGTTGGTGAGATATGTAAATATTCTTGGTCTTTGCTGGCTATTTGTATAGTTGTTATAATTTAGTTGAAATTAATATTAAGTTACCATGTTTGTCTGAATATGAATGGTTAATATTTTGTATCTGTATTTCTATTTTTTATAAATCATTTGTTATGGTTGTTTTAGGTTAGGAAAACCACTGCACTGGTTACCAAGTAATGATTTTTTTAAAAAAAAAGTGAATTTGATACCTTGATCCTGCTGGTGAATAAATCAAACTCAATCTTAGTTTATGTTAGTTGTTTAGCATGTAGTAGAAGAAATACATAATTTATTTTTAATGGTTAATGTTGTCTTTTTGTTTTTGATCGTTTGAATAATTTTCTTTGACTGTTTTTATGTCATGGTTGTAGGTAAATATGGATAGAGCAAAGTTATGTGAAATTTTGTCGTTGTTGCGTGCACACGAGCGCGAATTTGAAGATTTTAAGCGCCAGGTTGTTGGTATTAGACATGATGTGTCTTAGTTAAGTGCTCAACAGAATACAGAAGCTGAGAAGGGGAATTCGTTTGATTTCTTGATTGAGGAAGCAGCTCGCATGATGTCAGAATGTGAACGTTGTAGTCAAACTTTTAACAATTTGTTTGGTGAGATCAATACTGAGATTGGAAATTGCGATATGGGTGAGCTTTCTTCAGGTAATTTCAAAGTGGAAAGTGAGAAGGGGGAGTTACATGATGCTTGTTGCATTGATTTTAATACAAATTTGGTGAATGAAGTTGGTTTGGTTAAGGACCCTCTAAATGATTTCAATGTAGAGATAGGGGACATGGATTGCAAGGAGGTCGTTTCATGCAACCTCAGTGAAGATATTGTAGACGGGCATTTGTGTTAGAGTATTTTCGATGATATGAAACACCGACCTAGGGGTGACTATGTTCCTGAGGTTCTTAGGAGTAGCTGTGATGTAGAAAATGTTGGAGGAGAGTTGAATCACACTTGCTTGGTTGATTTAAGTTTTGAAATTGTTGAGGTAGACATGGATGATGATGATAATTGTAACGGTATTATGAGTTTAGAAAGGAGAGATTTTAAGTTGAATGAACATCGTTTAGTTAATTTGAATCTTTTGGATGGAGAAACTGTGAGAGAGGAAGATGTAAATGTTGTATTGGTTATGGAGGATAAAAGGCTGAACATTAATTTGCCTTGCACACTTGAGAATCATTGTTCTTCAGAATATGTTGGGTCGAATAGTGTTGAAGAAGGAGATGACTTTTCTGTGCAAGTGAATGAACTCGTGAAAATGCTTTCAAGCAATGAGGAGCACTTTAATAGCAAATTTTACAATGTTGACGATGAAATAAAGAAGCACTTTGATGATGAGAGGGTGTTGGTGTCAAAGTATGGTGGTTCTGGATTTTATTATGATTTGTTTCATGTTGAAGTTGGTGAAAATTTATTGGTTGATTCAGAGGTGAGTATTTTCCATTTGATGTTATTTATTTCTATACCAAATTAAATTTTGTGAGTTATGAAATAGTTTATCTAGGTCTTCTTTTGAGGATTGTGTAATTTTTTGTTTATGCAGGAGTTGTGTGAGAATTCTGTTTTTCCATCGTCGATTTTGAGTCGTGGTGATTGGCGAGAATTTGATGCTTTTAATGGGGTTGATAAACTGTTGATGAATTATGTCATGGACCATAAATTACCCCCAAAGTAATTTTATAAGTAGTAGTTTTGTGCTCCAGTGGATGTTTATTTTGTTTAGATTTTTTTTGTTTGATTGGATGTTATTTGCCAGTAGTATAATTTTTTTATTTTGTTTTCTATAGTGAGATTGTGTTTGTTGGCAATAAAGTCATTGGACGGAGGGTAGACTTCTGGACACTAGCAGAAAAGCAACTTGTTAGTGCTAGAGTAAGTTCTTAATTTTTTTGCACATGTTTTACATTTCAATACGTACAAAGAAGAGTACGTATATTAACCTGTGCATTTTTAAAGGTTTGGAACTGTTTAGTTGAAGTTTTATTAGCCATTGAGGTGGATGAATGTGGCCAGAAGAGTAAATTTTGGTGGATCCTGACATCTTTATGTGTGAGTGTTATATGCTTTTTTTTTTAATCTTTCTTTCCCGATGGATTACTGAGAAATACGTATCATTGATGTTTTGGAATTGCTTGTAATTTTTTTATTGAAGCGTCCAGATCCGTTATGTTATAGTACTGAAAGTGAGGGAAGAAAATGTTTTGAGTGGTGTGGAGAACTCGGACATTGATAAAAGGTACTGTCTCATATTTTTGTGTATGAGTATTCAATTATACTATGTATGATATGCGAAATGATGCATGTTTTATGATTATAAGTTTGTGTCCCTGTCCTTGCTAAGAGACATTGGTTCATTGCCATATTACATTTGCCATTAAAGAAAGTGGATGTGTACGATAACTTTCAAATCCCTTCTTCTATGTTGGGTCTTGCTATTATCAACAATATGGTGGGTTTTACCAATTTTGGGTCATATATATGGAAAACACTATCTGACTTGAGATTAGTTTATACTAGTATATTTATGGTCTATTGCTTTGACTGTTGTTAGTGCAGTTGGAATCAATGGACAATGCATTTAGTGAGTTATTGAAGGCCATGCATGGGGATGATGTATATTTTCGTGATTTCAGTATTGCTGAGCCCGCCTCACACAAAACAGAGTGTATGGACTATGATTGTTGGGTCTATGTGATGAAGATGCTCTTGCATGAATATGTGGGTGGAGTTTTTGGCTCTTCCAGAGATGACGTTCTTCAGGAATTGGATTTCAGATGCATAAACATCGGGCCAACTAATGTATGTTTTTTTTTATTTATTACTTAGTTTTGTTTGTTATAACATGGGTTGATTTTATATCTTATGGTATTATTTGGAATTTTTGTTTGTAAATCTTTGAAGGTACCAGCGGAGTTTGATAGACAAATTATAGGTGCATGGATTTTGACTTCTAGGAATAACAAAGTCAGACATACACTCCTTCATAAAGCTCAACAACTTTGTTGACACCCTCCATCGATGATGTTGGAAGATTTTGAATCAATTGTTGATCATTCTTCTTTACAATTATGGGCATGAAAGGCGATGACTAGTGTATTTTGTTTTTGTAAAGTTTGAATGCCTTTTTCAATGTCGACATTTTAATAATTATATTTGTTATCTATAATTTAGTGAACTAGTTAGTGATTTTTGGCAAAATGGAAATTAAAGTTCATATAGATCCATATGCACAGTCAGAGTTAATATAGATAATCGAAATAAAGTGTTGAAATTTTATTTATTTAGCAATTACCCAAGTGTAAAATGTTGTGAATTGAGTTTGATTTATTTGTTTAGTAAGTAGTAGTTTTGAAAAGAATCCATTAACTAAGACTTCATCACAACTTATATTAGGCCAAGTATTTAAAAGTTATTTAATTTCATGGAAGGTGGAGTTTGGATAATATGGTAAACAACACTATATTACAAATTATAAAATATAGAAGTGAGGTAAGATAATTTAGTATACTGTACTCCAAACACCACTAGCAGTGTGAAAAGGTTTGCCATTTGGCATTTCCTATTTATTTGTACATACTTACCAGATCCCCAAATTAAAATAAAGTCATTTATATGATACTTTCAATAAAAATGTGTTCGATCCTTAGTCTCTTTGAATAATGCATCAAAAATTTAAAACTATTACAGTCCATCCCCTTTTACATATTTCAGTACTAATTTATTTCGGCTGCATAACCTCATACTTGATGAACGGTTGACGATGCTTTATACTTTAAAGTGTTCATATATTACCGGTTGACTCATCGTCAAACTCTTTGTTTCTGCAATGGTTCTGCATAATTTATGAACTTAGATGGTCAATTTTGAAAATGAGGAGACATTTCAGATTATATAAATTATATAAAAACATAATGAACTGTGTCATTTCCTTATGAACAGTGTCAAGTATAGCTTTGTATTGTTTAAGTGCTTCACTGCTTGACGTCATTTGCTTTATTAGGTTGTGCTGCACCCCGTCCATCTTGTTTACAAGGTGGGTAGCTGTTGACAGTTTTGTCTAGGAATAACATAAAATTTCAATTATTATTAGTAATTTACGAAATGAATACAACTTAATATAAAATGATTCATCTTACCATGGAAATATAGTCTGAGATAGGAGGGTCGGCCATTATCTTTTCTTTTTGCAATTTTCTTCATGCTTTTGTGCCTGCAAAAACAGTTTAAATTTGTTTGTGTTCAATGGTTTATTAAAGAGAATGATTATATGATGCGGTAAGCGTATTGCAAGTGATGTGCATTTGGGGGCTTTGGTTTGAAACATAAGTACAACACTTACCAAATAAATACAATCTACTTAATAGATTTTACCTTATGATGATATGTTTTACAGTACTCTTTGGTCTTGTATTTTTCATAATTTATTGTTGTCATGTCATCGCAAAAGTTGGTTGCTAGCTTGCCTGTCAGACACCATGGTTTTGTAATGATAACTAGGCATTCTTTACATAACATAGATTTTGGTGGTAGCCTTGGTATACGGGGTGGGAAGTAGCACCAACTCTGTATCGTCACTCGCTCACCCAAGCACCATTATGCTCCATCTGGGCCAAGGAGGAGTATGCGGTGTGTATTCGCTTCATTACTCTGAGCAACATAATAAGGTCGAATCACATCTTCTCCCCACGGACACCATTCAACCTAAAATTTATACACTTCTATTACTTTACATTATTACAAATTAAATTGAGTATCATATTTTATGTTGGTAGATGATTTAATTTGAGTAATAAATCCCTAATCTTTTATGTTACTTCCCAAGTTCATCCCCTCAATTTTTTTAGGCAAATAAGTGTCTAGTATTTTCATTGCACACGATAGACTTTATTCTAGTTACATTATATTAGTTTTATCCTTCTAGTATCTCTTTGTAAGCATAAAACATGGTTAATTACTATGGAAAATCAGATAGTTTGTTCTAAAATAATGTAAGGTCTGTGATAGCTAATTGGAAGTTGCCTTGGGATCTTGCAGACATCTTCACACTAAAAACGTAGATATTGAATGGAGAAAAAAATGACTAAAAACCAACATTTAGGAAATTCATTAGAATTAGGTCTTCCCATTGAACCTATAGGAATGCCAACTTTTAATCGTACAACTAAATGATTGTGCACCATTGATTATATAAATAAGGATGCATGCTATGCTATATGATTTATGTATTATTTATTGTCGACCCGAAAAGAAAATTAGCTTATCTTGAACTTATAGTGTCGAAAATTAATTTGACGTACCTCATTCACTGTTAGGCGGGCTAGTTTGCCTCTGTAGTACTTCAATAATACAGAAGAGTCCATGCTGAGTGGTGGACAACAACTCCATAGGACACTTGGTGGGAATACTTTCGATGAGATGGATTGTGCGGTTACTCGTAGAGATGGGATGTACTCTCTTCCCCAAACCTGTCCATAGCAAATGAAATATGATAGGTAGGTCAGACAAACACTTTAATAATTGAATGACAATATTTTATAAACTATTTGTATTTGCAATATACTTTACCTCCCATCCTTTCCAAAGGCCGCCTATGCATGTTGTATTCTCTCTGCATAGATCGTCCTCTACTGATATGAGAAAGCCAAGCCAGCACCCCCCTAATTGAAACTACCTATATCTGTAATACATTCCAAACAAGGCAAGTAGTACAAGTGCACCATGTTATTTTCCCGTGCAAATAGAGTGGACCCTAGCAGTGCTAAGATGAAGACTCGCGTAAGTATGTCATAATCTTTTACAGACATGGCCTCCATGTTCTTGTACGATTGGTACAACCAAGTGATGTCCACACTTCTTTTTCTTAGTTTGGCTAATGGTTCCTCGACCAAATTATTTAATTTTTCGATGTTTCGATGAAGCGTTCTGTCTATTGCCAATGGCCTTCCGTACACTGGTAGACCCACAATTGCACTAAAGTCCATCGGAGTCATAATCATCTCTCCTAAATCTTCCAATATGAAGGTGTGCGTAGTATCCCACCACTTCTCGGCCAATGCTTGAATTAGTGGGTTGTCGATTTCTGCACGATTTATTCCATCCAATAATACTTGCATCCCTATAACTCTGACTCGTTCTCTTACTTGGGTTGGTAACAGCGCATACCATTCCAATAGCAGCAGAGTGTTTCCCGCTCCTTCAATCTTTACTTCTTTTTCCTGATATACGCATTAATTTGGTTAATGAAATTCAATTTATTATCAAGTTTAGTCAGGGTAAAGAAGATTACTACCGTATACGAGATGTGTTCCTCCTCATGTAATCTAACACTACTGATGAATTTTTTGGAGTTCAAATGATTTCTTCGACGAATTCCATGTTGCCCTTGCTGGACAATCAACTCATCATTACAAGGTTTCGGCCTCCTCGATGAAATACTTTGGGAATTGTTAGTTGACCATGAGGGTGGAGGCTGAATAGTCGCATCCAAAAATTCTTCTCCATTGGCATAATGGCTTTGTGCTTGGTGAAGGTTCGCTCTTCGTTTCATGTGAGTACTTTGCGTTGTACAGATAATACGAGATATCTGGTACAAGGGCAGCCACTACCTCAGACTCTTCCTCCACACAACCCTGTCGAAACAATATAAGTGAAATTATTACAGGATGAATAACTCTAGACTATTAATTTAGAGACAAGGATAGCAAACATGCCCTACTTATAACATAAGATGTATTCCAACATACCACTACTACCAAACCAACCTAACATATCAAATGCATAACTGAGCAGACCTAAATTTAGAGAAATAAGCCTGTTATGTTACATTGGGCATCTTTCTGCAAAAAGGCACACACACACTTATGTGGCATTACCTTATGCTAGCCCTAGTCTATGCGAAGTAGTGGTATCCTTAACAAGATCTAACCTTTCCAATATATGTATTCCTACTCGCACTATGAATTAGAAGATTGAATAATGGCATGGTGATTCATGGATTGCAATCTATACTGTCCACATTTTCTCAATACTACCATCATAAATGTATAGATATAATTAATTTAGAGGGTGCCTTTATGTGTAGAGATTCAAGGACAATCATATAAAAAGGTGCTTACCTGACTTGATCTCATTCATAGCAGTGCAAACCCTTGAATTCCCTTCCTCACTGCCTGTAACTTCACTTATTCAATCTGCCTCCATCGATTGTACCTCGATTTTGTGACTGGTTGTACATCACAGAGTTTATATTATGCTTCCGGCGTAATAGAAGGATTTGGAATGACTATTGTTAACAAAACCCCAAATCAGAACCCAGTCACGTTGGGTAGGTCTATTAATCTCCTCAAATTTAATGACTACCTATCTCTCCTAACTGCTTCCAAAAACTTAACTTTGAATCTCTGAGCACAGCATCATTATCATTCAAAGGTAGGGCATGGATTCGAAAATACATTGATGTGGCCAAGAAGGTAGACACCGATAACCATTCTATGGAAGAGGTATAGTGGACTGGGCTGATGGAATGGTAAAATGTACAAGGCCCACGTATTGAACTATTATTAGCTTAAATGATTGCCACATCAGACCGTATGGGCCCTTTTGATATGTTGATTTACTTTAGGGATATTTGCGGCGAAAATACCTAAGTTGTTGGTTTTATAACACTTAAATACCTAACTCTTGTTTTTTGCGGTAAAAATACCTTCCGTCAACAATCCTTGGCATCCGTTGGTACCTGACCGTCAAGTGCCATGTAGAGGTAAATCTGGCGATTTGTAATTGGTCCACATAATTTTAAATATTACAGGTCACCTAAATCCTTTTTTTAAAAAAAGTTTCTGATATAATAAATTAAAACTAATATATAAAACTAAAAACTAATATAACTAAAAACTTAACCATCTGAATTAAAAACTTAACCATCTGAATAAAAAACTTAAAAATTATAAACCCCATCCTTCGTGTACAATTTGAAGAAAACGAAGGTCTAGGGCATAAAAATTTGAATGTGACCATGGAACAATGGAGCTGCAATTGTCGGCCATCGAAAGCAGTCGTCATCAAGACTTCTTGGACCAACGATAATCCTGGAAGAAGATTCAAGTGCTGCCATAAGTATCGGGTGTGGTTAATTTGTAGTTTTTTTTTGAAAATTTTGGGTTTGTTCATCTCTTCTTGAATTCTACTGGTTTGATGATTTCTTGTGTTTACAGAGTAATGGTGGTTGTGGGTCGGGTGTGGTTAATTTGTAGGTTTTTTTTTGAAAATTTTGGGTTTGTTCATCTCTTCTTAACTTCTACTGGTTTGATGATTTCTTGTGTTTACAGAGTAATGGTGGTTGTGGGTATTTCTCCTGGTTAGACCCTCATATGTGTGCCCGAAGCAAGGTGGTCATACCTGGGTTGTTGAGAAAAATTAAACAGTTGGAGGATGAACTTGTTTCTGGAAACACACATGCCGATTGGAGCACACAACAAGCTTTGAGTGATCAATCTGTGGGAGAGGATATGATTTTTGTATCTGATGCTGATTGCAAGGATGGAGTACAGCATGAAGATGAAGTTAGGGTGGTAAAAAGTAATAAAAAATTATGGGTTGTAGCCATTGTAGTAGTTTTAATATGTATCAACAAATGGTTTTGAGTTATGGGATATCATTGTAATGTTTTGTTGTAAATTATGATCCAATTTGTTGGACCCTTTTGTTAGTGTTATTTGTTTAAATTGAATTTGATGGTTTATTTTTAATCTGGTGGTTTTAAGTTTTGTATTTGTATTGTGCAATTCCTAAAGTAAAAAATAAACAAGTGTACTTCATTAAGATGCAATACCAGAGTAAGAACCAGAACCAGATAGTATTGACATCAAGTTTAAAGGTCATGTTGTCCATAACTAGCAAACAAACTAAGATCTAATGCCTATTTGGTTTACATCAAGTGCAAAGGCCATGTTGCCCATAGCTATCAAAAACATAAGATCTAGTGAAGTCAAGTATTTACAAAAACATCAAAAGTCCCTAACTAGACATAAATTAGTTCATTCTCTATCTTCAAAAGCTTTGTCAAAAGTGTGAACATTCTTCTAGCAGGTTGTCTAGGCATGTTATGTGGACCTAGTCGAAGGACCACCTTGCTGAGAAAGGTCATGTTATCTGGCTCGAGTTTTGGGACCCCCTTGCTGAGAAAAGCTTTGTTTTTGCTTTGTCAATCGTTCTTTTCTTTTCTTTGTTGCTTCAGTGGGATTTGCAGCCGGTGCCCTACCCCTTTTCTTTTTAGCAGGAACCTAACAAATAAAAAATTCATGGAGTTAATCTGGTGTAATCTTTCATCAATGCATTACCTGAGCATTTGTTATAATAATGCATTACCTGAGCATTTGTTGGGTTAGGGCATGTTTTGCTTGTGTGGCCTGGCTGTTTGCACTTTTTCCACAAGTGGATCTGACCAAACCTTCGAGTTTTTGTTGAACTTGGGGGTGGTTCATCAGACTCTCTTCTTCTGGCCTTTTTTGGTCTCCCTGGCAGATTAGTTTCAAAAGGTGGGTATATAGGGTTCAAACCAGTCTCTGGCCACTGCTCTGGGCTTGGCATAGGGTATATGATTCCTGCATAAGCTTTCAGAAATGCCTCTTTCTTATAACATTCATGGATATAGTCCATTATCTCTGCCCCACTTGTCCATATGGCAGCCAGTGCGTGACCACACGGGATACCAGTGAGTTGAAATCTTCGGCAACTGCAAGTCCTTTTTTGCAAATCAACATCAAATGACTCATTATTTGGGCAGTCAACTTGAAATTGATAAGTTGCAGCCCTAGTAGTCAGACAATTCTTGGCAATACTCTTGTTCTTCTTCACTACTTGCAATATTCTTTTCCCCACGGGATGTATCCACTTCTTTAGACTTTCCCTCTTATTGAAAAACCGACTCATTAGCCAATAACGAATCTTTTCTAGCAAAGTAATTATCGGCTTGTCTCTAGCATCAACTATTGCAGCATTAAACGATTCACAAAGGTTGTTTAACAACATATCACATTTCACCATTTCACTAAAATGTGACCTAGACCACTCGGATGGAGTCTTTAGTGCCAACCAGTTGTAAGCATTTTCACTAGTTTCCCTTAACTCTCTCATCCTCTTTTGAAACTCTGGAATAGTGGTTGCCTTTGCTGCTGCCCATAGTTGTTGTTTCAATAACAAACCTGGGTGGTCTTTCTTGAAGTTGGAATGCAAGTGCCTAACACAATTTCTCACCTCTGCACCCTCAAAAACAGAAGCAATAACATTCTCCAACCCTTTCTGCCTATTGCTCATCATAGCAAACTGAGAAGGCCTGTCAATATCTAGATCTTCCTTCAACAATTCTAAAAACCAAGAATAAGTGTTAGTGTTTTCTTTCTCACAAACTGCATAAGCAATAGGATACATTGAGTTTGTTGCATCTATTCCTACTGTAGCCAAAAGCAATCCTTTACAATACCCTCTGAGGAAGCACCCATCAAGACCAATGAGTGGTCTACAGCCAGATCTGAAACCTTCCTTACAAGCTTTTAAGCAGATATATAGCCTCTCAAATATCCTTTTTCCTTCTACCATAGTGCTACCTGGGTTTGTAGCCAATATCATTTTGCAGTAGTCTTCCAAGATAGCATACTGCTCAGAGACACTACCTTCAAGCAATATTTTTGCTCTGGCCTTTGCCCTGTAGAATACCCAATTAGAAACATGTGAGTACTTGGTTTTAGTTGTCATCTCTCTAAAAGTCTTATACTTCATATCTGGATTGATTCTGAATTGCTCTAAAAAATACTTAGACAACCAGGGAGCATCGGCATGACTATTATTAAGGACCAAACCACAGTTGTGGTTATCTACTAAAGTCTGCACTTTGAAAGTAGTGTTGTCAGCTCTTGAAACACTTGCATACAACAACCAAGGACATTGTTTAGCTTTGCATTTGACCCTAATTCTTCTCATGTCATTGCTTACATATTTAAACTCTCTATTACTTTCAATAAAGTACTCTTTAATAGCAGTCCTCAGTAGTTTTGCAGTACCAAATTCCATTCCCAATAAAAATTTGAAATCCTTAAAGTTGGACCTAGGGTTGTAATGTATTTTTGACTTCCTAGGCCCAACCTCTTCACCATCACTTCCAAGACATTGCAAGTCTTCTTCAGTGTCCACCCCATCTGACTCATCTCCCTGAACACCTTGGCTACACAAATTTGTCACACTGCCCCACCATTTAGTTGGATCAGATGGCCTACCCATCTCTTTTTCTGCCTCAACCTCTTGCTCATACTCCTCATCGTTTAACTCAAAGTCTTCCTCCTGCAAACACCCTCTTGACTGCCTCTGATTAGAACTTTCAGGCATCTCATGTCTTGCATCATTCACTTCATCTGGCAGGACCTCCTCATTTTGTGTGTCAGCTTGAGGTATGGGTGCATCATCCCCAGCATCCATTTCAACAGCTGCTTCCTCACTATCCGAAGCAAAATGGGCATAAAAATCATCCTCATTCCCATTCCCTTGTTCTGCCTCATCATCGTCACCATACTCATCACCATACTCAGTTTTCTCACTATCTGATGATAGTTCCACTACAGGTATACCCACCACATCAGGCACCACATCAGTATCGGATGGTAACTCCTCAATCACACATCTCCTTAATATTATAGGGGGAGGGTCAGGTATATGGGGTACTGCAGTGGGGTCTTCCTTCCATTCCAAACCAAATGTAGCCTCAGGTAGGACCAAATACACTTCAACCTCTGAAATTCTCTTGACATCCAGTTCATTAAGTATTTCTGAAGCTTCCTTAGGCCCAACAACCATCTTCCCAGCATTAAGATGCTTCCCATGTGGCTTATATAGAAACCCGAAAGGCATAGAATAACCTAATTTTCTAACAATATCCTCTAGCATAAGCCTGCTAAATTTTATCTTCGAAACATTGTCAAAGTAGTCTATTTGCCCTTTCTCATATCTTTTATTACCAAAGGGCGTGAACCAATGCCCTTATGAAGCAATTTGACTGTAAACTTCTCACAATTTTCACCTGTGTAAATTAAAGTACAATATACACCAAAACAGCAGTACACAGGGGAAGCAAACCAAGTCAAAAGTAGTACTAGTGAATAAAATAGTCAACAAAGAATCAGATGCACTATTTTACTCCACAAAAAATGTCAAAACCCCAAAATGGTCACATAGAGATTCCCACAAAAATCCATACGTATGGACCCCACTGTATAATCTTAAATATGCTTTAAAGCATCTCCACCAACTAGAACCCCAACAAACTTGATATAAAAAATGTAAAAAAATTAACTCATTTATAACCCCCAAAACCGAACCCCCAAAACAGAACCCCCAAAACACCGACAAAAAATTTGAAATGGGTTCTAGCAAACTTACCGTACGCGGGTGGTGGGTCGTTAGGTCCCCTACGTTTCGCCATAATGATCGCCGTCAACGTCTGCAACTCAGTTCGTCTTCCTCCTTCGTCTGAATGCTTGAAATCATTTCTTCACTTGAAATCGTTTCCTTCTTCCTCATTCAGAAGAATGCTTTTTGTCTTCAACTTAGTTTTTCCAGTTGTTAGTTTTTTTTCATTCAGATGGTTAAGTTTTTTTTTTTGAATTAAACATGGTTTAGTTTTTATTTTTATTTATTAGTTTTAATTTATTATATCAGAATTTAAAAAAAAAAAAGGATTTAGGTGACCTGTAATATTTAAAATTGCGTGGACCAATTACAAATCGCCAGATTTACCTCTACATGGCACTTGACGGTCAGGTACCAACGGATGCCAAGGATTGTTGACGGAAGGTATTTTTACCGCAAAAAACAAGAGTTAGGTATTTAAGTGTTATAAAACCAACAACTTAGGTATTTTCGCCGCAAATATCCATTTACTTTATTATCATAAAAAAAAAGAATTAGTTGGTGTTTTTGATTTTCTGCTTTCCAGGCTTTTTATGAATCATTGCACATATTAAACAGCTAAATAACACAAATATACATAACATGTTCTTCAAAGATGTTACGTTATTTTAACAATATATATTAGTTTGATATAGAATGACTTATTATAAGTACGCTTAATTAAATTGGCCATATTAATTCAATTTCCTTTTTTAACTTCTGCGGATAAATTATGTGGTTTGTTACATGTTCAGTTTTTAATTATTTTGTTAAATGATAAAATTCAAGGAAACCAACAATTACATTAAATCAATTCTTATAATTACTAAACAAATCTATATCTCTTGACTACGTAAGAATAATGTGCAATGCACATTTAGTTAGTTTTAAAATTATAAACATGTTTATTCAAATAAGTATTTTTTTTAATTATTTTATAAATTTTAAATAAATAAAGAATATCATAAAAATAAATCAAATATGTTTAATATAAAATAGGATATGTTTAATATAAAGTGGGACACAAATGTATTGAATAAATATGCATTTATTTTAATTAGTATTATTATTTGGTTGTGGCTATAAAATAGGATCTTATCTAGATAGATATTTTCTTTATAATATAATGAATAAATATTTTTGTAATTTTAATCATTATTTCGGTAATGAGGTTATTTAATTATTTTAAATGTTATGTTTGAATCTCATAAGAAGTAGTACTTGTGATTATTATCTTCGTAATTAGGGTTTTAAACACAACAAATAGGATAAGTAGTGCTTAAGATTATTATCTTAGTAATTTGGGTTGCCTTGTCTCCTATCGTGGGTGGAATGGTTGGGAAACAATATATAAACACTCTTACGTTTATACCAATTATAATAGGGGTTGTTTTTAAAAATAGGGCATTTTTACTATCAATGTGCAAAAATATGGGAATGGAACTTTTCTTAAGTTGTATTGCAAAAAATTTTAAATAAAAAATTAAAGTATGGAAAACACAATTAGTAGCTAAGTAAAATATGAAAATGCCACATTTTTTTATAACATAATTATGTTTCATTTGATTTTGAAGGTAATTTTTTAATATATACTATTTTTCCTTTATGTTAAAATTAATATATTTTTTAATTTTTCTTTCTTTTTTTCCTTACTTATTTTTTCTTCCATTTCTTCCATATCTCTTTTTTAATAGCAATTTTTTCCTTCATCTTTTTTTTTTTCTTCTTTCAATTTTTCCATTCTTCTTGTTCGGTGATTCTCGGGTGCACCCCCTAAAACTAGCACACGTGTGCACCCGAGAATACGAATGAGTTTTTGGGCATGACTTATATTCATATATAATATTGGAAGTCTTTTTTATTTTTATGCACAATACAAATGAGTTAGTGGGTCTGACTTGTATTCATATATAATCTTATAAATCGATGGAAGAGCTGATGCAGCGACTCGTCTTTGCCAAAATCTTGAACTGTGAGGAACCTCGATTGTGGGAGATGGCGTATTTTGGTGGGGAAGTGCAATGGAGAGTACGAAGAGTATGTCAGAGCCTTGATTTGATGTAGGAAGAAGGGATTGTTGTAGGCTGCTAATTTGTTCTTGTACAACTAAATACAAAACATATATTTTGTAGTGAAACAACGAAGGAGGGCAATCGCCAATGAAAGCTTGGGTATCATTGGAACCTAAGTTTCGGGTCGATGTTGAATTACCAGGGATTGTTCGGAAGCCCTAAGTTAAATCTCTTTGAAGAATGACATGTGAAGGATATGTTTTCAGATAAGGATCAACTAAACTGACAGAGTCAATGTAATAATCTGAAAATATCCTCAAAGATATGAGGTGCCTGGTAATAACACTAGAGAAGCTTATGCATTACCTCTTCATAGGAATAAATTCAGTAATAAGTTCAAAAATATACCCTTTTGGATCATACTCGAAAAAAAGATAGCAAAGCTTTATATAATATGGGATCCAACTACAGGGATCGTAAGTTCGATTACATTCAGTGATGTTTAACAAATAATTCATTAGTTAGTAAATTAGTGTGTATCAACTGATTTAATTGTAGAATGGGTTAGAAGACCATTGTGCTTATATATTTTAATAAATTAATTATTCCTGTGGAAAATCCGGATCTTTGGATTGTTACTTTATGGCTGTGAAATTTGTAAATGAGCCATGTCAAAATTTTCGATTAAATATATATAATGGGGAGTCATTAGGAAGACTTTAATGTAATATGATAAAATTTAATTATATTGGAATAAAATAATATTGATTGGTATGAAGAGATTTAGGGGCAGGGTTATTTTAATCATTCAATGGATTTTTTGTTAAAATTATGAAAATCAAATAAATAAATAAAATAAAAAATATCTCGAGTGATTTATTTAGATCCAATAACAGAAATAGTGAAATTACACTATTATCGTGTAACTGAGAAACAAAAAAAAAAAAATAAGGGGAACAAATCAAAGTATTTACTTTAGATGGATTAATTGCATAATCACTCAACAAGTTGCCAAATGTAAGCAAGATAAGTAATTACATTTGTTACACTGGGTGTTGACAGGTGAGACTCTTGACATCTATAGTTTATTGTTATTTATAAGAAATTGCTAGTTAAATATTAAATGGCAACTCATTCTTACATTATATTTGGTTGGGAGGACAGCAAAACTTGATTAAGTAAAATTATAATACAATTATAGGGACACACATTTCTTTCTTACTGTCATAGAATTATAATTTTTTTTGGTTAACCGTGAGACTTGTTCTTGAATAATAAGAATATTGTTGGTTTAATTTGTGTTTTGAGTCATCCAATATGTCTAATTTTTTCTGAAGTAGTGGCTATTTCATAGAGTTTTACAATTAGTTAAGAATGTTGGTTATGAAAAATAGTGAATAAATTGACTTTGAAGTCTAAAGATGTGTTCTTTGCTCCTATTTCAAATATTTATTGTTTAAATTGCTCTCTATGCGTACTCTATTTGCGTTTTGATACTCTCTCTCTCTCTCCCCTATTTTGGAAAAAAATAGAGTTGTTTTCGTCATCTAAAGAAATTCTTATAGTCTAAAAGTAGGGTCATATTCCATTGTTTCATTTCTTAAGTTTTATGCTTTGCTCCATGTTTTATGTAGTATTTAAATATGAAAAATAAAGAGCATTCTTTTGCATAGCTTTGTTACAAGCAAATGCTTCATTTTCTATTCTTTTCTTCTATTTTAATAATTCTATTATTTCACTTTTTCTCTGATCTTATCAATTTACTCAGTTCTTACTTCAACAAACAACTTTACTTGTATATACATGTGTGTTCTTAGCTTTAGGTTGAGCATTTCTCTTTAATAGTCATTGTTTGTTTTTGTTTGGAAGATTAGCAAATCATACGAAATATAACAAGCTTCTACTCTGTGATTTGGGTTTGCAAGGGTTGATTTTTTTTTATGTGTTTGAGATCTGAGTTTTATAGTGTGTTATTACCAAGGTTTGCAATTTGAGTACTATCTGAGATTTTTGTGTGGCTTAGTTACTATGACTCGATATGTACAGATTTTTTGGTTAACTATTGTGTACAATAGTTTTCTTCCTTCACGTTTTTGAAGCTTCTCATCATTAAGCAATCAATTGATGATATAGAGATATAAGTGTCTTAAACATATAAAAATAAACATATCCAAGCTTCAACCATATTAGTTGACTATCTTGGTTCGTAGTATTCATGGTTCTCCCCGTAGCAGTATCAGTTGTTGATTCATCAGCTTTATTTGGGGTTAGATTATCAAGGCATGCTAGTATTTTTAAGGTGTTTATTGAGCAATAAAATATGTGATAGTTTATATGTCAATTCAAATAATAAAATTGTGTTATCACGTCAATTTTTTTAGTACTGACATGATTTATTATTTAAATTATATTTATGTGAAATTTTACAAAATTAAATATAATGCTGATATTAATGTGTAGGTTAATATTTCGATTAGTCTTAAGGCATTGGATTAGAAGTTGGCTTGCGAGAGGTATATGTTGTATTTGATTTTTTTTTTATTTTTAATATAAATTGTATAAGTTTAGTGGAGTTTGGATATCTTAGATATTCATTCGTAGTGAAATAGGTTATGAGAATTCTGTATGCTGCGGTGATAACGGAAGGTTGAAAACTTGTATGTATTAGTGAAGTAGGTTCTGAGAATTTTGTGTGTTGCAGTGATATATGGATGAAAACCTGTGTGTTGTTTGATTTGTTTGAATTGTTTGTGTTAATTGTGACAGATGGCTAGGCTAGTAAATTAGGGGATATGTTGTCCGATTTTCTGTTTGATTTACTTTTATACTTCATTTTTTTCTCTTCAAAATTTTAATGACAATTCTCCTATAAATTATATCGCAATGAATATGTTGTCACACTTAGATTGAGACATTGGTAGCAAGAGAGCTGTGTAACAATTGTGAGTAAACTTATTTATTTACACTACAATAAAAATATAGTTATAATTTTTCATGTTTGGTGTATTATAATGTGATTTTTCATGTTTCAGGGATGATTTTAGAAAGAAATTCATGGCAGCCAATCCTTACTTTGGAAAGACTATCAGTAACGAGGGTGAGTACAAGGACAAGAAGAAGAAAGATATGTTGTTTGACAATGAATTTAGTGTTTTATTTTATTTGTAATTTTTATTAGAGTAAATGATTCTTTTTTGAGTGGTTAATTATTTACTTTGTAAATTTAGTTATATATTTTTTAAGCTCAAGACGATTATGTTTATAGACAAGACTATATGATTTTTGAGTCAATTAATAGTGTTTTATTTGTTCCAAAATTTGTTTGATTAGATTTGTAAATACTTTGTATAAGTTTTATTATTTTAATCTATAATTTTTCATATTTGTATATAAATGTTTCATTTAAACCATAACTTTTACTTTAAAAAGAATAAATAATTTTTTAAAAATTAAATTTTTTTGCAAGCAATGGTGACACCTAATAACTATCGGCGTTGCTTTTTAACTATCGGCATTGCTACAATAGCGACACCTAATAACTGTTGACGTTGCCAGCAACAACAACACCTAATAACTGTCGGCGTTGCTAGCAACAGCGACACCTAGTAACTGTCGGCGTTGCCCGCAACAGCGACAGTTTTTAACTGTCGGCATAGCTACCCCTATGTCGGCATTAGAAAATACGACAGTTAATCGACTGTCGTCGTTGTTCAATAGTGACAGTTAAAAACTATCGGGAAAGCTCATTCTTTTAGCAGTACAAATTTCCTTATTGGTCATGAATAGCCAAGGAGAGAGAGAAAGACAAGGGTAGGAATATCTGATTTCCTAATTACTCTATTTATTTTCTAGATAAGTCAAGGGTTTTATTTTATTGATTTGCGAGAGGGAAATTAGGAAAGGATAAGAAAGAGATTGGATAATTGATTCTAGGTTTTTATTTGGCTAGAATAAGAAGGGAAACAAGTGAGCTCTTGGCACACTTGTGCATTGAGGCTATCGTGCAAAGAGAGAGAGAGAGAGAGAGAGAGAGAGAAGGAGAAGAAGAAGAAAGAGATTTTGGGTATAGGTATTTTGTTTTTTTAGTACCTTGAATCCTCTAAGTTGTTCTCTCATCTCCTTAAATTCTAAGAACATTTTTCCTTTCTCTTTGTTGTGGGTTTCGAAATTCATAGGGTATCCAAGAGGGATTGTCATAGCTTTTGTGTTCTTGATTCTACAATCAAGAGAGGTATTGGAATCTCTAATCCTTGTCCTTGATTAATCATTGTTTTGAGGTGCTGATCATTTTTGTGGTTTTGTAACATTGGTGATTGATTTATTTGTTGGAATTGTTTACTATGTGATGAGAGTTCTTAGGTATTCTTTTTTATGTTGGCATTTTATTTATTTATTTCTCTAGAAACATATTTGGCTGCATATTATGTGAGGTGAACGAAAAAGAAATTGGAAAGGTTGATGCATGAGGGTTTCGGCCAAGCATATTTGGTGATTTTATTATTATTTTCTATGTTGCTATATATTATATCATGTATTGGTTAGATAAATTGGATAAATTCATGTTGGGTCATTGTGGCTTTAGAAAAAAAGAAAAGAAAAGAAGAGGTGATAAGTGTGGATTGTATGCTTTGTAATTGGTGCTATTTCTCTTATTGAATTGAACAAAGAAGTATGATGAGGTGATTTCTAAATTTTGGTTGTTGGACTCTATGTGTATTTCGGCAATAGCATGCCTTAGGCCTAGGTTTACTTGCTTTATTTTTTAATAAAAGAAATCTTGAAATAATGTTATAATAAGAGCATGTTAGAGTTTCTTGTATTTTTTTTTCACTTGCTCATAAATGTAAGCATGGTTGTTGGAGGTATAATATTGCACAAGAGTAGAATGATTTAATTATCTATGTGATGATAGGGATATTCTTAGAATAACATTATGATAATAGTTACATGCTAGGATTTGTGATTTAATTGTATAGATTTAAACATATATGATTATTGTGTAAATTTTGTGAAGCATGATGAAAAAGATGGATTCTTGATTTGTTAAACTTGTTGATTTTGATGTTTAAAAGATTTAGAATATGATGAAAATAAGGATTTTGCATGCTTAAATAATTTTTCAAGTGCTAGGACGTTTTTAAGAAATTAAAGGGAATTTAACATGCATTAAAAATGGTGTGTTTACTCAAATAAATACCTTCAGATTTTTTTTTTATATTTTAGAGAAATTATGGGATTTTAATTTCAAGATGGTCGTTTTTTTTAAGAGTTTATTTTGTTGCTGGAATTTTGGTAAAAATATTGGAATGTCTTTTAATTGAAAGAAAATTTGTGTGTTTGTGAAATAATATAACACCTAAACTATGTAAATATTAAAAATGATATTTTTAATGTAACCATGAGTGTTCATTTTAATAGTTATGATTTTCTTCATTTTAATTAAGAAAAATGTTGAGGTAAATTCACCTGTGATTTTTAAATAAATTAAATGGTGGATGAAAGTTTAGTTTAATAAATTAAAATTAATTATTTGACTATCACATATGAATTTATACTACATAAAATTTAGTCTTAAAATAATACAAACAAAATATATTTTTCTCACACCTAAAATTTTTATTTTCTCACATCAATTTTTGTAATTTTATTAGTTTAGATAAAATTTTGATTTTCTAAGGAAACATGATAATTATAAGTATTTTAAATAATGTCAAGCCTTAATTATTTTTATGTAATTTAACATAATAAATGGATTTATTATTTTTTTAATGGCTAAATAAAAATAAGCAACTTAGTTAAGGAAAGTATGCTATTCAACTTAACATAAGTTGATTTTTTTTTCTTCATAAAAATAATGTTTTAGAGGTTTAATCAACTTAGTTATTTTAAAGAGATAAATAATGGTAAGGAAAGTATGCTGCTAAATTCTTGTTTGAAAAAGATAGAAATAAGCACGTATGAATTATCGTTTTTAACGTCACTTTTTAACAACATTCCCACGTATGCATGTCGCATGCAAATTCACTATTACGTTAAAAAAATATGTCTAATATTCAACCATATGATTTTTACTTAAAAACCATGCATGTAAAATAAGTATAATTTGCATTATTCTTTTGGTGATTTTATATGTAAATATGCATGTTTGGAAAATATGTGTAGTTTTCACCTTGTGTGCATGGGCCATGCACACATGGGGTATATGTAATGCCCCACTAATCTAGACTCTTGGACCATTATCGAACTATACATACAAATTCTTACTAAAACATACATTTGCGAAAATACCATAATTTATTATAAACTTGAAGAAACAAAGGTTACTTTCATGAAAATAAGTAGGATATGGGTACCCATTGTCTTTAAAACAAAAATGACTTAAAGTAAAAAGAGTTACATAGAAAATGCGGAAAATACATTGAAAACCATAAAAAACATAAACAAGACTACATCCTCGAATCGAATAACGCTCGGCCCCTTGACTCCATTCACCATCGATACACATCCTCTAAGCGTCACGAATCTTTTCGCCTCTAAAGCTTATTTCCTGCACATAAACAGAAAGGAATGAGCCTAATGCCCAGCAAGGAAAAATCTAACACATAGTCATAAACATAATTTCATAAGAAACATAAAGACATATCATAACACATAATACACTTATTATAATGGCCATTATTACTTGGGGTCCCATAGACTAAACAAGCATATGCCCATAGGATTAGTGGGGTCCTACTAGCTAAGTAGGTCATATGCCCATAACCCATTTGGGGTCTTGTTAGTCATATGGGTCATATGCCCAAGCCTACAAACATACATACATACATAACATATTCATAACATATTCATAACATATCATAACATAACACATAAGATAACATAAACATAAACATATAGATTCTAGCCTATTTTCCTTACCAAAGTTACCGGGATATAATGGACTGAGTTGGGACTTTTGGAACACTCCTAAAACCATAATGAACATGAGTGAGTTGAAAGAAGGAAAGAGATGAAAAGGAAATGGGAAGACTAAACCATTTGAGAAACATGCTTACCACAACTTATGTGCTTAAGAACTTGGATTCCCTAACCAAAATAAAGATTAAGGTTAGAGATTGAGTAGAAGACTATGAGGAAGAAAAATAACATAATACAGAAAGGAACTAGAGTTTTGGTTACCTCAAAGACTTGAAAGACCAATCTACACCTCAATCGAAATACTATAGAACCTCACTTCCCAAAGTGTTTGATAAGCTTATGATGTTTAAGCTTATGATTTCCCAAACCCAGGTGTTTAACTCTCACACTCTCCTAGCACTTGCAGCTTCTGAACTTAGAGTAAAAGGTGAATAATGGCTGGGTACTAGGTCCTATTTATAGAGTTTTGGAATGAAAGTATCTTGATTTTACTTGAATAAAAATAATGGCTTTTTAATTGAAAATCATTTGAATAATCGTTCAGCAGAGGCTGAAGACTCGTTCAAAAGATGCTGGACTTATGGAGGAGTTTGAATGGCTGAAAGGAAAAGAATTCAAAAACAATTGAACATATGCTGAAGGAGGCGATATATCGCCCCCTGTAGGCGATATATCGCCTGGGCCAGTATGCCCGAGGCGACTGTGCATCGTTTCGTGTTTTCCGTATTTACGTGCTGTGACATATCGCCCCCTATAGCTGCGATATATCGGCACTCGCTGAATATTTAAACACGAAATTACACATTTTTAGCTAAGTTTGAATGGAGTAAACAGCCTTGACTAAGCCCTCAACGTATTCAAAGCTGCTGACTGACCCTATAACATTCAAACTTTACTCCTTATTATTTTTAATCCTCAAAAATACATAATCCTTAATCACCATTCATAACATGTGCTTAAAATCCTATTGGTTGATATCTAAACCTTATAGTATAATAAATATAATCCTTAATATCAGTCACATTCATCAAACCTTAGGTTAAACTTAATATTCTTAAACTATAGATTAAACTTAGAAAATCTACAAGTACTACTATGAGTGTCCAAATAATTCCCGGTCTGAACCAAAAATCCATAGTAACAAAGATAACACTAAACATACTACTAAACAATTAGCTAAGTAAAGTTCTTGGACTCTACAGTATATGAGTTGGGCACGAGAAAGTCATATGTGATGCTAAAGAATATTATTTGATTATGGTTATAGGATCGTTGTGAAGTTTTCTAATTTTTGCTTTGCTTGGACCTGAGTTAACGAAGTTAGATAGAATTCTATCTGTTTATGCTATGAATGGCAAGATTGGCTTGTATGAATATAAATGTTATATATATGATAATGTACCATGTATGAAATATTATTCCAATATGATATGATGATTGTAGAAATTCATGTAGTTTTCTTTGGCTTTGAGATGTCTGGATTGCATGTATTTATGTATGTTGTATGATATGTAATGGTTGTTGGCATGTTGAACGCGACACAACAAAAGGGTTAGTAAGGATATGAAGACGTAACCCGAGTTACTAAGGATATAAAGACGTAACTCATAGGGCGGACGCGCTGAGGTTATTCAAGGACCAGAGTTCATGTTTACATCAAGATGTGACATGAATAAGATAGGGGGTCATGTTCACAAAGATATGATGATAATGTTTATGATGATGATGGTTATGATGATGATGGTTATGATAATGATGTTTATGATGTATAACGATGTATGTATATGAATATGTTTTGTTGTGTTTACTTGTGTATTGTTTGCACTACCTTACTGGGCTTTTAGCTCACCCCTTACTTTCCCTTCCAGGTAGCAAATAGGATTTCTCCTTGGCACGCGTGGTGATGTGGGGAGTTCCAACATCAGGGTGTGTATGGCATGGGGGTACCCTATGGGCGAGAAAACGATCAACTTAACGCCAATTTCTAAAGAATAATGTTAGGTTTATTTTTTGACTTTTCAGAACATATCAGTGGGACTTGAACTTTATTTCATTTTTAAAATGTTGCATGAAACTATTATTTTTATCATTAAACGATTGGGCCCAACTTGCATGTTTTAGCAAGGCCCCACTGGGATTTTTCAAATAACAAGTGACTTTCTTCTATAAGCTGATGAGTATGCAAATGTTTTACAAAGTATTAGATTAGGGCGTTTTACAAATGGTATCAAAGACGGTCGTCCATATTTCCAAGTACCCTCCCCACACACGCTAAAGACGGGATAATCTCACCTCACGTGTCGTAAGTATTTGTTTTATGTGCTATTACTTGTTTCTGTTTTATTTAATTTTATAGTTTCGTAACTGCTGTATAGTAAGATGCCTCCCGTTTTGAAAACTACTAACAAACAACTACTCAAGGAAATTCGTGCAATACCCAAGGTCCAGCTTGAGGAGGATCCCTATGATTGGAGGATTGCGGTGTTAAAAACAATAACGGTGGTTTTTGAACGTATTCAAGGGATCATGAACAAAAGAGGAGCATTGCTATGGCCTTGAGAGAAATATTTGATGTTAAGGGAAGCATTATCGATGTACTCCGGGCCCTTCTCCAGTCAGACAGAGAATGGAACAACGTCGTTCAAGACGACCTGGACTTTAGTACCATAGAATACGTAATCTATGTTCTCATGGAGAACTACAATTTTAGTCATGAGGAGCTGGTTTTGGTGAAGACGGATAACAGAGAGATAGAGGAGCGTTTGGAGATAAGACACGATGTGGAAGGAGCCTTGGCATCTCAGGAGGTAACTCATGCCATACCACAAGTGACCACTAGGAAGAGGGTGATGGAGAGCGCTCCTGACTACTTTCACATCCGAGAGGACGTCTTTGATTAAAGCTCAGGAGACGAGTCCACAGTTGAGGACTAGAGTTCGTCACGTAGATCATTCCATGAAATGTTAATGAATAAGATGGGATTTTTTTTTTTCAAAAAAAGGACCCTAAGGATTTATGTTTTTGGGTATTAAACACTGCAGAAGTTGTTTGAATTCTTGGAATAATTTAGAACACTTTGAATGCTATGGTTTGATATTTTTCCTCTTGCAAACTCTAAATGATGTGGTTTTGAATGTATGATTTTCACGAATATCTATCAAACCATTATGCAATTTTCCTTCCTTATGATTTTCTTTTGATGCCTTAGAATCTCATAATGTCGACTAAAGGAAGAGGAGGCAAGGGAAGAGGAGGAGGTCGAGGAAAGGGTGTCTCCACATGGTCTAAGGCCACGACAACCCCTGATATAGGAATGCCATCAGTCCAACCTGTAGCTCCAGCAGCAACATCTATAGACCTGGCCGCAGAACTAGCGAGGTTGAGAGAACAACTAGGGCTGAGAGATGAGGAATTGGCACATGCTATGCAAGCACCCTAAGTTCCCCAAATGCCCCAAGTGCCTCAAATGCCAGTGGCGCAGCCTCAGCTGCCAACACCACCACCTGCACCAAAGCCTGTAACTTATGGGTTTGAGCCAGTGTATGAACGTTTCAGAAAATAAGCCCCAACAACCCTTGAAGGTAAAGCTGATCCCATAGTGGCAGAGGATTGGTTAAGATCAGTCGAGGCCATCTTTAATCATATGGAGTTAAATGATCGCCAGAGAGTCTCATGTGCAATCTATTTACTCAAGATGGATGCACGAATATGGTGGGATGTAATTAAATTGACCCATGATTTGAATACCATGACTTGGGCAAAATTCGTCCAGGCTTTTAGCAAGAAGTATTACAGTGCGGTCGTGCTAGCAACGAAGGTAGATGAGTTTGTAACTTTGGTACAAGGAAACCTATATATCACTGATTATGCACAGAAGTTCGATAGGTTAGCAAAATTTGCTTTTGAAGTTGTGCCAATTGAAACTTTGCGAGTCCAAAGGTTTGTGTTAGGACTCAAGCCAATGATTGCTAGGGATGTTATGATGACCAATGCTGAAGTGGTCAGTTATGCAGAAGTACTTGATAGAGCACTTGAAGTAGAATATTTGGAAGATCGGATATGGAAGGATAATGCTGCCAAAAGAGAGACCTATCAGAACAAGGGCTTCAATGAGGGTAACAAAAGGAAAGATATTGAAGGGCAAAACAGTGGCACTGATAAAAGACCAAGACCCCCGGCCACAAATAACAACAGTCACAGCACTCAGAACCACCATAACAATCGCAACAATCGCTATAATGACCAGTATCGTGGAAATCACCAAGGCAACCAAGTAGAGCACCCGATTTGTCCTAAATGCTCGAAAAGACATCCGGGAGAATGCCAGGCTGACACCAATAAATGTTTTAAGTGCGGTCAGGCAGGGCATCTGAGGAAGAATTTCCCACAATGGAAGGTGAGACAGAATAGTAACAACAATCTAGTGCCAGCACAGGTTTTTGCCTTGACTCAAAATGAAGCAGCCAACAGCAACACCGTAGTCACAGGTCAGCTCCCTATATCAGGTATGATGTGTAGAGTCCTTTTTGATTTTGGAGCAACTAACTCTTATGTTTCCATGAATATGATTGATAAGGTTCGTATTCCTTATAAATTATTTGAGCATAGTTTTAGTACAATGTTACCGTTGGGAGACATGATGATGTCAACTAGGTGCTTACCATCAATGTCTATAATGATAGAGGGTAGGGAGTGCCCAGCAGACCTTATAGAACTGAGTATACCAGATTATGATGTCATACTTGGCATGGATTGGTTATCCAAACATGGGGCGATAATAGACTATCGGAAGAAGAATGTGGAGTTCAGGCTAGAAGAAAGAGAGATCTTTTCCTTTAGAAAAGAAGTAGAGGGTTTTTGAACACCCATAATATCGGCATTGGAAGCACGAAATATGATGCAACATGGTTGTTCGACATTTTTGGCTAGTGTGGTGGATAAATCCAAGGAGTCAGAGTTAAAATTGGAAAATGTGCATATTGTTTGTGAGTTCCCGGAGGTATTTCCCATGGAATTACCAGGATTACCCCCAGACAGAGAAATAGAATTTGTGATCGAACTTGCACCAGAAACAGCACCGATCTCTAAAGCACCCTATCGAATGGCACCTACGGAGTTGAAGGAACTTAAGAACCAGCTACAGAAGTTGTTGGATAAAGGGTTCATAAGACTTAGTCATTCGCCATGGGGAGCACCAGTCCTGTTTGCGAAAAAGAAGGATGGGAGCATGAGAATGTGCATCGATTACCGAGAACTCATTAAGGTCACCATTAAGAACAAATATCCTTTTCCTTGGATAGATGACCTTTTTGATCAACTGCAAGGGGCAACAATTTTCTCAAAGATTGATCTACGATCCGGGTACCATCAATTGAAAGTAAAGGAGGGAGACATTCCGAAAATAGCTTTCAGAACTTGCTACGGGCACTATGAATTCCTAGTGATGTCTTTTGGACTCACTAACGCCCCAGCAACATTTTTGGACATGATGAATAAGGTATTTAAGGACTATTTGGACAAGTTTGTGGTAGTGTCCATAGATGATATCCTTATTTACTCGAAGTCCAAGGAGGAGCATGAGGAGCACTTGAGGTTGACTCTGAAAAGACTACGAGAACATAAAATTTACGCTATGTTCTCTAAGTGTGAATTTTGGTTGGAACAAGTAACTTTCGTAGGGCATATAGTGTCCAAGAATGGAATAATAGTAGATCCATCAAAGATTGAGGCCATTAGAGACTGGCCCCATCTGAAGAATGCCTCAGAAGTTCGAAGATTCTTGGGATTGGCGGGCTACTATAGGAAGTTTGTCGAGGGTTCCTCAAAGATCACCACACCCTTGACCAACTTAACCCGCAAACATCAGAAGTTTGCCTGGACTGAGAAATGTGAAGAAAGATTTCAGACCATGAAGGATAAGTTGATTTATGCGCCTATCCTTTGTGTTCCCACAAAGGACGGGAAATTTGTGGTGTATTGAGATGCATCAAAGAAAGACATAGGGTGTGTGTTAATGAAAGATGAGAAGGTAGTAGCTTATGCTTCTGGACAACTGAAAGACTTTGAATAATGATATCCCACTAATGATCTTGAGTTGGCTACAGTGGTGTTCGCACTAGAGATATGGAGACATCATCTATATGGGGACAAGTGAAAAATCTACACTAACCACAAAAGTTGAAGTACTTCTTCACGAAAAAGGAACTGAATATGAGGCAGCGAAGGTGGTTGGAATTAGTGAATGACTACGATTGTGAGATTTTATACCGCCTAGGCAAGGCCAATGTGGTTGCAGATGCATTGAAGGCGGGGTCATGGCAGTGCCTCAGCACTACATAAAATAGAGATGCCTCTTCAGAAGGAGATTATAAATGATCAAACTTGTGACTAGAAGCCTAGCGAACCTCACATTACAATCCTCCCTCCTAGAACAAATTTGAGAAGGGCAGAAAGTGGATCAAGCCCTAATGAAGCAAGAGGCTTTGGTACAAGAAAGTGGTAGTAGTGACTTCACAATGTCCAACGGTGGATTGCTGAGATACAAGGATAGGATTTGTGTGCCTGACAATGTTGAGATTAAGGAGAATATTATGAAAGAGCCGCACACAACACCCTATTCCTTAGACCTAGGGTCCACGAAGATGTACCAAGACCTTAAGGCATTATATTGGTGGCATGGAATGAAGAGGAATATTGCTGACTTTGTTGCTAGGTGTTAGACATGCCAACAAGTCAAAGCAAAACACCAAAGGCCAGCAGGGTTACTTCAACCGCTCTACATTCCTAAATGGAAATGGGAGGATATAGCAATGGATTTTGTGGTAGGGTCACCCAAGACCACAAAGCAACATGATTCTGTTTGGGTAATAGTTGATAGGCTCGCTAAGTCCGCCCATTTCCTGCCAGTTATGACCACATACTCGGCGGACCAATATGCAGAATTGTATGTAAGTGAGATAGTGAGACTTCATGGGGTGCCAAAGTCGATAATTTCTTATCGAGGGTCAATATTCACATCAAAATTTTGGAAGGGACTACAGAGAGCTATGGGAACAAGGTTAAAGCTTAGCACCGCGTTTCATCCTCAGATCGATGAGCAGTCTGAGAGGACTATACAAATTCTAAAGGACATGTTGAGATGTTATGCTTTGGACTTTTGTGAGTCTTGGAACCGATACTTACCCCTAATGGAGTTCTCTTATAATAACAGTTACCAATCCACTATTGGGATGGCTCCTTATGGGATGCTTTATGGGCGCAAGTGTAGATCTCCTTTACACTGGAATGAAGTTGGGGAGAAACAGATTCTAGGCCCTGGGGTAGTTAGAGAAGCCAGTGAGGCAATCGAGAAGATTCGCCAAAGGATGCTTTCCGCGCAGATTAGGCAAAAGAGTTACGTGGACCTTAAGAGATGGGACATCGAGTTTTCAGTGGGCGAGTTTGTTTTCTTGAAAGTTTCGCCGATGAAGGGTGTTATGCATTTTGGAAAGAATGGGAAGTTAAGCCCTAGATATATAGGTCAATTTGAGATTTTGGACAGAGTAGGGCAAGTTGCTTACCGTTTAGCACTGCCCCCAGCACTAGCCGAAACACATAACGTCTTTCACATCTCGATGTTGCGTAAGTACGTGTTAGATCCCTCTCATGTTTTGAGATATGAGCCGTTACAGCTAAAGCAGGACCTGAGTTATGATGAACAGCCAGAGCATGTTATTGAAAAGGGAATCAAGGAATTGATATCCAAAATGATTCCACTAGTTAAGATCCTGTGGAAGAATAGTACGGAACAAGAAGCAACATGGGAGTTGGAGGAAGACATGAGAGAAAGATACCCTGAATTATTTGGTAAGAAAGAATTTTGGGACGAAATTCCGTTTAAGGAGGGTATATTGTAGCGCACCAAATTTCTTTTTTATTTATTTAAATATTATACCATATTTTATTTAATTGTTAAGTGTTGAGAATTGTTTTATTTGTTTAAATTAATTCATAGAATTGTTTGGTAGAATTTTTATGTGAATTTAATTGTTCATTGTTTATTTATTTATTTTAATATGTGAATCATTGAATTTTGGTTGAATGCATCAAGGTACATGGTAAGTAGTGATGCACCTGAGCAATTGTATGTGTGCATGTGCATGGTTGCATGGTGAGCATGCAATAGTTTTCCATGCATTTTGTATTTTCCTTTTATTTTATTTTATGGTTTAAAATATATATATATATATAATAAATAGGAATTAAGAAAATAATGAATAGGGTAAGCTTTTGTGTTCACACAAAAGAGAATTGTGAAACAAGTGTAGAAAAAAAGAGAGTTGCCTTTTTTTGATTTCCCGTAACCTTGGACCTAACCTCACTAAAATGTGCATAACTTGGGATGTGGATATTATATTTAGACATGATCAGTACATTTAGAAAGCTAATGAAATTTCCTACAAATTTTGGGAAATAATGTTTTCCCTAAAACGCAACAAAAAGGGGTCAAAATCGAGTTTTAAGTCACAGAATCCTAGAGTTACGAGAATAGCACAAATTCCCTTATTGGTCATGGACAGCCAAGGAAAGAGAGAAAGACAAGGGTAAGGAATATCTTATTTCCTAATTACTCTATTTATTTTCTAGATAATTCAAGGGTTTTATTGTATTGATTTGGGAGAGGGAAATGAGGAAAGGATAAGAGAGAGATTGGGTAATTGATTCTAGGTTTTTATTTGGCTAGAATAAGAAGGGAAACAAGTGAGCTCTTGTCTCACTTGTGCATTGGGGCTATCGTGCAAAGAGAGAGGTAAAGATAAGGAGAAGCATGAGACTAGGGAGAGAAGGAGAAGAAGAAAGGGAGAAGGGAGAAGGGAGAATAGAAAGAAGGAGAAGAAGAAGAAAGAGATTTTGGGTATAGGTATTTTGTTTAGTTTTTTTTTGTTTGTTTTTTTTTTTTGATTTAGCATCTTGAATCCTCTAAGTTATTCTCTCATCTCCTTAAATTCTAAGAAAAATTTTCCTTTCTCTTTGTTGTGGGTTTCAAAATTCATAGGGTATCCAAGAGGGTTGGTCATAGCTTTTGTGTTCTTGATTCTACAATCAAGAGAGGTATTGGAATCTCTAACCCTTGTTCTTGATCTATCATTGTTTTGAGGTCACTACACCAAATACCCATTTCCATAACACATGAATATAATACTAATAAAAAAGTATTATATTGGGAACTTAATGAAAAAAAGGGCGGTAATTTATTTAGCCACCCCGCCACTTAGCTTTTTTTTTTTTCATTTCCTTCAACATTTCTTCAACAAAGAACAGAGACCCATTTCCTTCAACATTTCGACACAAAGAAGAGACCCATTTCTTCGGCTTGGTACGATCTCCGAACTCCTCACTCTCTCAAATATCCTCCTCTGCTCAAATCTCCTCTCTCTCTCTCTCTCTCTCTCTCATCTTTCTCTTTCTCTTTGTCAACCCGTTTCCAGTCGTTGGGCTTCTCGGATTCGTTCTTCTCTTCAATCTTGGCAAGCCAGGTAAGTATTTAGTTGTAGATGTTAGATTTATCAGCTTGAATGATAGATTTGTTTGCACATCTGACATCCCAGGTATGGAAACAAGATCCTTGTCACCGATGAATTGCCAGATGGCCAGATGGTGGACCAATGGGAACCGGTGTCTCGTGATTTTGTGAAGACACCACTAGAGGTATTTCTACTTGATTTTATTCATACGAAGGGGTCAAGAAAAAAAATTAGTTTGTTTTGATAACTCAACTTATTTTCTTTCCTTTAGGTGTACAAGGGCTTACAAGTAGAAAGATACCTTGTTGACTATGAGCGTGTTCCTATAACTGATGAAAAATCATCCAAGGAGTTGGATTTTGATATTTTGGTGAGTTGAAATGGGAAGAATTCTCTTTTTAGCTTGCCTAAGTGTTCTGTAGTAGACAATGGTTACCTACAGGTCATGTAAAAAATGTTCACTACTCTTAGTTTGTACTCAAATAAGAAGAAATAGATAATATGAATGGGTTTCTATGAGCATACTGCATTTTTTCATGTCAAACACTTTTTTCAAGTCATTCTGTGATAATATATTTACTGCTATCTCTAATTTTCACTCTTTATTCTTAGGTTCATAAAATTTCTCAAGCTGATATAAATACAAATATTATATTTAATTGTCAAATGGGACGTGGGCGGACTACAACTGGGATAGTGATTGCAACTTTAGTTTATCTCAACAGAATAGGATCATCTGGTAGCATTCTTGCTTTCTGTACTCTTTTTTACTTTCATTGTTTGGAATAATCATTATTCATCGATATAATGAACACTATGACTTTAATTATTGTATTTACATTATTTGACATCATGTTACAAATATCTTGTCTTGTTAACCTGGTTATTCTCTTTGTCACTTTCAATAATCTGTTAATTTTCACCCTTTGCTATGATAATAATATTAATTCGACAACATGTAACATTAGAGCTGGAGAAAAGCTATTGCTGGTAGAGGTTTATGCATTGCAGAATATTGATACTAAGAGTCTAAGAAAATGAAGGGCAGGGAAATTGCTTGTTCCATTTAGTTTATTTGTTAATTGTTCAATCATTATTACGAAATAGATCTTAATGATTAGTGGGTTAAGGGTCCTTTATTTGAAGTATTGATAAAACAACAGGAGGGAGAATAGTGTAATATATAAATCAATGAAAGACTGGTTATCCAAATAAAAAAGTAGAGAGTGATGTACATCTTGAGGAAAGTCTGAGAAATGCTGAGATGACATTAGGCGTCAAGTTAGATTAGAGCAAGGCCAAATAGTTCCTAGGTCACATCACAAGTAGTTTAGTATTGGATCAGTATCTAAGTTACATAACCATGAAGAATAAAATCCTTTTTGAAAGGTTTTTAACATGCCATAATTAGCATTTGATGTGGCATATTGAAATTTCGTATCTATATGCTTCTTAGATCAGTGTTGTGGAGGAAGAAATATCTAAAATACCAGACCATTCTACCATTGTTTTGCCTAATAATCTCTTCCATCATGTATGTAATTAGGAATGAAGCAGTTGATTGGTAGTCTTCCCAGACTTTGAGTGTAATTGTATCCCAAGTAAGCCTTTTGCTTTAATTTTCTTCCAAAAGAATTCTTGTTTATTATTTCTGAAAAAACTAGGACAAAGCTGAAGGTTGATTTTCAAGATCTAAACGAGAGTTTGCTTTTTAATCAATAATAGTAGTAATGTGACGGCTTGGAGAGAAAATTTTCAAACATGTTTACATTCAATAAAAGTTACTAGATCTTCTTTGAAAGATAATGGGCCAACAACAAATGTCTTATTGATATTATTGCTAATTTTTGCAGGATCACTTGTACTATTTTCTAGTTTTAAAATATTGTATCCTTTTTTCTGCCTCTTTCTCCTATTGTTATCTGTACAACACACTAGTCAGTCTTTGACGATGTTGGCTTCTCATTCTTAGTCTTTTTGCATAAATAGGCATTCCAAGATCCAATTCAATCGGAAGAGTTTCAGACGCTGCTGCTATTGCCACTAACAACTTTCCAAACACATAAGAAGCACTTCGTAGAGGAGAATATGGTGTCATAAGAAGCCTGGTTCAGGTATTATAGGTACATTAAATCATCTCTTTTTTTTCAAAAGAAAAAACTGAAAAACTAGTACTTTTTAAAATTTTCATTATTAAATTTATGTTTTAGGGTGGCCTTGAAGGCAAAAGGCAAGTAGATAAAGTCATCGACAAGTGTGCCTCCATGCAGGTATAACTCTTCAATCCCATGCTGCACCTTTTGACTTCAATTTGCTTTCTAAACATCTATTTAATAAGAGATCATCTAAAATTATCTGTTTTTTTCCAGAAAATCTCTTTCAACCATTTCTTGCTTTTTCTTGGCATTTTAAAAAAAAATCTTTTTAAAATTAAAAGTTTGTTGAACTCATGAAACCATTTGTTGAAATTTTACAGAACTTACGTGAGGCAATTGCCACTTATCGCAATAGCATTTTACGTCAACCAGATGAAATGAAAAGGGAGGCGTTGCTTTCATTTTTTGTGGAGTATCTTAAGAGATACTACTTTCTTATATGCTTTGTTGTCTACATTCATTCAAAGAAATCAGCCCTTCAATCTAAATCTGTTGGTAATAGCAGTTTTGCTGACTGGATGAAAGCGAGACCAGAACTCTATAGTGTTCTTCGTAGGTATTAACAAGTGCTTATCATATCTAGTTAAATAAATTTGAAAAAATTGATAATATGGCAAACATTGAATGTGATCCCAACTGGTTTGGTTGATTATTGTTTTTTCTTTTACTTCTATGATTGATCCCAACTGACTGTTTTGAGTCATCAGACTCATCACCATAGAGAAATTTTGAGCAGTGTGTATTATTTGTTAAAATATTCCAATAATGTTGAGGTATATGACTAATGTTGAGGTTAGATAAGCCAAGGGTTCTTAGGATTTAAGGTGATTCTTTTCTACAGGCATTTGATGCTAAATTGAGACTCAAAATAATGTTATAAATTTGCATTTTATGCTAAGAAATTATTATGAAGGCAAAGTTTGCTGATACATAGTATAGAATAGTACAGTACAGTACAGTATAGTATGTATATATCAACACTTCAAACTACTGACAGTCAAGTTACATTCTTTAAATAATCGATTTCATTACCCATTTTGCTTTGATCACATTTTTGTGTACTTCTTAATTTCTAACCATTCTCACATTGCTATTAATATTTGTGATTTCTATTAACTATGGTCGTACTACTATTAGTTTGTTTTGTTAATTTTTTTTGAGTCACATTCTGGCTGTTGGAATCTTCTGTTTTTCACTTTTCATTTCAATTTTTTGATTTGTACCCAAGATTTTTGTCTAGTTTTAGTTCGAAACATTTGGATTTTTATTAATGTTATTTTTCTTGAAATGTTACTTCTTTATTTTGATTGTGTCAGCAAACTTTTGATGAATTGACCTCTTTCACCCTGCTTTTTAAGTCAATTTAGCAAGCTTAGATTTTAAATTTTAGCAGCAATAGAAAATTCTTTACGTCAAGATATACATTTGCTCAAACTTTAATTCCTAATATTATATCTTCCAATATAGTTAAAACTTTCAAGAAACTACTTTCTTTATTGTCTGACATATTGAATGAAAATGGGACTGGGTAATGAAAATATAAATTCTTCTTAATTTCTAGCCATTCTCACATTCTAGGTGCATATGTAGCAAACTCAAATTTTTGGGTCAAAGCTTAGTTGGCTAGTAATGAAGGCATCAGTGGGCATATTCCTGTGAGAAGGCCAAAGTAGAGTTGAATTACAACCCTAGAAGCTTGAAAGAAGGGCTGGAAGAGGTTCTGTCGTGGCGTATGAACTTAGGGAGGTTTTTATTGACCCCTCTCCTTTCTCACAGCCAAGTTTTTGTATAATAATGCTTTATGTATACTATCATATTCTAACTTTTCATACATGAAAATCCTTTGGTGTATGCATAATATGAAAAGCCTTTGGTGTAGAGTTGTATGGTACGTTCATATGCAAGACTTGATTCTATTTTGGAAAGCCTTTCATTTTATTTTACTTTTCCATAAAACTTGTGGAAAGATTTTAAAGCAAGACCTGATTCTGTTTTTGGATTGACTCTTTTAAATTTAATGGTGCATGATTGAATTGTGAAAAATGCTAAGAGACTACATGTGCTGGGCACTTTCTCTTCTGTTGAAATTTTCTGGCTCCTTTGTTTTTAAAGAGAATGTTCTTTCATTCTTAAAGAGTTTTGGGTGAGAGAATTATCTGCATTTAAATTGTTGTTCTGATTTTTCTATTGAATGAACTTTCTAAATGTGATTTTTCTGAATGAACTTTCTGATTTTTCATATCCGAGTGAGTTTTCTATGCTCTAATGTGTTACTCAGTTTTGAGAAATGTGGTTTGTAGTTACCCAAAATTATGTGGTTAGTGTGAAATTGGATTGAGTTGGATAACAACTGATCGTGTTTAATGTTTATTGTGAGATATATATATATGTACTAGTTCAACTTTTGCAGTTCTTTGAGATTCATTCTTTGAATTGTGTTCAGATAGGAACTGTATAGATAAGCTCTTCTCTCAAATAGAAACTTCACCGCATGTGTAATATTCATTCATTTCTATCGTGATTTAAATACATTTAATAATAAATTTTAATTTCGTATGAGAAAAGGAAAATAATCAATGCTTTATTTCTCCCTTCATCTTTGCTTCAGCTAGTATCTGGAATTTCCCTTTCTTCTCTTTAGTTTTTCTATTTTTGGGTTGTGTTTTGAGTTTGGTGGAGGAGTTCTCATGTAGGGATGTAATGGGGTTAGCATAGAGGTATGCATCTGATCTGTTTACTATTTAGTGTCTTAATAATAAGCCTAATAATAATTTAATATGCATCTGATCTGTGCTATTTAGGTGAGCCATATTGATAAGGGCATAAATCCACCCTCAGCTAATGAACTATTCCTCTAACAGTAAGTAAATACTAGATATTAGGATAGGTGTTGTGGTTGGTATTGTAGTGCCAACAGTAAGTATATATATGATGAATATTAATTATTTGTGCCATATGCGCATATATATTATAGGTTTCTCTATCGCTTGCTAAAATTCTTTTGCAAGTGACGAGGCCACGAACTGCAGTACTTGGAAAGCTACCAAGGACTAGTGTGTACAGGAACACCCTGCAATACCCAGAGGCAAGGCAGATTCCTGGAGTTTTGATCATCAGAGTTGACTCTGTTATTTACTTCTCCAACTCTAACTATATTAAAGAGAGGTATCTTATCATTATTATTAATAGTTACCGTCTGATATAGTAATTAAAAGAATGTGAGTGCAAGAATAGGTGCAGAGTTGACTAAGACACATTAAGTTAACCTGGTTACAAACCATTATCATGCTAATCCATGGTTAATTGTAGAGACTTACAAAGTTATATCACAGAAGTTGAATGAAATTTTACATAATAAATCTTTACTAATTGAAAGTTTAATTTTCTTGAGATGCTTAATAAGCACTCTTAGAAAGATGCTAAGAATTGCTTTTTAAATATTAGGGAGATGCATAGTGAAGCAAGCCATGAGATTAGAATGAGCAAAAAAAATTAAAAATGCAGTTTTATATTAAATAAAGAAAGTTGATAATGATAGCTATGTAATGCTCACCTTGATAAAGCAAGGCTGAGTTCTAATACTTTCATCTTAATACAGTTGATAATTATCTAGTTAAGGTTAAATATTATTTGCTATGATATTCTTTCTTCTACCAATGAGTTTGAATAATAAAATTTGGCTTGCTAGGAAATAGAGCCACCATTACTTAGTATGCGTGGCTCATATATATATACACATAGAATTACATGAGTATAGATTAGAATACTTTACAACTTATGCAGTTGAATTAGTACATACTTATGGGAGGAAACCTGGTGTTTCTATAGCTAGAACTGTATATTAATCTATTACAACATATATATTTTAATTACCAAAACTTCTCATGTTTAAGCTTAACTAAACTAGAAAACATAGGTATTTGAAAACTTTTGCTTATTAAATGAGTAGGACTTTCAAGTAGTTAATAGATCATATATATTTACACAATCACAACAGTAACTTAAAATTGCCGGGAATGGGTTTTTTTCTTTCTTATGTAAATGATTTCTAAACATGAGCTAGCTAGCTTTGGCAGAGAAACCAGTTATGATCAGATCAGACCACCAAAGAGATAATCAAATAAGGAGATGGAATCATTGTAGAAGTTACATTACGTGTGCATATATAACATAGAGGATGTAACTTCAGTATATGAATAGTGTCAAATATCATTTTCTTGTATGTTTCTTTGAAAAATTCAGTTCAATCACATAACATACACATATATAGATATATAGGAAAAAGAAATAAAATATGTAATTGTAATCACTAGTTACCAGTTAGAGCTAATGATCTCCAACTTATAGTTGTCCCTATGATAAAGGCAAGTGATCCTTCAAGAACAATCATGAGTTGAAGAACAAACAAGCAAACATATATAAGAATTTAACTTTCTATGATAATCTCATCTAGTATTCAGAATTAAGATGAAATTAATCATCTGTTGTACCTGATTTAGTGTTGTAAGACCTCCATGAAGATACTCTCTGCTATATATATTGGGACCTGTTCATGTTTTCATTCATTAGTAATCTTATTAGTATAAATAATATGAATATATTTTCATTAGAAATATAAACAATTAAGTGGTAGTCAAAAAAGTTACCACATAAGAGAAAATTCCAATGCCATATCATGTGAATAGTCTTCCCATGTCAAGGGACATAGCTCCCTGTATCAGAATTTTTTTCAACTCAGAAACTGACCCAATTGAAAACAATATTAAAAAATTTAATACTTGAAGACATACTGAAAATTTATCCAGTAGATCAGTAGACCTACAAGTGTCTCTGCTGTGTGGTGGGGTGTTGTTGCTACTGCACTTATGCAGCTAGTTGCTGCTGCTGCAGGGGTATATATATACATATATATTTATATATAAGAATAAAATAATATCATTAAATATGATAGTTTATATATAGTAGTATAGTATCTACTAGAAAAAATAATGATCAAAAGAAATAGACAAACAAACACATAAAAGATCTCTATTAATATATTCTCATTATATAGTATAGAGCATATATATATATATATATATATATACTACTAGTGATAGTGAAAATGAAAAGGAAAAAATATATTCTCATTGAAGATCACTTTTGTTTTTTTGGGCCCATTTTACTCTTAGTTGTTGCCTTTTATTTTTCATTTTGCATCTAATTTTGTTATCTATTTTCTGTATATTGCTTCAGAGTTCCTTATGTGTTTGCTACTAGTCTTCATGTATAAATTTTATTAAGTCACTCTCTCTCTCTCGTCTTTCTTAAATTGTATTAGTCAATGTAATCCTGAAGATTGTCTTTCCAAAACCCAAATCATTGATCTTCCTTATAATTAAGATTTAAGAAAGTGTTTTCTTTTGTTTGTTTAGTGAATGAGATCAAATTTTGAAAAATGCACCAATGAAAATGAATTAAATAATAATAATACAGTCCTAATGATGATATATATTTGATAAATTGTAGTGAAAATCAACACACCATAAACCAGAAAACACACCATAAACCAGAAAACAATTGATCAATAATAAATCTTAAAGACAAAATTGGTTTAATCCAGGAATCAAATCAAAACAGAAATGAAACATAAAGAGGAACACAAACACAAACACATACGTGGTTCGAATGAGTGTTAGCTAGACACCACTTTACTCCACGGCCAAAACCAGCCCCAAGGGCTTGACAATCTCTTTATTGATTCTAAGTTTCAATCTGTAAAAAGACAGTGGAAACTACAGTAATTGCTTTGGCATCATTTGTCATTGCATTTGGATTATGCATTATATAGTGTGTATTTTAAGCCAAGTTATTTCCTATCTAAATATATAATCAACTGGTGTAATGGAATATATGGTGATTGTTTTTTGGAATGTATACTTCCACTTTCTATTTTTACTGTCCCTAAAAAAGATTTAAAAAATTGGTTTCTCTACTAAGATTTACTACATCTAAGCTGCAATATGATGTTCTGCATTTAAAAATTAAATGAACTTGATGCATTTGTTTAGATATTACTTCACCAATTCCAAGCCCCCAAATGTTTTCAATAAGAAACAAAAAGCCCAGTTAAAGAACTGAGAATTAAATAACACACAAACACCTTATGATCATAGCAAGAAACCAGAAAAGAAAGTAAGAAAGAACACACACCATTACAGAACTCAACCTTGCAAGAATGAATATCACATCTCAGCTTTTTTTCTCTGTTTTCACTCTTCTTTTCTTGAGTTTTTTTTCTTCCTCACAATACCCAACTAGCTTTATAAGACAGCTGGAACATTTATACAATGTGTAGGATATAACTACCATAACTAACTTTATAAGCCAGCTTTCTAACAACACTAGAAAGATATGTTTACTCTAATTATTCCACACAGTGGCTTTCTTAAATAGAAATTATTTTATGTATGCTGATACAAGTGATATTAAACTTGTTGAGATGACTAGTTGACTTACTTGACTATAGTCTTACCTACTAGTGTGGAATATAACAAAATATGACTTACTTGAGAAACTTCTTGTCATTGTGTGCCTTGAGTGTGTAATCTCATGTTTGATAGTGAATTTGACTAAGGACCTCTGTTGCCTTGGCTGTAGGACTAACCTGATTTGGTTAAGTTCGAACAAAGAAAACTTGGGCGTTTCTGGTGTGTTTGATTAAATTTTTGTCAGCTGACTTTGTCTTCGATATTGTTAGCCATTTTTTTGTGTGTTTGTAATATGTTTTTGCAGGGGTTTATAATACAACAACTAGAATATGAGATTATTTGTTGGCATGTTTCAATTGACAAGTGGTTAATATTGTTGATAAAGAATATGTGTGGTTGTACATTTGGCACTTGTAATTAAGAACTTTTGAGTGATAATATTTGTTTTATGGATATTTGTTCAAGATCAAGTTTTTTGATAGACTATTCTTTTAACTGTGTTAATAGTAAATTACACTGATAGTTGTTTTTCAGAGGATGAAAAGTTCTCTAAAAATCTTAACAAAGGAAAACCAAAGAGAATGGCATATACCTCATTCTATAATACAATATTTTTTAGAGATTAGACTTTAAGAAAGAGAGAACTAGCTTTGTGAGAGAGTTTCTTCAGGACTTCTATTATGTGTGAACTGTTATAATTTAAGTGTGCTAGTTCTTCTCAACTGTGTATAGGGTGTAATCTCAGATTCTTGTGCATTATTACATTTGATTCTTCTTACTGTGTTACTGTTATTCTTGTGAGCTAGTTTTGCTAATATATGTTTGCCTAAAGTTGACAAGCAAGTAATAGTATAAATATATTATATAGTAATAGTATACATATAAATATATATTATATAGTAATAGTAATAGTATAAATATATAATATACTCTTTTTTTTTTTGTATTTTATAGTAATAGTATTGAATGGTTGGAGTTAGATATCATTAATAATTAATATACATTTACGAATAATATGCGTTTTAGCTATTATATTTTTTAGTTATTCGCTGAGTGATTTTCTTATTACTTTACACGGGTTGTTCATGAGGAATTTGGTATTCTTGAAGGTTTAATGACAACTGTTCATGCAACTACAGGTTTGTTTTTCACTTTATTTGTTTCTATAATAGGAGAATAGTTTACAAGTTGGTTACTTGACTCTTGTTTCTAATGTTCAGCAACACAGAAGACTATTGATGGCCCATCGATGAAGGATTGGAGAGGAGGCCGTGGAGCTGGACAAAATATCATTCCTAGTTCTACTGGTGCTGCAAAGGTATTGAAATCTAAATTCATAGGGAAATCTAAAAACAATGCTGGTTTTAATGTGGTTTGATTCTTATTCTTATTATTATGTTTATTATTTTATTTTTTGGAACTATAGGCTGTTGGAAAGGTTCAACAATCACGAATCATCTTTTGTTTTGCATACTCTGATATTTTGGTCTCCTATCACCACAGAAAACATGTTTAGACAACTTATCTTACTTGGGATTAGAATGGAATCAAATTATTTCCATGTTATTTTTTTGGCATGTTTTGAATTGAGCCAAGAATTGCTAGTAGCCCTAGTTGGAAAGGAAAAGAATAAAAATGAAAGATGCTTGTTTCTTGTTCCAATGTATATAATCTATATGATAAAATGTATTTGATATAGATTGAAAAATTATGGACAATCTTATTGATATAACCCATGCTGTGACTATGAGGACCACATCACTTGTTGTTTTGCTTATCTTTCTACTTTCTCATGCAGATGTGACAAGTGAAGTAGAAAAGGATACTTAATTTTGAAGGCTTTGTGTTCGGCAGCTGTAGAATATTTTGTGTTGAAAGTCGTAACTTTTTACTATGTTGAATATTTAAGACTCCTTGAATACTTAACGAACATTTTGTTGTTGATGACAGTGTTGAATGTTTTAAAATAATTTGTGGATTGTTGATGCAATGTTGAATGTTTTTACTTTTTGTTATTTGAAAATTAAGTTCATTTGATGATGCTATTATATATTAGAAAGCTAATTTTAATTATATAAAAAAATTAAAGTATAATATAATAAATTAGTGTTTTAATACAAAAATTGTGTTATAATATCTATTACAATAACACTTTTTATGCAAAGAATTGTGTTATGCAAACTTCATTATATAACACAAATAATGTGTTATACTAAAGTGTAGTATAACACAAAAAATGTGTTATACTAAAGTGTAGTATAACACAAATTTATAAGTATTGAAATGTATTATATAATTGACTATAAATAACATAATTAAACACTTATCTATTTATTAAAATAACACAGAAATTGTGTTATCGTTGACAGTATAATAAAACATCTGTATAACAATGATAAAGTGTTATGTAAAGTACCCTGACCTACGATAACATAGTCGGTCTTAACACATCAAAAAGTGTTATGGTATGTTTTGATAACACATTTTCGGTGTTATTAAAAGCATTTTTTCTAGTAGTGGGTGCTGATCATTTTTGTGGTTTTGTAACATTGGTGATTGATTTATTTGTTGGAATTGTTTACTATTGTGTTGAAAGTTATTAGGTATTATTTTTTATGTTGGATTTTTTCTTATTTATTTGTCTAGAAACATGTTGGGTGCATATTATGTGAGGTGAAAAAAAAAAAGAAATTGGAAAGGTTGATGCATGAGGTGTTAAACTTATTAAAGAAGGATGAGTAAAAACAATAACAATCATATTCTACAACATCGATCACAATATATACATTCTCATAGAATATTGAGGCATGTCTTTAATGGAATTTGAGTTAGAAAATTACCTCCAACATCATCGTTAATGGGGCGATTAATGGCTGCGTAGTACCTGCCAAGAGAAGCCGAAAATAACAAGAGGAGCAAGGGGTGTCTATGAACACTACTCTCTTGAATTTCTCTCTAAACCATACACACCACACCAACATATGCTAGGGTGTATCTTTCTTTTGTATGAACATAAATGGGCCTAGTGGGCCTTGATACATAAAGAGAGGGAGAGTTAGATGGCTTGGCCCAATGGGTTGGCCGAAAGACTTTGAGAGTGTGTCCATGGGCCTCGAGCATGTTAGTATGTAACGTCCATGCCATTATGGCACGATCATAATACCATGCATATAAATATACAGTTATCGTAATATGATAATGACCCTGAGTAAACAACGCTTAATTATGTCAGTCTAAATAAAGTATTCTAACATTCTCCTACTTAGACTTCATAATTACACAAACAAGTGCTCACTAAACAATAGTGTCTACATGCAAGAATCTCAATGAACACAAAAGATTAAAAATTAGTAATGCATCATATTACATCGATAGGATATTAATATAACACATAACTAGATGTTGGAGATTCGTAAAGCATGGCGATAACTTTCAACGTGGATCCACTCGAAACACGATAGTGAGACTAAGCCATAAGCTCGCATCAACAAATGTGCATACACAATATCAAAGAGTGATCCAAAGAATGCATATATTCAACAACAAATAACAATCATTAACATGTTCATCATTAGATAAAAAGTAACTCACATTGACAAAATACATCTCAAGTACCGAACAGTCCAATTAAGAAATGTCTTGTTAGTACACATGTTTAGGTAAGTCTTGTTAGTGTATTCATTGACATGTAATATATAAGTGCGTGACATTTATCACATACGTTCAGTAAATTCATAATAGAGTCAGCAACTCTTAATCCTGAAATGAAATATCGCAGTTACACTATATAATCAATGTCCTCATAACACGTCACTCACTCTACCTCTACGAATGAGGATGTTGTAAGTGTCCATACAATACCTGATCACAAAATAAGTTCTCTCACCAATATACATCTATGTATGATAGAGGAATTTGTAGGTGTTCATCTGATTTGACACTTCATCACAAAATAGCTCCTCCTACCATCATGAATGCGTACTAATGGACTTTATCATCCATGAAACTTGTCTAATCGGTATCACAAAAGAAAAACCAATTATTGTATGTCAATACATCCTTGGTACCATAAGGACGGTAACTCAAGTACGAATCCAGCACCCCTGCAACAAAATATCAAAAGGGGTGCGTGTACTTGAGTAAACACGAGGCTGTCTTTAATAAGCATATATAGGATAATCTCAAATTTGATCTCTCATCATCATCAATACACATGGACTTTAGGCCTTTTATAATGCAACACATTTAGAATATTCCAGGATTTTCAATGAAATCGAAGCATTAATCTCAACAAAATGTTAGTCAACGGAAACTATGAGACAATTCAGCCTACCGTTGATATCATCATGAAGAATCTAAATACTTAGATCATGAGAGGTTTCTCAAGGATTCTTCATTTGGTAGAGATTATATAATAAGGATTTATTTGTCTCTTGAATAGATCAGTATCATTACTCTCACTGATCTATCACATAATAATGTTAATGTTTCGAATTTACCATGTTGAGAATTTAATAGTCACTATCTTGATGCATTTCCATCAAGATAGTGACTATTAAATTGAGTCAGTCACCATCTCAAGGCTTAATTGAGTCATGTGATATTCTTAAATAAGAATTTAGTTCTTACATCCTCGAGCATTGATTTCCAAGTCATCCTTAAATAATAGTGCAAAATGAACAAGTCTCTTCAATTAGAATAGTAACTAGCCATGGGCTTTAATTCACCTTCATTTGATTATTAAATAGTATGTTCTTAACATGAACTTCAATCAGAATAAAAATCTCAATTACCATGTAATTAAGCCTAAATTTTCATGCTTGAACATTGCTTGGAAATCGTGATATTATTATATTATCTGACCAATAAAGCATTAAGAACTACTAATGATTCTCGATTAACAATTTAGAGGTGTATGACATCAACCTTATTTCATGCTTAGAATTGCAATTCTGTAAAACTATTTTGATCATTTATATGAAGCTTCTTATCATATTCTGGTTAAGGGTCAACAATAATAATAGCGGAAGCTAAAATAAATAACAATTATAGAATGTTTTGAACCCTCACTAACACCAGCATAAAACTCCAACTTAGACAACTTTATTTAATTGTTATCAATGGTGGCTAGAAGAGACAAATGTATAAAACTTAACACTCTTGAAAGCAATCTTTGAAGTAATCACTTTCTCTTACACTATTAAACTTTGAGATTTCCAAACACAAGGTCCTATGTTGCCTCATAATTCTAAAACACCCAAAAAATTCATAAAAATGAAACCATATTCAATCATAACCTATATGAGGCTATTAGGAATGAATGACTTAATCTAAATCCCTTTTGAGAGCTTGACCCATATTTTCTCTTCAATACACCTAACATGGTTGTGAATATGGAATTATGTTTATGATTATATTGGTCCATACAAAATTCCAATGTCTCTCCCACTTGGACCAATATAATTAACAAACACCATACTAATCTCCGCTATCCAATAGGCAGTCATATAAAACATGTATAACATCATACCAATAGGATACATATATTACACATTGTGACATCCCTAAGGTAGGGTATGTCTGCTACATACTCGTAATTCCAGGGTTTACGAGTATGTTAGGCACTTGACCAAATGAATTAAATAAATTGATACTAAGAAATACATAAAAACTTAAAACTTTTATATAAACTTATTAATAGAAATTATTACACGTATGAATACTTTAAGTTTAAATGTAGCAATATAAAAAACCCTAAACCACTATTGTATTACTACTGAGTCCGTGCTCCACAAGTTGCTTAACATCTAAAGCCACACCTGGAAAAATGTTGGAAAATAACATAATGAGCTGACGCTCAGTATGTAAATCTCACGCATACACATACACATGAATGTCGTGAGTTTGAAATGCACATATACTAATATGCTGACTTATATACTTATGCATTTCATTTATTGCTCATGCACTTTCAAACTTTACTTTCGTGCTTTTTTTTTTTTTTTTTTTTACTTTCAGATTGTTATGGGTCCGTTATCTTATGTGCACACTGTTTGATTTAGCCAATGCCTACAGGGCTTGTTACACATATAATATAAAATCCCATGGGTTCTCCTCTGGCTAGCCATCATCTCAGCTGGTCTCATCGTATCACTCATTTCATAGTTGCCATAGCTGCCATACTTATTACACATATAAATGGAGGAGAAAGACGAGAACATTGCAAACATATATGAATGGTCAACTCTGACCTAGCCCACACTAGTGCGCAGCCACTATAAGTCTTATAGACCTCCGACTTCTTTTCTGGACTTACTTAATTGCTTCATTGAAACAGTGGCACCATTTTTAAACATCTTATTATCACTTTGCTTAAGCCTTGTTTTCATTAAAATGTTCAACTTCACATAAGACTTTTCAAGGCATTTCACAACTTTTCTCATTTTCATATGCATGGTCTTATATCACATAATAATGTATCACATAACTGTACATGTCATGCATACATGCTGATGGTGAAATGTCAATGTTCATGTTCATGATTCATGTGTGATGGTATTCAATCAAGGCATTGTATCACATCTCATATAACTCAAACCATCTTTAGTCATAATACATGAAGCTTTGGGTTGGTGGCGTTGTTACACCTTAACGTAGAGCTATGGCTCAGGTCTAAGGTTTTCCAGCCTAAAAACTTAAAGGCTTCATATATCATAACATATAAAAAAATCATGAACATAGAAGGTAATCCATGTATTCATCAACATGAGAACACATACTTGCACATAACTCAGATCAAACTTAACCAATTACGACAACTTTCACATATCACGAAATTCATCTATTATATATCATATAATCCATTATGATATACATACCACACATAACTCATATAACCATTCATCACATACTCATCATATGCATCTTCATCCCATACTTAACACAACTGACATACACAATCAATGTAGTCATGAATATCACATTTAAGCACAAAATGTGAAATTTACTTACCTTAGGTCCTTAGCTTATTTTAAAACTGCTCACCAAGAGTTAATCAATCTAATCCATACATATCTTATTCAAGGTACATCATTTATTAAATTCTATCAAAATCGTAAATATACACTATTGATGGTGTATATTAACAATACTAGAAACCACATAAATGATAATAATAATAATTATTATCATCATAATGCTAATACTCTTCATGCATCATAATCATCTTTACAAAACATTGTTTTAAACCTTGCTCATAATATAATGTACTTTTATGATACATTAATAATAATAATAATTTTCTTCAATAAATAAACTTATTTCAATATTAATAACAAAATACCTCAATAACAATATGTATGTGAATGTATATATTCAAATAGTCATTTTATAAAAGAAATCATATTTGTAACATAAAATTGTAATAATCGATATAATGATAATAATATAAATAGAAATATTTATATTATTATTAATTAGTCATAATATCAATCCCAGTGATATAATAAATATACGTTCTCCAAAATTCACAGGTCTTACAAATATCAATAACTGTAAGGAACTAATATTTGATATTATTTTAATATTCAAATATTTACGAAAATATTAATATACAATAATAATTGTTAAATAATATGTTTACTATAAATCACACTTTTCATATATATATATATATATACATGAAACTATATTCTTGATTTACTTAACAAAATAATAACAATAATAATTAAAATTAAAATTAATAATCATAATAATTTCCATATTAATAGAAAATAAATTAAATATGTCTTTTTAAAATTTATTAATTGTCTATTATTTTCTATAAAATTGGGCAGCACAACGGCTATAAAATGGACAAACCCAAAATCAAAACCTGTATAAAAAAATACATATAATCTCAGACAGCCAGTATAATTATAGAAAATATTCAGTACATCAAGAATATATAAATATATACTATAAATACACATAATAACAATTATTCTAATTATTCACAGTATAGGTCAAAGAAATTATACCACAATGATCAGGTTTCACAACAAGCCAAACGATGATTTTTTGAAACTCAAAACGAACTTCGGAACCTCGAAACTAATTTTTGACCGTCAGTCTACAATGGATTGCGGTGGCTCGTGGTGGCCCACCACCCAACTATGGTAGATGTGGGAACAAGTTATTGGGTTTTGAAGCCTACAACATGAGGAACATGATGGTGGTGAAGGATCGGCACACGGATGCCTGAGGTGGCCGAATCGCAACTTTGAAGTCACGCGGCGGCCGAACCTAAATCGATTGGTTGAGGTGATTAATCGGCGAATGAGCTCTAGATTCTCGCGTGTTCGATAGTTCGGAGGCCTTTGAATCCAACGGTCTGGTGCTTTGCTATATGTGGCAGCCAGAAAGTGGTCGTTTGTCGTCGGCAACAGTAGCACACAAAGAGGAAAAAGAAAGAGAAAGAAAGAGGAAGAGAAGAAGAGAGAAAGAAAATATTTTTTTTTTAGGAGAGAGAGAGAGAGAGGCTAAATAAGGCTGAAGCCTTTCTTTTATTTTTGAAATTACATTTGGACCCCAAAAAATTAAAATTCTTTTCAAATAAGCCATTTAACAAAACTTTCTTAATTCTATAAAAATCCCCAATTAAAGTTATATGACATTTGGGTCCAATACTTGACTACTCAAGTTTCTCTCTCTCTTTAATCTCGCTAATAACATAAAATCATATTTTAAACACTATTGTTCCATTACTATTTCTTAAATTTGTAAACTTGTACATTTTATGTATTCAAACTCTGATTTATAATAAAAAATGTATTATGAAAATGTTGGGTGTTACACACATGATTTGACCCAGGAGATATTCAAATATAATAACAACCATTAAAACAACATGCATGTAGTACAACAATTGAGACTATATATATCTCGTTTTGTATTTGTCACTTCGTCAAACAATACATATAAGAAGTGATTGCATATCATTTTGCATGTTTGGATTAATCGCTTTAGGTGTTTTCTATTTTGAAGCTTTCTAAGACACAAAAGCCTTTTTAAACCTTAATGAGTCAAAACTTTGAGAAGACTGTGCCCAAGATAGCCATGCTAGAGAGATCTCATCAAAAAGTAATAATCATATTTTGTATCTCTCTCAAAACTTATACATGGTATTATAGACCAATCTTTATGGACAAACGAGTTGCAAATCTATTATCACTAACTTTGACAACCATTTGTGGTCATCTAATATTGAACATGTGTACTAACCTTGAATAAGTCAATGCCTAATGCTCTCTAATCTTTTCCACATTTCCTCCAAAGTTGTGACTAAAACGACAATGTCACTATCTGGAAACTTTCTATCCCTTTAGACTTTAATAAATCAATATATCCCAAAGGGCATAGCTTAACTATCCTCAAAAGTCAGTAGCAGCAATGATATGATATTGAGTACACATGCATTATCTCATTGAATACAAATTCATCGTGTTTACAGACATCCACAATTAACACAATTGTTATCTCAAAAATAGATAATGACCATCACACATCTATTGTCATATTCATCTTTGTCCACTTATGATCTATGTCATATCTTGAGCCTCAATTATAAGGAAGATCATAACAAATGATTCAATAGTTCCACCAAAACTATTTCAAAGCATAAAACCAAAATACTAGTCTTATGAACTCATCATTATTGTAAAATATAGGAATTTCACTTCAAATTCCTCGGGAACTGCCTAAGTAATCTCATCTTCATAAAATCAATCATAGTAGGATCGATCAACACATATACACCTCACTATAGTCAATTGACAGTCATCTCAATACTCCCACTGATTAAGGAGTAACTTGACATCTTTTAAAAAATCAACTATGACATCAAGGTTAATCAATTCTAAGGCCTAGTCCATTTTTCTAATGAGAGATCAATATGTCAAAAACATATGAATTATTGTCCTGTCCGATAATCAAAATGGTAGAGAATATAAGATTTCTTGAAGCTAAAAGAAATATCCAAGAGCAATAGCAATAAGCGTGTAAGAACAAAGATTATGCTATGTGCTCGTTTCCTTAGCTCTCTTAATGATCTATCAATAGAAACGATCATATCATGCTAGAGTCATTCTAACAAACCATATGACTCCTACGCAGGTAAAGACAACCACACCAAAAGGTCAAGTGTCACAACCAATTGCATCAATCTACTACCGACATGATAGAAAAATTGTGCAATTTTTGACATCTAACTATTTCTTTCACCATCTAAGCATCCTACCCAACAATAAAATCATCGACAAGATGAATAACTTGTTTGTATGGATCTTAGTATTTTGTGATTGACACGATAGAAAATAATAATAATAAATCACAATGTTCAATAATTGACATGTGAAAGCTTACGATAGGTAAGCATAACACATTCAATGTATAGTTTTAATCTCATAATCATCAAATGAGGTCAAATACGCATATTATCAATCTAACAAAGTTTATTACCAAAATAACTTTAATGCATTTAGTAATAATCAACATAATTAATGCTTCAACAACAATCAATAATTTGTCACAAATTATCCATACTATATGCCCAAAAAATAATGATTCACAAAATCACAAATGACACATATAACAAAATTATGGAAAATAAATCAAGATTGACCTTGTATGAGATTAAAATAATCAATAAGATTCCAAAATTTGCTAGCTTAGACTCACGATAGGTGAGTACATAAGCATCCAAATTTGTTACAACCTCACAATTTTCAATATCTACGAAAATGAAATATTATTTTTACAAAAGTTATATTATTAAAATTATGAATATTTCATATACACAAGTAGAAATTTAATTAATAATTGTGAGAACATGCATGCTTGTAAGATTATGAAAATAATTATGTGAATCATTAAAAAAAAAATTAAAATTAAACTTTGGACCATAGTATATTCACATGATTGATCATAAACAAACATATTATAGGCCATGCATTTAATAAAATATTGTGATAACAATGCCAAAATTGAGAAATTAATTTTGGAGTAAAAAATTAGTCCCAAAAAATTTGAAATAATAATAATAACCCCAAAAATGGAATAAAACGACATGTAGTTTGGAAGGAAATGACATGTAGTTTGGGAGAAAATGACATGTAGTTTTGGGAGGAAACGACATGTAGTTTTACAGAAAACGCCATGTAGCTTTGAAGAAAACGACATGTCGTTTGATAGAAACCGACATGTAGTTTGGGAGAAAATGACATGTAGTTTGATGAAAACGACATGCAGTTTTGGTATAAACGACCTGTCGTTTTGTCACTAGGAAAATGACATTTTACACAAAAACGACACGTTGTTTTCTCAGGTCACCCTAACCTTTAAACGGGTCAACCCGACTTGTTTCGGACCCGGAAGTCGCACTAGTCGAGTTTTGACCCCCTAGAACTCCATTTTTGTCGTCGTTTTGCTCCAAATTTCATTTTCTATTGAACCATAACAATTATTAGGCTAAAGCAAGCTTAAAAAACCATATCATCTCAAACCCATTTTGAACTCAAAAAAGTTTGAAAAAACACATTGAAATGGCCAAATATGTGTCCAATAATCATAAAAAATATCACCCACAAGTCACATTCATAATGTACAAACTCAGTGTAACATTTATTTGAAATAAGACTATGCATTTCAAAATTTGGATTGATAGAATCAACAAAAAACCCAAAAATCCAAAAAATAATCAAAATATTAAAAAAAAAAAACTGTTTTGACAACCCCAAATTCTTATGAGTTGGCTTGATACCAATTGTTAAACTTATTAAAGAATGATGATTAGAAAACAATAACAATAATATTCTACAACATCAATCACAATATATACATCCTCATATAATATTGAAGCATGTCTTTAATGGAATTTGAGTTAGAAAATTACCTCCAACATCATCGTTCAAGGGGCGATTAATGGCTGCGTACTACCTGTGAAGAGAAGCCAAAAATAACAAGAGGAGCAAAGGGTGTCTATGAACAGTACTCTCTTGAATTTCTCTCTAAACCATACACACCACACCAAAATATGCTAGGGTGTATCTCTCTTTTGTATGAACATAAATGGGCCTAGTGGACCTTGATACATAAAGAGAGGGAGAGTTAGATGTCTTGGCCCAATGGGCTGGCCGAAAGATGTTGAGAGTGTGTCTATAGGGCCCAAGCATGTTAGTATGTTATGTCCATCCCATTATGGCCCGGTCATAATACCATGCATATAAATATACAGCTATCGTAATATGACAATGACATTGAGAAAGCAACGCTTAATTATGTCAATCTAGATAAAGTATTCTAACATGAAGGTTTCGACCAAGCATGTGTGGTGATTTTATTATTATTTTCTATGTTGCTATATTTATGTCATTTATTAGTTAGATAAATTGGATAAAGGCATGTTGGGTCATTGTGGCTTTAAAAAAAAAAAGAGGTGATAAGTGTGGATAGTATGTGTAATGACCCAACTACTCTAGACTTTTGGACCATTAACAAAAACTATACATACTAATCCTTAATAAAACTTACAAGTGAAAATACCATAACTTTATTAAGAAACTTGTAAAAAGATAAGAGTTAAACTTACATAAAATTTAGGTTAGGATATGGGATCCCATTGTTTTAAAAACAGAACAAAACATAATTTAAAATAAAAAAGGGATTACATAACAAGTGCGGAAAAATACATGTAAAACCATAAAAACAAGACTACATCCTCAAATTGAACGCTCGGCTCTTGAATCCATTCCGCCTCAATGCACATTCTCCAAGCTACCAAGAACCTTTCCCGCCACTAAGTTCTATTTTCCTGCACATATAAACAAAAAGGAATGAGCCTAATGCCCAGCAAGGAAAATCTAACACATAGTTCATATACATAAATTTCATAAGAAACATAACACTTATATCATACACATACTATAATGGTCATTATCACTTGGGGTCCCATAGACTAAACAAGTCATATGCCCATTAGATTAGTGGGGTCCTACTAGCTAAGCAGGTCATATGCCCATAATCCATTTGGGGCTTGTTAGTCATATTGGTCATATGCCCAAGCCTACATACATACATAACATAACACATTTCATAACATAAAAACATAAGATAACATATAACACATATAACATATGAATTCTATCCTATTTTCCTTACCAAAAAATTACTGGGATAAGAGGACAGAGTTGGGACTTTGGAACACTCCTAAGAACCATTTGAAAAAGAGTGAGTATAGTGAAGAAGAGAAATGAAAGGAATGGAAGGACTAAACCATTGAGAAAATACTTACCAAAAACTTATGTGCAAGTTCTTAGATTTCCTAACCAAAATAAAGATTAAGGTTAGAAGGCTGAGTAGAAGACTATGAGAAAGAAAATAATATAATACCAATGAACTAGAGTGTGGAAATACCTTGAAGACTTGTAAGACCAATCTAAACCTCGAACCGAAATACTATAAAACCTTACTTCCCCAAGTGTTTGATAAGCTTATGATGATCAAGCTTATGATTCCCAACCCAAGTGTTTACACTCTCACACTCACCTAGCAACTTGCAGCCTCTGAACTTAGAGCAAAAGAGGAATAATGGCTGGTAACTAGGTCCTATTTATAGAGTTTAGGAATGAAAGGATCTTAATTTAACTTGAATAAAAATAATGGCTTTTTAAGTGAAAATAATTTGAATTGTTGGTCAGCAGAGGCTGAAGACTCGTTCAGAAACGTGCTGAAATTATCAAGAGGTTGAAGGTTTGAATGGGAAATGATTTTGAAAACATTCAAAATATGCTGAAGGAGGCGATATATCGCCCCCTATAGGCGATATATCGCCTGGACCATTATGCCCGAGGCAAACGTGCATCGTTTCGTGTTTTCCGTATCTACGTGCTGCGATATATCGCCCCCTATAGCTGCGATATATCGGCATACGCTGATTATTTAAATACGAAATTACACATTTTTAGCTTAATTTGAATTGAGTAAACAGCCTTGACTAAGCCCTTAAACATTTTCAAAGCTGCTGACTGACCTTAGAGTATTCAAATTTTAACTTAATAAATTAAATCCTCAAAATACTTAATCATTAATAACCCATACATAACATGTGCTAAAATCCCATTGGTTCTTATCTAAATCTTATAGTATAATAAATATTATCCTCAATATCAGTCATATTAATCAAACCTTAGGTTAAAATTAATATTCTTAAACTATAGGTTAAACTTAGAAAATCTACAAGTACTACTATGAGTGTCCAAATAAATCTCGGTTTGAACCAAAAATCCACAGTCATAAAGATAATACTATAATTACTATAATACTACTATCTAACTAGCTAAGTAAAGTTCTTGGACTCTACAGTATGCTTTTTTATGGTGTTATTTCTCTTATTGAATTGAATAAAGAAGTATGATGAGGTGATTTCTAAATTTTGGTTGTTGGACTCTATGTGTATTTTGACAATAGCATGTCTTAGGTCGAGGTTTACTTGCTTTATTTTTGAATAAAAGAAATCTTGAAATAATGTTATAATAATAGCATGTTAGAGTTTCTTGCATTTTTTTTCACTTGCCCATAAATATAGGCATGGTTGTTGGAGGTATAATATTGCATGAGAGTATCATGATTTAATTGTCTATGTGGTGATAGGGATTTTCTTAGAATAACAATATGATAATAGTTACATGCTAGGGTTTGTGATTTAATTGACATGTATGGTTATTGTGTAAATTTTGTGAAGCATGCTGAAAAAGATGGATTCTTGATTTGTTAAACATGCTGATTTTGATGTTTAAAAGATTTAGAATGTGATGAAGATAATGATTTTGCATGCTTAAATGATTTTGCAAGCGCTATAATGTTTTTAAGAAATTGAAGGGAATATTAACATGCATTAAAAATGGTGTTTTTACTCAAATAAATACCTTCAGATTTTTTTTTTTATATTTTAGAGAAATTATGGGATTTTAATTTCAAGATGGTGGTTTTTTTTTAAGAGTTTATTTTGTTGCTGGAATTTTTGGTAAAATATCAGAAAGTCTTTTAATTGAAAGAAAATTTGTGGGTTTGTGATATAATATAACACCTAAACTATGTAAATATTTAAAATGGTATTTTTAATGTAACCATGAGTGTTCATTTTAATATATATGTTTTTCTTCATTTTAATTAAGAAAAATGTTGAGGTAAATTCACTTGTGATTTTTAAATATAGTAAATGGTGGCAGAAATTTTAGTTTAATAAATTAAAATTAATTATTTGATTATCACATATGAATTTATACTACACAAAATTTAGTCTTAAAATAATACAAACAAAATATATTTTTCTCACACCTAAAAATTTTATTTTCTCACATCAATTTTTGTAATTTTATTAGTTTAGATAAAATTGTGATTTTCTAAGGAAACATGATAATTATAAGTATTTTAAATAATGTCAAGCCTTAATTATTTCTATGTAATTTAAAATAATAAACGGACTTATTATTTTTTTAATGGCTAAATAAATTATTTTTATGAAATAAAAATAATGTTTTAGAGGTTTAATCAACTTAGTGATTCTAAAGAGATAAATAATGGTCAGGAAAGTATGCTGCTAAATTTTTGTTTGAAAACGATAGTGTAGAGTCCAAGAACTTTACTTAGCTAAGATAGATAATAGTATGATAGTATTTATAGCATTATCTTTGTAACTGTGGATTTTTGGTTCAGACCGGGAATTATTTGGACACTCATAGTAGTACTTATATATTTTCTAAGTTTAATCTATAGTTTAAGAATATTAAGTATAACCTAAGGTTTGATTAAAGTGACTGATATTAAGGATTATATTTATTATATTATAAGGTTTAGACATCAACCAATAGGATTTTGAGCACATGTTATGAATGGTAATTAAGAATTAAGTATTTTTGAGGATTAAATTAAATAAGGGTAAAGTTTGAATGATATAGGGTCAGTCAGCAGCTTTGAATACGTTGAAGGCTTAGTCAAGGCTGTTTACTCCATTCAAACTTAGCTAAAAATGTGTAATTTCGTGTTTAAATATTCAGCGTGTGCCGATATATTGCAGCTATAGGGGGCGATATATCGCAGAACGTAGATACGGAAAACACGAGATGATGCACGGTCGCCTCGAGCATACTGGCCCAGGCGATATATCGCCTACAGGGGGCAATATATTGCCTCCTTCAGCATAAATTCAAACTCTTTTGAATTCATTTCCTTTCAGCCATTCAAACTCCTTCAATAGTCCAGCATCTTTTGAACGAGTCTTCAGCCTCTGCTGAACGATTATTCAAATGATTTTCACCTAAAAAGCCATTATTTTTATTCAAGTAAAATCAAGATACTTTCATTCCCAAACTCTATAAATAGGACCTAGTACCCAGCCATTATTCACCTTTTGCTCTAAGTTCAGAAGCTACTAGTGTTAAGTGAGTGTGAGAGTATAAACACCTGGTTTGGGAAAAACATAAGCTTAAACATCATAAGCTTATCAAACACTTTGGGAAGTGAGGTTCTATAGTATTTCGGTTGAGGTGTAGATTGGTCTTTCAAGTGTTTGAGGTAACCAAAACTCTAGTTCATTTCTGTATTATGTTATTTTCTTTCTCATAGTCTTCTACTCAATTTCTAACCTTAATCTTCATTTTGGTTAGGGAATCTAAGTTCTTGAGCACATAAGTTTCGGTAAGCATGATTCTCAAAGGGTTTAGTCTTCCCATTTTCCTTTTCATCTCTTTTCTTCTTTCAACTCACTCTTGTTCATTATGGTTATTAGGAGTGTTCCAAAAGTCCCAACTCAGTCCACATATCCCGGTAACTTTGGTAAGGAAAATAGGCTAGAATCTATATGTTTATGTTTATGTTATCTTATGTGTTATGTTATGATATGTTATGAATATGTTATGAATGTGTATGTTTGTAGGCTTGGGCTTATGCCCTTTTTGACTAACAAGACCCCAAAAAGATTGTGGGCATATGCCTATTTAGCTGGTAGGACCCCACTAATCTCATGGGCATAAGCTTGTTTAGTCTATGGGACCCCAAGTAATAATGGCCATTATAATAAGTGTATTATGTGTTATGATATTTCTTTACGTTATTATGAAATTGATGTGTATGACTATGTGTTAGATTTTTTTCCTTGCTGGGCATTAGGCTCATTCCTTTCTGTTTATGTGCAGGAAATAAGCTTTAGAGGCGGAAAGATTCGTGACGCTTAGAGGATGTGTATCGATGGTGAATGGAGTCAAGGGGCCGAGCGTTATTCGATTCGAGGATGTAGTCTCATTTTATCTTTTTATGGTTTTATATGTATTTTCCGCATTTCTTATGTAATTCTTTTCATTTAAATCATGTTTTGTTTTTAAAGACAATGGGATCCCATATCCTTCTTAGTATTCTATTTATTTGTAAGTAACTCTTATTTTACAAGTTACTCAATAAAATTATGGTATTTTCGCAAAAATGTAAGTTTATGTATAGTTTCGTTAATGGTCCAAATAGTCTAGATTAGTGGGTCATTACAGATAGAAATAAGCGCATATGAATTATCATTTTTAACGTTACTTTTTAACAACATTCCCATGTATGAATGTCACATGCAAATGCACTTTTACGTTAAAAAATATGTCTAATATTCAACCATATGATTTTTACTTGAAAACCATGCATGTAAAATAGGTATAATTTGCATTATTCATTTGATGATTTTATATCTAAATATGCATGTTTGGAAAATATGTGTAGTTTTCACCATGTGTGCATGGCCCATGCACACATGGAGCATATGAGTTGGGCACAAGAATGTCTTATGTGATGCTAAAGAATGCTATTTGATTATGGTTATAGGATCGTTGTGAAGTTTGTCAATTTTTACTTTGCTTGGACCTGAGTTAACGAAGTTAGATAGAATTCTATTTGTTTATGATATGATCGGCAAGATTGGCTTGTACGAATATAAATGTTATATATATGATAATGTACCATGTATGAAATGCTATTCCAATACGATATGATGATTATAGAAATCCATGTAGTTTTCCTTGGCTTTGAGATGACTGGATTGCAGGTATTTCTGTATGTTGTATGATATGTAATGGTTGTTAGAGTGTTGAACGCAACACAACAAAAGGGTTACTAAGGATATGAAGACATAACCCGAGTTACTAAGGATATAAAGACGTAACTCATAGGGCGAACGCGCCAATGTTATTCAAGGACCAGAGTTCCTGTTTACCTCAAGATGTGACATGGATAAGATAGGGGCCATGTTCACAAAGATATGATGATTATGTTATGATAATTATGTTTATGATGATGATGGTTATGATAATGATGTTTATGATGTATAACGATGTATGTATTTGAATATGATTTATTGTGTTTGCTTGTGTATTGTTTACACTTCCTTACTGGGCTTTTAGCTTACCCCCTTACTTTCCCTTCTAGGTAGCAAATGGGATTTCTCCTTGGCACGCTTGGTGATGTGGGGAGTTCCAACGTCAAGGTGTGTATGGCATTGGGGTACCCTATGGGCGAGAAAACGATCAACTCAATGCCAATTTCTGAAGAATAATGTTATGTTTATTTTTTGACTTTTCAGAACTTATCAGTGGGACTTGAACTTTATTTAATTTTTAAAACGTTGCACGAAACTATTATTTTTATCTTTAAACTATTGGGCCCAACTTGCATGTTTTAGCAAGGCCCCATTTAGATTTTTCAAATAATAAGTGGCTTTCTTCTATAAGCTTATGAGTATGCAAATGTTTTACAAAGTATTAGATTAGGGTGTTTTACAATGTGTTTATCATGGGTTAGTTGAATATTCGTACTTTGTTTGATGGTTGAATTGAATGGGATAAGCTTGAACGAATACCATTATTGCTATATGTGTCTGTTGATTCCTTTGGTTCTCTTGCTGAGCCTTGGCTCACGGGTGCTACATGGTGCAGGTAAGGGTAAAGGGATGTTGGACCAGCCATGAGTTGGAGAGCTCTGGGTGCAAGGTGTACATTTCTTGCTGCTCGTTTGCCACGGTTGAGGAAAAGTACAGGGACAGAGCCTTAAAATTTTTATTTTGCAATTATAGTGGCTTTTGGTTGTATAAAACTTTTGAGAGTTGTAAATTATCACTTATACCCTGTTTTTGGGATCCTGTGTATTAAACATCAGTTTTAGTGAACACTAATTTTTTATGTTCAAAATATTTTAACCCTAACCTGATGATTCACCTTAGGATCACATTTTTATCCAAATGAATTGATTAGCGAGTCTTACACTATTTCAAATACACAGTGTAACGGTCTTGGTTATCCAGGGTGTTACAACTTGGTATCAGAGTAGTTTAGGTTTAAGGGTTCTTGAAGATTGGCTGGGCATGTACACTTGCCGCTAAAGATAAGCTCGACTGACAGTTTGGTAACTGTATATATGTGATTATATGCCTAAATATCTTAATGAAATATAAATGATTTATTGCATGATATATAGGGAGCATGAGATACTGATAGAGTTTGGCTCTTGACTGTTGTGTGGTTTTGATGGGGCATGCTTATTAGCATTACTGTTGCTTGTGAATGAATAATTGAATGCTTGTTTGCATCTTGATTGCATGTGGATGGTTGAGTTTCAATGGTGGATTATGGAAAGACTATTAACCTGTCATCATTCCAAGACCGCTGAGTCATTAATCGCAGATAAACTTGGATTGCTATGCGTATGCCCGTATTTGGTGGGAGGTGGCATCACAGACCAGGGATATTTCTACTTTGAGTTGGGATGGATTCAGAGATCTGTTCATCCAGAAGTATTACAATGTTTCCATCAGGCCAGCAAAGGTGAATGAATTCACAAGGCTGGAACAGGGCAGCATGACAGTTACAGAGCATGCCTTGAAGTTTGATAGGATGGCGAAGTTTGCATCAGACTTGGTGCCTACAGATGTGGCTAGACAGGACAAGTTCATTCGGAGGCTTAATGCCATGATAGCTCAGGATGGAGGATTACATTAGTACCTAGGCAGACGACTTATGCTCAAGCTGTTGAGAAGCCTCTTACTACAGAAGAGGTAGAAAATAAGATTTGGAGGGAGAAAGCTGCAAGATGAGATGTTCGCAGGGCAGTGCCTCCATCCACAGGGTTTGGTAGGGGCGGAGGCCCCAGGGATCTGAAGAGGAAGACCCCTGACACTTTGACCACTACTGGTTCTGATATGAGGGGTCGGGATGTTTAGGATGGCCACCAGGGAGGCAGTGAGACATGGAGAAGTTATCCAGAGTGCACGAGATGCAGGAAGCGCCATTTGTGCGAATGTCGGGCTAAGGCTTGCTACTTGTGCGGGGTGGTGGGATACCTCAAGAAGGATTGCTCAACAGCAAAGAAAGAGGATCAGGGAAGGTGGACAGCTTGAATCCAGCTCGAGTGTTCACCTTGACACAGGCCGAGGCCGAGGCTAGTCCCTTAGTAGTGAGAGGTTAGCTTTCTACTGGTGGCTCTTCTTATACTGTATTGATTGACTCTGGTGCTACATATTCGTTTGTTTCTAGTAAGGTAATTGACAGATTGTGTAGACCTAGTGAGTATTATATTGCGGGGTTTGTGACTATACTGCCTATAGGGGAAGTGGTAGTTTCTAAGAGATGGGTTAGAACACTACCAGTAGACCTAATTGAGTTGAGTATGGATGACTTTGATATGATCTTGGGGATGGATTGGCTGGTTAGATATGGGGCTACTATAGATTGTACGAAGAAGATGGTGATTTTTGAGCCTAAAGGTGCGGATCCCTTTGTTTTCATGGGCGTTGTGCATGGACCCCGCATACCCATGATATCAGCATTGAGGGTTAGGGACCTATTGCAGGGAGGTTGTATAGGTCTCAAAGTTAGTGTGGTTGATACCACTAGGGCTATGCCAGCAGGGCCGAGAGAGACCAGATTGGTACGCGAGTTCTAGGATGTGTTCCCTGAAGATTTACCAGGACTGTCGCTACATAGAGAGTTATGTTCGTCATTGAGTTAGCACCAGGTACAGAACCAGTGTCGAGGGCACCGTATAGGATGGCTCCAGCGGAAATGAAAGAAGTAAAGATACAGTTGCAAGAACTTCTTGATTTGGGGTTTATCAGACCTAGTTTCTCGCCATGGGGTGCTCCAGTTTTGTTTGTGAAGAAGAAGGATGGGACTTTAAGAATGTGTATAGACTACAGGGAGTTGAACAAGTTGACCATCACGAATAAGTACCCCTTACCAAGGATTGATGACCTGTTTGATCAGCTGCAGGGAAAGACGGTATTATCGAAGATTGATCTCCAATCTGGTTATCACCAGCTGAGGATCAAGGATGAGGATATACCGAAGATAGCCTCCCGAACGAGGTATGGGCATTATTAGTTCTTGGTCATGTCATTTGGTTTGACGAATGCCCTAGCAGCATTCATGGACTTGATGAACAAGGTGTTCAAGGACATCCTAGACCAGTTGGTGATTATCTTCATCAATGACATCTTGGTTTACTCCAGTTCAGAGGCGGAGCATGAACAAAATCACCGACAGGTCTTGCAGAGACTGAGAGAGCATCAGTTGTATGCCAAGTTTAAGAGGTTCGAGTTCTGGTTACCAGAAGTGACATTCCTTGGACACATTCTTAGTGAAGATGGGATAAAGGTGGATCCAGCTAAGGTAGATGAAGTGAGAGATTGGTCGAGGCCAAGGAATGCCCTAGAGATAAGAGCTTCCTTTGATTAGCGAGGTATTACCGAAGGTTCGTGGAAGGGTTCTAGAAGATTGTTGCACCGGTGACAGAATTGACACGGAAGAATCTGAAGTTTACCTAGTCAGATAAGTGTAAGAATAGCCTCCAAGAACTGAAGCAACGGTTGACTACTGCTCCTATGTTGAGTCTTCCTTCGGAGGGAGGGAAGTTTATGGTATATTGTGACGCATCGAGGTTGGGATTGGGATGCGTGTTGATGCAGAATGAGAAGGTTATTGCTTATGCATCATGACAGCTGAAGGAGTATAAGCAACAGTACCCTACCCATGATCTAGAATTGGCAGCAGTGGTATTCGCACTGAATGTTTGGCGACATTACCTATATGTGGAGAAATGCGAGATATACACCAACCATTAGAGCTTGAAGTATTTCTTCACCCACAAGGACTTAAATATGAGGAGAGGCGTTGGCTAGAGTTGCTGAAGGACTATGATTGTGATATCCTTTACCACCCGGGGAAAACCAATATGGTGGTAGATGCGTTGTGTTGGAGGGGCCCATGACAGTTATTTAGCTTGGTACAGATATCAAATGAGTTGGTAGAGGAGATGGCTAAAGAGAGGATAGAGCTGGTTGTGGGCCGATTGGCCAATATTACCCTACAGTCGACCCTTCTATAGAGGATAAGAGAAGGTTAGTTTGTTGATGTAAAGTTGCAGGAAGTTAGAGGGGATGTCCTAGCTGGGGTGGCTAAGGACTATTCCATTTCAGAGACTGGTTTATTACGGTATAAGGGTCGGATTTGTGTACCGAAAGATGTGAATATTAGGAAAGAGATACTTTATGAATCCCATACTACACCATACTCACTTCATCCAGGCACCATGAAGATGTATCAGGATTTACGAACATTATACTGGTGGCCTGGGATGAAGAAGGATGTAGTGGAGTATGTGGCCAAGTGTTTGACCTGTCAGCATGTGAAGTCTTAGCATCAGTGACCAGCGGGGTTGCTACAGCCTTTGGCTATTCCCAAATGGAAGTGGGAGGACATTACTATGGACTTTTGTTGGAGGTTTACCCAGGAAAGTGGGGTTACATGACTCGGTGTGGATGATAGTAGACAGATACAGTAAATCAACACACTTTCTACCAGTAAAGATGACCTATACTAAGGATTAGTATGCGGAGCTGTATGTGAGGGAGACTATGCATCTCCATGGGGTTCCCAAGTCTATTGTATCAGATCGGGATCCCATATTTATATTCAAGTTTTGGGGTTGTTTGCAAAAGGCTACGACGACTCAGTTGAAGTTCAGTACAACCTTTCATCCTCAGACAGATGGACAGTCTGAGAGGACAATCCAGGTATTCTAAGACATGCTTAGGGCATGTGTGTTGTACTTTGAGGGGTCTTGGAGTAAGTATCTCCCATAGATTGAGTTTTCATAAAACAACAGTTATCAATCAACGATTGGAGTAGTTCCATATGAAATGTTATATGGAAGGAGATGTAGATCGCTCCTTCATTGGGATGAGATGGGCGAGAGGAAGTATTTGGGACCAGAGATGGTTCAGAAGACTAATGAGGCTATCAAGAAGATTCGAGCTTGAATGCTCGCTTCGCAGAGCAGACCGAAAAGCTACGCTGATCCTAAGCGTAGGGATGTGGAGTTCCAAGTAGGGGACCACATGTTTCTGCGAGTCTCACCACTGCAAGGGGTGAGAAGGTTTGGGAAAAAGGCAAGCTAAGCCCTAGATTCATAAGACCTTTAGAGATCCTGGAGAGGATTGGGCTCGTGGCTTACAGATTGGCACTGCCACCATCGCTATCAAGGGTTCACAACGTATTTACATTTCTATGCTTCAGAAGTATGTCTCAGATACGACTCATGTGTTAAGGTATTAGGATTTGGAGTTGCAGAAAAAAAATCATATGAGGAGCGACCGGTTCAGATCCTAGATAGGAAAGACTACGTAATAAGACGATTCCTCTAGTCAAAGTGTTATGGAGGAATAGGAAGGTCGAGGAAGCGACCTGGGAGCTTGAGTTAGCTATATGGGATCAGTATCTCGAATTATTCGGGTAAATTTCGAGGACGAAATTCTCAGTACGAGGGGATAGTTGTAATGACCCAAAATCGCTAATAAGGCTTAGGGCCTTGATTAGTGTGCTGGGAAGGAATAACTGGTTTATGTGTATGTTTAGTTGGTTAAATGCGTGACTACGTAGCATGCGTGGTTAATATGATTATATGGATATATTATATGCATGTTTATGAGTAATAGATATGCATGTGGGCCCTTTATAGCTTATAAGGGCATAATTGTAATTTTGGTCCGTTGAGGGCATAAATGTCATTTTATGTGATTTATGATTGAGACAACATTATTATGTGGATATATTTGCAGCATATGGCTCGAGACGGTTCTAGTGAGCAGATTAGCGAAGTAGTAACATCAGGGTTTAATACCCGGCTCGGGGGAGCCTGAGGGTATTTTAGGAATTTAGATAAATATTTTGGGAGTTATTAGATAATAAATAAGTATTTGGTAATTAATTTGATATAACGGGGTTAATTGGTTAATAGTAGGAACACTTGAGGAATTAGCGGGCACCAGGAGCGAAATGACCATTTTACCCCTAGAGACAATTAGAGAATTAATAAGCTTAGAAGGGCAAAAAGGTCTTTTTAAAGGCTAAGAGATATACTCAGAAGACTTAGGAAAAGAACTAGAAACTCACAGAATTTCCCTCTCTCACCTCCTACACATTTCTCTCTCACTCTCTCTAGAACTTGGGTGAAGCTTAGAGAATTGAAGGGGACCAAGCTAGGAATTAAGCTGGGGATTTGGAGGAAAACCAAGCTGGAATTAGTCAGAGTATTATTGAGGATCTAAGCTGTAATCGAGGTATGGATTTCGTTCTAAGCAAGCTGAATTTTCAGCTGAAACTATGTTGAAAACTAGAGGTTGCACGAGTCTTAGTTTACAAGCTAGAGTAAGAATTGGTTATGAGTTTGGTATAGTGTTTAGATCAAAGGGATGGGAATTCTGGGCTTAAATTCTGATTTAGGTGCTAGTTTGAGATGAAAATTTAGGGTTGGACTCGTGGGCAAATGTTGAGAAAAGATAATTTTTCTATGTTTAGGGGCTTGGGTCGTGGCCCTATTCTTCAGGCGCTGCGAACTGCATGAATTTTTTAGGCTGGGAGCCTCTATTCATTACACACACCGTGACTTGGAGGAGGGAAAGTCGCAGCTTGTGTCTTCCCATCAATAAGGATTGAGCCTCTGTCCAAGGGGCGAGTCGCGACCTTAGATGGGGAATTAAGGGGAAATGGGGTTTAAAGCTTGGGGTGGCCCGGGGACTCGAACCTAAGCGCTCGGGACGATTTCTACATCCCGGTTTAGTAGAAATCGTGGTCCCGCAGGCTAGCTATTGTTTCCTAAGTAATTATTTGGATTTAGAATTTATGATTCCCATTGATTCTATGACTAGGTTTATCGCCAAGGCTCAGGACTGATGATCGTGCACGAGACCGTTCTTAATTCTTCGCTCAGGATTCGAGGTAAGAAAACTGAACCCCTATAGTGTCCCAGAATTTTTACTTAGCTAGATAGTAGTAGTAGTTAGTATAGTTTGTAGTATGTTAGTTTCCGTGGATTTTGGTGCAAGCCGGGACTTAGTTGGAAACTCATAGCAACAGTTATGGATTTTATAAGTTTAACCTATAGTTTAGAAATATTAGTTATAACATAATGTTTGATTAATATTGCTGTCCTATAAATATTGTTAATTATAACCTAAGGTTTAGATAGAATTAATAAGAGCATGACACTTGTCATAATCATGTTTATTAAGGATTTAAATATTTTTTATGAATAGATTAATTAAAAGAAAGATCTAGAAGCTCTAGAACCTTCCAGCAGCTGCTAGGATTTTGTTTTGACTCGATGAAAGTTGTTTAATCAATTCAAAATATGCTGAAAAAGTGCAAATACGTGTTTGATATATCAACGTATGTTGATATATCGCAGCTTTAGGGACTGATATATCGCCTATGGAAGATACGGAAAACACGTCGACTTCACACGAATGAACGATCGGGGCTCGGGAAAATGTTCTAGGTGATATATCGCCCAGGGTAGGCGATATATCGCCCCTGGTGCAATTTTTTTCAAAGTTTGTGATTTTAATTTTAAAAATAACCTTAACCACTTGGACCTGCCCTTGAACGATTTTGATTGAGTTCTGGGCGTCTGTTGAACGAAAATTCAAATATATTTCATTTTATATTCATTTATTTATTTAAATTAATAGGGGTTATTTTCACTCCTTAACCTCTATAAATAGGACCTAGTACTCAGCCATTTTCTTCATTCTTCAAAGCATTCTTTAGAGACTTTAAGTTGCTAAGGTTACTATAGAGAGAAACACTTGGGTTTTGGGTTAAATTTTTTTCCAAACTAAGCTTTTTCTAAACACTTGGGAAGTGAGATATAGAGTTATTTCAGTATTAAGGTATAGATCAAGTCATAAGATCATTCAAGGTATTCTTATCCTTAAGTTTAGTTTTTCATAGTTCTTTAGTTTTCTTTTATTTTCTTTCAGATCCTAACTCTTGTTTATGATTCTTGGTTAGGTGTATAAGTTTCTTGAAACTTAAGGTTCTTTTCGGTAAGTTTCTACTTGGATGGTTTAGTTCTCTCTTTCATCTCTTTTCTTTAGAAACTCACCATTCTTACTATTAGTTTTAGGAGTGTTCCAAAACCCGTTCTTGTCTCCATATCCCAGTTTTTGGTAAGGAAAATAGGATAGATTATATGTGTTTATATGTTTATGTTATGATATATTTTATGCTATAATATGTATATGTATAAATATGTTGTAGTCCTTGGGCATATGACTTGCTTAGATAGCAAGCCCCAAGAATATGTTTTGTAGTCGCTTGGGCATATGACTTGCTTAGAGAGCAAGCCCCAAGAATTTTTATCATTTTCATGGTTTAGAGTTATGATTTACCCTACCTCGATTAGTTGACCGAGGATCTAGATGGGTTATCATATACCATAGTGTGATCTAACCTACCTCGATTAGTAGACAGAGGATCTAGATGGTTTTATCACATGCCATGTTAATGAGTTAATGGCCATTAATATTGTAGTCCTATATGATATATGTTTTTTTTTATAGTCATATGTTTTATAGTATATGTATATGATATAGTCTTATGTTTATGATTTATGATATATGTTGTTAGTAGATGTTCCTTGCTGGGCATTAGGCTCATTCCTTTATTTTTAGCTTGATGCAGGAAAATGAATATGGAAGGCGGGAAGGATTCATGGCAGTTTGGCATGTGTGTTGAGGATTAATGGATTGAATGGACTGCGTGACGATCGAGGATGACGATTTTTTAGTCTTTTAAATTATGTTTTGATGTACTTCCGCATGTAGTATTTAAACAATTAAAGTTTATATTTTATGTTTTATGTTTTATAAACAATGTGATCCCATACCATATCACATTTTATTTTGGATTTTAAATAAAGTTATGTTATTTCTTATGTATGTATTCAAATTAGTAGCTATGTCATAGTAGTTTTTAATGGTCCAAGGTCTTAGAAATAGTCGGGTCATTACAACCCTTGTGTGCTTGTGAACGGGACTGAGATTCCCAAATATTGAATGCTTGTGCTATGTGTTTGTAAGATTGATGTGACGTAAGAGAATGAATGGCCTAAGAAAGTCGGGGCTGACGGTACGCGTATTGAACGCAACTCGGCCTAAGTGAGTCGGGGTCAGCAAGATCAACAGGGGGCTTGGCCTAAGTGTACCAACCCTAAATATTTGTGAACTTGAGATTATGTGTTTATCATTGGTTAGTTGAATATTCGTACTTTCTTTTATGGTTGAATTGAATGGGTTAAGCTTGATCGAATACCACTATTGCTATATGTGTCTGTTGTTTCTTTTGGTTTTATTGCTGAAAGTTGGCTCACGGGTGCTACATGGTGCAGGTAAAGGTAAAGGGAAGTTGGACCAGCCATGAGTTTGAGAGCTCTGGGGGTGAGGTGTACATTGCCAGTTACTCGTCTGCCACGGTCGAGGGAAAGTACAGAGACAGAGCCTTAAAATTTGTATTTTTCCATTAGAGTGGCTTTTGGTTGTGTAAAACTTTTGAGAGTTGTAAATTATCACTTATACCCTGTTTTTGGGATCCCATGTATTAAACATCCGTTTTAGTGAAAACTAATCATTTATGTTCAAAATCTTTTAACCCAAACCTATGATTGAGCTTAGGATCACATTTTTATTCAAATGACTTGATTAGCGAGTCTTGCACTATTTCAAATACATAGTGTAATGGTCTTGGTTATCCAGGGCATTACAGAACAGGTGGGAGCAGCTTTATGAACGATTCAGGAGATAGCATCCTTCAATCTTTGAGGGAGGACCAAATCCATTGAAGGCTGAACATTGGATGAGTATAATCACTTCCATTCTGGACTTTATGAGGGTGGAAGGCAATGACAGGGTGGCTTTTGCCACCTATATGCTTAGAGAGGATGCCTGTATTTTGTGGGAGGTGGCATCACAAACTTGGGATGTTTATACTTTGAGCTGGGATGGGTTCAGATATTTGTTCAACCAGAATAATTACAACGTTGCCATAAGGCAGCAAAGGTGAATGAGGTCATGGGATTGGTACAGGGCAGCATGACAGTTACTGAGTATGCCTTGAAGTTTGATAGGCTAGCAAAGTTTGCACTGGACCTAGTGCCTACAAATGCAGCAAGACAGGACAAGTTCGTTCGAGGTCTTAATGCTATGATAGCCCGAGATGTAAGGATCACATCAGTATTTGGGGAGACGATTTATGCTCAGGCTGTTGAGAAGGCTCTTATTGCTGATGAGGTCGAGAATAAGATCTGGAATGAGAATGTTGTGAGATGGGATGTTCGCAAGGCAGTGCCTCCATATATAGGGTCTGGTAGGGGTGGAGGTTTTGGGGTTTTATGCCCTAATTAAAACCCAATTTCTTTGTAATCTCATTTTATTATCAATTAAAGAATACAAAATAATTTTTTGACTTGGTCAATCACTTTGCTCATATGTTTTATTTTCATGATTATTTTTTTAATATAAATTTCTATTAAATCCCGAGCATATAGCTAATCATATTTATATTGAGGTAATCACAATGGAATATGAATATGATTATATGTTCAAACATAAGTTAGTCCTAAGATTAGTCAGTGCACATGATTTACACTGACTTGCCAATCTATGATATGATCTACTTACACATTGTAGTGTTATGTTCTTTCCAGAACATCAGCATAGTAGATAAGATCAGATGTATTTGTTACATCAGACTAGACCGATATTGACAGTTGATAGGATAAGTAAACATACCGTTATTATCTATTCTAGTCGTATCATTATTCTAATGGATTGTATTATTTGAGTTCTTTAACTTGTTCGTCACCAGCTTACCCAACGGACTAGCCCATACTTACATCTTGGGAACTCGGTAGTATAATTTAGTGGGAGTGTTAATCATATATATGAACATCTATAGCTTCTGATGAAGAATTGAAATGATGGTTTCCTTTTAGTTTGGTTCAAGGTGCTAAATGATAGAGATCTCATTTCAGTAATTAATATTAGTTTACTGAAATATCATTTACAAGGAACTAAGTGTTTTAAGGATAAAATACAATGAGGGGTAAAACGGTATTTTAGTCCCATCTCATTGTAGACCGTCTATAGAGGATTGGGTGACAATTATGGTTGTAATAATGGATAATTAATAACGTATCTATATTTCTTATAAAGCGTTCTATGAATTCAAGAGTGCAATTCCGAGTCTTTAGTGGAGTCACGGGGAATTAATAAGTTAGTAAATTTATTTGATAGATTTATGATAACTTATTGCAGCTTGATTTCATAGGCCCATGGTCCCCATTGTACCTTTGATAAAATCATCTAGATAGTCTCAATTAATTGATTTAATTATAAATTAGAACTATCAAAGTTGACTAGGTAAATTTAGGATAGTTTCACAGAGTTATGTAATTTGGAGAAGAAAAGAGAAATTATGGCAGATTTATTAGTTAAGATAAATTGGTATCTAAATTAATAAATAACTTTAAATCAAGGTTCAAATTATATATAATTAATTTGATAAAGGATTTAAATAATTATTTAATTAATTAAATCAATTGAAAATAATACAGGTGTTGATTTTAAGTCCAATGGGCTTATAATTAAATGAGAAATTTCACAGGCCTAAAGCCCATGATAATTTTGACCTAGGGTTGTTAATTGGCTATTATTTTATTACTTTTTAATTAAATAAATGACCTAATTGAGTTTATAAAATGAGTGCTAAGAGAGAGTTGAAATTAGATTTCTGAAATACAAGTTTCTGAGAAGATCAGAAGATCTATTATGTTTTAGATTCTCTCTACGAACATAAGTCCTTTTCTAAGCCTCATTATTCTTTTCTCTTCTTCTCTCTGTATCTATCTCATGTGTTGAGAATTTCCCACTCTAGTCTAGGTGATTCTAAGGATACTTTGGAAGGCTTTGATGAAAATTGAAGAACGGTTCAGTTTCTTGGTAATACTCTGCGACAGAAAGGATACAACGGTCAGAGAAATTGAAGGAATGACTCATTCATTCTGCTGTGTATAATGTAAGTGTTCTTATCATTATTTCTGTTAGAATTCATTTTTAGAAATATGTTCTAGTTTGTCTCATATTAACTTATTTAATATTAGATCTACGTGAAAATAAACAAGATCCTATATAAGTTTTCCTAACAGGAGGCCCTAGTGATCAAAAGAGGGAGACATTTGACACCTCGACCACTGCTGGTCTTGATAGTAAGGGTTGGGGTGCTTAGGGTGGCTGCTAAGGAGGTGGTTAGACATGGAGAAGTTATCCAGAGTGCACAAGATGTAGGAAGCACCATCTGAGCGAATGTCGGGCCAAGGATTGTTATTTGTGCAGGGGTGGTTGGACACCTCAAGAAAGATTTCCCAACACTGAAGAAGGATGAACCAGGGAAGGTGGACAGCTTGACTCCAGCTCGAGTGTTCACCTTGACATAGGCAGAGGCTGGCTAAAGAAGTTTTATTCGAATCTTTGTGTTATTCCAAAAATGGATAAACCGTTTGTGTTGTTTTGTGACAATACAGGAGCAATAACCAACTTGAAAGAACCTTGTAGTCACAAGAGGAGTAAGCATATAGAAAGGAAGTATCACATTATCCAAGAATATGTGGCCAAGGCAGATGTGAAGGTTATGAAGATTGCATCTGAAGACAATCTTGCGGATTCGTTTACAAAGACACTACCAGAAGCTACATTTGATAAGCATCTCAAGGAAATGGGATTAGTAGAATTAAGTCATTAGTTTCAATTAGTGCAAGTGGGAGTTTGTTGAGGTTTTATGCCCTAATTAAAACCTAATTTCTTTGTAATCTCATTTTATTATCAATAAAAGAATAAAAATCATTTTTTGACTTGGTCAATCACTTTACTCACATGTGTTTATTTTCATGATTATTTGTTTAATATAAAATTCTATTAAATTCCGATCATATAGCTAATCATATTCATAGTAACGTAATCACCGTGGAATATGAATATGATTATATATTCAAACATAAGTTATTCCTAAGATTAGTCAATGCACAGGATTTACACTAACTTGCCAATCTACGATATGATCTACTTACACATTGTAGCGTTATGTTCTTTCCAGAACATTAGCAAAGCAGATAAGATCGGATGTATTTGTTACATCGGACTGGACCGATATTGACAGTTGATAGGATAAGTAAACATACCGTTATTATCTATTCTTTCAATCTCAATTATGAGTGGTTAGTATTCTAATGGATTGTATTATTTGAGGTCTTTGACTTGTTCGTTACCAGCTTACCCTATGGACTAGCCCATACTTACATCTTGGGAACTCGGTAGTATAATTGAGTGCGAGTGTTAATCATAGATATGATAATCTATAGCTTCTAATGCAGAAGTGAAATGATGGTTTCCTTTTAGTTTTGTTCAAGGTGCTAAATGATAGAGATATCATTTCAGTAATTAATATTAGTTTACTGAAATATCATTTACAAGGAACTAAGTCTTTTAAGGATAAAATACAATGAGGGGTAAAACGATATTTTAGTCCCATCTCATTGTAGACCATCTATAGAGGATTGAGTGACAATTATGGTTGTAACAATGGATAATTAATTACGTATCTATATTTCTTATAAAGCGTTCTATGAATTCAAGAGTGCAATTCCGAGTAAATTTAGTAAATTTATTTGTTAGATTTATGATAATTTATTGGAGCTTGATTTCATAGTTCCATGGTCCCCACTATACCTTGGATAAAATCATCTAGATAGTCTCAATTAATTGATTTAATTATCAATTAGAATTATCGAAGTTGACCAAGTCAATTTTGGATAGTTTCACAAAGTTATGTAATTTAGAGATGAAAAGAGAAATTAGGGCTGATTTATTAATTAAGATGAATTGATATCTAAATTAATAAATAAGTTTAAATCAAGGTTCAAATTATAAATAATTAATTTTATAAAGGATTTAAATAATTATTTAATTAATTAAATCAATAGAAAATAATACAGGTCTTAATTTTAAGTCCAATGAGCTTATAAATAAATGAGAAATTTCACAGGCCTAAAGCCCATGATAATTTCTATCTAGGGCTGTTAATTGGCTATTATTTTATTGAGTTTTTAATTAAATAAATAACTTAATTGAGTCTATAAAAGGAGTGCTAAGAGAGAGTTGAAATTAGATTTTTGAAACACAAGTTTCTGAGAAGATTAGAAGATCTATTAGGTTTTATATTCTATCTACAAACATAAGTCATTTTCTAAGCCTCATTATTTTTTTTCTTCTTCTCTCTGTATCTATCTCATGTGTTGAGAATTGTCCACTCTAGTCTCGGTGATTCTAAGGATACTTTGGATGGCTGTGAAGAAAATTGAAGAACGATTTAGTTTCTTGGTAACACTTTGCAACAGAAAGGATACAAGGGTTAGAGAAACTAAAGGAAGGACTCATTCATTCTGATGCATATAATGTAAGTTTTCTTATCATTATTTCTGTTTGAATTCATTTTTAGAAAGATGTTCTAGGTTGTCTCATATTAACTTGTTTTATATTAGATCTACATGAAAATAAACAAGATTTTATATAAGTTTTCCCAACAGGAGGCCCTAGTGATTAGAAGAGGAAGACCCCTAACACCTCGATCGCTAATGGTCCTGATAGGAGGGGTCAGGGTGCTCAGGGTGGCCGTCAGCGAGGCGGTAAGGCATGGATAAGTTATCCAGAATGCACAAGATGCATGAAGCACAATCTTAGCGAATGTTGGGCCAAGGTTTGTTATTTGTGTGGGGTTGGTTGGACACCTCAAGAAATATTGCCCAACACTGAAGAAGGATGAACCAAGGAAGGTCGATAGCTTGACTCCAGCTTGAGTGTTCAGCCTTACACAGGCAGAGGCTGAGGCTAGTCCCTCAGTAGTGATAGGTCTTCTTTCCAGCGCTGGCTCTTCATATACTGTATTGAATGACTCTGGTGCTACACATTCGTTTGTTTCCAGTAAGGTAATTGATAGATTGTGTAGACCTAGTGAGTATTATACTGCGGGGTTTGGCACTATACTGCCTACAAGCGAGCTGGTAGTTTCTAGGAGATGGATTAGAGCATTGCCAGTGATGGTGGATAGTAGGGAACTATCGGTAGATTTGATTGAGTTGGGTATGGATGATTTTGATATGATTTTAGGAATGGATTGGCTAGTCAGGTATGGGGCCACTATAGATTGTAGGAAGAAGATGGTGACTTTTGAGCCTAAGGATGAGGACCTTTTTGTTTGTGTGGGTGTTATGCATGGACCCTTCATTCCTATGATATCAGCACTGAGGGCTATGGACCTATTACAAGGAGGTTGTATACGTTTTCTGGCTAGTGTGGTGGATACCACTAGAGCTATGCCATTGGGGCTAGAAGAGACCAAATTGGTATGCGAGTTCTTGGATATGTTTCTTGAGGATTTACTAGGACTGCCGCTGCACAGGGAGATTCAGTTCGTCCTCGAGTTAGCGTCGACACCATATAGGATGGCTCTGACAGAGTTAAAGGAGTTGAAGATATAGTTACAAGAGCTTCTAGATTTAGGTTTTATCAAACCTAGCTTCTCGCCATGAGGTGCTCCAGTTTTATTTGTGAAGAAGAAGGATGGGACTCAGAGAATGTGTTATAGACTACAGGGAGTTGAACAAGTTGACCATCAAGAACAAGTACCCCTTACCAAGTATCAATGACTAATTCGATCAGCTGCAGGGAAAGAGGGTATTCTCGAAGATTGATCTTCGATCTGGTTATCACCAGCTGAGGATCATGAATGAGGATATTCCAAAGACGGCCTTCTGAACGAGGTATGGGCACTATGAGTTCTTGGTCGTGTTATTTGGCTTGACCAATGCCCCATCAGTATTTATGGATCTAATGAACAGGGTGTTCAAAGACTTCTTGGATCATTTTGTGATTGTCTTCATTGACGACATCTTAGTTTATTCCAGTTTAGAGGCAGAGCATAAACAACATCTTCGACAGGTTTTACAAAGATTGAGAGAGCATCGGTTGTATGCAAAGTTTAAGAAGTTTGAGTTCTGGCTACAGAAAGTCACATTTGTTGGACATATTGTTAGTGGAGATGGGATTAAGGTAGATCCAGCCAAGGTAAAGGCAGTTAGGTATTGGCCGAGGCCAAGGAATGCCTCGAAAGTTAAGAGCTTCCTTGGATTATCAGGATATTACAGACGGTTCATGGAAGGGTTTTCAAAGATTGCCACACCAATGATAGAATTCACACGAAAAATAAATCAGAAGTTCACCTGGTCAGACAAGTGTGAGAATAGCTTCCAGTAACTGAAGTGACGACTGATTACTGCTCCTGTGTTCATTCTTCCTTTAGAGGGAGGAAATTTTGTAGTGTACTGTGACGCATCGAGGTTGGGGTTGGGATGCATGTTGATGCAAAATGAGAAGGTTATCGCCTATGCGTCATGGCAGTAGAAGGATTATGAGTCGCAGTACCCTACCTATGATTTGGAGTTGGCAGCGGTGGTATTCGCACTGAAAGTTTGGTGACATTACTTGTATGGAGAGAGGTGTGAGATATACACCAATCACAAGAGCTTGAAGTATTTCACCCAGAAGGACTTGAATATGAGACAGAGACATTGGCTAGAGTTAGTGAAGAACTATGATTGTGATATCCTTTACCACCCAGGGAAAGCCAATGTTGTGGCAGATGTGTTTAATCGGAGGGGCCCGGGATAGTTATTTAGCTCTAAACAGATATCAAAGGAATTGGCAGAGGAGATGGCTAGAGATGGTTGTGGGCCAGTTTGCCAATATTACCTTACAGTCGACCCTTCTAGAGAGGATAAGGGGGGGGGGGGGGGGTCAGATGGATGATACACAGTTGCAGGAAGTTAGAGAGAATGTCCTAGCAGGAGTGTCTAAGGATTATTCCATTTCGGAGACTGGTTTACTATGGTACACGGATCAGATCCGTGTTTTGATGGATATGGGTATTAGACAAGAAATACTTGATGAATCTTATACTACACCCTACTTTCTTCATCTAGGCACCATGAAGATGTATCAGGATCTATAGACTTTATATTGGTGGCCTAAGATGAAGAAGGATGTAGTTGAGTACGTGGCCAAGTGTTTAACCTCTCAGTAGGTGAAGGCTGAGCATCAGCGACCAGCTGGGTTGGTACAGCCTTTTGGTATTCCCGAGTGGAAGTGGGAAGACATTACTATGGATTTTGTGGGAGGTTTACCTAGGACACTGGGGCTACATGACTCGATGTGGGTGATAATAGACAAATACACCAAATCAGTTTACTTTCTGCCAGTGAGGACGACCTATACTGTGGATCAGTACGCGAAGTTGTATGTGAGGGAGATTGTACGTCTTCATGGGGTTCCTAAATCTATAGTATCGGACCAGGATCCCATCTTTACTTCCAAGTTTTAGGGTGGTTTGCCGAAGGCTATGGGGACTCAGTTAAAGTTTAGTACAACCTTTCATCCTTAGACAGACGAACCATCTGAGAGGACAATTCAGGTATTGGAAGACATGCTTAGAGCGTGTGTGTTAGACTTCGAGGGATCTTGGAGTAAGTACCTCCCATTGATTGAATTTTTGTACAACAACAGTTATCAATCAATGATTGGAGTAGCTCCATACGAGATGTTGTATGGAAGGAGATGTAGATCACCCATTCATAAGGATGAGATGGGTGAGAGGAAGTATTTGAGACCAGAGATGGTTTAAAAGACTAGTGAAACTATTGAGAAAATCCAAGCTTGAATGCTCGCTTCGTAGAGAAGATAGAAAAGATACGCTGATTCTAAGCGTAGGGGTGTGGAGTTCCAAGTAGGGGACCACGTCTTTCTGCAAGTGTCACCATTGCGAGGGGTGAGGAGGTTCGGGAAAAAGGGCAAGTTGAGCTCTAGATTCATAGGTCCTTTTGAGATCCTAGAGAGGATCGAGCAGGTAGCCTATAGATTAGCTCTGCCACCATCGTTATCAAGAGTTCATGACGTATTCCACATCTCTATGCTTCAGAAGTACGTCTCAGATACGACTCATGTGTTGAGATACGAGGATTTGGAGTTACAGACAGATTTATCATATGAGGAGCAACCAGTATAGGTCTTAGATATAAAAGATAAAGTTCTGAGGAACAAGACGATTCCTCTAGTGAAAGTATTATGGAGGAGTAGCAGGGTCGAGGAAGTGACCTAGGAGCTAGATTCTGCTATGCGGGATCAGTATCCCGATTTATTCAGGTAAATTTCGAGGACGAAATTCTCAGTAGGAGGAGATAGTTGTAACAACCCTAAAATGCTAATAGGGTTTAGTGCCTTCATTAGCATGTCCAGAGGGCATAATTGGATATATGTGTGTTTAATTGGTTAAATGTGTGACTATGTGGCATGCATGATTTATGTGATTATGTAAATGTACTATATGCATGTTTATGAGTACTAGATATGCATGTGGGCCCTTTACTGTTTATAAGGGCATATTTGTAATTTTGCCCCGTTAAAGGCACAAATGTGATTTTATGTGATAAATGGTTAAGACCACATTATTATGTGGATGTATTTGTAGTATATGGCTTGAGACGATCCTAGTGAATGGATTAGCGAAATAGTCACCGCAGGGTTTAATACTTGGCTCGAGGTGAGCTTAGGGGCATTTTGGAAACTTCGAATATATCTTGGGGTTTATTGGGTAACAAGTGAGTTTTTTGTAATTAGTTGGGCATGACGGAATTAATTGGCAATTGGTAAGATGACTCGAGGAATTAGCAGGAATTGGGGCGGAAATTACCATTTTGCCCTTAAGGGCAAATAAGAAGCTAAGTTAACACCAAAGGCAGTTGAGACTTTTCGGTCAATGGATAAGCTTAATATGATTTAGGAAAAATAGCCAGAACTTACCTGATATCTACAAAACTCTCCCTCTCTCACCATAAATGTTTTATCTTTCCTTCTCTAGAAGTCAAGGGGAAATTCTGAGATTTGAAGGAGAAAAGATAGGGATCCAAGCTGGGAAATTAAAGCAAGGCAACTAAGTAACTTTTGAGAATCCAAGCTACAAAATTAGGTAAGATTTTAGTACCTAATCTGCTGAATTTATCTGAATCATTGTTGAGTTTAGAGTTTGCATAAATTATGGGTTTTAGCTGATTTTGGGTGTTTAATGGGCACAAGAACTAGTTTATAGGCTAGTTATGATGTCTAGGTTGTAAGGATGAAATTATGGGTTCAATTACGGCTGAAGGTTTGGGTTGGATTTTAAGGTCAAGGCTCGAGGAAAACGCTGAAGAAAAGGAAATTTCTGGGTTTGGGGCCTCGGGTCACGATCTTGTTCTTCAGGCGTCGCGGCCCGCATGCTTGAAGAGGTTGGATGCCTCTATTTGCCAGGCACACTGCGACCAAGAAGGTGCAAGTTGCGGCCCGTGCCCTCCAGCAGGAAGGGCCTGGCCTTTGTCTCAGGGGCGGGCCACGACTTTTACGGGCAAGTCGCGAGCCTAAATAGGAAATAAAGGGTAGCTAAGGTTTTAAGCTCGGGGAGGCTCGAGGATTCAAACCTAAACGCTCGGGACGAATTCTACTTCCACTTTAGTAGAATTAGAGGTCCCGGAGGCTGGTATTTATTTCCTCAACATTTATTTTGATTAGAAATTTATAGCTACCCATTGTTATTGTGACTAGGATTATCGTTAAGGATCAAGACTGAGGATCGTGCTCGAGACCACTCTTTATTTATCGCTCAGGATTTGAGGTAAGAAAACTACACCCATGTGGTTGTGAACGGGACTAAGATTCCCAGTAATTAAATATATGTACTGTGTGATTGTATAATTGTTATGCTTTATATGAATGTACGACCTAAGGGTGTCGAGGCTGATGATAAGTGTAGTGAAGGCAGCTCGGCCTAAGCGAGCCGGGATCAACTAGTTAAACAGAGGGCTCTGCCTAAGGGCGTCGACTCTGAATAATTGAACTAGTTGGATTAAAGTTGATTGAGTGCAATTGTTGCTATATGTGTTTACTGTTTATGGTTTTCTTGCTGGGCCTTGGCTCATGGGTGCTACGTGGTGCAGGTAAAGGCAAAGGGAAATTGGACCAACCATGAGTTGGAGAGCTCTGGGGGCGGAGTGTACATCGTCAACTGTTCAACTGCCACGACCGAGGGAAAGTTACAAGAATAAAACTCTAAATTATCTTTTTCCATTAGACTGGCTTTTGTTGTAACAACTTTTGGGAGTTGTATTTACCACCTATACCCTGTTTTTGGGATCCCATGTATCAAACATTTGTTTTACTGAAAATTAATTGTTTATGATCAAAATCTTTTAACCCTAACCTGTTAGTTGACTTTAGGATCACATTTACGTTCAAACGACTTGATTAGCAAGTCTTGCACTATTTTAAAATACACACTGTAACAGTCTTGGTTATCCAGGGTGTTACAAGATGAGTATTATTGAAAACATAGGGTACCAAGTATGTATTTCGATAAAACACAAGGTACCAAATGGGTATTTACCCTTATATTAATATGAATTCAAATATTAAAACATATTATTAATACAAGAGTAGATATTTAAGACTTATATTAATATAAATTTACATATTATAAAATATCATTATAATAATATATAATGCATAATCTTATTTGTTATTAAAAAAATTATCATTTATGCTTAAAAAGGTTATCATTTATGTTTCAAAATGTTATCGTATTATATAGTGAATTTACTCATTTGGTACCCTATGTTTTTGCAAAGTATCATTTTGGTACCCTATTTTTTAAATAATTCTCATATGGTACCCTATATTTTAAAATCATACATATTTGGTATCCTAGACTCAAATTTGATAAATGAAATTTTGTCAATATGACAAAACTGTCATCAGATATATGCAATTAAGTAATTAAATTTGAATTTGGAACTCATAATTAGAGTAGTTTGATTAAATTGGTCAAATTTTATTACTTAAATTTGAGTTTAGGTACCAAATATGTACGATTTAAAAATTCAGGGTATCAAATATGTATAATTTCAAAATACAGGGTACCAAATGAGTATTATTGTAAACACAGAGTACCAAAACAATACTTTAGAAAAACACAGGGTACCAAACGGTTACCTACCTTATTATATATATTTTAAAAAATCATAAACAATGTTTTGGTTTAATTTTTCATTTAATATGTTTATGTCATTCTTTTATATATAATATTGTTTATTTATTTGAAATTTATATGAAAATAATACAAATTTAATAAAAATAATTAATAAATTCTATAAATAAAACAAAGCAAATATCGTGCATTGCACATTGCTTGTATTTAGTATATATATTTGTGTATTTGTAACTTTGTATATCAACATATCTGCTTGTTTATGAAAAATAAAATGATATGCATGCTATATATATTGTTGAGGGTCTGTCACTGCCGAGGATACCTTGCTTTGAGGAGCTGCTATATTTTGCTGAAGCTATAAATTTTAAACATTGAATGATAATACTTGCTTGTTGATATTGAATATTATCACATTAAAGCTAATTGTTTATGCATATGTAATGCAATGTTTAGCCAAGACTATTACACTGTGTGTTTAAAATAGTGCTTAACTCGCTAATCGAGTCATTTGGAGTTAAATGTGTAACTAAAGACTAAATCAAGGTTAAGTACTAAAATTTTTTATCAACGAAGTAAGTAATTTTCATTAAAATTATCAAGTTTATACATGGGATCCCAAAAATTGGTTACAGACTAAAAAAAGACAAATAAAATACAAATTAGTCATCCTAAGTGGCAAAACAGAGTTCAACCCTAGTTCCTCCCAAGCTATCCCAGCCGTGGCGGTCGAGTAGACTGCATATGTACACACTACCATTGAAAATCTCCAACTCATGGCTTGTAACGCCCTGGGTAGCCAAGACCATTACATTGTGTATTTATAAAGGTGCAGGACTTGCTAACCAAGTCATTTAGTTAAAAACATGTCACTGAAACCTTTAATGAACTAGGGTTAAAAGGTTTTGGTCATAAAGGATACATTTCATATAATTAAATGTTTTGTACAAGGGATCCCAAAAGAAATAGTGTTTGAAAGTCAGTTTATAAGATTTCAAGGTTTGAACAACCGCTACCCACTTTAAGGGCAAAATAGACATTTATGGTCCTCCTGTTCCTGTCTCATTGTCAACCGTGGCAGTTGAGCAGCTGGTCATGTACATTCTGCCTTCAGAGCTCTCCAAATAAGGGCTGATCAAGCTTGCCCTTGCCTTTACCTGCACCATGTAGCACCCGTGAGCCAAGGCCTAGCAAGAAAACATAACATCATATCACAAACAATGATAACAATTAAATAACTCTCTAAGCATGTTCATATACTTAGCAATCCACATTAATCACATAGTCCATAGACATAACCAGAGAATCTATAAACCAATACCCAGCTATTTAGCATGATAATTTCATCAATCAATAATGATAATCAAATCACATGATAATCAGGGTTGATGCCCTTAGGTCGCACCCTCTGTTTATCCCACTGACTCCGGTCCGCTTAAACCGAGCTCAGTGAATATTAAGCTGTCCTTAGCTACCAGCGGCTGAGCCGCGCCCTGTGTGCCAGTGTAATCTCTGGCACTCTTAGGCCACTTGTTTATTATTCACATGGCATAATACCATCCTTCATAATGCATAATGCATGCAAATCAGGGAACCCTTAGTCCCATTATAAATTCACAACCGGGTGCAGTTTTCTTACCTTTAATTTCCAAGTACTCTAATTACAAGAGATGCCCCTTGAGCACGATCCGTTTCCTGAGCCCTAGCTTATACCTAGTCACAACCAAGATAAAGGATTCCATTAATAATTGTATAAAGGTTTCTGGATAGAGTTCTAGCTCCCGGGACATCGAATTCCACCAAACACGGTAGTGGGATCAACCCTGAACACCCTAGGTTAGGTTCTTGCGCCTAAAAACTCCAAAAGTCCAAAAATGCCCTTAAGGGCCACGACCCAAGCTCCCTATGCCGCAACATGCCCTCAACCAAACAACCAGCCTTACCCAAAAACAGACACAGGCCGCGGCTCAGCCTTCCCCATGCCGCGGCCCACCCCTCTTCCCCAACACCTATCTGCTTCAGAGGGCTGCGGCACACCAAGATCTGAGCCGCGGTCTGACCCCTTTAAACCCAGAAAATCCACCATTTTTAACACGGAAATCTCACTCAAATCCACCCATAACCATCCTAACGATACAATCCAATTATCACAAACATTCTAACATGATTTCAGCAACCTAACCCAACAGAAACCTAGTCTAGAAACTCATCAAAACAACATTTCAATCTTTGAAACCCACATTTCAAGAACTCCAAAACCAGTCAAGAAAACCCAGAATTCAAACACTATATCATAAATTGAAGCTTACCTTCACTAAAGAACCAATCCTCCAAGAATTTTCTGAGCTAACTCTCAAGTCTTTAGCTTCAATTCAGCCTTAAATTCAAACCCAAGAACCCTTAGAATCCAACCATATCTACAGAATTTAACCAGCAAAGATGAAACTCAGAACTTACCTTAACTCTTGATTAGATCCTTTAGCCAACCTTGAGCTAATCTCTAAAGTCCCAGCTCAATTTCTCTGAGTTTCCAGCCAATCTCTTCTTAGTTTCTTGTGGTTTCCCTTAAGTGAGAGAGGGAAGAGAGAAAAGGGTCGGTTATGACATCTTCCACTATTTTCTTGGTTTTGTCTAGTCTATCCTTAAACAATTAAGTCAATCTCGAGGCTTGGGGTACCAAAAACTTCCCCGAGGGAAAAATGGTAAAATTCCCCAGTATTCCCACCTAAGCTTCCTAACCTCAAATATATCTCCAATTTTTTTATTTCCATAACCCGATAAGCCAAATAACCATCTAATACCTGAAATTCCCTTGACTTGCCCCAAGTCAAGTATTAGGTCCCGTTGTGACTTTCCCGCTAACTAGCTCCCTAGGATCGCCTCATGTTGCATGCTGCAGATTTACCCACACTATAATGTGGTCCTCACAATTATAAAATATAATCACATTTACGCCCTCAAGGGGTAAAATTACAAATATACCCCTTTAAGCTAAACGGGGCCTACATGCATATTAATACTCGTAGACATGCATTTCATATATATTCATATAATCATACAAGCATGCTTATCACAAAATCATGCATTAAACTATTTGATTCGCACATAAACTAGTCATTCCCTCTCGACACACTAATCAAGGCCCTTAAGCCTTATTAGTGATTTTGGGTCGTTACATGGCTGGTCCAACTTACCCTTGCACTTACATGCACCACATAGCACCCGTGAGCCAAGGCTCATCAAGAAAACTTAAATCAATATATACAAATGAGCAACAATATATATAACAGTAAACATAGATTGATAAGTTCAATAAGAAATAAGACATAAACAATAAGCTTAGCAGTAATAAGCTGCTCAATCAAACATATAAACTCATTTCAACAATCAATACAGTTAGTTAAGTGTAATCAGCACTTCTGTTTATTTGTATGACGTTCAGGCCCGACGCCCTTAGACCGAGTGGTCGGGTCTTCTAGCCGACCCCCGACACGCTTAGGTTGGGCTGCATTTCGCACGCTTGTTGTTGGCCCCGAAACCTTTAGGCATGCTTTCAAAATAGATATAATCATGTATATGTTGCACAACACACAATCAAATACATCATATGCAAGCATGCCTACTGAATAATCACATTTATAAGCACAATCATATCCAATTACAGTTTTCTTTCCTTGACATCCATGCGATAGACGATACAACCATAAGTACGATCTTGTTCCCAAGCCTTGCGATAATCTAGTCACAACATAAACAAATTCTTATTAGGGATTAACTCCAAATCTTGAGCCTAACCCTAGACCTTAGACTTAATATTACGTTTCCCAAATGTCGAAATGTTAGAAACATCCCCCGAGCCCCCAAGTGGGCCACGAAAAGGTTTCTCGAACTCGCCGAGACCTAATCCTAAAACCAGAAAAACATAATTTGAGACACCTGGTGTGGTCGCACTTGTAGAAAGTTTAGGCTTTCTAGGGTACTGGCACGTTCGCGCCTTAGCCCAGCGCGGTCGCGACCCTCACTCCGAAACCCCAAATATCAAAATCAAAAATCAAAATCCCCTGGTTTTTGGGACACAAGCACAGTCGCGCCATAACCTAGCGCGATTGCGCCAGGTCACCAGAAACAACAAACTAGCCTAGTATGTTCTTGTACTTTCCCAATTCGACAGTTACGATTTTTCCAGAACAACCAGATCCAAAATGGACCCCTAACAGACATTTCCAGAAAACTACTGACCATAAAACACCCCATATATCTTAGATAACCTATACCCAACACCAATTTACCCCATACAATACACTCAAAACTTATTTGAACACAATTGCCATTATTGGGTCTCAAACCAAACTCTTCTCTCTATAATCCGAGAATCACCTCACTAAGTTTGAATCCTAGCAATAACGCAACATCAACAACAATTACAAACCTAAACCTATACATATTTATCCAACTTAAACCATCCAAAATAGGTAAATCTGAAAGTTCAAACCAAGGTTTCAAAGAAAACTTCAAAACACCCTTAAGGACAATAAATCACAAAGAGAAGGAACAATAATTGTTCCTCTGGATTTCGAAATCCTAACTTGAATTCAAAGTCTTTAGCAGCCTCAAATCCCCTTGCTTTCTACTAAGTTCCTTCAAAAGTTATGCTAAAGCCTCACCACTTATCCTTTTCAAGCCAAGCTCCCAACACTTAGGCACCTTGAGAGAGACAAGAAGGGAAAGAGCAAGAGAGTAACGTGTACTTACTCCTCCTCAAGGTTGTTACACATTTCACTAATCAATAGGTCAAATTACCATATTAACCTTTGCCCCACTAAACCTCAAAGCCTAGTCCCAAGGGTAATTTGGTCATTCTATGTAGAGTCCAAGAATATTTACTTAGCTGCTAGATAGTAGTAGTAGTTAGTATTAATTAGTAGTGTGTTAGTTTCCATGGATTTTGGTTCAAGTCGGGACTTAGTTGGAAACTCATAGCAACAGTTATGGATTTTATAAGTTTAACCTATAGTTTAAGAATATTAATTATAACATAAGGTTTGATTAATATTGTTGGTCCTAGAAATAGTATTCATTATAACCTAAGGTTTAGATAGAACCATTAAGAGCATGACACTTGTCATAATCATGATTATTAAGGAATTAAGTATTTTGATGAATAGCTTTAATAAAAGAAAGATCTAGAAGCTCTAGAACCTTCTAACAACTGTTAGGATCGTATTATGACTCAGTCAAAGCTGTTTATCCAATTCAAATTATGCTGAATAAGTGCAAATACGTGTTTGATATATCAACGTATGCCGATATATCGCCTATGCAAGGTACGGAAAACACGTCGACTTTGCACGGACGATCGAATGGGGCTCAGGAATAGTGGGGGAGGCGATATATCGACTCCATGTGAGTTTTCTAAAAAGTTTGGTTTTTCAATTTTAAAATTAGCCTTAACCACTTAGACCTGCCTTTGAACGATTTTGACCAAGTTCTAGGCATCAGTTGAACAAAAATTCAAATCTTTTTCATTTTATAATCATTTATTTATTCAAATTAAAAGGGGTTAGTTTCACTCCTTGAACTCTATAAATAGGACCTAGTACTCAGCCATTTTCTTCATTCTTCAAGCATTTGATTAGAGCCTCCAAGGTGCTAGTGTTACTAAAGGGGGATACACTTGGGTCTGGGATAAAATCTTTATCATTCTAAGCTTTCTAAACACTTGGGAAGTGAGATATAGTGTGATTTCAGTATTGAGATTTAGATCAATCCATAAGATCAACCAAGGTATTCTTATTCCTAAATTCATTCTTTATGGTTCTTTAGTTTTCTTTAGTTTTCTTTTATGCAGATCCTAACTTTTGTTTATAATTATTGATTAGGTATTTAAGTTCTTGAAACTTAAGGTTCTTCTTGGTAAGTATCTTCTCTGATGGTTTTGTGTTCTTTTCATCTCTTTATTCTTTAGAGATACTCACCATTTTACTGTTGGTTTATAGGAGTGTTCTAATCCCGCTCATGTTCCCAAATATCGCGGCTGTTGGTAAGGAAAATATGATAGATTTTATGTGCTTATATGTTATGATATGTGTATGAAATGATACGTTTATGTTATGATATGTTATATGTTATGTTATATGTTTTATAGTCCTTGGGCATATGACTTGTTTAAACAACAAGCCCCAAGAACATGTTTTCAGTCGCTTGGGCACATGACTTGCTTAGATAAGCAAGCCCCGAGAATCTATGATTGGGCATATGACTTGTTAAGATAATAAGCCCCAAGAATGGATGATTGGGCATATGACTTGCTTAGATGAGGAAGCCCCAAGAAGTTGTATTGGGCATATGACTTGCTTAGCTAGCAAGCCCCAAAAATTTATGGGCATATGACTTGCTAGCTAACAAGCCCCAATAAGTTATGATGGCCATTAATATTGTAGTATTATGTGATATATGTTTATAGTCATATGTTTTATAGTATATGTTTATGATTTATGTTATATGATTTTTAGTAGATTTTTCTTGCTGGGCATTAGGCTCACTCCTTTATTTTTAGTGTGATGCAGGAAAATGATTATGGAAGGCGGAAGGATTCTTGGTAGCTTGGTTTGTTGTTAAGGATGAATGGACTGCGTGTCAATCGAGGACGACGTTATTTTTTTTTTAGTCTTTTAAATTATGCTTTCTTAATGTAATTCCGCAATTAGTATTTAAAGTTACGTTTTATATTTTGTAAACAATGGGATCCCATACCCTATCATATTTTATTTTATACTTTTATGTTATTAATACAGTATAAATTTTGGGTTTTCAATAAAGTTATGATTATTTCTTATGTATGTTTTTCTCAAAAATGGTAGCTATGTCTAGTAGCTTTAATGGTCCAAGGTCTTAGAAATAGTTGGGTCATTATAGTTGGTATCAGAGCAATGGTCCATTTGCATGAAGTTATCTTTGATACATACACTCAATCTCCGAATCTAACTGCCAATGTAAGTGTTTATGTTATAGTTATTATGTTTATGTTATTAGCTAACATTTTAGCCCTTATGTTTTCAGTTAAGAATGGATGGAGCCTTGACCTATGAGGATATCTGAGCCATTAAGGCCTTAAAAAGGATTAGAGAGCCAAGGAATACAGTAGGAGTGTTAGAAAGAATCACTTGGAGATTACTCTTATTCCATAAGGATCGTATCAAAATCCTCATATAACCAACATTCTGTCTCACAGCGTTCTCCCTCCAAACCTTGTTCGCTGCCTCCTCAGAAGTGAGGGTCTTCTCAATTTCCTGGGTGTAAGTTGTCTCCCCAAGTACTGATGTGATCCTCACATCTCAAGCTACCATAGCATTAAGCCCTCGAACAAACCTGTCCTGCCAAGCTGCATCTATAGGCACTAGATTAGGTGCAAATTTTGCTAGCCTGTCAAACTTCAGGGCATACTCAGTAACAGTCATGCTGCCCTGTACTAACCCAATGAACTAAGTCACCTTTACCGCTCTGACAGTGTAATGACCCAACTACTCTAGACTTTGGACCATTAATGACTACTATACATAGACACTAATTTTTAATAAAACTTACAAGTGAAATAATCATAATCTTCATTAAAAACTTGTAAAACAAATGTTAAACTGCATAAAATTTAAAGTAGGATATGGGGTCCCATTATTTTTAAAATAAAAGCATAACATAATTTTAAATAAATGGATTACATAAAAAATTGTGGAAAATACATATAAAATTTAAAGAGACTTCATCCTCGAATCAAACGCTCGGTCCATCGATTCCATCCCTCCTCAATACACATCCCCAAGCTTCCAAGAACCTTTCTCGCCACCAAAGCTATTTTCCTACACATATAAACATAAAGGAGTGAGCCTAATGCCCAGCAAGGAAAACCTAACACGTAAACCATATACATAAAATTCATAACGCAACATATAATAAAACATATCATAAACATATGTCACACATACTATAATGGCCATTATTACTTGGGGCTTGTAAACTAAACAAGTCATATGCCCATTAGATTTGTGAGGCTTGCTAGCTAAGCAAGTCATATGCCCATAAATTTATTGGGGCTTGTTAGTTATACAAGTCATATGCCCAAGTCTACAACATACATAACATAACACATAAATCACATAAATCATAAGATAACATATAGCATAACATATAATATCCTATCCTATTTTCCTTACCAAATATACTGGGATATGAGAACAGGTTTGGGACTTTGGGACACTCCTAAAAACCATCAATGAAAGGGTGAGTATACTATAGAAAAAGGGATGAAAATAATGAAAGAACTATACCATAAAAAATATACTTACCAAGAACCTTATGTTCAAGATCTTAGATTTCCTAACCAAGAATAAAGAATAGAGTTAGGATTTTGAGTGGAAAACTATAAGAACTTAAGGAAAACAATACCAAAATGAACTAGAGTTTGGAATACCTTGAATTCTTCTATGAACGATCTAAACCTTGAGCCGAAATGTGCTATAAACCTTACTTCCCAAGTGTTTGGTAAGCGTATAATGATTAAGCTTATAATCCCCAACCCAAGTGTTTAAGCACTCAAAAATAACCTAGCAGCTTGCAGCCTCTAAACTTAGCTTGATGAATGAATAAATGGCTGGGTACTAGGTCCTATTTATAGAGTTCAAGAATGAAAAGATCTTCATTTAACAAATAATGGATTTTTAAGTGAAAAATATTTGAATTATCGTTCAGCAGAGGCTGAAGACTCGGTCAGAAAGATGCTGGACTTATCAAGAGTTAAAGATTAAAATGAGAATGTTTTCAAAAACATTCAAAAATCCATCAAAGGAGCCGATATATCGCCCCTAGTAGGCGATATATCGCCTGGGCCAGTATGCCCGAGGCTCGTTGAGGTGATCATGCGAAGTTACGTGTTTTTCGTATCCCCGTACTGCGATATATCGCCCCCTATAGCTGTGATATATCGGCATACACTGAATATTTAAACACGAAATTGCACATTTTCAGCCTAATTTGAATTGAGTAAACAGCCTTGACTAAGTCCTCTAACGATTTCAAAGCTGCTGACAGACCCTAGGATATTCAAATATTGATCTTAATAAACTTATTCCTCAAAAATACTTAATTATCATTAAACCTAAACATGACAAGTGTTACTATCTTATTGGGTCTATCTAAACCTTATAATATAATAAATATCACCATCAATATCATTCATATTAATTAAACCTTAGGTTAAAAATTAATATTCTTAAACTATAGGTTAAACTTAGAAAATCTACAAGTGTTACTACGAGTGTCCAACTAAATCCTGGTCTGAACCAAAATCGACAATTATAAAAATACTACAACTATTACTATTGCTAATACTATTTAACTAGCTAAGTAAAGTTCTTGGACTCTACAGACAGCAACGTTGTAATATTTTTGGTTGAACAAATATCTAAACTCATTCCAACTTAGAGTAGAAATGTCTCGAGTCTTGTAGATCGAGATGGCTCGAGTCGTGTTCCACATCTCGATGCTACACAAATATGTGTCAGACCCATCTCACATCCTCAAGTATGATACGATAGCACTCCAGAAAGACTTGAGTTACGAGGAACAACCGGTTAGCATCCTGGATAGGGGGTGAAGCAGTTACGATCCAAGATCATTCCTATAGTCAAAGTCCTATGAAGTAATAGTTCTGAACGAGAGGCAACATGGGAGTTGGAGGAGGACAAGCAAGGCCGGTATCCGGAGTTATTCAGTAAGTAAATTTTGAGGAAAAAATTCTTTTTAGTAGGGGAGAATTGTAGAGTCCAAGAGCTTTACTTAGCTAGTTAGATAGTAGTAGCAATAGTAATAGTTGCAGTATTTTTATGACTGTGGATTTTGGTTCAGACAGGGATTAAATTAGGACACTCGTAGTAACACTTGTAGATTTTCTAAGTTTAACCTATAGTTTAAGAATATTAATTTTAACCTAAGGTTTGATTAATATGACTGATATTGATGGTGATATTTATTATATTATAAGGTTTAGATAGACCCAATAAGATAGTAACACTTGTCATATCTATGTTTAATGATAATTAAGTATTTTGTAGGAATAAGTTTATTAAGATTAATATTTGAATATCCTAGGGTCTATCAGCAGCTTTGAAATCGTTAGAGGACTTAGTCCAGGTTGTTTACTCAATTCAAATTAGGCTAAAAATGTGCAATTTCATGTTTAATATTTCAACGTATGCCGTTATATCGCAGCTATAGGGGACGATATATCGCCATACGGGGATACGAAAAACACATAACTTCACATAATCACCTCGACGAGCCTCGGGCATATTAGCCCAGGCGATATATCGCCTACTAGGGGCGATATATCGGCTCCTTTGAATAATTTTTGAATGTTTTTGAAACCGAACTCATTTTAATCTTTAACCTCTTGATAAGTCCAACATCTTTCTGACCGAGTCTTCAGCCTCTGCTGGATGATAATTCAAATATTTTTCAATTAAAAAGCCATTATTTTATTCAAGTTAAATGAAGATCTTTTCATTCTAGAACTCTATAAATAGGACCTAGTACCAAGTCATATATTCATTCATCAAGCTAAGTTTAGATTCTGCAAGCTGCTAGGTTATTTTTGAGTGCTTAAACACTTGGGTTCGGAATATAAGCTTTAACTTTATAAGCTTAGTAAACACTCGGGAAGTAAGGTTCATAGTATTTTCGGTTCGAGGTGTAGTTCGATTATAGAAGCATTCGAGGTATTCATTATTCTAGTTCAATTCTGTGTTATTCTTATAGTTTTCTACTCAAAATCCTAACTTTATTCTTTATTCTTGGTTTGGAAATCTAAGATCTTGAACTAAGATTTTTGGTAAGTATATTCTCGGTGGTATAGTTCGTCCATTCTTTTCATCTATTTTTCTTTAGTATACTCACCCTTCTATGATGATTTTTATGAGTGTTCCAAGTCCCAATCCTGTTCTCATATCCCTGTATATTTGGTAAGGAAAATAAGATAGGATTTGATATGTTATGTTATACGTTATCTTATGATTTATATGTTATCTTATGATTTATTTGTTATGCTATATGTTATATGCTATATTATGCATGTTGTAGACTTGGGCATATGACTTGTATAACTAACAAACCCCAATAAATTTATGGGCATATGACTTGTTTAGTTGACGAGCCCCAAATAATAATGGCCATTATAGTATATGTGACATATGTTTATGATATGTTGCGGTATGAATTTTATGTATATGATTTATGTGTTAGATTTTCCTTGCTGGGCATTAGGCTCATTCCTTTATGTTTATATGTGCAGGAAAATAGCTATGGTGGTGGAAAAGTTCTTGGAAGCTTGGGGTTGTGTATTGAGGCAGAATGGAAATGGATGGATTGAGCGTTCGGTTCGAGGATGAAGTCGCTTCTTAGTCTTTTAAAAATTATGCTTTATATGTATTTTCCGCACTTTATTTTGTAATCCATTTATTTTAAGTTATATTATGTTTTCATTTTAAAAACAATGGGATCCCATATCCTACTTTAAATTTTATGTAGTTTAACATTTGTTTTTACAAGTCTCAATGAAGTTATGATTATTTCACTTGTAAGTTTTATTAAAAATCAGTGTCTATGTATAGTAGTCATTAATGGTCCAAAGTCTAGAGTAGTTAGGCCATTACAAGTCTGGGATGCCACCTCCCACAAAATGCGGGCGTCCTCTCTAAGCATGTAGGTGGCACAGGTCACCCTGTCATTACCTTCCACCTTCATAAAGTCCAGGATGGAGGTGATCATACTTATCCATTCTTCTGCCTTAAGTGGACCTGGTCCTCCCTCAAAGATTGGAGGATGTTGTCTCTTGAATCTTTCATAAAGTGGCTCCCACCTATTCCCAGTATCAAGCGGTTGGACAACTGGTGCCACAATGGGTGGCAAGTTAGGTGCAGCACTCCCTAACGGAGCCTGCTGCCTCAGAAGGTGAATCTCTTCATCCTGGCTCTGAAGTCTAGCTTGCATATCAGCAAGCAACTGTTGCCAGTTCTTAGGGAATGGCGGAGGGTTTTGGCCTTGCTCATCATATCTAGCCTCGACCCCGATGCCGGCTAGTCGAATTAATTGCCTTGGACACATAACTATCCAAGTATATCTGCAATTAATGACTCAGTTGGTCAGGCAATGATAACAGGTTTATATTCATTCCACGATCTAACACCAATATCCAAGCCACAAAATAAAGTCATAATGCAAACAGGCATTAAAACAATCATTCACATATAGTACCAATGCTAATAGGCACGCCCTATCATATTCACATAACAGTCGAGGGCCAGGCCCTATTAGTATATCTCATGCTCCCTAATAAACGTGCAAATAAAGCATTTATATTTAATTTAAACATTCAAACATATAATCACATATATGGTTACCAAACATTGAGTCGAGATTGTCTTTAGCGGCGAGTGTACATGCCTAGCCAGTATTCAAGAACCCTTAAACCTAGACGGATCTGATACCAAGTTGTAACGCCCTGGATAACCAAGAACATTACACTGTGTGTTTAAAATAGTGCAAGACTTGCTAATCAAGTCGTTTGAACATAAATGTGTTTCTAAAGTCGACTGACAGGTTAGGGTTAAAGATTTTGATCGTAAAATGGTTAATTTTCATTAAAATAATATTTTGACACATGGGATCCCAAAAATAGTGTTCACGTAGCGGTAACAACCCTAAAAATAAATATATTATCCCCAAAATTGCAGTTCGATGACATGGAAATCAGAAGTCACAAGTGGCACTGCATGGTCAGTAAATGGCACATTAACAGTCAATAAATATGTTGGCTCTTCGGAGTTGTGATAAAGTAATCTGACCGACTTGATAGAATTTCTGTCCGACCGGTAAAGATTCTTGACTGACCAGTCACCTATCTTGGCTGACCAGTGGAGTGTATGTTCGACTAGTGAAGATCTTTGACTGATCGGTTGGGAGTTTGGCCGACCAGTCAGTTGGTTTTACCGACCAGTCATCTGTTTTGGCCAACCGGTCAAGTGTTTTGTTAGACCAGAGGAGTGTCATGCTAGACCAGAGGAATGTCATGCTAGACCAGAGGAGTGTCATGCTAGACCATAGGAGTATCATGCTAGACTAGAGATGTGGCATGTTAGACCAGAGTGTGCTAGAGGAGTGCTTTGCCTATACCGACCAGAGGTGTGCTAGAGGTGTGCTTTACCAACGAGAGGTGATTGCCTATGTCCTCAGTAACAACTTCAACCCAGATCATTCTCAACTACCGCGAGAATCTCTCAGATATCCCAGAATAATAGCCATATTATTGTAATTTAGATTTATTTATATTTTATTAATTAAAGTTTGTTGGAAGAACCAAGGACCCGGTCAAAGGGAGATATTTATCTACGATCCATGAGCTTATAAATAAAGGGCTCATGGCATCATTTTGGGGGGCCTGATCTTTTTAGACTGAGAAAAACTCTCTAGATTTGAGATTTTGGGACTGTGACTTGGGGCACTCTTGGGGCATTTTCTGAGAGAGTTTAGAGAGAGAAACTCTGTATTTCTCTACTTATACTTAAGAAACTCAGTTGACTCAGTGTAGAGTCCAAAGAACTTTACTTAGCTAAGTTAGATAGTGGTATCACAGTAATAATAGTATTATCTTTATGACTGTGGATTTTTGGTTCAGACCGGGATTTATTTGGACACTCATAGTAACACTTGTAGATTTTCTAAGTTTAACCTATAGTTTAAGAATATTAATTTTAACCTAAGGTTTGATTAATATGACTGATATTAAGGGTAATATTTATTATATTATAAGGTTTAGATAAGACCCAATAAGATAATAGCACATGTCATGTGTATGTTTAATACTGATTAAGTATTTTGAGGAATAAATTTATTAAGGTTAAAATTTGAATATTCTAGGGTCAGTCAGCAGCTTTGAAAATGTTAGAGGGCTTAGTCAAGGCTGTTTACTCAATTCAAATTAAGCTAAAAATGTGTAATTTCGTGTTAATGTTTAGTGTATGCCGATATATCGCAGTTATAGGGGGCGATATATCGCAGCACGAAGATACGAAAAACACGAAACATCGCACGATTGCCTCGGGCATACTGACCCAGGTGATATATCACCTACAGGGGGCGATATATCACCTCCTTCAGGGCATTTTGAAACATTTTGAAAATGTTCTCCATTCAAATCTTCAACCTCTCGATAAGTCCAGCATCTTTCTGAATGAGTCTTCAGCCTCTGCTGAACGATAATTCAAATGTTTTTCACTTAAAAAGCCATTATTTTTATTCAAGTTAAATTAAGATCTTTTCATTCCTAAACTCTATAAATAGGACCTAGTACCCAGCCATTTATTCATTCTTCAAGTTAAGTTCAGAGGCTGTAAAGTTGCTAGGTTATTGTGAGAGCGTAAACACTTGGGTTGGGGATCATAAGCTTGATCACTATAAGCTTACCAAATACTTGGCAAGTAAGGTTTTATAGCATTTCGTTTCAAGGTTTAGATTGACTATAGAAGCATTCAAGGTATTCCACACTCTAGTCCATTTATGTATTGTTTTCCTTGAAATTCTTATAGTTTTCTACTTAGCCCCTAACTTCATGCTTATTCTTGGATAGGAAATCTAAGTTCTTGAGCATAAGGTTTTTGGTAAGTATATTCTTGATGGTATAGCTCTTTCTTCACTTTCATCCCTTTTCTTCAATATACTCACCCTGTTATAAATGGTTTTTAGGAGTGTTCCAAGGTCCCAAAACTGTTCTCATATCCCGGTAATTTTGGTAAGGAAAATTGGATAGGATTTATGTGTTATATGATTTTATATGTTATCTTATGATTTTATGTTATGTAATATGCTATGTTAAGTATGTTTGTAGACTTGGGCATATGACCTGTACAACTAACAAGCCCCAAATAGATTATGGGCATATGACTTGCTTAGCTAGCAAGCCCCACTAATCTAATGGGCATATGACTTGTTTAGTTTATGGGACCCCAAGTAATAATGGCCATTATAGTATGTATGTGACATAAGTGTTATGATATGTTTTATGTTACATTATGAATTTTATGTTTATGGTTATATGTTAGATTTTCCTTGCTGGGCATTAGGCTCACTCCTTTTTGTTTATATGTGCAGGAAAATAGCTTTAGTGGCGAGAAAGGTTCTTGGAAGCTTGGGGAATGTGTATTGAGGCGGAATGGATTCAAAGAGCCGAGATTTTCGATTCGAGGATGAAGTCTTTACTTATGGTTTTATGTGTATTTTTCCGCACTTATTTATGTAATCTCTTTTAATTACAATTATGTTATGTTTTCCTTTTAAAACAATGGGATCCCATATCCTACTTTAAATTTTATGTAAGTTTAACATTTATTTTTACAAGTTTTTTTAATAAAGTTATGATCATTTCACCTGTAAGTTTTGTTAAGGATTAGTGTCTATGTATAGTTTTCGTTAATGGTCCAAAGTCTAGAGTAGTTGGGTCATTACACTCAGGTTCATCTGATCTTAAGTGTAGGATATATATATCACAACTCCAAGTGGATTAGGCTATTACCAATAAATTGGGGCTAAACCACTATAAAATTATTTGTGTCGTATTTTTCTCTTTAAGGTTTATTGTAGTTTTGACGTCTACTCGTCGTTGGCCAAAATTGTTGTCAACATCTTGGTGCTTTCATTGAGAGTCTGAAGAGAAAATATACACGAATATCATATCAAGATGGTAGCCAAGAATACCAATGTGGCATTCAAAAAGTTAGGCACGTCAAAAGAGCCTGCAAGATCAGAAGGTCCTGGACCGCAAAACCCAGAGACTAAGCCCAGGGTCTTTCTCGAGGAGACCACTCCATAAGTTGAACAACTCCAGAAAGCAATAGGCGCTTTCCAAGTGGATATGATGCAATTCAATGCTCGGCAGGAGTCTTTCGCTGAAGAGATGGCCAGGTAGAGAGTTGCGTTAGAGCAGCAAAGGCGCGATATGGAGGCCAGAAGCGAAGAGATCAGACAATGACAGGAGGAAGTCGACCGGAGACATCGTGAAGCAGCACTTGATCTAGAAGCGGCTACCTAATTGGCCCAAGCCAATGCTCAAGCCACGACACCAGCCGCCACCCAGGGAGCAAGAAATAATAATGTTGGTCAGAGGACCACTGACAGAGCCAATTCTCGGGGATCGGACAGAAGCAGGAGTAACCCCCCTGGTCGAGAAGATGATGGGGTACGATCTGGAACTGCCTCGACACAAAGGGAGAACTCTAGAACCCCCTCCAGGAGCCCCTGATTAGAAACTTCTAGATCAGGGAGTCACTGATCAAGCAGTAAAAAGACTCCACCCAGTCAGGATCAGACCAGGACTCCTCGAGATAAGAGGACTTCACAGTTCAAAGATGGGCATGGGATGAGGCTAATAGTCATCACACTGACCAGTCAAAGGATAAAGAAGACAATAACCCACGAGGAGGAAAAGACTGCCCGGGACGTACCGAAAAACCTCCACTGCACCCCGGCCAGCAGCGTAATAGGAGAAAGCAAGTCCCGCGTAGTAAGCCCTCTGAAAAAATGAAGAGTACGGTGTTCAATCGGGTAGGAGAGCATGCTTCCCAGAAGGATCTAAGGGACTTTATCACCAACAAGAGGAGGATCATCCTGGTCGAAGGGAAAAATCTGAACTGCCCTGCCAGTTAAGTAGAAATACTTGACAACAGTGCACTAGATGGTAATGCCCGACCAGGCGGTCAAGACCTTGGAACTTTGTCAATTGCACCAGTCATCCAAGCCCAGCTTGACGTGCTAATGGCTGCAGTGCAAAGTTTGTCAAAACAACCTTCCAGGACGGATGTGATAGACCACCGAAGTGACAGCCCATTTTGTGCCCGGATTAGAGTAGCCCAGCCTCCGGCAAAATATAAAGCACTGGTTCTGTTAGTATATACAGAAAAGGCAGATCCCATGAGACATATTAGGAAATTTGAGGACCAGATGGAATTTTTCAGAGTAAGTGACGATTATTGGTGTAGATTTTTCCCGACTACTTTGTCAGATACTGCCGAGGAATGGTATTGGAAGTTGAAGCTGAATTCCATTACCTCTTGGGAAGAATTCAGGAAGGAGTTTTGTAGACAATTCAACACTGCCCGGACTACACCAGTTTATACCAACCACTTGGCAGATATCAAACAAGGAAAAGATGAGTCTTTAAAGAATTATATACAGAGATTCATGAGAGAAGCCAATAGAGCAACTGCTGTAGGAGACAAGGGGAAGATGGTTGCCATATCCACTGGGATAACTTATCAGAGCCCTTTGTGGGATAGTATACATAGAAATCCAATTTCAACACTTCAACAATTTCTTGACCGAGCAGATATGTAACAACCCAAATTTGCTAATAAGGCTTAAGAGCCTTGATTAGTGTGTCGGGAGGGCATAATTGGGATTAGAATGAATGTTATTGATTTAAATGCGTAATTATATGATTAATAGTGTGCTTATGATAATTGATGATATTATATGATGATATGATATATATGTATGAGATATATGCGAGAACCACATTATAATGTGGATAATTTTGCAGCTGGCGACTCGAGGCGATCCTAGGGTTAGATAGCGGGAAAAGTCACAACGGAGCATTATAATTGACTTTGGACAAGTCAAGGAGTATTTTAGGTATCGGGTAGTGATTTAGACTATCGGATGATGAAAATAAATAACTGGAGATATATTTGAGGTTAGGATGTCTAGGCGGGATTATTGGGGGATTTTACCGTTTTGCCCTCGGGGATGTTTCCGGTATCCCGAGCTTTGGGATTAGTCTGATAACTTAAGGGTAGACTTAAGGAATATGTTAGAAAACATTAGACACAAGTTTCAACCGACTTTTCTCTCCTTCTCTCTCTTCTCTCTCTTAGCAAAGGCAAAACCCTGATTTTCAAGGGGGAAATTGACTAAAACTTGGGGGAATTGAAGGGCTGAACCAGAGGATTAGCTCAAGGAACTAATCAAGGGTTGAATTAGAGCCAAGGTAAGCATTAATTTTCGTTTCTGAGGTTAGAAATTTAAGGAAAAATGGCTGAGTTTTTAATAGTTGTGGTTTGGACATTCAACGTGGAGTTGAAGCTTAAAACTCTGAAGATAGGCCAGGGGAACCTTGGAGAAACTATTCTACAGCTGAGGTAAGGTTTAATTTAAAGTTTGATGGTTGAATTTGAGAGTTTTCATGGCTGGTTTTGAGTTTTGTGGGTTTGAAATCTCAAAAATTGGAATTGGGATTTTGGTGAGTGTTAGGCTGGATTTTTGGTTGGATTGTGTTGTTTAAATCATTCTAATGATGTTGTTATTAATTGGTTTTGAGTTGGGGGCTTTGGGATGGCTTAAGGTGAGGTTTAGAGATTGAAAATGGTGGATTTTTCTGGGTTCGAAGGGTCGGGCCGCGACATGGTTCTTGGTGAGCCGCGGCCCTTCGAGGCTATTGCATGCTGAGGAAGGAGGGCGGGCCGCGGCATGGTCCAAGCAATTCCATGCCCTTACCTGTTTTTGTGCCTTAGATGGTTCTGTTTGGGGGCCATGTTGTGGCATGGGTGGCCTATGCCAGGGCGCTTAAGGGATTTTGGGATTTTGAGATTTTAGGCTTGGGAATTTAACCTAGGGTGCTTGGGATTGAATCTTTTACCATATTTGGTGAAGTTCAATGTTCCAGGGACTAGAACTTGGTTTGGAAACTCATTTAAGATTGTTAATGGTATCTTTCATCATGGTTGCGACTAGGTGCTAAGCTAGGGCTCGGGGATCGGATCGCGCTCAAGGAGTAATCACCCGTAGCTAATTCATCTAGAAGCTAAAGGTAAGAAAACTACACCCAGTTGAATATTTGAACGGGACTAAGGGCTCCCTGATATATATGATTGAAAGAATGGTATTATGCCATGTAAAATGTAAACCAATGGCCTAAGCGTTCCACGGTTAACTTGTGCAATTGGCACGACTCAGACACTGGTATCCAAGGACAGCTGATTATGCACTGAGCTTGGTTTAAGCGGGCCCGAGTCAGTGGGTTAAACAGAGGGTGTGACCTAAGTTGTCGACCCTAGTATTTGTGTTAATTGATTATTATATTTGGCTATGAATGTGATTAATGAGATTGTTGAATAATCTGAGTATAGATGAGGTTACTTGTTCCTTGAAGTGTGCTTATATGCTGTGGATTCAATATCTGAACATGCACTTATTGGAATGTCTTGTTTGATAATATTGTTTATGTTGTGTATGTTGTTTTCTTCCTGGGCCTTGGCTCACGGGTGCTACGTGGTGCAGGTAAAGGCAAAGGCAAGATCGATCATCCATGATTGGAGAGCTCTGCAGGGTGAATGTACATGTCAAGTCGCTCAACCGCCATGGTTGAGGAGGTTATAGGGACAGGAGGACCGGAATCACCTGTTTTGCCTTAGTAGGGCCCACGTTGTCTTCGACTTTTGTTTTTTTGTAAATCTGTTTGTAAACACTAAATGGTTTCAGGGATCCCTGCTATAAATGGTTTATACTTTATGAAATGTAACTTTTGAGGCCAAAATATATTTTAACCCTAGAACACCTCAATTAATGACACGTTTGATTAAAATGGCTTGTTTAGCGAGTCTTGCACCTTTATAACCACACACTGTAACGGTCTTGGCTATCCAGGGAGTTACAAGATAAGTATATGAAATTGGATGATGCAATCAAGAAAAAGGAGAATGGCATAAACAATCCGGGCAGATCAGCTGACCCTCCTAAGAATGGTGGGAACAATTAGAATGGTGGAAAGAAACGTGAGAATAACGGGTCTGACCACCATGAATAAAAGAAGGCTAAGTTGAGTTCAAATGAAAAACCAACCAAGTATGAGCCTCAGTTCACTAATTACACCACTCTCTCTACTAGTCGAGCGGAAATATATCTTGTTAGTCATGAGGAGGTTCCCTACAAGAAATCCCCACCCATGAGGAAAGAGATATCGAAGAGGGACATGAACAAACTTTGTCGTTTCCATGGAGATTATGGTCACGACATGAATGAATGCAATCACCTCAAGGACGAGATAGAATTTGTTCTCCGGTCAGGCAAGTTGAAAAAGTACCGGGCAGAGACACCCCAAGGAGAAGGAGGCAGCATCAGTCTTGGGTTCAAATGACAGAGATCTCCACCCTTACAACCCGGGCCTATGGACTTTACCTTAGAAACTATATGTGGAGGTCTACATTTGGCTGAGGATAGTAACAAAGCAGGGATAGGTATGCTGAGACACGTCGACATGAGCGAGAGTGCTAGGATCAGAAACCACTGGAGCGGCAAGCGTCTGTGGATATATTATTTCTAAATACCACTTTCATAGTGGTTGCTTAATTTCAAGTTGTTTGACTTGTTATTTAAGTTTGGTTTATGAGCTGGTTATTTGTTAACCAGTCATTTAATTTTTGAACAATTTTTGTTGTTTTAGACTCGTTATTAGATACGTTTTGTCCTTTTTTAATTTAAGAGTAATAAAAGAGACTACTCGCAGCGTGGTCGATTCTTGCTACAAATGTTCATGTGTGTTAATTATTCGAACAATGTTCAACTGGTCGGTAAAATCAGACAGTGTTCAACTAATCGATACATTCAAACAGTGTTCAACTGCTCGAATATTTTCAATATATTCTATGTCTTTCACGATCAATTACCTGATCGAACAGATTCGGTCAAGTAGCAAGTGACCCAGGATCTTTCAACCCTAGATCGATTGGGGGGCACATGGGGTATGCTGGTATATAATTTAACACAGGCAATAAGAGCACGAGTAAACATATTTGTTTTTAGGCTGACTTGTAAAATTTTGAAGTAAAAAAGGCCATTAAGCTAACTTGTTTGACAAAGCTTAAGTAACTTGGAGTTTTTTTTTTTTTTTTTTTAAATCAAGTTAGAAGCAGATATTCGTGTGACAATAAACATTATGCTCATAAAATGTTAGAGCAATAAGAGTGTGAGAAAGTATACTTAGTATGGACTTATGAAATGTCTAGAATTTCTAAGTTAGAAAACTAAGTACTCATGCGAAAATATAAGGCATACATCAGAGTGACTTTACTATTCACAAAAAACTTCTAACTTTTTAAGTCTAAAAGGACTTATAATGTTTCAAGTTAGCAAAGAAAAGTAAAGTATAAATGCCAACAGCTCGGCTATATGAGAAAAATATCAAAGTTGCTAAGCAACAATTGTCTTCACAAGAATAAAGAGTAAACTACTAGCCAGGTACAAGGTTTTGCTAATCAGGTGCAAAGTTTTCCTGATCGGGAGAGCAAATACAACTTCCCTGGTCGGCTGAGCATATATCACTGGTGGAGTAGGAAACTCTATTGTTGAGCATGACTAACAATGATGAGTCCCTGCAGTGAATCAAACAAACACGAACAAATGCATGCAAAGTAAATACTACATAGTGAAAAAATGTCTTTGAGAAGAGAAGTCAATTTTTCCCCAAGATTGATTAAGAGAAATCAATCTCTCCAAATACTGTTGGGAGACTCGAACAAGGTATTTTGATGGTTTTTGGAGGGATAATTTTTAGGCATAGGCTTAAGTGCTTATGCCATATACCCGATCGGATGGGTGATGGCCGAGCGGATGCCGATTGTGCCCAAGCAGGCCCGCGCGCGCGTCCGAAGGCTGGTGTCCGAGCAGCTGGGGCTGCGTCCGATCGGTTGGTTGCATGTGTCCAAGTAGCTAAGTGCGCGTCCAAGTGGGCAGGTGTGCATCCGAGAAGATAGGCACGCCGAGAAGAGTTTGGCACATCCGAGGCTGCGTGCGTCCGAGTAGCTGTGGTGTCCGAGTGGCCATTATGTGTTCCCAAGCGGATGTGCCATGTTCCCGAGCGGATACGCGCAGTGTTCGAGAGGTTGGGGGCATCCGAGGAGCAGCATGCCCGAGCGGTTGGGGTGGTATCCGAGCGACTGGGATGGTGTACGAGCGGCTAGGGTGCAACTGAGGAGCAACATGTCCGAGGAGCAGCATGTCCGAGCGGTTGGGGTGGTATCCGAGCGACTGGGATGGTGTCCGAGCGGCTGGGGTGCAACTGAGGAGCAACATGTCCGAGGAGTACCATTGCCAAGAAGCTGTTTTCTTTCTGAGGCACAAGGCTTCCGAGGGACAAAAGAAATTTGATCAGTTAGACTAGAGATGTGTCATGCTAAACCAGAGGAGTGTCATGCTAGACCAGAGGAGTGTCATGCTAGACCAGAGATGTGGCATGTTAGACCAAAGTGTGCTAGAAGAGTGCTTTGCCTATACCGACCAGAGGTGTGCTAGAGGTGTGCTTTGCCGACGAGAGGTGCTTGCCTATGTTCTCAGTAACAACTTCAACCCGAATCATTCTCAACTGCCGCGGGAATCTCTCAGATATCTCGGAATAATAGCCATATTATTGTAATTTAGATTTATTTATATTTTATTAATTAAAGTTTGTTGGAAGAACCAAGGACCCGGTCAAAGGGAGATATTTATGTACGATCCATGAGCCTATAAATAAAGGGCTCATGGCATCATTTTGGGGGGTCTGATCTTTTTAGATTGAGAAAAACTCTCTAGATTTGAGATTTTGGGACTGTGACTTGGGGCACTCTTGGGGCATTTTCTGAGAGAGTTTAGAGAGAGAAACTCTGTATTTTTCTACTTACACTTAAGAAACTCAGTTGACTCAAGTTCATATGATCTTAAGTGTAGGATATATATATATCACAACTCCAAGTGGATTAGGCTATTACAAATAAATTAGGGCTGAACCACTATAAAATTATCTGTGTCGTATTTTTCTCTTGAAGGTTTATTGTAGTTTTGATGTCTACTCGTCGTTGGCCAAAATCGTGGTCAAGAAAATACAACTGTAGCCATCCTAAATAGAAAAAAAAAATACAATTTTGGTTCTAGTCCCTGTAAATCCCTCGGCCGTGGTGGTCGAGCAGCTGCAGATGTACACTCTGCCCCCAAAGCTCTCCAACTCATGGCCGGTCCAGCTTTCCCTTGCTGTTACCTGCACCACGTAGCACCTGTGAGCCAAGGCTCATCAAGAAAACTAGATTCAACATGCATAGATAACAACATAATATGCATAGTAAACTTTAGATCAACTATTTCAACCAACAACAGCGTACAAGCAATAAATTAGGCAGCAGTAAATAGTCCATGGTTGTCCCTTAATTGGTAGACTGATCCATACTCAGGATCGTATAAAAATCCTCATATAACCAACTCAATCAATTATTATTGCCAAGTCTCTACTAGTAGTACTCTAACTCATCTCCTGGAAATTACCAATTCCTCCTGGCAAACACTAAAATTCCAAGCCCCATATCATAATAATCATATAGGATGTACAACATATCCATGCCTCTTCTAAGAGGTATGTAGTACCAAAATCATTTAGCACAATATAAAAAAGTTCAAGAACTAGAAAGCTGACCTGCCACCTCTAAGGAACAGCCCAGGCTCTGACTGCGTCAAGATGAACACTTGAGTCAGAGTCAAGATATATGTACTCCTTGGTTCTTCCATTTTCGATTTTGGGAAATCCTTCTTGAGGTGCCCAACTATTCCACACAAAAAACACGCCTTCACTTGGCATTCCCCCATATGGTGCCTCCTACACCTGTCGCATAATGGATAACTCCTCCAGACCTTGTTGATGCCCTAGCGGCCACCCTGTATATTATAACCTCTCCTGTCAGGACAAGGAGTATTAGAACTATCAAGGGTCTTCATTTCTTGGGTACTAGGGCCTTCACCCCTATCTAATCCTGCAATACCATTGTCTGAGCTTTCTACCCTACGATGCTCTCACTCCATATCTCATCTCTCGCATCCACTATAGCAAAGGCCCTCCCTACTGCCTGAGCGTAGGTAGAAATCTCATGTGCTGGAGTGATCTTCACACTCTGGGCTATCCCAGAGTTCAATCCTCAAATGAATCATTCCTTCCATGTTAAATCTGTTGGTACCAAATCAAAAGTCTATTTGGCCAACCCATCAAATTCTTTAACATATTCTCTCATTGTCTTACTGCCCTGAACCAAGTTCATAAACTCATTGGTCTTCGTAACTCAAACTGCATCACAGTAGTACCTTTCATTGAACAATTGTCTGAATTCATCCTAACTGATCATGAAAACATTCCAAGTCCGGGATACCACTTCCCACTACGTTTGAGCATCCTCCCACAACATGAACATGGCACAAACCACTCTATCATTGCTTACCACTCCCATATAGTCCAGGATGGAGCTAATCATGCCCATCCACTATTCATCTCTGAACAGATCCAACCCTCCCTTGAAAACTTGAGGATAATGCTTCTGGAATCTTTCATACAGTAATCCCCATTTGTTCCCATCCTCAGGTTCAACCAAAACTGGAGCCATTGTTGTCAAAACATAAGAGGTAACATTCCCTGATGGAACCCACTGTCTTAACAACTCATTCTCTTCCTCCTGATTCTGCAGTCTTGCTTGCATTCCCACAAACATCAATTGTGAATTCCAAGGGCAGATGGGGGATTCTGGCCCCAACTATCATCCGCAACCCCAATATTATCCTTCCTTGCTCCAATTGACTGCCTTGGAAACATAACTTCCGAATCTATCTGCAGTTAACGAATTAACCTATCACGCATGATAATCATATCGAGAACTATTCCACGAGCGGGGCCAAACCACACAATAGCCACAATATGCATACCAAGACATAAGTCTATCATGCTCACGAATCAATTATCAAGCCTTACTCCCACAAAATACATTTATATACATCATGCTCTTTATTCTAGCATGCAGATAAGGGACATCGGTTCAGTTTAAATAATTAAACACATAGTCACGTTATTAGATACCAAACCATGAGTCGAGCTTATCTTTAGCAGTGAGTGTACATGCCCAGCCAGTCTTCAGGAACCCTTAACCCTAGACTGCTCTGATACCAAGTTCTAATGCCCTGGTTAGTGAAGACTGTTACACTGTGTGTTTAAAATAGTGCTGAACTTGCTAAGTGAGTCATTTGGACTTAAAACTATAATTAACTTCTAAATCAAGGTTAGGTACTGAAAGTTTTGGTCAACGAAATAAGTAATTTTCCTTAAAAATATCAACTTTATACATGGGATCCGAAAAAGTGGTTACAAACTAAAAAAAGATAGATAAAATACAAATTAGCCATCCTAAGTGACAAAATAGATTTCAACCCTAGATCCTCCCAAGCTATCCCGTCTGTGGCAGTCGAGTAGGGTGCATATGTACACACCGCCCCTGAAACTCGCCAACTCATGGCTGGTCTAGCTTACTCTTTCCCTTACCTGCACCACATAGAACCCATGAGGCAAGGCTCAGTAAGAAAACTTAAATCAACAAATACAAATGAGCAATAGTATATATAACAATAAACATAGATCAATAAGATCAATAAGCAAAAAAACATAAGGAATAAGCTTAGCAGTAATAAGCTACTCAGTAAAACACATAAACCCATCTCAACAATCATTATAGTTTGTTAAGTGCAATCAGCACTTTTGTTTATTTGTATGATGTTCAAGCTTGGGGCCCTTAGTCCAAGTCCTCTGGTCTTATAGCCAACCCCCGACACGCTTAGGTCAGGCTGCATTCCGCATGCTTGTTGTCGGCCCCGACACCCTTAGGCCGACTTTCAGAATATATATAATCACGTATATATTGCACAACACGCAATCAAATACAGCATATACAAGCATGCCTACTGAATAATCACATTTATAACCACAGGCGTATCCAATTATAGGGGTTCAAGCCCCAATTATAACCAAGGTGCTGTTTTCTTACCTTGAGTTGCGTGCGATAGACGATACAACCTTAAGTACGATCATGATCCCAAGCCTTGCGATAATCTATTCACAACATAAACATATTCTTATTAGGGATTAATTCCAAATCCCAAGCCTCACCCTAGACCTTACATTAAATATTACTTTTCCCAGATGTTAGGACATTAGAATCGTCCCTCGAGCCCCCAAGTGGGCCACCAAAAGGATTCCCAAACTCCCAAGCCTTAATCCTAAAACAAGAAAAACATAATTTGGGACACCTGGGGCGATCGCGCCTATAGAAAGTTTAGGCTTTCTGGGGTACTAGCGCGGTTGTGCCTTAGTCCAGCGCAATCGCGCACCTAACTCTGAAATGCCAAAGATCAAAATAAAAAATTAAAATCCCCTTGTTTCTGGGACACTCGCGCGGTCGTGCCACAACCTAGCGCAGTTGCACTAGGTCCTCATAAATACCAAACAAACCCAATATGTTCTTGTTCTTCTGCAATTCGAGAGTTACGTTTTTTCCAGAACAACTAGACCCAAAATCAACCCCAAACAAACATTTCCAACAAACTACTAACCACAAAACACCTCATATATCTTAGATAACTTATACCCAACATCAATTTCCCCCATAAAACACACTCAAAACTCAATTGAATACAATTGCCATTTTTGGGTCTCAAACCAAACTCTTCTCTCTATAATCTGAGAATCACATCATTAAGTTTGAATCCTAGTAGTAACCCATCATCAACAACAATTACAAACCTAAACCTATATCTATTTATCCAACTTAAACCATCCAAAACATATAAATCTCAAAATTCACACCAAGGTTTCAAAGAAAACTTAAAAACATCCTTATGGACAAGAAATCACATAGAGAAGGAATATGAATTGTACCTTTGGATTTCAAAATCCTAACTTGAATTCAAAGTCTTAAACAGCCTCCAATCCCCTTGCTTGCTACTAAGTTCCTTCAAAAGCTATCCTTAAGCCTCAACACTTCTCCTTTTCAAGCCAAGCACCCAACACTTAGGCACTTTAAGAGAGACAAGAAGGGAAAGAGCAAGAGAGTAACGTGTACTTACTCCTCCCCAAGGCTGCTACCCATTTCACTAATCAATAGGTCAAATGACTATATTTCCATTTGCGCCACTAAACCTCAAAGCCTAGTCCCAATGGGGACCCTAAAAAACATTACTTTTTAAGGCTCTCAAATAGACGGCTCGCGGTGAGGGGGGGGGGGGGGAGGCTAAAATATTTTTAGTAGTGTGATCTGAGCCACCCTCTTGTGGTGGTTAGTAGGCCTGGCTACCCGATTTAGGATGTCAATTTTTTATGATGGGTATCGAGAGCTAGGGACCTAGTGGACTGTATGATGTACATGTGTAGCTCATCTCTTGTGATTATTTTTGGTCTCTCTATTTTTTTTATACATGATAAAGATATATTTTGTTTTAAAAGATAACCATGTAGGGATTTTATTAAATGATTGGTCCTTTGATAATAGTTGATTTCCTACTGCGTTTTATAAGCTTACCCTTATCTCTCCCATTCGAAGAACTCAGTTTGATTCTAATGGGTGTTAAGAAGATTATTCATTTAGGAGAATGATGTGTTTTAGCTTAGTCCTATTCTAGTTATTAGTCCTATCTTTCAAAGATTGTTTATGTATTTAAACATGAACGAATTGGTCCATATCTTTATTAGCTAGGGATGAGAAATGATGGATGTTGTAACTGTTGGGAATAGTGTCCTTAAAGCAATTGTAGTTGACAAATGTTTTTATAATGCCCTGGATAGCCAAGACTATTACACTGTGTGTTTATGAAGGTGCAAGACTTAAATCAAGTCATTTAGTTAGAAACGTGTTACTGAGTCTATAGTTGAACTAGGGTTAAAAGTTTTCGGTCACAAAAGTTACATTTCACATATTCAAAGATACTTTTACATGGGATCCCAAAAGTAATAACGTTTAAAAGGACAGTTTACAAAACTTCACGTTAAAAGTACAGTTACTAGCCACTCTAAGGCAAAACAGACATTTAGGCTTTCCCGTCCTGCACCACTCCTCGGCCATGGCAGCCGATCAGCCGACCATGTACATTCATCCCCAAAGCTCTCGAACTCAAGGCTGGTCCACTTTTCTCTTGCCTTTACCTAGACCACGTAGCACCCGTAAGCCAAGGCTCAGCAAGAAAACACAATAACAGAGCATAATCATCAATCAAACAATCAGATAACTAATACAATGTAATCATACACTCAATAGTCCAAGACGTTCATGTAATCGGGCATTCAACATATAAAACGTATCAATTATCATTATCAACCAATTCACATATAACAATCAGGGTTGATGCCCTTAGGTCGCACCCCCTATTTATCCCACTGACTCCGGCTCGCTTAAACCGAGCTCAGTGAATATCAAGCTGTCCTTAGCTACCAGTGGCCGAGCCGCACCCTGTGCGCAAATATTGATTACGACACTCTTAGGTTGTTTATCACATGTCCATGGTATAATACCATCTATGACATCATACAGATATAGGGAGCTCTTAGTCCCAATACAATCACATAACCGGGTGCAGTTTTCTTACCTTTGAATCCCAGTAGCTTTGATCAATAATGACAACCCTCAGGTACGATCCCTTCCAAGCCCTAACGTACACCTAGTCACGGTCATAAGTTAGAACCATTACCAAACTTCAATCCAAAAACCTAACCTTGGGACCAATCCCGAGCCCTCAGAAAGCCCTAATTCCACCAAACGGGGTGGTGGAATCAAACCCCAAGCCCCGAGCAAAAACCCTAAGAAATAACCCAAAAATCCCCTTCTGGAAACAGGGTAGCGCTACAGCACCATAAAGAGGGCACTATAGTGCTAGAAGCAGAGCCAGCAGGTGCCCAGACCACAAGGCCTAGCGCTGTAGCACCCAAAGGCTAGCACTACAACGCTAGTGACAACATAGCCAAACCCTATTTTTCTTCCTTCGATTTTCCCCGAGCAAAACCTCTCCAAAACTCATCCAAACTTCAACCAAACATCAATACAAGCCTACCATCATCTATAACTCACCCCATAAGACCCAACCATAAAAAACTCAACCACATGCACCCCAATATAAAGAAACTACCATGATTGAGCTTGAAGCTCAAAAACTCAACAGAAAAGAACAGAAACTTCAGAATCCAAGTGACCAAGTTCAGAGTTTCTTACCTTCAATGGAGAAATTAGACCTTAGGCTATCCTCCACACTTCCTTAGCTTTCTCTCCTCAAAACCTCAGCCTTAATTTGTAATGACCCAACCTATTCTAGACTTTGGACCATTAATAACTACTATACATAGATACTAATCTTAAGAAAGCATACATATGAAATAATCATAACTTTATTAAAAACTGTAAAACAAAGTTTAACATAAAATTAAGAACATGATATGGGATCCCATTGTTTGAAACATAAAATAAAACATGACTTAAAACTTAAAGAAATTGGTTACAAAATCAAGTGCGGAAAATACATATAAGCAATAACAGAAATGACTAAAAAAAACTTCGTCCTCGAATCGTTCACGCAGTCCACCGATTCCATTCTCCCTCAATACACATTCCCAAGTCGCCAAGAATCTTCCTGCTGCCATAACTATTTTCCTGCACATATAAAACATAAAGGAATGAGCCTAATGCCTAGCAAGGAAAATCTACTACAAGCATGAAACATAATCATACACATAAACTATGAACATATACCATATACTATAACACATATATCATAATTCTACCCCATGTACATGGTGGCTATTGGGGTTTGCTAACTAAGCAACTATAAGCCCCAAAAACATGCCTCAAACTACAGTGAGGTTTGCTAGTTAAGCAACTATAAGCCCCAAAAACATAAAAGTGTTGGGGTTTGCTATATAGCAACTATAAGCCCCAAAACATACATATATCATAACACATAAAATCATACTATAGCATAATCATAACATATTATATAACATAGCACATATCACATAGGAACTATCCTATTTTCCTTACCAAATACTGGGATGTGAGAACAAGGACGGGATTTTGGAACATTCCTAAAAACCATTAATAGAGAGGTGAGTATTCTAAAAGAAGAAGATGAAAAAAAATGAACTAAACCACCGAGAAGGTACTTACCGACAAGAACCTCAAGTTCAAAGAACTTAGATGCCTAACCATGAATAAAAACAGCGAGTTAGGAAATGAGTAGAGAAAAACAATAAGAACTAATGAAACAATACAGAAAGGAACTAAGAATAGGAATACCTTTGAAATTGCTATACTCGAACTACACCTCGATAACGATAAACACACTATAAACCTTACTTCCCAAGTGTTTAATAAGCTTAGAATGATAAGCTTATAACCCCAACCCAAGTGTTTAACACTCTAAAGTAAACCTAGCAGCTTGAAGGCTCTGAACTCAGCTTGATGAATTAAGAAATGGCTGGGCACTAGGTCCTATTTATAGAGTTCAAGGATGAAAAGATCTTCATTTAGCTTGAATAAAAATAATGACTTTGTAATTGAAAAACATTTGAATAATCGTTCAGTAGAGGCTGAAGACTCGGTCAAAAAGATATCTGGCTTATCAAGAGGTTTATGGAATAAAATGAGCTCGGTTTCAAAATCATTTGAAAATGATGCCCCAGAGACGATATATCGCCCATGCTAGGCGATATATCACCTGGGCTCATATTCCTGAGGCTCGTCGAAGTGTTCGTGCGAAGTTCACGTGTTTTCGTATCCCCCGAGTGGCGATATATCGCCTCCTAGAACTGCAATATATCGGCATACGCTGAAATATTATACACATAATTATACTTTTTCAGCCTAATTTGAATTGAGTAAACAGCTTTGACTGAGTCCTATAACGATTTTAAAGCTGCTGGCAGACTCTGGGATTTTCAGATATTACTCTTAATGAACTATTCCTCAAAAATACTTAATTTCTCATTAAACACGCACATGACAAGTGTTAATATCTTATTGGGTTATAATTAATATTCTTAAACTATAGGTTAAACTTATAAAATTTACAAGTGTTGCTACGAGTGTCCAACTAAGTCCCGGCTTGAACCAAAATCCATAGTAATAAACATACTATAACTACTACTAGCTATTACTATTATCTACCTAGCTAAGTAAAGTTCTTGGACTCTACAATTCTCCCCCACTAAAAAGAATTTCGTCCTCAAAATTTACTTACCAAATAATTCCGGATACCGGCCTTGCATGTCTTCCTCCAACTCCCACGTTGCCTCTCGTTCAGAACTATTACTCCATAGGACTTTTACTATAGGAAAGCTCTTGGACCGTAACTGCTTCATCCCCCTATCCAGGATACTAATCGGTCGTTCCTCGTAACTTAAATCTTTCTGGAGTGCTATCGTATCGTACTTGAGGACGTGAGATGAGTCTGGCACATATTTGCGTAGCATCGAGATGTGGAACACGTTGTGACTATCGGCTAGTGCCGGCGGTAGGGCTAGTCTATACGCAACTACTCCCACTTTGTCCAATATCTCAAAAGGACCTATAAATCGGGGACTAAGCTTGCCTTTCTTCCCAAACCGCTTTACTCCTTTCATAGGAGATATCTTCAGGAAGACTTGATCTCTAACCTTGAATTCCACATCGCGTCGCTTAGCATCTGCATAGCTTTTCTGATGGCTTTGAGCAGTGAGCATACGCTTTCTAATCAGCACTACTGCTTCTTGAGCTATTCTAACAGCTTCAGGACTGAGAAGTTGCCTTTCTCCTACCTCGTCCCAGTGTAGCGGCGATCGACACCTTCTTCCATAAAGTAATTCATAAGGTGCCATCCCGATCGTTGACTGGTAGCTATTATTGTAGGAGAACTCTATCAGCGGTAAGTACTTATTCCATGATCCTCCGAAATCAAGTACAGAAGCACGTAGCATATCCTCTAAAATCTGTATCGTACGCTCGGATTGACCGTCTGTCTGAGGATGAAAAGCTGTACTAAGACTTAACTTAGTATCCATAGCTTGCTGTAAACTTCCCCAAAATCTTGATGTAAACACCGATCCTCTATCTGACACTATTGTCTTGGGGATTCCATGCAACTGTACTATCTCTTTAACATAGATGTCTACATATTGATCTGCTGTGTATGAGATCTTAACAGGCAGGAAATGAGTGGAATTGGTTAGTCTATCTATTACTACCCAAGTTGAATCATGCTACTTATTCGTTCATGGCAAACCCGTCATGAAATCCATAGCTATATTGTCCCACTTCCATTCTGGTATGCTAAGTGGCTGCAATAAGCCTGCAGGCCGCTGATGCTCTACTTTCACTTGCTGGCATATTAATCACTTAGACACAAATTCCACTATGTCCTTCTTCATCCCTGGCCACCAATCCATTGCCTTGATGTCGTGAGTCATCTTGGTCGACCCTGGGTGAACTGAGTACGGGGTTGTTTATCCAAAAACCAACTGTGGGTGATGTGGCAAGAATTTTCAACACATGGCCAACACGTGGCAGAGATGTTGCTCGTCTACCGACCAGAGACACTTCCATACGCGGGGTTCAAGTTTTATATACAACCAGGCTGGTCGTATACTCCGTTTCTTTATGTATACATTTGTATAGTTGTAATGATCACCAAGAATATCTCTTCATTATAACCTGAATATTCATTTATTAAGGAAAGATATGATTGATTGACTCATGTAATCCTCCTTGAGCCTATAAAAATACAAGAAATAGCTCAAGGGGGGATCTTTTTTCTGGATCCTCTTTTCTGATCTGAGAAAAAGAGAATTGTATTGCTATTATCCATCATCTGTATTTTTCTCCTTTTAAGGTTTGTGAAACTCAAGAACCCTAGTTCTTTGATCACACCTTTGAAGCTCAACATTAATAATAGCATTAAGTGGACGTAGGTCATTACCAATCTTTGGGGCCGAACCACTATAAATCTTTGGTGTCATTTTCTTTTTTCCCATTAGATCTTAATTATCACATTATTTTCATCCAAGAATTTGACTCCGTGTCAGTTGGCCCAAAATGAGGGTCAACATTCTGGTGCATTGAGAGCTTGTGAAAGAATCTAATGGCAAAAACATCTAAGAAGACCGGATAGGCCTCTGGCGCTGCATCATCTCAGCCTCCTCCCCCAAATGTGGTTGAGGACGAACCACATTTGGAGTTTTACGAGGAGGAGTTAGATTCTGAAACCCTAAAGGCAACACTGGGGGTGTTTCAGGATGAGTTAGCCAATCTGAGGGCCAATCAAGAGTATACCGCCAAGATAATGGCGTCACAACAAAGAGAAATAGAACACCAGCGTCAGGAGCTGAGCGAGTGACAGGCTGAGATGGACCATCGACAGAGGGATACCATGGCTGCCCTTGAAGCAGCCATCCAGCTGGCTAGGAATCAGGCTGTGCCAGCCTCCCAGCCAGATCAGCCACCAAACAGGCTACCTCAAAGGGGTCCCAATCCTAGTCCTCCACTCCAGCCAATAAGCCCTCAAAGGCCGGAGCAGCCACCTGTGGCTCAAGATGATGTCCCACCTAGGGATCCTGAGTAGCAGCCTCCATCCCAGGCTGGTCGAGGCAATCCCCCGTGCCCAAGGCAGAATAGGGCCAGGCAACTACCTCGCAGCCCTAGACGCCCAGGGGATGAGGAGCAATATCCACCGAGCAGGGGGGGCATCCTTCAGCTAACAGGAGGAACTCGGAGACAGGCTCTGCGGTCAAGGCCCCCCCACGACATAACAATGCACGGGGACCCACAGACCAACGCAGGCCTTCCCCTAACGCTTGGGAAATGCCAGCCCAAGGAGGCAACAAAATAAATAGTCGGTCGCACCATAGTCAGCCACGATTTAGAGATGGCCACGACTACAGTGAAGCCGACTCTGGCAGAAGGAATGCTGGTCGGAGGAATGAAGAAAGAGGTGGAGGCAGGAGCCCCCCACCTAGAGAAGACCGACCAACGGGCCATAACGCTGGGGGGCAGCCTAGGCGAAATAACGTCTTTAGTCGGCTGGGAGCCAGCGAGCAGCGACGAAGAGATGATGATCTGAGGGACGTACTTAACAACCGCCGAGAAAGGCACGATGAGTACATTCCCCCGGCACCAGAGGCCCCAGCAATCCCAGAAGTTGTTCAGGCTCAAATTGATGCCCTGAACCAGGCAGTGCATCAGCTGGTCAGGGGGCGATCATCCCACATTGAGTACGATTGGAGGAGAGGCACCCCCTTCGTATAGAGGATTACTGTGGCTGAAACCCCCAGTAAATTTAAAATTCCCACTCTTCCGAATTTTGATGGGTATGGGGACCCAATATCTCACGTCAACAAGTTTGAGATACAAATGGATATTTAGAAAGTATCTGAAGATGCTCGCTGCAGGATCTTCCCTGCAACACTTTCTGATGCCACCCAGGAGTGGTTCTTTAAGTTCCCTCTTGCGAGTATAGTATCCTGGGAAATGTTCATGAAGGAGTTTTACAGAAAGTTCTACGGGGGTCGCATACATCCTACTGAGGCAAACCAGCTAGTCGAAATACGTCATCAGGAAGGGGAATCATTGAATGTAATGCCCCAAATTTCCTAATAAGGTTTACGACATTGATTAGGAGGCCGGGAGGGCCATAATTGATTTATTATGCTATTTAATGATAATATGCATGTTTAGGTGTATTAAATATGCATGTGAACCCATTTGTGATTAATTGGGTGATTTTCATATTTTGGCCATTTCGGGCATTTTTGGCATATATGTGAAATGGGCGTGGTGCTTTGTTATTATTTGGTTATGCCAGGGCTACCCAGCACAAGACGATCCTAGGAGGTAAGCTAGTGGGAAAGTCACAACGGGATTTAAGGTTGACTCAGAGTAAGTCAAGGGGTATTTAGAGCATTACCGGGTCATTGGGTAATGGGAATTAATATTTGGTGATAAATTGGGGGTTAGTAAAATCAGGGGGAAATTCTGGAAGTTTTGACTATAATGTCCCCGGGGGTGTTTTCGGGACCCCAAGCATTAGGTTTTATTGGAAGCTACTTAAGCTTGAAGTAACCTTTTAAGAAAATAAAAAGAACGTTCTGTACGTTCTCTCTCCCTAAAAAGTTCCCTTTTCGTTTCCCGATCGCATTTTCGAAGGTATCTTGAGTTCTAGGACTCGGAATCAAGCAAGGATTGAGGCATAGTAATCCTAAGGAGAATTAGAAGCTTATTAACTGGAGGATTTAGTTGGAAACAACTCAATCGGAGGTAATTCAAGTTTAAGTTTTAAGTTTTTAAAAGTTTTTAAGCTTAAATTGGATTTTGTGAATCGTTGAGTTTTCAGTTTTTTTGAGCCTTGGGTTTTGGTGGTTTTGGACCATTGGGGAGTTTGGGAACTTTGATTTGATGATTTGGAAATGTTTGGATGGGTTTTTGGAAGGTTTTAAAATGGAAAAAATGAAGAAAAGTGGCTGGTGCGAGGTTAGGCCGCGGCCCTGTTCTTGGGCGCCGCGGCCCTAGCTTGAAGAAGATGGAGGAGGCTCTACCAGGGGGGCAGGCCGTGGCATGGCCATGTAGGGCTGCGGCCCTTAAGGGAAAAATTGCCCAAAAGTGTGTTTTTGTGATGGAAACTTAGCTCTAAGGGCCTGGGATCGATCCTACTACTTAGTTGAGTGGGATTCGATGTCTTGGAGGCTTGGGTTGGGTTTGGAAGTATTTATTTACTCATTTTGATCAGGTTTTATATTATGGTTGTGACTAGGTTACCATTAGAGGCTTGGAATCGGGATCGTTCTTGTGGCTCGTTTGTTGGTAACCTGTGCTTGGACCCAAGGTAAGAAAACTGCACCCCATATGTGACATGCATGGCTATGATTGATGCATGTTGGATGTTTAAATGTAAACATTGATAGCATAATGAATGCTTAGCAATCTTGCCCATTTGCATATGATTATTACTGAGGCATGCTGGATGATTAAGTGTGATGCATGTGATGCACGAGAAACATGTGGTTAGGGCATGCCATGAATGATGACTATGAGATTGGTCAGGGCTTGAGTCTCTGAGTTTGTGCATGATCATAATTATGCTAGCAACTATTTAGTAAGCATGCTGAATGCCCTGTTCTTGGATAATTGGCATATGATACACATTGATAGCATTGCTTACCTGTGCATGGTACTGACTAATTAGTCAGAATTGGCATGGTATCAACTGTGAAGCTGTGACTCATTAGTCAGGTTCGGCAGTGATACTGGGCACTGGTCACACAGGGCTGACTTATTAGTCAGAATTGGCAAAGGTGTTAGTATCAACTGTGAAGCTGTGACTCATTAGTCAGGTTCGGAAGTGGTACTGGGCACTGGTCACATTGTGCTAACTTAATAGTCATGACAACCCTAGTGTGCAGTGCAAGTTATGTCAATTGGACCTAATCGACCCTCTGCATTGAATGACTCAAAGAGCATTAATGCAGGACCGACCTCAAGTTTGATGAATATAAACAAGTATTTATCTAGCCAAAGGCTAGTCATGTAGAGCCATTGCAGGAAATGGGCACTGGGCCCCTAGTGACCTGGTTGTCAGTCACTCAGTATGGTTTATCGGAACCTCAAGTGATATTCACTCATCTGATCAGAGCTATGAGCTCTGGATGATCATGTTGATCATCATATGCATGGCTTGGGCACTGAGGCCCCGGTGACTTGCTAGTTGGTCACTCAGCATGGTTTATCGGAACCTCTAGTGTTACGACACTCATCTGATTAGGATTGACTTGATAGTCCTCCAATCAGAAGGCCAGGATTTCTTATCCTGGATACCCCAGCATTTATTGAAATCCATTTGCATGCTGAGTAGAGCTATGATTCCTAGGCATGCCAGATATGATTTGATATCATGATATGACTGTTTTTGAGCATATGAGTTTTCTTGCTGGGCTTCGGCTCACGGGTGCTTTGTGGTGCAGGTAAAGGCAAGAGGAAGTTGGACCATCCTTGAGTTGGAGAGCTTAGGTGATGACGTGTACATATGCAGCAGCTCGACCAATACTTGGGCGAGGTTTGAAAGTGGAACTAGGGCTGAACCCTGTTTTGCCGCTTAGAACGGCCTGTTGTAAACACTTTCTTGTAATAAACTCTGAAATTATATTTTTGGGATCCCAATGTATACAGTAAACGTTCTAGTGAAACGTTATATCTTAACCAAAGTTTTTAACCCCTAAACCTCCAATCACACTTAGTTACACGTTTATGGCCAAACGACTCGATTAGCGAGTTTAGCACCGTTTGCAATGTGCACTGTAGCGGTCCCTGGAGTTGGGGCGTTACAATGAAAGACTATGTCCTGCGTTTTATGCGAGCAGCAGCTGGAGCTAAAACAGTAGGTGATGAAGGCAAGATGATTTCTCTAACTGTAGGAGTTAGGCGCCATTCATCCCTCTGGAGTAGCCTCAGAAAGCATGGGGTTAAAAGTACCCAAGAGTTCTTGGATCGGGCTGATCGATACATCAAGCTCGAAAATGCGATTGCTAATGAAGGGAAGTCGCCAAATAAAGACAAGGGGCCCAAAGAGCCCACCAAAGCCACCAACGGGTTGAAGCCCAATGGCAATGACAAAGGCAACGGGAATGGCAATGGTAAGAATGGTGGAAAGCGGGCGCATAATGAACCCTCAACCTCCGAGAGTAAGCGCCCCAAGGGCAATCGTTACGAGCCGAGATTCACCAACTACACTGCCCTCGTCGAATCTCGAGCAGAAGTGTATCAGGCTACAAGCTCCAATGTGCTCTACAAGCGACCCGCTCCCATAAGAAAAGATATTTCAAAAAGAGATACAACCAAGTTCTGTCGTTTTCACAAAGACTACGGGCATGATACCAATAAATGTAACCAACTGAAGGATGAGATCAAGTTCATGATCAGACAGGGAAATTTGAGAAGATATGTACGAGCTGTGGGAGGTTCCCAGCGAGAGGCTTTAGGTGGCAACGAGCAGGTGCCCACACGCCAACGCTCACCACTTTTACAGCCAGATCCTGTGGCAGGCACATTACTCACCATCTGTGGAGGCCCACATCTCGTAGGAAACAGTGGAAAGGCAAAGGAACTATGCGTTCGAACCCTATGCCACGACCAGGACATCGAGATGATGAGTGTTGAGGATCGAGCACCAAAAAAGGCTCGAACGGAGGAGGAAGTAATAACCTTCTCTGATGACGATGCCCAGCATGTGCGATTCCCACACTCCGATCCGCTGGTTGTGGATGTTCAAATTTCCAATATGATGGTGAAGAGGGTACTAGTCGATATAGGAAGTTCAGTCAACATCCTGTATAAGTCTTCACTGGAAAGAATGAAGTTGTCCGTTAAGGACTTAGAGCCATGCAACCAAACCGTTTATGGTTTCTCTGGTAAAGGACTCGCCCCAACGGGGTCGATTAGACTCCCAGTCACAGTAGGCACTGCACCTGCTAATAGGACATTACTCACTACTTTTATAGTAGTTGATTGTCCTTCGGCGTACAATGTTGTAATTGGAAGGCCAATACTAGTCGACCTTCGAGCTGTCACCTCTATATGGCACCTGGCTATGAAATTCCCAACAAACGCAGGGGTAGGATGCATACATAGGAATCAGCGGGAAGCAAGGCAGTGTTATAATGCCTCGATCACCAAGGCAAAGAAGGGTGTGTGGAGGAATGTTCCTGCAAAGGAGTTGCAACTGACCATTGATGCACAGACCCACTCAGGTGATAATGTCACCAAATAGGGCGTTACCCAATGTAAGGATAGGTACTTGGATCCTTGCTTTGGGGATTTTGAAGAAGAAATAGGACCCGTCGAGGACCTGGAAGAGGTCCAACTCGATGAGGCACATCCGACCAGGGTTGTGAAAGTCGAAAAAGACTTAGAGACAACAACCAAACAAGCACTGGTGGAATTTTTAAGGAGGAACCAGGAAGTCTTCACCTGGTCGCATAAAGACATGGTTGGGATAGATCCTGCAGTCATCAGCCATGTCCTAAACATCGACAAAAGTTTTCCACCTGTGCAGCAAAAAAGAAGGCTGCTCGATAAAGACAAATCAAAAGCCTTAAAATAAGAAGTAGAAAAACTGAAGGAGAATGGGTTCATCAGGGTGGCATTTTATCCATCATGAGTCTCTAGTCCCATGCTAGTTCTCAAGCCGAATGGAAAATGGCAAACATGCGTGGATTTCACAAACCTTAATAAAGCTTGCCCTAAAGATTGCTTCCCACTCCCCAGGATTGACCAGCTGGTCGACGCCACTGCAGGGCATGAGATCCTCTCCTTTTTGGATGCATACTCGGGGTTTAATCAGATTAGTATGCATCCCCCTGATGAGGATCACACTATCTTTCTAACTGATACAGGGCTTTACTGTTATAAAGTAATGCCCTTCGGTTTGAAAAACGCTGGTGCGACTTACCAGTGACTAGTCAACCACATGTTTAAAGAGCTGATCGATAAAAACATGGAGGTTTATGTCGATGACATGCTGGTTAAGTCGAAAAAGGAAGAAGGATGTAACGATCCAAATTTGCTAATCGGGCTTAGGGCCTTGATTAGTATGCCTGGAGGGCAATAAATGATTTATTATGCTTTAATGTGTTAATGGGTGAATTAATGTGGATATATGATAGTGATGCATGTTTAGTGAGTTAAATGTGCATGTGAGCCCATCTGGATATTAGGGGCATGAATGTGATATATGTTATATGTATGTGTTATGTCCGTGCAACACGATCCGAGACAGTCCTGGGGAGCGGTTAGCCAGAGAGTCACAACGGGGTTGAGATTCCGACTCGGGGTGAGTCGAGGGGTAATTTGGGTATTAGGTGTTATGGGATTATCGGGACATGAAAATAAATATTTGGAGATATATTTGAGGATAGAATGTTTAGGCGAGAATATTGGGGAAATTTACCATTTTGCCCTCGAGGACGTTTTGGTATCCCGAGACTTGAGGTAACCATATAGACTTAAGTCAAGTAAAAAAAAAATAGAGGAATCGTTTAGAAACTTTAGAAACCGACTCACCTCCTTCCAACTGAAGATAAACCTTATCTCTTCTTCACTATCACTCCCTAAGACAAACTCAAGACAACTTTGGTGGAAACTAGCTTAAGCAAGGAATTGGCTGGAATTTAAGGAGCTTGGAGCATAAGGGGGCTGGTTTTAAGGCTCAATTCAGCAAGAGATAAGCTTTGATTATGGTGGATAAGTCTAGAGTTGCAGCTGGTTATTAGAGTATGCATGCTAGCAAGTTTGAATTGTTCTTGTGTGGTCTAGTTGAGTTTTGGGGTGGATTCTAATGGGTTTTGGTGTTGTTACTGAGTTATTATTGAGCTGGAGTTTATGTGTTAAATATCTGGGTTAGATAGGTAAGTTTTGGGTGAATTGGCTTGAGGAAAGGTGTATAAAAATAGTGGAAAATCTAGGTTCGGAGGTGAGAGCCGCGACCCTAGGAAGGGTGCGATGCGGCCCGTGTGCGCGCGGCCATGGGAGGCTGAGAAGGTTCATGCGCGCCGCGGCCCGTGCGGGGGTCAATGAGGTGCTAGCCACTGTTTCGAGGCTAGCCGCGGCTCTTGTGGGTGGGGCCGCGACCCTTTGTACCAGTTTGAGTTTTAAGGGTATTTTAGGCTTAGGAACTCAAGGGGTAAAGCTCGGGATGGATTATATCACCCGGATTGATAGAATTCAAGGACCCGGGGGTTAGGGTTATGGCTCTAAGTTATTTTTTGGATTAGAATTTGATGGATGGACATTGTTAATGTGTTGTGACTAGGGTTTCGGCGAGGCTCACGTAGGAGGACTGTGCTCGGAGCATCGGTGCTCAGAAAGCTCGGAACTCAGGTAAGAGAACCCTTGTTCCCATAGAGCTTGTGTGCAGGGCTGAGCCCAATGTGTTTGAATGGACTGATATGCAGGGCTGAGCCCAGTGTGTTTGAATGGATTGATATGCAGGGCTGAGCCCAATATGTTAGAACTGCGGGGCGTAGCCCTTTACCTGATTATGCTAGAATTCTATACCTGCTTGTTATGCTATGTGTATTATGATGTGAATGGTCGGCTTGAGCCGGGAATGGTGTAGACCAAGAACGGCGAAGGGCCCGGGGGTTAGGGTTATGGCTCTAAGTTATTTTTAAGGGTATTTTAGGCTTAGGAACTCAAGGGGTAAAGCTCGGGATGGATTATATCACCCGGATTGATAGAATTCAAGGACCCGGGGGTTAGGGTTATGGCTCTAAGTTATTTTTTTTATTAGAATTTGATGGATGGACATTGTTAATGTGTTGTGACTAGGGTTTCGGCGAGGCTCACGTAGGAGGACTGTGCTCGGAGCATCGGTGCTCAGAAAGCTCGGAACTCAGGTAAGAGAACCCTTGTTCCCATAGAGCTTGTGTGCAGGGCTGAGCCCAATGTGTTTGAATGGACTGATATGCAGGGCTGAGCCCAGTGTGTTTGAATGGATTGATATGCAGGGCTGAGCCCAATATGTTAGAACTGCGGGGCGTAGTCCTTTACCTAATTATGCTAGAATTCTATACCTGCTTGTTATGCTATGTGTATTATGATGTGAATGGTCGGCTTGAGCCGGGAATGGTGTAGACCAAGAACGGCGAAGGGCCGGAAATGGCATTGGGCACGTTGAGTGCAAGGCCGAGAACAGCAAGGGGCCGGGAGCAGCGTTAAGCACGTGGAGTGCGAGTTGCCAGTGCGAGTCCCTAGAAGGATACCTGGGATATCCTCACGGCATGGTCCGCAAATCCAGGACTTGGTAAAACGCCTGGAACGGCTAGGCCGTATGTGTTTAGCAAATTGGTGGCCTATTTATATGTGTGATATATGTGTTGCATATACTATCTGTTTGTGGGTTCTCTTGCTGGGCCTCGGCTCACAGATGCTTTGTGGTGCAGGTAAGGGTAAAGAGAAGATCAACCAACCATGAGTATAGCAGGCGTGGGGCGGCGTGTACATGTTTGGCCAGCCTGGCTGCCACGGCCGGAGGATTTTTGGGAGATGCTTGTAGATAAACTCTGATTTTTTCATCTAGTCGACTTGGTTTAGTTAATATGTTGTAAACAATTCTAAACTGTATTTTGGGATCCCAAATGTAAACTTTTTATGATTTTCTATGGAAATTATTATTTCTAAGGTTTTTCCTCTGTTTACCGCTTAATTACACTATTTGATTTAAAACCTCGATTAGCGAGATGAAAGCACATTTTTAAACTCACTTAGTAACGGCTCTAAGGAAGTAGGGCGTTACAAAGGACATGTGAAGGATTTACAGGAGTGCTTCAACGTTTTAAATGAGTATCAGATGAAGCTAAATCCTCTCAAATGTTCCATCGGAGTAGGATCAGGGAGGTTCTTGGGATTCATAGTCAACTCAAGAGGAATCGAAGCCAATCCTTAGAAGATTAAAGCCCTGATCGATATGAAATCGCCAATGAGGATCAAGGATGTTTAACAGGAAGGATTGCTGCACTCAGTAGATTCATTTCAAAATCAACAAATAAGTGCGTTTGTTTCTTTAATCTACTTAGAGGAAACAAAAAATTTGAGTGGACAGGGGAGTGCGAGCAAGCATTTCAAGCATTAAAAGCTCATATGGCGCAGCCACCCGTCCTATCAAAACCTGTAGATGGGGAAACTTTGTTCATCTACCTAGCGATCACAGAATATGCTGCAAGTGATGTGTTAGTAAGGGAGGAAGAAGGTGTCCAAAAGGTTGTTTATTATGTAAGCAAATGGCTAATCGGAGCAGAGTTGAAATATCCGCCCATCGAAAGGTTAGCCTATTGTTTAATTATGGCCTCAAGGAAGCTGCGTCCTTACTTTCAAGCTCACCCGATCACAGTTTTGACTGACCAGCCCCTACGGCAAGTCCTGCAAAAGCCAGAAACTGCGGGTCGATTGTTGAAATGGGCAATTGAACTTGGGCAGTTCGATATAACTTACTTTCCGTGAGCAACAATAAAAGGGCAAGTCTTGGCTAACTTCATTGCAGAGTTCACTGAACTCATAGATAGTGAGCAAAGTGAAAAACCTAATGAGCCTAGGCCTCACTCTGAAGCTCCCTCGTGGAAATTGTTCACAGACAGTTCATCCAACGAATCCCACGCAGGAGCAGGAGTGATATTGATAACGCCGGAAGGGCATCGATTTCACTGCGCAATTAGGTTTGACTTCACTACCTCTAACAATGAAGCCGGATATGAAGCCCTACTCACTGGGTTACGGTTAGCCAGAGACATGAATATAAAGGTGCTGGACATTTACAGTGATTCGCAGCTGGTAATGAATCAGGTCATTTGGGAATACCAGGCACGAGGCCCAAAAATGGTCGCCTATTTGAACAAGACAAAGGATCTGTTGGCACAATTCAAAAAATACACCCTCCAGCAAGTACCTCGCGACCAGAATTCCAATGCTGATGCTTTGGCCAAACTTGCAAGTACAAAGGATGCTGACACTTTAAATATAGTGCCAGTTGAGCGACTGTGTACACCAAACATCCGAGCAAAAGAAAACTCTATGGTGATCCAGATGGCAAACATGTGGATGGCACCATACGTAGAGTATCTTACGCACAATGTATTACCAACAGACAGAAACAAAGCCAGGACCCTTCAACGACAGGCTGCTAGGTACATTCTGGTCGATGGAATTCTATACCGAAGAGGATACTTTATGCCACTGCTCAGATGTTTTTCACCAGAAAATGCCAAAGAATTAATGAAAGAGGTACATGAAGGCTTCTGCGGAGACCACGCTGGGGGGAAAAGTTTATCAAAAAAGATCTTGAGGTAGAGGTATTTCTGGCCAACGATGAATGAAGACTCAATGTAGTTCGTGCGGAGGTGTGACAAGTGTCAGAGATTTTCCAAAATCCCACGAGCAGCCTCCAATGAGTTAAAGCAAATGCAGAGTCCATAGCCCTTCGCAGTTTGGGGAATAGATCTAATCGGATCTTTGCCTACAGGGAAAGGTGGTGTAGTGTATGCAGTGGTTGCCATCGATTATTTCACCAAATGGGCCGAGGCTGAGCCACTCGCAACCATAACGACCAAGAAAGTGCTTGACTTCGTAGTCAAGAACATCATTTGTCGATATGGATTTCCAAGAAAAATTGTCTCGGATAACGGCACCCAATTTGACAGTGATCTATTCACGGAATTCTGCGAACGGCATGGTATTATCAAATGCTTTTCTCCAGTCGCTCATCCCCAAGTGAATGGGCAGGTCGAAGCAGTTAACAAAACCTTAAAGGATACCCTAAAGAAAAGACTTGAAGAAGCTAAGGGAGCATGGCCAGAACAGTTGCCTGAAGTTCTTTGGTCGTATAGGACTTCCCACCGAACAGCAATAGGTCATACCCCATTTTCCTTGGCATACGGGTATGAAGCTATGTTGCCTGTCAAGTTGGATCCACCCACGCATCGCAAATTAACATACGACCAAGACTCTACTAGCCAACTATTGATGGAGTCCCTAGACCTGGTCAAGGAAAAACGTGAACAAGCCTAACTCCGAGTAGCTGCGTACCAGCAAAAAGTCGCCCGGTATTTCAATTCTAAAATAAGAGAAAGGAAATTCAACATCGGAGACCTAGTACTTCAAAGAGTTTTCTTACACACCTGTGACCAAGCTACTGGCGTACTCGGACCTAACTGGGAGGGACCTTACCAGATTGAAGAAGTCCTTCATCCAGACACCTACAAACTTGCACGCTTAAATGGAGATCTCATTCCTCGTTATTGGAGTGGAGAACACCTATGCAAGTATTATCAGTGAACAATCCTTCTTAAAGGATTGGCTTGTATTAATTTTTACTTTTTACAAGTTTTGGAAAAGGGTTGGTCATTTTACATGGTTGATCGCTTATAAGTGTAAGATCTTTTTTAATCACTCGTACAGACACATTTTGTCCATTTAATACGAGAATTATAAGGGACTGTGCGCAGCCAGTCATTCTTGCCAATCTTTGTATTTATTAAAAGTATTTTCTCACTACGTGTGTTGTTTTGCTATATTACCACTTTAATGTTTTTATACCGAGCAGTAATGTTCGCACAAGTTTTAGTCAAGGCAAGTGACCAAGGACCTAAAATCTCCTCGATCACTTGGGGGGCATATAAGGCACCTAGTAAGCAAAGCATATCAAAAGGTATGTAAACACATGAGCAAAATAAGTGAAAGCATGCTATGGTACTTAGAGTATTTTTCAAAATTTTATATTTTGTTAAATCATCCAAAGTATTATGCTAAGTTCGGTCATGCGAACAGATGTTATAATAAAATAAAAACATATTATAATATCAAAAATGAATCCTTTTACACCGCGAGCAGTATTGCTCGGATGTAATTGTAAAAGGAAATAGCTGCCCATGCAACAATAAAAAATTTATTGTCTTTACATCACGACCTGTAGGTCGTGCAATTAAAAAGATAAAAAATAAAACAGAAAAAGACTAAGGAACTGGAGGATCTTGGGGAGCATCCTGGTTGACCACTTCTTCAGCATCAACTTCCCCTCCGTCCATCCCAGTGGCCAGTGAGATCTCAGGGGAAGCAGGAATCCTCGCTCTTTCTTCCTCTACCAGTCGAGTAGCACAGCGAGCGAGCTCAGCGTTTCTTGCATTCTCAGGAAGGTAATTGAAGTTGGCACCCTAGTTGTGCTTCCAAAAATCGTAGAAGCACCAGAGTGTGGCATTCTTGTACCTTTCCAAGTTGTTGGCATTTTTTTGTTTGAGCTGCTCCACTTGGCTCTGCAACTTAGCGATATCTTGGTCTTTTTCAAGCAATTCCCCCTCGAGCCTTTTGATCTCACGCCAATGAGTTCGGCTGGCCTCCTGGTACTCCTCTCTCTATTTTACGACATTGTCCAGAGAGGCCTGCTTTTTCACTAGCTCCTTGGCTAGTGAGTCTTTCTGCTTGGTAACCACCTCAAGCTACTCTACGTGCCTCGCCTCGGCAGCCGGAAGCTCTTCAGTAAGCTTCAACTCCCGAGCCCTGGACTACTCGGTGTTCACACCCGAGTGAAGACGAGTGGCCGTAAGAGTTAGCATTGCCTGCAATCAAAAGCAAAGGTTAAATTGGCTTCATAAAAAATAAGAATCATTTACACAAAAGAAAAAAAGATTACTTACACTGGCCATCTCATTGAGGGCTCTGTTGAGGATCTGGTTGATCCCCATTGACTCTGTCCCAGCCATGGCCTCCTTACAGCAGTCATGCTTGAGAATCTTGGCAAGCCTGTCTTTGGCCAACCTCAAGGCGCGACTCGATAACTCACCCCCAGGGGAAGCAGCGCCAGCCTGCTGAGTCTGTTTGGTTGGGGTCGGGGGTGAGGGTGTTGTTGCAGTAGAAGCAGTTGGAGGTGGAATTTGTTGCTCGCGAGGAGAAGGAGGTTGGGTAGAAGGTTGAGCAGAAGGCCCATCCGCCGAGGGCCCCACGGTTCGGTTCTTCTTACCCAAAGGCGTCTGGCTACATTCCCCAGCGTGTCGCCTACTCGACTTCTTTCTGACCAAGGGAACTTCGGCCACTTCAGGAGCGCTGTAAATGTCGAACACATTTTTTGAGTCCATTTCTGCAAGAAAAATAAACATACGAGCAGTAAGGAAGGGTGAATGACTAAGTATATTACATCAGGAATAGAAATAAAGAAAGATTGCAAAGTTAAGTACCCGAGCTATTATTACTGGTCGCTATACTACAGACTCTATTAGTCACACACTCACTCTCTGACATGAAGAATTCTGGACCTAAATTTGGAGCATATTTAAAATTGTCGTCCCCGTCGAATAAGTGACAGGGAATTGGCAAGCTATCTAAAAGCGAAATAACTGTACCATTCTCATCTTAAGACTCGCCCAAGTGTTCGACAGGCTCGGTGGCCTTCTTTTTCCCCTTCCCCAAGGGGGCAGAGGGCCTCTCTACTGAAGGAGTGCCAACTGGTTCCCTGATCGTGACCCCAGTTTGTCTCCTTCGTGGAGGTGACGCTGGTGGTTGCTGCTCGGGTTCCTCCTCGACCGTGGCACTCCTTGTTGTTGACTCTCTCACATCCTGGTGAGGGGCCAAAAGGCCAACCAGCCTAAGGTTAGCCTTTGTGACCAGAGCCTTGACGCTTTTCTCCACATCAGTCATGCTGGCCAAGAGGGCTAACCTTTACTCCATGTCTGGAGTAGGTTTTGGTCGCAACCATGGGTCTGAAAAGGGTAAAATATTCTAAGGAAGTGCAGAGAAAAAATTTAAGAAGAACTAACGACAAGTGGAACAAAGACATTACCTCCTCGGGTGAAGGCCAGGTTGTTTGCAACCATATCAGTCGTAAGGAAATACTCCTGATTGTATTTCCCCACATTTGATATATGGGTTGTGTCACTCAGGAAGGTTCGCCATGTTTCCTGGTCACAGAAATGGAAGAACCCCGTACCTTCCTGCTTGGGGTTAGACTTGAGGTCAAATAGGTAATTGACCTCATGAGGTGTAGGTACGGGCCATTGTTGGTGACTATAAAGGATATAGAGTGCAGCGAGTATTCTATATCGATTATGAGTTATTTGGAAAGGGGCAACTCCAAAATAGTTGGCCACCCCTTGGAAGAAGGAATGAAGAGGCAAGGTAGCCCCTGCCTCAATATGGAACCTCGACCAGGCGCTGAAGGCGCCTCTGGGCAAGTTCGCCCATTGATCTTGGTTGGGTCAAACTAATGTTACCCCCGTGAGTCCATACTTCTTGATATAGTTGGCGATCATCCTGATCGTCACTCGACTCTCAGGTACTACATACCATTCAACATCCGGTTGAACAACATGTCAAGGCCAGGCTCGGGTTTGAATAACAGGCTCGGGAACGTTTCTCTCTTGACCACTGGTCGAGGGAGTCCCAGCCTGCGAATCAGGCTGGGTCGAAGGATGTGGGTTTTCTTCTTTTGTGCAGTGGACTTAACTCTACCCATATTTACAGGAGTTTATTGAGGTCTTTGAGGTGAGGCTCAAGAGAAGGGGATCTCCTGGATTCGCTGCGATGGTTGCTCTTCGTCCTCGAGCAGTTGTGTGAGTAGATCGTCATCGATAGGCCTCTCACCTCCCCACAGATCTTACATTAAAAGCTGCAAACAGAAAAAGGGGGAGGTGAGAACGAAAGGCCTAGAAAGGGGGTTAGAATAACGTTATTCGTGTATAAAAGTTTAACTTTTATATGGCCAGCGGCATTCTAACAAAAACACAAGATTTTATACGAGCAGTTTAAAAAATAGATCAAAAAGTGAAAGTAAAAATTATTTCTGGAAAAAGCTTTTTCAACTCCAAAAGGGTCGGGAAAACCCCAGTTTTTCAACTAGCCTAAAAATCAAATTTTTACTTCGATTTTATGCCCTAAACTTACGATCTTAACTATCAAACTGGCTCCTAACTCCTACAGAGCAAAACTACGCTACCCTATCAAGCATCAATCGGTATACACACAATCCTCATTCATTTCTACCCAAGAACACGAAAAATTTAAGAACTCCAAACATGCATATAATAGTATACATGGCATGTCAGAGAGCATGAAAGCTGAAGAAATTTACCTAGATGAAGATTGGAGGTTCTGAAATAAAGAAACTTTGGGCGTGCGAACAGAGGATCTTTAGAACAAGCGACGGATGATCTTCAAAGTTTCTGAGCTCTGGGTTGAAGTTCTTGAGGGTTCTTGGCAAGTAAAAAGTGAAAAGGTAAATTTGGGGATTATTTATAATGGCTGAAATGTGATCAAAAGGGGTAATCATGAGTTACCTTTTTCAAGGCATGGGGAAGTGTAATAGCTGTCAGAAGAGTTACTTGGAAGCCGAAAATGCACGATTGGGCGTGACTAGGTCACCTTTTTCGAGGAAGCACGAGTGACTCTGACAAATTTTGTGGGGTATTCGAAAGGTCAATTCCCTAAGTTTACTTATTGTTGGTCGTAATAAATAAACTTGGGGGGGCAAATGTTTATCCAAAAAATAGTTGTGGATGACGTTGCAAGAATTTTCAACACGTGGCAGAGATGCTGCTTGCCTATCGACCAGAGACACTTCCATACGCGGGGTTCAAGTTTTATATACGACCAGCCTGGTCGTATACTTCGTTTATTTATGTATAAATTTGTATAGTTGTAATGATAACCGAGAATATCTATTCATTATAACCTGAATATCATTAAGGAAAGATATGATTGATTGACTCATGTAACCCTCCTTGAGCCTATAAATATACAAGAAATAGCTCAAGGGGGTATCTTTTTTCCAGATCCTCTTTTCTGATCTGAAAAAAAGATAATTGTATTGCTATTATCCATCGTCTGTATTTTTCTCCTTCTAAGGTTTGTGAAATTCAAGAACCCTAGTTCTTTGATCACACATTTGAAGCTCAACATTAATAATAGCATCAAGTGGACGTAGGTCATTACCAATCTTTGGGGCCGAACCACTATAAATCATTGGTGTCATTTTTTTTTCCCATTAGATCTTAATTGTCACATTATTTTCATCCAAGTATTTGACTCTGTGTCAGTTGGCCCAAAACGAGAGTCAACAGGGGTACTGTGTGCTTCTTCTAGAATCGTCATCTTAATCATTTGATCATTTGGCACGCATACCCGATCCTTATATCTCAATAACCCTTGACCAGATATTGAGTAATCTGTGGCCTTGCCTTCTCTGACTGCATCCATATGTACCACTAGTGTGTCGTCACGCCCTTGCCCAATCCGTATATCTTCTAGCAGATTTGACTAGATAGACAAGTTAGTGTAGGGTCCAAGAACTTTACTTAGCTAGTTAGATAGTAGTATTATAGTATTTATAGTATTATCTTTATGACTGTGGATTTTTGGTTCAGACTGGGAATTATTTGGACACTCATAGTAATACTTATAGATTTTCTAAGTTTAACCTATAGTTTAAGAATATTAATGTTAACCTAAGGTTTGATTAATATGGCTGATATTAAGGATAATATTTATTATACTATAAGGTTTAGATAAGAACCAATAGGATTTTAAGCACATGTTATGAATGGGTGATTAAGGATTAAGTATTTTGAGGATTAAATTTAATAAGGGTAAAAGTATGAATGCTCTAAGGTCAGTCAGCAGCTTTGAATACGCTTAAGGGCTTAGTCAAGAATGTTTACTCCATTCAAACTTAGCTAAAAATGTGTAATTTCGTGTTTAAATAATCAGCGTGTGCCGATATATCGCAGCTATAGGGGGCGATATATCGCAGCACGTAGATACGGAAAACACAAAACGATGCACGACTACCTCGGGCATACTGGCCCAGGCGATATATCGCCTACAGGGGGCGATATATCACCCCTCTCAGCTTATTTTGAAAGTTTTTGAATTCTTTTTCCATTCAACCACTCAACCTCTTGATAAGTCCAGCACCTTTTTGAACGAGTCTTCAGCCTCTGCTGAATGATTATTCAAATTATTTTCACCTAAAAAGCCATTATTTTTATTCAAGTGAAATTAAGATCCTTTCATTCCTAAACTCTATAAATAGGACCTAGTACCCAGCCATTATTCACCTTTTACTCTAAGTTCAGAGGCTGCAAGTTGCTAGGTGAGTGTGAGAGTGTAAACACTTGGGTGGGGAAATCATAAGCTTGATCATCATAAGCTTATCAAACACTTGGGAAGTAAGGTTCTATAGTATTTCAGTTCGAGGTTTAGATTGGTCTACAAGTCTTCAAGGTATTTCTACACCTTAGTTCTTTGGTATTATTTTATTTTAAGTTCTCATAGTCTTCTACTCAGCCTCTAACCTTAATCTTTATTTTGGTTAGGAAATCTGAGAACTTGCACATAAGTTTTTGGTAAGTATGTTTCTCAATGGTTTAGTCCTTCCATTCCTTCCATTCCTTCCATTTCCTTTTCTTCATTAAACTCACCCTTTCATAATGGTTTTAGGGGTGTTCCAAAGTCCCAGCGCTGTCCTCTTATCCCGGTATTTTGGTAAGGAAAATAGGATAGAAATTCATATGTTATATGTTTTATATGTTATCTTATGTTTCTTATGTTATGATAAGTGTTATGATATGTATGTTTGTAGGCTTGGGCATATGACCCATATGACTAACAAGACCCCAAATAGATTATGGGCACATGACCTACTTAGCTAGTAGGACCCCACTAATCTCATGGGCATATGACTTGTTTAGTCTATGGGACCCCAAAGAATAATGGCCATTATAGTATGTATATGAAATAAGTGTAATGTTATGTTTTTATGTTTCTTATGAAATTTATGTATATGAACTATGTGGTAGATTTTCCTTGCTGGGCATTAGGCTCATTCCTTTTTGTTTATATGTGCAGGAAAATAGCTATAGTGGCGGTAAGATTCGTGGATGCTTGGGGAATGTGTATCGGTGGTGAATGGAGTCAAGGAGTCTAGAGTTCGATTTTCGAGGATGTAGTCTTGTTTTATGGTTTTACATGTATTTTTCCGCACTTGCTATGTAACTCCTTTTATTTTAAATTATGTTTTGTTTTTAAGACAATGGGATCCCATATCCTACTTGATATTTTATGAAAGTAACTCTTATTTCTACAAGTTTCTAATAAAGTTATGGTATTTTCGCAAATGTAAGTTTTATTAAGGATTTGTATGTATAGTTTCGTTAATGGTCCAAAAGTCTAGAGTAGGTGGGTCATTACAGTTAGCCAGCTTGCCGACAACTACTTCTATTCTGGCATTGATCAGCTCCTACTGCAGTGGCTTTTCTATTCCGACTAGAGCTGCTAAATTTCCATAATTCTTCCTACTTAGCGCATCGGCAACTACGTTTGCCTTTCCTGGGTGGTATAGGATTTCGCAGTCGTAATCCTTCACTAACTCTAACCACCTACACTGCCTCATGTTGAGCTCCTTCTGAGTGAAGAAGTACTTTAAACTTTTGTGGTCCGTATAAATCTCGCATCGTTCTCCGTAAAGATAATGGCGCCATATTTTCAACACAAAGACCACTGCTTCCAACTCCATATCGTGAGTTGGGTAGATTTGTTTGTACTCCTTCAACTGCCTTGAGGTGTGGGCTATCATCTTGTCATTCTGTATCAGCATGCAACCAAATCCTTGCTTTGACACATCACAGTAGACTACAAACCTATCGTTGGGTGTCGGTACACAGAGTACTAAGCACAGCTTGTCTTTAAGCAACTGGAAGCTATCTTCACATCTATCATTCCAGTTGAATCTTTGTTGCTTTCGGGTCAGGTTGGTGAGCGGAGTGGCTATCTTAGAAAGGCCCTCTATGAACCTCCTATAATAACCTGCTAATCCCAGAAAGTTTCTTACTTTGGATGTGTTCTTTGGTATTGGCCAATCCTTCACGGCCTCTACCTTTGATGCGTCTACTGCAACTCCGTCCTTGGATGTAATGTGCCCGAGGAACGCCACTTGCGAAAGCCAAAACTCGCATTTCTTGAACTTGGCGTAGAGTTTATGCTCCTTTAGTCGTGAGAGGATTAACCTCAAATGTTCCTTGTGCTCGACTTTGTCCTTGGAGTATACTAAGATTTCGTCAATGAACACTACGACAAATTTATCTAAGTAGTCCTTGAAGACCCTATTCATTAAGTCCATAAACGCAGCTGGAACATTGGTAAGACTGAAAGACATAACTAAGAACTCGTAATGCCCATAACGAGTCCTAAAAGCTGTCTTAGGAATATCCTCTCCCCGCACCTTGAGCTGATGGTACCTGGATCGTAAATCAATCTTTGAAAATATGGTCGCACCTCGGAGTTTATCAAACAAGTCATCAATCTGGGGTAGCGGGAACTTATTCTTAATCGTTACCTTATTCAGCTCGCGGTAATCTATGCAGATCCGCATGCTTCCATCCTTTTTCTTCACAAATAGAACCGGTGCTCCCCATGGCGAATGACTTGGTCTAATGAAACCCAAATCTAGGAGTTCTTGTAGCTGCATCTTTAACTCCTTGAATTATGTAGGTGCCATCCGGTATGGTGCCTTGGAGATAGGCTCGGTGCTCGGTACTAATTCTATCGTGAAGTCAATTTCCCAAGTCGGTGGCAATCCTGGTAAGTCATTGGGATATACTTCTGGGAATTCTCGTACAATGCAGACGTCTCCAACCTTAAGCAGTGTTTCCTTTACTACGTCTGTGATGCTAGCTAAGAACACTTGACATTGTTTTTCTATCATCCTTTGAGCTTTGAGAGATGATACCAGCGGGGTGCGTAGTCCTGAAGCTTGTCCCATGAAGCATAGTCTCTGGCCGTCAGGAGTCTCGAACGTCACTTTCTTGCATTTGCAGTCAATGGTTGCGCCATGCCTAGTTAGCCAGTCCATGCCTAGTATCACGTTGAAGTCCTTGATCTCTAGTTCGATCAGGTCTCCTTCCAATTCTACATCCTCAATCTCGATCGGTACACCTCGTACTATTCGTGATGATAGAACTACTTTGCCCGAAGGCAACTCAGTTACAAACCTAGTTCTAAATCTTTCACAAGGTTTGTCTAGTGTTTCTATCATTCCTAACGAGATATACGAATGAGTGGCTCCCAAATTAAATAATACATAACATATTTTATTGAGGATAGAAACCTGACCTATGACCACCTTATTGCTAGCATCAACCTCTCCTTGGAATAAGGCAAAAACCCAGGCCGGAACCATCTTATCTTCCTTTTTCCCTTCTGTCTTGAGCTGAGGACACTCTTTCTTTCGATGACCTTCCTGGCCACAATTGTAACATCCCTTGGTGTTTGCCCGACATTCACCAGGATGTTTCTTCTGGCACTTAGTACACTGCGGGTACTCTACATAACCCGACCTACTGCTTCCATTGTTTGTCCGTGCCCTTTTATCATTGTCGGACTGCTTATTGTCAGGATGCCTTCTTTTCTGTCCATTGTTATTGTTGTTGTTGTTGGACTGATTGCTATTGTTGTGGTGATTGTTGTTCCGACTAGTCAGAGGTTGATTCTGTTGTCTAGGCTCAGGCTTACTGGCTTCTTCTTTACTAACATTAGCCTTCAGCCTTTCTACTTCTATTTTCGTCTCTAGAACATCGGCATAAGTAGTGTTTCCTGGGTTTGCTAACTTAACCCCTAGCTCGATCTTCAGTCGAAGTCCTCTAACGAACTTAGACACCCTCCAATAGTCAGTTGGAACCATTTTCGATGCGAACTTAGCTAAACGATCAAACTGCCGAGCATACTCTGCCACTGATAAATTCCCTTGCTTCAAGCCAGAAAAATCCTCAACTCTTGAAGTGAGTATAGCCGAATTATAGTACTTCTTGTGGAATAGCTCTACAAATTGGGTCTAAGTCATAGTGGCAACATCATGCGTCTGCTGGACTAAGTCCCGCCATATCCTGGCATCCTTCTTGAGCAGAGACGACATGCAGGATATGCAGTCCGCATTGCCTAGATTCATGTGTGTCAAGATTGGCTCCACATTTCTTAGCCACTCTTTTGCCTCGAAGGGGTCTATAGTCCCTTCAAAGTTTGGAGCGTGTTGCTTACGAAACCACTCATAAACTGGCTCCATGTACTGAACCGGATATGGCATATAATTCGCCATTGGCCATCCCCCATATAGACCAACTTGTTGGGGTGATGAGGCCATTTGATGTGGTTGTGGTTGCGATGGAGGATGAGGCTGAGCCTGTTGTCGCTGTTGCTGCAATAGTTCCTCGACTTGTTGTCGTAGTCTGGCAATCTCCGCAGTGTTGTCAATTGGTGGTGTCGGTGGTGCATTGCGGCTGGCAGCAGCACGCACTCCCCTTCTACGAACTGGAGGGCTTCATTGCTCACCGGAGCAGCGTTGGAGGCATTTCCACTGGTGCGAGCAGATCTTTGGAGCGACATCATAGCAGAGTTCTAACAGTTGAGAAAAACATGTTAGAACTTTACCCTAATAAGCTCTAAGGAAAAAACTTAATCTAAACGAACATAACTCGGACCTATTAATTATGACTTCTTATGAAAATTATATAAACCTTCTTTATTATTAGAGTGGGTTTCTATACTTAGAAAAATAAGCCATCTTTATTTTCTAAGTTTGTTTCTAATCCTCATATATGACTTAATTCTCAGGCTTGAAACTCATCTTTGTTCCAAAGTTAACCATATTGAGGGAGGGCTGGGATCAGTAAAATCGTTCCCACTACTATGGCCCCCTAACTCTCAATATAGAAACTTGGTTCATTGATTTGTATCCACCCTCACCAAACTTAGTCATTATTTATTTTATTTATTATTTATTACGATTGCAAAAGAAAATCAAACTCATACATGTTAACAAAAATAACATTGATATTAATTTGGAAAAAAAAAGTTTACACTATTTACAATCACAAAAGAAAACAATTAATAAATTAAAATAAACAACGAAACTAGTCTATTCAAAAAATCAGGATCTTCTACATCTGATCCTTCATCTAGCATATCATCTTCTATCTCTTCACAGTCATCATTGTCTTGTGCCTCAAAATTCCCTCGAGGAAGATTCTTAAAAATTCTATGTTTTTGTTAATTTGTAAACTGAAATTCCATTTTTAAAGTGAACCTAAGTATGAGAAAATAATATCTCATAGCTACCGGCAGTTCATCTTCATCATCTATTGTTTCCCAAATTTCTTCTAATGTTGCAGTCACAGTAGGATACTCTCTAAAAAGTCTAAGTACTAAAACGTATTGCTCAGTTGATCTCATCATGATCTGCTTAGATTCTTGGAGGTGACCTATCTCCCTATGGAACAAAAGTAGCCTCCGAGTGATTCTTTCTAGCACTCTTATGGTGTTTCGTGGTTCTCTAATTCTTTTTAAAGCCTTAATGGCTCGGATATCCTCATAAGTTAATGCTCCGTTCATTCTTAACTGAAAACATAAAGACTAAAATTGTTAGCTATACTTATAAACATAATAACTATAACTTAAACACTTACTTGGCAGTCAGATTCGAAGCTTTGAGTGTGTGTATCGAGGAGAACTTCATGCGGATGAACCGTTGCTCTGATACCAACTGTAATGACCCAACCTATTCTAGACTTTGGACCATTAATAACTACTATACATAGATACTAATCTTAAGAAAGCATACATATGAAATAATCATAACTTTATTAAAAACTGTAAAACAAAGGTTAACATAAAATTCAGAACATGATATGGGATCCCATTGTTTGAAACATAAAATAAAACATGACTTAAAACTTAAAGAAATTGGTTACAAAATCAAGTGCGGAAAATACATATAAACCATAATAGAAATGACTAAAAACAACTTCGTCCTCGAATCGTTCATGCAGTCCACCGATTCCATTCTCCCTCAATACACATTCCTAAGCTGCCAAGAATCTTCCCGTTGCCATAACTATTTTCCTGCACATATAAAACATAAAGGAATGAGCCTAATGCCCAGCAAGGAAAATCTACTACAAGCATGGAACATAATCATACACATAAACTATGAACATATACCATATACTACAACACATATATCATAATTCTAACCCATGTACATGGTGACTATTGGGGTTTGCTAACTAAGCAACTATAAGCCTCGAACTACAATGAGGTTTGCTAGTTAAGCAACTATAAGCCACAAAACATACATATATCATAACACATAAAAGTATACTATAGCATAATCATAACATATTATATAACATAGAACATATCACATAGGAACTATCCTATTTTCCTTACCAAATACCGGGATGTGAGAACAAGGATGGAATTTTGGAACACTCCTAAAAACCATTAATAGAGAGATGAGTATTCTAAAAGAAGAAGATGAAAAAAAAATGAACTAAACCACCGAGAAGGTACTTACCGACAAGAACCTCGAGTTCAAAGAATTTAGATGCCTAACCATGAATAAAAACAGCGAGTTAGGAAATGAGTAGAGAAAAACTATAAGAACTAATGAAACAATACAGAAAGGAACTAAGAATAGGAATACCTTTGAAATTGTTATACCCGAACTACACCTCGATAAATATAAACACACTATGAACCTTACTTCCCAAGTGTTTAATAAGCTTATAACCCCAACCCAAGTGTTTAACACTCTAAAGTAAACCTAGCAGCTTGAAGGCTCTAAACTCAGCTTTATGAATGAAGAAATGGCTGGGTACTAGGTCCTATTTATAGAGTTCAAGGATGAAAAGATCTTCATTTAGCTCGAATAAAAATAATGACTTTTTAATTGAAAAACATTTGAATAATCGTTCAGCAGAGGCTGAAGACTCGGTCAAAAAGATTCTGGCTTATCAAGAGGTTTATGGAATATGTTGACGCCGTTTTTCGTCAAACAGTGAAAGAAGAGCACGTAAACAATGAATGACAATGGCTAAATGAAATAAAACAAATCAAACACGCTATTTTTATGTGGTTCAGCAGTTAAATCTGCCTAGTCCACGAGTCTCTGTTATTAATCTCAAGATTGTCACTGAAAATTCTTAAGCATGAATTCTTCAGAGTTTTCTCTCAAAGATCAGAATTTTGGTCCATTACAATGGTGCATGGCTTCTCTATTTATAGAGAAGGATGCAGAATACTATCCCACATATTTTGGGTAGTTACTCTTTTGTGAATAAAATAAATGGCTTTAAATGCCTATAATCAGATATAAAAGGAAACGCCCTTGAAGACCAGGAAACGCATAACTGACCTAATAATATCCCACGATTCTTGGGGATTTACATTAATAAATGAGGATTACATCTCATATTTATAATACTTGTAGATATTCAAGGTGGTTATCGCGTATCTCTAAGGCTTTAGCATCCCAGGTCTCACGTCATTGTGCGAGCTAATGACATCTCCCGAGATCACGTGTCTTTCGAGATCGTACGCACATCGAGCTCGAGACCCCCGATCCGAAGTCGTCCCCGAGGATGAGTGTGTTCTCGGAGCTACCCTTTGAGATCGAGATCGTTTCGAGGTCACCATATTCGAGGTCATATATCGTACTTTGCAGGCTCGATATACAATCCTGGAACATACTCTAATCCTTACGAGACCATTCGTTGTGAATCCATCTTTCGAGGTCACATTTACCATAGCTCGAAATCTGGGTAGAACATCTTGCCCCCTCAAAAGTATTTGTTCGAATCCTAAGAGAAGGAAACTTTTGAACTACTTTCTTTGAGAATTGTACCGTCATACACTCTTGAAAATGGACACGCGTCAGCCGGGTATTGCTCACTTTAGGTACTTGAGTACCTTGGAAACACGCCCACGATCGTCCGTCTGACAACTTTTCGGCGCCTTCTTGTCATTGATCCCCATCCGTTCGATCTAGTGAGGATTTCATTCGACGCTCCTGATTAATTCCTTTTTCCCGCCTATATATACAAGACCCCACTCTTCATTTTCTTCACTTTTATCTTCATTCGCCATAAGCAAGAAAAGAAAAACAAGCCCAGAGACCTCTTTGCAAAGTTCCTGTTCCGTGCATGTTTTCTCGACCAAAGAAGCAAAGGAATCCTGGTCTGTTCGATTCAATGAGTTCTTTCCTGCAACTTCTTCTTCAATCGACAATCTCTCTGCAATCACCATTACTGTGTAAGTATGCCGTTTTTTTTTTCCATTTAAAATGTTCTTGCTGTGTGTGCTAGTTTACGTTCTTAGCATGATACGATAGGAGGTTTTGAACCGATAGGCTTTTATGCTTTCTAGATTTTTCATTCTGGATGTTCGTCTCTGGTTTATACCCAGTTTTGACGTTTGAGTGTGGTTCCCATTTTCTGGGTTTTGAAACTCTTAGGCAGCGTTTCTTGTACATTAAGTTTTCGGATAAAAACATGGGCTTTGACAAATGCATGAAACCCAAAAACGCTTTTCCTGGCTAACCACCACTCTTCTTTCCCTTGAATTTCAGGATTTTCAAAAAATTATCCACACTCCTTTTCTTTTTCGTGGAATACACGCCCCTGACACTTCAATAAGGGTCTTAGTATTTAGTCTCGTTTCTAAATCTCCGAGCTCATTCCATCGAGCTCATGACTCTTGCATGCATGGCCCTCACCATTTTTTCTTTCTCGCTAGATGTCACAGAATCTGGAAAGACGGTGGGGGTCATTGCTGGCAGTCCCTTACGAGCCGAAATCTCCGAGCCCGGAATCGCTCTTTGCCCGGAACCAACGTCGGATAAGAGAATACGAGCTTGTACGCGAACAAGAAGACATTCGAGCTCACTACCACCGCCAGATAGACGAAGTCATCGAGGGGAAGAGAAGAGTTCTTCGGGAGGCCATCTATCCGGAGCCCAATTCAGGACCTAGGCCTATTCCCCTCGACCCTGCGCTAAAAGTCACTGTTGCGTATCACCCAGGGGAACTCCAGTTTTCATTAATGGGGGAACCTTCCACCTCTCAACCGAGGAGAGAGACGTTCGAGGCCGAGCTTTACTGGAGCACGGTTACCACAACCAGTCAAATATCTGAAATCCTGGCTTTCCATGGCCTTAGTTTGTTAGGCACCTTGAAGTGTCGACCTCCGACTGGTCAAGAACAGAGCTGCTTCGCCCCTGGCAGCCATGACGCCACAGTGAAATATGCGGCATGGAGCCAAGAACATATGAGGGCAGGAGCATTGCTGCCCTTGAAGTCTTTTTTCAAAGGCTTTATTGATTTTGTTGGGTAGGCTCCGTTCCAAATCAACACCAATTCGTACAGGGTGCTGTCTGCCCTGAGGTCCTTATACCACGAGCTGGGGTGGGAAGGACCTTCACCTCAAGAGATTTTATATCTCTTTTGTTTAAAAAGTAACCCCTCCCGAGCTCGGGGAGGGGATGGCTTTTACTACCTCTCGAGCTACCCCAAGGAGACGAAGATTTTTGGGGACCTTCCCAACCACCCGCCTGATTTCAAGAGAGCCTTCTTTTGGACAAATGGTCTGTCCCCGTCTCGACATTATTCGTTCAGGCGGATTCGTAAGTATTCTCGTTACTTTCACTCCTGAGCTCGAGACTTTAGTTCTTAAATCCATATTTAGTTGAAATGTTCTTCGCTTTTCAGCTAACTTTAAGCGTCCCACCCCTACCGAAGCGATGACGAGGCACAGAGAAGCCTTGCTCCGACTCCCTCATGGCAGGAGATCTCTCTCGTACCTATTACAAGAGGACAAGCTCCGAGCTTGCGGGTTGTTGGGAGAGGGCCAGTCAACCTCTGACCGGTCCAGTAAAAAATATGAACGCTGGGAGGAAGTGCCACTGCCCACAGACGCCCTTCCTCCGAGGAGAGAAAGGAGACCATCACTCCCAGTTCGCCTGAGGAGTCCGCGATCGGGGAATGAGGCCAATGACGAAGCCTCGAGCTCGGATTCAGATGGAGGTAAAACCCTTCCTACTTCGCGAATGTGGTCCCCCACTTTACTAAAACACAGGCCCAATAGGTTAGTCTCGTGCCCACAGGATAGATACCACTTCTACATATGGAGTTGGGTAGATGACTGTGTCCATAGGTTTGACAGTGGGCTCGGGAAATACGATACCATGTACACCACGGACGAGGTGTGGAATGGGATAGTTGTGCAGTACGGGACCAATGATTATAGGGACCTCTCGAGGTTATCACCTACTTATAGGGAAGGCACTCCCCCCCCCCCCCCCCCCCCTCTGAAGACGAGGGAATTTCTTGGTTCCCAAGTTCGAGCTCAGGGGAGAGTCCCAGTTAGGTTTTTTCTTTACCTGGTTTCCATCTCTTTTCAAACTTATTATTATTGTCTAACCCATTGTCACTGTGCAGGTGCCATGAATCCCGACCTCGACGCTGTGGTTTTTAGCGATGGGGGAGCTGGCGCCCAGAGGAGCAAACGTTCGAGGATACCAGGGAGGTCCGACCGACCGTCCAAGGTATCCCGATGTCGCGAGACGACTCCCACGGCCCAGACCACTGCAAACATCTCCAAGGAACCGACTGTCCAGGTTGATGGGCCTGGCTCGACCGCACCCATCTCGCTGCCTACCACCGAAACCCAACTAGCAGTTGTTCGGCCCCCGAAGAAACCTTCTACCTCCAAGGCTCAGCTGCCAATGGCCCGAACCCATACTGAGGAGTACGTACTTGATGGCGCCGCTGGGACAGAAGGGGCTGTACTTTGCTCGGATGTCCTTTCTCGAGTGGGTCAGAGCTTTTCTGGCTTCGGCGCCGACCACTGGGATCTCGTGCGCAAGGCCTCGGACTGCAATACTCTTTATGATAAGAGTATCGAACTCACCACCACGGTAGCCTTCGCAACTCTATTTTAAGTATTTATGCCTCAGTTCGCAATTCTGATTCGTTCTTTGTGTTTCAGGCCCTTGTCGTTTCAGCACAGCTCAACCATAAACTGACCAACGAGGTGCAAACGAGCATGTCCCTGGCCCAGAAATCGAGGGATCTCGAGCTTAAGATGGCTGACGAGCTCAAAGACTCGAAGTCTGAACTTGAAAAAATGAAGACCCGTCTCGAAGAGCTGGAAAAATCGAATGCCGAGCTCGAGAAGGCCAATGCCAAGCTCGAAGAGGAGAAATCTGTCACCTTCGACTTCATGGAGAGCGAGAAGGCCCGCCTCCTGGACGAGTATAAGGAGCAGAAGGAGAAAGCGGTCGACCAAGCCATGTACAAACTTTGGGCTGACAATGCCGACCTCGATACCAGCTTCCTGGGTCCTCTCGAGGCCACATACGTTGAGCGGTGGAATGCCCGTCTTAAGGCAAGTGTCGCTGCTCGAGAGGCGGCTCAGAAGGATAGTCATGCTATTCGTCCTGAGGGGTCCGGTGCTACTGATGCTGAGAAGGCCAAGGAGACTCCTCTTCCTTGAATCTGACCTCGGGGAGATCAGTTACCGGGGCTGCGTCCCCTTATTTCTGTAACTATTTTAACATATGCCCACGGGGCTGATACAATTTCTTTTACCATTCTTTTACATGCTTTACATTTCTTGGCTCGAAATATTTTGCATATTTTTATATTGATGAACCGGTTATGTTTATTTATTCATACAAACATAGTTTGGATTTAGGCTCGAAATTCGATGCATTCATGCATAGTTTATTCGAATTATCCGCTTCCGACCTCGTTACTTATCAAGGTTGGATATTACTTTAACCATGAACTCAAAAGTACTTATATGGTATGTAATGTGAATGATCTGGTTATATCTTTTTTGTTTAGTCACTTTTCCTCATCCTTAGTTTTTGTTCCGAGGTTAAGAGTTTGAAACTATTTCTCTTAAGATATTCCAGCCTCGATCTCGACTTGTCTCGTTATAGGTTTAGGCTCCTACTTATCATCGATCAGTTTTTTGGCTGGTTTGTTCCAGACCTGTTAAGTTTGCACATCTGGTTAACTCCAAACGTTTTAGGTTTTTGGTAGTTCGGTTTTCTCCGAACCATCTAGCCTCACGTATTTGGTTATATCCAAATACTTCATATGTTTTTGATAACTCGGTTATCTAGGCTCGCGTATTTGGTTATCTCCAAATACTCTTATCTTTTTGATAAGTCAGTTATGTCCGAACTATCTAAGCTCGCATACTTGGTTATATCCAAATACTTTATCTATGTATATATATATATTTTTTTTTAATCGGATGGTATATATACCAATGATGCCCCCTTAATATCCTATGAGTGTGACCATAGGTTATTAAATTAAGAGAGGTTGCAAAAATAAAAAGAAATTACATATGGAACAAAATAGACCTTTTATTTGATGAAATTCAAAAACAAACAAACAAACTAGTACAGATAGAAATTCATGGTTACAGGCAACACTTCCTACACTATTGATAGTAAGGTCTAAGGTGTTCGCCATTCCATGCTCGCGGTATTAGGCTCCGATCCAATCTCGCGAGTTTGTACACACCAGGTCGGATGACTAACTCTATCTGGTATGGTCCTTCCCAATTCGGCCCGAGCACTCCGGCTGCTGGATCTCGGGTTGCCAAGAATACGCGTCTTAATACCAAATCTCCCATTCCGAACTTTCGATCTCGAACCCTCTTATTGAAATATCGTGTAGTTCTTTGCTGGTAAGCAGCATTTCTCAGCTGAGCCTCTTCTCTTTTTTCTTCGATCAAGTCTAGGGTTTCTTCGAGCTGAGTATGATTTGAATCTTGATCGTAAATTTGAGTTCGGATCGTCGGGATTTCGACCTCGATGGGCAACATTGCCTCACAGCCGTACGCTAGAGAGAACGGGGTATGTCCTGTTGATGTCCGAGCTGTAGTCCTATATCCCCAAAGGGCTTGAGGCAATTCCTCGGGCCATCGTCCCTTTGCCTCTTCCAACTTTTTCTTTAGAGTGCTCTTGAGAGTTTTGTTAACGGCTTTGACCTGACCATTCGCTTGAGGGTGAGCCACTGATGAAAAACTCTTTATTATGCCGTTCTTTTCGCAAAAGTTGGTGAATAAGTCGCAATCGAACTGGGTTTCGTTATCGGATACAATCTTTCTCGGTACTCCGTATCGGCATACGATGTTCTTTACCACGAAATCAAGGATCTTTTTTGAAGTTATAGTTGCCAATGGTTCAGCCTCCGTCCATTTCGTGAAGTAATCAACGGCGACTACAGCATATTTCACTCCGCCTTTTCCAGTTGGGAGAGAGCCTATGAGGTCGATGCCCTATACTGCGAAAGGCCATGGGGATGACAACATGGTCAGTTCGGATGGTGGAGCTCGTGGTATCGTGGCGAATCTTTGGCATTTGTCGCATTTCTTCACATACTCAAAAGAATCTGTTTTAATGGTTGGCCAGAAATATCCTTGGCGTATGATCTTCTTTGACAGGCTATGCCCCCCGGTGTGGTCTCCGCAGAACCCTTCATGAATTTCTTCAATGATCTTCTTTGCCTCGGGAGGAGTTACACATCTAAGCAGCGGCATGGAATACCCTCTTCTGTATAGCTTTCCGTCCAGAATGGTGTAACGAGGAAGTTGATACATCAACTTTCGAGCTTGATTCCGATCTTTTGGAAGAATTCCATTTTCGAGATAGTCAACTATTGGACTCATCCAGGTCGGCTCTGTTTCAATCATACACACATCTTCCTCGTCTGGCTTAGTAATGCTGGGTGCTGATAGGTGTTCTACGGGTACAACATTCAGCTCTTCATTTTCGGCGAAAGTGGCGAGTCGAGCTAAGGCATCTGCATTTGAGTTTTGTTCTCGGGGAACCTGTTCGATTGCATAAAACTCGAAATACTCCAATGAGGATTTTGCCTTCTCCAGATAAGCTGCCATTCTTGTGCCACGAGCTTGGTACTCTCCCAAGATTTGATTAACCACGAGCTGGGAGTCGCTGTAGCAATGTATAGCTTTGGCCTTGAGCTCTTTTGCTATTCGTAGTCCCGCGAGTAGAGCCTCGTACTCAGCTTCATTATTAGATGCTTTAAAGCCAAATCTTAAAGCAGAGTGAAATTTTCTCCCTGCAGGAGTGATCAGAATAACTCCTGCCCCCGCTCCATTTTCATTTGACGAGCCGTCGACGTAAAGTTTCCACAGCTCGTGGGCCGTGGTTATTACCTCGTCGTCGGCTATACCAGTGCACTCCACTATGAAGTCTGCCAAGGCTTGTGCCTTAATGGTCGTTCTTGGATGGTAAGTGATCTCGAACTGTCCGAGCTCGACAGCCCATTTAAGAAGTCGACCGGACGCCTCTGGTTTAGACAGGACTTGCCTAAGTGGTTGATCTGTCAGTACATGGATGGGATGTGCCTGAAAGTAGGGGCGGAGCTTGCGAGATGAGTGGATTAAGCTGAGGGCGAGTTTCTCCATCAATGGATATCTTGATTCTACCCCCAGTAATCTCTTACTGATGTAATAGACGGGTTTCTGTACCCTCTCTTCCTCTCGAACGAGCACCGCGCTTATCGCGTGTTCGGTGGTTGAGAGGTATAGGTACAATACTTCTCCCGTTTCGGGTTTTGACAAGATGGGTGGTTCAGCGAGGTGTCTTTTGAGCTCTTGAAAGGCTAGCTCGCACTCTTCTGTCAATTCAAATTTCTTACTTCCTTTTAATAAGTTGAAGAATGGAAGGCCACGATCCGTTGACTTCGAGATGAATCTGCTCAGGGCGGCCATCCTGCCAGTCAAGCTTTGGACATCTTTATGCTTCCGAGGTGAAGGCATATCAATCAGGGCCTTTATTTTTTTCGGGATTAGCCTCAATTCCACGATAGTTGACAATGAAACCCAGAAATTTTCCCGAAGATACCCCAAAAGTGCACTTCTGAGGATTTAACTTCATGTTGTACTTTCTGAGCACGCCAAAGCACTCTTCGAGGTCATCAACATGGTTCTTGTTAAGTTGAGACTTTACAAGCATGTCATCAACATAAACTTCCATGTTGTTCCCTATTTGTTCTGAAAACATCATGTTTATGAGCCGCTGATATGTAGCTCCAGCGTTCTTGAGTCCAAACGGCATAACATTATAACAGTATAGCCCTTTATCTGTAATGAAGCTCGTATGTTCTTGGTCGGGGGCATGCATGGGAATCTGGTTATATCCAGAATATGCATCCATGAATGACATCAAGCCATGCCCCACCGTGGCATCCACGAGCTGATCAATTCTCGGCAGCGGAAAACAGTCTTTTGGGCAAGCCTTGTTGATGTCCGAGTAGTCAATACAGGTTCTCCACGTCCCATTAGGCTTTGGGACCAACACTGGATTGGCTACCCAGTCAGGGTAAAAGGCATCCCTAATGAAATGGTTTGCTTTTAATCTGTCAACTTCCTCCTTTAATGCTTTCTTTCTGTCCTTGTCCAGTTGTCTTCGCTTTTGTTGCTTCGGGGGAAAGCTTTTGTCTATGTTTAATGCGTGGCTCACAACATTCAGGCTTATCCCCACCATGTCTGAGTGTGACCATGCGAAGACATCCTGGTTTTTCTTCAGAAAGCAAATTAATTGCTATTTTGCTTCGTCTTGGAGGTGTTTCCCGACCTTCACCTTCTTTGAGGGATCAGCCTCGTCGAGCTGAATTTCTTCGAGCTCTTCCAATGGGTCGAGGTAAAATTTATCCTCAATCCTTGGATCGATTTCCTCGTCAATTTCTAAAACCGTTCCATCTTTATTTTGTATGATAACGAGTGCTTGAGCGCTCGTTTGTTTCTTTCCCCTCAAAGAAATGCTATAGCATTCTCTTCTTGCCAATTGATCTGCTTTTAATGTCCCGACCCCGCTTGGGGTTGGGAACTTAAGGGCCAGGTGCCTCACAGATGACACTGCCCCCAGCCCGACCAGGGCAGGTCTTCCGAGCAATACATTGTAGGCAGACGGTAAATCTACCACCACGAACTCCATTATCTTGGTCACCGAGACTGGATAGTCTCCCAAGGTCACAGGGAGTTCAATGGATCCCATACAGGCAGTCCCTTCTCCTGAAAATCCGTACAAAGTAGTTGCACATGCCTTCAGGTCGCGAAGGGAGAGTCCCATTTTCTCGAGAGTCGCTTTATAAAGAATGTTCACTGAGCTCCCATTGTCTATGAGAACTCGGCGGACTCTCTTGTTGGCAAGCTGAAGAGTAATAACTAATGGATCATGATGAGGGAACTGAACATGGGAAGCGTCCTCCTCAGTGAAGGTTATCGGTTGCGTTTCAACCCTTTGGCTTTTTGGTGCCCTAGGTTCGGGTTCACAAGGAGACCCATCCCCTGTCTTCAGCTTGTTAACGTATCGCTTTTGAGCATTTCTGCCCCCTCCTGCGAGATAAGGCCCTCCCGAGATGGTTATCACGTCCTCTCCATCTATCGGCGGGAGCCTGTCTTCTTCCCGAGATCGGGAGTTATTATTTTGTGCCGTCGAAGGCGCGGCTACTCTCTGGCTCGCAGTAGTCTGTCCAGTACTCTGGTTTTTGACATACTGCCGGAAATAACCTCTCGAGATCAACCCTTTGATCTCATCCTTCAGCTGTCGACATTCATCAGTTGTGTGTCCGGTGTCTCTATGGAACCGGCAATACTTACTGGAATCCCTTTTGGATTTTTGATTCCTCATTGGGTCCGGACGCCTGAAGGGGACCTGGTTTTCATTAGCCAGGTATATGTTCTCCCGAGACTCGTTGAGCTCGGTGTGCACTTTATATACGGAGAAATACCTTTCTCCTTTCTTTTTCTTTCCCCCTTCAGCCTCGGGGTTATTTCCCTCGCTCTTTTTCCTCTTGGAGGGATTCTCCGAGGTTGGCTGTGGAGCTGCTGGGTCAGCCGAGGTTGAGGCGGAGTTAATGTTTATCGTTGTAGTCTCGGTTTGCGAGGTCGCTTTGAGCGTTGACCTCGCCTCCTCTACATTGACAAATCTCTGCGCCCGTCTGTTAAACTCGGTTATTGACCTCACCGGTTTCCCTTGCATGTCATCCCAAAGGGCACTTCCGGGTAAAACACCAGCTCGGATAGCCATCAGGTGCCCACTGTCATCCACATCTCGAGCTCGGGCGACCTCTAGATTAAATCTTGTCAGGTAGCTTTTCAGTGTTTCGCCCGGCTGTTGTCGGACGTTAGTCAAAGTGGATGCCTCTGGTCTGACTCCCATCATAGCTCGGAACTGCTTCTTGAAGTCTCTAGACAACTGATCCCATGAAGTTATCAAGTGTCTCTTGTACTTTTCGAACCAACTCTTGGCAGGTCCAGCCAATGATGTTGGAAACAACATGCATCTGAGCTCATAACCTACGTTACTAGCTCTCATAATAGTGTTGAATGTACTCAGGTGACTGCATGGGTCAGTTTTTCCTTCAAACGCTGGGATGTGAGGAATCCGGAACCCTTGAGGAAACTAAGTGTTAGAAATATGTGGAGCAAACGGCTCGAGCTCCTCGTCAGAGTCCTCATATCGACCATTCCCTCGTTCATTCTTTAAAAGCCTAAAGGCTTTTTTGAGCTGGTCGATCCTTTCTTGGACTGGGTCCTTAGGTGGTGTCTAGAATTGACAGTCATTGATCATGATTCCAGGCTCGCGTCTCCGTGAGGGATCTCTACGCCCATTCAGGTGATTCCTTAGGTCCGGATTTGTCTGATCTCCCTTCCCCCTGCTCTGATTCAGATGGTTTCGCAGGTCAGGATGATTCTTGCGGCTTCCAGTATTTTTACGACCTCGGTCGTGTTTACTAACGGACCTGGTCTCTCCGGACTCGTCACTGGTGAAACTCATCGATCGGTCATTTCGCGATGGGTTCTTCCCATGTCGCCTTGTCTCCACAGTGCGAGACCGGGACGTCTGACTTTTCTTAGATTGTGCGCCTCTCCGCTCCTGGAAAGTCTCCCTGTGTCCTTGTCTATCCCCCGTACGCCCTTGATCCTGATCTCGAACAGGTTGAGCGTTTCTGCGGGGAGGTGAAGGATATCTTATGGGAGACGGAGGGAACCGTATAGGCGACGGTGGCTGCCGCCCTTGCCTCAGCCTAGAGGGTCCAGAATTTGCCCGAGATGGGTCAGTCGCGTTCGGTGCACTACCGGGAACCTGAGTCCGAGCCTCGGTAGGAGCTCGGTTATTCTCAGTTCCTGTAGGCACTTCCACAGGTGGATTAGGCGGGACCCGAGCTCGGGTACTCCTCTGGGGCCTAGGAGGAGCAGATGGCTCTGCTGGTGCCGGAGGTTGAGTCGGCCTCCTTGTGGCAGCATCTTTTCGTGGACGTCCACGGGGCCTCCGGGGAGGAACATGCACGTCCCTTGGAGGAGGGACTTGGTTTTCGCGCGGAGGCGGGGGCTGAGCCACCTGCGCCTCTGCGGCCATCCTAGTTAACTCCTCATTCCGTTTGTTGGCTTCTGCCAACAGCTGTTTCAATTTCCAGTTTTCCAATTCTACAATAGGAACGTAACGCTCAGGATTGTAGTACATATCCTCATCCCTCGGTGGAGGCGGTGGTCCCCGGGAATCGAAGGACCCACTTCTCTCCTCAGCATCCGGGTTCTCCATTGGTTGTTTTCCAGGACGCCTTGGGTAGCTTTCATCAGGGGTGTTCTGATTGTTTGTAGCCATGAATCTCTCAGGGATGAATGCTTAAGGCTCTCAATGAAAGCACCAAACTGTTGACGCCGTTTTTCGTCAAACAGTGAAAGAAGAGCACGTAAACAATGAATGACAATGGCTAAATGAAATAAAAAAAATCAAACACGCTATTTTTACGTGGTTCAGCAGTTAAATCTGCCTAGTCCACGAGTCTCTGTTATTAATCTCAAGATTGTCTCTGAAAATTCTTAAGCATGAATTCTTCAGAGTTTTCTCTCAAAGATCAGAATTTCGGTCCATTACAATGGTGCATGGCTTCTCTATTTATAGAGAAGGATGCAGAATACTATCCCACATATTTTGGGTAGTTACTCTTTTGTGAATAAAATAAATGGCTTTAAATGCCTATAATCAGATATAAAAGGAAACGCCCCTGAAGACCAGGAAACGCATAACTGACCTAATAATATCCCACGATTCTTGGGGATTTACATTAATAAATGAGGATTACATCTCATATTTATAATACTTGTAGATATTCAAGGTGGTTATCGCGTATCTCTAAGGCTTTAGCATCCCAGGTCTCACGTCATTGTGCGAGCTAATGACATCTCCCGAGATCACGTGTCTTTCGAGATCGTACGCACATCGAGCTCGAGACCCCCGATCCGAAGTCGTCCCCGAGGATGAGTGTGTTCTCGGAGCTACCCTTTGAGATCGAGATTGTTTTGAGGTCACCATATTCGAGGTCATATATCGTACTTTGCAGGTTCGATATACAATCCTGGAACATACTCTAATCCTTACGAGACCATTCATTGCGAATCCATCTTTCGAGGTCACATTTACCATAGCTCGAAATCTGGGTATAACAGAATAAAATGAGCTCGGTTTCAAAATCATTTGAAAATGATGCCCTAGAGCCGATATATCGCCCGTGCTAGGCGATGTATTGCCTGGGCTCATATTCCCGAGGCTCGCCGAAGTGTTCGTGCGAAGTTCACGTGTTTTCGTATCCCCCGAGTGGCGATATATCGCCTCCTAGAACTGCAATATATCGGCATACGCTGAAATATTATACACATAATTATACTTTTTTAGGCTAATTTGAATTGAGTAAACAGCTTTGACTGAGTCCTATAACGATTTTAAAGCTGCTGGCAGACTCTGGGATTTTCAAATATTACTCTTAATAAACTATTCCTCAAAAATACTTAATTTCTCATTAAACATGCACATGACAAGTGTTAATATCTTATTGGGTCTATCTAAACCTTATAGTTTAAATCAGCTATATTAATCAAACCTTAGGTTATAATTAATATTCTTAAACTATAGGTAAAACTTATAAAATCTACAAGTGTTGCTACGAGTGTCCAACTAGGTCCCAGCTTGAACCAAAATCCATAGTAATAAACATACTATAACTACTACTAGCTATTACTATTATCTAACTAGCTAATTAAAGTTCTTGGACTCTACATAATTCCCTAGAATTCCCATGAAAACTCAGCTTAGAAATCCATTTCAACACCAAAACCAAAACTGAAGAAAACCTTGAAAACTTACCTTAATTGGGTGAGTAACCTCTGCTATTCTTCAAGATTTATCAAGAACCCAGTTACTAAGCTTTGACCTAGCCCTCCTCTGAACCACAACTCCAAAAGGCCCCAAGGATTGGAGAAGAAATCCCAAACCGAGAGAGAGAAGAGACTTCTATTTTTCCTTCTTTCCTTTTCCCTTTCTTTCTTCTATTCATTTCTTTAACTTCTAAGTCTTTCTACAACTTCCACTAAACCCATAATGCAGTAATACTTATCTATGATTTTTAAACAAAATGACCAATTTTCCCTCCCATAATTCCTAAGCCTTTAAATCTATCTAGGGGCATTTTGGTCATTTGCTCTCAATTCCCGCTAATTCCTCGAATGTCTCTAATATTTACCACTTATTTCCCAACACTTAACTAATCACCAATTATATTCCTTAATATCAAATAGACTCCAATATATTTCCTAAATTCCCATAAATACCTCCAGGCTCGCCCCGAGCCGGGTATAAATTCCCACCGAGACTTTTCTGCTAAACCGCTCACTAGGATCGCCTTGAGTCACAAGCTACAAATATACCCACATAATAATGTGGTCTCAACAATTAACACAAATATTTACATTTATGCCCTCAACATGCCAAAATTACGAATATGCTCTTTTAACCTAATCAGGGCCTACATGCGTACTCGTACACGTAGTCATGCATCACATATATCCAAATAATCATATAAACATGCTTTTGATCATTTAAATCACATATAATCCAGTTATGCCCTCCCGGCACACTAATCAAGGCCCTTAAGTCTTATCAGTAAATTTGGGTCGTTACAGTTTTAAATGAAATAAATAATGTAACTCAATTATTATATATAGACTATGTCCGATATTATATGATAATATTAAGTGAATATCAGAAAATTCTAAAGTTTATCTATGTGGTCGTAATCTCGTATTGATATGGGAGGATCGAGATTAACATAATAAACTTAAATAGTTCGCAGTAAAATAAAGTTATAGAATCTTTAGACTAATTACTGCAAGTACGGTCCGCTATTATTATGAATACATGTGACCTAGATCCGTATTACTAGTGTAGTAGGAAACTTTAGTGGAGGTACTTTGCATGCTGGGAGTATGTAAAACTGGACCAGATGTAATTTGTTAATGCTTGTTTAAACACCATTCTGTAGTATTAATCAAACACATCAAACGATGATCATATACATGATGATCTTAATCCTGAGGTTACTATGAACTCTTATATATTTCATATGATCCTTTGATTCATGCGTTAAGGTTTGTCAGAATAATCAGACTAAGAACAATTGTTTTGGGGACTCAATGATGTATATGGCTGGGGATGTAGTTTAACAGATATAGAATCAATACCTTCTTGTAGATTGAATAATGGTTCCCTATTGGGTTGACTTTTGGAACTGAAAAGGTTATGAGCGTTCACATCGCAAACTTGTTGTGACACAACATTTACTAGTAAAGTCAATGGTACTCTAGGAACAAGATATAGCTAAAAGGGTCAAATAGTAATTATATTTCCTTTTAATTATGAACCATTAATAGAGGATTAACGTTGTATGTAATGATTATATCAATGGACACTTTATTCTTAATAAAGTACTCAGTAATTATATGTCTATAATTATCAAGAGTTCAATCTCATAATTATTAATTTCAAAAATATATTTATTAATTTAAATATTTCAAATTTCATATATAATATATATAAATTAATTAATTTTTTAAATTAATTGTTTTATTTGAGTGGGAGAAAATAAAATTGATCAAAAATAGTTTTTGATTTATTGAATTTTAAAAGATGATGATCATTAATTTGAATTTTGAATTTTATATTTAGAATTTAAATTTTGAAATATAGTTGTCATATTTGCCTTAAAAAGATTAACGCCTTATTTTTTGGGAAATTGATTTAGTTAAATAATTAAATAAAAGAAAAATGCAAAATCTCTGAAAAGGGAATAACAGTACACGCCTGACACAATCCAAGGACTGTGCCATGCGTGTACCACTATATAGATATTGTATATGTGTAGTTTTTATTTTATTTATTTAATTATTTAATAGTTTGAAAATGGTTTTTCAAATATGGTAAGTTAGACTTTTACCTAAAATCTAATCATATCATCATTATTATAATATTTTATATTACTATTATTATTAAGAATAATAAGGTAACATAAATCTCTATATATATGATATAGAAGAAGAAGAAATACACAAGAAATAAACAAGAGACACACAAGAGAAACACACAACAATATAGAGAAAATTCATAATAGTTCTCAGAGCTTTTGTCATACAAAAACTCTCTCTTTCTTCTTCTTTATTCTAGTCATTCTCATACCATAATCCAAGTTCTCATGTGTTGAGAAATACTTGTGACTCATAAAATACAAATATATGTTCTCTATGTGTCCACACACATCTTGAGGTGTAGAGAACACTCGGGAAGATCATGGTTTGAGTACTCAAAGCTTTAGATAGGAAGATCGATAAAAATAGAAAAGACTCAAGGACACTTGATAGGCTTCAAGAGGCAAAAGTTCATGTTCTTGATATTGTGTTTATATGTTGAATATATAAATATATTGTTTATATATATATTTGTTGCATGATTAATAGTATTGTATGATAATGTTTTTGAATTGTTTTTCTTGATCATATAAATTGTGTATATGATTATTGAAAATTTTTATATGTTGTTGTTGTGTTGTTTCATAAAAATAAAATAACAACGGGCCCACCACGCAAAGTTTTTTGCTACGTGCTCTGATTTGCTTTCCAACAGTAACGTCCCAATTTCCCTAGTCAGGCTTAGTGCTTGATCAGGGGGCTAGGAGGGCAATAATTGAATATTATGTGTATGTTTATGATTACATGCATGATTATATGAATTATGTGAGTTATATTATAATATGACTATGTTTGCATGTTTAGGTGTATTAAGCAAGCATGTGGGCTCATTTCTTATTAGAAGGGCATTTTCGTAATTCTGGCATGTTGAGGGCATATTTGTATATGTGCATATTGATTGAGACCACACGAGATGATCCTAGTGAGCAAAGTATAGCAGTTTAGTCACAACGTGGCAAAATACCCGGCTCGGGGTAAGTCTAGGGGTATTTTGGTAATTTAGTACATTATCGGGATTTATCGGTAATGATAAATTATTTGATGAGTATTTGGGTGTAATGGAATTAATTGGGAAATATGATGTTAATTTAGGATTTGTGGAAAATGGTGGCAAATGACTAAAATGCCCTTGGTTTGGTTGAAGGGGCATTGGCTTAGTAAGGGAAAAATGGTCTTTTGGGCTATTAGGTTGAGTCAAAAGAAGCAGGAGCTAAACACACTACAACATTACACGTTCTTCTCCTCTCTGTCTGTTTTGGAATTTCCTTGAACCTTAGAAGCAAGCCAAGGCTTGAAAGTTTGGAAGCCAAGATCAAGCTCTTGCACTTGGAGGATTCTAGGAAGATTTTGGGCCCAAGGAGAAGGGGTATCTGCAGCTAGGAGTCTTTTGTGACCTAGAGAAAACCAAACTCCATCTCAGAGGTAATCTCTCTTGTTTGTTATTGATGTGCTCTTGGTGTTCTTAGGAATAAATGGGCTTTTGATTTTCCAAATTCATACTGGTGTTGTTAGTGTTGTTTAGAGATTTATTTGAGGTTAGGAATTTATTTATAAGCTAATTTAAAGGCTTGTGGTGGTTTGAATCACGAATTGGAGCTCTTGATTTCTTGTTTTTGTTAGGAAATGAGTTTTAGAACTCAAAGTGTGATTCTTGGCATTTCTGGTTTTCTGAGAGCTTTGAGGGTGTTGGTGGGTTCTTAGGCACTTGGATAACCAACTTGGGGGTCAAGGCTTCATTAGAATTGAGTTAGGAGCTTGGTTTGAGGAGTCTTGGGGGTCTTGGGGGTCTTGGGTCGGAGTTTTTCGAGCGTAATTAGGTCGGAGGAACTGCAGAAAAACGGAACCCAGAATTCTGGGTTCACATTGTAGTACCCCAACCCTGGGTTTGGGTGCCTCTGCACTAAGCAGGGGATGGTTGAGGGCTCTCTATTTGGCTTAGGGTCCCCTGCGCTATGCAGAGGAAGTTTTGGGGGCTCTCTGACTTGGTTCGGTGCCCCTGCCCTATATTTGGGTGCACCTATCTTATTCCAACTTTAGCAAGCCCCATTTTTAAAGCTTGGGAAGAACTTGGGGGCTCGAGGGATGATTCCACCACCCCTTTGGGTGGAATTGGAAGTCTGCAGGGCACATAATTGGTCCCGAAGTTTGATTTTGGGACTGAGTCATAATGAGGATATTATTTATGGTTGTGACTAGGTTACCGCTAGGGCTCAAGAAACGATCGTTCTCGAGGTTTGTTTTATCTATCTTGTGCTTGGACCAAAGGTAAGAAAACTGCACCCAATACGTGATATATGTGATTGGGGCTTGGCCCGATTGTTAAATATAGATATGATTAGGGCTCGATTCCCTATGAATGAGGATGATTATGATTATGCTTGTGATTGATTGATTAAGCATGCTTGAAATCTCTGTATCTGGATAATTGTTAAATGATGTATGCGTATTTGCATTATCTTATTGAAAAAAAAAATTGATTTATAAGTCAAGGGCAGCAGTAGCGCGCTAAACACTGGTCGAAAGCATTGACTTATAAGTCAAGGGTGGCAATAGCGCGCTGAGCGCTGGTCGATATGGTTAGGCCTAATCAGGAGTGTGACATACGCTTGACCGACCTAATGGTCTTTGGAAAATTAAAGCACTAGGTATGCTGGGGCAGCTCCAAGGCTGGTTATACAAAGGATATAGCAATGGCCCCCAGGGTGACTCCATAGTCCCATATGTTAGGGCAATGGGCCCCGGTATGACTTATTAGTCATTTATTTAGGGCAACGGGGCCCGATGTGATGCTGCAGTCACTTATCTAAATAGAATGCATGCACGAGTAAGGTTAATACTACTAGGCATGCTTATTATGATTCTGTAATATGTTATTAATCGCTTATAGCATGTTTATTAAGTTATCATGCTGAGCCTCGGCTCACGGGTGCTTTGTGGTGCAGGTGAGGCGAAAGGAAAGCTGGACCAGCCATGAGTTGGAGAGCGGCGCGTACATATGTCGTTGCTCGATCACCACGGCCGGGGTTTCTTAGAGGAACTAGGGTCAAACTCCATTTTTCCGCTTAGGTCGACTTGTTGTAACTTTTGAGTTGTAAATAAACTTTTAAATGTTTATTTTGGGATTCCATATATGGAATTAAATGTTTTAAAGAAATGGTTATTCATTTTGAGCAAAAAATTTAACCCTAAACCGTTAATCACGTTTAGTCACACGTTTATAACTAAATGACTCGTTTAGAAAGTCAAACACTATTTAAAATACACAGTGTAACGGTCTTGGCTATCCAGTGCATTACACATATTAAGTATTATTTCAATGTTTTATGAATTTTTAAATCTAATTGTTTTGTGACTACATAACAGTGTATATATTTTGTTTTATGTATGATACTGATGAATGATTGATCCATTTTTAATTTATTACTATTATTTTCTATATAAGTATTATTTTTCAACAAGCGTTAAAGTGTGTCATTTGACTACCCAAATTATGAATATTACTCATCTCCCACAACCTTAGGCTCTGGTCATGACATAAGATATCCATTTCACGGAAAATTAACCAGCACTGCTATAATCATTTACCAAAATTGAAGTTAAAAACCTCATTTCAAATACGTGATATATAATTTCTCTCATCGCTAACAATATAGTCATTGTAAGTGTAGAAATTGTCGAAAAAATAATTTATGTATAAAGAATTTATCAATATATTTATACTTTTTAACAAGATATATCCTTAGAAGTTATATATAGTTTATTCCTTATTATTGTGATGTAATATATCTTTGCTCAAAAGCGAAAGTTTATTGCTTTTTAATTGAAGAAAATTATAAAAATAACTATTGATAATCTCTAAACAAAGTAAGAGAACCATTGGTTGTACTCTCAGAGCCCTCAAAATGCAGTTATATTCTATTATGGCGATTTTAAGGCTAAGAGAACACGAGACTAAGATAACACGTAGAAGGAAGTCTAAGGCGGCTATTTAGGTCCCGTCTATTAAGGTACATATAAGCCCGTGATTCACGGTTGACAGATGGCCGTTCCTTAATTATCATATATATATAAAGGCTGCTTTTATAATTTATGCTGTGATCATTATTGGCTAAACTTTTATTTGCCGCAAACTTTGATCTCTATTCTTCCTAAGTGATATTTTAGCCATTAATCGTGAGTCTAGCGCCTAATTAATAGGGGAAAAAATATTATGAGTCGAAATTAAAATATACGGTTCCTGTTATAAATGTTGATTAAAACAATGAAAAAGAATTTAAATGGCACTCTCCTATATAGCTATCTTTTCTGTCCCACGATATTGTAAGAAAATTTTTATAATTATAGTATTATTTAAGTTTTTTTTTTTTTGTCGGGAATAGATTTTATAACTATTCAGAATATCACAGAAAAAGAGTACAAATTGGAGGGGGGTTTCCTCCAACCAGCAAAATTCATCATCTAGCCTAAGGGCATGCTTTGCCAATCCATGAGCCAGATTATTAAACTTTCGGCCAACATGTGACAGAGATGCCCCCGGAAAAGTAGATAATAAAATTTTAATATCTGAAAAAATAATCTCCAGTTCATTTTGATAAGTTATGTTATTATTTAAAGCCAAGACAAGAGAAAGGGAGTCAGAAAAGATAACGTTCAGCTGAATTCCAAGCCTTTGAGCCCAATTGAGTGCGACCAACAGTGCTATACCTTCTGCATGAAAGGTTGACAATATTCCTTCCTCAAGAACAATAAGATAACCTTAACCAAAGGGATGAATCCCTTTGGTTAAGTTTCCAAACATCGATATAACCATTTACCTTTTTTGCTCACTTATAATAATGCCTCTTATCAGTTAATTTTGAGATTTTGTAGTAAGTTTTAACTTAAAGAACAATGACACTTACCTTTTAAGGGCTTAGATAAAGCTGCAATAACTTCATTCTCTGGGGAGAGAATGATTGCTCCAAATCCTATCGTTTCTGTCTGGTTAGATAATGCAGCATCTACTGATAAGATATTGGATTGATTCCCCGAATCTTCTCTTCTTTGATTTGTAGATGTTGCATTTTGTATGGGTTGCTCTGTCGTTCTCTGTGTACTTCTTATCGACTCCCAATATCGGGTTACCCATTCAAACACTTGGTGTCCTTGTCTTGCTGGATGTTCATGGGTTCTTTTATTCCTCTCAAACCAAATTGCCCAAGCTATGATGAGCATTTTTTGAAAGTTTGCTTTTTCCAAAATTTCAGAGGCATAGAGTAGAATCTCCTTAAAGGAAATGTCTTCTTTCCTATGTGACATGAAAGGATAATCCCACCGATCCCATATTTCTTTAGAGGAAGGACACCAAAAGACAGCATGTTCATTAGAATCCTCTCTGAAACCACATAGTGGGCAAACACTGTGTTTAGAGATATTGCGTTGATTTAAACCTTTAAGGGTGGGAAAAATTTCATGGTAGCCTCTCCAAGCAAAATGTAGAAGTATTTTGATTCCCCAAAAGGACTTCCACCACATTGCTATTAATGTAACAGATGAAGAGGGCAGTGCAATTTCCATAGCTGAGGCTAGATTAAACCCACTTTTGACAGAATAGTTCCCATGATTTGTATAGTGCCCAAGCCAGGAATCTGGATGATCAAATTGAGTTAGAGGTATGGTTAAGATGTTTTGGGCATCAGCAACATTAAATAATTGTTGGACTCGTATCATGTTCCATGAACCAGGAGTTTCAATGAGGTCATGTACTCTAAGGGGATCAGATATATCAATTGTACTCGGGAGAAAAGATGGAGGTCTTGGGATCCATGGATCACTAAAGGCCAAAGTTTCTTTTCCATTTCCTATACGTCTTCGCAATCCTCTTTGTAAAAGGTCCCTACCCCAGATGATACTTCTCCATGTTATTGAAGGATAATGACCTTCTCTAGCCTCCAGTATACTTGTATGTTGATAGTATCTTGCCTTGAATACTTTTGCAAGAAGGGATGTAGGGTTTATTAGTAATCGCCAAGCCTGTTTTGCCAGAAGTGCCTGATTATACTGAATAAAACCATGGAATCCCAATCCTCCCTCACACTTTGGTCTACACACTTTATGCCAAGCGCACCAATGAATTTTCTTTTGTTCAGTAGTAGAACCCCACAAATATCGGGCTTGTATTCTTTTAATTTCTTGGCACAAACCTTCTGGTATACGGAAGCATGACATTAGATAAGTTGGCATAGCTTGGATAACATCTTTAAGTAAGATTTCTTTACCAGCTTGAGAAAAAAACTTTGATTGCCATAAGTGTAACTTCATCCAAACTTTGTCTTTTATTGAATTAAACAAAATTCTCTTATTTTTACCTCCCAACATTGGTAGACCCAAATATGTTTCTATAGAATCAGTTATTTGCATATTTAGCGAGGATGTATACAAAGTGGCAATCTCTTCCGAAGTATTTGGAGAAAAATATAATAAAGACTTTGTAAAGTTGATCATCTGCGTAGAAAAGAAAGATAATAGTTATAGCTATATTTGAATAATTGGAAAAATATATGTATTGATATCTCTAATTGGAGATAGTTATTAGTGAATGCCTTTATTGTATCTTTTAGAATTTAATTGCAATGGTTTAAAACATTACCTGTCCAGAACATGTCGAGTATAGAGAAAAAATGTTTTGTATAGCTTGTAGAGATCTCTCAGATGCCTAGACAATAATGAGGTTGTCATTCGCAAAGAATAAGTGGGTAATGAAAGGAGCTGTATTAGCTGTTCTTAGTCCCTTTATTTCCTTTCTACTTTCCACTTGTTGTAGTAAAGCTGAAAAACCTTCTGCACAAACCAGGAAAAGATAAGGTGATAGAGGGTCCTCCTGTCTCAACCCTCTTGATGGAATTACTTCTCCATAGATTACTCCATTAATTTGAAACGAATATCGAACTGAAGTTACGCATTTCATTAATTTGTTAACCCAGTAAGGTCGAAATCCCATCTTAATTAACATTTTTTCCAAAAAAATCCATTCAACTCTGTCGTACGCCTTGCTCATATCTAATTTCATTGTTGCGAATGATTTCCTCCTTGACTTCTTAGATTTTAAACTGTGAAGGCACTCATAGGCTATAAGTGCATTATTGGCAATGAGTCTTCCTGGGACAAAAGCACTCTCGGTAGAGCTAATGAGTGAAGCTAGGAAAGGTTTTAATCTATTAATTAATACCTTAGAAATGCATTTATATAGGACATTACATAGACTGATTGGTCGAAAATCACTGATAGTAATTGTATTTTTCACCTTTGGAATCAGAGAAGCCAAAGTTGAATTAATTGTAGACAAAACTTCACTTCCATTTAAGCATTCTAGAATAGTTTTTGATACTAACGGGCCAACTATATCCCAATGTTCTTGGTAAAACAGTGCACTCATACCATCTGGACCTGGGCTTTTATCTACAGACATAGAGAAGACTGCATCTTTTATTTCCTCCAAGGAAAATGGGGCTTCTAAACTCATGTTCGTCTCATCTGAAATAGAAGTATGAACTCCTTGTAATTGTTCTTCAATTTTTTCTTCTGAAGGAGACGAAGAAGTGAAGGGAGAATTGTAGAACTTCATTGTGATCTCGCTGATCTCACTATCACTTGTGCACCATTCATTTCCATCATTGAAAATGCCTATCATATAATAGTGGAAAGGTTATTTTCATAAATAAAAATTTTATGGCCTGCCCATTTTAGCTTGTATTTTTAATGATATATATCTTGTTATGTATGATAAAGGAAAATTAGTTTATTATTGGTTTTGTATCTTTATTTTATAATTAGTCCTTGATTTTCTTTAGTTTCTATCTATTATTGTGCCTTGAAAGGATCCCTAATTGTTATATAGACTTTGTTAGCCAATATTTCACCACTCAATAATTAAGCATTTTGTGAAAGATATTTGAAGATCGAAATATAAAGTAAAATCAATTATAGTACCTTTAATTGAATTGTTCTTTTGTTGCTCTCTTGCCTTTTGATGAAAGAATTTTGTATTTTGGTCTCCTGCTTTTAGCCATTGTATTCTGGATCGTTGATGCCAAAAGACTTCCTCTTTGTGCAATAAATCATCCAATTTTCTTTCTGTTTGTCGTAACTCACTATGGTCTTCCATATGTTTTTGTGAATTATGCAAACGAATAATTTGTGAATGGGTTTCTTTGATGTCTTTGGATAAGGATCCAAATTTTGACTTGTGCCATGTGGATAAGTTAGTTGAGCACGCCTGAATATTACTCATAGTTGCGAGAAGGGGGGAGGAAGAAGAAAAAGGTTTCCAACACTTTTTTATAATTTCTTTGCATTCTGACTCATTTGACCATATATTTTCAAATTTAAAACGAGGTCTTTTCTTGTTTCTTAAAAGGTCGGACCCAGTTTCATCTTGAAGAGTTAAGAGAATCGCTCTATGATCTTAATGGTAGAATTCTAGATGTGTTAAAGAGGCTGAAGTAAAACTATCTTTCCACTCTTCGTTAACCATTGCCCAATCCAGCCTCTCCTGTAAGAGGCCATCCTCACAAAATCTTTGCCAAGTAAATTGATTACCTCTATAATCCAAGGGTTGTAATTTACATACCTCTAGTGTGTTTCGAAACGCTTCAATTTGGTGTTCGTTTCGCAGCCCTCCTCCATTTTTATCAGCTTGACTTAGAACTTCATTGAAATCCTCCATCACTAACCATGGCCCATGTGCTACTATTCGCAAATGTTGTAAGAGCTCCCATGTCATATGTCTATTGGATACTGCTGGGTGACCATAAAAGCCACTGAAGTGCCAAGACAAATGTTGATTATCAAAACTTATAAAGCAACTTATGTGATTTTAGGATGATGATTGTACTGAGATCATTACATTTTCTTTCCATTGCAGCATTAACCCTCCACCTAGTCCTATCCTTGGGATCTCAAAGCCATTATCGTAAGAGAGTTGCTTACACATTGTTACTACCTTATCTTCAGTAAGTTTTGTTTCCATTAGAAAAATTACTTCCGGTCTATTTTTTTTTATGAGGAATCTTAATTGCCTCATAGCTTCTTCTCCATTGAGTCCTCTGGCATTCCAACTAGCAATAGCCATTTGGGGAGAAAAACAAATATGGGACTAGTGGAAACTTTGGAGAGAAAACGAATATGGGATTAGTGGAAACTTTGGACCAAGTTTATGATATTTGCTATTTTATTTATAATTGTTGTAGGCTATAGAAATTTTTCCATGAAGTTAATATAATTAATAGTGATCTCTTTCATATCATAAGTAATTATGAATATTTCCTTCATTTTCATGCAATTTATTATGATAATTTTTTTCTTATCATACTGATATCATTTGTAAATAATGAATATTCTGATTTTAATATTTATTATACCTATCTTTGACTATTTCTTCTTATTTAAAGATGAGAATCAAATAATATAATTTAAATTTATTCACCACCACTTCATCTAATATTGTGAAAATTTCTAAATGAATGTGAATCAAGTTGTTTTAAATGAGTTTTGGGTTATATATTGTTTTAATTTTATTCACCACTCCATCAATTATATATTGCTCATATATGTACATGTTTTTATTTACTACTAGTTTACAATTTTTAGACGACTATTATTTTGATTTTCATAATTTAAAGGCATGTCTAACATTTCAAAAAATAACTTTATATATATGTATAGTAATAAAACAACTTTATATATGCATATCTAACATTAATTTATTGCAAAACGTCAGCTCTTCCATCTCCTCTCATTTTTAATTTTATTTTAATTGTCATTATTTATATAAAATTTCTATTAAAGAAAAAATTGTTCAAGCATTCTTTGAAATAGAAATAACTCTTCCTCTTAATAAATTCAGTTTCTTCATAATTGTTATTTGTAAATAATGAATATTCTAATTTATTATATTTATTATACGTATCTTTGACTATTTCTTCTTATTTATAGATTAAAATCAAATAATATAATTTATATTTATTCACCACTTCATCTAATATTGTGAAAATTTCTAAATGTATGTGAATCAAGTTGTTTTAATTGAGTTTTGGGTTATATATTGTTTTAAATTTATTCACCACTCCATCAATTATTATATATTGCCGATATACATACATGTTTTTAGTTACTACTATTTGACAATTTTTAGACCACTATTATTTTGATTTTCATAATTTAAAGGCATATGTAACATTTCAAAAAACAACTTTATATATATATGTATAGTAATTAAACAACTTTATTATACATATCTAACATTAATATATTGCAAAACTTTCACTCTTCCAGCTCCTCTCATTTTTAATTTTATTTTAATTGTCATTATTTATATTAAATAAAAATAAAAATTGTTCAAGCATTATTTGGAAATATAAACAATTCTTCCTCATAATAAATTCAATTTCAACCCTAGTACTGAAAAAAAAAATGAATATGCACATTGCCATCGAAGCAAAATAAATTTTACTTCCCTAACAAAAAATCTTAATCCATAAACACAATAATATGTAATAGAAAATTAAAAATATTTCTCCATACCATAAAAGTTTTAGAACCATGGTTCTTATTAAATCAATCCAAGAAACCCTCTTACAAAAGTTAACAATGAGGACAAAAAAAAAAAAGAGGGGAAGAAAGGAAAGTTCAAATACTCAATATTATTCTTTGAAATTATAAAATCCAAAATACAAACCGACAAAATAGAAAGACAACCATCATTCTTATCTTCTTTATCTTTAAAGCAATTCCTTCATGCTTTTGGGACTTTCATTTTTCCTTCATTGTGAACAGGCACCTCCTGGAAAGAGATTGTAAGAACTGCTTGGGAAGTTGGCATATATGTTTCCTTGTGTGGCTTCTTGGTCTGTGTTGAGGTGTTTTTATCATTGTCCAAAGATATCGCCTTTTGCTTATTGCTCTTCATATTTCCTATAGCAATCTCTGTACCTGACTGTCTGTTCGAGGCGGTTGAGTTTTCTCCTAAATATTATTCATAAAACAAATTATGATACATAAAGAAAATTTTAAGAGTTTTAAATAATAACGATAAGAATTTTACCTATTGTTCCTGTTTTTTGTCATTTGACCAACGAATCTAAAGATAAAAGTTGTGCATAAGATAAAGCTGCCTATTTAGCACGCTGTGCCATAGATTTTTTCTTTGATCCATAGGCCAAGGGAGAGATTGAGGAAGCAGTTGGAATCATGTTCGTCAAACCAGATGTTTTTAGTGTTTCATCGTACTGTAAGGTTGGATTAAAACCCATATCGATTGCATCTCTAAGAGCACCACAATCATTCTGGAAATGATCTAGATATCCACAGTAGTAACAGAATGTAGAGAGACGCTCGAATCGGAAGGAGACCCATATGTTGTCATTTATTTTTGTCTAGATTCAAGAAAATTCCTCTGGACAGTGGTTGGGAGGAATTTAAAAGAACCCTTAGTCGCAGAAAGGTATGCCGCCTACTTGGATCAAACTCAAGGAATTTTCCAATAGAGTTGGCTATCTTCTCCCCCAGTGGTAGCGCTAATGGTGAGGATATGTTTCACAATGGGATTGCGTGAATCTGAATCCAAAAAGGAATGTATTGAAAATCCTCCGCAGAGATCTGATCTGTCCCAGTGGATTCGATCAAGATGAAGATATAACCAGAAAAATGCCATGGTTGACCCTTTAGGATTCTATTCATCAATGTCTTTGACTCATAGGTGATTATGAAGATATCATCAGTGTAATCCTCAATTATCACCCCTGACCTGTCCTGCCATAATGCCTGGAATAAGCTCTTCAGATTTTCCCTTTGGAAAGGCTTGTTCGTTAACATTCTACCAAAGATAACGTTTGGAGGGTCAATTTCTTCAGATTCTGTAGTAAGGGAGGGGGTGGAAATTACTTCGAGTTCTTGGGAATGAAGCTGCAAAACATCTGTAGGATTGTGTTTTGGAGAATTCATCTTTTAGATGGTAAGGTTTGAAGATGAGATATTTGTTAAATTCATGTTCAACATAATAAAATTAAATATAGAGTTTGATTATTAATTTAAGTTTTAAAAAATAACTTTTGTTTTAGTTGTTGAGGGGTGCTCAAAACTTCTTTATGTATAACACATCAATTTATAGGATGGAAAATTTATATTTTTAAACTTATTTTTCTAATAAGTAGTTTTATATTAAATAAAATCAGAAGGTGTTTTAGAGGAAATTTTAGAATGCAATATTGTATAGGGTTTTATCTAGAAAGATAAGTCGAATGAAGAAAGAGATGTGTAAATAATAATAATAATAATAATGAGGTTTAAGTGGCACGATGCAAAATCAATTTTAGTGGAAAACTCTCCCTTAATTTAAGAGGGGCTCTCATATTCACCACGTATGAGAGAATATAACAGATAACATTGATGGCGTGGATGTTTTAAATTGATCAGACTTTGTATTTTTGCAGAGTAAACTACGTAATCATAGCTCATAATTGACGATAAAATTGTCGATTGTAGATTGATCGAGTATCGACCACTTACCTGAAATGTGAATAGATGTGTTGTTATGTTACAACTGTGTTTGTAATTATCTTCAATAACGAGACAGCAACTTAGACCCGCAACATAACTTTACAAAATAACAAAATTAAAATACCAATAACCCAAGAGCTCATTAAGCCTATAAGTACCACCCCTTACTTTCTCCTAATTCAATCAAAACTCATTCTCACACCTTATTATCAAACAAAGAAATACTAAGTAGTGTTCTCTAAATTCTGCCACTATGAATACTCAAGTGCTCTTTTGTCTCGCTTTAACTCTCTTCATTCTCCTATGTACATTGCTTGACCAGGTTCTCTAGCTTGAAATGTAGCACATACTTAGAAATTGTGTTTATATATATATATTTCTTAAAACACAGGTGTATAAATACCACGTACAAGTAACGTGCAATACATATTTTCTTAATTTTATTTATAAAATTTATTAATTATATTTATTAAAATTGTATCATTATTATATAAATTTTAAATAAATAAATAATATTATATATAAAATAATGACTCAAACATATTAAATGCAAAATTAAACCAAACAAGATGTATGATTTTTTTTAAATATATATAATATGATAATATTTTTAAACATAAATGATAATTTTTAATAAAAATTAAGATTATGTATTATATATTATTATTATAATAATATTTTAAAATATTTAAATTTATATTAATATAAGTATTAAATATATAGACTTGCATTAAATATTATTATAATAATAATATTTGAATTCATATTAATATAATTAGTAAAAAATTAGCATTATCATAATAATATTTAAATTTATTTTAATATAATTATTAATTATCTAGTTTTGCATTAAATATTTTAAAAATATTTGAATTTATATAAATACAATAGATAAATATCTATTTTTAAGTTAATTTTAAATGTATATTTTATCAAATATTTATAATATTCTGTTAAAATTAATATAACAAAACGTTAAAACTTAAAATTTCATTTATATACCCAATTTTTATATACAGGATATATATATTTATATTTATATATATATATAATTGTATCACAAAACTTAAAACAGCTCTGTTTAATTATGCGTTATAACATTTGGATTTTGTTTGGTTTGGTGACAAATACCCTTATGTATTATTGGATTAGTTTGATGTGTTTAGATTTTGTGTAATATTGGTTTAGTTTTATATATTCAAATTATATAATTAACTATCATTATGGATTAGACGAGATGGTTATGCTGAAAATGGAATTCATCCGCAAAAAGAGACAATCATATATCTGACAACGCTGTAGAGAGTTTAAGCCATGGTTTATAAAAAGTAAAAACTGATCGATCATAAAGTCTACTAGTAATTTTAAGGTACACACATACTAATATATATGAGATAAAAGTTATAAACTATAGCAGTCAAGAACAACTATATATGTATATAAAGATGGGACTTTCTTCAGTCCCTCGGTTCATTTTCAGGACTTAGTCTTGTGTTTAATTTTCAGCCTTTAGATTTATTGTTTTAGAAAATGGATGGTGTGATTTAGTTGTTGAGTTTATTGGGTGTGAAAGTACTGTTATGGCCTTAGGGACCCCTTAGTAACCGGTGACATTTTCTTTGTGTTTGATCGGTGATTTTGCCCGTTTAGCCATTCTTCTCCTTTGAAAAGCTAAAGTCCCTCCTAAACCAAATCATAAGTTTGGAAGGAAAATTTCCTCTCATTTAATCCATTATTCTCCTTGAAGAATTTGGGCTAGGTTTTTTTGTTTGGAGTAGTGAGGATTTGGATTGAGTTTGGTAAAATTTGCTACTAATTTGGAGGTGTTTGATTCTACATGCACTGTTGTTTGCGTTGAGTTTGAAGGACCGAGTGGCCAAGCATAAATCCTTGCATCTTTGTGTCGAGTTCTTCGGGCAAGTTCTTATACCACATTTACGTGGTAAGTTTTGGGGATTAGCTAATTAGGCAAAAATTATGTTTGGCTTCTTTGAATTCTAGGTAATGGTGCACTCGATTATTCAGTGGCCGAGCATATATAATGGTGACCACCTTATGTTTGAATTTTAGTTTGAGAGAAATTATAATAGCAATCATATGATTGTGAAATATAACAATGCGTGATCAAATTGATATTATCAAAGTTTTTAATGCATTTGTTTCATCCAATTCTAAATTCTATTTTTATTTGTATCAGTTTTAAAAGTGCTTGCATATTGTTTGATAAAATGTCTCAGTGAAGAATTTATTCGAAAAGTTATGAATTTCTGATTGCTATATGGTCAATTAAAGATGCAGTTGGCACTCGTCAAATAGGCATATGAATTTAAGTAGAGGGTCTGGAAAAGAATTAAAAAAAATTACGGAAATAGACAAGGTAAGAGAATCAGTGTACTGAATAAGCGACTCGTAGAATACTCAAGTAATTTCTGACTTTGGGTGTGCTTCAATTGATAGTTTGCTAATTTCAGCATTGTTATGTGTAACAAGATTATGTTCACAGTTGTCACTAGATGGAAGAGATATAGTCATGGTGTACTATGAATGTGTCATCATTGGAAGGTAATTGATGATAAACTGAAATAGATAACTCTGTGAAAATGAGTACAAAAAATAATATAAAACACCACTGTGGAAAACTAAGGGTCATGCATCAGGTCCTAATCACAAGAAAATTAGTTATTGATACTTTATTTGAAAATATTGGATGCCACTTGAGATTAGCTCTAGTGGTGTGTGTGAGATTAAGGGGCAGAGTTGAAGTCTGTAAAGATATATGTTATTGAAAAAATGAGAATAAAAAATTGTTAACCTGTTTTCTGTGACCAACCAAAATGTTAGAAGTAACATATAATTGGCTTAATTGGTTTTGGCAACATAACTCACTGGTAGTTTCAGCAGTGAATGAATCATTGGTAGTTTACTTTTTCACTTCTTCGATAGCTTTTAGACAAATGTAATTAGTTGACTGAAGTATTATTTTTTTCATGTTAAACAACTGATTTTGGAGGAAAATATAATCAACTAAAATGTGTTTACACCTTACTTATTGTGTTCAAGTTTTTGAGAAATTGGAGTAGATTATATTTATTTGCGAGGGGGTTGTTGTATTGAAATCTATTTTGTCTAATGCACTACCACTCCATTAACATCTTTGTTTAGAAGTATTTAAAATATAAACAAATCTAAATGTTAAAGCATGACAAGTATTGTTGTAGTATGGAGTATATTAATTATAATACAAGGTATAATTTATTCTAATCAAATAGTTTGGTTTTTTATGTGTGGTGCATATCTAGTTAAACTATGTGATAACTTGAAAGGACTCGGGAGTTCCCAAGAGTTGTTTCATTTTAATTACAGAGATGGCTAGGTTGTTGACGTAAGTGCATAGGAATGTTTACTTAGCGTTATTTTTTTTTTTTTTTTATAAGAAGAAAAATATATTCCACTAAAAAATCAACTTACAAAACCCCCTGTACCAGAAACGAATATACAGTTACAGCTTTACAAAAGTTGAATAAAATCAACCATACTCTTCTCAACAACCTTTAGTTTAATGCTCCTAATATCAAGTAATTTGGCTTTAAGACCCATAAGAATCAAAGAATTCAATTTCAAAACAGTACAAGAATAAGAGTCAAAGATACACCAATTCCTATTAGACCAGATGATGCACACTGTAGCAGCAAGAACAACAGCACTAATCCTTTGATGAAGCCCCCTAGGTCTCCCATCCATCCACTTCATCCACTCTGAGTATTTAGGAGGCCACATCAGATGACCCAGCCAAGACCGAACCTGATACAACACCTGTTGAGAGAATGGACAACTAAAAAACAGATGATCATGCGACTCCATATCCAACTCACAAACAGGACATAAGCAAGACTCAATTTGAATATGGCATTTAATCAAGTTGTCTCGAGTAAGAAGGTGACCTAAAACCACTTGCCAAAGAATAAATATATGCTTAGGAATAGATAGCTTGGACCAAACCACCTTATCATAATGAACCTTCTCTTTGTGAACCAGATGCATATAAAGACTAGAAAGATTCAACTTGCCTTTGGAAACCGAAGGCTTTAATGAATCATGAGAGAAATGATCTCTCAGCTTAATAAGCTTCCTCCAGTACCAACTAACATCAGATTGTAGATTATAAGACCAGAAACTATGCCCTTTGAGATAGATATTAGCTACCCATTTGACCCATAAAGAATCCTGTTTAGATGAAATAGCCCAAATATATTTGGCCATCAATAAAATATTCCATTTAGATCCTTCTTTAAAACCAATCCCACCCAAACTTTTAGGCAAACACACCTGATCCGATAATGATAAATGCACTCTGCTACGGATGCCTTTAACTCCCCAAAGAAATTTCCTGCATAACCTATCAATCTCCTTAATAACTCTTTGAGGGAGCAAAAATATACTCATCCAATAAGTCCTAATACCCAAAAAAACAGAATGTATGAGTTGAGATCTTCCTGCAAAAGAAATATGTCTACTAGACCAAGTATGTAATCTATTTTGGATTTTTTTAAGAATTAAACCACAATCCTCAGCCTTCCATTTAGTTGGTCTTAGACACAATCCCGGATATTTAAAGGGAAGGATCCCTCCTCAATATTCAAGCTATCCATGATTTTTTTCCTTTCATCCAAATGAACACCACCAAAGTAGATGTGAGACTTAGATAAGTTCACTGCAAGACCAGAAACCTGACTGAATTTTCGAAAACCATAATACAGAATCTGAACTGAAATATAGGAACCCTTACAAAAGAGAATGAGATATTATGGGCCAACGATCTTTGCTTAATGAAAGCACCCTGATTCTGATGAGTAAGAAAAGGAAGAACAGTAGACAATCTCACACACATCATCTTCGAAATACACTTGTATAAGGTGTTACAACAAGCTATTGGTCTATAATCTATTGTTGTGGAAGGAGTATCTTTTTTAGGGATAAGGGTAATAATTGATCTGTTAAGGGAATTAGGTAAGCAGCCAGAATAAAAAAAATGCAGCACAGCAGTGGCTATCTCATCCCCCCAAATCTTTCCACATATACTTGAAAAACCCCAAACCAAACCCCTCAGGACCAGGACTTTTAACAGCATGAATACTAAACATGGCCATTTTTACATCCTTCTTCGAAAAAGGCCTAATCAAACTGAGTTGCTGGTCTAAACTCAAAATGTTGCCAACCTTAAAACAATCCAGCTGAATCCTAGAAGTAGCAGAGCTAGGACTGCCCAGAAAACCTTTAAAATGGTTAATAAAATGATTAACCACATCATCATAACAATCAACAATCTTGCCATGTTCATCCAAATAAGCAGTGATTCTATTAAAAGCTGACCTCTATTTTAAAGTAGCATAAAAGTAAGATGTATTGTCATCTCCAAATCGCAACCAAGTAACTTTGCTCCTTTGCCTAAGAAAACTGTCATGCATCTTTGAATAGTGATTAAACTCTGAACATGCTACTTGTTCTGCTTGTTGTAACTCTATAGATTGAGGTTGCTGTTGCAGCAAATATTGTGGTTGTTGAAATTTTTCCTTGGCTTCTAAATATCTATCTGTGACATCTCCAACTTTTCTCTTATTAAACTGAATCAACACTGACTTTAATCTGTTTAGTTTCTGAATAATTCCCAGCAAATCAGATCAGAACCCCTTAATACACCAACTTTTAAGAACAATCTCTCTGAATTCCTCATGTTTTGTCCTTTGTCATTGGTAAATTTTATGATAGGCGAATGGTGTATTTATTTTTATGAGTTTGTAAATCTTAAGTCGTGTTTGACTAATAAATTTCCGTTTTTTATTTGACAGGTTAGTTTGGACTGATTAAAATAATTAAAAAATGGCTGAAGCAAAGAAGTTAGATTATAGATGCTCACCTCGTAGGGTATTTTCTGTTATTTCCAAACTCAATGGGGATCAAAAGGAAGTAGTGAAACAAATGGGATTTGGGGCACTTTTGGGGATGAAAGATTGTGTCATAAGAAGGAATCTAGTGACATGGTTGTTTTCTCGGTTCAACACCCAGGACGGGTCTTTGGAGGTTCATGGGAAACAATTTAAATTGAACAGACAAATATTTGGTGCTACGATTGGTGTTAAGGATGGTGTTGAAAATTTATTTCATGGTAGCAGGAAGAAGCATTCGAAAAAGAAGGTTGAAAGCACTGCTGTGCAAGTTCTAGAGGAGAAATTGATAACAGGTCAATCGGCGGACATGTCCTTCGTTCGAGACTTCTTGCTCTTTATTGTCTCTGTATTCTTGATGCCTAATACATCTGTAAATGTTGCTCGCGAAGTGGAGGATCCTATAAAGGCCATAAATGACATTGCAGCGGTTTGTCGTGTTAACTGGGCATCACTGTCGTACAATTATCTATGGAAGGCCCTTCGACAGCATCAGAAAAACAAAGGCATGTTTGTAGGAGGATGCATATATTTTTTACAGGTACATGTTCTTTACACTTAGCAACTGTAATTGTTTTATGAGACACCATCGTATAACAATTTATGTTTCTGCATGTTGTAGTTATTTTACTGTCATCACGTTGTTTGGAAGGAAGGATATGTTGATAGATCCCTCTGCCCTTTAAATGTGTGGTCTGACGATGATTTCAAGGCTATACTGGATTGGGTACAGGAGCATGGGGGGTTTGAATCAAATAAAGTAAGTATATGATTATGTAAATAATTATTTCTTGTTTTCGAAATATTTTGTTTGGTTGAATTAATAAAATTTTCCCATGTTTTTCAGATTCCAATGATAGAGTTGCAGGACGGTGCTGCAGCATCGAAGATGCCCGCCACGCTCGCCTCTTTGTGTGATAAGGTTGAATCGATTGAGAACAAAATGATTGAAAAGGAAATAGAAATGGTAAAATTTCATGAGGATTTGAAGTTGCAAATGGCCAAGGAATTCAAACGATTACGTAAGAGTTTGAGCGGCGGAATCAGTTCAAGGGTGCGTGGTGGTGGTGTTCCCAAGTATAGTAAGGGAGAGGAGCCTCGGGATTCAGCCATATTAATTAATGACCCTATCCTAGCAAACATGCAAATGGATGAGAATAGGATATTAGAGAAGCTTTCGATTAGGAATGACCCAATGTTGTTGGAGTGCGGTATAGGATTTCAAAATGAACCTTCTTATGGAAACTACTCACCCTCCTTCAACGAAAGTAACCTGGGGGAAGTGAAGCATGACTTCATTAATTTTGAATTAACATTTTCACCACCGAAGGAGTTCTTCAATGAGGTCCCAGCAAACACTGACCCAAATGATTTTCCCTGTGAACCATCTAATTCGAAGAATGGGAAGACCATGGTTGAAATGGACAAAGATTTCAACGAATCTCTTGCTAAACTTAGACCTCCTGAGAAAGAAAAGAATGAGGTGGAGAAAGGGAAGGAGAAGGATATTGTGGATGAAGTCACGACTCATGAACCTAGTATCCCGGGGATTACGGTTGATCATGTTGTACATGAAATAGAGGAAGATGATAATGAGAAGATCGATCCTCCCACTCTAAGGAGAGAGAAGGAGCTCTGCAAATTGGACAACTTGTTTCAGAATATGATTCACACATACAATGAAAGCAATTACTACCAAATTGGAGCATTCAAATTGCGGAGGCCCTTGCCCCTGGCGAGTTTTGAAATCGCACTTTTCATTTTTGACTTCAGTTTGTCTTTGAGGTATGTGATACTTTCCCATCTTAAATCAACCATTTTTTATGTCTGACACAATTTCTGCATTGAAAATATTTATGTTGTTAGGTTTACTTTTTTTACATTTTTCAACCCCGTAATTTTCAATGAGGTGTTGGTAGTAAATCCAATGGCAAAGTTGCAACGTTGGTACTTTAGGAGCCTTAGGCCTGAAGCTCATGTGGACATGAAGGTAAGTACCCAATTTGTACATAGTTCACTTTTATTAGGATGCCCAAAATATCTTATGAAGGGTTACGCCTTACATTTGTTGAATAAGGTGGGTTTGGATAAATGGCTTTATACTTAATTATGTTTTGCAGATTATTGATGCTTTTGCTCATGTACTACGATTTAGACATAAAGAGAAGTGTGAAAAAATGGAGGATATGAGAACTCTAATTTTTCCCACCTTTCATCCCAATTTGGTAAGTTGTAACGTATGTTTGATTGCCTCAGTTGAACATTGATAACGTAGTTAGTAGTTGCTCATTCTCTATTAATCTAATAATAGGAAAGTGTTCATGCTCGGAACTTTTGGGAGACGGGGGATTTTGGTTTTCTTGGTGTACCTGTCGATGTTACTTTGGTTCTAAATATTGCCGAAAAGGTATTCCAAGCCTTCCTTATGCAAGTTATTTATTTTCTTTGAATAATTCACTTATCTAATCATCTGTTTTTGGGTATGAGTTAACTTAGATCCTAGTGCCTATGAAGGACATCGAATACAATCACTGGATACTGGCTGTATTGGACATTAAGAGTTCCTCTGCATCGTATTGGGACTCCATGTCCACTGCACGCGCAAAAAGGCATAGGATACATATGCTTAGCACACTGGTACGCGTGTCTTGTCAATTTAATATTATTGATGTTAAATAATGGATAAAGTATATGTACTATTTAATTCTTATTACAGTTGAAGAAGCTTGATAAGTTGCTGTTGAGGATGATGGATGATGTGCATTCTGGCCGACCTGTTTTTGAAGTTTTCAATATAGTGCCTGCCGGAAAACTCCCGCAACAGGACAATGGACATGATTGTGGTATTTTTGTCATGAGGTTTATGGAGTACATTGCATCCGGAAAATCTCCTCCCTCGACCTATGTAGGTGTCTTGACCTTATATTTTTATTTTTGGTTAAACAACCTATGCACTGTGTTTAGAATACCGCGTTACTATCTTAAATGTATGCTTGCCTGCTTCTACTTTGCAGATAGTCGACCATAATGAGAGATTCCGATTTGCAATTGATATTGTCTTATCGGAATCCAATGGCCTATTTTGGGATGTGATGCATGATGCAACCGCTTATTATGGAGTTTGTTCAAGCAAAGGTGGTGAATCATCAACCTTAAAAGAAGGTAAGTGTTTTCCCCCAAGACGTGATGCTTCGCCTCCAACGCTTTCAACAAAAAAATCTAGACAGCAACACTGGTCGAAGCGTGGAATGAGAAAAAAGAGGAAGTCAATGAACTAAACTTGTATTTACATATTTTGTCTTCATACTACCATGCCATGTTTAGACCAATTAGCTATTACACTATTAATTTCTTTGTGACTATACAATAGTTGGGTATGCATGCTTCTCACATTAATGTGTGTTATGTGGTTTATTTTTTGATTATTCACTCTTAAATAGGAAGGCATTATTGGGACATATAATGCGAGTATCCATCAACCATATTAGTAAAAACCAGACCTGTGTTATGTGTACTGCTCAAATATGCAAAACATAATCCTGTCCTTTATATTTGCTGGAAAGATGGTCATGTACTTGAATTGTCAATTTTCACACTCTATTTCTCGTTTTATGTGAACTTGCACTTTTCTTACGTAGCGTATCACATATATTACGTTAGTGCAAACACTTAATAGGAGCTCAGTACATTCATTTGCACTCTCTCACTACTTTAACTGAATTGCGAACACGCTCAATTTGCTAAGAGGTTTCTATACATTAGACTAGATCAATTGTATAGATTTTAACACCCGAAATCGATGAGGACCACGAAAATAGCCTGGCTTAAATGTAAAAAGTTCAGGAAACTAGCTTTTGCAGATGCAATCTCCAAAATTAAAGTGGTAATTGATACAACCTGATTCCTAGTCTTCATTGTTCATATTTCTAATTGTTTGGTTTGTATAATTACTCCAATTCATGTTTTTTTCCTTATTTCGTACCAATAATGGAACTAATTTACATATATGTTGAATGTGTAGTGCATCCACTTGCTTTGAGGACTACTTGCTGGGAATTTGAAATTGTTGTGGAGGTAAAGGTAGGCTCCAACATTCCAAAAAATACCTTGCTTGTAATTTTACTTAAATGCACTAGTGCAACCATATTAAATATGGTTTATGGTATATATCCTTCTGTATGTTGTACTGATGTTTTTGTAATATTACATAATTCTTGGGGAAACAGGTGGGTTGACTTGTACATAGCAGAGATTTAAGTTAGCTACAAAATAATTTGGCTCTTTTTTTTTTTTAGTTTATAAATTTTTTTATTATTACAGAACCAGAGATTACTAAGAGAATCTGACATTAGGAGAGTGAATAAGGAGGAAGTACTTCAACAAGGAAATTTGGAACGTTCTTCCATGATATACGTTAACGGTTAATAGGCTCTGGCAACATAATGAGTGCTTCAAGTTCATGAGTATGGTTGTCAACTAAAATTAATGACATTCGTTGCTTATGTTATACTACTGTTTCTTTCAGAAAATCAAATTGTATCATGTAAATATTGAAATTGTTTACTAAAAAGGGGATTACTTGAATGAATCATTAATTTATTGAATGTATTAATTTTGAATTTTATACATCTTCTTCCGTAGCAGAACACAGATACATTCATTGACTAATTATTTTTTCCTTAAATATTGTGAATCTCTATTTTCTTTGAAATGTAAACGTATTGTTTACAGTGTTATTGAAAAAAAAATAAAGAGTAAACTCATTGTTTACAGTTTACAAGAAACCAATATTTGTCGATACAATTGTGTTAAACTAAAAGCTTGACGGTTAATCTTAATTTTAACAATTTACTTGAAAAAATACTTAATACCTTGTTCATGTATTTTTTGTTTTACGATTTCGGTTGGAAAATTTCTGAAATAGTAAACTCATTGTTTACAAATTTGTTAAATCTGATGATTAAAGACTAACTAGTTTGTGAACTTTGTGATTAAATGATAAACAACATGTTTTTCTTTCTTTATCAAGTTAGTAATGAGGGTAGTTTTTGAATTGTCTCTTCAAAAATTAAGATTTATTTAAAAAAGGGTACACATGTTTAATCAATGTGTCAAATGGGTATTCCTGGCCATTTCTGTAAATGGTGTATGCGCCACGAGAAAAGCTGAATTACATAAAAACTATAATACCCAAATGTGGGACAAGTGATGATCTTTAAAAGTTGGTGAAGATGCAGTTAAAATATGGATTTTTGGGTTTATACGGCCGACGCTCAATTTCAATGAATAGCACAAAAAATAAATTACAAAAAAATTATTTTTTAAAGACCACCATCATTGAGGTCATGTGTATGAGGTAACATGATATACAAAACCATTGAAGTCAACTTTTTTAGTAAACACGGAACAGGTAAAGCATAGCCTTCCTACAAGATATTGGCCATTATTACAATATTTGCTTCTTTTATTCTGACATATCTTAGAAGAGCATGAGCTTAATAATACTACATCCACCCACCCTAAAAATAGACTCACCTTTCCTTCTTATGGGGTAATGTGAAGAACAGTTCACATTATGGGCTCCCGAAATTGTCTTGTCCTATCAATATACTAGTAAACAGATACACTCAATTTCATTTCGCTACTGAAAGTAAAATATTTTCAAAGTTAATGTAAAAAAAAGTGTGATGAGTCCATAAATAACAAAGGAAAATAAAATTTAATTAAATATAATTTAGAAGGCCAACTTACAAACAAACATTTTAAAAAAATGTCAGCAACTTTGGAAATAACAGAGGCAACGAAAGATTAAAAATGGTAACTAACATTTACTTTAAGGAAATAATGAACATAACAAGTAATAGATTAAGCTACTAACTCAGGTACTGGCCATCCTCTTCCACCTCAAATTGGAGAGTTCACGGCCCACAATATTATTCAATCTCTCATCTAGGTATTCTTGGTACCTAGTAATTGACTCTGTTTTAAGTTGCAGCACTACTTCGGAAAGCCGTTCATAATCTTCCATCCACTCGTCCTTCGAGTACGAAGCATCCCGTGTCATTTCTTGTAAATTATTTGACTTCTCGGCAAGCTCTGCCTCTAGCCGCAGTATCTTCTCCTTCATTATTATGTTTCGTTCCTCCAAAACACGTTTTTCCCTATCAATATTTGAAATGTTGTACTCCTTCTCCCCTAATGTAGTCAGGAGATCATTAATGTAATCGACCAGATCTGCTGGGAGTGTTGTTATTTTATAGAAACTAAATTGTTTCCAATCTGGGGGGTCTGGTTGTCGTGGTGGGAGGTCATGGAGAAACTCTAAATTGCAGGAATTGATTGAAGAATTTGAATCCATGACCGAGTGCCCTTTCAAAAATTTAGTTTCAATAACTCAATATAGTCCCACCGCAGTATATCAAGAGAGATAATGGTAGAGTATAGTGTAAATGACAACCCACTATCCTGTATTTTCGGTTTATGTTGATCGGTACAAGCTAATGAAAGCCTGATGAAAGTGATATAACGTGGGCCCATGACCACCAAATGTGATCCATAGTAAAATTTTGCACGCAACCTTTGGAAACAAGCTAAAATCAAAAACAAAAATAGATAGTCAAACGTGTGGGGCCCTATATAATGATTTGTACTTGTGTGTGGATCCAATATTACTCCTGTACATTCTATTTACACGATACTAAAACATGACAGTATGGCCCTCATATATACGGAGATTTTATTTTAAATTGAAAATAATCTATGAATTATAAGTTGATATTAAGTATGGCCCACTAATAAAAGGTTTCTGATATACATGAAAAAAAAACGTGAAAATGGAAGTCAATTCCGTCTCCTTTCTTATTTTTCTCATGTACTGTGCTCCAAATAACTTCCCACGTAATAGCACTCGCAACTCACGTGACCATGACGTGCTGAAATGCAAATTCTAATTCTTCTCACGTAATACGTGATTGTTTCCTTATGTTTCTAATAATGGCATACTTTATGTAATTTTGACTGATGTGCAACCCTATTTTTGATAAGTGACAGTGCATTAACAACTCCACCATTTACAGAGGAATGCGTTCTCTATATGTATATATATGTGTGTAGGGATCGTGTTGACCTCAATTCAATCTCCACCACCCTACCTGTATACTTGGATATCCTCTCTTTCTCTCTAAAATGGACTCCACACCTTTGCCAATGAATAACATCGTTAACTTCCCGTCGTTTAATGACAATCATCTTGAGCAAATGCAATACATTAACCGAATTGTTGATGACAACATCAGGCTGGCCACCGAGCGGAACGAATGGGAGAGGAGATACAATGCGTCCAACATACAGAACACTCTCCTTAAGTCTGACCTACACTCCATCAAGATGGTGGTATTAGAGCTGAAAGAGAAGTCGGTTGCAACAGAGATGGCCTGGAGAAAGGAAATGGAATTTGTGGCAGCCGCGATCGATGAGCTCCGGAGTGGCTATATCAACATGTACCCACTATACGTCCAAACTTAGAAGCCACCTAATCAATAGATATCTATTTAGTTATATCTACTCAGTTTGGTCTACACTTACTATAAATGGAATTACTGAATATGTATCTTTTCAAGTTTTAATGGCTTTACAAGTCACTTTGCTGTAAAACGGTCTTTTGGATCGTACTTTTGGAAACTCTTCTCTTTTGTGTACCCCCTACTATGATTAAGGCTTTTTTATCAATGTGTAAGGGGCCCTTGCATGTGTAATGCAAATTATCCTCTATGTATATATTAAATGTTATGGTTTTAGTTTTAACAAGTCTTCTCCAGCTTACTTCGTATGTATTGTGTAACATCGACTAATACCCTTTATGGCCGGTTACTCCTAGTGTTTCTCAATTCCTATGGATTCTAAATGAAGGTTCATTACTAGATGGCATCTACCATTAAAAAAAACTATGTACTACCATTTACACATTCAAGAATAAAAATCTATATTTGTCATGTAAGAGCCCCAACAATTGTCACCATTTCCATTTCAACCCAACAAAGACGATTCATGTAAGTCAATCACTACACTTAACCTTTGTAATATATTAATTCGTTTTACATCGGGTAAGTAACCATTTGCTAACATGTATTTTTCTAGAGTATCATCTTGGTACAAATAATGTTCATTTGGTACAATCTGACATATTTGGTACCCTGTATTTTAAAAAGGTACATATTTGGTACCATAAACTAAAATGTAATTAATAAATTTTTACCAATTTAATCAAATTACTCGCAATCATACGAGCTACAAATTATAAATAACTGCTGACAATTTGGTGATAATGGCAAAATTTTATCAATTAGGATACCAAATATTTATGTTTTCAAAATACGGGCATCATATGAGTATTATTGCAAACAGAATACCATAACGATATTTTGCAAAAAAATAAAATAAAAGAACCAAATGAGTAAATTTCTTTTTACATCTACCACCCCATATTTTTAATGCATTTACGGTGATGTCACCTTCTATTGCTTGTTTGAGCGTTTATTAATTAACAAATTATAATTATGGAATAACATGAATGTTTGTTCATTTAATGTATGGATGAAATGACACACCATTTACCACCAGGTGTAAGGAGAACGATAATTAATGTAAGGCACAGTTGCGAAAACAAACCAGAACCATCACATTAAATGGCTCATTCAATAGCAATATATATATATGAGCCATTCACATGTTTTTTGTGAACCAAACTGATGTTGTGCCTCTCTTCGCCCTTGGATGGAAAGATCTACATCTAGTATCATAGAAAGTCACAAAGTCAACCAATGTTTACTTGTTAGTATATAGTTTATGAGCTACTGAAAGAGGTAATTTTTATGTCATGCTCATCTAAACAAATTTACGAGAAGATAAACTTACTCTATATGATTTGTAGTGTTCATTTGTTTTTAGGTGACAATTTTCACTCATGGCTTCATTATTTTCTGCACCACTCGTAATGTTCAACTAACACTCCTTATTAAGGTATACCAGCTTTAATAAAATCAATAAATCCATTCCCATGTTATATGTACATTTTCTATAATCGATCCCGCCATTTCAGAATAAAATGAAAGATATTGCCTTAATTAATTTGCCTATTAATAAAGTTGTATAGGATCTTCTTTGGGGCGGATTGTCAGGGGAATATTGTGTCCTTTGATTTAGCTACCCGTAATTGAGCAGGTGGAAGAGTAAGAAGGGATGCAAGTGTTCAGATAGCAATGGGCCACAATAACTTAAAGGTACCACTGACCCTTACTGTTCATTTAATTTGCTTGAAACATGGAAGATGTAACCCACTTTCATTTGTAATCACGAAACCATCGTTTTGTTAAGGCTTTTGTTTCACTGTTACACATTATCGTTAAGGTTGAATATAGCATCCTTAACCAAAATTTTTTTTGGCGGGAAGCAGTTTTGAGAATTAACAACCCCAGCCTCCCAGTATATATAACACTCTCGGTTAGTGAAACCCGCCACCCCCAATCCCTCGCCTTGTACCCTAGTTTTTTGCACTGAACCATTAAAAAAACATGGCATCTTCTAACTTATGCGTCAATCTATTCCCAAAGGAGGTCATAGTTAAAAAAGAGCCTGAATCACCAACCCATCAATTCCCAATTCCTTTCCATGTTGAGTCCACTCCCCCAACACCACCGTCCACTAAGAACACTGAAATGACAACCCACTCCGCTCCTTCCTCGGTTAACAGGTCAGCGACGATGTCGCTGAGTGATAATGGTAGTAAGAAACCAAAGACTAAGCCTGGTTTCCGTGGTAAGTGCAAAAATTGTATGAAAAAAGATCTTAAGATTGAGAAGCTTTCAACTTTCAAAAACCTTGCTGCTAAGAAAGCTTCAACTTTAAGGGTTAATTCAATGGACATTAAGTCTTTCCTTTTCCAACAGCACCAGATTATAGATCATCTAGGAACTATGGTTAAGCACCAAGAGACCATTAGCAGTGAGTTGTGTGTCGAAGCTAACGACTCAGGAATTAGGACGGAGATCATAGTGCTTGACTGATATTTCACATTATGATGCTTTTGGTTATAAGATCCAGTTGCATTATGACCTCACTATGTTAAATTTCATGTCATCAAGTGTCTTGCAAATGCATTATTGTTTTTTATATTACGTACGCACTCGTATTAGGTACTAAATTTACCTAAAACACTATTTTGGGTAATCCAAGTACCTTTTATTAGTAAGATAGTTGCAATGCTTTGTAGTAGGTGATATATCCTTGTTAAGGCTATCTGTATGTTATGTACTTGATGTCATTCACCTTTTAAATTAATCTTACTTCGTACAGAAACATTAGTTTGATGAAAGTCCAAAGTAATATAGCATAAAAATTACACACCCAAAGTATTTACACTCTGATTTACATTTTTTGTAAACTATGATCATTTATGTATAAGATTTCATATGGTTAATTTATTACGAAATCAGAAAGATCACCTTGGGCACCAAAAAATTGGTAATTTATCTCCCAATTTTTTATTGCATATAGTGTAATAGAAACCCATATGACATAAGAAATAAGAATATGTATAAGCCTTGTACATAAGACCAAATATACAGTTGCTAACCTGAAAAAAAGAACCCAGTAATAATTCACATGCATTCATGCTGTAGTCACCCATCCTCTTTATACATAGGTGTCATTTGTTAACACTTAAAAAAATAGTTTTTTATTTAATTAATTAAAAATGTGACAATTAAACAAAAATTATGTTTGGTAACCCTTTTTTAATTTATTAAATTTTAATTAAAATTTATTAAATTTTGAAAAAATTATTATTTTACTTTCAAAATTCGTTTAAATAGTTTTTAATTTTTCTTGTTTTTTTCTTCCATTATTCAAATCAACACATCGTATTGTTAAAAATATATATATATATATATATATAAAAGTTAGCAAACGTGTTTACTATTTTTTTTTTTTAAAAACAACAAACAAAAATAGTTACCGATCATCTTTCTATTTGTTAAAAATAAAGAAACAAAAATAAATTAATATTTATATTTTTGTGTTTAATAAATTTAAAAAATAATTTTTTTACCAAGCAGGCCCATAGGAAGTAGAAGATGTGAACATTATCCGTAGTTTTGCTCTTTTTATTTCCCACGTAAACTGAAAAGTGAAAAGTGTAGGAGGGAAACACCAACATTTTACCCAAGAAGTAACACTGACCAATATAAGTTACCTGGCCGATGTACATTTTAAGATCACAGATATAAAATTTTCAATTTTGCCTAATTTAAATGAACCCTAATTAAGAATTTGAATATAGAAATTGAAATATATTATATCACGTTTTGGCAAGTCGAAGATTAATTTAATAAAAGTCCTTTTACTAAAAAAAATTAAGTTTTTAACAACAACATCTCACAAATTTTAAAAAACAGTAGAGGGGAGATATCCTAAATTTCAATATTTAACGCCCCGAAATCTATTAAATCACGACTTTCATATTACTGAAATATTTTTTCTACTTTCCTCGGCACTTACCAAGTTGTAGTGTATTCAGGGATTTAAGATCGAGAAAACACGGAAAATATGGAAAGTAACATTTGTACAATACCGGGCCAAGTTAAATTTTTCAATAAAGATCCATAAGAACTATCAAAAGAAGACATCGTACATCAACACCTTAATACCCTTCAATAATGGGAAGATTTTTATTACACGTACTCCCAATGGATGGGGTTTAGTGTTCGAAAAGAAGATGTTCGCCGCGAGAAGGCCGATAACTCAGAGTGGCAAAGAAAATGGATTTGCTCGAAACAGGGCTTCAGAAGAGAGAAGTGGAAAAACCTAACTAACCGAAAGAAAACACCCAGAGCCATTACCAGGACAGGTTGTCTCGCAGTACTCCGAGTAAACTTGGATAGGTCGGATAACACATGGGTGGCGAAAGACTTTAACCCAATTCATAATCATGACCTAGCTGCAAAGACAGAGCTACATTTCCTGTGATCCAACCGAGCTATACCAGAATGTATAGGTGCACAGGTCATATCAATGAGGCGATCGGGCATACGCACTTGCCATATATTAAATCATCTAGCACGAGAAAGGGGAGGACGTGAGTATCTTCCATTCATGAAAAAGGATCTTTATAATTGGATTGGTCGCCAAAGACGACAGGAAGCAGAAGAAGGGGAAACAGACGCTGAAGGTGCACTCGGTTACCTAGAATGTCTCGGTTTGCGTGACCCTGATTTCTATGAAACACACACAATTGACAAGGACTTCAGATTGGCAGACCTGTTCTGGGCCGATGGAAATTGTCGTAGAGATTACAATTTGTTCGGCGAAATCATGGCTTTTGACACGACATATAGGAAAAATGCATACAACAAACCATTACTAATCTTCGTCGGGGTGAACCATCATTTCAGAACAATTGTTTTTGCAGTTGCATTGTTATACGATGAGACGGAGGAGACATACATATGGGTTTTACAAGAATTCTTAGAGTGCATGAAAAACAAGGCACCGCATGTTATTGTCACCAACGGAGACCACGCTATGGCAAACGCAATAAAGGTAGTCATGCCGCAATCAGTCCACCGTTTGTGTGCGTGGCATCTTCAGGCCAACTTAACCAGCAATGCACCTCACCCACTTTTCAAGGAAAAATTCAACGAGCTCCTTTATCAATATTGTACCGAGGAACAGTTTGAGGATACATGGAATAATATGGTCTCAGAATTCCATCTTCAAGAAAGTCGCTGGGCAAAAACAACTTACACCAACCATAAAAGTTGGGCTGAGTATTTCCTTCGGGGAAACTTCTTCGCGGGTCTTACAACCACCCAAAGGTCCGAGTCAATCAATTCCTACCTATCGCACTTCCTAACGAGCAAACTTAAGCTTAGGGATCTTGTCGGCCAAGTTGATGCAGCCATACAGAACATTCGCCACACCAAAAGGGAGGATGATTTCATCAGTAACCACACTTCGCCCAGTATACCAACAAACGTCCTCCACCAGTACTACCAACAAGTTGTCTCCATTCTTACCAGGACCATGTACGAAAAGGTGGCAGAGCAAATCAATAGTGCTCTTTCATACTCAGTTGACTCTGCAGATGTAACAGTTAACAGTCGGTCGTACTACTTGACACGTTTCCCAAAAGGACTAGTACGGAGTCAAGTGAACTACGACACTGACCATGGACACATCAATTGTACATGTTTGTTGTTCGAGTCCGATGGAATTCCATGTCGTCATATATTCGCTGTTATGAAGCACTTGAACATACCTTGCAGTCCAGACTTTCTGTTTAAGGCTAGATGGAGGAAGGATGCTAAGAGCTCGGTTGAATTGAATGGTTTCCCCCATTCTAGGGTGCCCGCTGATGTGTTGGTATGTACAAGATGGGGATCATTAACATCACGATTCAATGCAATGGGATACTTTGCGACCAAGCAAAGCGACACTTACGAAGAGGCCATGAATGAGATGTCTCGGTTGGAGGAGAAATTTAAGTCAATGTGCTTCCAATTTTGTAATCAATCCGGTGACGCAAACATTGAGCAAAATGAGAACCACTCCCACCCATCTAACAGAGTGATCCGAGATCCAGCTTTAATTCGGACTAAGGGGAGGGAACCTAATAAAAAGTCAAAAGGAAAGGAGAAGGAGCATGATGACAAGGTGGCTAACAAGAGAAGATGCAGAAACTGCAACGAGTTAGGGCACAACAGGGCAACTTGCAAAGTTCAACCTCAAATTCAAATGACTCAACAATTTCAACCATTTTCTAAGTTTCCATCCACAGAAGCAAGTGTATGTTGTGGCTTCATCCAGCCTGGAGAAAGCAATGACGATGGCAATAATGACACATCTACACCATGGTAAAATAACATTTCTGCGAGTGGCGATATTCCTCTAAATGAAAGTACGATAGCCGGCAGTCATAGTTTTGCAACGCATGGGTGAGTAGAATATATACGTTTTAAATTACTTTGTTGTTTGTGTTAATAAGCTTTATTAGGTTATGAACTTCACCCATGATTTCATATCGTACTTCTTAAAGCTGAAGAAATGAAATAATTAAAATTTTGAATATTTCGATTATTATGAACTCATGGAGTATTATTTCATATTAAAGAGCTTATTTAATCATTATAATGGTAATTATTTAAAAAGTGTAGAGTCCAAGAACTTTACTTAGCTAGTTAGATAGTAGCACCAATAGTAATAGTTGTAGTATTTTTATGACTGTGGATTTTGGTTCAGTTTTGGATTTAGCTGGACACTCGTGGTAACACTTGTACATTTTCTAAGTTTAACCTATAGTTTTATAATATTAATTTTAACCTAGGTTTGATTAATATGACTTGTTTACTTTACAAGCCCCAAGTAGTAACGACCATTATAGTATATATGACATATATGATATGCTTATAGTACATGTTATGGTATGTTTTTAGCCTATGATATAAATTTATGTATATGATTTATGTTGTTAGATTTTCCTTCCTGAGCATTAGACTCATTCCTTTATGTTTATATGTCCAGAAAAATAGCTTTGGTGGCGGAAAGGTTCTTGGCAGCTTAGGGGTTGTGTATTGAGGCAGGATGGAATCGGTGGATTGAGTGTTTCGGTTCGATGATGAAGTCGCTTCTTAGTATTTTAAAAATTATGCTTTATATGTATTTTCCGCACTTTATTTTGTAACCCATTTAGTTAAAGTTATGATGTGTTTTTATTTTAAAAACAATGGGATCCCATATCCTACTTTAAATTTTATGTAGTTTAACATTTGCTTTTTAGTTTTAAATAAAGTTATGATGTTTTTATATGTAAGTGTAGGGTAGTGGGTCATTACAAAAAGCATTAGTGCTTTCCTTTCCAATTTATATTATAACCCAATTTCGAAGGATAATTAAATATACCAAGAAATGGATTCAATTTTTGTAACTCCTCATTTGTATCACCGGAAGGCATATATTTGGTTTATGTAGTCAATAAGGGGAGGATGTTGTATGTAACTGGGAAAATGTAAAAAACAAGATCCATGTATGATCGATCTGTAGAACAACACTTTATAACAATGTAGTTGTGAATCCTTCAATTGGCAGGGGTTCATAAAAAAAAAGTTGTACCTGCATATAGATATGGTCGTAATTGGGGGATGGGAGGTGTTGTTTGAGTATGGCAACAACCAACTTTACTTAGACTAGATGAACCTACTCTCTAGATAGGTGCACTGTCATGTGGTACTCTAACAATTTTTTCATGATGGGAAGGCTGTCCCACTAAGTCTCCTCAAGTGTAACTCTCACATTCATTTAGAGTAATACTAGTGAACATAATTCCATTATAAGTTATTAATTATCATAAGTACTACAAATGCATATTATGAAAGTTTAGTCAAATAATTTGACAAACAAGTCATTGTGACATACGCCACCTCAAGAAACTAACAACCCAAACCTAATTGAACAACACTTATAAACTAACAAACCATTCTTACTCGGTGAAACTAATGCAATGCAACGCCCACTTAGACTAACTTAGACAAGGATAGTATCATAAAGTTTTGAAGTTACTAACAATGGAGTTGTTCATCCTCTTATATCTTCCTTTTGCAAACGGACGCCGACCCTATTGTGCACTTTTTCATCTAGATATTGTTGGTATCTAGTCAATGCCTCAGACTTAAGTTCGTCCACTACTTCGGACAACCTTTGGTAGTCGTCCTTGGAAGCAATCCTTCTCAATCCTTCTAATTCGTTGCACCGTTCAACAATTTCGGCCTCCAACTCCAATATCTTCGCTTCCATTGACTTGTTACGTTCCTCCAACATACCTTTTTCAAAATTGATTTGCCAAATCAAGAACTTCTTCTCCTCCAATTTATCCTTTAGATCATTAATGTACTCTAAAGGGTGTGGGGGGAGGGTTTTTATTCTACAGTGCGTGAACTCTTCCAGTTCCGGGCGGATGTTTTCTTGATGGGCGACCTCGGGGAAAACCTCTCGATTGCATGAGTTGAATGAGGAGCCAGAATCCATAGTAGATGGTTGGTCGTAAATAAATGGGAGTTTATAGTGTTCCATACATATGCACACTAATAACATAGTCCAAACAAGAGCATAGGACATGGATGGTGTACTCTAGAAGTCATTGAGAGGTGTAGGTATGCCTAAGTGCCATAGGCGTTATGACACAAATTTTAAGTGGGACCAATACGAGGCCACACTATCATTTCTTATAGTACATTCCTGCAGCAGTGACATTTGAAATAAATGCAAGTAACAATGTAGGGTCGTGTTATGAGCAAATAAACAATGCATCCACAGAATTGGCCCCACTATGGATATTAAAATAAAATTTGGATATGACATGAAGGTGTGGTGAGGGTGGGTAGTATTTGAGTCAAAGAAGCCATAACGTGTATGAATACTCCAAAAAATGGGTGGATCCCACGACGGTGTAGTCAATTTCAAAATACTGTTGGTAGTCGGTCAATCATTCAATGCTTGGCGGGTATTGTGGGATATATGGGTTCTCAATGCACAGATACACTAATGTACATGTAATATAATAAGACAAAACTAGTGGAAACCATAATAAATTTCCATTATATAAATCCAACACTGGTATAAACACATATGTGCATTGGACTTCTGTTTTGGCGAACAGAGACATTAAGGGTAATATTTCGAAAAGATGATGGCCACCTCAGCCAACGATTCAGAGTTGAACAAACGTGACATAATTTTGGATGCGGACGCAGACACTGACGTTGGAGCCATACAAACGATGGATTCAGGCTGCAACACCATCGCAATGGATTTAACTCCTCCAGTTTACTTTCGATCCTCCCAGGTGGTTGTAGGCATAAAATTAACAACCATATCCCCGTACCCGGTTGTTAAGAAACCTGACGTCGCCAAATTAGAGTATCCAAAACCCACTGACATTGAATGTTTTATTAAGGAACAGATTGGGAAGTTTGACAAGGGTATGACGACAGCTCAGTTACTCCGAGCTAAGATTGAGAAGAAAGGTTTAAGCAGCTTAACCATCGGTGCTATGCAAGATGCACTAGACACTATGGTTTTGTGTTTCCAAGAGTTGGAGGATGTTGTCTATTGCGGAGAAAATTAACTTGAACTTAACAAGCTAATGTAGTAGTTCTATATATAATGGATATTTGGTTTATGTAGTCACTCTTTTTCAGTAACCATGGTTGCCGATGTGGCCATATGGTTCTATCAAGTAAACATGAGTGTATGTGTACAATGTATTAGTATAAAGGATCATGTTGTGCGAACCCTTTTGTTATAATTAGAAATCAAAATATGTGTAATGTTACCTATTTTCATATCTTTCAGCATCCTCTTGTTTTGGATTGAAATTGAAAACAGTTGATATTGTGTTTAGTATTTACTTAAAATACTAGAGGGAAGATGTTCAACTAATCTTTTGAGTGTGGTGTGAACTTAATTTGCAAAAATTTATTGTATATATATAGGAAAAATCAATGCAAGAGAGTTGATTTGAATTTCAATGGAGGGGTGAAAGCTAGTTGAGCAAAAAAAGTTGAACTTACGTTTAATTAAAGAGCATAAATGTAACAATGCACCAGGTGGAACCCCCTTCCTCGTGTAACAACTCAGATAGCACCTTCCCAGTTGTGCTACCAAAATTTTATGAAATCATTAGAATTTTATAAATATATATTAATACCACATATGAAAGATATCTTTTTTTTAAATTATGGTGAAACAAATTATAGAATACAGTTATACAGCATTAAAAATTTAATTTTGTAGTTATGAACATAGCTGCAAAATGCGGAGATTGTTTTCCAAAAATGATGTGGAGTTTCACTGAAACACTAATGTATCATAATTATTTAATACATTAGTATTTAAACATATTAAAGAGAAGTCCCCGTTATTCTGATGCAACTTATTAAAGAGAAGTCGAGTAAAAATGAAACGGTAGAAAAGGTTGATTACTTCGTGGTCTTATGTAGTTAAAAATAGATGAAGGGCATGTTTATGTGAATTATATTATAATATGATGTTAAATGCATGCATGTGGGTCCACATTTCATCATAGGGGCAGTTTCGTAATTTGGCCAGCTGATGGCGTAATTATGTATATTCATGCATGTTGGTCATAACGGGATTAAGTTCGGAGCTTGGGGTGAGTCTCCGGGTAATTTGGTGATTACAGCGTTGCCGGGGATTAATGGGTAACGGGATATGAATTATTCGTATTTGAGAATATCTACAATAATGGGAAGTTGAGAGTGTTAATTATGATTAACAAAACGCATGGGAAATGATGGTTTTACCCATGGGAGCCTTTACAAAACTTTAAATGAGCTAGGGGCAATTTAGTCTTTTTACCCCTACAATATGTTTAAGCCATTGAAGACTGTGGAGACCTATGTTCAGACATTAGATGAGCTGCTTCAGCTGGAGGTGAAGATGCATGGGGAGACCCATTGTAACGACCCAAAATCGCTAATAAGGCTTAAGGGCTTTGCTTAGTGTGCCAGGACGACATTAATGGAATAATTGTGATTTAAATGAGTAATTATATGTTTAGTAATGTTTATATGATAATTGATGGTATTATGTGGTAATGTAATATGAAATAAATATGTGGTATATGTGAGAACCACATTATTATGTGGATAGGTTCGCAGAGCACGACTCGAGACGATCCTAGGGTCAGATAGCGGGAAAAGTCACAACGGGACTTAAGATATGACTTTGGATAAGTCGAAGGTATTTTTAGATAGCGGGTAACGATTTGGATTATCGGGTCATGAAAGTAAATATATGGAGATATATTTGAGGTTAGGATGTCTAGGCGGGAATATTGGGGGATTTTACCATTTTCACCTCGGGGACGGTTCCGGCACCCCGAGCCTCGGGATTAACTTAACGAGTAAGATAGACATAAGGAAGCCTTTAGAAAATATAAACCGACCTTATTTTCTCAGCCTTACCTCTCTATTCTCTCTCAAGGAAAACAAGGGGAAGAAACACAGAAACTTAAAGAGAATTTGCTAGAATTCAGCTGGAGTTTGGAGGATTGAAGGGGGTGATTTGGAGGCTTAGCTCAAGAGTAAATCGAGAACTAAAACAGGGTTAAGGTAAGCTCTTAATCTTCTTCTCTGTGGTTAGAATTCTGGGTTTTGGTTAAGTGTTGAAGCAAACATGGTTTTGATGTCTTAAGGCAGAATTGAGGAGGAAACTTGGGGACTTAGCTTGGCTTTGGCTTGGTGAAGTGGTTCATCAGAAGAGGTAAGTTTCAACTCATGGTTTAGAAGTTTTAAATTGGATTTGAATGGCTAGTTTGAGTGTTTATAGCTCTTGAGTTTCATAAATTGAAAAGAGGAGATTAGTCTGTGTAAGGCTGTGTTTTCTGTGGAATTATGTTGTTTAAGTCATGCTAAAGGAGTTGGGATTAATTGGTTATGAGTTGGGGAGCTTTGGGATGGTTTAAGATGAGGCTTCAAGCTTAGAAATGATGGGTTTTCTGGGCACGAAGGGGAGGGCCGCGACTCTGTTCTAGAGCGCTGCGGCCCTAGGATGAAAAAGGCCAAGGAGGCTCGGCCATGGGAGGGCGCCGCGGCGCCCAAGGCAAGGGCCGCGACGCATGTCTTGTTCAAGATGGGCTTGGTTCTGTTTTGAGGCTAGAGTCGCGGCTAAGCTTCAAGGGCCGCAGCCCATGGTTGCACACATGAGTTTTTGAGGGTTTTAGGCACGGGGGAATGGTTTAGTATGCTCGGGATTGGTTTCACCACCGTGCTTGGTGGAATTTGGTTTCCCGGGAGTTAGTTTTGTAACTGGAAACCTATATCTGAGTATTAATGGAACCCTATTCTTTGGTTGTGACTAGGTAATAAAGGCTTAGGCTCGGGAACAGATCATGCTTCAGGGGCGTTGCTCGTAATCAATAATTGTACAGACTAAAGGTAAGAAAACTGCACCTGGTTGGATAGATGTGACGGGACTAAGGGCTCCCTATTGTAAATGCTTGAAAAGATGGTATTATGCTATGCAAGCCATTTAGTGAACCAACGGCCATCGTATGTGCCAAGGGTTTCACTAGCGCACAGGGCGCAGCTCGGTCACTGGTAGCCGAGGACAGCTTATTATGCACTGAGCTCGGTTTAAGCGGGCCGGAGTCAGTGGGTTAAACAGAGGGTGCAGCCTAAGTCATCGACCTTGAATATTATGTGATATGGGTGTAATATGTGATAGATTGTATCTTGAATCTGAATGTATGTGCTGAATATCTATTGTGGATTGTCTGATGGGAAATACATGCTTAATGAGTTAATTGTGTGTTATCATTGATTGAGTTGTATAAGATGTTTTCTTGCTGGGCCTTGGCTCAGGGGTGCTACATGGTGCAGGTAAAGGCAAGGGCAAGTTAGATCAGCCTTGATTGGAGAGCTCAGCGAGCAGAATGTACATAGTCAGGTGCCCGGCCACCACGGTTGAGGTTTAGGCAGGGACGCGAGACCTAAAGATTGTCTATTTTTCCTTAATATGCCTAGTGGTTACTCATGTACTTTTGGGAGTCTGTAAACTCATTTTAACTCTGTTTTCTTATGGGATCCCATGTTTATAATAGTTTAAATATATGAAATGAGTCTTTTAAGACCAAAACCTTTTTAACCCTAGCTCTTACATGTTTAGTGGCACATTTTTAAAATAATGACTTCATTAGCAAGTTTTTCACCTTTATAAGTACACAGTGTAGCGGTCTTGGCTATCCAGGGCGTTACACCCGTCAAGGGAAAGAACAAGCTGTAATGCCCCAAAATCCGTAATGTGGTTTAATGGCTGGATTAGTAGGTCGGGAGGGCCATAACTATTTAATTATGCCATTAAATGATAATATGAATGTTTATGTCAATTATATTATAATATGATGTTATACGCATGCATGTCTGTCCACATTTAATTATTATGATATTTTGGTTATTTTGGCTCGTTGAGAGTATAATTGTCTATTTGTAAGCATGTCGGTGATATAGTGTTGAGACCACATTATATTGTGGGTTTGTTCGAGCTATTCGGCATGAAACAATCATAGAATATTAATTAGCGGTCTAGTCATAACAGGTTTAAGTTCGGGCCTCGGGATGAGTCTCAGGGTGATTTTAATGATTAGAGCTATTTACCGAGATTTTCAGAAACTATATTAATGAATATTAGGTAAGACTAATGATATGGAATTTAGAAGATAAAAATAGGATTTTTACGTGGTTGGGGCGTTAACGAGCCTTACTCCACGAGTCAGTTGTATTAGAACTTTGAAACTCTTTTACAATGGAGTTTCTCTCTATGTTTTGACAGAGTAACTGTATACAAGTCGAAGAGAGATCCCTTCTGCAGAGCTCTGCCATCTGTATTTATAGGCTCACAGGAGCACAGGCCTTCGACCGGGTATGGCCCGGGCCCATCAAGGATAAATAACCTAGGCTTCTATAATGGAAGCCCAATACAAAGGATAAAAATACAAAAGATTAAGAGAGACTGAAGCCCACTGGGGCAGCTCAAAGCCTATGCTCCGCCCGACAAAATAGGGCTTTTGGTTTGGACATTCCGAGTTACGAGGCAGATTCAGGAGACAAGATCGGTCAGTGCACTGCCAGTGCAGGTCTGAACCAGTGGCGTGCAATCCTAGGTGGCCTTTTCCGCAGGTGAAAAGTGGGGACAGCTCCCACGCGTCGTGGGGCGGCTTTAGGATCATGGATGCCTTTTCCTGCCAACCTGGAGGACATGACCCGGGTTCGTTTACCTCTATCCCTCTTCGTTTACCACTGGCCCGGACCGTTTACCAGACTCCGGGATCATTTTGCGTATACCGCAACCGTATCCCCAACTGGCCATACGTCTCCCGGGCAACTCATGGATCATCTTCCTGGACACCATCCAGGTCCGGAACCACACTTGGGCAGTTGTCCTTGGTTACTCCCGTGCTAAGCGGGCCTGGGCTGGGCCCATATCCAATCGCCCAGACCATGGGCCTGGACCATCGTCCCGGGGCCACGACAGGAAATGGGGATAACAAGAGCGTTACCGGGAATTAAAGGATAACAGGATATTCATTATTGGTGTTTAAGATTATCGAGAATAGCAGGAATTGGAGAGCGTTAATTATGATTAACCAAATGGGTGGGGAATACTAATTTTTCCCTTGGGAGCCTTTACAAACCTTTATTTGACCTAGGGGTATAATTATCTTTTCACCCATAGGATTGATATAAACCATTTTAGGCTATGAAAGAGGTAGAAAAATAGAGCATCTTTAAGAGCCTTCCCATATCTTTTTCTCCTCCAGTTTCCTTTGAAATTTTTGAGCCATTCTTGAGGATTCAATCTTGGGAAGTAAGCCTCATGAGTTTGGGACAGTGTTCCTCCATTGAAGAGCATCATAAGCTGATCTTTGGGTACGTTTCTATACCTTGAATTCTCTGGTTTGCCCTGTTTTGGTTCACCACCACGGCCAAGGAGTTCTTAGAGGAACTAGGGGGTTTACCATATTTTTGCCGCTTAGGTCGGCGGGTTGTAAATTTGAAACAGTAATGACCTTTTTGAGTTGTAAATAACTTGTAAATTTTTTTATGGGCCCATGAACAGTTTTATGTATTTAATAAAATATATCCTTTCCTTTTTATTGTTTTCCACCTTAGTCTGTTAATAACACTTACAAGCACGTTTTTAACCAAATGACTCGGGTAGCGAGTCAAATTTCTGATTCACCGTAACTGTTCTGGGGTAACTAGGGCGTTACACAAGCGGACGCCTTGCTGGAGGCTACCTTCGACGAGGCCATCTATATGGCTTGGCTCCATGACAAGAACACGAACCTCCTGCTTTACCCCAACCCCACCACGAAAAGAGCCGAGTTTGATGCCAAGGAGAAAACTGATGTGGAACCCTTGGACGATGAAGAGGTACACAGGGCAACTCCTCTGGCCACTTACTTTTGCAGGCTTGAAGCTTTTTCTTCATTGTTCCCTTCAACATCTTGTTGACGACCTCTGTTTGCCTGTTTTCTAGAGGGAGATTCAGGGGACAGGATCTGTCAGAGTAGTGGCAGTGGAGTTCTGAACCGACACCGTACATTCTTGATGTAACCTCTTCTGCAGGTTATCTATGGGGACATAGATACACACTTCTTGGGGTGATGTCAGTATCGGGGACACTTTATCACACCCAACTTTGACACCGGGTCCACGTCCGTTTACCAACATCCCTCTTCATTTACCAGGGTTCCGGTTCGTTTACCAGGACGCGTGTTCATCCATAGTCGTCCCGGTCTAATCTCGGACTTGGGAACCACGACCTCTTCATTGCATCCCGGGAGGCATCGGATGGAGCGATCTAGGAGTATGCAACACGCCAATGCGATGGTCTTGGCTTCTATTCCAGGATGCCCTTTCAAAATAAGTTAGTCCTAAGATTAGTCAGTGCACAGGATTTACACTGACTTGCCAATCTACGATATGATCTACTTACACATTACAGTGTTATGTTCTTTCCAGAACATTATACCAAAGTAGATAAGATCGGATGTATTTGTTACATCGGACTGGACCGATATTGACAGTTGATAAGATAAGTAAACATACTGTTATTATATATTCTAGTCATATGATATAGTTGACCATAGGTCAATTCAATCTAAATTCTGAGTGGTTAGTATTATAACTGATTGTATTATTTGAGTTCTTTGACTTGTTCGTTACTAGCTTACCCTAAGGACTAGCCCATACTTACATCTTGGGAACTCGGTAGTATAATTGAGTGGGAGTGTTAATCATAGATATGAACATCTATAGCTTCTGATGAAGAAGTCAAACGATGGTTTCCTTTTAGTTTGATTCAAGGTGTTAAATGATAGAGATCTCATTTCAGTAATTAAATTAGTTTACTGAAATATCATTTACAAGGAACTAAGTGTTTTAAGGATAAAATACAATGAGAGGTAAAATGGTATTTTAGTCATATCTCATTGTAGACCGTCTATAGAGGATTGAGTGACAATTACGGTTGTAACAATGGATAATTAATAGCATATATATATATTTGTTATAGAGCGTTCTATGAATTCAAGAGTGCAATTCCGAGTCTATAGTGGAGTCACAAGGAATTAATAAGTTAGTAAATTTATTTGTTAGATTTATGATAACTTATTGGAGCTTTATTTCATAGGCCCATGGTCCCCATTGTACCTTGGATAAAATCATCTACATAGTCTCAATTAATTGATTTAATTATCAAAGTTGACCAGGTCAATTTTGGATAGTTTCACAGAGTTGTGTAATTTTGAGAAAAAAATAGAAATTATGGAAGCTTTATTAATTAAGATAAATTTGTATCTAAATTAATAAATAAGTTTAAATCAAGGTTGAAATTATAAATAATTAATTTGATAAACGATTTAAAAAATTATTTAATTAATTAAATCGATAGAAAATAATACAGGCCTTGATTTTAAGTCCAATGTGCTTATAATCAAATGAAAATTTTCACAGGCCTAAAGCCCATGATAATTTCTACCTAGGGCTTTAAAATGGCTATTATTTTATTGATTTTCTAATTAAATTAACTGACCTAATTGAGTCTATAAAAGGAGTGCTTAGAAAGAAGTCAAAACATAAGTCACAACTCTGATTTTCTGATAGATTTAGATTCTCTCTAAACACGAGTCATTTTCTAAGCCTCTTTGTTATTTTCTCTTCTTCTCTTTATATTTATCGCATGTGTTCAGAATTGCCCACACTAGTCTAGGTGGTTCTAAGGATACAGTGGAAGATTGTGAAGAAAATAAAAAATCGGTTCAGTTTCTTGATAATACTTTGTGACAGAGAGGATACAAGAGTTAGAGAAACTAAAGGAATGACTCTTTAATTCCCCTGGGTATACTGTAAGTATTCTATTCTTTGTTTATCTTTCAATTCAATTTTATAAACATGTTTTAGGCTATTATGTATTAATTTATTTAATATTAGATATACATGAAAATAAATAAAAATCCTGTATAAGCTAATCCAACACGGAAATCATTTCATTTACCATGTCTTCAATTAGAATATCTTATTCAATTAATGTAATATCAACAAAGAGTTTTATACTATGTTTATAACTTTTCTTTTCACAAAATTATATCTTCACATTTACTTTGAAATATAATTAAAAATGTTGAAAATGTCACAATAACTTGCATTGTAATTTATTAGACACTTACTATTTAAAAATGTAATAAATAGGCAATTTATTTTTTTAAATAATTGTCGGTCCCGTAATTTATAATTTTTTCCTTTCAATATTGTAGAATGTGGTATTTTGCAAGAATTTAATTAAAAACTGACATCTCCAGCAAAGATTTCGACCCATTCAAAATAAGTCTAGCCCATTAACCAAAAAATGGACTACATATTTTACACACTGTGGCATTATAAAATCAATTTTGGTGCAAGAAAAATAAACAGAATCATTCAACTAGGATTCTGAATGTGTCTTCCGTGTGTTAGTATCCAACCAGGTCCACATAGTAGCCATGATTAGCCTACTGTGTAGTTTTGGAGGTCACTATTCAGTTTCTCTTTCCCAACATCATCTCTTCATTTCAGTAAATCATATGTAAACCCTTACCATTCACATATTCCCCATCACAAACCTAACTGCTTCCCATTCCTAAAAACATGAGGTTCAAATGCTTGGCTAGCCGCCCCCCATTAACGACGCAAGACACACCCCATGGATCTCTTGAGCCATCTCCACCGACAAGGGTCGGCCATCCTAGTAAAAACAAGAACACTCTCAAGCGACAACCAGACAAATACGTGCCTCCTCCACAAAGTTTACAAGATGACCTTGTCAAAGGGGATGCTTCGAAAAGTCAGCCACGACGAAGGCGAGGTTATCCACTCAAGTTCATGATTATATTATTTACTACGTTTTTTTACATTACCTTTAGAACTTCCTCTGATTTGAATAATTTGCAAATCGTAACTATTAATTTTGGTTTTCGAAGGCCGACCTCGCAAAAAACTGGTTGTTCTACCCGAAGGTTCGTCTGCTCGAAGGACGAAACAACATGGGAAAACAATCTCATTCTCGTCTTCAGACTCTGAGGTGTCCCACCAAGAGATGTACATGAGCAGGAACACCTTCCAAAATCTAACATTTAGCATGTTGTTTAATCTGCGAAACGACGTGGACGAAATTAGGAGTCGATGGTGTTGCCAATGTTGTCACGGGGAGCAAAAGGGAAATCCCAACCTAGTCGAACGCAAGTCTTCTTCTCCACCACCTCCCTCTAGTCCTAACTAGTAAGGCATCAATGACTGGAACCGAAATGTATTTTGTTCATTGTGGTGTTGTGCTTATTGCAGTCCTCTATTATAGTTTTGTTGGATAAGGAATGAAACAATTAGGTTGGTAGTTTTATTTCAATAAGCTATTTTGAAGTTGTTTTATAACCATGTACGCAATGAACCAATTCGGCTATTATGAATGTCAGTTACTATGTTGTGTTGTTAATGCATTTCATGACATGGTTTAACTTACATTTTTTTCATCAATTTGAAAAGCAATCTCTTCGTAACATTTGTTTTTATACGTCACCGTCTCTTTTAGGAATTTCTTTTGTCTTATCAAAAAAATCATGACTGAAATTTTCAATCATTTCCAGTTAATGTTGGCCAACTAATTTCATAGATTAATTAATTCGATTTGAGATATCAATCGCAGGAGAACAAAGACATGTAACGAGTTATAATATAACCAGAATATATAAAATATTCTCCTTTAAATAATATAGTTGGTGATTCAATCATCCTAAATCACACAAATAAAACATTTGCACGTAATAAAATAGAATAGTTTGAACAATTATAAAGTAGCAGTTTTTATTACGGGGTAAGAGTTATGAGTTACGCACTACAACTTTCAAATTACTTATCAGCTCTTACCCGCTAACGTATCTTCCTAATATATGTATTTGACAATTTAAAAAAAAAAATTGGTTTTAAAGGCCTCAAAAATCGTAATTTACTTGGCAATTCACTCATTCCATCTCTTATAGTGATGCATTTATAATACATATCTGAGATGATCAAACCTTAACGTAATTATGATCCTCAAATTTACCATATCAGAGGATCAACTAATTATTGTAGTACTTATTCTCTTCAGTCAAACAACACAAAAATTAAACCTTATTTGGTATTAACATAGTAATGATTAGTCTTATCACAAATCAGCTACCCTAATCTATTGTACTACTTCTCTTCCTAAATTGATCTATGACTGTAGGTCCATTTTTAGCTGGGCTGGACCGATATTCCTGGAAATTCGCTAATTTGTACCCACAAGTTAACCTGTTAAGTGTTTACGAATTTAACCTATCACTCAGTTTCCCAAAAAACAACGGTACATGCATCACCCACCTATAACACGGTCAAGCAATAAATATACATTTACTTTCCTCGCCAATTGTTGCCTTCTATATCAAATATGAAAATACTTCAATAAATTTTCATCTACAATGGGATGGAGTTCGTTCACACGCATAGCATCGTATGTGCTTCTCCTTCATCTTCACCAAGAAATAACAAATTCCATAACAGATTCCTCTCTTCAGTACAAGTACAAGTTGTCAAAAGTTTATGTTGATCTGTGACAAACAGGTCAAAAGTGGTGGATCAATTGATGTTGCTTTCTATGCACGGCAAGTAACTAGTTCATACACCATTTTTCATGTTTTATTATGCACAACATCTTTTCATAACTTCGCAAAGTACTCAAGAAATTTTTCTATAGTCAATCATAAAATTAAACACCCAGCTCAGTTTAATTATGAATGTCCACAAGTAACGTTACCTATTATTTTCTATACCTCACCAAATTTGATGTTTGAAAATGGAATTCAATCTTTTAACTCCAATGGTTCTTCACTTTGCAAGTGGGCCTGACTTTGGTAGCCCACATTTATCTCAAACTTATTGATAAGTTAAACTGGACTACTTCACTTCCTCAAGTGGGCAAGAAACAAACTGTCAAGAAATTTTTAAAAATTGTGAAGGCTTGTGTAGAAAAATTTCAATAGTTTGCTCATTTAGCTTGCTCACTAACTACTTAATGAGTATAATATAAAAAATTAAAATACTAACATTAACCTTATTATATGCTTGTAGTTTGCCTACGTCATTTACTCCATTAACTGAAAGTTTGAAGGGTGTTTATAATCTCAACCTCTCCTCCCAAATGGCGGACCCACAAGACATAGAGTTGGAAACAACAAATATTGAAATAGTTGCCAATACCAAAACTGAGAATTGTGCTTACGACCCACACAAAAACAAGATCCCAACACATTTGTTACATGTTTCTCTTGCAAAGTGTCATATACAAGCAATACGACACCCATTTCCATCAGGGAGATATTCAAAACTTACAAATGCAGATGGAAACCTTGTCATTTTTGTTTTCGACGAAGGACAATGTTGTATATACGATATTCTCACATGTTTCGTAAGTCCTTAAATTCGTAAATTAATCGAAATGATTAATTGAACTTCTAAATTTTTAATACAAATGAACTCTACTCATTTTTACAATGATCGTTACCAAGTTAATTCATTATCGTTTTATTATGTGATTAACTTATAAATTGTTCACCATTTTCATGTTGCAAAATATAGCTTATTTCAAGACGGTACTGCACTAGTAAAATTCTTCCCTCTGGAATTTGGAATCAAGTTACGATCACAACAAATGGATATTCAAATCGATATAAACGTGTCACAATGTACACAAACAGTTTCCACAAATTTTGGAGGATTTTCTAGCTGGGAATACCATCTATTTCAATGCCTCTCATCATATATGTACACAAAAGCACTAAAGAACAAGAACAACAAGATAATGAAGCATATCACTGCCATGTCCCAAGTCATCATCTACTGCTATATGGAAACAACGAAGATAGTTTCATTAAATTGTTTGATCTTACAAATGGGACTATTAAAATGAATTGTGATGTGGGACTTCTCTTACAACCACTTCTATTTTCAACACCAATTGCCTAGAGTAGCAATGAAGGAGTCATTCTACATTCAACCAAGAGACTACAACTATGGGATATAGGCCAACCTCAGCCAGTTCAAATGAGCCATCTCCCATCAATGGGAAGGCATGTCAGGGCCTTTGCCACTGTAAAAGATTTCAATGACAACCAAGTACAGTGCGAAAACTGGTCATAAATATCTCTTACCCTAGTCTCAAAGATACGTGATCATAATTTCTTCTTAAAATAAATAGCTTCATTCATCATATTTAAACTTAATCATATTTGTACTTTATGAAATATTAAGGTGGTAACAATGAATGGTGTCAACGCCACATAATGTACTACTCAAGTGTTGTTCTTGTTCGACTCTAGAAGTCCGACTGTTAAAGCTATTAACTTACCCCAACAAATTGAAGATGTCTTCACCATTAGCCTCAACAGATATTCAGTCCTCCTTGGCATAAGGGCTTTCAAAATATTATCGGCAACAAGACAAGGTAGTGGATACATACTTATCCCAAAACAGTTACAATTAGATACAAGAATTAGGCAAGTGTGGTCGAATGGTGAAAAATTATTAACACTAAACCAGATGAGTGTATACGTTTTTTTATTACTACAACATAGATTACACAAGCGTGGTTGGGGACGTTCTACTTACCACAATACGACTCACTCATACAATCGACACTTCTCAGTTGGTTGAACCAATTTTTCATGCAATTGATAAGAAAATTATAATTTCCTCATCCACTAAGCCACCAATGCGATCTTCACTTTAAACCTGTGTATTAAGAATATTTCAACTAAATTTATGATATTGTATTAAGAATATTTTAACACTTAATTTATGTAAACACTAGTTGCAAGATATTAACATGTTAGTGTCAAACATATATCAATCAAGCAAGTACTGACTCTCCTAGTTAATCAACCATCTAAATAACATTTTTCCATACCTAATTTAGTTAGTAATTCATTCATCCCAATATTGAATAAATGAAACTTGTCCAGGGAAAAAACTTTAAAAAAATCTTATAAAACAACTACAAAATATATATCAGTTTTACTTACGTGGTTATTGTTGCGTCTCACTCAACATAACATATAAATAACTTGGCGGAAGCACAATGCTTACGTTACCAAAATCGTAAATATCTCTCAAATTCATATTAAGTTTACAATCAAGTCCTTAAGTTTACGATCAAGTCCAGGGAAAAAACTTTAAAACAACTTACAAAACACTACAAAATATATATCAGTTTTTCTTACGTGGTTATTGGTGCATCTCACTCAACATAACATATAAATAACTTGGCGGAAGCACAATGCTTACGTTACCAAAATCGTAAATATCTCTCAAATTCATATTAAGTTTACAATCAAGTCCTTAAGTTTACGATCAAGTCCAGGGAAAAAACTTTAAAAAAACTTACAAACACTACAAAATATATATCAGTTTTACTTACGTGGTTATTGGTGCATCTCACTCAACATAACATATAAATCACTTGCCGGAAGCACAATGCTTACGTTACCAAAATCGTAAATATCTCTCAAATTCATATTAAGTTTACGATCAACTCCTCAACTGTACATATTTTTGGACAAGGAATTACTTTTTTGCCCCTACTTTTTATACCCACATCACCAACAACTTTCTAACCGGTTCACCAAACCGGTCATTGCAAGTCAAAAACAAATGTGACAAAAAGACCGACTCCTATAAAATTTTGAAAAATGGCACAAAGCTGGACCCCACACTGAAGGACTGAGTCCTGTGAGGGATTGAAGAATTCGCCTATAAAGATATATAGATAATATAATTGACCGGACCACACGTAATTTTCAAGTTTCGTAACTATATATTTTAATGGTGCATTGCATGAATATTACAGGGGCAAATGCAACTACCATCACCATGAAAAACAGCTGCCAAAGACCCATCTGGCCAGCAACCCTAACCGGCGACCAGAAACCTCAACTCTCAACAACCGGTTTCGAGTTAGCACCCGACGCTAGCCGTTCCGTGGACATCCCAGGGGGACGTTGGACCGGCCGTTTCTGGGGCCGAGATCGTTGCTCAACCGACGCATCCGGCAGGTTCAAGTGCGCCTCCGGCGACTGTGGATCCGGTAGGGTGGAGTGCAACGGTGCAGGCGGAGCCCCTCCGACCACTCTGATCGAACTGACCGTCGAAGGAAGCGGAGGACAAGATTTCTACGACGTGAGCAGCGTGGACGGGTTCAACATTCCCGCCTCGGTTGTGCCACAAGGTGGTAGAGGTGAATGCAAGCAGTCATCGTGCCCGGCCAACATCAACTCCGCCTGCCTGGCTCAGCTCCAGGTGAAATCTGGAAACGACGTCGTTGGGTGTCTGAGCGCTTGCACCAAGTTCAACGAGGACAAGTACTGTTGTAGAGGGGCTCATGATAAGCCAGAGACATGTCCTCCGAGTGAATTTTCTAAATTCTTCAAGGATCAATGCCATGAAGCTTACAGCTACGCTTATGATGACAAGACCAGCACCTTTACTTGCTTCAGTGGACCTACTAACTATCTCATCACTTTCTGCCCATGAGAGATTATTATTGTATAAGAAAAAAAGGATTTATATATTACAGAAATATTGTTAAAGATAAGAATGAATAATGTTGATCGTGCATGTTTGATTACATTGTCAAGCAATATATAATATCTTATACGAATAATATGAGTTTTTTTTCATCAATTAATTAATGGATTTCGAAATTAATTATTAGTATTGTTGCTGGTTAATATATAATAAAGAGTAAGGAGAAGCTATAATTAATTATTGCTGGTTAATATATTATAGTATTGACATAGGGCAATATATGGTGACCTTTGATATTTTATAATTGTGGGTTATATTGACTATTTTAAACGAGAATATATGTGGATTCAACCAATCAAAGAATACCCGATCAAATGATGGTGGACACCCGATATAATGCTCCACAACAATATTCAATTAACTTTTGAATAGCAGTCCTCAAAACTAGAAATAAAATCAATGATCTTGATCACACAATGTATTATTAAAAAGGATAGTTGCCGCATAAATACTTGTTGCTTTTATTTTATTACACCTTTATATCCAAATTTTTTTCTTTTAGGAAAAACTACCAAATTTTATGTTTTCAGTGTAGCCGTATCCACTAGCTCCATTAAGTACTCTTAACTAGTGTTGATTAATTAGGATAAGAAGTGTCAGCATATAATTAGTGGTTCAGTACGTAATTTTTTTTAAAAAAAAATTATTATTTTAGAAAAACTAATTAAAAATAAATAAAATTAATAAAAATATAATATAATAATAAGGATAAACCAAAATAAAAAATTAAATATAAATAAATTAAAATTTTAAACTTTTTTTTCCTTCCTACCGTTGTACCTTCCTCACCATTCTCCTTGTCTCATTCTTCTTCCCTTTATTCTCACTTTTTCTTCTTTCTTCTCCATTCTTCTTCTTATTCTTCCATGAGTTGCGAGAAACGGAGACAGTACGACCAATGTGAGGGCTCAAGCCCCACTTCAAAGTTTTTTTATTTTAAATTTTAATAAAATTTTAATTGAATATTTTAATATAACTAAAAATAATAACATAAAAGCCTTCACTAAAACTCTAAATTTATTAAAAGCCTCATTTTTTTTGCCAAAATTTGGCTCTATCACTATGTACTGGAGCGGGTAGGTCACAACTTGGATCTTGGGTGGAGCTTGGAGGCAAGCTTGGGGGCAGATCTGGGCAGACATGATTTGGGCTTCATGCGAGAAGGAATTTGGGCAGGTAGGATCTCGACTTCAAACAAATTAAAGAAAAATGGAAAAAAAATTAATGTTTTATTTTAATTTGGATTTTAGTTTTAGTTTATTTTTTAAAATAATTAATATTTTTAGTTAAGTTTTGTATTTAATTTTGTTAAATTATTGTAAGATATTTTAGGCGTAATTAAAAAATTAATTTTATTATTTTAATTAGTTTTTTATTATTTAAAATCAATTAATATGTTTTTTTTAAATGACAAGTATGGCAAGTGTCATCCCAATTAGCACTATACGGGTACTTAATGGAGGTGGTGGCTACAACTACACCTAAAGCATATAGTTTGGTGGTTTTCCTATAAAAAAAAAAAGGTTTAGGTATGAAAGTGTAATGAATCAAAAACCTTCACTTGATGCCCGTTCCCAGTACTTTTTTCGTGCTGGGAATAAAGATTATGTCAATGCTACCATAGTTCGCCGACAGAAAAAGTTTTCATCGGTGCTTAAAAGCCCTGGAAAAGGTCACAGAAGCGCTAGAAAAGGTCCACTATGATGCCATCCCCCATCGTAAAATGTTAGCGCCACAAGTTTTGGCAGCATGTAAAAGTGCTAGGATAGGACCTTTTGCTAGCACTTGTGCATAAGCGTCATCAAAAGTACTATTACTTACGAATTTTTCCCAGCAACTCTTTCACGCGCGTAAGAGTGCCGAAAAAGGTATTTTGGCCTTTTCGCTAATAGGTGTCTTTACCGGCACTAAAAATCTGTGACAAACGCAACGATTTTTGTACTGTGCACAACAAGAATTTATGCCACAATTATCCCTATAACAAATTAGAAGAAAAATGTTCTTTTAATGTAGGACTGAGATTCTAACTTAGTGTTTTGTAGACACTACTACAAAAAGCACATTTGGTATCAATTATAAACTGAAGTGAAATGTTTAAGACATTATTTGCGCTACTAACACCTATGCTAGTGTCGCCAAAATTAACCTTTATTGGTGTCAATTTACATTTAGGTGACAATTCAACACGACGCCCGAATTGTGTATAGATGTGAATTTTGATTTTTGGCCTCAATTAATAAATGAGGCCAAAAATTACACCAGAAAAGAAAAAAAATTATAACAAACACTACTACAAAAAAGGTTTTTTAGGGCTCGCTTTGCAAGTCCAAAAAACGTTTTTAGGATTCGCGTCTCGCGAGTCATCTATATGAGAGCCTTAAAAACTGAAGGTTTTTAGGACTCAAGTTGCGATTCCTAAAAAATTTTATTTTTTATTTTTAAAAAATTAATTGGTGGGTTTTGAATCCCAAAGCACAGTGGAGGCTGGCGGCGGCGGGGCTCAGGCGACGACGGCGGCCACTACACCAAATACCACTTTCTATAATACATAATTATAAGCTAATTGGAAAAGTATTATAATAGGTAACTAAGAAAGCGGTAAACTTAAAAGGGAGGGAAACAAAAAAAAAATTGCTGGGTAATGTTAAAATGGAGGGAAACCCACGGTTTCTACCTAGCCCTATTCTCTCAAAACCCAATCCCTAATGACGCCTCTGCCTCTTCCTCTCACATTTGTTTCTCAGCGTTCTTTCTCTCGCTCTCTCTCTCTCTCTCCCAGAGTCTTTCTACCCTCTCTCCATCGCACGAGCTGTTGGAGCACACCACGCCAGAGGAGCACTCTCTCCACTGGAATTGCAGGCTCTTTCTTCCCCAATTTGTGATCGGAGTGAAGAAAATGGCGACCAGTCAGTTCAAGGCAGAGACTTTGTTCAATTTGATGAAGCATCACTTTGAAACCGAAGAGGGTAAACAGCTTTGCAAGAAATTTAATCTCGTTTGCCAGATCAATCTCGCACCCAAGGTCTTATCTTTATTTTTATTTTATTTTATTTTTTGATAAACTAAAAAAGGGGAATTTTGATTTGGGTTTGTGACCTAATTTTTTATAATATGGCTTTGGGTTTACAGAAAATTGGGATTAATGAGGTCTGTTATACTATTAATCTGAAGAATGCGAAGGTCTTCAAAGGTTAGTTCTTTTTTCTTCTTTTTTAACTTTTTATTTTTTTTGGATTTGGGAATAAGTTATATCAGAATGTATAATTGCTTGGTTTCATATTTTCTAAGAAAATCCTTTTAATTGTTTAATTTCTCTTGTGTTGAGGAGGTTTTGCTTTTGTTTCACTATTTGGCCACACAACATATGATATATATATAGTTTAATTTGTAAAGTAAACCTTTTTTTAATCTCATTTGCCATTAGTTTTGTTTTGATCACTATTTGTGAAGTAACTTATTAGTAAGAAAAAAGAAGATGCTCATTTTTGTGTGTTTTGGTCAAATTTAAGGAACATTGGAAGGAGAAGAAAAGCCTGATGCCACATTTTCCTTCAAGGAAGATGATTTTGTCAAAATTTCATTTGGAAAGATGAATCCCCAGATTGCTTTCATGAGATTGGTTTACACCTCGTAATTTTTCTAAGATCATATGGGTCGATAGGTCCCTAAAGGACCAGGATCGAACATGATCCGTAATGGCGACATGTCCTTGGACTAGTCTCTTATTTGGATCTTATGCGTCGATAGGTTCCTCAAGAACCAAGATCGAACATAATCCATAATGGCGACTGGTCCTCAGACCAGTCTCTTGTTTGGATCTTATGGGTCGATAGGTCCCTCAAGGACCAGAATCGAACATGATCCGATGGGGTTGACAGGTCTAAAGTGATTGGTCCCTTGTTGAAAGAAATTTATAGAATTAAGCGAAACTTAAGCAATTAAATCCATTCATTCGTCGTAAGCACAATGGTTTTTGCATAGATAATTAAAAAACAATACATTTGCAAATTAAAATTTGTGTCGATGCTGAACAACTTCACTGATAGTACCGGCGGAGGTGTTTGCCATTCCAATAGTTTTTTATTAGCTCTCCATTCAGTCGAGCTATCTTGTATGTCCTTGGTGGGATCACCTCCTCCACAAGGTATGACCTTTTCCAATTAGGTCCTAGTACCCCTATTGTAGTGTCCTTAGTGTTTAGGAACACCCTCTTGAGTACTAAGTCTCCAACTTGGAATTATTAGCGGGGGACTCCGCTGCTAATAATGGTGACATCCGCCGCTAATACCTCACGCCCAATTGTTTGTCACTAATAATCATTATTAGCGGCGGATTGACACACCCGCTGCTAATAATATAATATTAGCGACGGATATTAGCGGCGGAGCCCGCCGCTAAGACATATGTCAGATACAATTTTATTAGCCGCGGGGTCCGCCGCTAATATTTTTTTATAATATATTTGAAATAAATTAATATTTATTAAATTTAATTATTTATAAAAATAATTCATAATATAATTTAACAAAAATAAGCATTTAATTAATTTAAACATAACTAACATTAAAATTATTATGAATAGTTTTAATATTTATCAACCTAGCTAATATCGCTATTGTCATTAAAAAAAAAATACAGTATTAATTCAGTCTAAATACATAAACTAGTAACTAAATAAAATCATTAAGATTAATATCACTACAAGAATAAAGCCTATTAGCGGCGTAATTATTAGTGGCGGACTAAGTCCGCCTGTAATGTTCAGTATATTAGCGGCGGACTTAGGGGTCCGCCGCTAATAATAACGAAGTATTTAAAAAAATATTAAAAAATATATTAGCGGCGGACTGCACCACTAGTAGCGGCGGACCCTCCACCGCTAATATTTCAAAATAAATGCCCGGGAACAGTTTTTGAAAATTTATTAGCAGCGGATAATCACCTATATTAGAGGCGGACTATCCGCCGCTAATAGTATCAGCGGCAGGTAATCACCTTTTATTAGAGGCGGGCCCCGTCGCTAATAATATTAATGGCGGCGGGAGAAACTAATAGCGGCGGGTCCCGCCGCTAATGCTTATGAATACAAATCAAATTGGCACCACCTCTTCGCGTCTGTTCTCCTTTCTTCTTCTCCGATTTCTCCGTCTTCTGCGACTGCCATTCGCACCATTTCTTCTTCTCCAATCATTCCCTTTGGTACATAGAGAAGTAGCAAGTGTAAGTATCCAATTTATATTGTAGTTATTTAATTTTGTTTTTTTTCTTTAATTTTCTTTGTTATATGCAACCAATTTTTTTTCTTTTGGTCTAGAACCCCGTCGAACCAGTCTCTCTCTCTTTGGTCGTTTCCATCATTTGTCCACACACGGTTGTGCCAGCCACAAACAGGTACCACCTCTTCACAAGTGTAGTTATATATATATATAGTATTGGAAGCATATATAAAAAGACAAGTAATTTATACGTACACTTAAAAAAAGAAGAAGAAGAATTATTACATTAAAAAGTCACGCCAGAAACTTACATGATCAATATTAGTGCAAGGGTATTTAGATAAAGGTTTAAAATTTTGTAGGGGATGAGTAGAACTTAACAAAGTGTTATGATTGTGGGTATTTATATTGCTCCATTGTTGTGGTGTGCGATCATCATAACTATTCCTAATAAGCTTAGAGTTTTCAGAATTTGTTGTTTTGTGATGGGAAACTGAGGGTGTGAATATGAACGAACAAAATGATGCGTAGGAAGAGAGAGCCATAGAGGTATTAGAGAAGAAGATAAAAGGGAGTGAAGCGAGGAATCGGTACTAATTTTCTATGTTATATGTAACCAATTTTTTTTCTTTTGGTCTAGAACTCCGTCGAACCACTCTCTACACACGGCTATGCCAGCCACAAACAGGTACACAATCAACTTCAATAGGGAATTAGTTTCTATTGTTATATCATGTATACTTGCCAATTTTATTTATTTATATATGTTGTTAACTTTTTATATCATATATGCTTGCCATTATTTTTATATCATATATGCAGCCCATTTTTCCATTTCAGTATTTTATTGTTTATATATGGCAATGACTCTTTTAATTATGAATAAACAAAAAATATATTTTTAATTAATTTAATTAATTAAATAATAAAAGTTTGATATAATATTATCTAACTAAATAATTTAATTTAATTTGTTTATTGAATAACATTATCTAATATTAAATAGTTATAAATTACATGAATATAAAAATTGATAATTATATTTAATAAAATTATAAAAAATTATGATTAAATAATAATTTATTTTTAATTATTTTTTATTAATTTAATTCATTAAATAATAAAAGTTTGATATAATACTATCTCACTAAATAAATTAATTTAATTTATTTATTGAGTAACATTATCTAATATTAATTACATGAATATAGAAATTGATAATTATATTTAATAAAAATTTTAAACATTAAGAATAAATAATAATTTATTTTTGATTAATTTTTAATAATTTAATTAATTAAATAATAAAAGTTTAATAAAATTATAAAAAATTATGATTAAATAATAATTTATTTTTAATTATTTTTTATTAATTTAATTAATTAAATAATAAAAGTTTGATATAATATTATCTAATTAAATAATTTAATTTAATTTGTTTATTGAATAACATTATCTAATATTAATTACATGAATATAAAAATTGATAATTATATTTAATAAAATTTTAAAAAATTAAGAATAAATAATAATTTATTTTTGATTAATTTTTATTAATTTAATTAATTAAATAATAAAAGTTTGATATAATATTATCTAATTTAATTTGTTTATTGAATAACATTATCTAATATTAAATACATGAATATAGAAATTGATAATTATATTTAATAAAATTTTAAAAAATTATGAATAAATAATAATTTATTTTTTATTATTTTTTATTAATTTAATTAATTGAATAATAAAAGTTTGATATAATATTATCTAACTAAATAATTTAATTTATTTTTTTTATTGAATAACATTATCTAATATTAAATAGTTATAAATTACATGAATAGAGAAATTGATAATTATATTTCATAAAAGTTTAAAAAATTAAGAATAAATAATTATATAAATAATAATTTATTTTTTGATTAATTTTTAATAATTTAATTAATTAAATAACATTATCTAATAAAACATCATAAAATAGCATAAGATATTATAATATTGCATAAGATTTCAAAAATGATAACAAATCTCCTTTGTTATCCATTTCTATTCACATTACTAAAACTCGCACTCTTATAACACTTTAGATGGCGATTGACAAGACTTGGACAACATTGAGAAATCGTGGTGGTCAAGAATATTGGAATGGTCTGCAAGCTTTTTTGAGGATGGCGTCGGAACATAAAGATTCTGATGGAGGAACATAAAGATTCGGATGGAAGAATTAGGTGCCCGTGTGTGAGATGCAATAATAATAGATTTGAATCTTTGGATGTAGTTCGGGCACACGTATTCGATAAGGGTTTTCATCAAGCTTATGATAAGTGGATTTTTCATGGTGAGGTGGAAGAAATTGTTGCTGATGAGGTGGTTGATGAGAATGAAGACGATGAGATGATTCACGTTGTGGAAGACTTCCTTTTACCGACAACTGAGGAAGTAGAAAGGGATCCCGGTGGGAGTCAGTATTATGACGAGTTATTTGAGGAGATTGAAACGGAGTTGTATCCTGGATGTGATTGGATTTCATCCCTGAACGTTTTAGCAAAGTTATTGCATCTAAAAGTTAGAGGGAAGATGCCTAACAACATATTTGATGAATTGCTGAAGTTGTTAAAGCTTGCATTTCCTAAGGAAAACAAAATCCCCGGATCGTACTATGAGGTGAAAAAGAGATTGAAAAAATTAGGGTTGGGATACGAGTCCATTCATGTGTGTCAGTATGATTGCTGCTTATTTTACAATGAGCATGCATCTAAAGAGACATGTATAGTATGCGGAAGTAGTAGATGGATTACTTCTGAAATGACGAAAGGAAAAAAAGTGCCACACAAGGTGATGTGTTACTTTCCGTTGACCCCTCGGTTGAAAAGATTATACAGTTCAAGGATTACAGCAAAACACATGATATGGCATCACGCCGGGGAATCAAAAGATGAAGGGGTGATGCGACACCCGGTGGACGGCTCTGCGTGAAAGGACTTTGATGCCAAGCATCCTGATTTTTCAAGGGATCCCAGAAATGTTCGTCTGGGCTTAGCTGCTGATGGATTTAATCCATTTGGCAACATGAACCTTGCATACAGCATGTGGCCTGTGGTGTTGGCAAACTATAATCTACCACCTTGGTTGTGCATGAAAGACAATTATTTCATGTTGACCCTCCTTATTCCTGGGCCAAAATCACCCAGTAAGGAGATGGATGTATTTCTGAGACCATTGGTGGATGAGTTGAAGGATCTGTGGGTTAACAGAGTTGATACAAGAGATAGTACGACCAACATGATGTTCAAGATGCGGGCAGCCCTTTTGTGGACAGTGAACGATTTTCCAGCTCGCAGTAGTTTGTCTGGATGGAGTGGTCAGGGATACAAAGCTTGTCCTACGTGTAATGAGGACACAACTTCCATCCGAGTGATCAGTAAGACATCTTATGTTGGTCACAGAAGATTCTTGCCAAGTACTCATCGAATGAGAAGAGACAAAGAGTTCGATGGAGAAGTTGAGAGAAGACGTCCTCCGAGACGGTTTACTTGTAAGGATATACTAGAACAAGTTAATGCTCTTGCAGCGCAAGTTCCAGGAAAACATGTCCAGTTTGGGGGTGTGAAACGTAAAAGAGGAGTAGATGAAGGTAATTGGAGGAAAAAAAGTATTTTTTATGAGCTTGAGTATTGGTGTACAAACAAATTAAAACACAATATAGATGTCATGCATGTTGAGAAGAATGTGTGTGATAGTCTCCTTGGCACCATCTTAGACAGTGATAAATCTAAGGACACCACTAATCCCAGACATGATTTGAAAAAGATGGGTGTGAGAGAATCATTATGGATTTATGAAGATGAGAATGAGAAGCTGATGAAGTCGCACGCTCCTTATGTGTTAACTCCAGCGCAGAGGCAACAATTTTTTCAGTTTATAAAAGGAGTTAGATTTCCAGATGGCTTTTGTTCAAATTTGAAGAAGAAAGTGTCTGAGAATGATACAAGTATTCTTGGGTTGAATTCACACGATTGTCATGTGATAATGCAACGATTACTTTCTCTCGGTGTTCGCAAGTTTCTTCCAAAATCTATATCGACCACTATTGCAGAATTGTGCAATTTCTTCAGGAAAATATGTTCAAGGACTTTAAATGTTAAAAATATGGAGGAAACACAAAATGATCTTATTCAGATATTGTGCAAGATGGAGTTGATTTTTCCTCCAGCTTTTTTTGACATAATGATTCATTTGGTATTACATTTGCCAAGAGAAGCAATATTGAGTGGTCCGGTATTTATCAGGTGGATGTATCCTTTTGAAAGGTACATGAAAAAATTAAAGAATTATGTGGGAAATAAAGCTCGTCCTGAAGGGTCGATCGTCGAAGGCTATGTTGCAGATGAGGCTTTGACCTTTTGTTCAATGTATTTCAAAGACATTGAAACAAGATTTAACCGTCTTGATCGAAATGAAGATGCAACTTATATCCCACGAAATCTTGCAGTTTTCCAATCTCAATGTCGTCCACTCACAAAGGGAACTTTGAAGACTCTCGATCATAATACTCGTGAAAAAGCTGAGTGGTTCATACTTGAGAATTCTCCTGAAATTGAGCCTTATTTAGAGTAAGTTTATTCTCTTATAACTTAGAACATGTGTGGTTATTATCATTTTTTTGTTATCAAGAATCGTAACACTATTCTAATTAACAGCGAACACCTACAAGAGATTAAACAAAAATACCCAGATGGTGATCATGATCGTTTGCATAGGAAAAATTTTCATTCGTGGTTTCATAAAAAGGTAGCTTTGAACTTTGAACTTTGAACTTTGAACAGTGATTTTATTAATGATATATTTTGTGAATCTAATATCATTCTATGTATTTAGATATATGACTTGCACAAGCTTGGGTCTTTGGAAAATGGTGATGAACTGTTAGCTTTAGCATCTGGGTCAGATCATTTGTCAACCTTTTACCAAGGTTGTATAGTCAATGGTGTTCGATTTATTGCACACGATCGAGACAAAAAGCGCACCACACAGAATAATGGAGTGTCTGTTGTCGGAACAGAAGGTTTTAATTATTACGGCACGCTTGAAGAAATAGTGATACTTTCATTCACTGGTGCATATTCAGTAGCATTATTTCGGTGCAAATGGTTTAATACAAATCCAAGAATGAAGAAAACAGTCATTGAAAATAATATCACCAATATAAACGTCAATGGTGAATGGTACAAAGATGATCCATACATACTTGCTACTCAAGCTAAGCAAGTTTTCTATCTCGATACTTTACTTAGAGGTCGTGATTGGAAAGTTGTAGAAGATGTGAATCATCGACAGATTTAGGACATTAAGGACAATTCTGATGAGGTTAATGATGTTATTGATGGTGTACATGAAACAAGTTCATCAAATTTTGTGTTGAATGTGGACCTCGAAGAGTTGATTATGCAATATGATCAACCTGCTGCATATGTTGGAGCTAATGAAGATGGTGACGACGAAGCTGATATGTCAGAACATGAGGATGTTGCAGATGCAGAAGATGAATTGGTTGTTGAGCTTTGTGAAGATGAAAATGTGTCTCCGATTACTGATGGAAATGATAGTGATTACTCTGTTTAGTTTTTTTTATTTGTGTAACAAAACTGTGTATTTAAATATAATGAAGTTTTTTTTTTGTAATTATAATATAAGATATTTGAGCTTTGTGAAGATGAAAATGTATCTCCGATTACTGATGGAAATGATAGTGATTACTCTGTTTAGTTTTTTCTATTTGTGTAACAGAACTATATATTTAAATAAAATAAAGTTTTTTTTTTGTAATTATTATTATTATGAATTCAATGTGATATACTTCTATTTTAATGCTAATTACTAACTAATAAATTTTAAACTGAAGTATAATGTCAGCTGCTATAGCTACTTATCACGGCGGAGATGGTGGGGGTCAAGACCCGCCAGATCCTTTTAGGGTACCAACATCTTGCGAGTCAGGTTAAATATTGCATATCAAAATTATTTTTAGAAATTATATTGTTAGATAAATATAACATCAATACTAATACTGATTATTATTAATAATTTTTAAAGCCCCACCGACGAGAAGAAAAGGTCGTGGCCCTGCTAGTAATAATGTTCTTGAAGAACGAAGGAAAAAAGCTTGGAAACCATTGGATCTAGAGCTTGATCCTGTGACCAACAAAGTGGTTGGGCAGGAGGATCAAGCTTTTATTCGCATGTTGGGCACTCTAGTTTCCAATTTGTGTCCGGGGCATTATTTGGATTTTGCTGATGTACCTCAACAGTTTAAGGATCAAGTGCTTGATCGTATGAGGGTAAAAAAATTACAAATCTTGTACTTTTCATTATTTAATTCCATTATTTACAAGTTATCTAATATTTTTTTTTCTTAATGCAGTATTACTATAATATAGACGGTCATCCACAACGTGAGTCAGTTCTGGCAACTCTCAACAAGGAGATGGGGGAAAGATATCGCGAGAGAAAGAACTATAGACATAGACACTTCAAAAATCATTATGCTGGACTAGAAGATTTGGAGAATGTCCTCTCTAAGCCACCTGACCATTGCACTAAGGAGGCTTGGTAGCTTATTTGTGAAATGTTTTTGAGCGAAAGATTTTTGGTTCGTTCCACTAAAAATCAAGCAAACAGGAGACAAATGAAGTATGTAACAACACAAGGCACAAAGTCGTTGGCATCTAAGCGTCACCAATATGTAAGTGAAGATGTTAATTTAATTTTATAAAATAACACATTCTGAAACATTTTGTTTACATTTGTATAGGAGAACCCGGATGCGCATGTTGTTGATACTTGGAGGGATGCTCATATGAGAAAATCGACAAAATCTTTTGTCAATGAGGCAGCTCAACAAGATTATGTAAGTGAATACTATTGTTTTCTTGTTTCTAATGTTTATAATGTTTCTAATTTTTGTTTATAATGTTATCTTTATACAGGAAAAAATGGCGGCAGAGGTTCAGAGGACACAACTTGAGAGGCAAAGTCAACAGCAGAGTGAGGCATCTCTAAATGTATCTGGCGTTGATTCCTCCCCGGTCGATCAATACGAGATACTAAGTAAAGTACTCGGGAAGAGATCTGACTACCAAAGAGGAGTGGGTTCTAGGGCGAAAGGGAAGGCAAAAAAGACATCCTCTAGCTCTACAGATCAAAGTCAGTCCCAAGCAAATACTGCTACTTTGCCTAATGAAGATATGAGAGTTATGGCTTTGATGATGAAGGCAATTCGTGAGACGTTTGAGACTTCGACAACTGTGCATCCCAGTAAACTGCATGACCCAATGTTTGACAGTTTTCTACAAAGGCATTTGCCACCACAATTCGAAGGTGGTTCGTCTTCTCAGAGTAACACTGCCAATCCTGACCTTCATACACCGCCACAACAGCAGCACCAGCCTCCTTCACAGCAGTATCAGCCTCCTTCACAGCAGCAGTTCCAGCCTCCTTCACAGTATCCGCCACAGCAGCTGTACCAGCCTCACCTAATGTATCTGCCACATGTGTCGTCGCAACAACCTCCTCAGTATCAAAACCAATACACTTTTGGACCCTCTTCCCAGTCTCCTCCACAATATTTTAGTTTTACCGATTTTCCAGGAGGATCGATGCAGCCTCCGCCACCTAATGTTAGATATTGAGAGGTTGGAGGCGGGTCGCAGCCACAGCCACAGCCTCGAGATCTGTTTGGGGACCTCACGCTCGGACGATCATCACAACAACCTTATATTCCTTCACCGCCACAGCCACGGCCGTCACCCTCACCGCCACAGCCACCGCCACTGCCACCGTCACAGCCGTCGTCCTCACAGCCAAACCAAAATGTTGAAGATGAGGACAATTTCAATATTAATCTTAATGACTTTCTTTAGTTACTAGTTTATATATTTGGACTGAATTAATACTTTATTTATTTTTAATGACTATAGTGATGTTTACTAGGTTGATAAATATTAAAACTATTTATATTAATTTTAATGTTAGTTATGTTTAAATTAATTAAATGTTTATTTTTGTTAAAGTATATTATAAATTATTTTTAAAAATAATTAAATTTAATAAATATTAATTTAAAAAATTTATAAAAACAGTATTAGCGGCAGACCCCGCGGCTAATAATAATGCCTCTGACATAGGTATTAGCGACGGGCTCCGCCGCTAATAAATGATTATTAGCGGTGGGTGTGTCAGTCCGCTGCTAATAATCATTAATAGCGACAAATGTTTAGGCGCGGCTTATTAGCGGTGTAGTCCCGCCGCTAATACTTATTAGCGGCGGATTTAGACCTTATTAGCGGCGGATTCCCCCGCTGCTAATGCTGCAATTTCTTGTAGTGTATTGAAATTGTCCTCATCTTCAACATTTTGGTGTGGCTGTGAGGACGATGGCTGTGGTAGTGGCTGTGGCGGTGAGGGTGACGACTGTGGCTGTGGCTGTGGCGGTGAAGGAATATATGGTGCCTGTGATGATCATCCGACCGTGAGGTCCCCAAATTGATCTCGAGGCTGTGGCTGCGATCCGCCCCCAAACTCACCATATCTCACATATTGTTGCTGCGACGAACCTCCAACCTCCCCATATCTAACATTAGGTAGCGGAGGCTGCATCGAACCTCCTGGAAAATCGGTAAAGCTAAAATATAGTGGAGGAGACTGGGAAGAGCGTCCAAAAATGTATTGGTTTTGATACTGAGGAGGTTGTTGCGACGACACATGTGGAAAATATGGTGGGTGAGGCTGGTACAGCTGCTGTGGTGGATACTGTGAAGGAGGCTGGTACTGTTGCTGTGAAGGAGGCCGGTACTGCTGTTGTGGCGGTGTATGAAGGTCAGGATTGGCAGTGTTACTCTGAGAAGACGAACCACCTTCGGATTGTGGTGGCAAATACCTCTGCAGAAAACTGTCAAACCTTGGGTCATACAGTTTATTGGGTTGCTCAGGTACCACAGACTGAAGCGTCTCACAAATTGCCTTCATCATTAGAGCCATAGTAGTCATATCTTCATTAGGCGTAGCAGCAGTATTTTCTTGGGACTGACTTTGATCTGTAGAGCTAGAGGATGTATTTCTTGCCTTCTCTTTCGCCCTATAACCCACTCCTCTTTGGTAGTCAGATCTCTCCCCAAGTACTTTACTTAGTATATTGTATTGATCGACTGGAGACGAATCAACGCCAGATACATTTAGAGATGCCCCACTCTGCTGTTGACTTTGCCTCTCAAGCTGTGATCTCTGAACCTCTGCCACCATTTTTTCTTGTATAAAGATAACATTATAAACAAAAATTAGAAACAAGAAAACAATATTATTCACTTACATAATCTTGTTGAGTTGCCTCATTGACAAAAGATTTTGTCGATTTTCTCATATGAGCATCCCTCCAAGTATCAACAACATGCGCATCTGGGTTCTCCTATACAAATGTAAACAAAATGTTTTAGAATGTGTTATTTTATAAAATTAAATTAACATCTTCACTTACATATTGGTGACGCTTAGCTGCCAACGACTTTGTGCCTTGTGTTGTTACATACTTCATTTGTTTTCTGTTTGCTTGATTTTTAGCGGAACGAGCCAAAAATCTTTCGCTCAAAAACATTTCACAAATATTCTGCCAAGCCTCCTTAGTGCAATGGTCAGGTGGCTTAGAGAGGACATTCTCCAAATCTTCTGGTCCAACATAATGACTTTTAAAGTGTCTATGTCTATTGTTCTTTCTCTCGCAATATCTTTCGCCCATCTCCTTATTGACAGTTGCCAGAACTGACTCACGTTGTGGATGACCGTCTATATTATAGTAATACTACATTAAGAAAAAAAAATTAGATAACTTTGTAAATAATGAAAGTAAAAGATTTGTAATTTTTTTTACCCTCATATGATCAAGCACTTGATCCTTAAACTGTTGAGGTACATCAGCAAAATCCAAATAATGCCCCGGACACAAAATGGTAACTAGAGTGCCCAACATGCGAATAAAATCTTGATCCTCCTGCCCAACCACTTTGTTGGTCACAGGATCAAGCTCTAGATCCAATGGTTTCCCAACTTTTTTCCTTCGTTCTTCAAGAACATTATTACTAGCAAGGCCACGACCTTTTCTTCTCGTCGGCGGGGCTTTAAAATTTATTAACAATAATCATTATTAGTATTGATGTTATATTTATCTAACAATATAATTTTGATATGCAATATTTAACCTGACTCGCAAGGTGGTGGTACCCTAGAAGGATTTGGCGGGTTAGTTATATCCTAATACAAGAGCCTGGTTAGTTAGTTTGCTAAGTTTCGGGCTAAAACTATGCTAAGATACCAAATTAGATGGTTTACTAAAGTAAAAAAATCAAAATGTACAGTTAAGTCAATAAAAGTCTTTGAACATTTTAATGATAAAGTGATTTTTTTTTTAAATATCTGTCTTCTTGATTCCATGTTCAAACTCTAGTCACCCAAAGTTAATAATAACAATAAAAATAAACAAATAATTTTCAACATTCTATAAAATTAGACAATCACTAATTTTAGTATTAAGTAACTTACCCGATTATCAAAAATTTGGAACAATTAAAGATAGCAATAAAATAATTAATTAGTTTAGAAAAAAGAAAAAAAAAACACAATATAAATCAGCCATGAAAAACAACTCAAAGAACAAAATTAAACAACAACTCATGTGTAATAAATATATGCAAACCCAGAAATCACACACCAAAAAATAATGGAAAAAAAAATACTGTAATGGAAAAAAAAAACATATTGTAATGAAAGAAAACTCCTTCCTTGTTCACTGTCGATGGAGAGAACTGTCGATGCTCACCGTCGATGGATTACCTGAGACCCATTACAAACATTAGAATTAATATGAAAATGAAAAAAAAATTAAATAAAAGTTAAACCAAATACTGATAGCCGAAAGAACCAAATATAACATCATGGATACGAATCATGAAACAAAAGTCACAACAAAGGTCTCACTAAATTTATTCTTCAAGGGTGGCTCGGGTATTTCAAATTAAAACACATAAAATTATTGAATTTTAGAAGGAATGATTATATGATACATTCTATGATCATTACATAAAAAGTATAGGAGATCTTGAAATAGCAATAGCAATACAATATTGTTTAGAGCAAGCAAAAACAAATGGTGCAATTAGATATACCACGGCACAAAATCAGGTATAAAAAAAGGCTATTTCTTCATTAACCACAAAAAATAATTACACAATATAGTTCTATACTCTATATTGGAATAGACTAAAGAACTTAAGACTAAAATCAGCCAGTACTGAATAATACTATTCTAACCCACAATTTAAACACTTCTTAATTAGGACTCAGACTAAATTTTGACAAAGCAAATTAAAAACATCCCAATTCCAATATCAACTACAATAATTCTAATGTTACGAGAAAATAATAGAGAAATAAAGCAAACCAACAAGGCTGACAGTGACATCGAGTATCATACTGTCCCTACTCCCTATTGAGTCCAAGATCAAATAACTAAGATACAAACAATGGCAAAGGTAATGTGGTTAATTAGGAAGCAAGATCTTGCATCTGTGCATAATATGCTTCGATTAAAAAAAATGTTTTAATGTGCTGTGCTTTAAACTCGCAGATATAAACAAATATAATTTTTCCTCTGACAAATATGATAAACAAATATTTAAATAAAAATCTTCAAATTTGATTAGTGGGAAAAAAGATAAAAAAAAAAAAAAAGAGCCCAAAGAGTTCTTCTATTTTTCTTGTTATGTAATATATACTAAAGTGAAAAGGCAACAACAGAGGGCCCATCATTCTCAACAGAAACGAAAGCTATTCTCAAACAAGAAAAAAACCCAGAAAATTTCATTCTCTATAATCCACAAAACAAAAACAAAAACCCCAGAAAAAATAATAAATATGAATAGTAAAATATCTAATCAGTAGAATACCCAGTGCTCTGCTTCTTGGGTGGAGAAGAAATGAGCCAGACAAAGCCGTACGGGTCTGTGACCTTGCCCACGTTGCCACCGAATGCACCTTTTCCTTTACCCACGTTGCCACTGAGAGGCCGAGTCTGTGACGAACCTGATGTGGAGGAGACGACAAAGAAGACAATGGAGACGATGATGGAGGAGGAAAAATGGGTTTGTGGGAGTTCAGAGAAGGAGACGTTGCGGTTTTAATCCGCAAAAGTATTAGCGGCGGGCCCCGTACAATCCAACTTGGCTCATTCGAGGATGATTTTGTGTTGGAAATAAAGTGAGCTTGTGGAAGAGATCTGCAAAATTTGGCTATGTGTCCAGGTTTGTCACAAATCAGACAGATTGGTTTAGATTGATAGGGTCGATTAGTGTTGTGTTCTGACCACGGACGATTGTTTTGGGTGCCTTGAGAATATGAATTGTTGTTGTTGTTGTTGTTGTTGTGTTGAGGGCGAAATGGTTGTTGAATGTGGCCTCCGGAATTAAAGTTTTTGTTGAACTAATTTGGCTGATTATTTTGTTGATTGTTAAATTTTTTGCCTCCATTGTTGAAATTATTGGTGTTTCTTTATGTATATTGTGCAGTGAGCAAGTTTGGATTTTTCTTGGCATCTTCAAGTTTGAGATACATTTAATGGTCACCAAGCTTTTCATAAAGTTCTTCAAAGGAGATGGGTTCAGATCGAGCTCGAACTCCTACACTGATTTCTTTAAAATCCTGGTTGATTCCCCTCAAGACATGGTGAACATTCTCATCCTCAGTAAATGGACAGCCAATCAAAGCCAAATCATTAGTAACACTTTTGATGAGTTGCATATATTCAGAGACAGATTTACCTTCTTTTTACTGATGTTTGTGAGGACATCGCGAAGAGTGAGATACATAGTTCGGGATCGATTTTCATAGGTGCCGTTGAGTTTTTTCCAGGCTTCAGCTGTTGTTGCAATACCACTGAGAGAAGGCTGGACATCAAAGGTGGAGGAAGAAAACATGGTGTGTCGGATGAGAGCATCTTGACGAATCCACTTACGATATTCTGGATTGGAGATATCTTTGTCGTCTTTTTTTATCAACTGTGATGGACAAGGGAATGAGCCATCTAGGTACCCATCTAGATCACAGCCTAGCATTAAAGTTTCAAATTAGAGTTTTCAGGAAGAGAAATTGGTGGGGGTGAATTTGAAGGGAAGTTGAGTGGATGTTTCTATAACTATAATTTCATTGAGAGTTTGATTTGTGAGAGGGGGAACTATTTGTAGGGTAGAGGAAGTCTCATTGACTGGTTGTATGTCAGAGGAAGACACATTGGATTCAGCTACGAGAAAAAAAAAATTAAGACTCTAGTGAGAGATTGCTGGCTCTTGATATTATGTAAAGTATTATATTTTTGTATTGTACTTTTGTTGTATTGATATAATCTCATGGCTTTATACATATAGAGTAGTGGTAGAAAGGGAAAGCAATAAGAGCATATTATACAATCCCTGTAATCAGGACAATATGTGTGAATATCCTATAGTTCACCCTAAGATTATGGAGGAGATTTCTCAATATATATCAATACAAATTTCTACCCAAGGTGAGGTAAAATTGGTTCACCATTGACCAAAATTAGAAAAAGTTGAATTAATACATAAAGATAATAAGATTAAAAATATAATTGATGCAGGAGTATCATAAGGCGTATGAACGTACGATTTTTATTGATCACACTTTATATTTTAGAGAGTGAAGATATTATATGTATAAATATATATATTTTTTGACAAATAAGATTTTTTATATCTATTCTATATAATAAGTGTGTAGATAATGAAATTTTTTTGTTTTAACAGTTTTTTATTTTTTTTAATGTTAACTTTAATGGAATATCCTTATATTTAACAGAATATTCTTATATTTAACGGTAGTTTATAAACACTTAAACTTAAATAAAATAAAATAAATAATTAAAAAAATTAAAATAAGATAATTTTGAGATATTTTACAATGATAATTATTTAAAAATAATAAATAATTAAACAAATTAAAATAAGATATTTTTGAAATATTTTACAATGATAATTATTTAAAAATAATAAATAATAAAAAAAATTAAAATATGATATTTTTGATATATTTAACAATGATAATTATTTAAAAATAATAAAATCATACGTTTTATAACTCAAATAAAATTTAATTAAACTTAAACTCACTTATTAGAATAATATCATATTAAACATATAATATAATCTACTGGCAATTAACAACAAATTATTAAAAAAAACTATCAAGAAACTTAAACTTAAAATAAACGTACAATATTTAATATTACATTAAACATATAATATATAATCTCTTGTTATCACTCTCAAATTCAAAAACTAGAACAAACATAAACGTAAACAAAAATAAATAAATTATTTAATTAAAATAGGATATTTATTTGAAATTTATATGATATTAATACAAATTTAATAAAAATAATTAATAAATTTTATAAATAAAATTAAACAAAATGTTGTTTGTATCTAGAATTTATATAAATGATTAGTCATTTATAATTAATTAATATATTTGACTAGATTGATCTATTGATGTCGGTTGGTCAATGAAGGCCACTTAGGCCCGCAAATATTCAATTACATGCAAAACAACAAAACTAAAATACCTAACTTAATGCTTGTTAAGACTATAAATACCACCTTCGTGTACTCATCTCAATTCAAACAATTACAAATTGTAGTACGTGCGTAGTCTTTCTAGTTCTCAAGTCTCACACTCACTTATATCATCACGTATAGAATTCGTCAAGAGTTCGGCCAAGCGCCATGAATTCCCAAATACTCTTCGTTAGTCTCGCCTTAGTTTTCATCTTTGTTGCAGGTAATAATATTTATATTTATATATATATATATATATTTAATATATACTAGTTCTTCTTAACTTGAACACTTCATTCATTTTACCAGAATATAAATGCACGAGTACTATTCGTAGTAATGATGATTATGTTATATAATCCCTACAAGTACATATTGTTAGTATCGTCGGGAAATTTTAAACCTTATATTAATGGAAGTTATGTTATACTATATCTTAAGGCTCAACTATCCGTTATCGAAATGATCTATCTAAGATTATTATATATACATTCAATAAATTTATGCGTACGTACAGGAGCAAATGCGACTACAATCACCATTAAAAACAACTGTCAAAGAACCATCTGGCCGGCAACCTTAACTGGCGACCAGAAACCTCAACTCTCAACCACCGGTTTCGAGTTAGCACCTGGAGCTACCCAGTCCGTGGACATCCCAGCGGGCACTTGGACCGGCCGCTTCTGGGGCCGAGATCGATGCTCCACCGATGCATCCGGCAGGTTCATGTGCGCCACCGGCGACTGTGGCTCCGGTAGGGTTGAGTGCAACGGTTTAAGCGGAGCCCCGCCGGCCACTCTGATCGAACTGACCATCGGAGGAGACGGGGGAAAAGATTTCTACGACGTGAGCAACGTGGACGGGTTCAACGTGCCCGCTTCTGTTGCGCCCCAAGGCGGTAGCGGCGAGTGCCAGCAGTCAAGCTGCCCAGTCAACATCAACGACGCATGCCTAGCTGAGCTCCAGTATAAATCCGGAAACGATGTCGTTGGGTGCCTGAGCGCTTGCACCAAGTTTAATGAGGACAGGTACTGCTGTAGAGGAGCCTTTGATAAACCAGAGACATGTCCTCCAACTGACTACTCTAACTTCTTCGAGCAGAAATGCCCTCAGGCTTACAGCTACGCTTACGATGATAAGACCAGTACTTTTACCTGCACCGGTTCTAACTATCTCATCACTTTCTGCCCATGATCACCATCCATCACCATCAAATATTATACATACAAAAAATTAAAATAAAGAAACAGAAGCCATATGTATTAATCTTATATACATACTTCAGTATTAATTTATATGCTGGTACATCTTACAGAAATATTACAGAGAAGAGAAGAATAAATTAATAATGATGTTGTTTATGCTAGCTTGGCATGCAATATCGATCGACATGTATGTACTTGTTTGTCATCAAGCCATATATAATATATACTATGGATTATCAATAAAAATTTCTCTTTCCTTGTCGATTATTTTTTAGACATGAGATAATTTTAGAAAAATTCTATGAAAAAAACCTTAGGCTTGAAACATCTTATAGCAAACGCTTAAAAAAAAAAAACTATGTATATATTTTTCTGTTAAAGAAAATCCATAATCACACAAAAACAAGCAACAGCACTGTCACCTCTGCACTAACGAAACCAATCTCCAACCCTTTTTTTAGCAATGAATTAATTGTCAATATTTACCTTTTGTCTCAGATCCCTCGTTATTATATTTTATAAAAGAGTATTGCTAATCGGCACCAGTGCCGGGCACCCTACGAGGTGGCGAGAAATGCTATATAACCCGGTGGAATTTTATGCCATGAAAAAAAATCAGCTGTTCCCAATTTGCTGTTTCCTCCCTGTCTCACCAATAATTTTAAGACATATCATTTATTTATTTAACAGATAATTAACTTGCTTGATAACGTTAAAATGAGTTAACGGAGCTTTTAATTCTTTTTCCTAAATTAATATTAAATTTACCATTAGTATCTGACTTTTCATATTCACATTAACATTAAATAATTATTTTTTTTCCTTCTCCTATTTTTTTGCAGAAGAAAACGTTCTTTCTTTTCCTTCCTCCTATTTTTTTGCAGAAGAATACACGTAAATAACATTTTCTTATTTTTTTTAAATATCTTAAGTAACATATTAAGATTAAACAATCAATTTTTTTTCCTTCTTCTATTTTTTTTCGAAGAAAACATTTTTTCTTTTCTTTGCTCCTATTTTATTGCAAAAGAATACAAACAAATTATCTATGCCATTATATCATATTCCAGTCACTCACGATTTCTTCTAGCACTACAAGAAACCAGTTCTTTGCCGGCGTAATTCGGAATTGCGCCGGCAAAAATCACTTTCACCGGCGCAATTCATGAATTGCGCCGGCGAAAATCAAACCCTATGCCGGCGCAATTAACGCCGGAAAAGATGACTTTTGCCGGCGCAAGTCGGGGTTGCGCCGGCAAAAGTAATGCCAGATTTTTCAAAATAAGCGTACAAACTTTTGCCGGCGCATTTCACCTAACGCGCCGGCAAAAGTCAACGTGTTTTTAAATTTTTACACGTTTGAAATAAAAAGTAGGTGGGCTTACTTTTGCCGGCGCGTTTCGTTGCGCCGGCAAAAGTGAACAAACGCGCCGGCAAAAGTCGAGATAATTAAAACGACATCGTTTTACTTTAAGGTTTACTTAAACACTTTTGCCGGCGCAGTTTTAGATTTTTGCCGGCGCAACGAAACGCGCCGGCAAAAGTCTTAACGATATATCTCAGCCGCAGCCTCCTTCTTCCCCATTTCTGTTCTGTGTTTGTGAAAGCAAAGCTCTCTCTCTCTCCTCTGTGATAGTCTCCGACCACCGGTGTCCCATAATCCCACGCCGTGGCTCAAGTTATATATTGAAGCATCTCTCAAGGTTAGTAAAATGAGAAATTTTTTAACATTTTTGGATTTTTTTCTCAATATTATGTTTTGTAATTGTATTTTTTTTTTGTTATTCTCTCCCTATGAACAGGTGTGTTGTAACTCTCTCGGTGAAACAAATGCAAAGGTTAGTTTATATATATATTTATATATGTTTATATATATTTCGGTTTATATATATATATTTATATATGATTATATATATATGTATATATTTATATATATTAGTTATATCCGAATATATATATGTATATATTTATATATATGTATATATTTATATATATTAGTTATATCCGAATATATATATGTATATATTTATATATATTAGTTTATATATATGTATATATTTATATATATTAGTTATATCCGAATATATATATATTAGTTATATCTGAATATATATATATATACTTAAATTTTTTTTTTTTTTTTTTATATATCTGTATATATGTTTGTATATGGATATATGTTTATGTATTTCTGTAAATTGGTGTGTATATATGTTTATTTAATGTTAAATTTTTGTAGAAATTGATTAATATAAATGTATGTGTGTGATATTTGTTATTATAATTATATTTTTCTGTTTATAAAATAAATAAATGTGTAGTTTTAAAAAAATGATATTAATAATGAAAAAGAAAATATAATTTTAGTATTTATTAAAAAAAATTTGATTTGAGAATGTATATTTTTTTAATTTTAATGCTTAATATGTATATTAAAAAATAGATTAGATTATGTATATTAAAAAATATATATATTATATTTTTTATATTAAATATTATTTGTTTATAAATATTTACTAAATAAATTGTTTTGATGTTACTGATATAGAAAGATTTGATATATGTTATTAATCTTGGTTTATGTTGTGCATGTTATGAGAATGTTCTGTATATTGCTCTGGGACTATTCTGGTTATATATGTGTTTAATTTGTAGGTTTTTAAATTTTTGGGATAGTTTGAAATATAGTCGTTATGCTGCCCAATTTTTGTTGGAGTTAGTAAAATTAATAAAAGTTTAATAATTAATTAAATAAATATTTAAGTATAATTAAAAATTCATCAAAAAAATAATTTTTAACTATAATTTAAATAAAATAAAATTACCAATCATAATAATTAATAATTAATAATTAATTTTAACATTAATATTAGATGTTTTGTAATTGAAAAAGTTAAAAATATAAATGATTTAATAAAATATAAATATAATAAAATTATTATTGATTAAGTAAATAATCCAATACAAATTAAAGAATTTAATAAAAAATTACAAAATGGAGATTAATGTATAATTAAATTAATTTTAAATTAAAAGTAATAAATAAGTAAATGTTAAAGTAGACTAGTCAACGGACACGTGGCAGTACATGATTGATAAAATTTGTTATTATTCTTAAAATATTTTTTAATTTAACAAAAAAATAAAATTTACATTTTTTAAAAAAAAATTCAAAATTTTTTTCAACTTAAGATTAAGTATGAAAAATACATTTTTTTTTAAATTTAATTTTATATTGTTAATATCCTCAAAATTTTTAATTTATTATTATTAAAATCTTCCTATTTATCATTTTGTCTACTTGTTTTCAATTAAAGATTAAGTAATTTTGTTTAAAATCTAAGCAATAATTTAAGATTAAATATTTTTTTTACTTAATCCTAAATAATTGATTAAAAGCAGCAAATTTGATTTTTTTTTTGTAAAAAATGAAAAAAAAAATTATTTTTTGTTACCTTTAAATTGGAAAACAATAAATTGGATTTTTTTAAAAAAATAAAAAATATAAAATGTTTTTTTTATGAAAAATTATTTAAAATAATAATAATAATAATGTGTACCAATCATGTGGTGTCACGTGTCATTTAAGTGTTAGTAAGTTGTAAGTTTGAGTAATTTAGCCGGAAATATCTCTATAAATAATTATTTTTGCCAGAGATAGGATATTATTATCAGTTAGTGATAATTAGGGAGACAAACAGTCATGAAATACTTTGACTATCATTTCCCTTATTTTAAGACAATTATTAATATTTTCTTAATTATTTCGCTTAAAGATGGCAAGCGACAGAAGCTGGATGAGTGCGAGGAATCGTTGGTCTCTGGAGTATAGAAATGGTGTTAAGGAGTTCTTCGATATCGCCAAAAATCAGTTGAACGATCGGGGTTTGGTTCGCTGTCCGTGCAAGAAATGTGGGAATGTTAAGTTCCAGCCTATAAATGCAATTTCGATGCATTTATTCAACAATGGCATCGTACAGTCCTACAAAGTGTGGCATTACCATGGAGAGGCGCTGCCGTCGCCACCAGCTGTGGTACGAGATCATGATAGAGATGAGATAGCGGATATCCTGGAGGATGTTTACGCTGAAGATGACGTTCCCCATGGAAACTATAATGATCCTCCCCAAGATGATCCTCAACATCGCGACAAGTATGACAATTTATTTAAGGAGATGTCAAGTGAACTGTACCCGGGTTGCCGAAAGTATTCCACGTTGAACTTCTTGGTGAAGCTGATGCATCTCAAAGTAATTAACAAGTGCAGCAATCATTACTTTGATGGTTTGCTGGAATTGTTAGTCGACGCTATGCCTGACGGAACAATTTTACCTAAGTCTAACTATGAGGCGAAGGCAAAGTTGCGGAGTATTGGATTGGGATATGAGTCCATCGATGCTTGCAAGCATGACTGTGCACTGTTTTGGAAGGAGAATGCGAATTTGGAATTCTGTCCGGTTTGTGGTGAGTGTCGCTGGCAAGATAATCGTGGGAACGGGAAGAAAGTGGCCCATAAGGTCATGCGGTACTTTCCGTTGACGCCGAGATTGAAAAGGCTGTACAGTTCCAGATATACTGCAGAGGATATGAGATGGCACTATTCTAAAAGGCCAAGGGAAGATGGTGTGATGAGGCACCCCGCTGACAGTAAGGCGTGGAAGCACCTTGATGAGTTGTACCCATCTTTCGCAGCCGAACCTCGAAATGTTAGGCTTGGGTTGGCTACAGATGGTTTCAATCCTTTTGGGAACATGAGCAACTCTTACAGCATGTGGCCTGTAATACTTGTCCCATACAACTTGCCGCCGTGGAAGTGCATGAAACCACAGTCATTAATGTTGTCTATTCTTATTCCAGGTCCTTCTTCACCTGGAAAAGATATCGATGTCTATATGAGACCTTTGGTTGACGAGTTGAAGGAGTTATGGATGAATGGTGTCGAGACAAGAGATGCATACAATAGTACATTGTTCAATATGCGCGCAGCAGTCTTGTGGACCATTAACGACTACCCAGCTTATGCTATGATGTCTGGGTGGAGCACAAAAGGGTACAAGGCGTGTCCCACATGCAATGAAGAAACTCCCTCTGTAGGGATTAGAAGTAAAATTGCATACATTGGCCATAGGAGATTTCTTGATATGGATCATGAATGGAGGAGCAAACGAGCACTATTCGACGGTAACAGGGAACTCAGGCCACCACCGAAACATTACTCCGGTGATGATGTTTTGAAGCAATTAGAGAATTTTCTGATTAGACATCCTGGGAAACACAAAGAATTTGGTGGTGTGAAACGCAAAAGGGCTCCGATTGAACTTAATTGGTCGAAGAAGAGCATATTTTTCGAGCTTGATTATTGGAAGGAGTTATTGTTGAGGCATAATTTGGACGTAATGCACATTGAGAAGAATGTTTGCGACAGTGTCTTGGGAACTTTGTTGAACTTAGAGGGAAAATCTAAAGACACTGACAAGGCAAGACTTGATCTAGCAGACATGAAAATTAGGGAAAAACTCCACCTCCGCAAAGAGGGAAACAAGTGGAAGAAACCGCACGCCAGTTACACCCTCAGTGTCCCGGAGCGTCGAGTTTTCTGTGAATTTGTGAAGTCAGTTGAATTCCCGGACGGTTTTGCTGCAAACCTTTCGAAGAATGTCAATGTCAATGATGGCAAGATAACTGGGTTGAAATCACATGATTGCCACGTGTTGTTTCAGCAGTTGTTGCCCGCCGCACTTAGGTCGTTTTTGGTTCCGGAAGTTCGGAAGCCAATTATTGAGTTGTGCGGTTTTTTCAAAAAACTTTGTGCACGGACTTTGAATGTGAAAGACCTTGAGAAGATGGAGACAGACATTATCACCATTTTATGCAAGTTGGAAATGATATTTCCTCCAGCATTTTTCGATATTATGGTGCATTTGGTTTTGCACCTTCCGAAAGAGGCAATTCTTGGCGGTCCCGTGCACTTTAGGTGGATGTATCCCATTGAACGTTCGATGGGAGTTTATAAACAATATGTAAGAAATCGTGCACGTCCCGAAGGTTCAATCGCAGAAGCTTACGTGGTGAACGAGGCTTTAACCTTTTGCTCAATGTACCTGCGGGGGGTTGAGACTCGATTCAATCGACCTGAGAGGAATGACGATCGCGTTGAATCCCAACCAAATCGGGAATATTCTATTTATAAGGCTGTTGGTCGTCCATTTGGTAAGAAATCAAATATGCTCCTCAATCCGCAGTTAAAGCAAAAGGCTGAGTGGTATATCTTGAACAATTGTGCCAAAATTAAGGAGTACCTTAGGTGTGTTTTCTAGTATTTTTTCAATAATGATGTTTGGTTTATATACCGAGTAAATGCCAAAATCATAGTTTTTTTGTTCATTTGTAGTGAGCATATGGATGAATTAAGAAGACGGGGGGGCTTGAATCTTGAAGTTCAACAAAAAACTGATTTTCCTCAGTGGTTCAAAGAAAGAGTATGTATATTAGTCAATTCTTTTCTGAAACCCCAATTAGTCAATCCAAAACTAACTTTCAATGTTAATGTTGATAGGTGAACGGTTTGCATGAGTCAACACCTACTGAAGTGAATAATGAATTGTATGCTCTCGCAAACAAATCAAGCGGCACCGTGTATTCATATCCAGGGATGATAGTGAATGGTGTGAAATTTGTGACTCGTGGTCGTGATATGAAGCTTAAAACACAAAATTGCGGTGTAATGGTGCCAAGTGAGGAAGGAGTGAACTACTATGGAGTTTTGGAAGAAGTAATTGAATTGTCCTACTTGATGGGTTACAGTGTTGTCCTATTCAAGTGTAGATGGTTCAATACAAGTAGAATTAAAGTGGAATCCAATTTTACGAGCGTATATGTGAAAGAAGAATGTTATAAAGATGATCCTTTCGTTCTCGCATCTCAAGCGAAGTTGGTGTATTATCTTCGAGATGTGAAAAATGGGGATGATTGGAGGCTCGTTAATGAATACATTCCAAGGAATGTATGGGATTTCACAAATTCCGATGTTGATGATACTGAGACCACAAATGATATACCAATATTGCAAGAAGTTAATTCTTCTTCATTTCAGTTGTGGGTAGAACTTCCAATTTTTGATAATCTTCAGTATGATCGGGTTGATGTCAATGCCACTGAAGTGCACAACGTTGATGATTTGGTTGGCGAAGGTTCAGATGAATTTGTTGTCGATGATGAAGTTGAATTTGAAGACGACACGTTGGTCGAGTATGAAGACGATGAGGATGACGATAATGTTCTAGCCGATAGTGATAGTGATAGTGATGTTCGTAATGATGTTGTAGTTAGTGATGATGAGGACAGTGATATGTAATTTAAACAAGTGTATGTAACTTTTTATTTAATTCAATGAAAAGTTTATTTATTATCATTAATTAATGATAGTATCAGATATAGGTACACATGCACCTATTGGATGCTTTGGGGATAGTCAATGTATTCATGTACTGGTACTCATTTTTTCAATATATTTGATGAAATATGTTGAAAAAATGGGTAGTCGCACATGTCTGCTTACTATCTCCAAGGGATCTATTAGGTCGGAATAGGGTAGGTTGGGAAAGACAATAAGTAATAAAATGTTAATTCAATAACAAAAAATAATAGTGATGCACCTAGTGGATGCCTTGGGGATAGACAATGTATTCATGTACTGCTACTCATTTTTTCAATATATTTGATGAAATATGTTGAAAAAATGGGTAGTCGCACATGTCTGCTTACTATCTCCAAGGGATCTATTAGGTCGGAATAGGGTAGGTTGGGAAAGACAATAAGTAATAAAATGTTAATTCAATAACAAAAAATAATAGTGATGCACCTAGTGGATGCCCTGGGGATAGACAATGTATTCATGTACTGCTACTCATTTTTTCAAAATGTTTGATGAAATATTTTGAAAAAGTGTGTAGTCGCACATGTCTGCTTACTATCTCCAAGGGATCTACTAGGTCGGAATAGGGTAGGTTAGGAAAGACAATAAGTAATAAAATGTTAATTCAATAACAAAAAATAATAGTGATGCACCTAGTGGATGTCTTGGGGATAGACAATGTATTCATGTACTGCTCCTCATTTTTTTAAAATGTTTGATAAACATTTTAAAAAACTGAGGAGAAGTACATGACTTCTTACTATCTCCAAGGGATCCACTAGGTCGGAATAGGGTAGGTTTGGAGATACCATAATGAATAAATGTTAATTTTATAACAAAAAACAATAGACATACATAATTTGAATTAGTTAATTAATGAATATTTTAATGTAGAATGGCCGAAACAAGTAATGACACAGGTGGTGGCTCCAAGAGAGGCAGGGGAGCTTATTACGGTGCCAATATCGAGAAGGAGCTGGCCATCAAAAAAGTTACTCATTTGAAAGTAGAGTTTGACAAAGAAACTGGAAAAGCTATTCAAAAGTACGGCAAGTGGTTCAACAATTCTATGGCTCGTTATTTGCGTAGCACCGTACCCCCAACTACACTAGCTTGGGAACAAGTAAAACCAGCTGATATCGAAGTTATTCGAAAGAGACTATCTGTAAGCATTCTTTAAACCTTTAATAACTCATTATTAAATATTTTGTCTATCTTCAAAATATTTTAACAAATTCCAATTTTAATTGTGATTTTAGGAAAAATTCATTTATCCAGAAGACAATCCAGTAATCAATGATGCCATGGTAAGACAAATGCAAAAACATCTGACTGATTGGCGCCACACGATGAAGAAACACTGGGTAGATGTTGGAGGAGAGGTGGACAATGAGAGAGCGAAGTCAAAACCTTTTGTGTCGATCACTTCTTCTGATTGGGCAGTTCTGTGTGATTTTTGGGTTTCTGATTCTCACCAGGTATGCCGTACATTTTACATTAATTTTTAATTATAAAATTACAATTTAGATTAATGAGTACTGTTTTCTTTTTGAAGCGTATATCGAAGAAAAATAAAGAAGCTCGAGCTAAAATGACCATACCAGGAGGACACGGTTCCAAATCCATCGTTGCCCATGTTTATGATCACGTAAATTATAATAACTTATATCCTTACATTTACGAAAATATTATAAATGTCACAATGTTTAAATAATTTGCTTTTTTAGATGGACCCATCTACTGGCCAGCTCCCGAGCATGATCGACACATTCGAGCACCTGCACAAGAAGAAGGATAAGTGGATTAGTGATGCAGCGGCGACAAAACATGTAAGTTGCATAACCTTAACTAATTTATGATCATTTAACTTTAAAAAAGTTTAGTAAATAATTAATAAATATTAATTATTAATTGTTGTTGTCAATTAGTAATTATTTATTAATTATTAATTAAATTTTTAACAATGAAATCTTTATAATCTATGTGCCAATATTTTTATGATTAATGATTGTGGACTAAGATAAAAAAAAAGAATGTAACTAATGTTGTCCCCGTATCAGGGAGCTTGCGGGCTAAAGTAAATTTGGTCATGAAAATCCATTTCTGACTGAAAAACATGCAAATGTAGTTGATGTATATGTTTGGAGACGTAAATTCCCCATTAATGGAATTAAATGTACCTACCGTATATATCAACAACATTTTCATGATTTTCAATCAGAAATGGATTTTCATGACCAAATTTACTTTAGCCCACTTGCTCCCTGATACGGGAACAAAATTAATTACATTCTTTTTCAATCACTGGTCTGCAGTCATTAATGATAGGATGTTGGCAGATAGATAATAAAATTATATTTTATATGTTGTTATATTAAAAATTTATAAGTTAGGTTTTCAAATAATGTTATATTGGAATTCGAAATACGTGCTTTTTATTGTGCAGAATGAGATGACCGAACGTCGAGCATCGCAGAGTACGGCCCCTGCATCATCTGCTGCTTCTTGTGTCGGCGATAATGTCGACGGTCATTTCCCGCCTGATATGGATATTGTCACGGATGTCCTTGGACCCCGCTCGCGTTATAAGAAAGGGTTTGGGGGGTTGCCTAGGTTGAAGGCAATTGGCGCAAAGAGGGCAGCATCTTCGTCAACTTCTCAAATGTCCGGGCAATTGCCACCTGAAGTGGACACCATTTTGCAGCAAAATCAGGACATTATGCTAGAAAATCAGAACCTAAAGAAGCATACGACTAAACTTGAGAGTCGTCAACGGCGTCAAGATCTCCTGCTCAGTGCTTTGTTGAAACAGGTTGGTCAATTGGCTCCTGGTTTTACTGTTGACTTACCAGACCAGGATTCGGACGAGGACGATGATGCTGATGGGGGCGGGAATGATGAGGCGGCCAGTACTCATTTGTAGAACTTTTTTTCTATTTATTTAAAATTTAATTTATGAGACATTTATTTTACTAAATTACTTTTATATTTTCATGTTTGGTGGAGACAATAAATATTAATAGTTGTAATTTTTTGTTTATTTATTTATAAAATTTTAATTTTATTTTTATTTCTAATTAAATAATATTACTAAAAAATTAAATAATTATTAATATATTAAAATTGAAAATTATTAATTAATATTAATATATTGAAAATAATATTAATAATTTAATAAAAATTATTATTTTAAAAATACTTTTACCGGCGCAAAATTACGTCGGCAAAGAGTATCAATCTTACCTTCACATATACACTTTTACCGGCGCAAAAATGCGCCACTAAAAAATTAAACTATTGCCGGCGCATTATTGCGCCGCTAAAAGTGTTTTCCACAATATCGTGACAGATTTTTTTACCGGCGCATTTATATTTTCACCGGCGTATTTTTTCGTCGCCAAAAAAGTCCATTGCCGGCGCATTATATTTGCGTCGGCAAAAGTGACATTAGCGACGGAGATACGACGCAATTCTTTGCCGGCGCAAAATTGCGTCGGCAAAAACTCCATAGTTTTTGCCGGCGCAAAACCATACTTTTGCCGGCGCAAATTTGCGCCGGCAAAAGTCTCATTTTTTGTAGTGTAGTTAAAATCATAATAATTAAGTTATACAAAATAAATACTAATTAAAATGATATATACAAAAACTAAATAAATAAATACAAAAGATAAAAAAAGAGTGGCCATATTTAGCTTGAACGTTCATGCTCATCTTATACATACATATTTATGTATTAGTGATTTTCTTGAAGATAAAGCAATATTTTTTATATCACAAAAGCTTCCTTTATCTTTTGCTTATTAGTCACGTTATATATATATTAGTCACGTTATATATCCACCCAGCAAACAATGGTAGCTATTATATATATAACGTTATATATAACATGGATATATAATAGCTACCATTGTTTGCTGGGGTGGATATATATTAGTCACGTTATATATCCACTACCTTTACTTTGTCTTTTTCTTCACTACCTTTACTGTCTTTTTCTTTTACGAAAACCCTCTTCTTCTTTTTTTTCTGGTTTGGTAGCTAAGAGGAAAAAAATGTGGAAATAGTGGAAAAAGCTCGGTGATTGAATGATATTGTCTATTTATATAGGTTCGTATCTTTCTTTCTATATATATATATATATATATGGCTTGGCCCTTATTTCTTCTTCTGTCTTCATATATACTTTTTTATAAAATAAAATAATTATTTTGAACTTTCATTCTATTCTCTGGTTGGAATGTAAAGAAATGAATCTACTTTTATTTAAAAATAAAAATAAATAAAATAAATCATGAATGTAATTTGTAGGTAATAAGTAAGCATAATACAACTATATACTTGGCCTACTTATTACCTACTTTTCAATTTCTTTATTATTTGGCTTTGATTTAAATGAAAAATAAAAAACAAAAAATTATTTTCTTCTTTCATCTTCTTTTTCCCTACTTTTACCGTCTCTCTTTAGCTCCAATTCTATATTCCAAAACCTTCATATGTTATAATCATCTACAAATTTTCTCATTTTTCAAGTTAAAGAAAAAGAAAAAAACAACTGAATTTAAGGATTAGTTGCAACGAAAACCCTCTTTTTTTTCTGGGTTTGTGGCTAAGAGGAAGAAGATGTGGAAATAGTGGAAAGAGACTTGGTGATTGATTGCTATCCTCTATTTCTACAAGTTCGGATCTTTCTCTGTCTATATATGTGTATATATGGTTTGACCCCTATTTCTTCTTCTATCTTCATATATAGTTTTTTTATTAAAAAAAATTGTTGACGGTGAAATCTCGTCAACGATTAAAGGTTAGAAAACTAAGATTTTTATAGTAAGGGTAGCTTAGAATCAAGAGGAAAGAACTTCAATCAATAGAAAAAACCAGAGCAACAATGGAACAAAGATCATGTATTTCTAAAATGTCCCCTCATACACTCAGTTTTCCAACCCCTTAACCTGAGGGGTTGGGGCCTATTTATAGGGGGGCTCTATTGGCCCTAGATACAGACAAGTCCCAGAAGACAGGGTCGTACACAGGTACTCTGATAGTGTAGTGGCTCAGGGCGTAGTGGTGTCTACCCTGATGATGCCAGAGTCGTGGCCTAGGACATAGTACTGTCGGCTCTGGCGTGTGGTTGGGGGTGGCCAAGTGGTACCACTACTCTTCGTACAGGTCCGTACCGCCACTACTCCTCAGATGCAGGTCACGGGGCCGTACCTTTGTTCTCTCCGCAACCGTACGCCTTGTGTCAGTACGCGTGTCTTGTACCCGGTTGTCCTCATCAATACACGTTTGGTACCCAATGCTGGCTTGGCATTCCCACTAAGTGTCTCTAAGTGCCCCTCATGCTAATGCCAAGGAGGCTTCATCTTGTATGCGTCATGTGTGGCCGATACGCTAGGAGCCGAGGCTGGTCTACACAGGTCACGTGAAATCGAGGCTGAAGACATGGGCAGCGCAACAGGGCAGCACCCTCGCATAGCGAGGCTGCCCCTCTTCCCCCTGGGTGCAGGCGTGGCGAGGCTCAGAGCACGGACGCCACAACAAGGCCTCACCCTCGCATAGCGAGGGTGTCTCGCGTAGCGGGGTTGACCTTCTTCTCCCGAGTGCAGGTGTGGCGAGGCTCGGGGCACGGACGCCACAACAAGGCCTCCATCCTCGCATAGCGAGGGTATCTCACGTAGCGAGGCTGGCTTTCTTCTCCTAAGTGCAGGCGAGGATCAATGCTTGATGGAACGGGGCGCACGCAGATGGCCAACCCGGGACCTTCGCATAGCGAGGGTGACGTTCAGATTGGCAAGCGGCTGAGGGCCCTCGCATAGCGAGAGTGGCCCTCTTAGCTCAATTCCCTTACCATCATGTGATGTCCTCATCCCCTTGTGCTGACAATGAGTAGCTTTTAGGATGTCTCGTAGTATAGAGCCTCACTTGTGAATAGGATTCATAAGGGAGGAATTTCCACATTTACACTTCCCCCCGAGTCTATAAGTACACTTTTAAGTGTGTTTGTAGACTCTTTCTATTTCTCTTGCCTGACATGTACGGCCAACCTTGGGGGACTTAGCCTTGGAAAGTTTCACAACGTCACTCGAAGAAATACGAAGTGAGGCTTGGAGTTGTGTTTCTGTATAGTATCCAAAGAAACACAACAGCCACCTAACACTTGGGGGATCCATGAAAATTCCTAAGATTGCATAAGGACCAATCATCCTCAATCGCAGATCCCAAGGTTACCCATACTCTTGATCTCCTCCATTCATAGGGAGATAGATCCAATGGCTAGGGAGCATTGACTTTCCCTATGAATACCCCCAAGGCTTGAAGCCACTTCTTCTCTTTTTCTCCTCTTTTTTTTTTTTTTTTTATCAAACTTAAGGGGCTCTGGTAAGTCCCTCTTATTACTGATGTTCGTGGATTACATATTTTTCTCTGATCTGATGGCGATAATCTTTCTGGTGCACCTTGATTATACTTGTAAGGACACGTTAACCCGTTGGGCTGTTGAGGTCCTTTTATATTCTTTGTGCGCGCTTTTTATTATTTTTTTGCGAGAAGCGTCCCTCTCGTCATTAGGCATAGTACTATTTTAGCAAGCGTCTTCTTTGAGACCCTTTTTGCAAGCGTCTTCTTTGAGACCCTTTTTACAAGCGTATACTTTGAGACCTTTTTTGCGAGCGTCTACGTTGAGACCCTTTTTGCAAGCGTCTACTTTGAGACCCTTTTTGCGAACGTCTACGTTGAGACCCTTTTTGCGAGCGTCTACTTTGAGACCCTTTTTGCAATTTTTGAGGTGATCTCCCCTCATGTCGAGACTTATATGGCTAGATGGTCCTCGTCCAATTTTAAACTTCGCCAGAGACCCTTCTAGCATGACGTCCCCTTCTATATTGACTCTTCAGACGTATTAGCAGTAGGGTGACTGGAGGAAGGTTCGCTTTCTTCAACATGCGAGTCGTTATGGCCCTCTTCCACACGTATGCACTTGTGTGCTCTATTCGACCCCTCATTGGCTGGCGACTTTACATGGGACTCGTTGTTTCCTGCCTTTAAGTTTGCATGGCCATCCTCCACGCGAATATACTTTTGCGCCCTCTCGTAGAAGTCATCTAGGTCAGTGACTTCCCTCTTAAGCATGTTATCCCACAATTTGCTTCCTGGACGCACTCCGACTGTGATGGCCATTTTTAATTCCCTGCGGGTCAAGCTCCCCACTTTGGCTGCCTCCATGTTAAACCTGTGGATGTAACCCTTCAGACTTTCGTTTTCTCCTTGTTTTACATTGGCGAGGCTGGTGCCTGGCATTGTATAATCACACACGGCGTGATGCTGTCGGAGAAACTCATCCGAAAGCTGCTTCCAAGACCTGATGGATCCTGGGTGAAGTCTTTTGAACCATTTGTACGCAAGTCCTTTCAATGTGACCACGAAACAGTGGCATCTAGCCCCGCTGCTGATCCCTCTTAACTTCATCAAGTCATTGAATGCGTCCAGATGGTACTTGGGGTCTGTGCTCCTCTCATAAGGGGTCATATGCGGCTCCTTGAAGTTGGCTGGGAGTCGGATGGCTTGAATCTCTTTAGTGAAGGGCGATTCATGATCGAACTCATCCTCGATGGTTTGTCCTCCGGGTGCGATGAAAATCTTGCTTCGCAGGCTCCTCGTCTCTGCATCGAGGCCTGGCCTCCTCTCCTTCAGGGAGTCTCTCAACATGGAGGGCTTGACACCTTCCTTTCCTTTGTCGTCTCGGGGGATAGTAGGAGGTGTAGTTCTCTTGTCTGCCCCTCCCTTGTTGAGCTCTTCTCGAGACCTGAGGGCGTCCTCTTTGAGGTGACCTCGATGTCGTTGTGAGAGCCAACATTGTTCCCTTGCCTTGGCCCCTGAGGTGGCCTCGATGGTCCGGGATGCTCATGTGGCTTCTCCCTGGGGGTGTTACTGGTGGAGTTTCTGGTCCTCCCGTCGTTTACCGGGACAGTGGTTTCCTGACCCTTCTCTTTCCTCTTGGGCAGGGTCACGTTCGACTTACCTTGCAACAGGCCATTCAGCACCTCCTGCATGTTCTCCATGGTGGTCTCCAGTCTTTGGTTTTTACGGTGCAGCTCACGAATCTCCTCTTCATAGAAACGAGATTTAGAACTCGAGCTCACGGAATAGACCCGGGGTTGTTTGTCATGTCTACGCGTCGAGGGGCCCGGATCCTGCCGGCCGGAGTTCAGTACCTGCGGTGGTTTGGGAGGAGGGAACTCGTTGGCATTCCCTGGTGGTGCGGTAGTTGTCCTTGGAGGATTATCACCGGACGAGATGGCCGGTGACGAGGCCTCCCTGTCATTCTCGTGAACCTCAGGGTCCCTTGGGGGCTCCACGTCTCGGGGTGGAGATAGATCCTTCATGGAGGCCTTCAGCTGGACTCCGTTTAGGTGGACCTCCACCTCTCGTGGCTCCCTGAGTCGCTTCGAACGTCTTGGCATTTCTTCTTGCCGGAAGTAATGGTAGAACAGTAGCTTGGTGCTTACGTTCCCACAAACGGCGCCAAACTGTTGACGGTGAAATCTCGTCAACGATTAAAGGTTAGAAAACTAAGATTTTTATAGTAAGGGTAGCTTAGAATCAAGAGGAAAGAACTTCAATCAATAGAAAAAACCAGAGCAACAATGGAACAAAGATCATGTATTTCTAAAATGTCCCCTCATACACTCAGTTTTCCAACCCCTTAACCTGAGGGGTTGGGGCCTATTTATAGGGGGGCTCTATTGGCCCTGGATACAGACAAGTCCCAGAAGACAAGGTCGTACACAGGTACTCTGATAGTGTAGTGGCTCAGGGCGTAGTGGTGTCTACCCTGATGATGCCAGAGTCGTGGCCTAGGACATAGTACTGTCGGCTCTGGCGTGTGGTTGGGGGTGGCCAAGTGGTACCACTACTCTTCGTACAGGTCCGTACCGCCACTACTCCTCAGATGCAGGTCACGGGGCCGTACCTTTGTTCTCTCCACAACCGTACGCCCCGTGTCAGTACGCGTGTCTTGTACCCGGTTGTCCTCATCAATACACGTTTGGTACCTAATGCTGGCTTGGCATTCCCACTAAGTGTCTCTAAGTACCCCTCATGCTAATGCCAAGGAGGCTTCATCTTGTATGCGTCATGTGTGGCCGATACGCTAGGAGCCGAGGCTGGTCTACGCAGGTCACGTGAAATCGAGGCTGAAGACACGGGCGGCGCAACAGGGCAGTACCCTTGCATAGCGATTGTCCCTCGCATAGCGAGGCTGCCCCTCTTCCCCCCGGGTGCAGGCGTGGCGAGGCTCAGAGCACGGACGCCACAACAAGGCCTCACCCTCGCATAGCGAGGGTGTCTCACGTAGCGGGGTTGACCTTCTTCTCCCGAGTGCAGGTGTGGCGAGGCTCGGGCACGAACGCCACAACAAGGCCTCCATCCTCGCATAGCGAGGGTATCTCGCGTAGCGAGGCTGGCTTTCTTCTCCTAAGTGCAGGCGAGGCTCGATGCTTGATGGAACGGGGCGCACGCAGATGGCCAACCTGGGACCCTCGTATAGCGAGGGTGACGTTCAGATTGGCAAGCGGCCGAGGGCCCTCGCATAGCGAGGGTGGCCCTCTTAGCTCAATTCCCTCACCATCATGTGACATCCTCATCCCCTTGTGCGGACAATGAGTAGCTTTTAGGATGTCTCGTAGTATAGAGCTTTACTTGTGAATAGGATTCATAAGGGAGGAATTTCCACATTTAAAAAAATATATTTTAAACTTTCATTCTACTCCCTTGCCGGAATGCAAGGAAATGACTCTACCTTTATTTTAAAATAAAAATAAATAAAATAAATTATGAATGTAATTTGTAGGAGAAGAATTTATACGAGGAAGAATATGAAAGGGCATATTCATACTTCTCACAACAAAAAGGCATAACTGTTTACAAAAGAGACACTTCTCAATAAACCAAAACAAACTAAACTTACAAACTTTCTCATAAATAATTCAAAACTAATACCAGTTTATCAATTTTCATTACAGCATTCTTTCATTCATACCTCTCACAACAAAAGAGCATAACTGTTTACAAAAGAGACACTTCCCAATAAACCAAAACAAACTAAACTGCAAATGAACTTGTGACTTCCCAATAAACCAAAATAAACTATACTCACAATTATATATTTCATATTGGACTTCTTCATAATCATGGAATTTCTTCATAATCATTGGCTGTAAATTCAAAAAAACTAATAAGCTAATAAGTTAACAGTGATATAAACAATATAAATATATTCATATATACACACATGAAACTAATAATTCTTGCAAGCAGTTTTATTTTTACCTTGAGCATTGTGTATGCTACTAGCATAGATAAAAGGATTCAAATTATATGGTGGTGGATAATGGAAGTAGGACATAGGTAAGGTTTGAAAATTAGGTTGGAAACCTAAAATTTGCTCTCTAGGTTGATTATATGGCATGGACACTTTTGCTTGTGCTTCCTTAATCTGAAAAGATAAATAGAAAAAATTATACAAATTTTTAGATAATCCATTAAAAAAAAAGCAGCAGCTAATTTTATCTGGTCTAATGTACCAACAAATTTCTCATTATGTATGCCCCCTTCCTCATTGTTTGTGTCCTGTAAAAACATAAAATACATACATAATTTTTTTTAAATGAAAATCAATATTAGAATAAAACAGTATACAACAACTTAGAATCCTTACATTCACATTCTTTCTTCCTTTTTTGATTCTTTTACTCCCTTTCTTTTTCATAGTTGTTAGTTTTTCAACCATTGGAACTTTCCTATTCGTAGGTGGAAGCCCATGTCTTCGAACAACAATAGGAGAGCGAGGTTCATTACTCTCACTAATCATTTCATCATGAGAATTCTTAGAATGAGAAATTTGAGACTTGGTCAAATCTACTACCCAATTAACTTCATCTTTAGCTAAGTTTATTTCAAATTCATGCATCACATTCCAAAACAATTCGAACTTTTCATCAGAGACAATAGCCCAATCAGCCGCTTTGTCAAATTTCCTTTGGAACTCGTGATATCGTTGTGCTTCAGGATTGCTATGTAAATCATCATAAGCAAGTTTAATCTTTGTATGACACCTTCTCAAATTCTTTCTCCATCGTGACAAAATGTATTTCATTGGAACATTCGAAACTCCCATTCTAATGAGAATTGATATAGCGTGCTTGCATAAAATTCCCTTAAATTCAAACAGTCGGCAAGAACATTGAACCTCATTATTTTCTTTGTTGAAATGAACTGTCAAATGAACTTCCTTGCTTCCTTCATCAAAGAATAAGACCTCACATACATCAAATAATCCAGAACTTTCATCAACACAAGAAACCTCACAATAAATCTTCCCAGTCAACTCTTTTTGGAACTCTTTAAACTTTGCATTAGTGTAGGCAGCCTAAAATTGCTTTTCTATTGCAAAATGAGTCACACAAGGAATTAAAGTGCTAAAAGATTGAAAATCAGCTTGATTCTCCTTCTCAATTTTGTCTCTTAAAGCACTATCATATTGCTCAACGAATTCCTTAAGTGTTGTCTTTGAGTTAACATATCCATCAAAAAATGTGTTGACGCCGTTTTTCGTCAAACAGTGAAAGAAGAGCACATAAACAATGAATGACAATGGCCAGATGAAATAAAACAAATCAAACACACGATTTTTACGTGGTTCAGCAGTTAAATCTGCCTAGTCCACGAGTCTCTGTTATTAATCTCAAGATTATCTCTGAAAATTCTTAAGCATGAATTCTTCAGAGTTTTCTCTCAAGGATTAGAATTTCGGTCCCTTACAATGGTGCATGGCTTATATATTTATAGAGAAGGCTGCAGAATACTATCCCACATATTTTGGGTAGTTACTCTTTTTGTGTAAATAAAATAAATGGCTTTAAATGCCTATAATCAGATATAAAAGGAAACGTCCCTGAAGACCAGGAAACGCATAACTGACCAAATAATATCCCATGATTCTAGGGGATTTACATTAATAAATGAGGATTACATCTCATATTTATAATACTTGTAGATATTCAAGGTGGTTATCGCGTATCTCTAAGGCTTTAGCTTCCCAGGTTTCCCGTCGTCGTCCGAGCTAATGACATCTCCCGAGTTCACGTGGCTCTCGAGATCGTACGTACATCGAGCTCGAGACCCCTGATCCGAAGTCGTCCCTGAAGATGAGTGTGTTCTTGGAGCTACCTTTCGAGATCGCGATCGTTTCGAGGTCACCATATGCGAGGTCATATACCGTACTTTGCAGGTTCGATATACAATCCTGGAGCATACTCTAATCCTTACGAGACCATTTGTTGCGAATCCAACTTTCGAGGTCACATTTACCATGGCTCGAAATCTGGGTATAACAAAATGCATTCATGCTTTCACTACGCTGAGTAGTTGACATTCCAGCCCAAAATGTATCTTTGACAAATGCAGGAACTAAACGACAACTTTCTTCATATAAGCTATTTAACCAACCATTGTCCTGCAAATTGAAATCACTGATGAAAAGACCCCAAGTTTTCTCAAATTCTTCATTTGTCAAAGAATTATAAACACACTTTTTCAAGGCCTTTTTAATTGGCTTATAAGATTGATAACCACTTAACTTCTCAAGTATCTTTTTCATTATATGCCAACAGTACAACAAAATAGAGGTTTTATGACTTTACTTGGGAGACATTGGAAGTCTACAATGTCTCCCACTTAGTGAGACGTTGTTGCTAGGGTCATTGTAGGTATATATCCCACGTCTCCCATGGGGAGACGTGCCTCACTTCCCACGTCTCCCACTGGGAGAGGTGGAAAGTCAAACGTTGACTTTCCACCTCTCCCATTGGGAGACGTGGGAAGTGACTCACCTCTCCCAATGGGAGACGTGGGAAGTCCCTAGGAGACATCCCACGTCTCCCATTGGGAGAGGTGAGTCACTTCCCACGTCTCCCAATGAGAGACATTGAAAGTCTCCCACATTTAAAAAAAATAAATTAAATTAATTTATAATTAATATTATTTTAATTTGATTTAATAATTAATTAAATTGAAATAATATTAATTTAAATTGAAATTATTTTAATCTAAATTTAAATTAATTTAATAATCAATTAAATTGAAATAATATTAATTTAAATTATTTTAATCTAAATTTAAATTATTTTAATCTAAATTTAAATTATTTTAATAATCAATTAAATTGAAAGAAAAAAATATATTTGTTAGATATATACAAGAAATACAATATTTGTTAGAAATATTCAAAATGAACAAATATTGCATTGTGTATGAAGAAAGAGTTAAAAATTTTTTAAAAAAAACCTAACAACGAGGTCGGTAACTTTGGATTATCGGCAACATATATGTCGCCCATTCTTGTCGCAACTCATCAATTTGTGCCTCTGTATATGATGTGCTTGTTAGCTGCAAGAAATATAAAGTAAAATATATTAATTAATTATTTGATTACATTTATAGTTTCAAAAATAATTTGTAAATTTTAATTAATAATACTGTTCTCAAGTAATGCCCAGGACTCGCATGGTCAATCAAATCCTTCAACATCCTCATTAAGTAGTATCCACATGCCACATTGTCCGATTGGTGTGGACACTAATTATTTAAACATATGAGTAATTTATTATTAAATTGAAATTTTTAAAAAAATACATACATATTATTCTACTTAATTATTATAAATGTTCAAAAATTTCTGCTAAAGTTACTTACCTGAGATTGCTTAATGCGTAGAGTATCAGGGATCTCGACCATCAGGAAGATTCATAGAGAAAAAAAGATTGAAAGCGCTGACGATCACTGATACAATCTCCTCACGGTTATTTAGCTTTGAATTCACCGGATCACAATAATAAACATGATATGCATATGGTGCCAAAATAAGCAACATCCAATGTTCACTGTATAAGAAAAACAAAAAAATTATAGCTCAAATGTTAAACAAAGAAATTATTGATATGGGTCGGACAAATGACAAATTTTTAAACTTACCCATGGTTCCAAGGGACAAGCATAACTTGTTCTTTTGATTTTATGTCATTGCAACGTCTGAACAGATTCTGAACATGATCGTCGAATGAACTCCCTTGAGTGGCGACGATATTAGGATTGACAAATAAAAACTTATTTTGGCGACCTTGTTGTACCACATATCTGTAAATGAACCTAATACAAAAATATGAAAAATTGTTATATGAATGAATAAATCAAATTAGAAAATTAAATGAACAAACTTATTTGTGAGATATATACCTCATGTAGCTGACGAGTACTGCTTGCCCAATCTTCTCCTTTCGAGCAAACTGAAGTATGTCATCCTTAAATATATAACAGTGAGACATATCCTGATCAAAAACTTCAGACTCTATGCCTAGATTGACACACTCGCCATCATCCCAATGAGATACGATATTCTGTAATCGTTCCAATGGAGTGTGGGCCAATTGTGTTGGAGGAGTTTGTTGTCGTCTTCTTTCTCGAGGTTGTTGTGTTGATGGAGCTCTTGGTCGTTGTGATTTGGTCCTACTTGTAGAGGGAGTCTGTATACAATTATATCAACAATTAAAAAAATTACAAACAAATATAGAATTGTAAAGATAATTATCTTCAGATATAATGACAAAATCCTTAGGCCACGCTATTGGCGTCCCAATGGTCTGAGCAACTATGTACATGTCCAAATCAGGATATGCAAAAGGGAGAGGACAGGTTGGCTTAAGAACACTCGTAATCATAACTTGGAAGTTGTTGCCTGCCTCTCTTTCAATGAGTGTACCTGATGCAACAATGTTTGAAACCGAACCAATTGCTAATTGGCATGCTCGGCCCTACTTGGCAGAGTTGGAGCAATCGGAGCTATCTCCCCATGGTAATACCAAATTGTGTAACTCTTGTCGATCCCATTGAAATATAAGTGTTCTTTAATCTTTTTAAGATCCATCTTTTTAACATTTCCACACTTAAGACATGGACAATAAGTAAAATTTGGGTCTTTCACATTTTCCGAACAAAACCTTAAGAACAAATCGACCCCGTTCCTATATTCCGCAGATAACATATTCGCTGACATCCACTGTTTATCCATATATTCTCCTATGTCTATGGAAAAGAAAAGAAACAACACTAAATAAGCACGTGATAAAGTTGTATGTCTATATAAAACTAATTTTTTTATTCTCCTAGATAAAATCGGGCAGCATTTCCCCTATAATAGTGACCTAACCATCTGCATGTGAATATCAAAACAAACAATTCAAACAACATACAATAAGTTTCTTTCTTATAGAATGTCTATATAAAACTAATTGTTTATTATCCTAGATAAAATCGGGCAGCATTTCTCCTATAATAGTGACCTAACCATCTGCATGTGAATAGCAAAACAAACAATTCAAACAACATACAATAAGTTTCTTCCTTATAGCTCCGCAGCACACAGTCAAATTTATCAGAACCTACTTCACTAATACACACAAGTTCTCAACCTTCCGTTATCACCGCAGCACACAATTTTAATCTCAGAACCTACTTCACTATGGATGAATATTTAAGATATTCAAACTCCTCTAACATGTGTTTAATAATATTAAAAGTAGAAGTAAGAGAATATATATGTACCTCTTGCAATCTTTAATCCAAAAGCTAGCAAAGTTACTTCACTTAGCAATCAAATTCGCTATTAAATCCACAAACCAATAAAATTAAATTAATAAATAATAAATAAAACATCACTAAATATCTAGCAATATATAACATATTATTGTAATTTTAGAAACTTAATTACCTCAAATGTGTAATTGATATTGGAATTTTGATGCAAAATACTCTCTAAAATCTCACCACAAAAATCACAACCTATGAAATTAAATTAATTAATATGTTAAACATTACAAACAAATATCACTAAATATCTAATAATAGTAAATGATATTGGTAAACAAATAAAAAAAAATCTCAATGTGCCGCTAATTATAACCTCAACAAAAAATCAATATAAAATTTCATAACCTAAAAACTTAATAATAAACAAAAACATAAAAATTTTCATATATTTATATTTTATAAATTATTTAATAAATTTATTTTAACATAACTATATATATAACAAAATAGTTACAATTTAAAAAAAAATTCAAATATACAAAAATATATCTAAATTTCGAAATAAAAAATGATAAAAATTTAAAAAAATCATGAACATATATACTCTAATGAAATCTATACAATGTGATAGGTTAAATTAAAAAAAAACTAAAAAATCATAAATCCCTAAAAACCTCCATGGAAAAACCACAAAAGCATACAATGTATATAAAAAAATTCATAAAAATGTAAAACTAACACAAAATCATGTATATTACTCATCCTAATGAAAAACCTATGATTTATTTGCAAAATAATTAACTAAAAATCAATAAAATAAAATAAAAACATACCTTAGAACCCTAAAAAAACGCAGCCCCAATTCTCTCCTCTGGTTTGCATGCTCTCGGGTTGGTGATATGTGAGGAAGACAAAGCATATTTGGTCATATATGAAGGGAGCACATCCAACGTCTCCCATTGGGAGACGTGGGACACGTGGCACGTCTCCCAGTGGGAGACGTTGGATGTACCCATAAACACTACCCCACCCTATTTCCAACGTCTTCCACCATTTTCAATGTCTTCCAATTGTAGCCATTAATATACACTTTCAATGTCTTACACCATTAGACATTTAAAACCCCTGATAAGTTTTAATGTCTTACACCAATGGTGTAAGACATTGTAGGGAGTCATTGTATATCAAATTTGTTGTAGTGCAAAGGCACCAACGATGTCGACTTTGGGGAAACACAATCTCAATTGCCTTCTTCATTGCTTTGTCTTGATCAGTAATTATGACATTTGGAGTACATCCAGACATGCATGCAAGCCCTGTCTTGAACAACCAAATAAATGTTTCAGTAGACTCACTTGATAGCAACCCACATCCTAACAAGATTGATTGACCATGGTGATTTACTCCAACAAAAGGGGCAAATGGGATATCATACTTGTTTGTTAAATATGTAGTGTCAAATGTAACCACATCACCAAATTCTTCATATATCGCTCTACTCCTTGCATCAGCCCAAAATATATTTTTTATCCTTGACTTAGCATCTAAATCCATTGTATAGAAAAAACTTGAATTTTTAGACTGCATTCAAACAAAATATTGATGAATTGCTTCAGCATCTCCAACCCCTAGTCATAATCGTCTTGCTTTCTCAATAAGATTTCTACAATCCTTATGTAAGAATGGAACATTATCATGACCCCCAGATTCAATAACAAATTATTGAAATTTTTTTGCAACACTTATTCCTGCTCGATCATTTAGTTCAAGTTTTCTTTGAGCACTAATACTTATCTCTCTATTGCATAAATAGAATCTTGACTTTTGAGGACTCAATCCATGGTTATGCTAAAGTATAACTGAATTAATCTTGCATTTTCCATCCTCAAGAATAGTACCATTAATTCTAGCCTTGCATTCCACTTTTGTCAAAGGATTAGGATTAAGATAATTTTTCTTGTGAGATTTTGACTTCCCTGCTCGCGAACATGACAAAGTTAAAAATTTTGTTTTTCTATCTTCTGAAGCACGTGATGTTTTCTTTTTAATTCCAAAACCCTCTTGCTTTCCATATTGTCTATAATACTCATAAAGATCATCAAATGAGTTAAAATACATTCCAGGTTCAGGGGCTTTTAAAATTTCTGAATACTCTATTTTATCCTTCTTTTTTTGCATGTTTGAAACTCTCCCACTTTTCTCTTTGTCCAAATCCATGTCCATATTTGTGATTCACATAACACTAGAAGGCTGGAAGGACGATTCAACAGCTCTTAAGAGTAACTTTAAATGGTGAAATGATGATTCTCATTTCTTACTCTCCATAGAATTTCACAAATGATAGAGGTAAAGCAAAGAAACTCATTCTTTTACAAAATATCACCATACTTGTATTTCTCCAAGTAACATATGTACCACATCAGTAGTCTCTCCTGAAATATGAACAAAAGATAAAAGGAGAAAAGAAAGAAAAAAAAAAGTGCAAACACGTTTAGGAACACTTAAAGTTTTAGCTTATTAAAATTTATGCCCAAAATTATACATCATTCCACCCCCAACGTATCATATTAAACTTATTACAAAATTTATATTTTTTCAATTATAAAATTCATCACCTTTATCTTTTTCAGTTAAAAAATTTCATATTCTTTATCATATAAATTCTTCTCCTACAAATTACATTCATAATTTATTTTATTTATTTTTATTTTTAAATAAAAGTAGATTCATTTCTTTACATTCCAACCAGAGAATAGAATAAAAGTTCAAAATAATTTTTTTATTTTATAAAAAAGTATATATGAAGACAGAAGAAAAAATAAGGGCCAAACCATATATATATATATATAGAGAGAGAGAAAGAGAAAGATACGAACCTGTATAAATGAACAATATCATTCAATCACCAAGCTTTTTTCCACTATTTCCACATTTTCTTCCTCTTAGCTACCAAACCAGAAAAAAAAAAAAGAAGAGGATTTTCATAAAAGAAAAAGACAGTAAAGGTAGTGATGAAAAAGACAAAATAAGAAAATAAATTTTTGTTTTTCTATTTTTCTTTTAAATCAAAGTCAAATAATAAAGAGATTGAAAAGTAGGGTATTAAGTAAGCATAATACAACTGTATACTTGTTTATTATTAAAAAAATATTCAACTAATGCCAAGTGTACTGCCACATACGCTCGGGATAAAATTCCCCCCAGTTATATAGCATTTCTCATGAGGTGGCTGTCCAAATGTCAAAAAAATAATAAATATCATTTTAATTATAATTTAATATAATAATTGATTTAGACCTACATCAATTAATGCTATAAATCCTCACGCCACATTTTTACTGACAATCTTTTTTCTTTTCTTTTTGTACTTTACTTCTTATTAATTAAATGTTATACGGTAAAGAATAAATTTATTCATTTTTTATTGTTTTGTTTTTGATTTATTAAGATGACTTTTGGTATTCTCAAGTTTCATTTTTGTTTTTTCTTCTAGTGTAATATGTACTGCAGAGATTCTCCATTGAACTCATAGAAGGAAACTTGTAATAAACTTTTGTCTTTTTTCCTTTGTCTTTGTCTTTTTCTGTTTATTTTCTCTTTATCTCATTATATTACATAATATTTGTGTAGAAAATTAGAGAAAACCAAATATTGTGCATATTATTACTCTAAACAAAGTGGAGACAGCAACAAGCCAGGTAAAAATTCTAAATTTTATATTATTATTGACTTTATTATCACTTTGAATCATTTGTGTTTATTTTGTATTTATAAGTGCTAATTATTTTTATAAATTTAGAATTTTTGATTAAGTGATTGAAGAATATTGTTTTAATAATTTTTTTTCAATAAAATTCATGTTTTTATTTATCTTTTTGTGAATTGGATGTGTATATACAGTAGCAATCATTTTACTTGCATATATATGATATCTTCTTAATATATATTTCTATCTTTCATTATAAGTTGTTTGGTAATTAGTATTTTGCATATTAAATTTTTGAAAGAAAAACGTAAAGACTTTGAAATGTCATTGGAAGAAAAAAATATTAGTTTTTCTAGTGATGCATGTGATAAAAATTTAAGTGAGGATAAAGGTGGAAATACAATAGATTTGAATGAGAGTGTATCAACACCTACAATTGAAATGAATTTTGATTTATTGGATGCCTTGTTTTTGCATTACAAATTATATGGAAAACAAGAAGGTTTTGGTGTTAAGAAGAAAACAAGTCGTAATTCACCAAATAGAAACATGAAATTTGTTTGCTTTTCATGTTCTCGAGCTAGGAAATCACAACCCACAAAACAAAATCCTCTTATTCCTAATCCACAGACGAAAACAAATTGCAAAGCAAGAATTAATGCTACTGTATTTGGAGATGGAAAATGCAAGATAAATTATGTTGTGCTTGAGGATAATCATTGTCTAAGTCCACATAAATCACGATTCTACACTTGCAATAGAGAAATAGGCATTTGGGCACAAAGAAAGTTCGAACTAAATGATAGTGCTGGTGTTAGTATGGCAAAAAAATTTCAAACACTTGTAGTGGAAGCTGGTGGTCATGATAAAGTTCCATTCTTAGAAAAAGATTGTAGAAATTTTGTTGATAAAGCTAAGCATTTACGCTTAGGAATTGGAGATGCTAAAGCAATCCATGATTATTTCATGAGTATGCAAGCTATGGCTTCTTTTACATGATAGATTTACATGATGGTGGTTGAATAAGAAATGTGTTTTGGGCAAATTCTAGAAGCAAAGCATTATATCAAGAATTTGGTGATGCTGTTACATTTGACACTACATACTTGACAAATAAATATGATTTGCCATTTGCACCTTTCGTAGGAGTAAATCATCATGGACACTCATTCTTGTTGGGTTGTGGGTTGTTATCAAATGAGGATACTAGTACATTTATTTGGTTGTTCAAAACATGGCTTGTTTGTATGAATGAATGTGCACCTGCTGCTATAATCACAGACCAAGCTACAACAATGAAAAATGCTATAGAAGTTGTATTTCCCAAAGCTCCACATCGATGGTGTTTATGGCACATATTGAAAAAGATACCTGAAAAGTTAAGGGGATACAATGCATATGAACAAATAAAGAATGTCTTGAAAAATGTGGTTTATGATTATTTAATAATAGAAGAATTTGAAGAAAAATGGTGACAGATTCTCAAAGAGTTCAATCTTTCAGAAAATGTGTGGTTGATTAGTTTATATAAGGAGAGACATCGTTGGGTTCCAGTATTTGTGAAAGACATTTTTTGGGTTGGTATGTCAACTACTCAGCATAGTGAAAGTATGAATTCTTTTTTTGATGATTATATAAATTCGAAGACATCATTGAAGCAATTTGTTGAGCAATATGATCTTGCTTTAAGAAACAAGGTTGAGAAAGAAAAGCTTGCAGATTTTCAATCTTCCAGTACATGGATCCCTTGTGTAACACATTTTGAGATAGAGAAACAATCACTACTACAAAAAAGGTATTTTAGGATTAGCATTGTAAGTCCTAAAAATTTTTTTAGGACTTGCGGGGCACGAGTCCTCTATTTGAGAGCCTTAAAAACTGAGGTTTTTAGCGAGTCCTAAAATATCTGGTTGAGTGCATTTAATTAAGCGCAAATCCTAAAAAATCTGGTTGAGTGCCTTTAAGTAATTTTTTAGGACTCGCAACCTTTAAGTAATTTTTAGGACTCGCTCTAGTTGAGTGCCTTTAAGTAATTGCGAGTCCTAAAAAATCCTATTGAGTGTCTTCTAAAAATATTTTTAGGACTCGCTTTGCATGCCCTTAAAAGTAATTTTTTTTTTAAATGCAGCTACAATTTTCATTTTGATTTAAAAATATATATCCCTTTGAGTGTCGAAAATGTATTAAAAGAAATTTGAAAAGAAAATACTAAAAAATGGAAAAAAAATTTGGCGAAAGAAATTTAAATTTCTGAACATGTATTGTAATAATAAGCTAGCTATAACATCATTCATTTTGCTCTAACCAATTGTAAAAATGACATCGCCCATTCTTCTCGAACTTCGTCAATTTCTTGAGTAGTATATGGCTTGTCAGAGGTGAACTGAAAAAAAAAAGAAACAAAACTTTCATTAGAATTATATTAGTGGTAATAAATTCAAAGCATATACAAAAATTATACTAGATTAATATTATGTAGTTGTATATTGTTTGTTACCTGTTTCGACAAGAAATGTTTGATATGAGGGGCATTGATAAGTACATTCTTCATCATCCTCATAACGTAATATCCGCTATCGATATTGTTTGGTTGTTTACGACACTATATAAAGATTGGTGATGCATGTACAATTCTTAGTATTAAATATCTTAAAAATCTTTACATATACATAAACTATACAAATAGAAACATATCGTAGGTTGGGAATACATTACTCCCGATGAGCGTTTGTTGATCTTTTGACGTGCTTTCATTCTTTCCATGAAATACATCTCAAATGCATCATAGATGGTCTCCTTGATGGCTGTCCTGTTATCTAATGGTGCATTGAGAGGATCGAGTAAACAACAATAATGCCAATTAGGATATAATAAAAATAACATACAATGCTCCCTGTTGAAAGAACAAGTATTACAAAGTTTTTAACTTTAGATTCTATTTTTTTTTATCAATGAAAAGCATATTAATTAAACTTACCCATGGTTATAAGGCATAACTATCCAATCATGCTTTTTAGACGTGCAATATAACATCCTATCACATAAAGCTTGAGCACGACTATCTGCACGAGTCACGGAAGTAGAAACCTCATTCGGATTCATAAACAACAATGATCCTCTCTTTTCCTCGTCTAATAATAGTGTCTAGTACAAAATCCTACCAACAAATATAATTAATTAAAAAGAAAACTAAATAGTTGATGAAAGAAAATCCTTACAATAAATATTATTAACTTCATATAGAGCATACCTCACGTAGAAGACAATGCATGATTGTTCAATCATCTCCTTTCTACAAAATTCAAGTAAGTCATCCTGAAACAGAGCAAAGTATTCACAAGCATGGCCAAACACATCCAAGTCAATGGACACTTCAACGGCATAATCATGTTTAGGCTAATCATTGACGATTTCATATACTTGTCTCAACTTAGGTGACAATGGAGATGGTTGTTGCACCTCTTGTGATAATGACACCTTAGGCGCTCGTTTTGGAACTAGTTTTTGAGCTTGTGGTGCTAATGGTAGAGAAGTTTTTTTCTCAGCTTGCTTTACTTTTTTTTTCACGACCTCCTAATAAACCCATAACAAATAATTAATAATGGAATAAGTAAATAAAAATTTAATAGTCTTAAAAGAATTACTTGTGTCGCTCCATTGAAGATGACTAGCGACTTGGGCCAACGTATCAAAGTCCCAATAGCTTGTTTGACTGTATAAATCTCACTGTTAGGGATCGAGTTAACAAGTAGAGCATCAGGTTAGTCAGCAAACTCAATTTCATTGTGGTAGTTTTCTCCATGGATGTCTGTGCTACTAGTAACTAGAATGTATCCCATACCAACGATGTTGGTGATAGAGCCTAATGCAAATTTCCATTCAATCATTTTATCCTGCACATATTTAGATATGTATTAATATGTTATACAAGTTCAAAAAATTAGATTTTAAAAAGATAAAGCTATACCCGATTTGAGCCAGGAGTGGGGATAAACACAGGTGCCTCTTTTTGTTGTGGGGGCGGTGGTGCTAGAGGTTGATGCTGTGATTTCGGTGATGCCTGATGAGATGGTGTCATCTGATCTATGGGTGATCCACAATTTGGCATCTGACGCATGAGAAAATCCTCCAAAGCCACTATGTTGTCCTTTCATCTGTTCCATAAATTGTCGCATCATTTCCTCTTGTCTTTTGATCATTTCCTATTGTTGTTTCATTATTTCTTTTTGTTGACGATATTTTTCTTCCATCATTGCAAATCGAGCCTCAACTGAGGAAGCCTCAAATTATTTTCCCTTTTTGTTACTGGATAGTGGGGTTTTCCAGAATTGGCTAGGCGTTACACCGAGCTCAATACCCCTCACTCACAGTCTACTCTCAGGGGTGCCTAATGCCATAGTAAGCACATCCTTAGACCCATTAGGTTCAAATTTTCCATCACTCATGAGCTTAGTATAGTGCTCCTACAAAAAAAATATAAAAATATAGTTATTCTCATTAAAAATAAGTAATCCAATCATATAAAAAGTAGTACACTTACTATGTTGCGAGCTATGCTTGTTGCCTCGGTACCAACCGACTCACCATTTTTGTTAGAATGTCCCACCAACCACAACTGTGACCTGTCGATTTCAGACACCTCGAGTCCAATTTTTTTTTGTTGCATCCTTTCCAGTGCCAACAAATACCCACCTCATGACATATGATAGTCGTGTTTATTTTTTTCGACGATCTTGATGTATTTTTCTTTTTTTTCTTCCAATCATCACCCATGCGCAAAACACAGAACTCATCCCATTTTGTTTTAGTGATCAACTGTGAGTAATCTCTTGGCATTTTGAACATCTTGATGGTCAGATTTGCATCAAGCACATCATAGATGCATACCTTAGTCAGATGGGACTTGAATGATCTCCATCGTTTTGCCGCCCTTGACATAATTTTTCTTTTTACTTTATAGTCTATGTCAAATGTAGCCTATAATTGAAAACAATACATATCGTTAGTCTATATTAAAAACACAAACAACATATATTATAGTGATAGAGAAAATACCATAATGATTTCCCAAAAAATTTCTTTGCTTGATTTAGGGACTTTATCCCAGCTCGTGTGTGTGATTGAAGCACACCTCTTTATAGTTGATCCGATCATTGATCCTAATTTTGATGTCATTGTACCGATCACTTGTCCATATTCATTGAACTTGATCGGTACCTTAACACCTTCACTTCGCATCTTGGCTATGTCGGGCATGGTACATAGTCCCCTAACAGATCTCACATGCACTATAGCATTATCATCATTCTCCTACTGACCAACATTATTTTCAAGTCAAGGAAATGGAATATCATCATCAAGTCCAGGAAGTGGACAATCATCATCAAAACCTCCTGGATAAGCCATGGAAATATTTGAAAAGGAAACGATTATAAACAATGTTAATAGACAATCGTCATCATGGCAGGAAAATTAAATATAATATGAACAAATCCAACCTTTAGAAGAAAAAAAAAACAAGTCAACATTTATCACAGTATATGATCAACCCATACACCGTCACCATCAAAACACAAACAAATATCATCGTCATCTACACCATCATCAATAGGGAATTCGGTAAGCTGTGGTTTGGGAATTGTGACATGTAGTTGAAGGAGTGGTAAGTCATGTACATCATTCTCTTTGTCTCTCCAATCAAACGGTTGAGTAGGAACCACGACTGACCATTGTTTGTCTGATGGATCATTCACATAAAAAACTAGTTTGGCTTGTGTTGCCATTATGAAACCATCATTTTTGTGCCCAATTCGATTTAAATCAACTGATGTAAAACCTAAATCATCAACCTTTACTCCCTTGTCAATTTTCACCCAATCACATAAGAAGACTTGCACTCTTGTTGTAATGTAATCTAATTCCCAAATTTCTTGGATTACTCCATAAAATGTCATATCACACTCTACAAGATTTTTGTCCTTTGAACTAGAGATTTTCACAGTTTTTCCTACAATACAAACTCCACTATTCTGTGTGGTTCTTACATTATGTTGTTCCAAAGTATTAAATTGAGTACCGTTGACGATGTATGATGGGTACTTAAACACATTCAGGGAAGCACCACGAGAAATCCACTTAACTATGCCCGACACATGACTCGATGTGTAGGTCACTTCAATTGCAACCTTTGTTAAAAACAAAAAATGAAATAATAATTAATAACATGTCATGCAATCAAAACAAAAGATTTAAAATTATTTACTCAAATCAATACCTTGTTCTCTAACCAAGTATTAAATGTACGATAGTGTTCATCTTGAATCCATTTTTGATTTTTTGACTTAGATGGATATTTTTTCCGAAGCCAAACAAAATGATTCCTTCATAAATGTATACAAAATTAGTATGAATCAATACAAATATCACAAAAATGTTTTATGATATCATACAGTCTAAGATAACTTACTCGATGTAAGGTTGAATCTCATCAATGTTTTGCAATACAAGACAGTGTGCTTCACACCTTTCATCTTGAGTTATTGAGCATAAAACACCACCTTTTCCACCATAACCACCATTACTTTTATTTAATGTAGATTGATCACCCACGCTTGTCACACCATGCAAGTATTCTAAACAAAATTCAATGGCTTCTTCTGCACTATAGCATTCAACAATACATCCTTTAGGTCTACTTCTATTTCTAACATAACTCTTAACAATCTTCATGTATCGCTCAAAGGGATACATCCATCTTAAATAAACAGGCTCGCATAGTTTAATCTCTCTAACCAAATGGATTGTAAGATGCACCATTATGTCAAAAAAAGAAGGTGGGAAGAATCACTTTTAAGTAACACAGGATTATAGCAATCTCCACTTGTAAATTGTCCAACGTTGAAACATCAATCGTCTTACAACATAAATACTTGAAAAAAAAAACACATCCATGTGATTATCTCTCGAACCTTTTTAGGTAGCACACCATGAATAGCCACAGGTAGAATGTGTTGGAAGAGGACATGACAATCATGCGATTTCATGCCGACCAAATTCAAATTCTTCATATCCACCAACGTTCTTATGTTTGAAGAATACCCTTCTGGAACTTTAATATTGTATAAACAACCACAAAGTTCTTTTTTCTCATCCTTAGTGAGTGTGTAACAAGCTGCTGGTAAAAATGTTCTGTTAGGGCCAGCTTTTGGATGTAACTTTTTTCGCAAGCCCAATGCAGCCAAGTCTTTCCGAGCTTTAATACAATCCTTACTTTTACTAGGAATATTTAACAAAGTTCCTATTAGACTATCACACACATTTTTCTCAATGTGCATAACATCTAAATTATGTCGCAAAAGTAAGTTTTCCCAATATTCAAGCTCAAAGAAAATTGATTTTTTTCTTCCAATGACTTGTAGACTCATCCGCACTAGTCAAACTAACTTCAGTCTTATCCTTGTCAACACTCTTTCCATAACCCTTCTTCTTAATTGGACAAACAATAGGTTTTCCTACCTTAAACTGAATTACAGATACTTTATTAAGTACTTGATTCCCAGTCAAAGGAACTGGAGCCAAACCAAACTCTTGTTCACCATTGAATGCATTTTTCCAAGTTCTAAAATAATGTCTCCGGGGCAAGAATTTTCTATGTCCCATATAGCACACCTTGCGGGAATGTTTCAAATATTGAGAGAAATTATTCTCCTCACAAATAGGACAAGCTTTGTATCCTTTTACACTGTAACCAAATAAATTTCCATAAGCGGGGAAGTCGTTGATTGTCCATAACAACACCGCTCGAAGGGTAAACTCTTCTTTTCGGTATGCGTCATAAGCCCTAACTCCTTCATTCCATAAAGTTTTCAAGTCATCAATTAGGGGAGCTAAGTAGACGTCAATATCGTTACCAGGTTGTTTAGGTCCTGATATCAGCAAGGTCAGTAAGGTAAACTTCCTTTTCATACAAAGCCATGGCGGTAAATTATATATGACTAGCATAACAGGCCAACAACTATACTTACTCCTGAGAGAAGTATGAGGATTAATTCCATCCGTAGAAAGAGCTAGACAAATATTTCTAGGTTCATTGGAAAATGAAGGCCATTCAAAATCCACTCTCTTCCACGCTGGTGAGTTAGCAGGATGTCTAAGTCTACCGTCCTTTATTCTCTCATTTGCATGCCAAGTAAAATTCTTAGCATGATCAACATTTTGATAAAATCGAACAGAATGAGGAATTGGAGGAATATACCACAAAACTTTTGCTGGTACTCCTTCCTTAACTTCCTCTAAATTCCTTTTCTTTTGCCACCTGGACACACCACAAGTAGGATATAAATTCGCATCTACAAGGCTATTCCGATATAATACACAATCATTAGGACAAGCATGTATTTTTTCATATTGCAAGCCTAATGAGCACATAGTTTTCTTAGCCTCGTAAAATGATACGGGCATCTCGTTTTCTTCAGGCAGTAAATCTTTAAAAAAAACTAAAAATTCTGTGAAACTCTTATCACTCCATCCATTTTTGGCTTTCATATTGTACAATCTAAGAAGGGCTGACAACTTTGTAAATTTAGTGCAACCAGAGTAAATCGGCTTTTCAGCATCATTAAGAAGATTTTCAAACTTAACGAGATCTACTTCTGATTTATAATATGCATCGTCAGTCATTTCATCTAAATTATCCTCACGATCCAATTGCCTATAATTCCGAACTTCATTAATCATAGGAGGGTCCAGAGTAACATGAAGCTCTTCACCATGCCAATACTATATTTTATAACTTTTGTCTATCCCGTGGAAATATAAGTGCTCTTTTATCATTGTGGCAGTCATCTTTTTCATATTTCCACACTTACTACAAGGACAACAAATATAGTTTGGATCTTTGGCATGATCCAAACTAAATTTAAGAAACTCATCGACCCCTTTTATATATTCTACTGACAACCTATCAGCTGACATCCATTCTTTTTCCATATTGCGCCTATTTGTTTTAATAAAAAATTAAAATTAAGAAAATAAAATAAAATAAACATACAAAACAAAACTAAGTACAAGAAAATCTATAGAAAATCGGACAGTATATCCTCTAATTTACTAGCCTAGCCATCTGTCACATTCAACATCAACATATCAAACAAATCAAACAACACATAGGTTTTCATCCATATACCACCGCAGCACACAAAATTCTCAGAACCTACTTCACTATGACAAGCAAATTCTCAATCTTCCGTTATCATCGCAGCACACAGAATTCTCAGAACCTACTTCACTACGGATGAATATCTAAGATATTCAAACTCCACTAAAGTAATACAATTATCATTCAAAATTGTAAAATATTGAAAATTAAAAAAAAATCAAATACAACATACCTCTTGCAATTAGCTACCAATCCAATGCTTTAAGACCAATCAAAATATTAACCTATTCATTTTAATCAACATTATAAAAAAAAGAAAAAGGTCAAATGTTGACATTTGATTTTAAAAAGTTCACATAAGTATTGCAATGCCAAAATTACCCTAATCTCATAACTTTTTTCTTTTTAATCAACATCCTATAATGTTAACTAATTATTTAGTTTCATATTATAAAAAGTCATAAAGTTGACCATATATATACATGATTGTTTATCTTACGTTTTACGTGGGGTTTTCATACGTTCATTTTTTTGTCCTCCAATAGTAACTATTCAACAATATTAATTGTCCATCAAAATGAGAAAATTCTTTGCAAGTCACATTACCTAAAATTAAAAAATGAAAATCAATACCAAACAATTGTTATTTATTTTTTATTTGTAATCACCTTTATTATTTGTCTAAAATGTGTCATCCTAATTTTATTAAAAAGCAAAAGAACTAAAAAAATTGTTTGACAAAAAAAAAGATAATCTATAAATTTTAAATGATGAAATATTAGGAAACACTCATTTATTTCAATTGTAGTTAGAGAATTGCACATGGGTATTGGTATTTGCTTTTTTAATCATATTTTAAGTTTTTAAATCAAAAGTATATTTATTTGTATATTAAAACTAGAAATTCTATTAATACCCATATTATCTATAAATTAAAATTTGAAATTATAATATTATCAATTACAAAATATTTATAAATAGCATACATATATATTTATATAAGGAAAAGTATTTATTTAAAAAATGTCAAATTTTAATAATTCTATAACAAAAAAAAATTAAAAGTTAATAAATAAGAAAAATGGCATACATGCAAGTTAGTGTAATGAGATATGGAATAAATAAATACAAAATTCTCTCTACAAGAGAATATTTTTTCTAATTTTTAATTAGAATAATTTTATAAATTATTGAATGTCTAAGATTAAGTTTAGAATTTGACATATTATTAGGGTATTAAAATTATTAGCACATTAATATAATCTATAATGTAATATTTATTATACATATATTTATACACTCTAAAACTAAAAAAAAAAACTGCTGCTATATATATATTTATTTATTATATATATATTTATAATGTAATATTTAAAAAAATATTAAAAAAAAACCTGTTGACCCTTACCTGAACCGAGCCCTCCGACGAGCACCAGCGCTGCCGAGAGCCAGGGTCGTCTAGATCTCGTGTCGCTGCCGAGAACCAGTGCCGCTGCCGCAACCAATTGGAGAACCCACGACGCTGGAGCCGAGAACCGACGATGTCGGAGAACCAGTCCTGAGGGCCGACACTTGCTGCTCGCCTTGCCTCCTCCATCGCCATTCACCACCCAAGCCGCCGTTCACCACCAGCAGCCACCCTCTAACAAGCCTACCGAAACCTATATAGTCCAAACCTAATTTAATCCCCAAATGTGAGAGCTTTATTTTGTGTGCTGAAAAATTTTGACCCCCCCAATTTTCGAAAAAAGTATGTTTTTATGTGTCCCTTTTACTAACAATTTTAAGGACTTGCTTTGGGAGTCCTTAATACTCTTTTAAGACTCCCAAAGCAAGTCCTTAGAATTGTTAAGTAAATGAGCATAAAAAATATTAATTTTCTAGCCAAGATTTTTTTAGGACTCGCATATTTTTGTAGGACTCGCTTAAAGAGTATTAAGGACTCCCAAAGCAAGTCCTGAAAATTATTAAGTAAAAAAACACTCATTTTTAGCTCAGATATTTTTAGGACTCGCATATTTTTTTAGGACACTCATTGCGAGTCCTAAATTGTGTTTTTTTAGGACTATCAACGAGTGTCCTTAAAAACTCCATAAATATTTTTAAGGACTTGCATTTAGGTACGTGTCCTAAAAAAGTTTCCCGTAAAGGGTATTTTGTAGTAGTGAATTCCAAGTGATTTATACTCATTCCAGGTTTAAGGAATTACAACAAGAGCTAACTGGAAAGCTGTATTGCAATGTTTCTTGTAATGGTGAGAATGATGGAGATTTTGATGTAATTGAGACTTTATTTGTTGGAGATAAGCAAAAGGAAGTGAGCTTTAAAGTTCAGTTCAATAAAGAAAAATGTGAGGTAAAATGTGCTTGTCGACTGTTTGAATTTAGAGGGATTCTTTGTAGGCATGCATTGTCAGTTTTGATAAAAGAACATGTCAAAAATGTGTCAAAAAAGTATATTCTACCACGATGGAGGAAAGATATAAAATGATGTCACTCAAGAATCAAGGTCAACTATAATGATTGGAGCAGAAATTGTGAAACTCAACGGTATGATAGTTTGCAACAGAAATTTTATGAAGTTGCTAATTGGGTTGTTGAATCTGATGAAAATTGTGCAACATTTTGGAATGTGATGAATGAATTTCAAACCAAGGGGAAAGAATGTGATAATCAAGAAAGTAATGCAATTCATAGTCCTGTGGCTGTACGAAGACATGGTGTAACAACCCAAAAATCACTAATAAGGCTTAAGGGCCTTGATTAATGGACGGGAGGGCATAATTGGTTTATATGTGATTTAAGTGATTTTAATGCATGATTCTGTGATAAGCATGCTTATATGATTTTATGGATAAATGAGATGCATGTTTATGGGTATTAATATGCATGTGGGCCCTGTTTAGCTTAAAGGGGCATATTTGTAATTTTGGCCCGTTGAGGGCATAAATGTGATTATATGTTATTAATGTGAAGACCACATTATTATGTGGATATATTTGCAGCATTCGATTTGAGAGAATCCTAGGGAGCCAGTTAGCGAGAAAGTCACAACGAGACCCAATACTTGTCTGGGGTAGGTATTTTGGGTATTAGATATTTATTTGGGTTATCGGGTTGTGAAAATAAATAATTGGAGATATATTTGAAGTTAGAGAGTTTAGGATGGAATATTGGGAAAATTTACCATTTTGCCCTCAGGGACGTTTTTGGTGCCCCGAGCCTTGGGATTAACTTAAGTAAGATAAAATAAAACTAAGTAAATAAGTAGAAACTCTTAAATCAACCCTTCTCTTTCTCTCAGATCACTCATCTCTTTCTCAAACTCTCTCTCTCTCTCTCTCATGTTAAACCATTGAAACCAAGGGAATTTGGGCTAGAAACTCAAGGATTTGAGCTTGAATCTTGGGGACTAATTCAGTAACAATTTGGTGGTTTAGACAGAAATTGAGGTAAGCATTGAATTATAATTTTAGTTGTTTAATTATGTAGTTCCTGGCTGAGTTTTGGTGTTTTTGGGTTATTGAAGTTAAAGGTTGAATTGGAGGTTTAGGTGAGGTTTTAAACTAGCTTTTAGTTAGGTTTTGTTGTTGGAAACATATTAGAGCTATTGTGATAATTAAATTATGTTATTGGGATGGTTTTGGGTTGATTTGATTGAGGTTTGGTTGTTGGAAATGGTGATTTTTCTGGGTTTGAAGGGGTCGGGCCGCAGCTTTGTTCTTGGTGTGCCGCGACCCTCTAGAACAGATGGGAGTCGAAATGAAGGGTGGGCCGCAGCATGGGGAGTGATGGGCCGTGACTCGTGTGTGTTGTTTGGGAAGGCTGAACCTCGAGTAGGAGGCAGGCCGCGGCATGGGGGGCTTAGGGTCACGACACTTAAGAGCATTTTTGGCTTTGAGGAGGTTTGAGGTGCGGGAACATAACCTAGGGTGCTCGGGATCGATTCCACTACCGTGTTTGGTGGAATTCGATGTTCCGAAGGCTAGAACATGGTCTTGAAACCTTTATTCAATTATTATTGATGAAAACCCCTTATCTTGGTTGTGACTAGGTGTACGCTAGGGCTCAGGAAAGGGATCGTGCTCAAGGGTCATTTCTCGTAATCAGAACGCTTGGAATTAATGGTAAGAAATCTACACCCGGTTGTATGGCTGTGTTGGGACTAAGGGTTCCCCTATACTTGAATGCATTATTATATGATGGTATTATGCCATGTGGACATGAAATAAACGACCTAAGAGTGTCGGAATTAATATTGGCACACAGGACTGGCTCAGCCACTGGTAGCTGAGGACAACTTAATATTCACTGAGCTCGGTTTAAGCGGGCCAGAGTCAGTGGAGTAAACAGAGGGTGCGACCCAAGGGCGTCGACCCTGGTTATTGTATGACTTGGTTATCGATGTTAATTTGATGAATATGATATACTGAATATCTAAATGTTAGATTGTGAATTTACTGATTATGTTCACTTATTATGTGAATGCTATGGGCTGCTGTATATATGATTATGCTTAATGAATTATTTAGTTATTGTTATTGATCATGCTATGATATTATGGTTTTCTTGCTAGGCCTTGGCTCACGGGTGCTACGTGGTGCATGTAAAGGCAAGGGTAAGCTTGATCAGCCCTAATTTGGAGAGCTCTAGAAGTGGAATGTACATAGTTAGCTGCACGGCCGCCACGGTCGTGGGATGGACAGGTACAGGAAAACTTTAAATGTTTATTTTGCCCTTAGAGGGGCTTGTAGTCGTATATAACACTAAAATTTAGCAAAGTGTCCTTTAAACTCTATTTCTTTTATGAGCCCATGTATGAAATGTTTACTTAAATGAAATGTATCTTTTATGACCAAAATCTTTTAACCCTAGTTCAATAGTGGCTTTAGTGACACATTTTCAACTAAATGACTTGATTAGCAAGTATTGCACCTTTATAAACACACAATGTAATGGTCTTGGCTACCTAGGACGTTAGAACTTGGTATCAGAGCCATCTAGGTTTAAGGGTTCCTTAAAACTGGCTGGGCACATTCGTTGCTAAAGACAAGCTCAACTCAGGGTTGGTAATTGTGTATACATGTTTATGTGCTTAAGTGATTGGAAAGAACTATGATTGTTGTTATCTGTTTGATTAGTAAGGAGCATGAGATACTGATAGGGTCTGGCCCTTGACTGTTGTGTGATAATATTGAGGCAAGCTTATTAGCATTACCATGCATGAGAATTGATATCTGGAATGATTATTTGTATATTGCTTATATACAGATGAATATATGGATAAATGTTTATATTTTGATTGTTGTATGATGATGTTGAGGCGTGCTTATTAGCATCGCTGGTGCATGTGGATGAACTATAATGTCTTGATTGTTTGTGTTTGGTGGATTCCCAATGGTGGGTTATGGAAAGGATTATTACCCTGTCATCATAGTCTGATTGCCGAGTCGTTGATTGCAGATTAACTTGGATAGCTATGTGTCCAAGGCGATCTATGCGACTTGTCAGCGCTAGGCCTGAGTTTAGAGAAGATGACCAGGGCCAGAACCCTCCGCTAGTCCTTGAGAACTGGCAGCAAATTATGGCTGATATGCAAGCTCGGCTTCAGAGCCAAGATGAGCAGATCCGTCTTCTGACGCAGCAGGCTCCGTCAGGGAGTGCTGCATCCATTGTGCCACCTGCAGTGGCACCAGTTGTTCCACCAGTTGAAGTTGGGAATAGGTGGGAGCCGTTGTATGAGCGGTTCAGGAGGCAGCATTCTCCAACCTTTGAGGGAGGATTTGATCCATTGAAGGTCGAACAATGGATGAGTATGATTACCGCTATCCTGGATTTCATGAGGGTAGAAGCTCATGACAGAGTGGCCTGTGCCACATATATGTTGAGAGAGGATGCCCGCATCTGGTAGGAAGTGGCATCACAGACCAGAGATATTACTACTTTGAGTTGGGATGGATTTAAGGATTTGTTCAGTCAGAAGTATTACAATGTTGCCATCAGGGCAGCGAAGGTGAATGAATTTGTGGGATTAGTACAAGGCAACATAACAGTTATAGAGTATGCCTTGAAGTTCGATAGACTTGCGAAGTTTGCACCAGATCTTGTGCCTACTGATGCAGCTAGGCAGGATAGGCTTATCAGAGGGCTTAATGTTATGATAGCCCGAGATGTGAGAATTACAACAGTACCTGGGGGGACGACCTATTCCCAGGCTGTTGAGAAGGCTCTTACCGCTGAGGAAGCAGAGAACAAGACTTGGAGGGAGAGTGCTGCAAGGCGAGAGGGTCGCAGAGAGGTGCTTCCATATTCAGGGTCTGGTAGGGGCGGAGGCCCCAGTGATCTGAAGAGGAAGACCCCTGACACTTCGACCACTGCTGGTCCTGATAGAAGGGGTCGGGGTGTTCAGGGTGGCCGTCAGGGAGGCAGTGACACATGGAGGAGCTACCCAGAATGCATGAGGTGCAGAAGACCCCACCAGGGCGAGTGTCGGGCCAAGGCCTATTTTGTGTGCGGAACAGTGGGACACCTCAAGAAGGATTTCCCAATAGTGAAGAAAGGGGAAGCAGGGAAGGTGGACAGCTTGACTCTAGCTCGAGTGTTCACCTTGACACAAGCAGAGGCCGAGGCTAGTCCCTCGGTGGTGACAGGTCAGCTTTCTAGCGCTGGCTCTTCTTTTACTGTATTGATTGACTCTGGTGCTACACATTCATTTGTTTCTAGTAAGGCGATTGATAGATTGTGTAGACCTAGTGAGTACCGTATTGCGAGGTTTGGGACTATATTGCCTACAAGAGAACTGGTAGTTTCTAGGAGGTGGATTAGAGCACTGCCAGTAGTGATTGATGGTAGACAGCTTTCAGTAGATTTGATTGAGTTAAATATGAAGGACTTTGACAATATTCTAGGGATGGATTGGCTGGTCAGTTATGGGGCTACTATTGGCTGCAGGAAGAAGATGGTGACTTTTGAGCCTGAGGGAGAGGATCCCTTTGTGTTCGTGGGTACGGTATGTGGACCCCGTATACCCATGATATCAGCGTTGAGATCTAGAGACTTATTACAAGGAGGATGTATAGGTTTCCTAGCTGAGGATCTACCAGGGCTGCCGCCACACAGGGAGATTTAGTTTGTTATTGAGTTAGCACCGGGGACAGAACCAGTGTCAAGAGCACCATATAGGAAGGCACCAGCAGAACTGAAGGAATTGAAGATACAATTACAAGAGCTTCTAGATTTGGGGTTCATCAGGCCTGGCTACTCGCCATGGGGTGCTCCAGTTTTTTTTGTGAAGAAGAAGGACGGGACTCTAAGGATGTGTATAGACTATAGAGAATTGAACAAGTTGACCATTAAGAATAAGTACCCTCTACCAAGGATCGATGACTTGTTCGATCAGCTGTAGGGTAAGATAGTATTCTCGAAGATTTATCTTCGATCTGGTTATCACCAACTAAGGATCAAGGATGAGGATATACTGAAGACGACCTTCCGAACGAGGTATGGGCACTATGAGTTTTTGGTCATGCCGTTTGGTTTGACCAATGCCCCAGCAGCCTTCATGGACTTAATGAACAGGGTGTTCAAAGACTTCTTGGATCAGTTTGTCGTTGTCTTCATCGACGACATCTTAGTGTACTCCAGTTCAGTGGCAGAGCATGAGCAACATCTTCAGCAGGTCTTGCAGAGGTTAAGAGAACATCGATTATATGCCAAGTTTAAGAAATGCGAGTTTTGGCTACCAGAAGTGACCTTTCTTAGAGACATAGTTGGCGTGGATGGGATTAAGGTGGATCCATCTAAGGTGGAGGCAGTGAGAGATTGGCCGAGGCTAAGGAACGCCTTGGAAGTTCGGAGTTTCCTTGGGTTAGTAGGTTAATACCGACGATTTGTGGAAGGATTTTTTAATATCGTTGCACCACTGATAGAATTGACACAGAAGAATCAGAAGTTCGTCTGGTCAGAGAAGTGTGAGAACAGTTTTCAAGAATTGAACCGACGACTTATTACTGCACTTATGCTGAGTCTTCCTTTGGAGGAAGGAAAGTTTTTTGTATATTGTGATGCATCAAGGTTAGGTTTGGGCTGTGTGCTGATGCAGAATGAGAAGGTTATAACTTATGCATCACGACAGTTGAAGGAGTAAGAGCAGCGGTATCCTACCCATGATCTAGAATTGGTTGTAGTGGTATTCGTACTGAAGGTGTGGTGACATTACCTGTATGGGGAGAAGTGCGAGATATACACCGATCACAAGAGTTTGAAGTATTTCTTCACCCAGAAGGACCTGAACATGAGGCAGAGACGTTGGTTGGAGTTGGTAAAGGACTATGACTGTGACATTCTTTACCACCCAGGGAAAGGAAATGTAGTGGCAGATGCATTGAGTCGGAGAGGCTCGGGGCAATTATTTAGTTCTACACAAGTTTCCAGAGATTTGACTGATGAGATGACCAGAGCAACATTACCTTGCAGTCGATTGGCCAACATTACCTTGAGATAGAACTAGCAGTGGGCCGATTGGCCAACATTACCTGGCAGTCGACCCTATTAGAGTGGATCAAGGAGGGTCAAATGGTAGATGTGCAGTTACAAGAGATTAGAGAGAATGTCTTAATGGGGGTAGCTAAGGACTACTCTATTTCCGAGGTTGGTATGCTACGATCATGGGCAGATTTGCGTTCCAGCTGATGTTGGGATTAGACGAGAGATATTAAATGAGTCCCATACTACGCCGTACTCGCTTCATCCGGGTACCACGAAGATGTATCAGGATCTACGGACATTGTATTGGTGTCTTGGGATGAAGAAGGATGTAGTGGAGTACATGGCCAGGTGTTTGACCTATCAACAGGTGAAAGCTGAGCATCAGCGACCAGCGGGGTTGCTTCAGCCTTTGGGTATTCCTGAGTGGAAATGGGAGGATGTTACAATGGAATTTGTGGGAGGTTTACCCAGGACAGTGGGGCTTCACGACACGGTGTGGGTGATAGTGGATATATACACCAAGTTAGCTCATTTTCTGCTAGTTAAGTCAACTTATACAGTGGATCAGTATGTAGAGTTGTATGTGAGGGAGATCGTGCGTCTCCATGGGGTTGCTAAGTCTATTGTGTCAGACCGGGATCCTATCTCTACCTCCATGTTTTGGGATAGTTTGCAGAAATCCATGGGGACTCAGTTGAAATTTAGCACAATCTTTCATCCTCAGACTGATAGACAGTCTGAGAAGATGATTCAGGTGTTGGAGGATATGTTTAGGGCATGTGTGATTGACTTTAAGGGATCTTGGAGTAAGTACGTATCTCCTGTTGATTGAGTTTTCATATAACAACAGTTACCAGTCAACGATTGGAATGGCTCCATATGAGATGTTATATGGGAGGAGATGTAGATCACCCATTCAGTGGGATGAGACGGGTGAGAGGAAGTATTTGGGGCCGAACATGGTTCAGAAGACTAATGAAGCTATTGAGAATATCCGAGCTAGAATGCTTGCTTCACAAAGTAGACAGAAAAGCTACGATGATCCTAAGCGTAGGGACGTGGAGTTCCAAGTTGGGTACCACGTGTTTCTGCGAGTTTCACCACTGTGAGGGGTGAGGAGATTTGGGAAGAAGGGCAAGCTGAGCCCTTGATTCATTGGACCTTTTGAGATCCTGGAGAGATCAGACAGGTGGCGTACAGTTTGGCTTTGCCACCGTTGCTGTCGGGAGTTCATGACGTATTCCATGTATCTATGCTTCAGAAGTACGTCTTAGATACAATGCATGTGTTGAAGTATGGGGACATGGAATTGGAGATAGATTTGTCTAATGAGGAGCAACCAGTTCAGATCTTAGACCGAAAGATAAGGTTCTACGGAATACGATAATTCCTCTAGTTAAAGTGTTATGGAGGAATAGCAGGGTCAAGGAAGTGACCTGGGAGCTTGAGTCAGCAATGCGGGATCAGTATTCCGAGTTATTCAGGTAAATTTCGAGGACAAAATTCTCAGTAGGAGGGGATAGTTGTAACGACCCATAAATCACTAATAAGGCTTAAGGGACTTGATTAGTGTGCCGGGAGGGCATAATTGATTTATATGTGATTTAAATGATTTTAATGCATGATTCTGTGATAAGCATTCTTATATGATTATATGGATATATGACATGCATGTTTATGGGTATTAATATGCATGTGGGCCCTGTTTAGCTTAAAGGGGCATATTTGTAATTTTGGCCTGTTGAGGGCATAAATGTGATTATATGTTTATTAATGTGAAGACCACATTGTTATGTGGATATATTCGCAGCATGCGGCTTGAGGCGATCTTAGGGAGCCAGTTAGCGAGAAAGTCACAACGGGACCCAATACCTTACTTGGGGCGGGTCAAGGGGTATTTTGGGTATTAGATATTTATTTGGGTTATCGGATTGTGAAAATAAATAATTGGAGATATCTTTGAAGTTAGAGAGTTTAGGAGGGAATATTGGGGAAATTTACCATTTTGCCCTCGGGGACGTTTTTGGTACCCCGAGCCTTGGGATTAACTTAAGTAAGATAAAACAAAACTAGGGAAATAAGTAGAAACTCTTAAACCGACCCTTCTCTTTCTCTCAACTCACTCATCTCTTTCTCAAACCCTCTCTCTCTCTCTCTCAAGTTAAACCATTGAAACCAAGGGAATTTGGGTTAGAAACTCAAGGGTTTGAGTTGGAATCTTGGGGACTAATTCAGTAACAATTTGGTGGTTTAGACAGAAGTTGAGGTAAGCGTTGAATTATGATTTTAGTTGTTTAATTATGTAGTTCTTGGTTGAGTTTTGGTGTTTTGGGGTTATTGAAGTTAAAGGTTGAATTGGAGGTTTAGGTGAGGTTTTAAACTAGCTTTTGGTTAGGTTTTGTTGCTGGAAACATATGGGAGCTATTGTGATAATTAAATTATGTTATTAGGATTGTTTTGGGTTGATTTGATTGAGGTGTGGTTGTTGGAAATGGTGATTTTTCTGGGTTCGAAGGGGTCGGGCCACAGCTCTGTTCTTGGTGTGCCACGACCCTCTAGAACAGATGGGAGCCGAAATGAAGGGTGGGCCGTGGCATGGGGCGTGCTGGGTTGTGACTCGTGTGTGCTGTTTGGGGAGGCTGAGCCTTTTCTAGGAGGCAGGCCGTGACATGGGGGGCTTAGGGTCGTGACTCTTAAGAGAATTATTGGCTTTGAGGAGGTTTTAGGTGTGGGAACTTAACCTACGGTGCTCAGGATCGATTCCACTACCGTGTTTGGTGGAATTCAATGTTCTGAAGGCTAGAACTTGGTAGCTAAGGACAACTTAATATTCAGTGAGCTTGGTTTAAGTGGATTGGAGTCAGTGGGGGTAAATAGAGGGTGCGACCCAAAGGCGTCGACGCTGGTTATTGTATTACTTGGTTATCAATGTTAATTTGATGAATATGATATACTGAATATCGAAATGTTAGATTGTGAATTTACTGATTATGTTCACTTATTATGTGAATGCTATGGGCTGCTGTGTATATGATTATGCTTAATGAATTATTTGGTTATTGTTATAGATCATGCTATGATATTATGGTTTTCTTGCTGGGCCTTGGCTCACGGGTGCTACGTGGTGCAGGTAAAGGCAAGGGTAAGCTTGATCAGCCCTGATTTGGAGAGCTCTAGAGGTGGAATGTACATAGTCAGCTGCACGGCCGCCACAGTCGTGGGATGGACAGGAACAGGAAAACCTTAAATGTTTATTTTTCCCTTAGAGTGGCTTGTAGTCGTATATAACACTAAAATTTTGTAAAATATCCTTTAAACTCTATTTCTTTTGGGATCCCATGTGTGAAATGTTTATTTAAATGAAATGTATCTTTTATGACCAAAATCTTTTAACCCTAGTTCAATAATGGTTTTAGGGACACATTTTCAACTAAACGACTTGATTAGCAAGTCTTCCACCTTTATAAACACACAGTGTAACAATCTTGGCTACCCAGGGCGTTACACGTGTGCGACCACCAAAAAAGCGTAAAACATCAAGGATTGAGAAACTTGTTTCTATGATGAGAAAATGGCAAGATCAGAAAGTCAAGACTCAAAGAAATAGAAATAAGGTATTACTAATTTAAATGTACTATTGAACTTTTTAATTTATATTTATAAACTGAAATACATTCATTTTTTGTTTTGTAATTTTCTTAAAGCTTTTTATAACTTAAGGATGGGTTCTTAATGATATTGCTAAAAAAGGAAAAGAAGTCTCCTCAATTTCTACCCAAAATAATATTGTAGATGATAACCAAGAAAAAATTATCTTGAAGGTGAATAATTATTCTAAATTATTTTTTCAATATATGTTTACATCGAAATTTATTTATAATATAACTATTTTAGGAGCAACATCTGCAAACGGCTACACCTTATACACCACTTCTAAGTGAGGTAATAGGTGTGCAAACAATTAGATGAAACTTACTTTGAGTCATTAGAATCTTACAACTTTAAACCAAGTTGAATATGTACAATACTCAAGGTAATTAATATATTTGTTTGTATATTATATACATAAGTATGTTTAAAAATAGAATTGCAAAATACATTTTATAATATTTTTGTTGTAATCAGATTCTACATTCAATCAAGGAATACAATATCAAGGAGCTTCAAGCCAAGCATGATATTTCCAAGATCCAACAATACCTCATGATCAAACAGGCAACAAATAAAAATATAATACATGCAAAGAACAAATTTTGTCACAGTGCCATCTACTATTATGAAGTAAAATACTTAGTACATGTTTGTGGTAATACAATTTTAATTTTGAAGTTTGTTTTTCATATTTAATTATACATTTTTAGAAACATTATAATTGTGTTTGGTCTCTAGTAGTAATTTTATAATAGTACTTATTTTATAATGTCTTTAATATGAAATATGTAATTTTGAGACTATAAATTAAAAAGAAGAATGAAACATATGTATATATTTATATATTATTGTATAACATAAATACATTTTAAAATAGAACTAAGTTACCAGAAATAAAATTGTGACATTAAAGTATATACTAAAGAGAAAATAATCTAGTTTTTCTAAAAGAAAAAAAAAAAGAAGAGTAGATATTCAAAGAAAAAAAAAGTATAATAATATATTTATGTGATACATACTCTCTGAAGAGTTTGGAAAAAACAAAATAGAAATGAATAGATTTATTATTTACCAAATAACATTTAATTAAGTAAAGTACAACAAGAAAAGAAAAAAAGATAGTCAATAGAAATAGAAATGGCGCGTGATGACTTTAGAGCATTAATTGATGTAAGTCTTAATTAATTATTATATTAAATTATAGTTAAAATGATATTATTATTTTTGTTGACATTTGGACAGCCACCTATGATCTTAGGGTGCCCGGTGTGACGTGCTGCATCATGACACACCTCTGGGGGCCATTTTGTAGATATGAGCATGGATTGGTGCTTGATCATTAGTCAAGTCTTGCACCAAGAAACCTCATGGGTAGGGTAGGGGATGACACTTTTGTAATTATGCATATGTCTCCTAGAAAAAAATCATATATGTTTCTGGGAAGACTTCATTTCCTTAGAAAGCTCCTTAGGGGGAGGTGACCTGGTGACTTAAGGAAGCACCATGGCCACCAGCAGATAGGGGCTTAAGCTGTGTACTCCCTTGCCCTATCAAGGCCTTATATGAATAAAACGATGCTTTTCCATGTCCCTTTGTGTATGCTTTCTTTACGGTCTATGCGTTGCTTGTTTGTTACCTTCGTTGGGCCATTGCGTGCCACTTGACTGTGTTGTATGCTCTGATTGTTGTGTGGGATGTTGTCTCTGGATAGCTTGCCTCGTGCTTGCTTCTGCTTCATAATTTCCCTTACTTGTGTGAGACTTGTAACGTGGCTAACCATTGAGTTTGCTTGCCGCAGGTGTGAATTCTAGGCTGACTTGCTAGCTAAGAGCGCTAACAAGTGTCGCACGTTCCGTCAATTCGAGTATTGAAGTTGGCGGCCCGTGACAGTTGGTATTAGAGCTAAGTTTGAGAAAGCTTGGTGACCCTGCAGGATGGTGAGCAACACTCAAAGGATTGAAGCGCTGGAGAGGCGCGTTGGAGAACTAGATGGCCTGGACGAAAGAGTCAGGGATCTTGGCTCTATCAGGCTAGAACCGGAGACGACTAACGCACTAAACCGCGTGGCTGGGTTGGAGCGGGATACGACCAATCTACTAGCCCGCATAATGGCAATCGAGCGGAGGGAAAACCTTTCAAGCACATCCAATAGTCCTCAGAGGGAGGAATGTATTGAGGCGGTGGAACGAGCGGTGAAGGACCTACAAGAAGCATTAAATGACCTCGTAGATAATTGTAGGGGGTCAGTTAAGGCAATGAAGGATGAGATGTTGGAGATGAACACCAAGCTGAACCTCACCATGAGGGCAGTTGGGAATCAGCCTGCAACTGGACCCGTTGGCATGGAATATGGGAGAGTAAAAGTCCCTGAGCCGAGGCCCTATGGTGGGGCTAGAGACGCGAAGGACTTAGAGAACTTCCTCTTTGATATGGAGCATTACTTTAGAGCCGTGAGAGCTGAATCAGAGGATGGCAAGGTCGCCATGGCAATGATGTACTTGTCTACAGATGCCAAAGTGTGGTGGAGGATGAAGTACGACGACATTCAGAACGACAGATGCACCATAACAACATGTGAAGATCTGAAGAGAGAGTTGAAGACGCAGTTTCTCCCTGAAAATGTTGCCTACATAGCTCAACGCCAGTTGAGAGAGCTGAAGCACACAGGAACAATCCGAGAATACGTGAAAAAATTCTCTGGGTTGATGCTGGACATCAAAGACATGTCCGAAGTGGACAAACTCTTCACGTTTTTAGAAGGTCTGAAACCTTGGGCAAAGCAAGAGCTCGAGAGACAACGAGTGGCTGACCTAGCCACTGCTCAAGTTGCTGCCGAATGACTGACTGATTACTCATCAAGGAACATTCAATCCAAGAAGACCAATCCGTCGACTAGTGGAAGTAATGCTGGGAGTAAAAAGTTTAGGAAGTCTTGGCAAAGCAAGGGTGGGGGAGGAGAGAAAAGGAGTGTGGAATCTAACTCTCCTAACAAAGGTAGTAACCCCTCGTTCAAGAAGCCTCTTACATGTTGGATCTGTACCGGACCTCATAAGTCGACAGAGTGTCCTCACAGATCCAAGATGAGTGTCCTCCAGGCGACATTATCTAAAGGAGAACAAACCAACGAAGAGGAGGAGGAGGAGGAGTATACGCAAATGGGTACCCTTCGGATGCTGAATGCTCTCAAGAAACACGGTGCGAAAGTGAAGAAGACCCCCAAAAAGGGACTAATGTATGTGGCCACCACTCTAAACGGTAAGATGGCCACGGGCGCCACTCACAACTTCATTTCGGAGATCGAAGCTAAACGTTTGGGACTGAAATGGGAGAAGGACCATGGCCGCATGAAAGCAGTTAACTCAGAAGCCTTGGCCACAACCGGCGTGGCTAGAAAGGTGAACATGAAGATCGGCTCGTGGGAGGGGTAGACTGACTTGGTGGTCGTGCCAATGGACGACTTTGATGTCATATTGGGTATGGACTTCCTTATGGAAAAGGGAGCCATTCCCATCCCAGCTACGAGAAGCTTACTCATAATGGGGGAGACACCTACAGTGGTGCCTGCTAAAGTAGAGCAGCTCCCAGAAACCAAGTTGTTGTCAGCCTTACCATTGAAGAAGGGCATGAGAAGACAAGAGCCCACGTGTATTATCCTACCCACTGTATACGAGGATACGGTGGATGAAGTCATCCCACCAGAAATTCGAATGGTCTTGAAGAAGTATGGGGATGTTATGCCGGATCAACTCCCCAGAGCCTTACCACCTAGAAGAGGGATTGATCATCAGATTGAGCTGGTGCCGGGAGCCAAACCACCTGCAAAGGCGGCCTATAGGATGGCACCCCTTGAACTAGCAGAACTGAGGAAGCAGTTGAAGGATTTACTAGAGGCAGGCTTCATCAGACCATCGAAGGCACCATATGGTGCACCAGTGCTATTTCAGAAAAAGCACGACGGGAGCTTGAGACTATGTATTGATTATCGGGCTCTCAATAAGGTGACAGTGCGTAATACGTACCCCATCCCCTTGATCGCCGACTTATTCGACCAGTTGAGTGGAGCGAAATTCTTTACGAAACTGGACTTGAGATCAGGCTATGTGGATAGTAGAAGGGGATGAGCCGAAGACAATGTGTGTGACTCGATATGGAGCATACGAGTTCTGAGTCATGCCGTTTGGGTTGACAAACGCACCAGCCACATTCGGTACGTTGATGAACCAAATTTTCCAGGAATACCTAGACAAGTTCGTGGTAGTCTACTTGGATGACATTGTGGTCTATAGCTCCACAATAGAAGAACATCAACGACACTTATCTCAAGTGTTTCAGAAATTGAGAGAGAACCAACTCTATGTGAAGCGAGAGAAGTGCTCCTTCACACAAGAGAGAATCAAGATCCTAGGCCACATAGTAGAACGTGGTCAGATCCGCATGGATCTAGAGAAGGTGCGGGCCATTCAAGAATGGAAGGCCCCCACCAATTTTAAGGAGTTACGCTCTTTCCTTGGTTTAGCCAACTATTATCGAAGATTTGTGGAGGGCTATTCAAGAAGGGCGGTGTAACGCCCCAAACTCCAGGGACCGTTACGGTGTGCCTTGTAAACAGTGCTAAACTCGCTAATCGAGTCATTTGGCCAAAATCGTGAACTAAATATGATTAGCAGTTTAGGGATTAAAAACTTTGGTTAGGATGTAACGTTTCACTAGAACATTTAATATATACATTGGGATCCCGAAAATAAAGTTTTAGAGTTTATTACAGAAAATATTTACAACAGGCCGTTCTAAGCGGAAAAACAGGGTTCAACCCTAGTTCCACTTTAAACCTCGGCCGTGGCGGTCGAGCAGCTGCATATGTACACATCATCACCTAAGCTCTTCAACTCAAGGATGGTCCAGCTTCCTCTTGCCTTTACCTGCACCACACAGCACCCGTGAGCCGAAGCCCAGCAAGAAAACATAACACTATACATATGCATTATCAAATGATTATCGTTATAATCACACGGAGCATAAAGCTTCCAAACCAATGGGTGAATATCATATGATTCAAGAGGGAGAGTGGCTGCTAGGTAAGACACTAGCCTCCAAGCACTTATTTCATTCATCGGCCCTCGAGGCCGGTTGGGCATTAATGCTCTTTGAGTCATTCAATGCTGATGGTCGATTAGATCTAATCTCCGTTGGCTTGCGTGAACCACGCTAAAACCGTTTTGACTAATCAGTCAGCGCTATGTGACCAATGTCCAGTATCACCGCCAAACTTGACTAATAAGTCACAGCTTCACAGCTGATACTAACACCTTTGCCAATTCTGACTGATGAGTCAGTGCAACGTGACCAATGTCCAGTACCACTGTCGAACCTGACTCATAAGTCACAGCTTCACAGCTGATACCAACGCTTTTGCCAATTCTGACTAATTAGTCAGTGCAACGTGACCAGTGCCCAGTACCACTACCGAACCTGACTAATAAGTCACAGCTTCACAGTTGATCCCAACACCTTTGCCAAATCTGACTAATTAGTCAGTACCATGCACAAGTAAGCAATGCTATCAATATGTGTCATATGCCAATTATCCAAGAATAGGGCATTCAGCATGCTTACTAAATTGTTGCCAACATAATCATGATCATACACAAACTCAGAGACTCAAGCTCTGGCCAACCTCATATTCATCACTCATGGCATGCCCTAATCATATGTTTCTCGTGCATCACATGCATCACACTTAATCATCCAGCATGCCTCAATAATAATCATATGCAAATGGGCAAGATTGCCAGGCATTCATTATGCTATCAATTGTTACATTTAAACATCCAACATGCATCAAGAATAGCCATGCATGTCATACTCAATAGCCAACCAACATGCATCATAATAGCCATGCATGTCATGCTCAATAATCAACCAACATGCATCCATAATAGCCATGCATGTCACATATACACTGGGTGCAGTTTTCTTACCTTGGGTTCGAGCGAGAATTAGTAAAATAACGACCCTTGAGAACGATCAGCTTTTAGTCCTTTAGCGGTCACCTAGTCATAACCAAATATGGAATCCCATCAATAAAATAAATCATAGAAAGGTTTATAATCTAGAATCTCACTCCCGGGATCCATCCCACACTCTCGGGACTCTCAATCCACCCAAACGGGGTAAAGGAACCAACCCCCGAGCCTTAAAGGTCCTCCCGAGCCCTAAAATATGCTTGCTGGAAAGTGCACTAGCGCTGGGGCGCTGCCTAATGGCACTGGGGCGCTGCCCCAAACTCAGAGAGCTCCAGAAAAAGCTCTGCCTAGCGCTGGGGCGCCATCAGCAGACCAGAAACTCTTCTGGTCTTCTCCTCTGCGATTTTCCTTGAAAAACAAACCTCCAAATCAACCCCAAACATCATCAAAACATCAAACTCAACCCCCAAACCTCATATACATCACACCCTCAACAAAACCCAAGCAACCACACTCAATAACTTCCATTAATTCTCATAACTATCATCTCAAATTCCCAACTGAAAACTAACTTGAAAAACAGAGTAAAGCTTAAGTTCTTGGATGAAACCTTACCTCAAGTTGGATTTGAGTCCTCTTCAATGATTGAACTAAGTTCCTAAGCTCCCACCTTTGATCTCCTAGCTTGGTTCTTCAAGTTGGCTCTCAAAAATTGAAAGGAAGAAAGAGGGAAGAGCATGTACGGGAGGGAGAGAAGAACTGAAGATGAGGATGCTCTGTTTTGGTCTAAAGGTTTCTACAGCCATTCAATTGATACATATCTTAGGGGTGAAAAGACCATTTTGCCCCTAGGTCAAATAAAGCTTCTAAACACTCCCAAGGGTAAAACCGTCATTTCCCGCCTATCTCGTTAATTATAATTAACACCCTCCATTTCTCGTTATTCTCAAAATTATCAAATACCAATAAATCATATCCCATTACCCTTTAATTCCCGGTAATGTTCTAATCATCAAAATGACCCCGAGACTCACCCCGAGCCTCGAACTTAATCCCGTTATGACTAGACCGAAAACTTGCATTCCCATGATCGTCTCATGTCGAATGGCTCGAACAAATCCACATATAATGTGGTAAAATTATAATTCACCCATATGCACAAAATTACACAATCACGCCCCCAATGGCCAAATTACCAGAATGCCCTTGCATTTAAAATATGAGCCCATATGCATGCATTCACCATCATATAATAATATAATTCACATAAACATGCATATAATCATTAAATACCATAATAAATCAATTATGGCCCTCCCGGCCTCCTAATCAAGGTCCTAAACCTTATTAGGAAATTTGGGGCATTACAGGCGGCACCCTTGACCGAGTTGTTGAAGAAGGGTGTAACTTGGACGTGGACCGATAGGTGTGTCGAAGCATTTAAAAGTCTAAAGGAAGCCATGATGCGAGATCCTGTCCTCGCCTTACCAGATGTTGGTAGGCCCGTCGAAGTGCAGACATATGCGTCTAATTATGCTTTGAGAGGGGTGCTTGTACAAGAGGGCCACCCCGTAGCTTATGAAAGCTGCAAACTCACGGAGGTAGAGAGGAGGTACACTGCCCAAGAGAAGGAGCTTCTCACAGTAATTCATTGTCTACGAGTGTGGAGGCACTACTTGTTGGGGTCGAAGTTTGTGGTGAAAATAGATAATTTCGCAGTGAGTCATTTCCTCACCCAGCCGAAGCTTACCCCTAAACAAGCACGATGGCAGGAGTTCATAGCAGAATTCGACTTTCATTTCGAACACAAGGCGGGCCGTCTAAACCAGGCAGCTGATGCCCTGAGTCGCAAAGCTGAGTTAGCGGCTCTAAAATTGCTAGCAAATATGTCAGCTAGCATGGTGACCACTCCACTCCGAGAGTGCATTAAGGAAAACTCGGTGAAAGACACTAATGAGTGAGTGTCACGACACCTTGTGGGCGGGTCATCCAGGGTGGCAGAGAACTCATGCCCTATTGAAGCAGGGGTACTACTGGCCACAAATGCGCGACGATATTGTGGAGTACACCAAGACCTATCTCACCTGCCAGCAAGACAAAGTGGAGAGACACAAGATGCCAGGGTTGTTGGAACCTTTGTTAGTCCCAAGCCGACCATGGGAGAGTGTGTCGCTTGACTTCATTACTAGTTTACCGAAGATGGGAGACTTGCGTACGATCTTGGTGATCATGGACAGATTTTCAAAGTATGCAACCTTCATACCGGTGTCGAAATATTGCTCGGCAGAAGAGACAGTGAGACTTTTCTTCAAGTATGTAGTTAAGTATTAGGGAGTACCCCAAAACATAGTTAGTGACCATGATGAAAGATTCACAGGGACCTTTTGGTCCGAATTATTCAACCTTTTGGGGTCACAACTAAATATTTACTCGAGCTACCATCCTCAGACAGGCAGACAGACTGAAAGATTCAATGGGATGCTGGAAGAGTATTTGCGGCATTTCGTCAGTGCCAACCAAAAGAATTGGCCGCAGATACTAGACATAGCTCAATTTTGTTTCAACTCTCAGAAGAGTTCTTCGTCAAACAAGAGTGCATTTGAAGTTGTTAACGGTCAGCAACCGCTGTTACCCCACACAGTGGATGAGTATCGGGGAAGAAATCCAAGAGCCTTTAATTTCACGAAAGACTGGAAGAAAACCACCGAGATTGCCCGAGCCTATCTGGAGAAGGCATCAAAGAGAATGAAGAAGTGGGAAGATCAGAAGAGGCGACTGCTGGAATTCAAAGCATGCGACTTAGTGATGATCAAGCTGAGGCCTGAACAACTGAGATTCTGAGGGAATAAGGACATCAGACACATCCGCAAATATGAGGGTCCTGTTCCAGTCATCTCGAAAGTGGGCCTGACCTCCTACAAAGTCAGATTACCAGCATGGATGAAGATACACCCGGTCTTGCACGTCTGCAACCTCAAGCCGTATCACGAAGATCCAGAAGATCCAGCGTGCAACCAGTCTACCAGAGAAAGAATCAGCGTCAAGCTACGAAGCAGCAGAAAATCTAAAGAAATCCTAGCAAAGAGGACCGTGGTCGTGGACAGAAAGAAGAAGAAAGAGTTTTTGGTGAAGTGGAAAGGGCTCGGAGATGAAGAAATTTGCTGGGAAAGGGCGGAGGGCTTGCACAAGCATACGCAGAAGATTGAAGATCAGCAAGGGGCAGGTTCGTCGAGGACGTTGAAGGTTTAAGTGGGGGAGAGTGTAACGTGCTGCGTCATGACACACCTCTGGGGGGCCATTTTGTAGATATGAGCATGCCTTGGTTCTTGATCATTAGTCAAGTCTTGCACCAAGTAACCTCATGGGTAGGGGATGGCGCTTTTGTAATTATGCATATGTCTCCCAGACAAAAATCATATATGTTCCTGGGAAGACTTCATTTCCTTAGAAATCTCCTTAGGGGGAGGTGACCTGGTGACTTAAGGAAGCACCATGGCCACCAGTAGATAGGGGCTTAAGTTGTGTACTCCCTTGCCCTATCAAGGACTTGTATGAATAAAACGATGCTTTGCCATGTCCCTTTGTGTATGCTTTCTTTACGGTCTATGTGTTGCTTGTTTGTTACCTTCATTGGGCCATTGCGTGCCACTTGACTTTGTTGTATGCTCTGATTGTTGTGTGGGATGTTGTCTCTGGATAGCTTGCCTCGTGCTTGCTTCTGCTTCATAATTTCCCTTACTTGTGTGAGACTTGTAACGTGGCTAACCATTGAGTTTGCTTGCCGTAGGTGTGAATTCTAGGCTGACTTGCTAGCTAAGAGCGCTAACAAGTGCAGCATGTTCCGTCAATTCGAGTATTGAAGTTGGCGGCCCGTGACACCTGTCACCAGTAAAATAAACCTAAATTAATAAGGATAAAATGGAATTTTAACAAAAATAAATAACATAGCACCCTTTTTTTTTCCTTTAAACCCTTTTTAATTACTTCATCATTGCCAAATATTTTACTTTAGTAAATTCACCTAAATATACTCACCAAATACTAAGAAATAATAATAATAAATATTTTTAATTATATCTATAAATATTTAATTTATCACTTATATATTAATTAGTTTATTTTTTTTAATAAAATCATTTACATATTTAAATTTTAAAACTATGAAATTCATTAATGGCGATTCTAATTGTATCATACTTTTTCTTACTACACACAATTCTATTTAAACTCCCCATAAATTGTTAAAAATTCTTTATGCAAATATAAATAAAATTAAAGCGATAAATTATAAATGGTGGGCCCATGAGGATTCTTAATCCTTCCACTGCTCCCTTCATCTCTCTCCCTCTACACCTCTCCATCCACCCTTCTCACATTCTCTAAGATCACTACAACAAATTCTAATTTCAATGACTCCTTACAATATCTTACACCATTGGTGTAAAACACTAAAAATTAGGAGTTTTTAATGTCTTATGTTGGGAGACATTGAATTTTTTTTATTAATGACTAAAATTGTAAGACATTAAAAGGATGGGAAGACGTTGAAAAACCCTTGCCTAATACATGTCCGGGAAGGACATCCAACGTCTCCCACTAGGAGACGTGCCACGTGTCCCACGTCTCCCAGTGGGAAACGTTGGAATTCCTCACTACATATATGTACTACACGACTTGGCTTCTTTCTTTCTCCTTCGTGCGTGATTACACAGAGAAATTTGGGGCAAATGTCGGTGTTATTAGGATTTGAAAGTTACGAAATTGTCTCCATTTTCAAGCTTTTGAGGTAAATTTTCTTGAAAAAAATTATGGGTTTAGTATTAAGATGATATATATATATATGCAATTTTTTGTTAGTTATTTATGATTATGAGTTTTTCAATGGAATTGTAGGATTTTCTTGGAGAATATAAGAGGTGTGGAAACTTGAGATTTTGACTCAAAATATCTATTTCAAGCACACATTTGAGGTTAAGTTTTAAAAATTATAAGTAAAAATCATTGTTAAAATGATATTTAATTAGATTTTTCTTAATTGGTTTTGATTATTAGTAGATTTTGAGTGGGTTTCTAAGAAAATAACTTTATTGACAATGTAGAAATAATTTTAATTTTAATTTAACATATCACATTGTATAGATTTGATTCAAGTATATATGTTTATGATTTTTTTTATTATTATTTAATTCGAAAATTATGTATATTGTATTGTAGATGCTCAATTTTCACCTAAGGTCTGGCCTGGCCTTGCGTGGGTGCCGCCTAAGTCTCAAGGGTCTCGTGACGCACAGCCATCAGTGACCCGCATCCAAGTGCCCACGCGAGGCTCCGCCTCGCGCCCTTATGCGCGCACCCGTCTGCCTACGCGAGGCCCCGCATCGCATCCTTGTGCGCGCACCCGAGTGCCCCCGTGAGCCCTCGCCTTGCCATAGGCCGAAGTGACCAAGTGTCCCCGCCTCGCCAAATAAGGCCTCGCCACGCATGGCCTCGCACGGTCTCGCCAAGAAGGGCCTCGCCACGCATGGCCTCACCAAGAGGGGCCTCGCCACGCATGGCCTCGCCAAGAAGGGCCTCGCCACGCATGGCCTCGCCAAGAGGGGCCTCGCCACGCATGGCCTCGCCAAGAAGGGCCTCGCCATGCATGGCCTCGCCATACATGGCCTCACACGGCCTCGCCAAGAAGGGCATCGCCACGCATGGCCTCGCCAAGAGGGGCCTCGCCACGCATGGCCTCGCCAAGAGGGGCCTCGCCACGCATGGCCTCGCCAAGAGGGGCCTCGCCAAGTTTGGCCTCGCACGGCCTCGCCAAGAAGGTCCTCGCATGGCCTCGCCACGCATGGCCTCGCGTGGCCTCATAAGAGGAGAGGGGCCTTCTGAACAGCTAGGGAGCCAGGCCATCAAGGGGGTCGCAAGGAGGGCGTCTCGTCACACATCCTTAGACGTCTGCCAGGGCCACATGCCTATCGTCCAGACTCGTGAGTGACCTCGGGAGGCTTCAGGCATCTCATGCCAAGGACCCAAGATCTCCACCTCACACCAAGGGTCCCATTCCTTACACCTTGAGACCCTTATGCTTAGGAGATCCAGTACGAGTCGAATGGGACATACTTGTACGACCTAGTTCTGAGTACGGATACCAGTGCCAGTAAGACTGCTGGGGTAAGAGTCATGGTCTGTACGTCTACGGCCATAGGTCAGAGCCGACACCACTACCTCCTGCGCCACTACGCCTGCCACCACTCATCAGACATGGGTACAGACAAGTAGTGGAGGCATTCTCCTAACGCCTGCTCCTGTGCTGGATGTACGACCACAACCTCTGAAGCCACACCCCTGACAAAGTACTTATGTACCCCATGGTCTCCTGGACCACTTTGTACCTAAGGCCATTAGAGCCTACTATAAAATGAACTCTAAGACCACTTGAAAGGGGGTTGGAAATTTTACTGTAGCAGAGGCTCAAGTGTGAATGAAAGACTGAATTCTCCATTATTGTTCTATCATTGTTCTTGAGTTATTGTTCAAATTTTTACAGCTTTCCGATTAGTGATCTTGATTTGATAATTTTCCCAACTCAACTTAGTTGACGAGTTCTCACTGTCAACAGTTTGGCGCCGTCTGTGGGAATGTTAGTTTCAAGCTACTGTTCCACCATTGTTTCCGGCAAGAAGAAGATGCCAAGACGCTCGAAGCGACTGAGGGAGTCGCGGGAGGTAAAGGGTCACCTGAACGGAGTCCAGCTGAAGGCCTCCATGAAGGACGCTCCTCCACCCAGAGACGTGGAGCCCCCGAAAGACCCTGAAGTTCACGAAGGTGATAGGGTGGCCTCATCACCAGCCGCTCCACCTGGAGGAAGTCCTCCAAGAGCCCCACCGGTAAACGCTGACGAGTTCCCTCCTCCAAAACTGCCGCAGGCATCGAACTCCGGCCGGCAAGACCCGGGCCCTTTTGCCCGTAGGCATGATAAGCACCCCCGGGTCCACTTCGTGAGCTCGAGTTCGAAATCCCGGTTTTACGAAGAGGAAATACGTGAGCTCCACCGTAAGAACCAAAGGTTGGAAACCACCTTGGAAAACATGCAAGAGGTCCTTAACGGCCTGCTGCAGGGTAAGTCAAGCGTAACTTTGCCTAAGAGGAAGGAGAAGGGCAAGGATGGGGTGGAGACCACTGTACCGGTAGATGATGGGAGAACCTGACATTCAACCAGCAACACCCCCCTGACGAAGCAACGTGATCACCCCGAACTGCCTAAGCAGGCCCAGAAGCCAGCGCCGAGGACCAACGCTGCCCCTCGCAATGAGGATGAGGTCACCTCCAAAAGAGCACCCTCAGACTTGCGGGAGGAGCTCAATAAGAAGAGGGCGGGCAAAGGGACCATGCCCCCTGTGGCGCCTCGAGAAGGCAAGGGAAAGGCGGATCTTAGCCCGTCCGCTTTGAGGGACACTCTCAGCAAGAGGAGGCAGGACCTAGACACGGAGATGAGGAGCCTGCGGAGCAAGATCGTCACCGCGTCAGGCGGCCAGGCCTTTGAGGAGGACTTCGACCATGAGTCACCCTTTGTGAGAGAAATTCAGGCAATCCGACTCCCTGCCAATTTTAAGGAGCCCAATATGACCCCTTACGAAGGGAACACGGATCCGAAATACCACATGGATGCGTTTAATGATCTGATGAAACTGAGGGGGATTGGAAGTGGTGCCAGGTGCCATTGCTTCGCTGTTACTCTGAAAGGACCCACCTACAAATGGTTCAAAAGACTAAGGCCGGGGTCCATCAGGTCCTGGCAGCAGTTTTCTGACGAATTCCTCCAACAACACCATGCCGTGTGGGACTACACGATGCCAGGTACCAGCCTGGCCAACGTGAAGCAAGGGGAGAATGAAAGCCTGAAGAGCTACATTCACCGGTTCAATATGGAGGCCGCAAAAGTGGGGAGCCTAACGCGCCGAGAGTTAAAAATGGCCATTACCGCTGGGGTGCTCCCAGGAAGCAAGTTGTGGGACAACATGTTGAAGAGGGAAGTCACCGACTTATATGACTTCTATGAGAGAGCGCAGAAGTACATCCGTGTGGAGGATGGCCACGCAAACCTAAAGGCGGGGAAGGAGGAGCCCCACGCGAAGCCCCCAATTAACGACGGATCAAATGTAGCGAAGAAGAAAAGAACGTATGATGGGCCAAGAGATGACCAGCAGAGGAAAACCAAACGAGGGGGTGATCATAGGCAAACGGCTTATACTTACTATACGAACCTCACGGACCCCAGGGAGCATATTTACATCACCAACGAAGATCGAGTGCCCTTCAAAAAGCCCCCACCAATGAGAAAGGATCGGTCCAAAAGGGACCCCAGTAGATACTGCCAATACCACAAGGACATCGGACACACCACGGCAGAGTGTATCCATCTAAAGGAGGAAATTGAGGAGCTCATCCGCCGGGGGCACTTGGCCCGCTATGTCAGGAGAGAAAGGCAAAGGCCAGAGGACGAGCCCACAACACCCCAGGCACAAGAGCGAGCCCCAGAAATACAGGGGGAGGTCCGAACCATTTTTGGAGGTCCAGGATTTGGGGGAGACTCTAGGAAGAGGCGAGATAGATATGCAAGAGAGGCTCGGCGAAGTCTGCCTCCCTGCGTCATGAGTTTAGAACAATGACCCCCAAAGAGTTTCAAGGGGGAAAATGACTCGATAACGTTCACTGAGGAGGACGCACGGGGGGTACACTTTCCCCACAATGATCTGCTGGTGTTGACAGTTCAATTGGCAAATATGCGTGTGCATCGAGTCCTAGTAGACAACGGGAGCTCGGTGGACATCCTATATCGCCCTGCTTTGGAAAAGATGGGACTGGGCATTCATCACCTGAAGCCTTACTAGTCGTCCCTATACAGATTCACAGGGGACTCAGTGCAACCCCTTGGAATGATCGAATTGACACTTACCATGGGGGAGCAACCCCGGCAGACTACAGTCATGTCTAACTTTGTTGTAGTAGATTGTGCATCAGCTTTCAACGCGGTATTGGGGAGACCTTCCCTAAGAGAATTGAAAGCCATAACTTCAATATATCACTTGGTTGTCAAGTTCCTGACTCCAGGAAGGGTCGCTAGTATGAAAGGAGAACAGAAGGAGGCGAGGGAGTGTTACAACACCTCACTCCGCACGCCTGCAAAACCGCGTGAGCCAATGGCCATGGTGGTACATGAGACGCTATGTATGCCCACAGGGGGTCCGCAGGAGCTGGACCCTCGGGTCGTGGATGAGTCAAGAGCAGAACCAGTAGAAGAAGTAGAGGAGGTTACGGTGACGGAGGAACCCCTAAGGAAATTGAAGATAGGGAGAAGCCTGCAAGGTGACGTGAAGGAGGAGTTGATGAAATTTTTGAAAGATAATCTAGACGTGTTTGCATGGAGTCATGAGGACATGGTGGGCATAGACCCCAGTGTGATGTGCCACCACCTGAACATCTCCCCAGAAGCAAGGCCCGTCAGGCAAAAGAGGCGGGCGCTAGACCCAACAAGATACGCAGCATTAAAGGAGGAGGTTGACAAGTTGAAGGCCAACGGGTTCATCCGTGAGTCTTTCTACCCTGTGTGGGTATCGAACCCAGTACTCGTGCCGAAGCCAAATGGGAAATGGAGAACTTGCGTCGATTTCACGAACTTGAATAAAGCTTGTCCTAAGGACAGCTTCCCACTTCCCAGGATAGATCAGCTAGTGGATGCGACGGCAGGACATGAGTTACTGAGTTTCATGGACGCCTACTCAGGATACAACCAAATCCCAATGAACCCGGCAGATGAAGAGCACACGTCATTCATTACAGACAAAGGGCTCTACTGTTACAAGGTGATGCCCTTCGGGCTCAAAAACGCAGGAGCCACCTATCAGAGGCTGGTGAATAAAATGTTCTCCAATCAGATAGGAAGGAATATGGAGGTGTATGTGGATGACATGTTAGTGAAGACCAAAGAAGCAGCAGAGCTCAACAAAGACCTTGGTGAGATGTTTGACACGCTCAGGAAATACCGGATGAAGTTGAACCCAGTCAAGTGCACCTTCGGGGTATCCTCAGGAAAATTCTTGGGCTTCATGGTAAATTCCAGAGGCATCGAAGCCAATCCTGACAAGATAAAGGCACTAATAGGGATGAGCCCGCCAAAGAATAAGAAGGAGGTGCAGTGCCTAACAGGGAGGGTGGCGGCCCTTAATAGGTTTATCTCAAGGTCCACCGACAAGTGCCTCCCATTCTTTGACATCCTCAAAGGGAGCAAAAAGTTCGCTTGGGATGAAAGATGTGAGGAAGCATTTGTCAAGCTGAAAGAGCACCTGGGGAAGCCACCCCTGTTGGCAAAGCCAGAGAAGGGCGAGAAGCTGTACCTGTACTTAGCAGTGTCTGAGCATGCCAACAGCGCAGCCTTGGTTAAGGGAGAGAAGAAGCAGCAACAACCCGTATACTATATCAGCAAGCGTTTGGTGGACGCGGAGAACCAGTATCCAGAGATCGAAAAATTGGCCTATGCACTAGTGGTGGCTTCGAGGAAGTTGAGGCCTTCCTTCCATGCACATACAATTGAAGTCCTAACAGATAGTCCTTTGAGACAGGTCTTACATAAGCCTGAGACTTCGGGGAGACTAATGAAATGGTCGATCGAGCTAAGTCAATTTGATATTATATACACTCTAAGGGCTTCCATCAATGGATAGGTGCTGGCAGATTTTATAGTGTTGCTCACCCATCAGCCGAATGAAGGAAGAAATGAAGAAGGGGAGCAGCCTGTTATGGAGGAAGAGCTAGGAGGTTTAGAGGAGTGGAGTTTGCATGTTGATGGGGCGTCAAATGAAGGAGGATCAGGAGCAGGCATCATGATGACTGGGCCCGAGGGACACAGAATGTATTGCGCAATCCGATTTGGGTTTGAGGCCTCCAATAATGAAGCAGAGTACGAGGCGCTCTTAGCTGGCCTGTGTTTAGCCCAGGAACTGAGAGTGACGCGCCTTCAAATCTTCAGTGACTCTCAATTGGTAGTATGCCAAGTAAAGGGGGAGTACCAGGCGAGGGGACCCAAGATGGCAGCCTACTTGGAGAAGGTGAAGGACTATCTGGGATGGTTGGTGGCATATAATATAGAGCAAATCCCCAGAGAAAAGAATACCCATGCCGATGCACTCGCAAAGCTGGCGTCTACCAAGGATGGCGATATCTTGGAGTCAATACCTGTGGAGTACTTACCCAAGCCCAGCATCGAAGGCGCGGACGTGCACATGATTAGTGTCCCAAGGGAATCATGGACCGGGCCAATCAAGAGGTACCTGGAAGAAGGAACCTTGCCTGCAGATAAAAACGAGTCCCGGAGGTTGGTGTACAAGGCTGCAAGATACACCCTGGTAGATGGGGTCCTTTACAAAAGAGGATTCTCAATGCCACTCCTGCGGTGTGTAGAAGAGGAGGAGGCGTTGAAAGTGTTACATGAGATACATGAGGGAGAGTGCGGCAACCACGAGAGCGAACCCTCCACGGCTAGGAAGGCCATGAGACAAGGATACTACTGGCCCTCCATGGAGAAAGATGCGCATGACTTTGCCACAAAATGCGACAAATGCCAGAGGCACGCCAACTACCCTCGAAAACACCCAAGCGAACTGACCAGCATGACCAGCCCCTGGCCCTTCGCTATCTGGGGGATAGACTTAATCGGCGCTCTTCCTACAGGCAGGGGTGGAGCGAAGTACGCGGTGGTGGCAGTGGACTATTTCACTAAGTGGGTAGAAGCAGAACCCCTTGTGAAGATAACCGCCAAGCACATCACCTCTTTCGTCAACAAATTCATTGTTTGTAGATATGGAGTACCTTACAAGATTATTTCCGACAATGGTACCCAGTTCGAGGGAGGAGCTTTCGATGAGTACTGTAGGGAAAGGGGCATAAGGAGGAGTTTCTCCGCGGTTGTGCACCCCCAGGCCAATGGGCAAGTGGAGGCCATAAACAGGATCCTTAAGAAGAACCTGAAGACAAAGCTAGAAAAAATGAAGGGAGCCTGGGTAGATGAGCTACCAAATGTGCTGTGGGCTTACAGAACCACCCCACGCACGACTACTGGGGAGTCCCCATTCTCCTTGGCCTATTGGTGCGAGCCGTGCTCCCAGTCGAGATGCGACTCGAGTCCCACAGGGTACAGGCATATGGAGACGAAGCCAACCGCGTAGCCCTGGCCGAAAGCTTAGACATGCTTAAGGAGAAGAGAGAAAAAGCACAAATGAGGGTGGCGGTATACCAGCAGCGTGCCGCAAGGTACTACAATTCGAGGGTGTGAGAGAGAACTTTCAGAGTTGGCAGGAGTGCTGGGGGCGAATTGGGAGGGGCCCTACCAGGTTGCTCAGTGCGTACCCCCGAACACTTACAAGCTGGTGCGCATGGACAACACCATCATACCCCGAGCATGGAACGCGGAGCACCTGAGGAAGTACTACCAGTAAGGCGCCCATGTCCGATGGTAAAAGGACAAGTGTTGCACGCTGTCTTAATATGATAGGGAGAAATCAAAGAGGTTACTTAGATAGCCTCCTGAGTAGGTGTGAGTCTTTTTATTTTTGTTTTCGATGAAAGCATTATATGTACCGTTGCAACTATTTGTATGAGACTGTTTATTATGAATGTGATGAATGGAACTGCATGTTATGGGTAAAACTGTTCGCAACCTCATGTATTATTTTCCTTCGCTATGTGGGCATCAGCCAAAGTGCCTGTCGAAATAAATTTCACCAGACACTTGGGGGGCAGGATAGGAGGCGACAGCAGGCGGCTAGCAAAGGGAACGTAAAAAGGGCTCTATAACGAGGCCCCTAAAAGGGACCCTCTACCAAGAGGACCCCTAGCCCTCCTAAAAACGAGGCCCCTAAAAAGGACCCTCTACCAAGAGTATCCTAAAAAGGGCCCTCTATCAAGAGGAAGTGACCCAAAATCGAAGGGACCTCCTATACTAGGGCCTTAAACGAAGTCCTTACAAGGCATCCCTTGGGATTGCAAGGATTAGCTACCCTTATGAACACCAAGGGAGGCCATAGGGACTTACAAAAAAAAATGTATGGTGACGACAATAATAATAAGTCTAGAGCGGCCACCAAGCTGCCTAGCCAAAAAGGGTCCCAAAGGAGACCCTTGCAAAAATAGTACTATGAATAACGACGAGAAGGACGCTTCTCGCAAAGAAATAACAAGCGCGCGCAAGAAAAACATAAAAGGATAACTAAGACCCAAGGGGTCAAAATATCCTTATAGAAGCAACCAAGAGGCACCAAAAGAGGTCCCAGTGAACCCTCTCACATGGGCTCCAAAGGACCTCCAGCCTGATAGATAAAAAAAAAGGGGAACCAACCAAACCCCATCAGACAGGCCTAAAAGGGCCTCAAATGCAATAGAACAAGAAATAAACAGCAACATATGTATTTATACATTAAAAAAAAAAAAGAAGAGTTCTTGAAATAGTACAAGAGTTACCAAAAGAAAAGTAGCACTGATAATGATATTACAAACTAAAAAGAAAACAAAAAAAGAGCAAGACTATTTCAAGGCCTCCTACAGTGGGCGCTCCACCAGGCCGCTCGGGCAACGACCTGTTCACCAAAAGAGGAGAAGTCGAAGTTGGGATCCTGCCTCCACACATTGTAAAGAGCACGATCTATAGACCTGCGCTCGGTGGTGATCCTCTCCGCCTCCAAAGAAGCCCTTGCCGCCTCCAAGGAAGCCCTCTCCGCCTCCAAGGAAGCATTCTTCTCCTGAGCCGACTGTAGTTCGGCCCTAAGGGCCTCAACTTCGGTCTCCAGTTGAGTAACCCTCTCCTACGACGCAGCCGCAGCGGCCTTGGCCTCCTGGAGCTCGCGCTCCAAGCGTCTAGCCTTGCCCTTTAGTTCCTTGATCTTGGCCTTTGCCTTCTCCCTCTTCGAGAACAAGTTGGCAGACTTAGTCCGGGCCATTGAAAACTGGACCTTGGTTTAGCTAAGCACATTTTTGAGCTCCTGGACCCGGGCCATGAGGCAGTCCCTCTCAGCAGTAGATGCGGAGAGGATGTCGGACGTGTCAGCATGCCGAAGAGACACGATGTAGATCTGCACAAGAAAGTCAATGACGTTAGCGATAAGTAACAAAAAGAAAAACACATGTACATCTATACATAATACTAATCGACGCAAGGTGCAAGACCTCACCCAGGCCGCGGCACGCCTTAGGGTTTCCCCAAGGTCTGGTTGAGTCACATTCCCTAGACCCCTCCAGTCGGAGACAGGGAGGCCCGAGGCAATTTGAATGAAATGCTGCACATAAGCTGAGGCCATCCTAGTCACCCAAGGCTCCGCCTCCGCGCTAGGAGCATCTTGTTGGATAGGAACGGACGACCCGCTCACCGAAGCAGGAGGAGGCGCAGGGAAGGAGAAAAGCTGAGACCCTGGTACATTAGAAGGGGGCTCCGCGAGGTCGACAAAATCAGCATCCGGTAAGCCAATATCATGAGGGACCTGAGGGAAGGCGTCATAGCCATCAAGGCCAGGGGGAGCGTAACATCCCGCTGCGGCCTGCGGGCCCAGAGATTGAAAGGCCATGTCCTCGTCATGGGAGCCATAGGGAGGGCATCCCCCGGGGGACAGGGGGCGCTGATGAGATCCCCCACATTCGAGGGGGGCATCCTCCATCTCCTCCTCAGCCTCACCGTCGTGTAGGGACGGCCCAGCCGGCATAGCCATAGCCTTCTTAGACCCAGTAACTGACCACAAGAGCTTGGGGTCAGAGACCGGGGACAGCTGGTGGCGGTTGAGATTCGCCACAGTAAATAGGACCGTCGCCTTCTTCAGGGCGGAGTCTGCATTAATGAGGTTGTTTATGGCCTCCGCCTCCGGCCCAATGACCGAGGGATCAGCAAATTTCCCTGCAAGATCCACGCCAATGTCATTACAAGCAAGAGTGCAAAACAGTAAGTTCTAATAAGAAGAAGAGAAAGACTAGGATACTTACTAGGGCCGGCGCGAAAGCCTTCACGAACTGAGAGAGGCCCCTCTACCCAGAAAAAGTCTTGTTTCCAAGGCCCTGTGTTGGACACTGAGCCCTCTATTAAGGGGAGCTCGTTGTTGGCCTTCTGCAGGTAATAGAAGCCCTTGAACTTGTGCACTCCCATGAGGTTATACAGGGAATGCACCTCCTACGTCATCGGGGCGCGTTTGACGTTACCCTTGAACCAAATGAAAAGGCAACTTAAAGTCAACCAACTGTTGGGCGACAGTTGAAGAGGGGCCAAATCGAAGTAGTTGAGAACCGCCACGAAAAACGGGTGCAAAGGAATGGTGCCACCCGCCTTCAAAATCTGCTCACTCAAAGCCACAAATCCCTTCTCAGGGCGATCGGCCCGGCATGCCTCCTGGGGAGCATATAGGGCGTATTCTGGAGCAATACGGTAGTGCTTCATGATCTCCTTCAATTTATTCGAAGACACACGGGACACTAGGCTGGATGCCAGTGGAGGGGCGTCGTCCTCTTCCTGGACAGACACCTGTCTGCGTGCTTTCGGCATATCTAAAAAATCAAAAGAAATATGTGAGGAAGAGGTAGAACACTTAACCCTCCATTTTTTCTTCCTAGCAAGAGTTTTCCATCGAGGGAGCGATGGCGGAAGCACTAAGCTAGGATAAACTAAGACTAGGGGCTGGGGAGAGGAGCTAGCAGCCCCATGACTCTCATTAGGCGAGGAGGGAGTGGGAGGTTCTGGCGGAATGTGTCCCTCCATAAATTCTAACTCCCACCGCAATTCAAAAAGGGTCATCCTAAGACGTGCTATATGGTCACTAAGGCCCAGGGGTGAAGGCCCTCCATCTCCCCTCGACACTGAGTAAATTTTGCTCTCCACCACCCAAATTTTACGCCTAAGCTCGGCCATGCACTCAAGGTGGCGGATGCGGGCTTGCCTTAAGGAGTCATAGTCCTGGTGAGGGTTTCCCTCAGGGGACTCTGAGTCTGAGGACAGGTCAATAAACTCAGCCCTCGGGGGTATGTCGGACGGGCCGTCACTGGCCATGAAACCACGTCCCAACAGCAAAAAGGGGCTCACGTATAAACGAGGGGAAGGCTACAAAACACAAAGGAATTGGCTTAATACCTCTATATGCAAATGCCCTAAATGGCCTACTACAGGGTATAAAAACAAAAAAACAAAGAGGAGGGGCGTGCATACGGTCAAACTCACTACAAGCTCAGACTAATGTACCCCATCCCAAGTACTGCTAGTTTGGACCCGATAAACAAAAAATATATATATATATATATAAAAGGGAGAAGGAAAGAAAATATACCTCAAGCGATTAAGAGAGCGAGGTTGGGGTCCAAAGGAGGTCGGGGAGCGAAAAGCACCAAAGAGTCAAAAATGCGCGACTGCAAGAATGAACCAGAAAGATGTGTTAGTCATAAAATAGACACACCAAGAAATTAGCTCATATGTAAAAAAAAAAATGAAGTGAAAAAAAAATATATATATATAAAACAAATAAAAGGAACTATGGTGAAAATGAGGTTGTGAGGGATTGAACCCCTCACCTCTTGAAAAAAGAAGGGCTCTCCAAACCAATAAGCCAAGGGAGTAAGGTGAAAATATTAGGCCATGCATGAGGACCTATTTATAGGAATCAAGGTGAATAGTCTACGAGAGCACCTAAAGGTCCTCTCCTAGACTGGGGGGCAAGTGTAGACGCTTAATTTTCACCTAAGGTCTGGCCTGGCCTTGCGTGGGTACTGCCTAAGTCTCAAGGGTCCTGTGACGCGCAGCCATCAGTGACCCGCATCCAAGTGCCCACGCGAGGCTCCGCCTCGCGTCCTTATGCGCGCACCCGTCTGCCTACGCGAGGCCCCACCTCGCATCCTTGTGCGCGCACCCGAGTGCCCCCGTGAGCCCTCGCCTTGCCATAGGCCGAAGTGACCAAGTGTCCCCGCCTCGCCAAATAAGGCCTCGCCAAGAAGGGCCTCGCCAAGTTTGGCATCGCACGGCCTCGCCAAGTTTGGCCACGCACGGCCTCGCCAAGAAGGGCCTCGCCACGCATGGCCTCGCCAAGAAGGACCTCGCCACGCATGGCCTCGCCAAGAGGGGCCTCGCCAAGAAGGGCCTCGCCACGCATGGCCTCGCCAAGTTTGGCCTCGCACGGCCTCGCCAAGAAGGGCCTCGCCAAGAGGGGCCTCGCCACGCATGGCCTCGCCAAGTTTGGCCTCGCACGGCCTCACCAAGAAGGGCCTCGCATGGCCTCGCCACGCATGGCCTCGCCCGAGCATAGACTCACGTGGCCTCATAAGAGGAGAGGGGCCTCCTGAACAGCTAGGGAGCCACGCCATCAAGGGGGTCGCAAGGAGGGCGTCTCGTCACGCATCCTTAGATGTCTGCCAGGGCCACATGCCTATCGCCCAGACTCATGAGTGACCTCGGGAGGCTTCAGGCATCTCATGCCAAGGACCCAAGATCTCCACCTCACACCAAGGGTCCCATTCCTTACACCTTGAGACCCCTATGCTTAGGAGATCTCGTACGAGTCGAATGGGACATACTTGTACGACCTAGTACTGAGTACGGATACCAGTGCTAGTAAGACTGCTGGGGTAAGAGTCATGGTCCGTACGTCTACGACCATAGGTCAGAGCCGACACCACTACCTCCTGCGCCACTACGCCTGCCACCACTCATCAGACATGGGTACAGACAAGTAGTGGAGGCATTCTCCTGACGCTTGCACCTATGCTGGATGTACGACCACAACCTCTGAAGCCACACCCCTGACATAGTACTTATGTACCCCATGGTCTCCTGGACCACTTTGTACCTAAGGCCATTAGAGCCTACTATAAAATGAACTCTAAGACCACCTGAAAGGGGGTTGGAAATTTTATTGTAGCAGAGGCTCAAGTGTGAATGAAAGACTGAATTCTCCATTATTGTTCTATCATTGTTCTTGAGTTATTGTTCAAATTTTTACAGCTTTCCGATTAGTGATCTTAATTTGATCATTTTCCCAACTCAACTTAGTTGACGAGTTCTCACCGTCAACGTGTATATATATATATATTTTAATTTTTTTTATTAACATTCTAGCTAGGTTGATTATATATAGTTATGTCAAAATATTTTTTTTTTAATAATTTTAAAAATTAGAGATATATGAATAGTGTTGATGGCAGAAACTCATCAACGAAATATGGATGGAAACTCAAAGAATTAATCAAAACTTAATCAACGCAAAAGAACTTGTAGAAATATGAAGGAAAATTGCACGTGAACAATAGAAGAAAAACACGTATATGACTCTTAGAATAGTCTGATATTACAAGAATTTTCCAACCCCTTAGATGGAGAGGTGAAGATCCATTTATAGCTTGGCTCTAATGGCCTTGGATACAAGGTGGTCCTAGGAGAGAAGAAGGTACTTGGGTACGCTGTCATGGTAGTGGCACAAGTCGTGGTGGAGCAGAGGGTTGTGGTGTCGATGCTGATAAATGTTCACAAGCATGCAGGTCAGACCGTTACTGTGAGCTTTGAACCGTGCTTAACTCGCTAATCAAGTCATTTAGTTATAAACGTGCATCTAGGTGTTTTTAATAGGCTAATGTGAAAAACTCGATCAAAAGGAAAGGATATATTTTATTTAAACATAAAACTGTACATGGGCCCATAAAAGCGTTTACAATTTATTTTCAATCCAAAACGGTCATTACAGTGTAAAATTACAACTTGCCGACCTGAGCGGCAAAAATAGGGTTAACCCCTAGTTCTTCTGAGAAACACCTTGGCCACGGTGGTCAAGCGGCCGCATATGTATACATCGCCAACAAAGCTCTCCACTCAAGGCTGGGTGAGTTTTTCTTTCCCTTTATCTGCACCACATAGCACCTGTACACATCAATATCAGATAATGATTATGATAATCATACTAGGCTTATAGCCCTAAACAGATAAGTGAATAACACTTCAAGATTCTAGTAACCATGTTGGGGCTTGTAGCCCTAATCAGATAATATCGAGATTCTAATAATCATGATGGGGTGTGTAGCCCTAATCAGATGAGTGACTGATGAGTAAGTCACTAACTTAACCCAGATGAGTGATTTATGAGTAAGTCACTAACTTTAACCAGATGAGTGACTGATGAGTAAGTTACTAACTTGGGCTCCGCACCCTTAGCCATGTGACAATGCAGTCACCTGGGCCTTCTGGCCCTGGCTCTAAGTAACTAGCCATTAGACTAAACAAGCACTTTTATTTTTCATCAAACTTAAGGTCGGTCAAGCATTTCATGCTTAGGATGATAATGCTTATGTCGATTAGATCTAATCTTTTTGGCTTGCGTTAAACACACTAATACCGTTCTTGACTCATAAGCCAATACCATACGACCAGTGCTTAGTACTACTGCCGAACCTGACTAATAAGTCACTGCCATTCACAAGTAAGCAATATTTTCTAAGCAATTGATATGCAATCAATATCCACATTTAAACACTCAACATGCCTCATTAATAACCATGCATGTCACATATGGGGTGCAGTTTTCTTACCTCTGGTTCGAGTAGGAAACAAGTTAAAATAGCGACCCTTGAGAAAGATTGAACCTTTGATTCCTTAGCGGTCACCTAGCCATAACCAAATATAACTCCCATCAATGAAAATAAAAAATAAAAGGTTCTTGACCTAAACCTCACTCCCAGGACCCCGAATCGTACCCAAACGATGAGTAGATTCAATCTCGAGCCTTAGGAATTGAAATCCCGAGCCAAAAACCCTCAAAAGTGCCCAAAATAGGAGTTTGGAAAAGCAGGGTAGCGCTGCCCCCCCTAGCTCCCCAGTGCAACAAGAAGAGAAGAATGGCCCATGGCTAGCGTTGTAGCGCCCATACCTGGGCGCTGTAGCACTACAACTGGGGTTTTCAGCCCTAGTTTTTCCCTCCTTCGACTTATTCATTTCTAACCTTCATGAATTGATTCTAAACTTCACCCAAACTAACAAAAGAACCCCAAAACCATATATACAAGTCCTAGGCATCATAACCCAATCAATCATAGCCAAAAACTCCCATCAATCATCAATTATCCAACTTAAAATCTAAGTTGAAAACCAAATGAAAATAGAGTATAAAACCAGAGTTTTAATGGTTAGAAACTTACCTCAAGCTCAGTATAGAACCATCTTCAATGGTGGAACACAATCCTAAGCCCTCAAGACTCACTTCCCAAACTTGATTCCTCAAATGAAGCTAAAAAATCCAAAGAGAAAAGGAGGAGAAAAGATGAATAAGAACTAGATACTCTGTTCTTGCAAGTTCTACAGCCTTCAATGGTTAATATAATCCATAAGGTGAAAAGACAATATTGCCCCTAAGCTTAAATAAAACCCTAAATAGCCACCAAGGGCAAAATCGTCCTTTCTCGCCTATCTCGTTAATTATAATTAACGCTCTCTAGTTCTCATTATTCCCAATATTCTAAAATTCTAATAAATAATATCCCATTACCCTTTTATTCTCGGCAATGATCTAATCATTAAATTACCTCGAGACTTACCCTGAGCCCCGAAATTAACCCCGTTATGACCAAACCGCTAACTTGCATTAAAAGATCATCTCATGCCGAATGGCTCGAATAAATTCACATTATAGATCCAGTGAAGATCGAAGCTGTCAGAGATTGGCTAATGCCAAAGAATGCTTCTGAGGTTAGAAGTTTCCTTGGATTGGCAGGTTATTGTAGGCGTTTCGTGGAAGGGTTCTCAAAGATAGCTAGTGCTTTGACTGAGCTAACACGCAAGAGTCAGAAATTTGTGTGGTTAGATAAATGTGAGAACAACTTCCAGGAACTGAAGCAGAGATTGATTACAGCTCCGATCCTGAGTCTTCCAATAGATCAGGAGAAATTCTTGATTTACTGTGATGCTTCTCATCAGGGTTTGGGCTGTGTTTTGATGCAATCAGAGAAGGTAATTGCTTATGCTTCTCGTTAGTTGAAGGAGTATGAAAAGAGATATCCCACTCATGATTTGGAGTTGGCGGCGGTGGTCTTTGCTTTAAAGATATGGAGGCACTATCTCTATGGAGAGAAATGTGAGATTTATACAGACCATAAGAGCCTGAAGTACTTCTTCTCCCAGAAAGATCTTAATATGAGGCAAAGTCATTGGCTGGAATTAGTAAAAGATTATGACTTTAAGATTGTGTATCATCCAGGAAAGGCCAACGTGGTAGCTGATGCTTTAAGCTGGAAGGGTCCGAAACAGATTTGTGGTATGAGGCTGATAGCCAGAGAGTTAGCAAATGATATGACCAAAGCTGGTATAGAGTTGCTGGTGGGCCAGTTGGCTAATATTACGCTACATTCTACACTGTTGGAGAGAATTAAGGAGGGTCAGTTGAGTGATCCACATCTGATCAAGATTAGAGAGGATGTTCTGACTGAAGTGTCCAAAGATTATATAGTGTCTGAGCTAGGTTTGTTGAGATACAAAGGACGGATATGTGTTCCACTAGACACTGCTTTGAGACGAGAGATTCTGGATGAATCTCATACTACACCTTACTCTTTGGATCCAGGCACCACAAAGATGTATCAGGATGTGAGATTGTTGTATTGGTGGCCGGGGATGAAGAGGGATGTAGTTGAGTATCGGCTAAGTGTTTGACATGTCAACAGGTCAAGGCTGAGCATCAGAGGCCGGCAGGGTTATTGCAGCCTCTGGATATCCCAGAGTGGAAGTGGGAAGACATCACAATGGATTTTGTGGTGGGCTTACCTAGGACTGTTGGTCAGCATGATTCTATTTGGGTAATAGTGGATCGCTACACCAAGTCAGCTCACTTTCTGCCAGTGAGGACTACTTATACAATTGACCAGTATGCAGATCTCTATGTGAGAGAGATCGTGCGCCTCCATGGAGTGCCTAGGTCGATCATGTCAGATCGGGACCCCACTTTTACTTCCAAGTTCTGGGGAAGTTTGTAGAAATCCATGGGGACACGGTTGAAGTTCAGTACAGCTTATCATCCTCAGATAGATGGGCAATCTGAGAGGACGATCCAGATTTTGGAGGATATGCTGAGAGCATGTGTGCTGGATTTTGGTGGATGTTGGAGTAAGTATCTGCCTTTGATAGAATTCTCCTACAACAACAGTTACCAATCTACCATTGGAGTAGCACCTTATGAGATGCTATATGGTAGGAAGTGCATATCTCCCATTCATTGGGATGAGACAGGTGAAAGGAGATACTTAGGTCCTGAGGCAGTTCAGAGGACCAGTAAGGCTATCGAGAAGATTAGAGCTCGGATGCTTACTTCTCAGAGTAGACAGAAGAGCTATCCGGATCCCAAACATAGGAACGTGGAGTTCCAGGTGGGAGACTATGTCTTCCTTAGAGTCTCGCCATGGAAAGGGGTGACAAGGTTTGGGAAGAAAGGCAAGCTAAGTCCTAGATTTGTAGGTCCATTTGAGGTCCTAGAGAGGATTGGTCAGGTGGCTTACAGATTGGCCTTGCCTCCGGCGTTGTCTGCCGTGCATAATGTGTTCCATGTATCAGCTCTTCGGAGGTATGTATCTGATGTGAATCATATTTTGAGCTATGAAGATTTGGAGCTTGAGCCAGATATCTCCTTTGAGGAGCAGCCAGTTCAGATACTTGACATGAAAGATAAGGTCCTCAGGAATAAGACGATACCTTTGGTTAAGGTATTGTGGAGGAACAGCAAGGTCGAGGAAGCGACCTGGGAGCTGGAGTCAGATATGCAGAGTCAGTATCCCGAGCTGTTCAGGTAAATTTCGAGGACGAAATTTCTGTAAGGAGGGGATAGTTGTAATGCCCCGAATTCTCCGATGTGGTTTAATGGCGGGATTAGTTGGCCGGGAGGGCCATACTTGTTTAAATGTGCCATTAAATGATAATATGCATGTATATGTGAATTATATTATAATATGATGTTAAATGCATGCATGTGGGTCCGCATTTTAATTACAGGGGTGTGATGGTAATTTGGCCCGTTGAGGGTATAATTGTATATTTGTATGAATGTCGAGGATATATGTTGAGACCACATTATAATGTGGGTTTGTTCGAGCTATTCGGCATGAGACGATCTTGGATTATTGATTAGCGGTCTAGTCATAATAGGTTAAATTTCAGGTCTCGGGGTGATCTTAATGCTTAGAGCGTTACCGGGAATTAAAGGGTAACGGGATATGAATTATTGGTGTTTGAGATTATCGAGAATAGCGAGAATTGGAGAGCGTTAATTATGATTAACGAGATAGGTGGAAAATACCAATTTTTCCCTTGGGAGCCTTTAGAAACTTTAAATTGACCTAGGGGTATTATGGTCATTTCACCCCTAGGATAAATATAACCATTTTTGGCTGTGAAAGAAGAGAGAAAACAGAGTATATTCAAGAGCCTTCCCGTACCATCCTTTCTTCAGCTTTCTTTGAGATTTTTGAACCATTCTTGAGGATTCAAGCTTGGGAAGTAAGCCTTGGGAGTTTGGGAGTGTGTTCCTCCATTGAAGAGCATCATAAGCTGAGCTTTGGGTAAGTTTCTAACCATTGAAATCCCTGGTTTGCCCTGTTTTAGTTCTGCTTTACAGTTGTGATTTCTAGGTTGAGATCTTGGTTTTGTTGGGAGTTTTGGCTAGGGTTCTTATGGTTGTGATGTTTGGGGGTATGTTAGGATGGTTTTTGGGTTCATTTGGCATCAAAAATGGGATTTGGAAGCATTGGAAACAGGTTAGAATCGAAGGAGAGGAAGAAGAAGGTTTCAGGGGGTTCCTGATCTGGAGGTAGCGCTATAGCGCCCACTCTAGGGCGCTACAGCGCTACTCAGGGGGCATTTGGGCGTGTTTGAGGTTCTAAGAATAGCACTAGGGCGCTAGGGGCCAGCGCTGTAGCGCTACTCTGTTCCTTCAAAGTCCAGTTCTGTGTGCTTTTAAGGGTTTTTTACTTGGGGTTTCAATCCTTAAGGCCCAGGATCGAATCTACTCACCGTGTGAGCATGTTTTGAGGTCCCGAGAGTGGTGCTTAGGTTAAGACCCTATCGATGTTGATTTTCATTAATGGAGGTTATAATTGGTTGTGATTAGGTAACCGCTAAGGAACCAAAAGATCTATCGTTCTCTGGAGTTCTTCTTATAATATTTCCTCGCTCGAACCTGAGGTAAGAAAATTGCACCCTGTGTATATATGACATACGTGATCGTTATTAAGGCATGTTGATTGGTAAATGTGGACATGGATTGCATATTAAATGCTAGTGAATGTTGCTTACTTGTATATGGCACTGACTAGTCAGGGACACTGACCTAAGGGTCAGAAATGACATAAGCGTCCTGAACGCAGGGCCGAATGAAGATTTGATCTAATCAATATCAGTGTTGAATAGCTCTAAGGCATTAACATTGGACCGAATCTAAGGTCGATGAACTTATAAGCGCTTGACTAGTCTAAGACTAGTTACTGAGAGGCAGGGCATAAGGCCCAGGTGACTGCTTGTCACAGGGCTAGTGAACGATGTTCCAGGGTTATGACTCTATGGTCATGAGGAAGGTTATGTTGGTGACCAGTCACCATGCACCTATCCTGTTTAAGCTAATGAAAGGTCCATTTATCTGTTAAGCCCGGTGACCCTATCGTCACAACGCTGAAGGGAGCTATTCCCAAATTAGTGACTTTTGCAACTGTCACCTATCTGTTTTGGACTGATAGTCCTGAATGATTATTATGATCACTATTGATATTATATCATGCTATATTGTGTTTTCTTGCTGGGCCTTGGCTCACGGGTGCTATGTGGTGCAGGTAAAGGGAAAGAAAAGCTCACCCAGCCTTGAGTGGAGAGCTTAGGTGGTGATGTGTACACATGCGACCACTTGATCACCACGGCCAAGAAGTTCTTAGAGGGACTAGGGGGTTTACCCAATTTTTGCCGCTTAGGCAGGCGGGGTTGTAAATTTGAAACAGTAATGGCCATTTTGAGTTGTAAATAACTTATAAATGTTTTGATGCACTCATGAGCAGTTTATGTATTTAATAAAATATATCATTTTATTTTTATTATTTTTCCACCTTAGCCTGCTAATAGCACTTAGAACACATTTTTAACCAAAGGACTCGGGTAGCGGGTCAAATTTTCGGTTCACCGATCACCGTAACTGTTCTGGGGTAACCAGGGCATTACAACATTATGCATGACCGACAATGCCAGTGGTAAGGCCAACCTGTAAGCCACCTGACCAATCCTCTCTAGGATCTCAAATGGACCTACAAATCTAGGGCTTAGCTTGCCCTTCTTCCCAAATCTTCTCACCCCTTTCCATGGCGAGACTCTAAGGAAGACATAGTCTCCCACCTGGAGCTCCACATTCCTGTGCTTAGGATCTGTATAACTTTTTTGTTTGCTTTGAGAAGCGAGCATCCAAGCTATAATTTTCTCAATGGCCTCACTAGTCCTCTGAACTGCCTCAGGACCCAAGTATCTTCTTTCTCCAGTCTCATCCCAATGAATGGGAGATCTGGATTTCCTACCATACAACATCTCATAAGGTGCCACCCCAATGGTAGATTGATAACTATTGTTGTAGGAAAACTCTATCAAAGGTAGATACTTCTGTAAACTCCCCCAGAACTTGGAAGTAAAAGTGGGGTCCCGATTTGACATGATCAACCTCAGTGCTCCATTAAGGCGCACGATCTCTCTCACATAGAGATCTGCGTACTGATCAACTGTATAAGTAGTCCTCACTGGTAAGAAGTGAGCTAACTTGGTATAGCAATTCACTATAACCCATATTGAATCATGTTGACCAACATTCCTGGGTAACACTACCATGAAATCTATAGTGATGTCTTCCCATTTCCACTCCGAGATATCCAGAGGCTGCAATAGCCCTGCCGACCTCTGATGCTCAGCCTTGACCTGTTGACATGTCAAGCACTTAGCCATATATTCCACTACATCCTTCTTCATCCCAGGCCACCTATACAACGATCTAACATCCTGATACATCTTCGTGGTGCCTGGATGCAAAGTGTAAGGAGTAGTATGAGATTCATCCAGAATCTCTCGCCTCATAGCCGTGTCTAACGGAACACATATCCGACCCTTGTACCTCAATAAGCCTAAATCAGACACTGTATAATCTCTGGATGCTCCAGCCAAAACATTCTCTATGATCTTGATCAGCTCTGGATCACCCAACTGGCCATCTTTTATCCTTTCCAACAGTGTAGACTGTAGCGTAATGTTGGCCAATTGGCTCACCAGCAACTCTATACTAGCTCTGGTCATATCATCTGCTAACTCTCTGGCTATCAGCCTCGCACTATAAATCTGTCCCAGACCCTTCTGGCTTAAAGCATCAGCTACCACGTTGGCCTTTCTTGGATGGTACAAGATCTCACAATCATAATCTTTTACTAACTCCAGCCAATGCCTTTGTCTCATATTCAAGTCTTTCTGCGTGAAAAAGTACTTTAGGCTCTTGTGGTCAATGTAGATCTCACACTTCTCCCCATAAAGGTAATGCTTCCATACCTTTAATGCAAAGACCAGAGCCGCTAACTTTAAATCATGAGTGGGATATATCTGTTCATACTCCTTCAGCTGACGTGAAGCATAAGCAATTACCTTCCCTGACTGCATCAGGACACAACCCAAAACTTGATGTGAAGCATCGCAATAAATCACACAATTCTCCTGATCTGTTGGAAGACTCAGAACCGGAGCTGTAATCAACCTTTGCTTCAATTCCTGGAAGCTGTTCTCACACCTGTCTGACTACACAAAATTCTGATTCTTGCGTGTCAGCACATTCAATGAAGTAGCAATCTTAGAGAACCCTTCCACAAAATGTCTATAATAACCTGCCAATCCAAGGAAACTTGTAGCCTCAGAAGCATTCTTTGGCCTTGGCCAATCTCTGACTACCTTAATCTTGGCTGGATCTACTTTAATCCCCTCCTTACTGACAATATGCCCAAGAAAAGATACTTGAGATAACCAGAACTCACATTTCTTGAACTTTGTAAACAATTTGTGCTCCCTCAGTCTTTGTAGAACCAATCTCAGATGTTGCTCATGTTCTGACTCTGACTGAGAATAAACCAGGATATCATCGATGAAGACGATCACAAACTGGTCCAGATAATCCTTGAACACTCTGTTCATCAAATCCATAAAAGCAGCTAGGGTATTAGTCAATCCAAAGGACATGACTAAGAACTCATAATGACAATATCTAGTGCGAAAAGTAGGCTTTGGTATGTCTCCCTCCTTGACCCTCAACTGATGATAACCAGAATGAAGGTCTATCTTTGAGAATACCCTTTTGCCTTGCAATTGATCAAACAAATCATCTAACCTTGCCAAAGGATACTTGTTCTTAATTGTTAACTTATTCAGTTCTCTGTAATCAATGCACATCCTCAGAGAACCATCTTTCTTCTTCACAAACGGAACTGTCGCACCCCAAGATGAGAAAATAGGTCTGATAAAACCCAAATCCAATAGCTCTTGCAACTGTACTTTCAATTCTTTCAACTCAGTTGGGGCCATTCTGTAAGGTGCTCTAGACACTGGCTCCGTCCCTGGTGCCAGTTCTATCACAAACTCAATCTCTCTGTGTGGTGGCAACTCTGATAAATCTTCTGGAAACACATCCAGGAATTCACAGACTAGTCTGGTCTCTTCTGGTATCACTGATATGACCTAAGTGGTGTCAACCACACTGGCTAAGAATCCTATGCAACCTCCTTGCAATAGATCTCTAGCCCTCAACACGGAAATCATAGGTATACGAGGTCCATGCACAGTACCAACAAACACAAATGGATCCTCACCTTCAGGCTCAAAGGTGACCATCTTCCTTCTGCAATCAATGGTTGCCCCATACTTCACTAACCAATCCATACCCATAACTACTGAGGGTGAAGCCTCAGCTTCTACTTGTGTCCATGCGAACACTCGAGCTGGGGCCGAGCTGTCTGCCTTTCTCGGTTCTTCCTTTCTTGCCTTAGGGCAATCTTTCTTGAAATGTCCCACTGCCCCACATAAGAAGTAGGTCTTTGCCCTACACTCCCCCAAATGGCGCCTCTTGTTCCTAGGGCATTTGGGATAAGTCTTCCAGGCCTCACCGCCACCCTGACGACCCATTGAAATACCACGGGGTCACCTGTCAGAACCTGGAGCTTGGAAGGTATCAGGAACCTTCCTCTTCTGATCACTGGGACCTCCACCTCTACCAGAACCGACAAATGGAGGACCTGTCCTCCTCAACTCTCTTCTGGCTACATTGTCACACCAGATCTTGTTCTCTGCACTCTCAGCTGTGAGCGCCTTCTCAAACACCTGTGCATAAGTAGTAACTCCTGCCACAGTGGTGATACAAGCATCCCAGGCTAATCTAGACTGTAGCATCTGGAGAAACCTCTCCCTTCTGGTCCTATAAGTGGGAACCAGCTCCATGGCAAACTTTTCCAATCTATCAAACTTTAGGGCATACTCACTTACTGATAAACCCCATGAAGTAATCTGATAAACTCTTCAGCTTTAGTAGCCCTGATGGCATCGTTATAATACTTCTCATTAAAAAGAGTCTGAAACTCTTCCCAACTCAAGGCATTAATGTTTCTAGTTTGGGATATAACTTCCCACCAAACTTGGGCATCCTTTCGAAAGATGTATGTGGCACAGGCCACCCTCTCATTACCAGTCACCCTCATGAAGTCAAGGATGGTGGTAATCATACTCATCCACTACTCAGCCTTAGCAGATTTGCACTACCTTTAAATACTGGAGGTTGTTGTTTCCTGAACTTTTCATAAAGAGGCTCCCATTTGCTTCCAACCTCAGGCAGCTGCTCAACTGATGGCACCGATACAGGTGGTGCCTCTGGCAAAACGTTCCCTGCAGGAACTTGCTGTTGTCTCGGGAGGCGGATTTCTTCTTCCTGCCTCAATACTCTGGTCTGCAGGTCATTAAACAACTACTACCAATTATCAGGTGCTGGCTGTGGAATCTGATTCTGGTCATTCTCTTGACCCTGCCTGTTATTCTGGCCATGATCATCTTGGCCAGCTGATGAATCTGTCTATCTTGGAATCATTCTTTCACTTATACTGTGCTGAAACAATCAATGCAACCAGTTAAGAAGCAATAACTAAACCTCTTGCCACCTCACGGACCAAGATCAACAGATAATCACCCATATTCCACAATTATACAGATATACAGATGGATACATGATCATAACATTTAGCATTTAACACGTATCAATTGATAATTCACAATGAACAATACTAATAAGTATGTTATAGCAATATCAGTACTAATAAGCACGTTCTTGGTGATAATACAGTAGTCAAGGCCCAGCCTTATCAATGTATTTAATGTAGACATGTAAAGCATTTATACTTTATTTAAGCAGTTAAATAAATAACCACATAAATAGTTACCAAACCATGAGTCAATCTTATCTTCAGTGACAAGTGTACATGCCCAGCCAGTCTACAGGAACCCTAAACCTTGGGACGCTCTGATACTAAGTTGTAACACCCTGGATACTCCAAGACCGTTACTGTGAACTTTGAATTGTGCTTAACTCGGTAATCGAGTCATTTGGTTATAAACATGCATCTAGGTGTTACTAATAGGCTAAGGTTAAAACTCGATCAAAAGGAAAGGATATATTTGATTTAAAACATAAAACTGTACATGGGCCCATAAAAGCGTTTACAAGTGGTCTGTCTGGGCGGCTCTCCCATGGTGAGATCTAACTCGATTGTGCCCGGGGGTTGTATCGAGTCTCCTATAAACCCATACAAGGACGTGTTACAGGGCTTTAGATTCCTGATACCCAGTCTCGTCTTCTCTAAGGTCGGGCAATATAGGATGTCTACGAAGCTTCCATTGTCCACCCGGATCCGATGTACCCTCATGTTTGCAAGCTGAATAGTCAACACCAAGGGGTCATTGTGAGGGAAATGCACACCCGCGCATCTTCTTCATTGAAGATTACTGATTCATTTTCCCCTTTAAAAATTTTCGAGGGTCATTGTTCTAAGCTTAGGACGCATGAGGGTGGGCTTCGTATGGCTTCCTTGGCGTACTTATATTGCCCTTTTCTCGATTCTCCTCCTGATCCTGGTCCTCCGAAGATCATCTTCACCTCTCCTTGCACTTCTTGGGCTACATCTCGCACTCGTGGCGAGAGTGATCTATCATCTGGTCTTTCATTTTCTCTTTGGATGTATCTACCCAAGTGCCCCCTGCGTACAAGTTCCTCTATTTCCACCTTTAAATGAGTGCATTCCGCGGTGGCGTGGCCAATGTCTTTATGATACTGACAGTACTTTCCAGGGTCTCTCTTTGACCGATCTTTCTTCATTGGTGGGGGTCATCTGAAGGGGACCTGATTCTCGTTTACTACGAAGATATGCTCCCTAGTATGTGTTAGGTCAATGTAGAAGTTGTGGGATGTTTGCCTGGGATTACCTCCGTGTTTGTGCTTCCTCTAGTGGTCATCTCTTGGGTCTTCATACACTTTTTTCTTTTTTCATCATTTGAACTTTTAGGGGCTGAGGGCTTGACAAGTGATGCCTTCAAGTTCTCATGGTCGTCTTCGACACGAATGTACTTTTGTGCCTGCTTGTAGAAATTTTCTAAGTTTGTGACCTCCCTTTTGAGGATATTATCCCAAAGCTTATTGCCTGGGCGCACTCCGGCCGTGATCTCCATCTTGAGTTCTCCCCTAGTCAGGCTTCCCACTTTAGCCGCCTCCATGTCGAACCATTTGTACGCAGGTCCTTTTAACGTGACAGTGAAGCAGTGGCATCTGGCCCTGCTATTAATTCCTCTCAATTTCATTAGGTCATTGAATGCATCTAGATGGTATTTGGGGTCCGTATTTCCCTCATAAGGGGTCATATGAAGTTCTTTAAAGTTGGCTGGGAGTCGTTCCAACTGGATTTCTCACGTGAAGGGTGACTCGTAGTCGAACTCTTCATCCGTAATGTGCCCCCCAGACGTCGTGACGATCTTGCTCCAATGGCTCCTCATCTCGATGTCTAGCTCCTATCGCCTCGTATTCAAGGAGTCCCTCAACTCGGTAGGGTCTGCCTTTTTTTTTTCTCTACCCTTCGGAGGGGCCACAAGAGGTGTTGTCCTTACTTATGACCTCCTTCTATTGAGCTTTTCTCTTAAGTTAGGTGGAGTCGTGGTGCGCGGGGCTGATGCACGTGAGACGATGTGGTGCACAGGGCTGCTGCGAGCGAGATGTTCTGGCGCGAGACCCCTGCGCACGAGACGGAGCCATGGTGCGTGGGGCTGCTGCATGCGAGACGATGTGGTGCACAGGGCTGTTGCGCGCGAGACGCTATGGCGCGAGGCCCCTGCGCGCGAGGAGGAGTCGTGAATTGCCTTCGAGGCACGGGGCACCTTCCAGGCGTGCAAAACTCTTGACGTGAGGCCCCTCTGAGGCACATGGCACCTTCCAGGTGTGAGAACCTCTTGCCGTAAGGTGCTTTTGGTGCAAGATGAAGGCTTGTGGCTTAAGACCATGTCTCGCTTGGTTTTGTCGCGGGGCTCTTAGCGGAAGGTGCCAGGTCAGGCTTCGCCACTTCCATCTCAAATCTCTGGTTTGAAGGGCACAAGTCAGGACTCTCGTACTACTAGGATTTTTGGTATCCACACTTGCCCTCAGTCTATGAGAGGGTCTTCAGGCTCACTTGTAGACTTCAAGGTGCAATGCTTTGGGGATGCCCGTGAGGTATTAGCTTGCCTCTTCATTTTGACATTATAGAAAAACACACTTTGGAGTTGAAGACCATTGTGAGATTTTGAGGGTGAAATTGAGCCTATCATTGTGGTCCGCGGATCCCAAGGCAAGTGCCAAGCCCTCTTCTTGACCATTGATCAAGCATCAGATCCAATGGCTAAGATGAGCTAATGGTTCTTATAAATAGACCTTCATCTCAAGCATAATATTTACATTTTATCTTCCTAGCTTGGTGGTTTTGGTGTCTTCACTTCCTCCAAGAGGTAAGTGGTTCGATTCCTCACGACCTCATTTTGGTTGTCTTTCCCTTTTATTATTTAAATTCACTTTTTTTATGCCAATATCCATATAGGTGCTTGGAGACTAAAACACTTTTCTCCTTCACTTTTACAGACGCATACATTCGATCCTTCCTTTCGACTGTGACGGTACTTTCGACCCTTGGCCTCCTTTTGACCGTGACTATGCTTTTGACCCTTGGACTTATTTCGACCATGATGGTGCTTGATTTTACTTACTCAAGCTATACTTTCTTTCTTTCTTATGCTCATTGGATCTAAATTAGTACTACTCGGGATGGGTTGCCTTGGCCGGAGCTCCCCGTGAGCTAATCCACACATATGCCCTTACTTGTACCTCGTAGTTGGTCATTTAGAGCACTTGTGTCTAGAGGTTTTGAACCCATTCCTTTGTGTTTTGTAGCACCCCCTTCAGCTACACGTGCACCCTTATTACCTACGAGACGAGGTTCCGTGGCATGTGAGGGATCGTTTGGAGTTCCTTCGGGGGTCGAGTTTGTAGACTTATCTTCAGACTCGAAGTCCCCCAAAAACAACCCTCACCAAGACAATGACACTTTGAGGCAGGCCTGTATACATTACCTTGAGCACATGGCTTAACTTAGATGTAAAATCTGGGTGGTGGAGAGCAAAATAGATTCAATTTTGAGGGGTGATGGAGTTCCTTTCTCCTTTTACCTTAGTGACCACATTGCAAACCTTAGAGTGAACCTTTTTGATCTACAGATGGAGTTGGAGTTCATGGAGGACAACCTCCCACCTGAACCTCCTGCCCCATTCTCCCCTTATAGTTATCATGAGGTCACCTCGGGTTCCCCTCAACCCTTGTCTTCGATTCACCCTTGCTTCGCGCTTCCACTCTTAGCGACTCGGTGGAAAACTCTTTCTACAAAGAAAAAATGGAGGGTAAAGTGCCCTGTTTCGACCTCACCTTTTTCTTTGGGTTTTGCAGATATGTCGAAGAAAGTGTGGAGACAGGTAGTTCCCGTATATAGTGTAGGCATCATCATTAGTCTAACCAATAAGATTATAGCATTCAAAACACGTCATTTGGAGCATTTTATGTAAACTGTACGACCCTAAAAGACTGCCCAGGTGATGTATCACCTGCATGCAGGTGATGTATCGCCTGTCAGGCGATACATCGCCTCCTAGCAGGCGATACATCACCTGCTAGGGCTTTTGAAGCCCTTCGCATTTTAGTGATGCTACGCCACTTAAGGGGTGACACATTGTGACCCCCTCTAACTTTGGACCCTTCCAATGGTCCTAAAATTGCTCCAAATGCTACCAAACCTTTTGGGAATGTTTGGATGCCTCATTGTAACACTTTAGACCCATAAAAGTCACTTTTAGATGTATTCTACACAATCTCATGTTTTCACTTCTCTTTAAGTAAAAATTGTTAAGTGTTTTGCAACTCAACGTGTAAACATCTTAAGCATTATATTTAACCAATCTCGACATTTCCCCACTTGGTTAAATATAATCCTCTCTTCTTAGCTTAACAGTTTTGGTGCATAAAATAAAGTATCTTTCGATTTTAACTTTACCTTAGTAAAAGTATTACAAAGTCTTATCGAAGTCATTGGTGTCTTAAAGATTGAACCAAGTACTCCTTAGTGATAAAACCGGTAACACCTCACATACCTCAAATTGGCCATTCATTTTCCCACATTTCTCTCTTAACACTCATATGGCCATGTGCTCATCCATTTTATGAACTTTCTGGGGAGAAACTCCAACTCCCATCAGAGGTGGCACCGCCTCTAAGTTCACATACGTGAACTTCTTACAACATATTTTCTACCTTGAGAGATGCTTGTTGCACAAAACTGAACTTCATTAAAAGCCCTAGCCTTAACCCTCACTTGGTAGCAACCAACACTAACCATCCTTGGATGGAACTCATGACTTTGTTAGTGTTGAAACTATTCGCCCAATAACTTTTTCTTACCCATTGAACTCGTGCCCTTGATGTTCACAAGTTTGGAGATGGGTTGCCATCATTGGTGAATATATTATTCTAGGAGTTTTAATCCCATCCCTTTTGAAGTGGAACTTACTAACCTCTTCTCAAGAGGTTTTGTAAATGGATCCACTAAGTTATCACTTGTCTCTATATATGAGATTGATATGATTCCTCCTTGAATCAATTGTCTCACATACTCGTGTCTTAGACTTTTATGTCTCATGCCACTATAAGATCTAGCTAATGTGGCTTGTTTATTACCCTTGTGATATTCCTCATGAAATCCCTAAGCCACTTGACTTCTTTGTCATTTGTAGGTAGAGCTGTAAACTCATTCTCCATTGTTGAGTGAAATATATGTTTGTTTCTTTGGGCCCTAAGAAACCACTCCTCTTTTTAGCATAAAAAGCCAACCACTTGTGGAGAGATTATCTCCTACACTTGATATCCATCTAGCATCGAAATATCCTTCGAGTATCTTTGGGAACTTTGAATATTGGAGGCCTAGCTTCTTGGTCCTCTTAAGGTACCCTAGAACTCTCTCAATCCCTTTTCAATGTTCCATACCTGTATTGCTGGTAAACCTACTTAGTTTACTAACTGCATCTGCAATATATGCTCTTGTACAATGAGTGGCATACATTAGACTCCCTAATGCACTTGCATACTCAAGTTGAGCCACTGCTCTACCATTATTCTTTTTAAGCTTTATGCTTGAATCAAATGGTGTATTTTCCTATTTGATTTTGAGATGACTAAACTTATCAAGCACTTTCTCAACATAGTGTTCTTAACTTAAGGCGTAACCCCCACTATTTCTTCTCACTTTATACCCAAGATGGTATCAACCTCTCCAAGGTCTTTTATCTTAAAAGTGAAAGAAAGAAAGAAACATCTTCGTTTCTATTATGTCTTTCGTATCACTATTCATAATCAACATATCATCAGCGTATAGACACACATAGATAACATAGTCATTTCAAGTCATAGAGTATAAGTGCATTGTTGTGTCTAAACCCATCCGAAATTATGGCTTTATCAAATTTCTCATGCCATTTTTTCGGTGCTTTCTTTAAACCATATAATGATTTAACAAGCCTACACATTTTACGTTCGTTTCCCTTTAGAACAAAACCCTCCTATTGTTCCATATAAATCTCCACATCGAGATCTCCATTTAGGAATGTTGATTTGACATCCATTTGATGAACATAAAGGTTATATATTGATGATAAGGAAAATACTACTCTTATAGTGGTTGTCCTAGCAATCGATTCATACGTGTCAAAATAATTGATTTCTTCTTTTTGTTTAAACCCTTTGGCTACTAATCTTGCCTTAAAGGTTTGTAATGTGTCATCGGTGTGATATTTCCTCTTAAATACCCACTTGCACCCAATTGGTTTTGAACCTTGTGGAAGGTCTACCGATTCCAATGTGTGGTTTGAAATAATTGAATCCATCTCATCATTTATTGCCTCCTTCAAAAAAGTAGAGTCTTTCAAAGACATTGCTTCTTGGAATGTTTTGGGAACATCCTCAACTTGAAGAGCCATAGGAAATCTCCATGTGACTTCTTCATGGTTTCCCTCTACTAGGTAGAGTGTCTCCACTTTAGAACATGTCTCATTTGATCCCAACTCTTTAAGCCTTTGGCTTCTCCGAGGCAATATAGGTTGTTCATTAACCTTTGGATCTTTCTCTTTAAGAGATTCTCCAACACATGTGGGTTCTTGAGAAGTTCTATCACAAAATAACATATTCTCAAGGAACTCCACTTCTCTTGATTCAATTATCACATTAGACTCCAACTTGGTCCTTCTAGGCTCCGTACTCTTGTAATAAGCAAGGCACTCCCACACTTTAAGATAGCCTAGGTTAGGCTTCTTTCCTCTCCATAAGTTATATAGAGATACATTGTTCTTTTTCATAGGAATTCGATTCAATATATGACACACAGCAAGCAAAGCTTCACCCCACAAATTATAACACAATTTAGCATGTAATAGCATAGATTTAATAATCTCAAGACAAGTCTTATTATTTCTTTAAGCTATTACATTTTTTTTGTGGAGTATATCGTGCAGTGCAAGCATGTATAATGCCATGTTGTTCATAAAACACATTAAAATCATTTGAAAAGTATTCACTACCTCTATCGCTTCTAAGAGTCTTTATTTTCCTTTCCAATTAATTTTCTACTTCAACTTTATAGATTTTAAATGCTTTAAATGCCCCATCATTACTCTTAAGCAAATACACATAAGTATACCTAGAGCAATCATCTATAAAAGTCATAAAGAATCTATTCCCTCCTCTATTCAACATGTCATTCAGTTCATATAAATCACTACGTATTAAATCTAGCAAGTTTGAACATCTCTCAACACTTGGAAAAGGTTTCTTTACTATTTTAGATTTAACACATTATTCACATTTATCATGCTCATTCACATCACAATTAATCAATCCCCATTTAACAACTCTTTTAATTGTGTTATAACCTATATGAGCAAGTCTATTATGACATAAGTAATAGAATTAGAATTAATCACATTGAAAGATTTAGATGCCATATCATTATTGTCACTATCAAGAGTACATAGTTTGATCATTCCAACACATGTACAACCATTTCCCAAAAAAGTGTCCAATTTAGTCAAATTGAGTTTACCGAATTCAAACTCCATTTTGATACCGGATTTACTCAATAGACTTCCACTCATAATTTTTCTAATCATATCGAGAACATAGAAAACATTAGTTAGGGTCACATTCTTTCCATTAGTGAAGAACACAACAATGCAAACATTTCCAAGTACCTTCGTTCTCTATTCATTTCCCAATTGGACTTTAAGTCCCACCTTTGCACTTTCAAAGGTTTTGAAAAGAGTTTTGTCATAGGTTGCATGAATGGTGGCACAAGTATCATACCACCATCCTTGAACCTTTCATTGGGTTGCATTAACTTCACTTAAGGTTGCAATGATCTCAACATCAAATGCATTGACCTTAGTATCTTCACTTTCTTTTGCAATGATCTCATCATCAATTTCATTGACATGATCACCTTCTCTTATCTTAAGGTTGCACTAGTCTCATCACTACATGCATAAACTATGTTAATTCTCTTTAGGGCTATCTTACATTCCTCATCGAATGCATCAAATTTAATTAAGGTCACAAAGATCTCATCATCAATTTTATAAACCCTAATCTCATTATGGTTTAACTATACAATTACCATATCTCACATGATGATTAATAACTTTACAGACAAAGCAAGTGTAACAATAACCCTTGAATTGTTTATTAACATTCACCATTGTACTCTTTAACATAAACGATAATCTTAAACTCACAAAAATATGGCAGCAAACACATTTTATTCAAATTCTTGAATTCTACACATTTAGAAATAAGGAATTTGATGATACCAATCTCCTTAAGCATAATCACATTGAGTTGTCTCATCTTTTGTTGATGAAGACTTTGAATGTAATGTCCCATAAAATCTCTTAACATAATTTGCAGAAAAACATAATCATTTTCTAAAAATAATGTAACAGAAAATCCATATAAAAAAAAAACTTTTCAAAACATACAAGAGTTCGGAAGTATGCACATACTTAAAAGTAAATTACAATGCCATAATATTAAAACATTCAACAAGCCCAAAATAATTTCATAGTTATCATATTGGTTCTAGTCCAAAAATATAATTCCCAAAAGGTTGGTCCACATGTACATCCATTGATCCACTTTGGCTTTGAGCTTACCTACAACACGAAACAACTAGGTAAGCGAAACATTTAGTAAGAAAAACTTAAAAAATATAATCACATAAACGAAGCAAGAACTTAAACTAATTGTAACTAGGTAGATAACCAACCAAGAATAGGATTCGGATGAAACCGAATCCTAACATACAATTTTAGAACGTGCAAACTTCCTGGCAAACTTATGGCCATGCCTTATAACCAAAATTCATATCCTAAAAGTACACCAGCACATGGAAAATCCCAAAGCATACATACAGTCTTAACTGGTAACATACATACTTACTTACGCACTCATATCTTAACATACATGCTTACTTATCCGTTCACATCTTAACATACATACTTACTTAGTCATCTTAACATACATATTTACTTAGTCATTCATATCTTAACGTACATACAGTCATTCATATCTATACATACATACTTATCTAGTCATTCATATCTTAACATACATACACTTAGTCATTCATATCTTAACGTACATACATATACTTAGTCATTCATATCTTAACATACATACATACTTAGTTATTCATATCTTAACATACATACTTACATAGGGTTCTGGAGGAACCTTCAATAACATATCTTAACATGTCTTACCATAGTGTCGACGGGTGTAAATTAGTAACACTGGTTACCCAAAATCCTAGAAGAGTTCGATATAATTTCTTAGTCATAGAGATTTGATTCCAGAATTAACTTACTTACGTGACACGGGGTTTAACCAGACTCTTATGTCACAGGTGTAAAACCAAACTTCTTACATGTTGGAGTGGCCAACTGACCTTAGTTACATAGTCAATGGTGGCAAACCGATTTCTTACTTAGTTCCCCGAGGGCTAGCCGGAGTTCATAGTTTTCACGGTAGCTAGCTGGAATTGGAATCAACTTACTTATGTGTCTCTGAGTTTAACCAGACTCTTATGTCACAGGCGTTAAACCGAACTTCTTATATATTACGGTGGCCAACCGACCTTACTTACATGGTCATTGGTGGCGAATTGGTTTCTTACTTAGTTCCCAATAGCTAGTCAGAGATCGTAGTCATCGTGGTAGCTAGCCAGACTGCTTACCTTAGTCATGAGTATGTGAACCCTCTAGGACCATGGTCTTGAGTAAACCTTCTAAGACTAGCTCAAATTATTAGTTTATAACTTAGTTATCTAAAATATTCATTAACGTGTTGTAGCCAAATATCATAAGTTGTCTTACCCGGATTCCTTAGCACTTTCTTGTGGAAATATTTTATCCATAAGCGAGTCTTCCCACTTACATAACACTGTAGTGAAACCACACAGTGACCCGGATTAACTATGGTGTTTGATTAATTAAGTTTATGTCTTTAAGTTGACCAATTAGGAATGAACTTAACAAATTTTCAATACTTTAAGAGCATTTGCTCTTAAATCTTAAAACTTAGACTAAGCCATTGAAATTATAGCCTTATCACATTATTCATAAAAACATGCCTACAAATAATGGTGCTGAAAATTTGGAAATAAATTTCCATTTGCATAAAGAGATCACTTTCTTAAGCCTAAAGAAATCTTTCATTACTGCTTTCTTATTTTCCTTATAAAACGAAAGTGTTAAACGCTATCTCCCTCTTTATTAAAATTGTAAATAAAAAAAAAGTCAATTTTCAATAATTTAAGAAACTCCTAATTTTTATTATCCAAAAAGATTTTATTTCCTCAATTAACCAAATAAACAATTTTAGTCATATCTCACACAAGAGTACCCTATTAAGATTTTTCAATACAAATGTAAAACCTCATTATATTTTAAGCCACTTAAATCTAAACTCTTAATCGATTAAAAATTATCTTATAATTACTTTTAAAAAAAGAAACACGATTTGACTAGTGAATTGTGACTTAAAGTTTAAAAAAAAACAAAAACAAATATGTCCAAAACATAATTTGATTTGACAACCTTTTTAGAAAAAACAAAACTCACAATCTATGGGTATTTTATAGTCAACTCTTGAAGGACTTTTAATTAATATAAAAAGAGTCCAAATAATTAAAACCATTTAAAAATGTTTATTTTAAACTTGTCAAAATGTTGCTCAAACATGCACTCTTCAAGTTGTCAGTTTTTCACTACAGCTTGCACATCAATCACAAAAAGCTTATAACTTGACCTATTTTTTGGTGTTTCAAAATTGCTAAAATCAAGTACTCTTCCTAAATAATGAAATGCTGAAAGTCCAATTTGAAAATTTGACCAATAACCTAGTGTTTGGCCCGTTGGAATCCACTGTAACAAAACTATCTTGGCAACAAATAGTTTTGAACATCTAAATTGGAAATTTTATAACTCCCAAACTATAGTGAATTTTTAAAAACTGTTTCATGAGCTTAATATTTAATATGTACAGAACATTTAGTAAAACTTTCAGCAAAAATAATAATTTTTATCCACTCAGCTAATTGTTCAAAGTTTTATGGTCGGAACTGCCAAACCCTAATCAAGATTGCAGTAGATTCTCAAAAAGCTCATAACTTGAGTTATATAAAACGTTTTTCAGTGGTTCAAGATATTAAAATCATGTAATCTTTCCAAATAACGCATTACAAAACTCTCATTGAATAATTAGATCGTTTAGGTATGATTTGGCCCTTTGGAAGCCACTGAAATGTTTTGGCAGCAAGCAAGCATCAACCAATCCTATGTAACTTTGGATTCCAAGCTACAAAACACCACATAAACCACATGCATGCATCATCAACCCACTAAATAACCTTATTAAATTCCAAATAACTAATTTAGCTCACAAAACAACAATCAAATTCAGATTTGCTAAAGCCATTAAAATGTTATGATAAGAATCAAGATTTTTACCTCTCTATGTTCAAGCCTTTGGGGTGGTTGAGCTCTTAGGGTTTTAGATCACTTCTAAACACTTCACACACTTAAATTCTTTCCCATAAACACTAAGAATTAGATTATAGAGCTAGAAAAATAAAAGGAGATTGATGCTTAAAAAGAGTTTGCTCAAGATTATACCTCTTTCAAAAATTTCCTTCTAAGCTTGCATGCATGTAGATGATGGTGCTCACACTTGCATCAACCACACCTAGGTTTAAGATGATGGATGTGGTGAGTGTTAAACCAACATGCATATAGTTTTATAACCCTTAAAGGTTCTATCATCATAGAAAGAAGAAGGAAAGAAAGATGGAGCTTTATGTTAACTTTTGTTCAAGCTTTTTGTGAAACCTTCAATGGAGCTTTTTCACCTTTTAAGGGGCTGAGATGAATGGTGTTTCATGAATTAGAAAAAAATTATTAAAACTAGCCATGAAGAAGAGAAAAAGAGATGGAGACAAAAATGACATAGTTAGAGCATTTTTACCTTAAGATTTGTAGAGTTTTTTTTTCTTCAATGGTGTTGTAAAGTTATAGAGAAAGAAGGGAGCTTTGAGAGAGATGAGTGTGTGCTGAAAAAAAAAATAGATGGAGTAAGAGAAAGTGAGGGGTACAGTTGGGGTCTTGAATGGTGAGATTGATTGTTGAAGTTAGCTTAGTTTTCTTTTCCATAAAAAAAAAAATAATGATAACATGGGAAAATAATGATGGCTATTTTCTTGAAATTCTATTGGGCAAGTTTTTTCCACTCAAGCACTCTACATAACCAGCCACACATGCCTCAAAGTGCCCTTAATATAAATTTTATTAATCTTCAAATAAGCTTGAACATAAAGTCAAAAAGGCATTTAGCATAGTGTATAGTTTTGATTAATTTTTCTTAGTGAGAAAAATTAATTTAAATAAAATGTGACATCACCAAACTTATCATATTTTATTATTAAAATGACCTATGGTAATTATTATTATTATTATTATTATTATTATTATTATTATTATTATTATTATTATTATTATTATTATTATTATTATTATTATAAGTTTATGCTCAAACTTAGTTTTGCCGTAATTATTCCATCATAAATATTTTATTCGAAATTTTTTTCCAATTAGGATTTTTTACCTGATCCACGACCAAAGGTCTCGTTTTCTAAAAAACTCGCACTTATCACAATATGGCTAGCATTCAAACATAACAAACTTCTTGTAACATAAAATGCTCCCCTGAAATAAAACATAATACAGGGAATTAAAATACACGAACTAGGGTTTACCCAATGCCGTAAACGTGGGGCGTTACAATACCTACAATCTATACAAGTTTCATCCTTGAAACTTAGAACAACTGTGGGTATAACTCTCTCGTCTGGTCTTTGGGTTCCCATGTTGCCTCTTCTACCCCGTGGTTACACCACTACACTTTAACCAAGGGTATAGTCTTATTACACAACACCTTATCCTTACAATCCATAATCCTCAACAGTTTCTCCTCATAACACAGTTTCGGATCCACCTCCAACTGTTCGTTCCTATGTAAATGGCTCGGGTCTTCCACATATTTTCTTAGCATAGATACATGGAATACATCATGTACTCGAGCCAACGCAGGTGGGAGAGCTAATCAGTAGGCTACCATGTCAATTTTTTCCACTATCTTAAAAGGTATGATATACCTTGAACTTAATTTTCCTTTCTTACCAAAACGCAAAGCTCCTTTCAACGGAGCCACCTTCAGGAGCACCTTATCTCCAGCTTCAAATGCCAAGGGTCTTCAGCGTCAGTCTACATATTTGCATTGTCGGTCCATTGATGTCTGCAACCTCTCCCGAATCTTCTCGATATCTTCGGTAACTTTGTCCACTTCCTCTGTACCCAAGAATTTTCTTTCACCAACTTCGTTCCAATGAATCAGGGATCGACATTTTCTCCCATACAGGGCTTCATACGGCACCATCTTAATAGAGTCGTGGGGATATTGTTGTAAGAAAATTCCATCAGTGGAAGTTTTCTGCTCCACGACCCTTGGAACTCGATTACACAGGCTCTCAACATGTCTTCCAGGGTTTGGATCTTTCGCTCACTCTAGCTGTCTATTTAGGGATGGAAAGCAGTGCCAAACTTAAGTTGAGTCCCCAAGCCTTCTTGCATCCTTTTCCAAAATGTCGAGGTGAAACATCTGTCTTAGTCTGAAATGATGGACTTATATACTCCATGTAGTCGTACAATCTCTACAATGTATAATCCGTAGAATAAGTTATTTTAATGGGTAAGAAATGTGCCGACTTGATCAATCTATCAACAATAACCCATATCGTATCTTGACCCTTAGGAGTATTTGGTAGTTCAGTAATAAAATCCATTGTGATCATCTCCCACTTCCATTCTGGAATCTTTAGTGGTTGTAGCAACCCGGCTGGTCGCTGGTTCTCCGCCTTGGTTTGTTGGCAAGTGAGGCAATGAGCCACGTATTCTTCTACTTCCTTTTTCATCTTCGGCCACCAAAATTATTTCCACATTTTTGTGGCGCTGGGGTGCATTACGTAAAGGGAATTGTGAGCCTCATAGAAGATTTGCTTCTTAATCTATGCATCATCGGGAACACAAATTCTACCTTTAAATCCTAACACCCCATCTTCTGATATGTTGAATCCCGGTCACATATCCTTTCTCACCTCGTATTTGATCTGCTCATACCAAGGTTCCAAAAGTTGTCCTCCTTGTATGGCTTCCATAATGGTGGGTTGCACCGAAAGATTTGCTAATTTGCCAACAACTACCTCGAGATCCAACGTAGAGATGTTACCTTGTAGTTCCAAGGGCATTTCCCGCACTATCATCACATACGCCATCGGCTGCCGACTTAGAGCATATGCCACCTTATTGGCCTTTCTGGGATGGTATAGAATGTCACAACTATAATCGTTAAACAATTCTAACCACCAGGGCTTCCTGATGTTCAATTCCTTCTGGGTGAAGAAGTAATTGAGGCTCTTGTGTCGGTGTAAATGTAGCAATGTATCCCATAGAGATAATGCCTCCAGATTTTTAATGCAAACACTTCTGCAGCCAACTCTAAGTCACGCGTCGGGTAGTTCTTTTTGTAATTCTTTAGCTGTCGAGACGCATAAGCTATGTTTATGTTTTGTAAAGAATGGAATCCCATACCATATAACATTTTATTTTACATTTTTAATAAAGACATGCTATTTCTTATATTTTGGGTTTTCAATAAAGGCATGTTGTTTCTTATGTTTGTGTCGAAATAGTAGCTATGTCTAGTAGTTTTAATGGTCCAAGGTCTTAGAAATGGTTGGGTCATTATAGTTGGTATCAGAGCAACGGTCCATTTACATGAAGTTCTCCTTGATACGCACGCTCAAGCTCTGAATCTAACCGCCAATGTAAGTGTTTATGTTATAGTTGTTATGATTATGTGTATTAGCCCTTATGTTTTTAGTTAATAATATTTATAAATTAGTTTTTTTTTATTATTTATTTTATTTATTATCTTTGCATTTATGATTGTATATAGTGAAAACCTTTTTCCAAATAAATATCAGTGTTATTTTTGAATGACATGTATGAGTTTGATTTTCTTTTACATTCATAATAAATAATAAATTTAATAAATAATGACCAAGTTCGGTGAGGGTGGATACGAATCAATGAACCGAGTTCTAAATTGAGAGTTAGGGGGCCATAGTAGTGGGAACGATTTTACTGATCCCAGCCCTCCCTCAATATGGTTAACTTTGGAACAACGATGAGTTTCGAGCCTGAGAATTAAGTCATATAGGATGATTAGAAACAGACTTAGAAAATAATAAAGATGGATTTTTTTTTTCTAAGTATAGAAACACACCCTAATTAAAAGAAGGCTTATAAAAATTTTCATAAGAAGTCATAATTAATAGGTCCGGGTTATGTTTGCTTAGATTAAGTTTTTTCCTTAGAGCCTATTAGGGTAAGTTCTAATATGCTTTCTCGACTATTAGAACTTTTCTGAGGATGTCGCTTAGAAGGTCTGCAATGCTAATGCCTCCAACATCGCTCCTGAGAGCAATGAAGCCCCTCCAGTTCGCAGAAGGGTAGTGCGTTCTACTGCCAACCGAAGCACACCGCAGCCACCGCCGGTTGACAACACCGTAGAAATTGCAAGACTACGACAACAAGTGGAAGAATTACTATAGCAACAGCAACAAAAAACTCAGCCTCCGCCGCAACCACAGCCTCAGCAAATGGCTCAAGTACCCCATCTAGTAGGTCCTTATGGGGGATGGCCAATGGCGAACCATGCGCCATACCCAGCTCAGTACATGGAGCCAATCTATGAGCGGTTTCGTAAGCAACACGCTCCAAACTTTGAAGGGACAGCAGACCCCTTTTAGGCAGAAGAATGGCTCATAAATGTAGAGCCGATCCTAGCGCATATGAATCTTGGCAACACGGACTGCATATCCTGCGTTTCGTCTCTGCTTAAGAAGGATGTTAGAATATGTTGGGACTTAGTTCAGTAGACTAACGATGTCGCCACCATGACATGGACAAGATTTGTGGGCTGTTCCACAAGAAGTATTACAACTCGGCAGTCATCGCTACAAGGGTCGAGGAGTTCGCTAGTTTGAAGCAGGGCAACTTGACGATAGTAGAATATGCTCGACAGTTTGACAGATTAGCCAAGTTTGCACCAGAGATGGTTCCAACTGACTTTCTGAGGGTGACCAAGTTCGTTATAGGACTTAGACCAAAGATTGAGCTAGGAGTTAAGCTAGCAAACCTGGGAAATACTACCTATGCCGATGTTCTAGAAACGGCAATAGAAGTAGAAAGGCTTCAGGCAAATGTTGGTAAGGAAAAGGCTAGTAAGCCTGAGCCTAAACAGTAGGGTCAACCTTAGAATGGTCGAAACAACCCCAACAACAGCCGTTAGCATAGCAATAGTAATAGTAATGGTCAGAAGAGAAGGCTTCCAGATGATAAGCAGGCCAATGGTGATAAAAGAGCACGGACAAACAATGGAGGCAATAAGTCGGGTTATGTAGAATACCTGCAATGCTCTAAGTGCCAAAAGAAACATCTTGGGGAATGTCATGCAAACATCAAGGGATGCTTCAACTGTGGTCAGGAAGGTCATTGAAGGAGGCAGTGTCCCCAGCTCAAGCAAGAGGAGAAAATGGACAATACAATGGTTCCTGCCAGGGTATTTGCTTTAACCCAAGGAGAAGTTGATGCTAGCAATAAATTGGTTACAGGTTAGATTTCTATCCTTAATAATGTATGTTCTATATTATTTGATTCGGGAGAAATATACTCGTATATCTCGTTAGGAATGATAGAGAAATTTGACCAACCTTGTAGAACTAGGTTTGTGACATAGTTGCCTTAGGGTAAAATAGTCCTATCATTACGGATAGTACGAGGCGTACCAATCAAAATCGAGGGCGTAGAATTAGAAGGAGACCTGATAGAGCTGGAAATCAACGACTTCGACATGATATTAGGCATGGACAGGCTAGCAAGGCATGGCACAACCATCAATAGAAGACGTAAGCAAGTGATGTTCGAGACTCCTGACAGTCAGAAACGATGCAATATGGGAAAAGTTTTAGGACTACATATGCCGCTTATTTCATCTCTCAAAGCTCAGAGGATGATAGAATAAGGATGTCACACATTCTTAGCCAACGTTACAGATATGGTAAAGGAAACACCACTAAAAGTTGGAGACTTCCACATTGGAAAGGAATTCCCAGAGGTATTTTCTGGCAACTAGCAGGATTGCCGCCGACACGGGAGATAGACTTCACAATCGAACTAGTACCGGGCACCGAGCCATTCACTATGGGGAGCACCGGTTCTATTTTTGAAGAAGAAGGACGGAAGTATGCATATGTGTATAGATTATCGCAAGCTGAATAAGGTGACAATTAACAATAAGTACCCGCTACCCCGACTTGACGACTTGTTTGATCAACTCCGAGGGGCAACCGTGTTTTCAAAGATTGATCTATGGACCGGGTATCACAACTCAAAGTATGGGAAGAGGATAATCCCAAGATAGCTTTTAGAACTCATTATGGACATTACGAGTTTCTAGTTATATCTTTTGGTCTTACCAACGCTCCAGCCGTGTTTATGGATTTAATGAATAGGGTCTTTATGGATTATCTGGAAGAATTCATCATAGTGTTCATCGATGATATCTTGGTGTACTCAAAGAATAAAGTCGAACATGAAGAACATTTAAGGTTGATCTTGTTACGACTAAAGGAGCATCAACTTTACACCAAGTTCAAAAAGTGCAGAATTTGGCTTTCGCAAGTAACGTTCCTCGGGCACATAGTATCCAAGGAAGGAGTTGCAGTAGACCCATCTAAGGTAGAGGCTGTAAAGATTGGCCAAGACCAAAGAACGTGTCTAAGGTAAGAAGTTTTCTGGGACTAGCAGGTTATTATTGGAGGTTCGTAGAAAGCTTTTCTAAGATAGCCACTCCGTTTACCAACCTAACCCGAAAACAGCAAAGGTTCAACTAGACTGATAAGTGTGAAAAGAGTTTCCAGTTGCTTAAGGATATGCACAACACCAGTACTTTATGTACCAACACCCAATGATAAGTTTATAGTCTATTGCAATGCATCGAAGCAAGGATTGTGTTGTGTCTTGATGCAGAATGATAAGGTGATAGCCTACACCTCAAGGCAAACATAGTTGTTGATGCGCTAAGTAGGAAGAGTTACGAAAGTCTAGCATCATTAGCTAGAATAGAAAAGTCGTTACAGCAGGAGCTGATCAATGCTGGAATAGAAGTAGTCATTGGTAACTTGACTAACTTGTCCATCCAGTCAAACCTGTTAGAAGATATACAGATTGGGCAAGGACATGATGACACATTAGTAGCACATATGGATGCAGTTAGAGAAAGGAAGGCCACAGATTTCCCAATATCTAGTTAGGGGTTATTATGATACAAAGATCGGGTATGCGTGCCAAATGATCAAGGGATTAAGATGAAGACTTTAGAAGAAGCGCACAATACCCCATACTTAGTTCACCCAAGGTCGACCAAGATGACTCACGACCTTAAAGTGTTATATTGGTGGCCAGGAATGAAGAAAGATATAGCGGAGTATGTGTCTAAATGCTTGGTATGCCAGCAAGTGAAAGAAAAACATCAGCGGCCTGTAGGCTTATTGCAACCACTTAGCATTCCAGAATGGAAATGGGATGATATAGCCATAGATTTCGTGACGGGTTTGCCACGAACAAGTAAGCAGCATGATTTGGCTTGGTTAGTGATAGATAGATTAACCAAGTCAGTTCATTTCCTATCTGTTAAGACTTTGTACACAGTAGATCAATATGCAGATGTTTAAGTCCAAGAATTAGTACGACTGCATAGAATCTCTAAGACAATAGTATTCGATAGAGGATCGGTGTTTACATCGAGATCTTGGAGTAAGTATTTTCCGCTGATAGAATTCTCCTACAACAATAGCTACCAGTCAACAATCGGGATGGCACCCTACAAGCTACTTTATGGAAGAAGGGTCGATCGTTGTTGCATTAGGACGAGGTAGGAGAAAGGCAACTACTTGGACCTAAAGCTGTTAGAGGAGCTCAGGATGTAGTAGTGCTGATTAGAAAGTGTATGCTCGCTGCTCAAAGCCGTTAGAAAAGTTATGCGGATGCCAAGCGGCGTGATGTGGAATTCAAAGTCGGAGATCAAGTCTTCTTAAGGATATCTCCTATGAAAGGTTTGAAGCAGTTCGGGAAGAAAGGCAAGCTTAGTCCCAGGTTTATAGGTCATTTTGAGATATTGGAAAAAGTGGGAGCAGTTGCATATAGATTAGCCCTACCACCAACTCTAGCAGATAGTCACAATGTGTTCCACATCTCGATGCTGCGTACATATGTGTCAGACCCATCTCACGTCCTCAAATATGATTTGATAGCACTCCAGAAAGACTTAAGTTACGAGGAACGACCGACTAGCATCCTAGATAGAAGGATGAAAGAATTATGGTCTAAGAGTTTTTTGATAGTCAAGGTTCTATGGAGTAATAGTTCTAAACGGGAGGCAATGTGGGAGTTGGAGGAAGACATGTTAACCCTGTATCCAGAATAGTTTGATAAGTAAATTTCGGGGACGAAATTCTTTTTAGTGGGGGAGAATTGTAGAGTCCCAGAATATTTACTTAACTAGCTAGATAGTAGTAGTAGTAGTAGTAGTAGTAGTAGTAGTAGTAGTAGTAGTAGTAGTTAGTATTAGTTTGTAGTATGTTAGATTCCGTGGATTTTGGTTCAATTCAGAACTTAGTTGGAAACTCATAGCAATAGTTATGAATTTTATAAGTTTAACCTATAGTTTAAGAATATTAATTATAACATAAGGTTTGATTAATATTGCTGGTCCTAGGTGTATTATTTATTATAACCTAAGGTTTATATAGATCCAATAAGAATATGACACTTGTCATAAGCATGAGAGAATTAGAGTTTGTTATTTTATGGATAGTTAAGAAATTTGTGGATTAGGTTGTGATTTAGATAATTAAATAGATTTTGCGTAACTTTAGGGTATTATAACTTCCAACCTATATTTTACCAAGTTATATTATGAATTTCGAAAAATACTATTTCTAAAAAGTTGTAGATAATTGAATTAGCTTTCTAATGATATAAAGATGGTCTAAATCTGAGTCCTACAGCTCCAGTTATATTGATTTTACTATAGATGAGTTTAGAGTTACGAGATTTAGGAAGTTTGAAGTTAGGATTCTATTTTATTTAAATTTAGTAAAAGCACTGAATAAAAATTTTAATAGGTTTAGTAAAAAAAATCATAAAGTAATTAAATAACTTTTAACCAAATCCTAGAAATTGTGTGAAAATTAATTAAATTATTCAATAAAGTAAAAGCATAAAATTTGATTTAATAAATCATTAATTAACATTAATAATTTTCACTATTTTTTGTAATTAAAATTAAAATTAATATTTTAAGTTAGAAAAAAATATGTCAAAATTAAATAATTTTAATAAAATTTACACTCAAATATATATTACAGTTTGATATCATAAAACAACATAATTAGATATCTTAGACCCATTCGGAGATGGTGAGTCATTGAAGACTCTTAAATTTGCCTCTCTCTGAATTAGGACACACACAAATTGATTGTAAGTTTGATGATTAGTATTCCGTGCAGTGCTACACTCATACAATGTCGATCGACAAGAATTGGATTAATTTGACAGATTGATTACCTGATGAGTATGAGGTTGGTGTGATGGATTTTCTCCAGAGAGCTCGGCAGTGCGTTGACTCAAGGGGATTGGTGAAATGTTCGTGTAGGAGGTGTGTCAACGTTGAATTGCAGACGATTGATGTATTAGAAAATCTTCTCTTTGTAAATGGTTTTCTATGGAAATATACCAATTGGCATTGGCATGGAGAGGATGAAATAATACCAATGAGGAAAATGATAGATCAAAATGATTTAGATGAAATGATGGATGTTCTCAATGATGTTATCCAAAATGACAATGAGAAATATGAAGAAAATGAGCGCGATCAAGAGATACCTACAACAGACTACAGGGGTGGGCAACATTATAACGATTTGTTTGCTGAGATCGAGGCTCCATTATTCCCCGGGTGTCAAAATTATACATCATTATATTTCCTAGTGAAGTTAATGCATTTCAAAGTGTTGGGAAAAATTCCCAACAAAATATTTGATGGAATGTTGGAGTTGTTACATGATGCATTTCCGGCCCCAAATAAGCTTCCAAAATCGCATTATGCCGCGAAAAGGTTGTTGCAAAAACTTGGATTGGGCTACGAGTCAATCCATGTCTGCAAGCATAATTGCGCACTGTTTTGGAAAGAACATGCTGGAAAAAGAAAATGTCCTGTTTGTGGGGAGGATCGGTGGGTGGAAAAGAACACCAAGGGCAAGAAAGTGCCTCATAAAGTGATGCGTTATTTTCCTTTAACCCCTAGGTTAATGCAAAAATATGCATCGAGGTACATTGCTCAACATATGAGATGGCATCACGAGCAACGTATAAAAGAAGATTGTGTATTGCGTCATCCTGCTCATGGGAAAGCTTGGAAGGTCTTTGACCAAAATAATCCAACATTTGCAATGGAACCCAGGAATGTGCGGCTTGGATTGGCTGCAGATGGATTCAATCCCTTTGGTAATATGAGTCTTTCTTATAGTATGTGGCCAGTTGTGTTGACGACATATAACTTGCCACCATGGTTGTGCATGAGAGAAACTAATTTCATGTTGAGCTTATTAATTCCGGGACCTCATTCTACAGGAAAAGATTTTGATGTTTTCTTAAGACCATTGATTGATGAGTTAAAAGAATTATGGGTGACCGGTGTACAGACTCGAGATGCAATCGATGATAGTTTCTTCACTCTTCGAGTAGCTTTGATGTGGACTATAAACGATTACCCAGCAAGGAGTATCCTTTTTGGATGGACTGGCCAAGGTTATCATGCTTGCGCTACTTGCAATGTGGCAACACCATCTATTCGTTTACAAAAGAAGGTTGCTTTTTATGGCCATAGACATTTTTTACCAATCAAACATGCCATTAGAAGAGACAAGAAGACATGTGATGCGTTGAAAAAAGACTACCACCAAAGCCATTAACCATGTAAGAAATGCTCACACAAATGGGTATTATACCCGATTCTCTTCCTAGTAAGCATGTGAGTTATGGTGGCCAAAAAAGAAAGCGTACAAAAGAGCAAGTAGGTTGGCAAAAAAAAAAGTATATATTTTGAGCTCCCATATTGGGCCAACATAATGTTGCAACACAATCTAGATGTTATGCATGTTGAGAAAAATGTGTACGACAATTTAGTAGGCACAATAGTTGGGCTGGAGAATAAGACCAAAGGCACAGTTAGTGCCAGAGTAGACTGGGAGAAGATGAAGATGAGACCAGAGTTACAGCTGAGGAAGTTGAATGGTCGAATACAAAAGGCTGCGGCTAATTCACTTTCATTGTTGAAGATCGTCAAAAGTTTTGTCGATTTCTTAAATTAGTGAAGTTTCCAGATGGTTTTGGATCTAACCTAAGGAAAAATGTGATTGATAATGACAATAAGATCACTGGTTTGAAATCGCATGATTGTCACATCATTATGCAACGACTTTTTCCAGTTGGTGTGCATGCATTCCTAGAGAAATCGATAAGTACAACTATTATTGAGTTATGCACTTTCTTCAAGCTCATTTGTGCGAGAATTTTAAAAGTCTCAGATTTAGAAAAAGTCAAAACTTCAATTGTTGAGGTTGTTTGCAAGCTAGAAAATATTTTCCCACCTGTTTTTTTCGATATCATGGTCCATCTACTAATACATTTACCGGAAGAAGCAATACTTGGAGGACCGGTTCACATGAGGTGGATGTATCCTTTTGAAAGGTATATGAAAAAATTGTATAATTATGTCCATAATAAAGCATGTCCAGAGGGGTCAATAGCAGAAGGATATGTGGTTGATGAGGCATTAACATTTTGCTCCATGTACTTGAAAGGAGTTGAAACAAAGTTCAATCATCCAATAAGTGCATCATAGAAATGTGTGGGACATCCCACTAGTTGAAGAACAAGTGGAGGATGTAGATGTAGATGTTATGCATGAAACTAGTTCCTCTAATTTCCAATTATTCGTTGATCTTGGACCGTTGCCACAAATCAGCTTTGAACGTACAGGGGCTCCATTACAATTTGTTGAGATAGATAATGTTGCAATTGAGGAGGAGATGGAGGAGGAAGAGGAAGAGGAAGTGGAGGAGGAGGAAGTTGAATATGAAGATGATGAAGAAGAAGATGAACACATAGAAACTGATGATGATAGTGAAGATTATTATAGTGATTATTAAGTGGTAATTTTATAATATGTCGAAGTAATTATTTTTAACAATAATTGATTATTATAGTTATTATGTTTAGCATAAATGTAATTTTAATATCGATTAATTTGATAAATATGGCTGATGTTATTGCTTGATCTCACGGGGGTGGTGGTGGAGGATGCGATCCTCCACGTGGACCGTCAGATATCCCAGCTGATTGTGAATGAGGTAATACTTTACACATTGATATACTCCTTAAATTTTAACAATTAATCCATATTAATTTTAAGATATTAAATTTGCATACAATAGTGCCTCCAAACAAACGTGGATGCCACAGAGGATTGAACACGCGGGAAAAAAAGGAACAGTTGGGGCGTCCTCTCCCTCTCGAGTGGGATGTGCGAGGGAGAACATATAAAGAGATCGGGGATTACAACTCAAATTTCTCAAGAGAGCTCGGATTACTTGTTCGACAGTACACAAATCCAGACTGTCCTCAATAGTCAAAAGTACCAAATGCCTCGAAACATAGAATAGTTGCACATCTGGAGGTAAGTAGTTTATGTATTTTTATGTTAATTCTAATTTTAGGTTATATATCATATTTACTAATAAATGTTTGTAAATCAGGATGATTTGTTTGATATTGAGCGTACTAGATATGGACAAGGGCACATGCCTGAGATCTTGAGAGGCATTGATACATCATGTGCTAAAAAGTATTCTGACTAGAAGTACGATATTAAAGAACATTTAACGATTAATGGACCACAAAACCGTTATGGTGGTTGCACAAATACGCAATGGAAAAAATCCATTGAATTTTTCCGACGCCCAGAAATTATGGTAGTAATTTCTTGCTAAACTTAACTATCGTAATTAAATATATTATTAACGAAAACTTTTTGCAGAAATGTTCTGGGGTCAACAAGGAAAATAGGAAGAAACTGAAAGAGCTTAGCTATGGAGGTTCTCAGTCAATCCCAGTGCTGCGTTATAAAAAAATTAGTTAATTAATTATTTTTAAGTTTGTTTTTCTTATTTACATTTAATTATTAATTTTATAAAAATATATGTACGTGATAGCGCAATTTAGAGACAGGGCAACTTGAGCCTATCCCGAATAGCTGGATGGATACTCACCATAAATCAGGCACAGGGTGGGTGACAGAGACAACAAAAAAAACTTGAGTACGTTAAGTTTTTTTAAACATTTTTAAAAAATTTACTTGTTTGTTTACAATACATAATTACATTATATATTGTATCATAGGAGGAATTGCGTGCATATCGCGACACACAGCAGACACAGACAACTGATACTGAGAGTTCCACACCAGTTTCAAGTGCGCCTGAAGATGACGGCTTATCTTTGGTACAAACTATCTTCGGAAAACGACGTGGGCACCAGAAAGGATATGGACGTATCCTTAACATAAGGGACCGAACTCCATTTACTATTGATCCTCCACAAACTAGAAATGAAGAGATGTCTAAGATGAGAGAGCGTATTCGACAATTAGAGGAGCACATCCGGACTCATTGTATCACCCCAGGATCTCAATGTGCCCCACCACCACCTGATGATCCCGATGTTGGAGCACCGAGTCAGTAGGACTTGTGTGTGAATTTTATTACTATGGACTATTACATTTTCATGTTTAGGAAAACTCTTTATTTTGATTACGCAAATGTACTCTTATGTTTTTATTTATATGTTTAATATAAGTGTTTTAATTTTATTCTATTGTTTTATATTTAATTCAAATTAAATAAATAAATAAGTGAATAAACATTACAAATATAAAAAAAATTATTGGTTAATTCTATACCGAGGACATTGTCCTCGTATAGCCCATCAATATGAAAAATTTGGGTTGGGCGTGCCAAGGACATTTTCCACTCTCTGTCGACGACATGTCCTCGGTAAAACTTATACCGATAACATATTGAATGTCATCGGTAGAAGTTTGCCTCTACTGATGCGGCTGTACCGAGGATTTACTGCCGAGAACATGTTCTCGGTAGAGGCTATACTGAGAACATTCAGGCTTATGCCGACGACATTTGTTCTCGGTATAGGCCTTGTTTTTTGTAGTGAAATCGGAGTTCTACAGCTCCAGTTATGTTGATTTTACTACAGGAGAGTTTAGAGTTACGAGATTTAGGAAGTTAGAAGTTAGGATTCTATTTTTTCTATTTTTAATTTTTAAAACAAGCTTTGACTCCTTAGACCTACCTCTGAACGATTTGACTGAGTCCTAAGCCTTTCACTGACGAATATTCAAATATTTTCAATTAAATTCATTATTTTTATTCAAATCCAAAAAGAAGATTTTTATTCCTAGAACTCTATAAATAGGACTTAGAACCCAGCCATTCTCCTCACTCTTCAGCTGTGATCAGATTCCAAGGTGCTAGTACTACCATAGAGTGATAAACACTTGGGTTGGGAAAAAGCTTTTCCATTCTTAAGCTTTATAAAATACTTGGGAAGTGAGGTTTAGTGTATTTCGGTATTGGAGTTAGACCAATCCATAAGGTCAACTAAGGTACTCCTATTCTTTAAGTCCAATTCTTTAAAACTCTTTCGTTTTCTTTAGTTCCTTTTATTCAGATCCTAACTTTCGTTATTGGTTCTTGATTAGATTCTTGAAACTTAAGTTCTTTCTTGGTAAGTTTCTTCTTGATGGTTTAGTTTCCACATTCATTCTTTATTCTTTAGAAATACTCACCATTTGTATTCTTTATTCTTCTTGATGGTTTAGTTTGGGCATGTGTATTGAGGCGGAATGGAATCGAAGGGCCGAGAGTTCGATTCAAGGATGAAGTTTCTTTACTTATGGTTTTATGTGTATTTTTCCGCACTTTATTATGTAATCCCTTTTAATTACAATTATGTTATGTTTTGATTTTAAAATAATGGGATCCCATATCCTACTTTAAATTTTAAGTAAGTTTAACATTTATTTTTACAAGTTTTTAATAAAGTTATGATCATTTCACTTGTAAGTTTTATTAAGGATTAGTGTCTATGGATAGATTTCATTAATGGTCCAAAGTCTAGAGTAGTTGGGTCATTACATCTAACTCCTTAACTATGAGTTGATGGTAACCTGATCGAAGATCTATCTTGGAGAATACCGATGCTTCCTGGATTTGATCAAATAAATCATTGATCCTGGGAAGCGGGTACTGGTTCTTAATCGTCACCTTGTTCAGCTCCTGATAGTCTATACACATTTTCATTGAGTTGTCTTTCTTCTTTATAAACAATACCGGGGATCCTCACGGAGAATGACTCGGTCTTATGAACTTTTTATCCAACAGCTCCTACAGTTGATCCTGCAGCTCCTTCAATTTCGTTGGCACCATCTGGTTGGAGCTTTCGAAATGGGCGCCGTCCCCGAAATAAGTTCAATTTTGAACACCCCTTCTCGCTCTGGCGGTAACTCAGGAAGGTCATCGGGAAATACTTTAGGATATATGCATATGATGGGTACTTCGGCTGGTTGTAACGTGCCCTCTTTATCCTTATCCACGACGTGGGCCAGATATCCAAAGCAACCTTCCACTAACATCTTCCTCACCTTCATAGCGGAGATCATCACGAGTTTCTTTTCCCTGGTTGCGCCTTGGAACGTAAATGGTTTCTCTCCTGCCAGCTTGAAAACCACTCTCCTCTTCTTATAGTTCACTACAACGCCATACTTAGATAACTAGTCCATCCCTAATATTACATCATATTCGTGTAGGTCTAAAATAAACATATCCACTGTCAATTCTCATCCCTCTACCCAAACTGGTATAGCTCTTACCCACGGCCGCTCCAACATATATTCGCTTGAAGGCAACGACACCCCCACAGACACTAGGCATAGGTTCAGGCATTCTATTCATTTTCTCAACAAAAGAGGCAGCTACAAAAAAATGTGATGCACCAGTGTCCATTAATCTGAGATTTGGGCAATAGAGATCTGACCTGACATCATCTTAGATGGTCTGACTCTCTTGTCGTCTTATGTGAGTGCATAAACAAGCAGGGATGCTCCCATCCACCTTTTCTTGCTGTTCGCTTCCTTCCTACTCGAGTTTGGGTGTTCCTTACAGAAGTGTCCTGGCTTGGCAAAACTATAACACCCATTTGCATTGATTGCATCAGTTGCAATTCTTGCAAGTTGGCGAGTACTCAAACTCAAGCCTGGATGCCTTTTGGGATTAGCTTATCCCTGGTTAGCAAAGCCTCATTTCCCCTTGTTATTGCCACAATTGGCTAACTTCAAGCCACCTTGATTACTTTGTCTCCCTGAGTCTTGAGTTATCCTTGTAGCAAAACATCCCTTGTTCCAATTCCAACCATATTGGAACTACCTAAGGCTACTGGTGTCACTCACCAGCTCCTCAATATTTTATTATTCTTCCTTCAATAATCTAGCTCATGTGTCCTGGTTAATAGCATGCTCTACAACATCTGCATCAAATTCTGGACCAAATCTTCCGAGAGTCCACGAATTTCACTATATTCCCTTATAGTCGATTCATAAACCTTCACATCTTAGATGCCTTAGTGATTATTAGGTCATATGTAAACCTTAACAACTAGTTGAATCTCTTAACATTTTTGGCATGCTCAACGATCTTTGCTTTAAGTTTGTAACCGCAACCACCTCACTCTAGCAAGCTGTGATATCATTTGCATCTCATTTCCTTGTTCACTATGGGCTCCTCGTCTTTTCACTAATCATTGTAATTCTTTTTAGTTATTTTGCTAGTTTGGATGCTCGCCTTGTTGCGTGGATTTGATTTCCATCAATCAGTCCCACTTGAGGTACTACCCCCAAGAGCTTATCCCCACGCGCGCACACTAGTTCTAGTAGACATAGCATTAGCTACTACGATATACTCTTATACTTTAATAGGGAGTAAATCGTGGGATACTCACATAGTATTAGCAACTATAATGGGTTGCTTCAGATAAATCATAACTTTAACATAAGCATCCATTCATAAAAACCATGAAAGCCCATAATTAGATTGCGTAGTTTTGACCTAGATGTCACACTACCACTAGGTTTCCTACTTTGATTTACCCTAACCGCAATCAAAAGTGAGCGGTCGGGTAAAAGTAAGCATGGCCTTCTATACATAAGGGTTTAAAACCAAAAAAATTACTATCCTAAGTTAGAGGAGTATGTCCCTATCATTATTGGTGTCCTCGTTGGAGTCCTCAGATATCTCACAGAAAAAGCTAATCCCAGTTGCCTCGTGTTCCTGGCCCTCAGCCGGATCATCCTCGGGATCTTCTTCGGGATTTTTTCTGGCTCTACCATCCTGCCTCGAGGTATGCTATCAACCATGAAGCTACCAATCCATGGATCAAACACTAGCTCGATCTTCATACAGAAGTCATCCCACGTCTCGCGAACCAACTTCCTACGTCTATAACAGAACCATATAAGTGTCAAGCCTCTCAGAAAAGTACTAGCATATTGCACTCTCAGTCGCTCGAGTGCATTGGCCCTATCAAAGACTTCTGTCATGTAATGCATCCATTTCCAAATGATATGCCGACGTCGTTGATTGTACTCAAAGCGTCAAGGATTCTCATCATTAAAGATTCTATAATAATCGATCCTAGGCGGAGGGACCATGGGTAGGTTCCCTATCATAGGGTCACCTATCTCAGCTATATCATCCATAACCTACAATTTATAGAATCGAGGTAAATAAAAGAAAACAAGAAAACATTTATCAAAAGACAATACTTACAGTGAGTGCTGGTCTATCTTTGCGAATGTACATGTGAGTTTGTCTACAGAGCTGGTTTAGCCTGGTGCTCTGATACCAAATGTAATGTCTCGTAAAATTTCTTAACATAATTTGCGGAAAAACATAATCATTTTCTAAAAATAAGGTAACCAAAAATCCATATTAAAAAAATATTTTCAAAATGTGCAAGCGTTCGGAAGTATGCGCATACTTAAAAGTAAATTACAGTGTCATAATTTTAAAACATTGAGCAAGCCCAAAATAATTTCTTAGTTAACATATGGGTTCTAGTCCAAAAAACATAAATTCCAAAAAAGTCATTTCACATGTATATCCTCGCAGATAAACTCCAGCACTCACTGATCCACTTTGCCTTTGAGCTTAACCTACAACACGAAACAACTAGGTAAGAGAAACGCTTACAAAGAACAACTTAACAGACATAACCACATAAACGAAGCAAGAACTTTAACTAACTATAACTAGGAAAGATAACCAACTAAGAATAGGATTTCGATGAAACTGAACCCTAACATACAATTTAAGAACGTGCGAACGTCTTGGCAAACTTATGGCCATGCCTCATAACCAAAATTCATATCCTAAAAGTACACCTGCATGTAGAAAATCTCAGAGCATACATACAGTCTTAACTGGTAACATACATACTTACTTACTCAGTCATATCTTAACACACATACATACTTATTCATTCATATCTTAACATACATACTCACTTGGTCATCTTAACATACATATTTACTTAGTCATTCATATCATAACGTACATACATACTTAGTCATTTATATCTTAACATACATACTAACTTAGTCATTCATATCTTAATGTACATACATACTTAGTGATGCATATCTTAACATACATACACTTAGTCATTCATCTTAACACATACACACTTAGTCATTCATATCTTAACATACATACTTACTTAGGGTTTCAGAGGAACCTTCAACATAACTTAACATATCTTAACACATCTTAGCATATCTTAACATATCTTTCTATAGCATCGACGGGTATAAACTAGTTACACCAGTTACCTAGACTCCTAGAAGAATTTGGCATACTTTCTTAGTCATAGAGATTTGATTCCGGAATTAACTTACTTGCATGTCATGGGGTTTAACCGAACTCTTATGTCACAGGTGTTAAATCGGACTTCTTACATGTTGTGGTGGCCAACCGACCTTAGTTACATAGTCACCGGTGGCGAACCAATTTCTTACTTAGTTCCCACTTAGATAACACTGTAGTGAAACCACACAGTGACTCGGATTAATTATGGCATTTGATTAATTAAGTTTATGTCTTTAAGTTGAGCGATTAGGAATGAACTTAACAATTTTTTAATACTTTAAAATCATTTGATCTTAAATCTTAAAACTTAGACTAAACCCTTGAATTTATAGCCTTATCACATTATTCATAAAAACATTCCTACAAATAATGGTGCCGAAAATTTGGAAATAAATTCCCAGTTGCATAAAGAGACACTTTCTTAAGCCTAAAGAAAACTTTCATTACCGCTTTCTTATTTTCCTTATAAAATAAAAGTGTTAAACGCTATCTCCCACTTTATTAAAATTGTAAATAAAAAAAGTCCATTTTCAGTAATTTATGAAATTCATAAGTTTTATTATCCAAAAAGATTTTATTTCCTCAATTAACCAAATAAACCATTTTAGTCATATCTCACACAAGAGTGCCATCTTAAGATTTTTCAATAAAATGTAAAACCTCATTATATTTTAAGCCACTTAAATCTTAACCCTTAATCCATGGAAATTTATCTTATATTTACTTTAATAAAAAGAAACATGATTTGACTAGAGAATTATGACTTAAAGTTTAAAAAAAAAGAAATTTGTCCAAAACATAATTTGATTTGACAACCTTTTTAGAAAAAATAAAACTCACAATCTATGGGGTATTTCTTAGTTAACTCTTGCAGGGTTTTTAATTAATATAAAAATAGTCCAAATAATTAAAACCATCTAAAAATGTTGATTTTAAACATGTCAAAATATTTCTCAAACATGCACTCTTTAAGTTGTTTCCCTCCAACTTGCACATCAATCACAAAAATCTTATAACTTGACCTAGACATAATGATTTTTGTTGTTTCAAAATCCTAAAATCAATTAGTCTTCCTAAATAATGAAATATGAAAAGTCTTATTTGAAAATTTGACCAATAACCTAGTGTTTGGCCTGTTGGAAGCTACTGTAACAAAACTATCTTGGCAGCAAATACTTTTGAACATTTAAATTGGAAAATTTATAACTCCCAAACTATAGTAAATTTTTATAAACTGTTTCTTCAGCTTAATATTCAATATGTTCAGAACATTTAGTAAACATTTCAGCCAAAAATAATATTTTTTACCCACTCAACTAACTATTCAAAGTTTTAAGGTCGGAACTGTCAAGCCCTAATTTAGCTTGCTCTAGATTCCCAAAAAGCTCATAACTTGAGTTATATATAACGTTTTTAGTGGTTCAAGATGTTAAAATCATGTACTATTTCCAAATAACGCATTAAAAAATACTCTCATTGAATGATTAGGTCGTTTAGGTATGATTTGGCCCTTTGGAAGCCGCTAAAAAATTTTGGCAGCAAACATGCATCAACCAATCCTATGGAACTTTGGATTCCAAGCTACCAAACACCACATAAACCACATGCATGCATCATCAGCCCACTACATAACCTTATTAAAACCCAAATAACTAATTTAACTCACAAAACAACAATCAAATTCAGATTTGCTAAAGCCATTAAAATGTTATGGTAAGAATCAAGATTAATTTTTACCACTTTATGTTCAAGCCTTTGGGGTGGTTGAGCTCTTAGGGTTTCAGATCACTTCTTAACACTTCACACACTTAAATCCCTTCTCAAAATAAACACTAAGAATCAGATTATAGAGCTAGAAAAAGAAAAGGATAGGGATGCTTAAAAAGAGTTTGCTATAGGGTTTACCTCTTTCAAAAATTTCCTTCTAAGCTTGCATGCATGTAGATGATGGTGCTCACACTTGTGTCAACCACACCTAGGTTTGAGATGATGGATGTGGTGAGTGTTAAACCAACATGCATAGAGTTTTAGAACCCTTAAAGGTTCAGTAATCATAGGAAGGTAAAGGAAAGAAAGATGGTAAGAAGAAACAAGAGAACTCACCATTTTTCTTTACTTTGGTTCAAGCTTTATGTGAAACCTTCAATGGAGCTTCTTCAACTTTTATGGGGCTGAGATGAATGGTGTTTCATGAAGTAGAAAAAAATTATTAAAATTAGCCATGAAGAAGAGAAAAAGAGATGGAGACAAAAATGACATAGTTAGAGCATTTTTACCTTAGGATTTGTAGAGTTTTTTTTTTTTTTCTTCAATGGTGCTCTAAACTTCTAGAGAGAAGGGAGCTTTGAGAGAGATGAGTGTGTGCTGAAAAAATTAGATGGAGTAAGAGAGAGGGAGGGGTACGGTTGGGTCTTCGATGGTGAGATTGAGTGTTGAAGTTAGCTTAGTTTTCTTTTCCATAAAAAAAGATGATAACATGGGAAAATAATGATGGCCATTTTCTTGAAATTATTTTGGGCAAGTTTTTCTCACTCAAGCACTCTACATAACCAGCCACACATGCCTCAAAGTGCCCTTAATTTAAATTTTATTAATCCTCAAATAAGCTTGAACATAAGGTCAAAAAGGCATTTAACATAGTGTATAGTTTTGATTAATTTTTCTTAGTGAGAAAAATCAATTTAAATGAAATGTGACATCACCAAACTTATCATATTTTATTATTAAAATAACCTATAGTTATTATTATTATTATTATTATTATTTTAAGTTTATGCTCAAACTTAGTTTTGCCATAATTATTCAATCAAGAATATTTTATCCGAGATTTTTACCCGATTAGGATTTTTGACCCGGTCCACGACCAAAGGTCTTGGTTTCTAAAAAACCTACACTTATCACAATATGGCTAGCATTCAAACATCACGAACTTCTTGTAACATAAAATGTTTTCCTAAAATAATACATAATACAAGGAATTAAAATACCCGAACTAGGGTTTACTCGGTGCCCTAAACAGGGGGCGTTACATTGAGTCCATATCCTCATTCATGTAGAGCATTTCCAAATAAAACTTTCTTTGATCGTTAATTGTTATGAATCCAACACAAACCAAATCTTAAAACAAGGATTTGAAAGTTGTAGAAGATGAATCAATTTCCCGTATTGTTGATTATGAAAAACACAAAAAATGAAAGTAATTGTATTAGAGATTTTTATTGTTGGGAATATATGGCTTTATACTTTGCAAATCAACAATTAATAATGGGAATAGTTCAATATTTGAAATCATAATTACTAAGCAAGAATAAGCTCGAATATAAATCTTAATAATCAAATAAACATGTTCATAATATGCATGTCAATCTTGAATATGAAGAACTAAATGAATACATGATGATAATATGAACTTAGATACATTTAATCATCAATACTAACAATGAAAACATAATAGAATGACAAAATACAAGATTAGGGTTAGAGAGATACAACATTTTTATTAAGGAACTTGAATCTTCAAACTTGTGGAACTTCTAAGGCTTATACACAATAAGAATATTGTTGTCAAAAATCTCTATTCCATTCCTTCCCTTATTGCTTGAAGCTTCAACTAAGTAGAATGTGATTTGGGATTGAACAAGCCTTAAAACTCATGCAAGTCGAGCAAAGTTTGATGAGTTTCTTGGATAAAACTTTTGTCTTAGAAAACTAGAGAGAGAAAGAGGATAGAGAGAGTTGGAAAGTGTGATCAAGGTTTTACAACTCTAATAACCCATATATGTAACGACCAATGTCACTATGGCTTCTTTCTGGAATGTGATAACTCTACAAAATAGAGTTATTTTACCACTTTTTATAAGCTAAAAATGATTTAGTTCTTAAGTTTTTAATTAAATTATTAAGTTTTAATTACTTTTTGAATTTATTAGCTTTATTTTAATTTTATAGATTTTTATATATTTTTATAGATATTTTATTATAATATGTTGTAGTTTAAATTATTTGAAATTTGTGTTGAAAGATTATAAGTTAAAAAAATGTGATTTTATTGAACTTAATTCCCAAAGTAAATTAAATTTCAATTAGTATTTTCATGGACTTAATATGAGTTATTTTATAATTGAAAATATTTGATTCTAATTTATTATTTACTTATTTTATAGGATGAACTTTGCAAATTTTATGCTTGAAAAAGAAGAGAAAAGGAAATAAAAGTGGCATTTATGAAGAAGAAATAGCAAATCTTGGGCAAGGCCATCTCATTCCAGCAGCCCACAAGCTCACCAGGCCCAATTCCTCTTCTCCCTCCCAGCCGAAGGCCCACGATTCCTTCAGCACCCAACACTCCTGATGCCGCCAGCTGTCTTCTTCAGCATTCCCCAGCCGTAGCTCCTCCAACCAAATCACTCCAGCCATCCGTCCATACCAAGCTGCCTCCCAGCTCCTTCAGCAAATCACCCATGGTCCCAGCTCTGCTCTCCCAGCCAGGCCCAACACTAATGCAGCTGCACACAAAGCAGCCCCAAGCCCAATCCACCCCAGGCCCACGGTTCCTTCCCAGCATCAACCACCAACCGAAATCACACCACACGGCCCAAGTCAACCCTGCCACAGCCACAAAAATAAGACCAAAAAAGAAATCATGTTTTTATTCCCAATATTTTTCACTCAAATATCAATTCACTCTTCCTTATTTTTCTTACCTAAATAAACATTCCTAATTTATTTTTTACCCTAGCTTTTCACTAACCTTTTACCCAACCAAACATTTCATCTTTCCAATACTCTTACACTTACTCTATTTATCCTACCACTTCCCAACACAATTAAATTAATCAATTTATTTATTTTAATTTGATTAATTTAATCTCCATATTTTGCCTATAAATAGAGTCTTGTAAGACCATTTGGGGGGCTCTTCTTCATCTTTTCAACATCTTCTACACATATTTTTCTCTCTTCTTTTCACTATTTTCTCTCTACCATTTTCATCTTTTGAAGAGCATGTCAAGTATGTTATTTTGTAATTTTTATCTAGTTATGAGCTTATAATCTTTTTCAAAGGTTATTAAGATGATGATGAAGCAAAATGTAACTAGATAGTATTTTTTGTTGTATGTTGATTTCTCATTTGTACAACATTGTTTATGGATTTTTCTATCAAAGATATGCATTTTTCATCTAGTGTTGATTGTTAAAGCATATTACACTTAGTTCTTCACTATGCAAAAATATGATATTCTTTGATTAAATGTTTTTCATTAAATTGTTCACATCTAATTCTTAGAGCATAAGTATCATATTTTGCCTAAACATAATCTCTTTGATTTTTTGTAGTTTCATTAGGTTGTAACACAACTAATGCTTAGAAATTATATCTTATATAAGTGAAGAAAAATCCTACCTTTTTTAAAGTAACTTGTGCTTGAATAGAAAATATATTTTGAAAAAATATATAGTGTGATTTATTTCAACTATATCTAAACTTGGAAATCAATATACTTATAAATACTATTGAGCTTGCATTTTGTGGATTCTAAAATCTTAATAATCTTATTTCACATATCTCATTTGAAAACCATTTTTTTATTTAATCTTAAATCTTTTTATTACTTGTCTTTTATTTTTCTAAAACAAAATCTCATCAAATATTTGGAACTAGGTTAGAATATTCTTGCTTTGTTTGAAATAGTTTCTTTTGATGTTAGTCAACTCCCATGGGTTCGACCTCGTACTTACATGAACATTATATTCCGAAACGATTCGTGCACTTGCGAGTTTAAATATTAAAACACCCTCTTTTGGATTCAACAGAATGACGACTGACCCTACAAACCCACATAAGTCTTTCCAGCGTATTTTGTCCTCACTCACACGCTTCCTGGGAAAACTTCCAAGGAGATCACCCATCTTAAGATTACTCCAGGTCAAGCACGCTTAACTTTGGAGTTCTCAAGTGATGGGCTGCCGAAAAGAAGATGCATCTTGTTGGCATAGGTAGTACCCATCTATCCATTTAAGCCCTCTTCAATTATGTAGTCCCATACCTACACAATCTTAGAATCATCACACTTGACCTTCCCCAGGCGGTGTGGGAATGTACAGCTTTACCCGGTCTTTCCCCTCATGGATCACGGGATTCTGATTGTCACAATCACCCCCCCCCCCTTATGGGCCCGATGTCCCTATCAGCCACACTTCCGGCTGGGTCAAGGCTCTGATACCATTTGTAACGCCCAATGTCACTATGGCTGCTTTATGGAATGGCAACTGACCCTACAAACCGACACGACTCTTTCCAGCGTGCTTTGTCCTCACTCACACGCTTCTTGGGAAAACTTCCTAGGAGGTCACCCATCTTGAGATTACTCCAGGTCAAGCACGCTTAACTTTGGAGTTCTCAAGTGATGGGCTGCAAAAAAAAAGATGTATCTTGTTGGCATAGGTAGTACCCATCTATCCATTTAAGCCTTCTTCAACTGTGTAGTCCCATACCTACACAATCTTAGAATCATCACACTTGACCTTCCCCAGGCGGTGTGGGATTGCACAGCTTTACCCGGTCTTTCCCCTCATGGATCACGGGATTCTGACTGTCATAATATATATAGTGTAGGCATCATCATTAGTCTAACCAATAATATTAGAGCATTCAAAACTCATCATTTAGAGCATTTTATGTAAACTGTACGACCCTAAAAGAACGCCCAAGCGATGTATCACCTGCATGCAGCGATGTATCGTCTGTCAGGCGATACGTCACCTACTAGGGATTTTGAAGCCCTTGATGATGCTACACCACTTAGGGGGCAACGCATCGCCACCCCCTCTGACTTTGGACTATTCCAATGGTCCTAAAATTTCTCCAAATGCTACCAAAATTTTTGGGAATGTTTGGATACCTCATTGTATCACTTTAGACCCATAAAAGTCACTTTTAGATGCCTTCTACACAATTTCATGTTTTCACTTCTCTTTAAGTAATACTCGTTAAGTGTTTTGCACCTCAACATGTAAACATCTTAACAATTATATTTAACCAATCTCAACAATTTTTCTTTGAGATGGCCTGGATTTTGACAATAGGAACATATTGGGTGCATCTTTTTGGGTTTTGAAGTTTGGTTGTGAGGAAAATTATTGTTAGTAGGGCCAGTAACAATCAAATTAGGACTAGTAAGAGAAGAGCCAAGTTTTCTTTGGCGATTTTCTTGAATGATCATGGAAAATACTTTGGACATAGTGGGGAAATTGGTTGATCAATAAGATTTGAGCTCTAACAACATGGAATGATTCATTAAGACCCGTTAAAAATTGTAAAACTTGATCATGATTAAGAAATTTAAGATTATCAACAGATGTAGTACAAGTACAAGGAGTTCTAGGGTGCAATTGATTAATTTCTTTCCACATAGATTTTAGTTTAGTGAAGTAAGAACTTACTCGATCATCACCTTGATGAAGGCTGATGAGAGATTCATTGAGCTCGAAAATCCTTGATCCATTTCCTTGATCAAATCTATTGTTGAGCTCTGCTCACATAGCTGCTACAATATCAAGAAACATAATACTGCTATATTAAAATGTAGCTTTTGCATCAGTGGAAAACTTCCACAAATGTCACGTTTGTGAGAATTGGGCACTGATGCAAATGCTATATTAAAAAAAATGTTATGAACCCCAACCCCGTGTACCCACCCCCTAGCCACCCTATGTGACCCCAACCCCTATGTACCCAGTCCCCAGCCACCCTCTCAACCCCTGAGACCCCAACCACCCTCTTAACCCTCGAGACCCCAGCCTCCCCCCATGACCCTCGCGACCTCAGCCACCCCCACTACCCCTGCAACCCCAGTCCCTGCCACCACCCGTGACCCCAGCCACCCCCCACGACCCTCGCGACCACCACCAAGAGGCTCATGCAAAATGAAACCCAATCAAAGAAAGAAAAAAAAAGAGACGAACCCCAACCCCGAACCCCTGACCCTACTACGACTCACAACCCAAGAGAGGAGGGTTTTGGGGTTTTCAATCAATAATCTTCAAAATAAAAAATCTATACAAAAAAATTCAAAAAAAAAAAACTATGTATAAGGTTCATAAACATATTACATTCATCAATTTAACCTTAAAATTGAAAAAAAAAACAAAAAAAACAAAAAAACTCACCAAAATTAGTCAAGAAAGTCGGAGGCGTCGCTAGTATGGAGGGTTTTCGTGCAGAGAAATATTTTAGAAGATTTTAAGGCAAATGGAAATCGGGGACGAAATTGTATATGTAATATGGTCTAACGGCATTTGCGTCAGTGCCTAACTAACGCTAACAGAAGGTTTGCGTCAGTGGGGCACTGACGCTAACGTCTCCGTTAATAGCATCATATTACCACTGACGCAAACTTTCCCTATTAACGTCATCACTGTTGAAACTGAAGCAAACACCCTTGCATTTGTGACAGTGCTCAACTGCCACAAATGCTAATTCTCAGTCAACTGCATTGACTGACGCGTTTGACTAACACAAAATGGGTATTTTTGTGTAGTGGTAATAGGTGGAGAAGTAAGAACTAATCCTGGGTGATCATTTGTACCCAAGAAATAAGGGCTACTTCCATCTTCACGGGCAGGTCGGAATGGAGCTTGTTGTGCAAGCAGAATCATTGGATCCTGATGGGTGAGCAGATTTGGTGGAACTTGGGGTGTAATCAGAGTTTTTGGGGCAGGTTGTGAAATCAGAATGGTTGAAGCTTGTTGTGCGATTGGATTCGTTGATTCTATTTGTGCGATCAGATCAATCGGAGCCATCAGAGGTGGAAGTGCACTTAGAACGCTTTGTCGATCATCAGGTGCAATTGGGTCAAACTGGTTGGTGTGAAGATTTGTGTCGCCAAGATTGTTGGTATGACTGCTCTGAGGCTCTTGGTTGGAGATTCGAACGTGATGTCCTCTAGTCTTGCCATTGATGCCAGAGGTTGAAGAAGAAGAATTGGAGAAATTAATTGTGGGCAAAGAAGATTTTATCTGATACCATATATGGAAAACAAAGAGAAAGGTTTTGTTCTATTGCTATGGATTATTAGAATCAATTGTTACATATGAATCAAGAAATTCCCAACCTTATATATGAAGGCAAAAAGGCAGAAATCAAGTAACTAAATTCAGTTAAAACTGAATTAATACAAAATCGATTGAAGATATGCACTGAAGTCAAATACAAACAGTTGGCAGTAGCCAAAATACAGCTGGCCTAATTCTAAAATTCCAAAAATTAAGTTCGGTTGCAGGATCAAAATCCTTAATTAGATTTTGAAAAAACTATATATATATATATGTATTTACACTAGCTTTTTGCAAAAAGGAAAAATAATAATGATGGTTACGTTTGGTAAAATTTTTTATTTTTTTTTTATGAAAATCTGAGTATATTAGAAAATCAATCAACACACAATTACAACAATGCATTTTACATCGTGGGATCAAGTCTGCCTACCTAAATGCATGGGGGGTCTTGGATTTAAGCATGGGGTTACTTGGAACAAAATTCTTCTTGCTAAGTTTGTGTGGGCTGTTTCCTCTAAGCAAGATATCTTATGGGTGAAATGGATTGACTCCATTTACCTTAAGGGGCAGGATTTTTGGAGCCATAAAGTCCAGCAGGATGCGAGTTGGTATTGGAAGAAGATATCTAATATGAGAGATATTTTCTCTTCACAAAGCTTGGAAGAAGTAGTCAAAAACAACAAGATTAGTGTGAGAATTCTCTACAACAGGTTGCTGAATTCTAGTATAGTCTATTTTGCTAATGTGGTTTGGTGTTCCCTAGCAATGCCTAAACATAGATTTATCTTTTGGCAAGCTACTCTTGGTCACCTGCTCACCCGAGACAAGTTACAGCTGTGCCATTTGAAGTTATCTTCTGCACTGTGTCCGGTCTGTGAAGAATTTCAGGAGTCTCATTCACATTTGTTTTTTGCTTGTTCTTTCTCTCATCAGCTGAGATCCAGAATGGAGAGCTGGCTGGGAAGAGATTCTTGGCCGAGAAGGTATGAAGATTGGCATTCGTGGATGGTGGGCAAGCCTAAGGGTCTGTTGCAAAGAGTTGTTGCTGCAGCATTGGCAACTGCTGTTTATTTTATTTGGCGAAACAAGAACAAATGTTTGTTTGATTTGAGCTCTTGGTCTGTTGATTATGTTGTTCAACTGATTAGATATTTTGTGAAGGTTAGGCTTCCTAAGCTGAAGGTCAATCACAAGGATGTAGCTGTTTTTGATTATTTGATGCAGTTGTAAAGTTTGTTGGCTGGCCGGTCTGGCTTGGTAAAATTTTTATTTAATCACAAAAATAGAAATTCTTCTTTATTTTTATTTTTTGGTTTATAAAAATAATAATGTGTTTGGTAAAAGTTTTTATTTTTTTTAGAAATAAAAAACAAAAAATTTGTTTTTTAACTCATGTTTTGTTTTTTTAAAAGGAAGAGATGAACCATCATCACATGAGGATGAAAAAAAAAACTATTTAAAAAAAATTAAAAGCTCAAAAATTTTGTTTTCAAAATTTAATAAATTTTAATTAAAATTTTTAAAATTACCGAACAATTATTTTACTTTATTGTCAGATTTTTAATTATTTAATAAGAAAATTACTTATAAAATAGTTACCTATATTACATTGTATTGTTATGAGAAAATCAATCAACAAATAATAAGAGTGAACTGATAAATAATTTTCTCCAAAACTAGTAATATAAGTAACATAGTATAATATGGTCACACACACAACAAAATTTACAAAATGGAGCATCAAAATAAAGAGGACACAGTAAGTTGAATTAATATTAGAAGAATCTTATCGCAAGACCCATGGTTGTCAAACCCAATTAATCTTATCACAAGCAGCAGGATCTATCGTGCTACTGAGGTCCTCCACCCATCAAAATTGTGATTGAGAGAGAGAAAGCCAAAGAGAGAAGGGATTATGGGGCTTGTACATGTGATTAAAAATGTGTTTTGATCAATTATATGTTTGGACTCTGTGTTTTGATAAATTACATTTTGAACTTTATATTTTGTAAAATTGTTCAAATAGACCCTTAAACCTAATTTTGATTAATAAAAAATGGAATACGACAACTCAGTTATTAGACAAGATGATTGTACTTTTGTTCTGAATTGTTAATTTGGTTAATTATTTGTGATTTTAGTTCACTTTTTTTTATCAAAATAAGGTTTAGGAATCCATTTAAACTATTTTACAAAGTATAGAGTCCAAAAAAATAATTTGTCAAAATATATAATTCAAAAAAATATATATAAGAAAAGAAAATAGCTATGTATGTACACCTAGGTTTTTTTCATTAGTTGTATAAAAAAATTAACTGAATTTTAAAAATTTAATGAATTAATTTTTAATGTATTTGAATTAACGTGCATTAGCTCTTTTTAAATAGTTATCATAAGGTCATAAACAAAAATATATTTAAAATATAAGTATACATTTTCGAAATTACCTTTTTTTTACAAAAATTAAAAATCTTATTACATTCATTTTTAAAACTGAACATAAAAATCTAGTTTATCTTTTTTAAAATATATATATATATATAACTGGTATATATATATATATATAATTAATATTATTAAAGTAAAACTCATATCCCATTTATATCTATATATATATATATATAAAGGAGAATTTCAAGGAGATTATGTGGCACCCAATCTCTTCAAAGCACTAATTTTATTTTCTCCATTAATCTAATTTTTTAATTCATTTACAAAATTCATTATCTTTTTTTTTTAATTTTTAAATTCATATACATTATCTCTTTATAATTTCTTCAAAACACTAATTATATTTTCTCCATTAATCTAATTTTTTAATTTATTTACAAAATACATTATCTTTTTTATTTAATTTTTAAATTCATATACATTATTTTTTATTTTAACACTTAATAAACTTACAAAAATTTAAATAATATATTTATATAAGATATTTTTTTAGTTTTTATTATTAACACAGAATAGTAGTAGGTATACTATAAATACGCATAGCACAGTTTTTTAAATAAAAAATATATGTTTTTAAATAATTAGTTATTTTGTAATATATGTGTAGCTAAAAAATAAGCCTATAACCGTAAATAGCTATATATAGATCTTGTAATTAGCTATGATTTTCACTTTATTATTTTAAATAATTGATTTCCACCTTAGTTTTCTGCTTAGCTATGATATATGTTATGTATGTATATATATTTACATATAAATCCAAGTTGAAAAAGTAAAAGGAATGGTCTCAGATTATTTTCGAATGCATGCCAAATTTTTGGTAAGGATTCTCTACTTAGTTGCGAGGCCTAAATTAAATTAATGCCGGATTTAATATATATTGACTGATACACTTCTAGCTATTGTATATGGCTTACTGTTTTAAGTTTTATAGATTGATGTTGAAATAGTTAAAAATAATACATCACATGCATGGATGGCATCACCGCTAATTTTGCTTTTACTCTATCCATTTTCAATGATCAAATTAATGAATATTGTAATTGAAATGAGGCCTTAATGAAGACAACGTGGTTACACATAGATTTTTTTTTTATTAATATATGTTAAAAAATTAGAAAATCTATAAATTAGATTATCGGTTACACATTGATTTTTTTTATTAATATATATTAAAAATTAGAAAAATCTATAAATTAAATTATCAGTTATACATTGATTTTTTAAAATATAAATTAGTTTCGGTGATAAAAACTAAGCAATATTTATCATAATTATCTCAAATATGAAGTACATGATATTATTATGGTGTAACATATGTTGATTTTTTTACCATTTAATTATTATATAAATTAATAATATTATATATAAATATCTCTTCATGATTTTATATATACTAGATACAAACAACGTGCAATAGATTATACACGTTTTGTTCATTTTATTTATTAAATTTATTATTTATTTTTATTAAATTTATATTAATGTCATAAATTTTGAAATAAATATTTTATTTTAATTAAATAATTTATTTATTTTTGTTTAAGTTTATGTTTGTTGTAGTTTTTGAATTTGACAGTGACAACAATAGATTATATATTAGATTTTTAATGTAATATTAAATATTATACATGGATTTTAAATTTAAGTTTTAAAAAAAAAAAGTAATTTGTTGCTAATTCACAATATATTATTTATATGTTTAATATGATATTATTCATGAGTTTAAGTTTAATTAAATTTTATTTAAGTTATAAAACATAATTTTATTATTTTTAAATAATAATTATTAAAATATATTTTAATTTGTTTAATTATTATTATTTTTAAATAATTATCATTGTAAAATATCTTAAAAATGTGATATTTTAATTTGTTTAATTATTTTTTATTTTTAAATAACTATCATTGTAAAATATCTAAAAAATATCTTATTTTAATTTTTTTAATTATTTATTTTATTTTATTTTATTTAAGTTTAAGTGTTTACAAACTTCCGTTAAATATAAGAATATTCCATTAAAACTAACATTAAAAAAATAAAAAACCGTTAAAGCCAAGAATTTTCATTATCTACACACTTATTATATAGAATAGATATTCTACACCTTCTATATAACTCTCATATTTTCTTCTACTCTAATTTCTTTTTTCTTTTTTTCTCTTCTTCTCTCTAAACTCATTCGATTACAATTTTCATAATGCAGTATTATTTTCTTTCCGACTTAAACAATGATAGAAATGATTGGATGATATAACGATCAGAGTTTGTAGAGTGTGGGAGTCTATCAATACTAAGAAGAATGGAGAATTAATTAGTATAGATATGATTTTTATAGATGAGAAGGTTGAATCAAAATTTCTTTTCTCAGTTTTCTTTATATTATCAATTATTTTATATTTAATTAATATATTGTGTGTTTTTGTCACATGTTAATCTAATGCATGCAACAATTAGGAAAATTTAAGTGTCTAAGTTCATACATCTATTGAGTTAAGGTTTTTTATATAGTGTAAATAATTTCAAAGTTGTTGCAAGCACAGGGCAGTATAGACCACTTTCAAATGACCATAAAATTATTTTTTTGGTTTCGACTAAGCTTAAGAGGCTAGAAGAAGGAATGGTGAACATTCCAATCAATGAATTCTAATTCATATCTCTAAATTTGATTGATTTGCGTGTTAATGATAACACAATCCTCTCAGGTTCTTTAATTATTAATGTTTTTTTATTTTAAGTTTTAATTTTAAATTATTGATCTTTATATTCTAACACTTTAAACTTATTTCTCTGTCATGTGTTTAGATATTGTCGGATGTTTATGTGTTGTGGGTGATATTGAGATTGTTGGAGATGGTTGGAAAAAAAGAGATATCAGAGTTTTAACAAATTAGTAAGTATAAGTTAATGCATAAAAATAATTTACAAATATTTATATATATATATGTTTGTTATTGTAGTTTTTTTTCTATTTATTGCATTATTAACTTTTGTAAAATTTTATGTATAGTTCGGTCACATCAAAGATTACTTTGTGGGGAGACGTTCAATCCAGATTTGCACAATAAAGATGGTGGTCCATTTATTGTGATAGTAACTTCTACAACCATTAAAAAATTTCAAAGTAATTATTTATTTAGATCCCAATATTTAATATTTAAAAATTATATATATGTTAATTTACATTTACCGTAAATAGGTGAAGTTAGCTTCTCTACCACAAGTGCAAGTAAAATTTACATAAATCTTCAAATAGATTATGTAACATCATTAATCGAAAGATTTTTCACCATCTCTAATGGTGTGAAAACTATTGCAAGTTCTAATATGAATAAGACTACTCTTGAGGAAGATGACCATTCAAGAACTATTACAAGCTGATTGGAGTGGTGAATTGAAAGGTTTTTAGCCCCTTGCCTTTCTCTTGTATTCTTCATTCATTATGTCCCATAATTTTAATAAATACTAATTGTTTCATTGTAGGAATATATTGTTACTCTGAGAGGCAAAATTATAGAAATAGACAACTCATTTGGATGGTACTATGTCTCATGCAAAATTTGCTTAAAAAATGTTAAATCTACAAATGGTGCTTATATGTGTCACACTTGCTAAAAAGAATGTGATTACCCTCTTGTGATGTAAGAAAATTATATCAGATTTTCTTCCAATAAAAAAAATCACTATGTTTTTTGTTTTTTTTCTAATGTAGGTACAAAATACATATAAAAGTCATCGAAAAAACTGCAAACACTACTTTGGTATTATTTAATGTTGTGGCTGAAAACTTACTAGATACATCAGCGCACAAATTGTTTAATGAATTGTCTTCAAATAATAATAATGTTCCTGCAGAGATTCAAAGCCTTTGTAGGAAAGATTTTGTTTACAAATTAAGGTTGAATGACTATAATTTAAAAGAGGGACTTGAGAATTTTACTGTATCAAAGGTTTTCATGCCATATGAGAAATTAGAACGACAACATCAATTGAAGAAAGGAAAAAAATAAGGTAATGTTACTTATGCTAAGTTCAATTTGTAAGTAAAATATGTAATGGAAATAAATTAATTATTTGTTTAATAATTTTATACAGAATCCTCATAATGTCAATGATTTAGACGATTCTGATGGAGATTATCACAAGAGAAAAAAGAGAAGAAACCAAATGATTGATGATCATGATGTAGTTAGTGATGATGGAAATGCTCAATAAAGAAAAAATATATTAATTTTTTGGATACATTTTTTAGTTTTTAGTTTTAGTGTTATTTCTATTTTTTATTATTACATATGGAATTTAAAATATATTTTTATTATTTAATAAGAAAATAGGCTACACTTTTATTCTTGTGCGAAAAAAATAGATATTTTATCATTTACACATATAGTTTATGATGATATGATCATGTGCAATTTTTATTGGATTGACAATAGGTTGTTTAAGGCTAACAAGTTAGATGCTTTAAAGCAAAATTCGTCAGGTTTTATATATATATATATTAAAATGAGAGCTTCAAGGAGATTATGTAGCACTCTACAATATCTTCAAAGCACTAATTCTATTTTCTCCATTAATCTAATTTTTTAATTAATTTACAAAATCCATTATCTTTTTTATTTTAACTTTTAAATTCATATATATTATCTCTCTACAATCTCTTCAAAACACTAATTATATTTTCTCCATTAATCTAATTTTTTAATTCATTTACAAAATTCATTATCTTTTTATTTAATTTTTAAATTCATATACATTATCTTTGATTTTAACACCTAATAAGCTTACAAAAATTTAAATAAGATATTTTTTAAGTTTTTATTATTAACACAGAATAGTAGTAGTTATACTATAAATACAATAATTTAATTATTATTATTATACATATTAATTACTAGAAAAATATAACCGTGCCGCATAGCACAGTTTTTTAAATAAAAAATATATGTTTTTAAATAATTGGTTATTTTGTAACATATATCTAGCTAAAAAATAAACAGTTAGCTATAACCGTAAATAGCCATACATATATGTTATCCAAAAAGCATGTGTGGATGATATGACAAACATTTTTAACACGTGGCTGACACCTGACAGAGGTTCTGTTCGACCATCGACCAGGAGGATTCCCCTGACACAGCATTTGGGTTTTATATGCGACCAGCTTGGTTGTGTACTCCGTATATTTTGAGATAATCTTGTACAATTGTACTCATATCCGAGATTATCTCCCATGATACATGATTATCCGATTAGTTAGGAAAAAATATCTGTAACTAATTCATGTAACCCTCCTTGAACCTATAAATGGATAGAAATAGCTCAAGGGAGGGAATTTTGGCTGATTTTTGGTTTATGCTTTAGAAGAAAATTTTAGCTATTATCTTTCGATTGTATTACTCATCCCTCTAAGGCTTGTAAAACTCGAAGAACCCTAATTCTTTGATCACTCCTTTGAGAATCAATATCAATAATAGCTTAAGTGGACGTAGGTCATTACCAATTCGTGGGGCCGAACCACTATAATTTGTTGTGTCGTTTATTTTTCTTTCCATTAGATTTCTTTCAATACTTTCTATCACATCAAGCATTTGACTCCGTGTCAGTTGACCAAAACGAGGGTCAACAATATATCTTGTAGTTAGCTATGATTTTCACTTTAGTTTTGGTTATTTTGTTACATATATCTAGCTAAAAAATAAACAGTTAGCTATAACCATAAATAAAATAGCTATGCATATATCTTGTAGTTAGCTATGATTTTCACTTTAGTTTAAATAATTGATTTTCACTTATTATTTTAAATAATTAATTTTCCCTTTAATTTTCTGCTTGGCTAGATATATGTTATGTATGTATATATATTTACATATAAATCCAAGTTGAAAAAGTAAAAAGAATGGTCTCAGATTATTTTCGAATGCATACCAAATTTTTGGTAAGGATTCTCTACTTAGTTGCGAAGCCTAAATTAAATTAATGCAGGATTTAATATATATTGACTAACATACACTTCTAGCTATTGTATATGGCTTACTGTTTTATGTTTTATAGATTGATGTTGAAATAGTTAAAAATAATACATCACATGCATGGATGGCATCAGCGCTAATTTTGCTTTTACTCTCTATCATGAATATTGTAATTGAAATGAGGCCTTAATGAAGACCACGTGGTTACACATTGATTTTTTTTTATTAATATATGTTAAAAAATTAGAAAAATATATAAATTAGATTATCAGTTACACTTTAATTTTTTTTATTAATATATGTTAAAAAATTAGAAAAATCTATAAATTAGATTATTGGTTACATATTAATTTTTTTATATATAAATTAGTTTTGGTGACAAAAACTAAGCATTATTTATCATAATTATCTCAAATATGAAGTACATGATATTATTACGGTGTAACCATATGTTGATTTTTTTTACTATTTAATTATTATATAAATTAATAATATTATATATAAATATCTCTTCATGATTTTATATATATATATATTCTACACTTTCTCTATAACTCTCATATTTTCTTCTACTCTAATTTCTTTGTTTAATCATAATGCCCAAGTTCTTTTTATGCATTATTTACTAGAGTTTACATATATTTATAGCAAAGCAACAAGCCTCAAATCTCAAAGCCTCTTTCATTCTTCTTTTCTTCTTCTGAAAGTTCTTTCAAGGTATTATTTACTGGCTATTACTTCAAACACTCTCTTCTTCACTCCTTCTCTTCTTTTTAATTTTGCAAAATTATAATAATTCTTTTTCAGGTATTATTATTACTATTGCTTTTACATATTGTCACTTTTAATTTGTGTAACCAGATTTCCTAATGAACTATTTTCATGTTACTTAATTATGATACAATCTACTTAGGATAGTTCCAAGTTTAGCAATCAACACAGAAGTACGAAGAGAAAACAACAAAGTTCGCATTCTTCAGGTACTAATAAGATATTGTACTGCTTAAACATAATCTTTATAATTAGCTAGATTGAGAAAATATTTCATCAAATTTCGTAATATGCATTAAAAAAAATTGTAGCATTTATTAATTCTCACTTGTATAGTTTCTATTCTGAATAACACTATTTTTTAATTTTTTTTTTCATTTTTCACCAATTTTCTATATATTTTTTTTGTGAGGGAACATAGTACATGGAATTGATTTATGCCATTATAAAAGATTGTGGTCACTTAAACAATGTTCTATAACAAATTTCTTTATTGCAATATCAACTTTCATCTTTAGCTCGACACGAAAAGATTCAAAAATTAAAACTCAAGAGATATGCCTTAAATGTCCAGTATCATACAATAAATTATGACTTACCTATCATTCAAAAAACTATTTGCAAACATGCAAGGTTGAAGCGAAAAATTCAAATTATCCAAGATAAATACAAACATGATTTAAATAAGAGAATCATCTTGCAAGTTGTGAAATTTTTCATAAAATTTATGAAGTTGGACAACATTAGAAGTGACACTGGATTATTTCAATCAAACTGTAAGTTATAATAATTTTTTTATTCCTACTTACAATTAAAAAATATATTATCTTTATTATAAATATAAACATTTTTTAAATGTATATTAATACATGTTTGTAATATGTTTCAGGTGGGAATCTCCTCCAATCACATGGTACAACTACAAATGAAAATAATAAATCATTACATAATAATCAAAACAAAAAAAAAATAAAGGAAAAAACATACTTCATACAGGTACATTAATATTTACTTTTGTTGAGTTTTGTTAATTATTGTTAATGCTTCTAAGATTAGAAATTATTAACCTATTCTTTGTTTTTGGAATTATAAAATTATGCCGTTCAACATGGACCAGTAAAAAGAGTGTGCTTCTCTTTCAATGAAAATATACATGAGTTCACATACTTCTCACTAGATGGTGCAAGCTCAAATAATGGCACCTCTTTACATAAAACTACATGTAGAGTTAATGATAATATTAGTATATTTATGTAACATATGTTTTATTGGTAATATAGTTATAATTCGATCCAATGATGAGGACGCAAACGAAGAAATTGAAAAGCTTAAACAACAAGTTACCGTTTATGGACTTAATCCTATCCAGTTTGAGGATAAAAGAGGTATTATAATACTTTTCTTACCATATTCAGTTGGACGAAATTACATCCTTTATTTGTTAATATATTATTATTTGTTCAATTGACAACTCATTATACAACACCTTGAAATTTTGGAATCCCTTTATACACATGTCAATATTGTGGTGCTATTTTATGGTATGAGGAACGGACAAAGAAAACACAAAAGGTCTCACATCCCAAATTCACATTTTGTTGTCTGGAAGGACGTGTGCAAATACCATTATTGAAAGAAGCACCCCCTTTACTTAAATTTCTCTTAGGACCAGAATCTGGACAAAAAGGGTTTAAATTTCTAAAAAATATAAGAGCTTATAACTCCATGTTTGCATTCACATCAATGGGTGGCCGGGTTGATACATCTATCAATCAATCAGCAGATCCTTATATTTTTTGGATGAGTGGTCAGAATTATCATCACATTGGTTCTTTGTTGCCAGAAGTTGTAAAAAAACTACCATTTGCTCAACTATATATATATATGATACTGAAAATGAGATAGGAAACCGAATGGATACACTACTAAGACACGGGAGGAAGATAGAGATTGAACACGAAATTGTTCATGAATTATCTCAAATGTTGGATCAGCATAATAATTTGGTCAAATCCTTTAGAATGGCAAGGCATAGATTCAAAGCACAACCGGAATCTACGTTTCGTTTACGACTCTTAAGTAGCAGGACAACAGATGGTCATCAATACAATATGCCAACATCATTTGAAGTAGCAAGCTTAATAGTTTGTGATTTCAGTGAAGAGAACTTCGAACGTGACGTTATTGTAGAGCACCGAACTAAAGGAATTCAGAGAATCACATATCTGCATCCAAGTTTCATGTCTATGACGTACCCATTAATACACCATTATGGTGAAGATGGATATAGACTTGGCATACCTTTGAGAGACGTAACTGGAAGCTCTTTTAAAAGGCAAAAGTTGACAATGAGGCAACATTATTGCTTTAAGGTTGCAGCAAAGATTAAATGAGGTTCATACTCTTCTTCGATCTGGTAGACTACTGCAACAATATATAGTTGATTCTTACATGGAAATTGAAGAAGAAAGATTTCGTTGGATACGAAATAACCAAAAAAAACTCAGATCAGACCTTTTTTCTGGTTTAATGGATGCTATTCCTCGTGGTGATTCAGATTGCTCAAAAGTGGGAAATCAATTATTTTGCCTTCATCACACACTGGGGGACCACGATATAGAGTACAAAATTATCAAGATGCTATGGCAATTTGTAAATGGGCAGGATATCCTGATTTATTTCTTACTTTCACTTGCAACCCAAAGTAGCCAGAAATAAATGACATGATCAATTTAATAAGCCAAAAAGAAGATAACAATCGGGTCAATATCATGTGCATAGTATTTGAGATAAAGCTATTCCAACTAATGCACAATCTGAAAAAAGAACAATCGTTTGGAAAGATAATCACATGTAAGTTTATTTCACATTTGTATCCACAACGAACTCAACTCAATTATTTATGAAAAATGTTTTTACCAACAATAATTTCACAATTCCCACCAAAATTTCTAAATTTTAAGTTTTTATCTATGTTGTCGCAGGTATATACACAATTGAGTTCCAAAAAAGAGGACTGCCTCATGCACATATACTACTTTTCTTGCATTCAACATTGAAAAATCCTTCAACAGACCATATTGATAATATAATAAGCGCAGAAATCCCAGACTTAAATGTTGATCCTGATAATATAATGTCGTCAATAAATTTATGATTCATGGACCTTGTGGAAAACTTAATTCAAACTCCCCATGTATGATGCAAGATAGATGCACAAAACATTTTCCAAAAAAATTCAATGATCAAAAGTCCATCGACACAGATGGCTTTCCAGTCTACAAAAGGAGAAATACAGGTATTCATGTCGAAAAGAAAGGTGTCCTTTTAGATAATCGATACGTAGTCCCTTATCACAGGAATTTGATTGTCAAATTTGATGCACATATTAATGTCGAGGTTTACAATTACTCTAGATCAGTCAAATACCTTTTCAAATATGTTCATAAAGGGTTTAACAGAACTACTGCAACAATGGAATCTATTGATACTGCCAAAGAAATAGATTAGATAAAAACATATTTGGATTGCAGATATATCTCGGCAACTGAAGCTTGCTGGAGAATATTCCAATTTGACATACATTACAGGTAGCTAGCAGTTGAAAGATTACCATTCCATTTACCTGGAGAGCACATAGTAATATTCGAAGAAAACAAATGTGTTGAAAATGTTGTTTGCAAACCTGGAATAGAAAAAACAAAGTTCACTCAATGGTTGGAGGTAAACAAGAATTATGATGATCCACGAGAGCTAACTTATTCAGATTTCCCTATAAGTTGGCTTTGGAATTCAAAGGAGAAAACATGGACTAGGAGAAAAAATTGGATTGGCAATTGGAAGAATTTACTTCGCGCATCCTTCGACTGGAGAACGCTTCTATTTGAGAATGTTGTTAAATTTTGTCAAATGGAGCACTTCTTATGAAAGTATTAGAACAACAAATGGGGTGAAATATCCTAATTTTAAAGGCGCTTGTTATGCTTTGGGATTGTTAGACGATGATAAATAGTGGATAGATTGCTTGACTGAAGCTGCAATATGGGCAACTAGAAAAGAATTAAGACATATTTTCGTCACAATACTCATTCACTGTCAGGTTTATGATGCATCACAACTTTGGAAATCTAATTATATTGCATTGTCAGAAGACATAACTTCATTGTAAAGGAAGAGATTTAGAATGAATGATCTTAAGTTAACTGAACAACAAGTTGAAGCATACACATTGTTCGAGATTGAAAGTATCATGCTGAAGATGGGAAATAGTTTGAAAGATATAGATGGAATGCCCCTGCCTAATCCATCTTTGATAAGAAACTCGGGTAATAGATTGATTAATGAAGAGATTAATTATGACCGAGATCAATTAAAGATATTGCATGAGAAATCATTTGTTGCTCTAAATCCTTGCCAAAAATCAGCTTATAAAGCAATAGTACATTCAGTAGAGAATGAACAAGGCAATTTATTTTTTACCAATGGACATGGTGGTACTGGTAAAACACTTTTATGGAATACAATTACTGCAAAGCTCAGATCACAATAAAAAATAGTCTTGCCTGTAGCAACTTCAGGCATAGTTGCTTTGTTATTGCCTAATGGTAGGACAGCTCATTCATGATTTCATATTCCCTTGAATGTTACAACAGAGTCGACTTGTGAAATTCAACAAGGCACCCTACTAGCTGGACTTCTTGTGAAAACTTCTTCGATCATTTGGGATGAAGCACCTATGGCAAATAAGTTCTGCTTTGAAGCTTTGGATAAGACCTTAAGAGATATTAAGAACAAGGTTTAAAAATAGCTCTAACAAACCTTTCAGAGGACTTACAATAGTATGTGGTGGTAATTTCTGACAAATATTACCAGTTGTCCCAAAAGGTACAAGAGTTGATATTGTTGATGCTTCTCTTAACTCATCATATTTGTGGCCATTTTTTCAAAATATATGAGCTCAACCAAAATATGAGGCTCTATAATTGAAGCTTGACTGGTTTTGAGGCTGCTAAAATAGCTTCTTTTGACAAATGGATGTTGCAGATTGGAGATGGTTCATTATATGATGACATTGATAGACAATAAATTAAGCTTCCTTCTGATATCTCCATAAATTCATCTCAAGATCCAATGAAATCCATAGTTAAAGTTATCTACCCATCACTTTTACAAAAGTACAACGATCCTGCATATTTGACAGAAAGAGCAATACAAACACCAAAAAATGAAATGGTCTATGAACTAAATGAGATGATTATGAATATTACACCAGGTGAAGGGAGAACATATTTTAGTTCAGACAGTATATGCAAAGCAAGTGTAAAGACAAATTATGAAGATCTTTTGTATCAGCTGAATTTTTGCATGGTTTGAAATTTAATGGCATCCCTAATCATGAGATGTGACTTAAGGAAGGTGCTCCCATAATGCTCCTTAGAAATCTAAATCAAACAGAAGACCTATGCAATGGCACAAGATTGATTATCAGGCATCTTGGTAAATGGTCCATTAGAGGTGACATCATATTTGGAACAAATATTGGTGAAAATGTCATAATTCCAAGAATTATCATGTCTCCAGTGAATCAAGATGGCCATTCAAGCTTAATAGACAACATCTTCCCTTGTCACCATGTTTTGCCATGACAATCAACAAAAGCCAAGGACAATCTCTTAAACATGTTGGCTTGTACCTCCCTAAGCAAGTATTCACCCACGGTCAATTATATGTTGCTGTGTCCCAAGTTACCACAAGAGAAGGATTGATCATACTAAATGTTGATGATGAGGTGGGAGACCCAACCTTAATAAAAAATATTGTTTACAAAGAAGTATTTCAAAATACCCACTCATAAAAAATCTATTTATTCTAGAAAATGAATAGTCTCCTTATTCATGTCCTTCAAATTCTTACCTTATAAGGTATAAATTTTACTGGTGTATAATTTAATAAAATAAATTCTCCATTCTTGCTGTTGTACATAGTTCAATTCTATCTTTAGCAATATATATATATATATATATATTGAAGCTACATGTGTTTATATTATTGTAAATTACAATATCAACTTCATTACACAAACATAGTAGTAAAAAAAATATGAGTATTAACCAATTTTAATATTACTCGTTACCTTATTTGTTTCACAACTCATCTAATCAAAATAATACTACATATGATTTTTTTTCCCAAATCGTGAATTACATTAAGTCTTTTATTTATTTACTAAATATAATATTCATTGTTAGTCTAAAATGAATCAACATATATATATATAAATGATTCTCAAACATCAAAAGGTCATGATTCATACTGTAACGCCTTAAACTCCAAGGATCATTACGGTGCGCATTATAAACAGTGTTAAACTCGCTAATCGAGTCATTTAGCCATAAACGTGTAACTAAGTATGATTAGCGGTTTAGGTATTGAAATTTTTGGTTAAGATATAACGTTTCACTAGAACGTTTACTGTATACATTGGGATCCCAAAAATATAATTTAAAGGTCTATTACAAGAAAATATTTACAACCAGCCAATCTAAACGGCAAAACAGGGTTTAACCTCGGTCGTGACAGTCGAGCAGCTGCATATGTACACATCACAACCTAAGCTCTCCAACTCAAGGATGGTCCAGCTTTCTTTTGCCTTTAGCTACACCACATAGCACCCGTGAGCCGAAGCCCAGCAAGAAAACTCAATATGCTCATGAACAGTCATATCATGATATCAAATCATATCTGGCATGCCTAGAAAACATAGCTCTATTCAAGCATGCAAGTAAATTCAGATAACGCTGGGGAATCTAGGATAAGAAATCCTGCCCTCCCGATTGGATGACTATCAAGTCAATCCTAATCAGATGAGTGATTTAACACTAGAGGTTCTGGTAAACCATACTGAGTGATCGACAAGCAAGTCACTATGGGGCTCAGTACCCAAAGCCATGCAAATGATGATCAGAATGATCATACAGAGCTTATAGCCCTGAACAGATGAGAGAATATCACTTTGAGATTCTGTTAAACCATAATGAGTGACTAACAAGCAATTCACTAGCTTAAACAGATGAGTGACTGATGGGTAAGTCACTAGCTTAAACAGATGAGTGACTGATGGGTAGGTCACACAAGTGCTTTTAGTTTTCATCGAACTTGAGGTCGGTCCGACATTAATGCTCATGTTGAGTCATCCAATGTAGATGTCGATTAGATCTAATCTTTTATCGGCTCTGCGTTCATGACTCTTATGCCGTTTCTGGCTCTTAGGTCAATAACATGTGACCAATGACAAACTTGAATGATCAAGGCCATGCACAAGTAAGAAATGCTACCAAACATATATCATATGTCAAATATCCAACACAGGGTATCCAGCATGCTTACTTAATAATTATTAGCATAACTAGGATCATGCACAATCACAGAGACTCAAGCTCTGAACAATCTCATATTCAATATTCATGGCATGCCCTAATCACATGTTTCTTGTGCATCACATGCATCATATTTAAACATCCAACATGAATAAAAAATAACCATGCATGTCATATACACAGGGTGTAGTTTTCTTACCTCGGGTTCGAGCAAGAATTAGTAAAAGAATGACCCTTAAGAACGATCAATCCTTTAGCGGTCACCTAGTCATAACCAAATATAGAATCCCATCAATAAAATAAATCATAAAAATGTTTATAATCTTAAACCTCACTCCCGGGATTCATCCCACACTCTCGGGACTCTCAATCTACCCAAACGGGGTAAAAGAACCATTCCCCAAGCTCCCAAGTCATCAAAAACCCCAAAATAGGTTTGCAGGAAAGTGCACTAGTGCTAGGGCGCTGCCTAGTGGCACTGGGGCGCTATCCCAAGTCAGAGAAGCCCAGATTTTCTGCCCTGCCTAGCGCTGGGGCGCCAGGAATGGAGCTGGGTCGCCAGCTTCAGACCAGAAAATGTTCTGGTTTCCCTACTTGCGATTTCCCCTGAAACCAAGCCTCCAAACCAATCCAAAACATCACCCAAACATCCAATTCAACCCCTAAACTTCATTTACAACACACCCTCATCAAAACCCAAGCAACCAACCTCAAAAACTTCCATGAATTCTCACAACTTAACACCTCAAATTCTCAACTGAAAACTTACGAGAAAAACAGAGTATAGCTTAAATTCATGGATGAAATCTTACCTCAAGATGGATTTGTGTCCTCTTCAATGGATGAACTAAGTTTATAAACTCAAATCCTTGATTTCCTAGCTTGTTTCTTCAAATTGGCTCTCAAAAATTGAAAGGAAGAAGGAGAGAAGAATAGGTACGAGAGAGAGAGATGAGGATGATAATGATGCTCTGTTTTTTTTTTTTTTACAATTCCACAACCTTCTAATGTGATATAATTCCTTGGTCAAATGACCATAATACCCCTAGGTCAATTAAATCCCTCTAAAGACTTCCAAGGGTAAAACCGTCATTTCCCGCCTATCTCGTTAATTATAATTAACTCCCTCAAATTCCCGTTATTCTCAATATTCTCAAATGCCAATAATTCATATCTCGTTACCCTTTAATTCCCAGCAACGTTCTAATCACCAAATTACCTTGAGACTCACCCCGAGCCTCGAAACTAACCCCGTTATGACCAAACCAAAAACTTGCATTCCATGATCGTCTCATACCGAATGGCTCGAACAATTCCACATATAATGTGGCATTATTTATAATTCACCCACATGCATGAAAATACACAATCACGCCCTCAACGGACCAAATTACCAAAATGCCCTTATAACAAAATGTGGACCCATATGCATGCATTTATCATCATATAATAATATAATTCACATAAACATGCATATAATCATTTAATAACATGATAAATCAATTATGGCCCTCCCGGCCTCCTAATCAAGGTCCTTAACCTTATTAGGAAATTTGGGGCATTACACATACTATGTTACTCATTTAGTGAAAATGTTAACAACTCCTTAAGTTATAAATTCTACACAAAAAAAAATATATAAAAAAACTTAAAATTTTTACAAAAAAAAACCAAAATCTTATTTTCCAAAAAATAATTGTAATACTAATTATTATAAACACCACGTGAGGCGCGGTTATATTGCCTAGTATATAATAATGATGACTATTTAGTTAGATTTTTTTTAAAAGAAAAAACAATAAATTATAGATTTATATAATATTGCTCAGATCACAATTTTCCTCAAAAAGGTCAAAGCTGCAAAAATATATTTATATATATTTGCGGAAATTCTATTGTAGGGGCTTCAAAAAAAATCTCACCGATGGGGCTTTTGTGTATTTTTGACCCGTGAACAGTTTCCAACATGATTTTTCTATAATCGTATATTTTGTAGTTATTTAGAGCATCCTGCAAATTTTCTAAAAATTATAAATAATTTACAATACAAAAAACTAGGTTCAAACATGTTGTTTTCCACGTGCATGAAAAAATTAGTTACTCGTGCAACGACCTGTTTTGAACTTAGTTTTCGGCACTGTAAATTATTCAGAATTTTCTGAAAATTTGCATAATGCTCTAAATAACTATATATACATTCATAAAAAAAATTACACCGAAAATTATATATGGGTGGGGAATACACAAGAGCTCCACTTGTGGGGCTCTTTTTGAAGTCCCTATAGTAAAATCTCCCTATACATTTATACAAAATAAAACATTAAAAAACAAGAATAAGAAGAAAAATTAAATGCTTACATTCTTATTCTATAATAGTGTAATCACCTAGGTGGACAAATGAGAAAGGACAGAAAAATATTCTCACCCATGGGGAACTAAAGTGAAAGCCCTATAACAAAAATTTTCTTCTACTATATATACACACATTATGTCACGGTCATTGTTGAAATGTCAAAATCACATTATCAAAAGTATATATTTCAAAGAAAAATCCTAATAATTTCTAACTATATAATATCACTGGCTGAGGTGGTCTCTTTTGGTGGTGGGTTGTTGAATAAAATCATCTTCCTTTAGTGGCAATTGACTCAAAACCCACATTTAACTCTATGCTTTCAAGTGAGCTATATATTACTGTTCATTCTCATATTTTACCACAAACTTTTCTTAATAATTATTGAGACTAAAATCTTTAATTAAATCATTGTGACTTACCAGTCAAAATGTTCTTAATTTTTAGATACTTCAATATTTCTCTTCTTAACTTCTCTCATCTCCTCTCTCAATGTATCTCCTCTTTCTTTTTTACATTTTTTTTTCCTCATTTACACCTATTCAGGTGTCATTATTATAGTATTATTCTAGATTTTGTTGGACACGTGGTATGCAATCAGATGAGGTCTAAATCATTTCGTCTGTCTATCCTAACTAGCTCTCACATGGTTCTAGTTAGTTGTACTCTATCATTTGGACTAGAACCCCCACTTAGTTTTTCCTTATGGGATGGTGTGTTGCAATTTGTATCCTCACTTGCTCGAATACGATCAGTGGATATATTCTTTTAACCTCTCTCTGCTAGGCCTTATTATCTGAGCTTAGTCTATTTAATCTCTCTGAAAGTTAGTTAATTTCTGCTACTCAACTACTCAGTCAATTGCACAATTAATTTATCAAATTAAAATCATATTTGAATTATAATTAAGTGCAAGAATAATAAAAAGGACACAATCATATTTATATGGTTCAGCCATGATTTCTCACAACCTACTTCATGGGGACCTAGTCCAGAGGTGAAGCAAATTCACTAAAATAATCAGAGTTATTATAAATACAATCAGCAAAAACACAAATTAAAACTCCCCTTTAATTTGGTTTACAAACAACAAACAACTCCCTATTTTGTGAAAGTATTCAAGCAACCAGCCTCCCACTAATTTTGAACGTTGTTGGACTCCCTCTAGCTGTTGGACTCCCTCCAGCTACTGCTCAAGCTCCCTTTGAGACTTATCTTGAAATTCCTTCAAGGTTTACACCAGAAAACTTAAGATAAATGGTGAGGAATCACCAAAACACCATGGGCAATGAACAATGAAGCATCAAGAGCTTCAAACCTTTTACAGAGAATGCTTCTTAGAGAAGACACTTTTTAGCTGCTAAAAAAGGTAAGGAAAAAACGGACCAAGCAAATATATATGCTAGGGCTAAAAATAGAAAACCAGCTAAGTAAGTCATGTGCTGAAATAGAAATCACGTGCTACTGAGCTTTCAGTGTTATAACATGAAAAACAATGTTTAAACATGAAAAAAAATGCATGACAAAAATAATACTTACAAACTCCCCCTTTGGCATGCATATGAACAGTGAATTGATTTATACTTTTAGCACACAAAGCTGACAAGAAATAACAACAGACAGATTTGATAACAGCAGCTAATTAAATTAGATAAATTGTCATATCAGGATGCCAATAACAAAATTACCTGCTCAAAATACAATCAGATACCAAAAGAGAATATTCAAAAGCAGCAGGTAGTAAAAATAGTTTAAACACAGCTAAAAGGACGACAAACAATGTTAGATAACAAAAGAGAATCTAATGAAACTCCCCCTTAGTGTTAAAAAGGCATGCCAAAGCCGAACCACAACTACTTGGAGGAAGAAAGTTGCTTCTTCTTCTTGCGACGCTTGAAGGTGCCCAGAGGCACAACAAACTCCCCCTAAGGGGCAGCGACAGGAGGCCTAGTCTGAGTGTTAGCAGGACTAGGGACTTGCTCCTCTTAAGATGGTGGTGCTGCCTCAAAGAAGTCATTAGCAGCAGAGGACAGGAGTGAGAGAGGAGGCAGGCCAAGGTGGCTAAGAGATGCAGACTGAAATGCTTGATTCTGAGCTTGGACCAATCTGAACTCAGATTTGATGGATCGAAATCGGTGCTGAGAGAATGAATCCAGTCAAACAAGCGATACTTCCATGAGGATTGTTTGACACCCAAGGAAGAGGCAGCCATAGGATCCTTAACTGAGGGACCTTTCTTCTTAGCTTTGGACCTAGTGGAGGCCAAGTGTATGGCCTTGAGAGAGATGCGGGTGTCCAAGCTTTTGGAAGGGACAGTAGAGAAACAATGAGTGACACATTGAATCAGACAAGGCAGGGGCAAAATCCTAAATACCCCATGCCACATGGCAGCCTTCAATATAACCTGAAACAGATAGTGAGGTAAACTAATAGTCTGGCGAGTACCCACGGCAAAGAGAAAGCGAGCCAGATCAGCCCCAACCATGGACTTGTGAGCAGTGGGCTGCCAATTGAAGATAGCAACAACGTGCAAAATGTGGTAGAGAGGGGTGAGTTCAATAGCAAGAACCACATTGGAAGTGGGCCAAGTCAAAGAAGTGTCTCTAGTGAGAGTGTGAGCAACTTCATCCATGTCCGAATTAAACTCAGTAGAGAATGTAGGCTCATCAACCAGGGGCAGGTGTAAACATTTTGCAATAACCGATGGAGTAAACGGAATCTAATTGCCACGCAAAAACATTTTTCCAAAATTTTCATAGACCAAATCAATAACATCAACAGAGAGGTTAGAATAAAATTCATGGACCAAAGATGGACAGGGCATACGCAGAGCAGACACAGACTCTTTCCACCCATGAAAGTCAATAATTTCATACAAGCCCAAAGAAGTAAACTTCGAGTAATCCAACAATCGCTCAGGCAGTAATTTTCTCAAAGAAATAGTCTCAGTGAACCAATTTTTACAGGTGTCGTTCAAAAAGACGTTACCTTTAGAGGATGAGGAGGCAGAACCCTTGCCTTTGGAGAACCAAGAGGAAGACGGTGCCTTTGGTGTAGGTGGGGGCACGAACTTGGGCTTCTTGGTAGGAAGCGATGGAAGCAAAGAGCCCGGGGTTGACTCAGGCACAAAAATAGGAGAGGGCCTACGTTTGCGAGCCAATGTCTTGATCCGACTAGGAGGCTTGGGAGGACCAAAGAGAATGGCATGGATTTTTTGGCGGGTGCGGGTGCGGGTGCAAGAGGCGATGCCAGTGGGTTTGGGTGGTGGTGGAAGGGAGGGGTCACGGGGTTGAGAAGGGACAGCCGAAGGTGGAGAGGAAGAGGGGTTAGTGGGGGCGAGGAGCACGATTTCGGGGAGGGAGGGTTTGAGATTCATGGGCGGAGGGAGTTCGAGGGTGGGGTTGGGGAGTATGGCAGAGAGGTTGGAGTTGGGGAGAGTGGGGTGGAGAGATTTGGGTTTCGGGGAGGGTGGGGTCTGGGTTGGTGAGGGAGGGGTGATCGGGAGAGGGAGGGGCGGAGGAGTCAGAGGATTCAGGGGACGAGGTGGGGAGGCGATTGCGACGGCGAAGGGCGTAAAGGCAGTTGGCATTTGGAATCGGCATCGGAGAAGAAGGGTAAGGGTGGGAGGAAAAAAAACTTAAGAAAAAAAATGACAAACAATAGTATTTGATATTAACCTTTTTTAAAAAAAAATTAATGATTTTTTTTAAATATAAAAAAAACGATAGAAAAGAGACAGAAATGACAATGTTGAGTTGAGAAAAAGATAATATATTATTTTTAAAAAATATATATTTTTGAAACGTAAGACCAACTGTTTGGACACAGGAGAACACAAAGAATTTGAAATATTTAAGCTAGAACAAATAACATGAAACTAAAGATAATATAAACAAAGATAAGCATCAACTTAAAAGACACAAAGCAAAATGAAAGTCTTTCTACACATTGTTGAAACAGACATATAGCAAGTTGTAACATAAACCTGACAGATGCAAAAGAGAGTCTTAATAAGACACAATATCCATCTTAACAAGACAGCTGTAGAGAAAGTCAATCTCCATTTGTGTGTGAAGTGTCCTCGTGAGCTGCCTACTATAGAAGTACCAGGCAAACTCTACCTCAAGATTATTATTAATTTTTGTATTTTTTTTAAGTAGAAATCCCCTCAACAATTACCAATTAGAGAGCCAAGCACATAGGTAGCCCTCTCCATGGGCACACAGTCCTAAGTGAAGGAGAAAACTACATAGAAAAAAGTTACCCTATGGTAGCTTTCACACTAAAACATAAGGCATCTCTAATAGGGGAGACAATTCAATGCAATAACCAAGACTGAGAAGTTAAGCATCAAGTAAGACTACTATAGAGCATAAGCAAGCCTACATCACTTCAAGACATATGACTATGAAAAGCAAGTTGAAGAAAGACTCACATATGCAAATAGTCAAGTTAGAAGATGAAATCTCAACCTATATTGCTTATTTTCAAATGCCACATGTTATCACTCAAACATACAAACTCCTATTGACTTTCTCAAGTGAACAAAAGTTTGGGAACTCAAAGCCTTTGTAAACAAAGCAGCAAGTTGACTTTCATATGCAACATGAGATAAGACAATAAGTTTAGACTCAACTAACTCACGAAGAAAGTGGTGGCGGATATTGATGTGCTTGGTATGAGAATGTTGGACATGGTTTTTGGAGAGATTGATGGCACTGGTATTGTCGCAATAGATGGTCAAGGTGTCAAGACAGAGACCATAACAGCTCAACATTTGTTTCATCCAAAGAAGTTGAGTGCAACAACTTCCTCCCGCAATGTACTCCGCTTCAGCAGTGGAAAGCAAGATGGAGTTTTGCTTTCTGTTGTGCCAAGAGACCAAGTTGTTCCCCACAAAAAAAAAAAAGCCACCTAAAGTGCTTTCCCAATCATCAAGGTTACCTGCCCAATCTAAGTCACTAAAACCAACCAAAGAAAGATTAGTATCACATGAGTACCAAAGACCAAAGTCAGTGGTACCAGCCAGGTATTTTAGAATTCTTTTTACAACGGTAAGATGCAGTTCAGTGGGGGCAGACTGATATCTAGCACAAACCCCAACACTGAAACAAATATCAGGACGACTAACAGTAATGTAAAGTAAACTGCCTATCAAACTTCTATACAGTGTTGGATCAACCTTTTTACCTGTTTCATCTCTGATCAATTTGGCAATAGTGCTCATAGGAGTGCGAGCATGTTTTGCATTTTCTAGACCAAACTTTTTGAGCATATTTTTGGCAGATTTTGATTGAGACAAGGAAATTCCATTATCTAGTTGTTTGATTTGTAAACCAAGAAAGTAACTTAGTTCACCAACCATACTCATTCAAATTCCTTTGTCATTAGTTGAACAAAGGAGTGAGTGTGTGACTCATAAGTGGATCCAAAAACTATGTCATCTACATAGATTTGGGCACAAACAATATCAGGATTTAGAGGTTTAATAAACAAAGTTTGATCAGCATTACCTCTAGTATACCCATTTTCAGGCAAGTAAGATGTAAGACGATCATACCATGCCCGAGGGGCTTGCTTAAGCCCATACAATGCCTTGTTCAGTTTGTAGACATGATCTCCATGATGAGGATCCTCAAATCCAGGAGGTTGCGACACATAAGCCTCTTCCACAAGGATGTCATTCAAGAAAGCACTCTTGACATCCATTTGATACAACTTGAACTTCATGTAACACACCACAACCAACAAGAGTCTTATGGATTCCAATCTAGCCACTAGAGAAAATGTTTCCTCAAAGTCTACTCCCTCAATCTGAGTATACCCCTGAGCAACTAATCTGGCCTTGTTGCGCACCACGTTTCCTACTTCATCAGTCTTATTTCTAAAGATCCACTTAGTACCAATGATGTTGGCACCCAAAAGATGAGGAACAAGGGTCCATACTTCATTTCTCTCAAATTGTTGAAGCTCATCTTGCATGGTAGATATCTAGTTCTCATCTTTAAGGGCGTCCTTGACTGTTTTAGCCTCCATTGTAGAAAGATAACAAGCATTAGCAATTTTGTTTGCTAGTTTCTTCCTAGTCACCATCACCTCATTTGGATTGCCTACTGTTGGAAATGAGGATAAATTTCCCAGTTCAAGAACCTCAGATGAATCTCGGTAAACCAGAGATGAATCTAAGAACACAAATCAGTAAGACTAATTATCAAACAATTAAAAAATGAAAAATATGAAAGCATAAATCAACACAAGTATATATACTGGTTCAGAACAAGATCAATGTGATCTTGAACCTAATCCAGTTTTAGGAACCACTATCTCTTCTTTATTCAATCAACAAAAAAGAGTACAAGACTTCAATGGAGCTTCTCGGAACAATCTTGGATCAAACTCTCTAAACACTCAATCACACAGGTGTTTTCCTCTCAATCCTTGAGCAAGCACTTTCCCAACAGTTGTGCATCTCAATACAGTTCCCCAAACCCAGCTCTCACAACCTTTCTCAATACTCAATCTTGATTTCCACACTTGAGCTCTCTCTCTCTAATCTGGTGTTTCTGCTGTTTCAACTGAACTTTCGCTGTCTACTTTCTTGTTCTATTTTGTGTCTTCAAACATGTCCTTTTATAGACCAAGGACTAAAAGTTAATGAGGTTGTTATGATAGTTGAGAACCAAACAACCCATTAACAGAATTAGTTGGGATTTGGAGAAACTACTCCCACGCCTACAATGGAGGATAGAGGATGAACTTTAGGTATCCATGTGGGTGGTCCCTTCTTCTGATGAATTTTTAAATTAGAGGAAACAATATTTTCTAGAATGGAAGACACATCGGAAGCCTCAGAAGTTTCAATGGTAGCATCAATCTCCTCAATTTATATCCACTTGGTCCATCTGTAGTCCGTGATGCAACATGCAGAATGGATGTGTCAACAAGAGTGTGGATTTCTTCTTCTTCTGAGTAACTAGAAAAGTCTTCTAAGTCACTAAACACAACATTGATGGATTCCATGACAACCTAGGTTCTCATGTTGTATATTCTGTAGGCATGGTTGTTTGTAGAGTACCCCAAAAACACTCATTCATCACTCTTGGCATCAAACTTACCAAACTTTTCTCTATCATTGAGAATGAAGCACTTGCAACCAAACACATGAAGATAAGCCAAATTTGGTGTTCTGCCTTTCCACAGCTCATAAGAGGTTTGTTTAGTATCAAGACGAAGATGCACTCTATTGCTAATGTAGCAAGTTGTTTTCACAACTTTAGCCCCAAGTCTCTTGGATAATTTCTTAGCATTTAACATAACCCAAGCCATCTCTTGAAGAATTCGAACCTTTCCACAACCCCATTTTGTTGAGGAGTTTTCGGCGCTGAGAACTCATGAGCTATCCGTTCTTGGTTACAAAAATCAGCAAAGGTGTTGTTCTCATATTCCTTGCCATGGTCACTTCTAAGACGAATCACTTTCTTAACCTTTTCACCATTTTCAGCTTGCAAAGAGAGGCATAGTCCCTTGAAATTTTCAAAATAGTCAGATTTTTCTCTAAGAATTCTAACCCAAGAGAATCTAGTGTAATCATCCACACACACCATAACATATCTTTTGCCACTTAGACTTTCTGTTTGCATATGACCCATCAAATCAACATGAAGCAGCTCTAAAGCTTGGGAAGTAACCAGAACTTTCAAGGGAGGATGACTACTTTGACTTGTTTACCGAGTTGACAAGGACCACACACTTTGTCTTTCAATGGAGCCAAGTTTGGAACACCTATAACCGCTTTTAATTTCACAATTTTACTGAGATCTCTATAATTTAGATGACCTAACTTGTAGTGCCATAGTTTAGTTTCATCCGTCTTTGTCGCATTGCACACTAAGTTAGTGCTCAAGAGATAACAATTGTCATTAGATCCAATCCCTGTTAAGACATGGATTCCAGATGTTGAAACAACAGTGCAGTCAGTCTTGGAGAAAAGAACCGTGCACCCTTTGTCACAAATTTGACTAACACTTATCAAGTTAGCCTTCAAACCTTCAACATAGAATACATTTTCCAGAGGAGGTAAACCATGTAAATTCAACTTCCTTCTTCCCATGATCCGACCTTTGCTCCCATCACCAAAGGTGACATATCCTTCAACATAAGACAAAAGATTAGTGAGAAGATGCTTGTTTCCGGTCATGTGGCGAGAACACTTGCTGTCAAAGTACCACTGATCACTGTTATAAGCCAGTAGAGAAGTATGAACCACAAGAGCCTTAGTATGAGCATTCTTTGGTCTCCACTGTTTTCTTCCAACAAGAGAGACTTGAGGCTTATATTTAGAGATGTTTATAAGACGAGACAAGTAGAAATTCAACTTGTAACATCTTGGACGAATATGACCCTTTTTTCCACAGAAATGGCATATAGGAATAAATTTTGTTGTGGCTGGAGAATTTTTAGGAGTAGCAAGAAGTGAAGGGCGAATGGGAGGCACTTTTTGAGATGAAATTGGAAGATCTTTCTTTTTGATAGCCAATGGTTGATTAAAATCAACTCCATGTTTCTCTCTAGAAAACTGACCAATTCCCATCATGTTGTCAAATCAATTTTGACCAACAATGTTTGTCTCAATGGTTTTATTAGCATAGTCCAGCTTCTCCTACATTTCTTCTAGAGCAACCACCTTCTCTTCAATGTCCAAAGTGAGAAAATCAACTTTTCCTAACAAGCTTCTCTTTTCTTCTTCAAGTTCTCCCACTTTAATCTCCAGACTTTTTTCCTTCTTTATCATGCTAACTCACTGATTATACATTTGTTCATAGGCAGTTTGCTGGTCCAAGTCATCCTCATCACTACACACTCCATCTGAGTCAGTGTATGACTATGGTGTTTCTGATGTCTTAACAGTGAAAGCAACAAAGTTTTCTTCCAAATTTGAACTATCCTCTTCTGCGGCTTTTTGATCCTCTTCACTGTCACTCCAGCTTGCTGCTAGAGCTCTCCCATTTTTCTTCAAAGTGTTTGCACACTCAACCTGTATATGCTCGAAGCCTTCACACTCACAACATTGAATACCCTTTGGATTTCTCTTTTCTCCCATATGAGTAGTCTTTCGAGGAAAATTTGGTGGTTTTCTTGAGTTTTCTCCTTTGAAATCATTGCTGCATTTTTTCATATTGTTTCTCGAAAACTTATCATAATTTTTAGTGAGCAGGGCAACCTTCTCCTCATCTAAATTCTCAAGAGAATCTCCCACAAAAATATTTTTGGCAACTTTGTGAGATAAATTAGCTCCACTAGAAACCTTTTTTTCTTTTATTTTCTTTTCTTTGGACCACCTTTTTATAGTGAGTTCATAGTTCTGCAATGATCCAATCAACTCATCCAAATCAAGGGTATCAACATCATGGAATTCCTCAATGGAAGTAACTTTTGACTTGAACTTCCTAGGGAGAGCTCTGAGCACCTTCCTTACAAGCTTGGAGTCCGAATAAGTTTCAACTAGAGCAAAAGATTCATTAGTAATATCACATAATCCAGCATGAAATTTAGTGATAGACTCATCATCTCTCATAGTTAAATTTTCAAATTCAGTAGTGAGAGATCTCAATCTAGATTTTTTGTTCCTTCATTTTTAGTTTGCAACTTATCCCACACATCCTTGGCTATTTCACAATTTGTTATAGCCTTCATTTGACTCACAGAAACTGCATTAAATATAGCATGAACTCCTTTAGAGCTCCAATTAGCCTTTTCAATCTCAGTCGTAGTCCATTCCGACACGGCCTTTTGTTTAGTGTCCTCACCATCGTTGATGGTAGGTGGAGTCCAACTGTCAACCACGACACTCCAAACACACTCATCCATAGCTTTGAGAAAATCTCTCATTCGAGCTTTCCAACAAACATAGTTGGTTCCATCAAGCATGGGGGGTCTAGTAGTAGACCCGCCTTCTTTGAATCAATCCATCAATACAAACACAGCAGCAAAAAAAACACCAAGAAAATGTAGAACACAGCAGTAAAAATAACACACTCACACAGCCCCTAAGGAACCAACCCACACGATAACTAGAGTAGAAGCAAATAAACAAACTAAAGACAAGCAAGGATCAATACACAAGCTCTAGTACCAAATGAAAGTTAGTTAACTACTACTACTCAACTACTCAGTCAATTACACAATCAATTTATCAAATTAAAATCATATTTGAATCATAATTAAGTGCAAGAATAATGAAAATGACACAATCATTTTTATATGGTTCAGCCATGATTTCTTCCAACCTACTCCATGGGACCTAGTCCAGAGGTGAAGCAAATTCACTAAAATAATCAGAGTTATTACAAATACAAACAGCAAAAACACAAATTAAAACTCCCTTCTAATTTGGTTTACAAACAACAAACAACTCCTTATTTTGTGAAAGTCTTAAAGCAACCAGTCTCCCATTGGTTTTGAACGTTGCTGGACTCCCTCCAACTACTGCTCAAGCTCCCTTTGAGACTTATCTTGAAATACCTTCAAGGTTTACACCAGAAAACTTGAGATAAATGATGAGGAATCACCAAAACGCCATGGAAAATGAACAATGAAGCATCAAGAGCTTCAGACCTTTTACAGAGAATGCTTCTTGGAGAAGACACTTTTTAGCTGCTCAAAAAGGTAAGGACAAAACGGACCAAGCGAATGTGTATGTTAGGGCTAAAAATAGAAAACCAGCTAAGCAAGTCATGTGCTACTGGGCTTTTAGTGTTATAACATGAAAAATAATGTTTAAACATTTAAAACAATGCATGACAAAAATAACACTTACACTCTCAATAATAATTTCATTGATGGAATAACCAGTTGCATTGCCACCACTTATCCATCCAGAAATTTAATTGAAATTTTCCAAACTCTAATAAAGAACCCAAACTTTGTTGAAAAGAAACGAATTGGCCCAATTTCATTAACATACTAAAAATGAAAACAAGCTACAAATGCATAATCAACAAAGAAAATAATTGATACAAAAGCAAGGGGGACAATTGTGTCCCTATTAACCCCCACCCCAAAAATAATAAGAAAAAATAAATCAATGAACATTTGAGTAAAATGAGTCTCACACACTTGACTTGATAATTAGCCAATCAAGTAGATGAGTGATAACTCTACAAAATAGAGTTATTTTACCACTTTTTATGTACTAATTGTTGCTTAATTCTTGAGTTTTTAATTGATTTATTAAGTTTTTAAGTAATTTTTAATTTATTGGGTTTATTTTGATTTTTTTTATTTTTGTGTGTTTTTATAGTTATTTTGTTGTAAAATGTTGTAGTTAATTAGTTGAATTATTATTATTTAGTTTGAGGTAAAAAAATGTTGTATTATTGAACTTAAATGTTAAATATAAATTAAGTTATAATTAATATTTTCAAAGAATCAACTTTATTTATTTTATAGTGAAAATATTTTATTATGATTTATTTTATGTTTATTTTGTTAGGGAATTTGGTGTATTTTTGTGCTTGAAAGACAATGATAGAAAGTTAAAAAAGAAAGAAAAAAATGGCATTTTCAAGGAAAAGAAATGAAAAGCTTGGCATTTATGAAAGGCCTTTAGCCTTCCCACCTTCTATAGGGCCAAGCCCAGCCAAGTCTCCCAGCTCCTGGCCGGATGTCACCCAGCCAGCCCACTCGGTTCAGCATTCTCCAGCTAGCCGAAACCCCTACTGCTCCACTGCCCCCAGCCATTTCCTTCAGCTGATGCCACTGAAGCACCTCTGCCCCTTCAGCTAAATGCCTCCCAAGTGAGCCCAATTAGGCCTGCAACCTTTGGCCCGCCTGCACCATCAGCCCACAAGCACACTCCCTGCCTTCCCAGCCGCCTGGTCCCCTGCCATAGCCCACCTAGCCAATTTTCCTTGTTCCCTTGTCCCATAATACCTAAAAATGCCAACTCTTTACCCATTTTTCTACACATTTTTCACCACAACATCATCATTACACCTTATAATTTACCTCTACATACCATATTTATTTTATTTTATTAATCTAATCAATTTAATTAATTTAAATTGATTATTTTAATAATCTCATTTTGGCTATAAATATGGAATTTCAAGACCATTTTTTGGGTGCTTAATTTTTTGTTACCATCTTCTTTCTCTCATTTTCTCTCCACCATTCTCTCTTCCATTTTTGGTTTTTTGAAGAGAATTTTCAAGTATGTATGTCATTTATTTTGTAATTTCTACTCTAGTTATGTGCTTCTAATTTTTTTCATAAGATTATTAAGATTATGATGAAGCAACTTGTAACTAGGTAATATTTATGTTGTATGTTGATTTCCCTTGTAATGCAACAAAGTTTATGGATTTTTCTTCTTCATATTTATCTTTCATCTTTAATATCTCATATTTTGGATTGTTAGATAATATGCACTTTGTTCTTCATTTTGCAAAAATATAATATTCTTTGTGTAAGATGTGTCATTAAATTGTACACATCCATGCTTAGAACAAAAATATTATGTTTTGCCTTATAAATAATGTTATTTGATTTTTTGTTGTTTCATTAGGTTGATTCACATTAAATATTTTGAAATTATAATTTTTGAAAAGTGAAGAAAAATCCTATCTTTTTAGAAGTAACTTGTGCTTAAAATTATAAATCTATTTGAAAAATGATAGTTTGAATTATTTTAACTATCGCTAAAACTTGGGAATCAATATACTAATAAATATTATTAAACTTACATTTTGTGGATTCTAGTATCTTAATAATATTTTCTTTTAACACTTATTTTCAAATCATTATTGGTTTATTTTTATTCTCTTAAATAGCTTTATTTTTCAATCTTTTATTTTATGTTCATAAAATTAAAAACTCATCAATCTTTGGAGCTAGGTTAGAATTTATTACTTTTGATTTAAAATAGTTTTCTTTTTTATTTCAGACAACTCATTTGGGTTCGATCTCGTGCTTACACGAACACTATATTCCATATACGATTCGTGCGCTTGCGAGTATAAATATTTAAAACATACTCATTTTGGGTCCATCAATGAGTGACTAATTAAGTTGACATTCCTTATAGTAACTTCCTTTTTCTTGACAATAATCATAATAGAGGTACTTGGCCTTAACATTCTCATAGGCTCTCTGTTGTTATGGGTTTAAAATCCATTTTTCGCCCTTGTTCCACCAAAATATGTCATTTGGAGTAGGGGTGGGCATCCGATCCAATCCAACAATTTTGTACTAATCCAATCCAATCAAACTATGTTGGATTTTGAAAATCATCATCCAATCCAATCCAATTAAGTGTCAAAATCCAATATAATACAATCCAATTACTTGGTTTTTTAATTGGATTTGGAGTTGGAACTTGATTTTTTTTTTTTTTCAAAACTAAACTGGAACTTGATTTTTAAAATGAACTTAAAAATATACCAAAAAAAAAATATCGCTTAAAAACTAAACAACACAATTCATTCAGGTTCAAACAACATAAAGTAATCAGCCTTACAAGTTTAATCCAACTAAAAGCTTGAAGTAGTATTGAAAATGAGAGAGAAAGAGGAGAGTGGATGCGTATTTTTAGTGTTTTATTCTCTAATTATGAGTGGAAATGTATAGGGGAACACTAATAGTTATCCAATAATAATGTATTAAAAGAAATATAAATAATTTTTTAATATATTTAAATAAATATAAATAATTAAATATTTTTTAATATGTATTATATGTAATTGAATTGGGAATTTATTACTTAACTATCTATTTCTAGCAACTTAGTGAAACTTTCATGCAATAAATAGATAGAATCAATGTAAATAATCAAGTAAGCACAAATGTAAAGGAGTTTAAGGTTAGAATGATGCAAACTCTCATTTTACAAGGTTCGGTCAAACTAAAGCCACCTACTTCCTAGGTCTTCAAAGCTAAGCCTAGCTTTGAGTTCAAGTAACGAGCCAAGTTAAAGGACTTGACTAATCCTTTTACAACCGGAGAATTTTCACCAAGGTATACCCAAACCTCTTACACATATTGTTTGTTCGGTGTCAATATCACCAACGTCGGGTTGTTGTGATTATGGTGCTAACCTCACCTATGCCGAGTTGTTGTGAATCTGGTGCCAACCTCACCTCTCTTGCGGATTGTTGAAGTGTCAATATCACTTTACAAAGATATATAGAAAGATGGAGTACAATGGTTTTCACTCTCTCTAAGGATGATAAATACTAGTTGAGAACCTAAAGAGAGATGAACATTTACACAAGGTAAGAGCTTAGAACACTTTTCTCTAGCTTAATACTATGATGTAAAACTGGTATTAGCTCTAAATTGAGTCTAGAAATGAGTCTATTTATAAAGAGAATAGAATAAGAGTCGTTGAGGGCTTTTTGGGGCTATTTGACGTCAGTCGGTCGACCGGCAAATATAGTCATTTTATGACTGTTGGAAACGCATTCAAAAAGCACGTGGATCCCATCCTGTGACACGTCGGTCGACCATCATGCATAGGCCGGTCAGCCGACCTTTGTATTTTCTGGGCCAAGACTATTTCTGCTTTGGTAACAAAATTCTAGGTTTTCTGGTTACAAATTTGTTACTTTCTGGTTACAAAAATGTCATTTTGTCTTGATCATTTAAGTAAACTTGTTTCCAACAACATAAACATTTTTGCTAAAAAATCAAGAATGGTTAGTGACATCATAATCAAATATTGTATATCATCACAACAAGAATGATGATGACTTTGAGTCAACAATATTAGCCTTGAAGACCAAGGACGTAGGTGGCTTTAGTTCCCCGAACCTTGTAAAAAGAGAGTTTGCATCATTCTAACCTTAAGCTCCTTTAAATTTGTGCTTACTTGATTATTTACATTGGTTCTATCTATTTATTGCATGAAAGTTTCACTAAGTTGCTAGAAATAGATAGTTGAGTTTTAAATTCCGCAATTAGTTTTAAATTCCCAATTCACATAATTTGTGAATGTTGGGCTAACAATTTTTGAGCGCCCATCGCCACTTTTGCCCAAATTTTGACTCCCATATGGTAGCCACTATAACAAGAGTTCACCAATTCCTCTACTCCACCACCAACCCAAAAGAAGGTCATCGCTTCTAAATCAACCCTATCCATTCGAATGACAATTTTGAAGGATAGGCGAGGGGAGTTTTCATATCTAAGCTCATTTTTATTTCTTTACTTTGTTGTTTTTGTTGTTCGGTGGCTGTAACTTTGTTGTTTTTTCTTTCTTGTTGGTATCTTTGTCTTGTTTTTAGTTTGTCCTTGTATTATTGTTGTTTTATCGTTGTTTTGAGGATGTCCTTTGTCTATGTTAGTGTTAAATAGGGGGCTCGATGACAGTCTTGAAAAAAAACTAAAAAAAATAATAATATTAAGATGAAGTGAATGCCACTCCTGCTTAAGTTTTAAACCAATCTCTTTGGGTGTTAATGTTGCTAGCAATCGATTGATGATAATGTTCCTTCTTTTAGTTGTGCATAGCTTGATTAAGCATTTTTGAGATCCTAGAAAGAGTTAGGCACTCGTGAGAGCTTAAGTTTCTAGAATTACTTAATGGCTTTCCTTGAGGCAAAATCCTAGACATCACTACACCAAAGACATGATTTAGGCCATCCTTGGACCGTTTGAGCCTTTTTAAGCCTACCATTTATGCATTTTTTTCCTAGTCACCTCGTTGAGCTTAATAGACACTTTTATTTCTTAGCCACTCGTTAGCCTAGCTAGATGCAATAACCTCCTTCCACCTTATCCCTTTAGCACCTTGATCTTTCTAGGATATATTTGTTGTTACATTTTGGGGGTTGAGAGGAGTTGAGTGTGAGATGAGCATTTGGGTGAGATTTTCATTTTCTTCTTTTTCTTGTTTTCACCAATTGGGGACTATGTTAACTATTATGTTTTTGGGGAGAGTGTATTCTCATTTTCTTGATTCTCTTGCCATTTAGTTTATTTATCATTCTTTGAAAATAAAAGAGAATATATATATATAAGATATATTAAAGAGTGCACTCCAATGAATCAAAGAAAAGTTTGTGAAAAAAAAAAGACAAAAAGAGTAAGTAAGTGTAGTTGTAAATAAGTTTGGGGTGTAGCTCTTTAAATAAAGGAAAAATATATTTTAGTTTGTGTCATTGTTATGTTAGTAACAAAGCACAGTGGCAATAGTTATATTTTGTTGTGGGGTGTTCTTTGGGGAAATTGATGTGTGCTTTTATGTTGGTCCTATAAAGATTAAGGTATTTAGGGTGTTTGCGCAAAAAATAGTTTCTTTTATCCTACCTACACCCTATCATTACAAGCTTGAAAAGTCCTATTGATCTTTGGTGTGATGTTTGTCTATATTAGCGGAGATGGAATCACTAAGGTAACTTATGGACGCACTAGTTAAGCTATAGGACCAAGGTCTAGTTTGATTTTGGTGATCAAAAGTGTTTAGGAAAAGCTATGCATGCACTAAAGTGAGAAACAATTGACTCATATTTTGACAGCAACATTAACACTTGAAGATTATGATTCAAGGCGTTTATAAGTGTGAAATTCAACTTCTCTTATTCAATAATAAAATCTTGAGAGTTTTCCCTTTTTTTAGCATTGGTAAAGCAAAATATATTATCTCTTGTTGTGTCTTGTTTGTGTTGACTTTCATTTATTTCTTTTGTTTTTCAATTTTTGTTGTCTTTTGCGTCTATTTAGATTCATCACTCGAGGACGAGCAATGTCATAAGTTTGGGGGTGTGATAACTCTTGAATAAAGAGTTACTTTTTATGTTGTTAAACTTGTAAATGTAGAATTAGGAAGAGTGACGAGTGCTTTTGGTTGTTATTTGTAGTTAACTTCTTTTACTTTTTGTGTTGTTGTGAGCTTATGGTGCCTTGTTAGTTTTTAAGAGCTGACAGTAGAAAAAATGAATTTATTCATGAATTATCTAAGGAGAAAGAGGAAAAGTAAATTGATCTCTAAGTTGTTTTGCTCGTGCTTAAATTCCAAATTTTGCTGTGGTTGATAAAATTTTGCTGGAACACTTACATCAGGATCCAAATGGGGAATTTTAGCATATCAAGGAGAGTCACTTGGCATTTTATTAATTGACCAGACAAAGAGTGATGAGGTGGAAAAATTAGATGCATTATGCTGTATTTTTTAAGAAGTGTGCAAGGGAATAGAGGAGAGACTCACGTGTAGGAAGGAGGGCAATTTTGTACATGAAAAAAAAGGGTTTTGTACCCTAGCTAAAAGAAAAGGAAAGGACTGCCTCCGTTTTAGTACATTCTGCCATTTTTAGAGAAAAAAGCACCAAGTACAGAGAAAAACCTAGTAGTACAAAGAAGGAAAAGAGGGAATTAGAAGAGGAGAAGAGGACACCCATTTCATTATCATTTTGGCTTTTTTCTTCTCTTTGTTTGTTATTCTTTTTCTATTTTTCTCTAGTATTTTGTGTTTGATTACTTATGGACAGATTTGGATTTGGATTTGTATTTTTGTTTCTTAATTTAGCCATGAACTAAATTTTTTGAGACTTGAATTATTAATTAACTCTATGCCTTAGTTTTGAATTTCCAGCACTTTATTTTAGCAAAAATACCCATTGTTCATTCAAGTGTTTTTAATGATTAATTCTTGTTGTTGTTTGGCCATCAATGACAAGATGTTGAGCTATATTTGTGTTGGAAAGTTTGAATATAATAGATGAACTTGAATGAAACAAATAGATAATCTTGTTAGGTTATATTTAGTGAATAACATAGGAACGTGTTATTTGCCATTTGTAACAATTGTGAAATGAACTTTAAAATTGAATTCTTAAACTTGATTGGCATAAGAATATGTTTAATTAGGTGATAGAATGAATTGGGAAAGCTCTAAGAACTTATTGTGAATTTTTGTTAACTCAGGAAATTTTGCTAAAATATTGTTGCAGTTCACATGACATGGACAGCTTTAATAATCCAAGCCCACTTCACCAAATTGATTCTCACTCTTAGATTGGCATTTTTGTTTATTTTACGCATTTTTAATTGATCTCAAGTATTTTTCATTTACAAGAATCAAAACATTTTAATTTTGGTCTTGATTGAAGTTGTTAGGTAATTAATTTGTGCATTTAGTTTCAATTTACAGGACTTGTAAAGTCCAACTTGAATACTTATCACTATATTACTTGTTTTGTGCCTGTGTACCCTTACACATAATTTTGATCAAATTATATAATAACAGAGACCAACTAAAAAACGACAATGACCGTTAGAATACCAACTCAAAAGCCTGACAACAATAAGAAAATTGTGGATTTAGATTCAACTTCCTTGAAAAAGAATATACACCAAAATCAAATCAACGAATGTGAATGTAAATGTATTTTGCTAGAACCAACAAAGATTATTATTGTTTATTTTATTTTTACAAAAGCCAACAAAGATTAATTAATTAGCTATACATTTCAATAGAAAGTGCTGATATATTTACATAATGAATTATATTAGACACTATTGATCGAACCAAAAAGTCATATCACAATAAAAATGCCTACATATATACAAAGGAGACCTTGCCAAACTGAATTAAACTCATTTGCAATGTCCACATTCTTTAGCATCAAGTTGAACCTGCATTTCAAAGAACATCATCAATGACATGCTTCACCATGAAGACCCAAAAAAAAAAAAAATCATTACTATAATTGATAAAATGTTTATCGTTCTTCCTTTGTTTAATTAAGTTTCACTTAATGTTGTTCTAAACTTGATATAGCTGCATTTAACTTTCATATTACCTTAATCTGTCTATGAGATTGAGTTGATTGGTGACAAGAGCAGTTAGCAGAGGATAAGCCACGTCGATTGGAAAGCTTTCGAAGTATAGCTCTTAGGTAGTTGTAGATACTGCACATACATACATCCAACAATTCTAATTTCTTAAATGAGTCTAAATGGTATTTGCTTTAAATATCTGAAAGCATACGTTACCTCAGTCTATGCCTGTTGCAGGATGCAACCAAAGCAGATAGAACGCTTATAATACTTCGGATAGAGCGAAACACCTACATGTGACATCAAAGCAGGATCAATTTTTTTTTTATAAAAGTAGTGTTCATTGATCCAACAAAAGGGTTTATCAATATAAGATTCATAAAAGAGAGAAACCTTTGCGAATATATCTTTCCAAAGAGAATGCCAAAGTGAGAACTCGGATGGCTGAGGCTTTATTAAGACAAGATTTGTAAGCTGAGTCATGGTACTGACAGCCACCATGAAGCAATTCTCAAGCACTTCATACATTTCATACAACAGAGAACCCACGTAACTTGCCAATGTAAGAAAACTTTGTGTAGAAAAGAGGCATAACTCCCACAAGGACCTTAAGATTGGGTGAATTAATGTGGCTGGAAGTGGATACAAGGATACAATCAGATAAAGGAAAACTCTGATAAAAACTAGTAATGGAAAGAAAATGAGCCACAGAAAATTCTAAGTAATGTTTGTACCTGAACTCAACACATATGAATAGAGAACTTTCAAGGGTGTGATCAAATCCTCGACTAAGAGACCAACTATGCTATGCAAGAACTCAGCTATAAGCAATCCAATATTGTACGATGCTTCCGTTGTATCAGCTAAAAACCTCCATAGTGGCAGTAAGAAATCAGCCATCACTTCAATTGGGTACAGCAGAAAATCTGAGACCTCTGAAACTAGCAGTTTAGTTGCTCGTGTTGTCATAAGAAGCAACTTCACAGCCTTTTCAAAATTCTGGAGGAACAACATTGTCCCTAGATATTTGATTCTAGAAAGCATCTCCCATGATTCAATCCAGTTGAAAAAAGGACCACAAATGTGAGAGATAGTAGCCTTCAACAGGGGGACATTCTTATAGAGATCATAAAATCCAATTAGCACCGTTACAAGTGAGATTAGTATGTAGATAGTTCTAAACAAAGGTCTCATCCAGGGACGATAAAGTGCACAGAAAAGTGGATAGGATTGAAGAAAGATAACCCAAGTGGGGAGACCTGACTCAACTAATGTAAGAAGCTTCAAATCTGAGGTAATTACCTGCTTTAGTTTAAATGGAAGATCTTTATTTTCAAACCTGCATAGCAAAAGAATGTCCTCATATAACATTGGTTCACTACCACTATTGTTTTTGCTATCCAATTCCCCATTTTGTTTGGTGTTTCCAGACTGTTCTAGTTCTTCTAGATGCTGATCCATATTAACTGCGTCATTTTCATCAAGAGGAGACTCGCAGGCATTGAAGAATTTGTCTTCAGGTAAGGGCTCATCAGCTTGTGATGCATTATTAAGTAGATAATTACTAGGAGAATCAGCAACTTCCTTCATTGAATGAGAAGGAACTTTTCCTTGCAAAAGGATTAGATTGCTCCTCAATATCTGTGTTTCAGGTATATTCCCTGAGAACCATGATGACATACAACTCAATGCTTGATCAATGCTGTTGAATTCCCATTTTGTCAATGATTTCACTTCCAAAGCCATGGATCCATCTGTCTGTTATGGCAACACAATGAGTATATAGAAAAAGGAAACAATATCAGTAACAATTTAAGACTATTTTGCCTTCTTTCCATTAAATTTAACTACTCTACATAAAGGCCATGTTTACTAATCCAAAGAAAGATTCAGAGAGGAATGAGAGAGAATAAAATATAGTGCTATCTTCTCCTACTTTAACTAATCATGTAAAGGATTCAACTTTCCTAACTATGTAGATAAACACGTGAGGACTCTTCTTTTCTTAGTATCTTAAAGCACAACAACCATCGTCTGATAAGCCTCCAATACGTTTTGTCTATAATAGTAGAAAAGCCTAAGTAATCTAGAAGAGCACAATTATTTTGTATTTTTGTATTAATTCAATCTGTTATTTCATTTTTGTACCCAGATGACAACTTTTCATTAGTTTAAGGGCCGAGTTGTCTCTCGAAAGCTTGTATTTTGTACGGTGGCTATTATTTCAATAAAAGGCTGTGAGGGTTTTTTTTCCAGATGTCATTGTTGAGAGATTGAGAGTTTTATTCTTAATAAGAAAAGGCTATCATTGTCAAAGTGAGTAGCTTTCTCAATAGACTTGATTACATAATAATGGAGATAGTGGTAACTTCAGTCATATATACCTGAAGCTGATTCGAATAATTTATTCCCCGAACATCTTCCCATGAAACTTCGAACACAATAAAGCCATGTAATTCCTTGTACAAAGTTTTAATGGAAAATGGAGTCTTGTCTCTCCAACTAGCAATGTCAAAAGTTGGAAACCATTTAAAAAAGCGCCTCGTTTCATGGCTAGAAGAACTTGAGTAGAAACTTGAGCTCCTCAGTAAAGGTCTAGTATTTCTAAACGGTGAAGTTCTGTACTGTAAGTAAGGAAAAAGTCCAAGTTAAAAGATTTTCAATGATATGATGTGAAAATATCACAATCAAATAACAATACAATTGTCCAAAAACCTCACTTTCGTGGTCACCAATGCCTTTAGGCGGGTTGATGTTGAATGCTTGGCCTTCCTCCATGATTGATTATCAACCAGGATGAAAAACTTATGACTATCAGGGGCGAAATACAAGAATTCCCGGGAAAGATTTGTATTTATATCCCTACGGAAAAAGAAACAACAATGTGAGAAATATGCCTTGAATTATGATTTTAAGACCAGAAGTCATTTAACAAACACGTGGTCATGTGGACCAAATTTGATACCACAAACAACAAGTAAGGCCAAAAGTTGTCTTGGGCATTTCATAAAATATCTTCCGGGCAACTGGAGGATGTTAGTCATCAAGTGTTAGAAACCAAAATTCAACATCAACCATTAACCATTAACCATTCACGAATCCGATTCCCCACTACCCACAAAAACAAAGGAAAGAAACTGACATTGTTCTGTTCCAGAGCAAAGATGACTCTTTTGGTTAATAATATGCAAACCCAGGTGACTGGCATGGAAGACAAAACGACAAAGAAATGAAAAAACAAAAGCAGTGAAACATGGACTGATACGAATGGGTATATTCTTAGCTGAATACTACTTTCAAATGAATATGAACGACTCTTACCCAATCTGCAAACTTGTTAAAGGATAAAGATGATCAGAACAAGACTCCATGGACTCCATGGTCTCCCACCAGAGAACAAATATTTATATCCAAGCTTTACCCAACTTTCCTAAAACAAAAAAAAAATAATAATAATAATTATAGTTTTCTCAAACACCTGTACCCATTAAATAAAATATCGGAAAAAATCTCATTTGAAACTTACAGTATGAAGAAAACGAAGCTGAATTGTGAAGGCCAAAATGGAGAACAGGGAAAGAGAGTGTACCTACTCTTCGAAACAACAAGGAAAATCACCATCGACCCAGTTCTAATTATCAGATTTTGATACGCGGAAAATACAAAAGCAATGGAAAAGTAGAGTTATATTAAAGTATATATAAAAGAGAGTTTGAACGAACGCGTTTCGGTGTGAACTGTGAACTTCTTCGTTCTTAAAGAATGAAGATAAACACTAACGTGGAATCAATGAAGTAAGTTATTTATTTGGTGAGATGGAGTGTAAAGGTTGTTAATTTGATTTGAAGAGGTCGGAAAATGACCGGGAAAATAGTTGGATTCTTCCATAGATAAGGATGAAATTGTAATGTTATTTTTAATTGAGCTGTGCTAGCGTAATATTTACGGCAAAGAATCCTATAAATTTATTTACAAAAAGGTCCTTTAGCTGCAATAAAGTACAAAAGCATCCCTATGTCCCCATGTGTCATTGCAAGCATTGGTCACCATTTCTTTTTAATGTTATTTAAAGATAGTAACAAACCTATTATTATCTTATAACTAAGTTTATCTCTCACTCAAAAATTAAACAAAAGAAAATATTGTAGGAATCTAAATCTCAAACTTTAATATTTTGAAAATTAAAAGAAAAAATGCTAAATGAAAATATCTTAATAAATAAATCCACCAAAACAAGATATAATCCTTAGTTTTAGTTTTTATTAGAGTTTTAGGATGGCTGCATCTTTAATTTATTTAACTTGTCATCGTTTATAATTGTCAAAATTTTATGAATTAGAGTTAATTGCTAATTAAATTAAATTCAAGGGAGTCATTGCTAAGATGATTCAGTGATTATTTTGCCAACTTCAAAGACTATCATATCAATAATTTTAATTTTAATTTGATAAAAGTTTTAATCAACTGTATTTTTGTGACTAACTTCTTTTATTTTTTTTTAATTAAAGGTGGACTTGGCATATGTGCTCGTAGATTTTTAGGGAATATGTTATGATACCTGCACATAAAATTTGTACTAAAGTTTTATACAAAATGATTTAGCTATTTTTAACTAATGACATTTTATTTATGTTAAGATATGTTATTTATGTGTGGTTGTAGTAATTTATGATTTTAATAGAAGAATATAAATGAGACAAATGGAAATTTTGTCAACGGAATATAGCTACACATGCAATGACAATAGAGTCAGCGAATAGTGGAAGAATTACACAAGGAATAATGTTAAAATTATGGGAGCAATTGGTTTTTTAGAGTATATTTCTTCTAAAACACATTAAATATAATTAAATTGGTTGTTTTCACATTATTTTTTACTTTTAATATTTTTTATTAAATATATAAAAACTTTATATTTATATAATTATTTTATACTAGATTTCCAATATAAAAAAAATCACATTCAATTTTAAAAAATATTAAAATTTTAATTCGTACAAATATGAACATTCGCATTTTATAGATTAATTTGAATTTTTTTTTTAAATTAAGATTAAATTGAATTTAGTAAATCTCAAACACACCAGACTTTGTTCAAGAAAATAGATTTTGCTCGTCTCTTTATTTCTCACTTTTGATCATTTTATTCCATAATAGTACAAGAAGAGTGACAAGGAAATCTTCTTTTACACTCTCTTGCATTTTCTATTATATATTATTAATAAGAAAAAGATAATGAAAAAAATATTGCCATTGATTTTGAATATTGGGACATTTCATGGTTCTTATTAATTGTGAAGGTTGTTCAATTATAACCGTTCTTTATAATATTGATGCGTGATTAACATGTTAAATATAAAATAATACTATGAGCATAAATTCATAAATCAGATTCAAATCAATATAGCATGCTCATACAACAATCCAGGAACGCATTTTATTTAGAGCATTGAATTGAATATATATATAGATGAAACATACCTGACATTGAGTCTCCAATGTTCATCCTTGAATCTCTCACGATCTACACAAAACAATATTAGAAAAGCAATGCAAGAGAGATCTTATGGAAAGCAACAATTACCAAACCATATACCACTGTACATTTCCCAACAACATATATGTTCTATATATATGTCTCATATGCCTTCTTACCCTAAGGGGTATATTGGGCATATTGGGCTTATATTATCAGATATGGTGGACTATGATTTAATAGGCCAACATATAGTCTTTAGGGTGCTACCATGTGCCTCAATTGCAATTAGATTAATATTAACTATCCCATTATGGTCTTTAACTATTCGTAGGCACTCTATAAAATAATTGTGATAATGGAATTATGTTTGTAATTATATTAGTCCATATAAAATTCTAACATTCTCCCACTTGGACAATATAATCAAACCACCATAATGTTGTCCATCACAAAAGACAGTCTAATAAATCATATATAATATTATATCGATAGGATAAATATATTATTTATGATTCGGTCTTGAAGACATTCAAAAACAATAACAATCATTAAACCAAACATGCATGTGGTACATTAATTTGAGACTATGCGCATTCATCTCCTTTTGTACCTGTCACTTCGATAAACAATAGTATATACTTATATAAACATATATACGTAACAGCAACAATAAGAAGTGACTTCAATTATCATTATGCATGTTCATAACAAAACACAAGCTATAAGCAATCCATACAAAATACTAGCATGTTTGATACATAATAACAAAACCCCCACTGAGCTCAACAAGCTAGGCTCCTAACAACCCCATTCGAGCAACATGCTCCAGAAATACACATATGGGTAAGCCTTTCGTTAGTGGGTCTGCCAACATGCTAGTGGTAGGCGTGTACTCAATAGAAATGAGGGACTCAGCAACTTTCTCTTTAACAAAATAGTACTTTATATCAATATGCTTTGAGCGAGAAGTACTCCTAGTGTTCTTAGAGAAAGCTACTGCTGCGGAGTTGTCACAATACAATTTCAGCGGCCTCGAAATAAAGTCTACAACATTCAAAGCTGAAATGAAATTCCGCAGCCATATTGCTTGACAAGTAGCCTCATAACACGCCATATATTCTGCCTCCATCGTAGAAGAAGCTGTGAGTGTCTGCTTGACACTTTTCCATGAAACAGCTCCTCCAGCCATCATATAAATGTAGCCTGAAGTGGACTTTTTATCATCCACGCATCCTGCATAATCGGCGTCACTGAACCCAACTATATCAAGAGTGTCAGCTCGCCGATAAGTCAACATATGATCCTTTGTACCCTGAAGATACCTCATGACTTTCTTAGCCGCTTTCCAATGGCTAAGACCAGGATCACTCAAGTATCTACCCAACATGCCGACAACAAAAGCAATATCAGGATGTGTGCATACTTGAGCATACATCAAGCTACCAACCAATGACGCATAAGGAATGACTTTCATTTCATCTCTCTCTTTATCATTTTGTGGACATTGGGCCTTTGAGAACTTATCACCCTTCACTATCGGTGCCTTCCCAGGAGAACATGCATGCATATTGAATCTTTTCAAGATCCGATCAATGTAAGTCTTCTGAGACAAACGAAGAATACCATTAGACCTATCCCGAAGAATCTGAATCCCAAGTACATAGGAAGCCTCAACAAGATCCTTCATATCAAAATGGCTAGACAAAACTTGTTTTGTCTCACACAACAGATCAGAATTATTAGATGCAAGCAGGATGTCGTCAACATACAATACTAGAAAAATATAGCTGCTCCCACTGACCTTCATGTATATACATTGATCTACTACATTCTCCTTGAAGCCATTTGCAGTGACAATCATATCGAACTTGAGATACCACTGCCTTGATGCTTGTTTAAGCCCATAGATAGACTTTTTGAGCTTGCAAACCATGTGTTCTTTGCCATACTTCTCAAAACCAATAGGTTGAGTCATGTAAACATCTTCAGATAAATCTCCATTCAAGAAGGCAGTCCTCACATCCATTTGATTGAGTTCTAGATCAAAATGAGCAACTATAGCCATAATGATTCGCAACGAATCTTTGGTGGAAATAGGTGAAAAGGTTTCTTTGAAATCAATACCTTCTCTCTGGCTATAGCCTTTAGCCACAAGCCTAGCCTTATACATTTCCACTTGCCCATTCGAGTCACGTTTGATCTTATACACCCATTTGCATCCAATGGGTCTACAACCTTTGGGTAATTCAACCAACTCCCAAACCTCATTTTGCGACATAGAATTCAACTCATCTTTCATTACATCCATCCACAACATAGATTGAGGACTATTCATAACTTCTTGATAGGTAACTAGCTCAAAAGTGTCTCCTACATCAAACTCATGTTCCTGTAAATAGACAAGGTAGTCATTAGGAATAGCAGACCTGCGGGTTCTCTGTGATCTTCTCACCATAGCTTCATCATCCCCAATATCAAGATTTTCATCTTGGTCTTGATTTTGAGGTTCATCATGAGTTTCTACCGGAATCTGTTCAATCACAGGGTCATCAACAGGAGCGGAAGCGGAAGCAACAGGTACAGGGACATAAACACGTTCTTCCCTGAATACAATTTCTCTTGACCCTTGACTTGAACCAAATTCTTCTTCAAAATAGACAGCTCTATCTGATTCTATCACTCTGGTGGTGTAAGAAGGACAATAGAACCTGGAACCCCTTGATCCAATAGTGTAACCTACAAAGTAGCCACTAATAGTTTTCGGATCAAGTTTCTTAGATTGTGGGTTATAGGGCCTTACTTCAGCTTTACATCCCCAAACATGAAAATGACGCAAACTCGGTTTCTTACCCGACCACAACTCATATGGTGTCTTTGGGATAGACTTACTAGGTACTTGATTCAAGATATAAGCAGCAGTTCTTAATGCCTCACCCCATAAAAATTCTGGCAAGCTAGAATGAATCAACATACAACGCACCATGTCAAGAAGTGTGCGATTTCTCCTTTCAGCGATTCCATTCTGTTGGGGCGTCCCTGGCATTGTATATCTTGCATCAATACCACATTCTTGCAAGTATTTGGCAAAAGGCCCGGGGTTCCTTCCAGTTTCATCATAACGTCCATAATACTCTCCACCTCTATCAGAGTTGACAATTTTAATCTTCTTTCCCTTTTGAAGCTCAACATTCGTCTTGAAAATCTTAAAAGCATCCAAAGATTCAGATTTTTCACGAATGAGCTCAACATGACCATACCGGGAAAAGTCATCAATGAAGGTGATAAAGTATCTATAACCACCCATAGCAGGTGGAACAAAAGGCCCACAAATATCAGTATGAATAGTGTCCAATACATCTGTGCACTTGTCTGACTTGCTCTTTCTAACCTTGGCAGTCAACTTTCCTTTTATACAATCAACGCAGGCAGTGAAATCAGAGAAATCAAGATCCTGAAGTACACCATCTTTCACCAATCTCTCCATTCTATCTCTAGAAATATGGCCTAAGCATTTATGCCAAAGCATAGAAGATTTCAAATCTGATCTTGCACGTTTTGACCCAACAATAGCATTAAGAGAAGAAGAACAAGAAGAAGTAGAAGTAACAGGAACAACATCATGTAAATCAAACTTATATAAGTTTCCACATAAAGTTCCATTTCCAACCAACATAGAGTCACAATACAAAGTCAGTTTTCCAGATCCAAAATGAAGACTATAACCTAGTCTATCCAAAATAGATACAGAAATCAAATTCCTCCTAATAGAGGGTAAATAAGCAACATCATGCAACTCCAAAAAATGCCCAGTATTTAACTGTAGTCTGACAGTCCCAAAAAATTCAACTCTGACTTTAGTATCGTCTCCCATGTATACATGCTCCTCCAACCTACTCGGTCTTCTTCGGTTTGTCACTGCCTGCAAGGAATTAGTAACATGAATTGTAGCTCCAGTATCTAACCACCAAGTGTTTGAGGGCACATCAATAATATTGGACTCTAAACAAACCATCACAAGACAATTACCTTTCTTCTCTAAGTGAGCTTTGAGCTTTCGACAATCAGCTTTCTTATGCCCAAAGCATTGACAAAAGTTGCACCTCCCTTTGAAAAACTCATTCTTATGACCAGTTGAAGATGATCTAGCTTGCCCATTTCCCTTAGGATGGTTGGCTTTCTTCTTAGGATGCTTTTGGTCACTAGAGTTGTTGAAAGTGAACTTTCTCTTGTGAGGATTGTTTGGGTTCGTCACCATGGAGATACTTCTTGCCCTACCTTTTCTCATGTCCTCCTCTTCCTTGGCAAGAATAGCAGACATCTCCCCAACAATCCATTGCTCCTTCTGAGCATTGTAGCTTGATCTGATTGAATCAAACTGAGATGGAATGTTCTCCATCACTAACCACACCATGTAATCCTCACCAAGGTCCATATCCATGGCCTTAAGTTTATGATAGTGGCCCATGAGCTTGTCAATGTGAGCCCTGATGTCACCTGAACCATCGTAAACAGTGTGATGCAGCATGTTCAAGTGTTCATTCTTCTCATTCTTTGAGAATTTCTTATACTTTTCCTTAATGGCAACAAGAAAATCCTTTGCATTTTCAGACGTGGGAATACTATCACGAATGGATTCGTCCATGTGATATCTCATAAGCATCAAGCAACAACGATTGGAGTGTTCCCAGTCCTCGTAAGATTTCTTATCCTTCTCAGTAGCATCATCAGCAGGCTTAGATGGTGCATCAATTCTCAAGGCCAAGTCCACTTTCATGAAGGTCAAGTTCATCGTGATATTTTCAATCCACTGCTTGTGGTTGGTTGCATTCAGCGTCAAGACGGCAGGAGATCTAGGAATGCTTACAGCTGAATGAGAAACAAGAGCAATAACTATTAAATACATGTTATGAAAAAACCATGTCATTTGTGCTCTTTTCTCATCAATATATGATCGCAAAATAACAAATGATCATTATGTATGCTAGAGTTCTTAGACAAACACACAAAGTAGAACTCATACACAGGTAAGAACAATCTATTAAACATTATAATCAAATACATTAATTTACTATCGAAAGGATAGATAAATTGTGATTCATAATATTTAATAAATTTTCTTCAGCATATTAAGCATCCTTAGCAAGCAATTATTATCGATAGGATAAGTAATTACTTGTATGGATCTTAATGCAAATTTGGAGGATGATACAAAATTTAAATAAATTAATATTTAAATGTTCCTCATTACCAAACAATTTCCATGCTTATTCTTACGACAGACAAGAAAATAAACAATAATTGTTGACAATATATAATAAGATTCATGCCACAAAAGATTAAATACAAATACAATTATGAATAGAATTCATGGATTAATCTTGTGCATAAACATATATAAAATAGGGTATTAAAAGTTGAGTGAAATTTTTTTTTTTTTTTTTTAATAAAACAGTCTCATAAAACGACGTGTCGTTTTCCAAAAACGACGTGTCGTTTCCAAAAACGACTGTCGTTTTTCAATATAAAAACGACCCCCTTTTCGTCAAAAACGACGTGTCGTTTTACAAAAACGACTTGTCGTTTTTCATATAAAAACGACCCACTTTCGTCAAAACGATGTGTCGTTTTACAAAAACGACTTGTCGTTTTTCATATAAAAAACGACCCCAAACGTAAAAAATGACACGTCATTTTTGGGAAAGAAAACAGCCCTTTTGAAGAAACGACACGTCGTTTTTTGTCTGACAGAGACAAAACGACATGTCATTTTCTTCGTCCCTGACCTTGATTTTTTAAAATGCGGGTCGCCGCGACCCGGTTCAGTCCGTGGGTCCGACCCAACTGAAAAAGGTGGTTCCGGCCACTGTTTTGGCCACCGTTTTGAGGGGTTTTCCTCCACTCACTGTCGCCGACCACTCTACCATATCCATTCTCCTCATTTCATAACAAAAATGTCAAAACAACGTGAAAACTAAAATGGGTTTCCACCATTTTTTAGTTCCATGAAGAGCTCGGTTTCACCACAAAGATAGATGAATTTTTGCCCAAAAAAATAGCTAAAAAATTCAGTACTCATTATCAAATCCAATTTCCCATTAACAAAGAAAGATTTCGAAAATTCTTGTGAAAAATTAGATTTTGAAAAATTGGGTATATATCAAAATTTCAAGCCCTAAAATCAAATAACGTGGCTCATGATACCAATTGTTAAATATAAAATAATACTATGAGCATAAATCCATAAATCAGATTCAAATCAATATAGCATGCTCATACAACAATCCAGGAACGCATTTTATTTAGAGCATTGAATTGAATATATATATAGATGAAACATACCTGACATTGAGTCTCCAATGTTCATCCTTGAATCTCTCACGATCTACACAAAAAAATATTAGAAAAGCAATGTAAGAGAGATCTTATGGAAAGCAACCCTTACCAAACCATATACCACTGTACATTTCCCAACAACATATATGTTCTATATATATGTCTCATATGCCTTCTTACCCTAAGGGGTATATTGGGCCTATTGGGCTTATATTATCAGATATGGTGGACTATGATTTAATGGGCCAACATATAGTCTTTAGGGTACTACCATGTGCCTCAATTGCAATTAGATTAATATTCCATCTCATTATGGTCTTTAACTATTCGTAGGCACTCTATAAAATGATTGTGATAATGGAATTATGTTTGTAATTATATTAGTCCATATAAAATTTTAACATAACAAACAAGACTTCACAACTCTACCTTTATTACCTAAAAATAAACTTTACAGAAGAGAGATAGTTATGACTGTGGTTTCTTGTTTTTGAAACTTTATATTATTTTTCATTTTAAATCTCAATTATGTACAACGGTAACATTTAATTAATATTGTAAGAAGCTGAAGAAATATTATACTTAAACTATGTTTAGAACATCCTATAAACCAAAGATGAGGTTGATAAATTAATTATAAAAATCTTGACAAAATTATTGGATTTATAAAAAGGTGTGATTACATAATGTCTAAAAAAATTGAGTTTTTTCTTTTACGAAAAATGGTTGAAATCACTTTTTTTTTTCTTTACTTGGGATTTTTAAACTTTAATAAACTCCAAAAAATATTGAAAATAAACCAAACACGTTCATAATAATTTTAATATACTGCAACAATTATATTAATATCTACCGTAGAAAGTAGTGGGGTGGGTTGGTTAGCCCGTGAGTGGATAGTTGGATGGTTAAGCGTGGAAGAAAATAAAAATTATGTTTTTTTTTTTCGAGTCAATACATTTGCATTCCAAAATTTGATATTAAGACGCCGTAATTTTAATAAAAATTAATATATAATATATTTTTTTCAACAAATGCTAACATTTTTCTAATTTTTTTCTTTTTCATATTCTAAAAAATACATGTAAATAATATATTTTAAATATTTAAATAAAAAAATTAAAACAAAAAAAATATAAAAACTTGTTAAAATAAGAGTTTTTTCTAAAGAATTATACATTATGGTTACCGAGTTTTTCGGAAACTATAAATATATTAAGATTTAGAACTAGGAAGAAAGGAAATAAACTATTAAGAGCATGATTTTAACGTGGTTGGGGCGTTAATGTCTTAGCCCACGAGTCAATAGTGTTAAGCTTTGAGTTTTAACAATTGAGGGTTTGAGTAACAAGTTCAACAGTGTTTTTGCATGAATCAAAAATTGGGAGTGAACTAAGGGCCCTATTTATAGGTAGCCATGTATTTTGGGTCGTACTGATTCGGGTCCAATAGGGATGTAATTACAATTAACCCTCTAATGGAGCTTGATACAAGTATAAAGTGCTATTCCAATATGTTTAATCTAAAGTTCATTGGGCAGGCCTAAGTTTAGTTGGACACTCCAACTGTTCTTTGTACGTTGACAGTGACTAACGTGCGTGAGTCGTCATGGGGATTTAGGGGACAAGATGTGTCAAAGTAGTGGTAGTGTCAATCCCTAAGAATATTGTACCTTTTGTGCGCACCCCTTTTGCAGTTTGGTTGAGGAGACCAACCGTCGAATTCTCGGGGATGGCATCAGCAGGATGACGTGTCTGTATTGCACTTCCCAGACGGAGAGTTCAAATTCATTTTCGAAGGTAGGCATTCTTTCATGGTGGTAAGTCCAGGATATATCTTAATGTAACAAACTGGGATGCACAGATGGAGCCGAAAATACCATCCGGGTCTCAAATGGCGGGATCTGTTCATTGAGTTGGGCTATACACCTTAACGGCCTTTATCCAGATTGATACGGGTCATTCATGGTCATGGTGTTGGTCCGAGCCTTCACTTCAGGTCCGGGTTCTCGCCATACTTCGGGTAATCATTATTTATTGGACCCAAGTTGGGCCTGGGCCTACCCTGAGGGTTAACAAAGCCCATTTGGTGGTGCCACGTGTCCTTGGTAGAAAATACGGACAACATTCACCCCCCAAGTCTTCATCCATGTTCGCGCGGTGGAGAATTGCTCCTTCATCTCGGTTCAATTTGTTGGGAGCCAACTGACCAACCCCAACCTTTCGAATTCCAAGGCCTTGGGCACTTGTCTCCAAGTGGGTGGCAAGTTAACGCTACTCGCGCCCTAAATACGTGTGGAACCCCCTTCATTGTCCTGGGTGACTGATGGGTGTCAGCGCATTTCTCAAGGCATCCCATCAAGGTAAATCAATGTTTTAGCACTCGAGTGGTTTAATTAATGTATGCTCGTCCTTCGGGGTCATCGGATGTAGTTTTTCTTGGGATACTCAATGCGAGTCGTTGGATTAGAAAGGCACGGATTATAGGTATGTTTGTATAAATACGCATACAAACTTCTCTCTTCACTTTTTTCATATTTGAATTTCCAAACTAGAGAACAAAGAGATTTTCCTGTGAATGTCCAAACTTGCTGACGAATTTCACCAACGTTTATTACAACTCCAAGCCCATTCATTCCTGTCGAATTTGTCTTCCATTCATCAAGAGGAGTCCTTCACCTCAACTAGCCCCTCTGAGAGTGTTGATGAACTGCTCTACCGCCTTCTCAAATTCAAGGTCAAGTTTTGATCGTCGATTTCGCTATTTCATCTCCAGGCTTCAAACTCAAGTTTCTCAAGTAAGTGTTTTCAGCAATCTTTCTGCTTTATTGCCTTAGTAGTCTCTGTTAAAATTTTGGTTGTTAGGGTAATTTCCACTGTATTGGGTGGTTCTAGGTAGCATAATAAGTAGACAAATTAGCTTTTAAGGCGATTTCCCATCAGAATGCATGTTGTGAATATTGAAGTGGGATGGGTCGCTTAGAATCAACGAACCCGGACGCCTTAAAACCATTCGGGTGAATTTGTTCATTTCTACAAAATTGTTTTGATTTTAGTTCCCGAATTAAGCTTCTGGGACCTTAGTTGTTCCTGGAGCTCTGTCCGGAGGGAACTTCTCTAAGAATTTTAAGAGAGTTCCCGTACTTTAACCACTTTGTTCGGTTTCGGTGCTAACTGCTTGGTTCTTGCTTCTTCACTTCCAAGTCCTTGATCATGGCTGGTATTACTATTTTTCCAAAAGATGAAGTTAACACGGCTTCTATGGTCCTGGAGGGGCACAAACTCCCTTCCAACAATACTTGGGAGATGGAGACAGAAGTAAACGAGTTCAAGAACTATTGAATGTTGAATGAGATTGAGAAATCCTTCGACATTGAGTCAACTCCGGGACTCTTTTTCAATAGGCTGGACTGGAAAGAAAAGAAGGCCCACACCGACGTTGATGGGTTCGGGGCTTGGGGCACGGGCCACATCAGCGTTGGGGCCAGTCTCCCATTACATGACTACTTAGCGAGGTTTCTCATGTTAGTGGGAATTGCCCCGTTCCAGCTTCTTCCCCAGGCATTCAAACTTCTTGCGGGGTGGTACATGTTTTGTGCGTGGAAGGAGATGGCTGAACCTACCCCCGCAGAGGTGCTTTACTACTATTGACTAGAGCCACAATTGAACCCGAAAGACAAGAAGTGGGACGAGTTTTATAGGTTGAAAATCTGTAATATTGGCCTGGCACCTTCCAGCACCTGGAAGCATCCCCCTGATGTCAAACACTATTGGTTCATGACATGTGGGTTCCTCCTTGACAAAAATCCAACTCTGGTTCTGGACTTCCAGCATGTGGGTAAGTTTCCCTTTCCCACTTTACGCTTCTTTCCTCTTTCTTTATCTTTCGTCGGATACTCATGTCCCTTTGAACAGGTTTGTATGCCCAGACCCAGATGACTAAGTTCATCCTGGACCGGAAGAAAAAATACACCACCTTCTATGCTGATGATCTGAACGTGGGGGGGTTAGTGAACACGGACAATCTTCAGGTGGTCGGATGGCTTGTCGACCATAAATCGATAAATGCCCCCAACCTCTGGGGACTGCAATGCGAGAGGGATCCTTCCTTGAGAGAAGAGTTGGCCCTCATTTATATCGAGGAAGTGAAGATCGCGGTCAAAATCGACGCGAAGAAGTCAAAGACGGAAGGTAAGTGCCTTGCAGAGCAGGTCAAGTCTGAGGAGCTGGATGACTTGCTAGAGGGGAGGCAGCCAAATGTTGGAGCTCCCGGAGCCAGCATCTCGGGGCAAGGTAAATCTCCTTCGTCTTTAACTTACGCTCCACATATTGGGGGCTATGTTACGATAGGCAGGAAAACCTTGACCACTTAGTTGGGAGTCCTAGCAATAGGAGGCTCCCTCCTTATCCTATTGTTGTGGACATGCTTACCCTCATAAATTCGTCCTGGTTTCTTCAATACGATGGCTTCCTGAGCCCAGACGACATAGGGGGTCAAATTCATTCCTTTGCCCTAGGAGAATTTAGTTGTGCAAGATCTACTGCTAAGGATTCGTCCTAGAGGAACTTAGACTCGCATATTTGCATGTTCCCTTTTCCCTTTTTTTTTTTATCGTATTTTATTTTATATACTTATTTCTATCGAGCTTCGTTACTAATCCTGAATTTTTTTGATATCTTAGGTGAGCAAGACATGGCGGTCCCGATGGCAAAATTGAAGGAGCTCATCGAGGCCAGGGCCACCAAAGCCAAGGCAGCTGCGAAGAAGGCCACCAAGAGCTCGACCAAGACCAAGACAATAATCTTGCTGGCCCAGTCCATGGAGCCAGCTGCCAAGGCCCTGGAGAGATCAATAGCCATTGTCCCAGTCATCATGGCTTCGACGGAGCCGTAATTACCCCCAATGTTCTCTTACAAATCATCATGGCTTCGACGAAGGGTTTGGCTCGAAAGAGGAAGGCGGACACTGCTGGGAGAGTTCAAGGAAAGCATGCGAAGAAGGCCAAGACAATGGGGGAATCTGCTATCAACGACACACACTCCCCCGAGGAAGGTTTCACCGTTTCATCAGTGCTCCCAGATGCCCCCGTGCTTCCCATCAACCCTACCCTTCTAAAGAGGCCGAGTCAGTAATAATGGAGGAGAGGCGGATGATGGTGGTGAAATTCTAGGATGAAGGTAGAGATCGTTGGGACGAGGTGGCCATAGCCTTGAACACCCGGCGCAATGTGGAGCTCTCCGGCCGCCCCAAAACATTAAACTCTCCACAACAAATTATGGACCGATTGGGAGCTGAGACTGAATTTCATCCCAAGTTGGGGAAGGACCTGGCTCCATTTGTCGCGGACCTTCTGGCTCAGGTGAGGTCCTCCATGTCTCACCTTTGGCTTAAATTTTATGCCACCTTGGCCAGCAACGATTCCTTCTGCATCTCCCAGGCCATAGCGGTAAGTCTTGTTTGTTTACTCTATTTCTATCGTTTCCTTGTGTGTTTCTAAATCTACTTTGTTACAGGACGCACTATTGGCTCACCAGAATGTGGACTTGGTGGCTGAGTTGGCCATGAAGTTGGAGACGGCCCAAATGGAGTTGGAGGTGGTAGTCAACCATCGGGAATCTGCCAAGGAAGCTCTTGCTAAGGAAATGACCCAGATTCAAACTGAACACAAGGAGGCCTTGTCTCAGAAGGATGTTGACCACAAAAAGGTGGTGGATGATTTGACTGGGAAGCTAGAAAAGTTGTGGGCTGAGGTGTCTAGCTCCCGTAACTCGGAGGCCTCCCATAAGGCACTCCTGGAGACAGCCGAGACCCATCTGCGGCAAGAGCGGGAGAAGGTGGAGTCCCTTGGGGGTCGATTCCAGGCATTGGAGGCTCAAGCTCAACTATAGCGGGAGCGATGTGAGAAAGCCTAGAAGCAGAATGAGCAAGCATATGCTCTACTTACTGCCACCTTCGACGAAGCCATCTACATGGCCTGTCTCCATGAAAAGAATATGAACCTTCAGCTTTATCCCGATCCAGCTGCCAAGAGGGTCGAGTTTATGGCCAAGGAGAAAGAGGACATGGAGCCCCTTGAAGATGACGACAATGAAAATGGTGTCGCCCCCCTATCCCAGACCAAGACGAGGGCCAAGCTTAAGGGTTTTTGTAGTTATTTTTCCTATAACTTTTTGTTGTTGAAATTTATGTAATTTCTTGAATGAGCGCAGATGCGCTTAAGACAAATTTTTGTTATACTATTTTTATATTAACCTCCATCTTTTAATCTTTTACTTCCCATTTTATATTTATTTGTACCTTTACAAATTCATTAAATGTATTTGTTATACCCAGATTTCGAGCCATGAGAAGTGTAACCTCGAAAGCTGGATGCATAATAAATGAACTCGCAAAGTCTGGAGTATGTTCCAAAACTAAACATCGAGCCTGCAAAGCTGAGATGAGTTCGAAGATGGTGGCCTCGAAATCCCCACGATCTCGAAAGGTAGGCTGCGAGGTGCATCTGTTCTCAGGGGATGACCTCGGATCATGGGCTCCGAGCCTGACGCGCCCACGATCTCGGAGTCATGTGGCCTCGGGAGATGTTATTAGCTCGAAAAGTCAATAGGAGACCTGGGAGAATAGGGCCTTGGTGATATAGGATAATAACCTTGAATATCCTAATGAGTTGTCTATAAGAGACGTGGTCTACATTTATTACTGTAAATCCCCTACAATCATGGGATATTATTTGATCAGTTATATGCCCCCTGGTCTTCAGGGGACGTTTCCTTTTATATCGGATTACATGCATTTAAGGCCATTTAATCTATTTGCATAAAAAGAGTAACTACCCAAAATGTGTGGGATAGTATTCAGAAATCTTCTCTATAAATAGAGAAGATATGCACCATTGTAAAGGACAGATTTTTTGTGATCTTGAGGGAAAAATCTGAAGAATTCATCTTTGAAGAATTTTTAGAGAACATCTTGAGTTTAATAACAAAGATTTGTGGACTAGGCAGATTTAACTGCTGAACCACGTAAAAAATCGTGTTTTGTATTATCGTATTTTTATTGGCCATTACTGTTTATTGTTTACGTGCTCTTCTTTCACTGTTAACGAAAAACGGCGTCAACAGTTTGGTGCTTTCATTGAGAGCCTTAAGCATTCATTCCTGAAAAATTCATGGCCACTAATAATCAGAATACACTTGAAGAGAATTATCCAAGACGTCCTGGGAAACAGCCGATGGAAAACCCAGATGTCGAAGAAAGGAGTGGATCCTCTGATTCTAGGGGACCACCTCCTCCACCAAGAGATGAGGATATGTACTACAATCCTGAGCGATATGTTCCTATAGTGGAACTCGAGAACCAGCAACTGAAACAGCAGTTGGCGGAAGCCAACAAACGGAATGAGGAGTTGGCAAGGATAGTCGCAGAGGCCCAGGTGGCTCAGCCCCCGCCCCCGCGTGAAAACCAAGCCCCTCCTCCAAGGGATGTACACGTTCCTCCCCGTAGACCCCATGGGCGTCCACGAAAAGATGCTTCCACGAGGAGGCCGGCTCAACCTCCGGCACTCGCGGAGCCATCCGCTCCACCTAGGCCCCAGAGGAGTACTCGGGCACGGGCCCCGGTTAATCCACCTGTGGAAGCGCCTGGGGGAACTGAGAACAACCGAGCCCCTACAGAGGCTCGGACTCAAGCCCCTGGGAATGCACCACACGCAACCAACCCATCTCGGGCAAACTCCGGACCATCTAGGCCGAGAAATGGGTGGCAGCCACCGTTGCCCATACGGTTCCCGCATCACCAATAAGATATCCTTCGCCTCCTCGCAGGAATGCTCAACCAGTCCGAGATCAGGGAGAAAGGCGTGCGGGAGGGAGACAAGGAAATGAGGAAGCTTTCCAGGAGTGGAGAGGCGCCCCATCAGAAAGAAGTCAAACATCCCAGTCTCGCACAGTAGAAACGGGGTGGCATGGAAGAAATCCATCTCGAAATAACTATGCGACGAGTTTTACCAGCGATGACTCTGGAGACACTAGGTCGGTCAGCAAGCATGATCGGGGTCGAAAGAATACTGGAAGCCGCAGAAACTGCCCCGACCTGCGAGAACACCTGAATCAAAGTCGGGGTAATGTCGACCCGATAAATCCAGACCTAAGGGATCGCTTGAATAGGCGCAGAGATCCCTTACAAAGGCGCGAGCCTGGAATTGTGATCGATGACAACCGACTCCAGACAGTACCTCTTGCGGACCCAGTCCAAGAAAGAATTGATCAGCTTGAAAAGGCCTTTAGGCTTTTGAAAAACGAGCAAGAGCATGATCGATATGAAGATTCTGATGAGGAGCTTGAACCGTTTGCTCCCCATATTTCCAACACTCCATTTCCACAAGAGTTTTGGATCCCTCACGTCCCGACGTTTGAGGGAAAGACCGACCCATATAGTCATCTGAGTACGTTCAACACCATAATGAGAGCCAGTAACGTGGGTTACGAGCTCAGATGCATGTTATTTCCAGCATCATTGACAGGACCAGCTAAAAGCTGGTTCGAAAAATATAAGAGACATTCAATAACCTCTTGGGAGCAGCTGTCTAAAGACTTTAAAAAGAAGTTCAAAGCCATGATGGGGGTTCGACCTGAGGCGTCAACCCTAACTAATGTTCGGCAACAACCAGGCGAAACATTAAAAAGTTACCTTACAAGGTTTAATTTGGAAGTCGCCCGAGCTCAGAATGTGGATGACAGTGGACACTTAATGGCTGTCCAGGCCGGAGTAATGCCAGGAAGCGCCCTTTGGGACGATATGCAAAGAAAACCGGTGAGGTCCCTAACCGAGTTTAATAGACGAGCGCAGAGGTTTGTCAATGTAGAGGAAGCGAGGTCGACACTTAATGTGATTTCCCAGCCCGAAACTACAACGATAAACGTAAACTCTGCCTTAACCTCGGCGGACCCAATAGCTTCAAAGCCTGCTGTGGAAAACCCTTCCAAGAGAAAAAAGAACGAAGGAAGTAATCCTGAGGCCGAAGGAGGAAAGAAAAAGAAGGGGGAGAGATATTTCTCCGTGTATAGAGTGTACACCGAGCTCAACGAGTCTCGGGAGAACATATACCTGGCTAATGAAAACCAGGTCCTCTTTAGGCGTCCGGACCCGATGAGAAATCAAAAGTCCAAGAGGGATTCAAGCAAGTATTGCCGATTTCACAGAGACACCGGGCATACTACCGATGAATGTCGACAGCTGAAAGATGAGATCGAAGGATTGATCTCCAGAGGTTACTTTAGACAATATGTCAAGAACCAGAGTACTAATCAGGCGACCGCGAACCAGAGAGTCGCCGCATCGCAGCCCGCACCTAACAACAATTCTCGAGCTCGGGAAGAGGATAGGCCCCCGCCGATTAATGGAGAGGATGTGATAACCATCTCGGGAGGGCCTCACCCCGCAGGAACGGGCAGAAATGCCCAAAAGAGATATGTTAACGAACTGAAGACCGGGGACGGGTCTCCCTACGAACCCGAAACTAGAGCTCCAAAAAGCCAGAGAATTGAAACACAACCAATAACCTTCACTGAGGAAGACGCGTCTCATGTCCAGTTTCCTCACCATGATCCGATGGTCATCATTCTCCAGTTGGCCAATAAAAGGGTCCACCAGGTTCTTATAGACAATGGGAGCTCAGTTAACATCCTCTATAAAGCAACCCTCGAGAAGATGGGACTCTCCCTTCGTGACCTGAAGGCATGTGCAACTACTTTGTACGGCTTTTCAGGAGAAGGAACCGCCTGTATGGGCTCCATCGAGCTTCCCGTAACCTTAGGAGACTATCCAGTCTCGACAACTAAGATGATGGAATTCGTGGTAGTAGATCTACCTTCAGCCTACAATGTTCTGCTCGGGAAACCCGAGCCTACAACTAACCTGGTCGGGCTGGGGGCAGTCTCATCAGTAAGGCATCTGGCCCTTAAGTTCTCGAACCCTTAGAGGAGCTCGAAGAAATTCAGCTCGAGGAAGCTGATCCCCCGAAAAAGGTGAAGGTTGGGAAACACCTCCAAGATGAGACAAAATAGCAACTAATTTTCTTTGTAAAGAAGAACCAGGATGTCTTCGCGTGGTCGCACTCGGACATGGTGGGAATAAGTCCGAATATAGCTAGCCACGTGCTGAATATAGACAAAAGCTTCCCTTCAAAGCAACAAAAGCGAAGACAATTGGACGAAGATAGAAAGAAGGCACTAAAGGAGGAGGTTGACAGGTTGAAGGCAAACCAATTCATTCGAGATGCCTTTTACCCTGATTGGGTAGCCAATCCGGTGTTAGTCCCAAAACCCAATGGGACGTGGCGGACCTGTATTGACTATTCAGACCTCAACAAAGCTTGCCCGAAAGACTGTTTTCCATTACCAAGGATTGACCAGCTCGTGGATGCCACCGCGAGGCATGGCCTGATGTTCTTCATGGATGCCTATTCTGGATATAACCAGATTCCCATGCATGCCCCCGACCAAGAACACACGAGCTTCATAACGGATAAGGGGCTATACTGCTATAATGTCATGCCATTCGGGCTCAAGAATGCTGGGGCCACATACCAGCGGCTCGTGAACATGATGTTTTCAGAACAAATAGGGAACAACATGGAAGTTTATGTTGATGACATGCTTGTCAAGTCTCAACTCAACAAGAACCATGTTGATGACCTCGAAGAGTGCTTCGGCATGCTCCGAAAGTATAACATGAAGCTAAATCCTCAGAAGTGCACTTTTGGGGTGTCTTCAGGAAAATTCCTAGGCTTTATTGTGAACTCTCATGGAATCGAGGCCAACCCCGACAAGATCCAGGCCCTAATTGACATGCCTTCGCCTCGAAGACACAAATATGTCCAAAGTTTGACCGGAAGGATGGCGGCCCTAAGCAGATTCATCTCGAAATCTACGGACCGTGGTCTTCCATTTTTCAACCTATTGAGAGGAGGTAAGAAATTTGAATGGAGGGAGGAGTGCGAGCTGGCCTTTCAGGAGCTCAAAAAGCACCTTGCGGAACCACCCATCCTGTCAAAACCTGAAACGGGAGAAACTCTGTACCTATACCTCTCAACCACCGAACACGCAATAAGCGTAGTGCTCGTTCGAGAAGAAGAGAAGGTACAAAGACCCGTTTACTACATCAGCAAAAGATTACTGGGGGCAGAGTCAAGATACCCCCTGATGGAGAAGCTGACGCTTAGTCTAATTCATTCGTCTCGTAAACTCCGCCCCTACTTCCAAGCGCATCCCATCCATGTGTTGACTGATCAACCACTTAGGCAAGTCTTGTCTAAGCTAGAAGCTTCAGGTCGACTTCTTAAATAGGCAGTTGAGCTCGGACAGTTCGAGATCACCTACCACCCGAGGACGACCATTAGGGCACAGGCGTTGGCGGACTTTATAGTGGAATGTACTGGCATAGCCGACGACGAAGTGATAACCCCGGCCCACGAGCTGTGGAAACTTTACGTCGACGGCTCATCAAATGAAAATGGAGCGGGGGCAGGGGTCATTTTGGTTACCCCCGTAGGGAGCAGATTTCATTCTGCCTTAAGATTTGGCTTCAAAGCGTCGAATAATGAGGCCGAATACGAGGCTTTACTCGCGGGACTTCGTATAGCAAAAGAGCTCAAAGCTAGAGCTATACATTGCTACAGTGACTCCCAGCTCGTGGTTAATCAAATCTTGGGAGAATACCAGGCTCGCGGCACGAGAGTGGCAGCTTATTTGGAGAAGGAAAAATCCGCATTGGAGTGTTTCAAATTTAACACAATCGAACAGGTTCCCCGCGAGCAGAACTCAAATGCAGATGCCTTAGCTTGGCTCGCCACATCCGCTGAGAATGATGAACTAAACGTTGTCCCCATAGAACACCTCTCGACACCAAGCATTAACGAGCCGGAGGAGGAAGACGTATGTATGATTGAATCCGAGCCTACGTGGATGACCCCAATAGTGGAGTATCTCGAGACCGGCGTCCTTCCAAAAGACTGGAACTAGGCTCGAAAGTTAATGTATCAGCTTCCCCGATACACCATAATGGACAGAAAGCTATATAGAAGGGGGTATTCCATGCCATTACTACGGTGCGTAACTCCACCCGAAGCCAAGAGGATCATCGAAGAAATTCACGAAGGGTTCTGTGGAGATCATACTGGGGGGCATAGCCTGTCCAAGAAAATCATACGCCAAGGATATTTTTGGCCCACCATTAAGTCAGATTCTTTCGAATATGTAAAGAAATGCGACAAATGCCAGAGATTCGCCACGATTCCTCGAGCTCCACCATCCGAGCTGACCATGTTGACATCCCCATGGCCATTCGCGGTATGGGGAATCGACCTCATTGACTCTCTCCCAACTGGCAAAGGTGGTGTAAAATATGTTGTGGTCGCGGTGGATTACTTCACAAAGTGGACGGAAGCTGAACCGTTGGCAACAATAACTTCCAAAAAAGTCCTTGACTTCGTGGTTAAGAACATTGTATGCCGATATGGGGTGCCGAGGAAGATTGTGTCCGAAAACGGGACCCAATTCGAAAGTGATTTGTTTACCAACTTTTGTGAAAAGAATGGAATAATAAAGAGTTTTTCGTCTGTAGCTCATCCTCGGGCAAATGGCCAGGTCGAGGCTGTAAACAAAACTCTCAAGAGTTCATTAAAGAAAAAGTTGGAGGAAGCAAAGGGACGTTGGCCCGAAGAATTGCCCCAAGTCCTATGGGGTTATAGAACCACGGCTCGAACATCAACGGGGCACACCCCGTTCTCTCTAGCATGCGGATGTGAGGCTATGTTGCCTATTGAGGTCGAAATTCCAACAGTCCGAACTCAAATCTACAACCAAGACTCAAACCACACTCATCTCGAAGAAACCTTAGACTTGATTGAAGAAAGGAGAAACGAGGCTCAACTAAGGAATGCTGCCTACCAGCAACGAGCTACTAGATATTTCAACAAAGGGGTTCGAGATCGAAGATTCGGTGTGGGAGATCTGGTGTTAAGACGCGTATTTTTGGCAACACGAGATCCAGCAGCTAGTGTGCTTGGACCGAATTGGGAAGGACCATACCAGATAGAGTCAGTCATCCGGACCGGTGTTTACAAGCTGGTGAGATTGGATGGGAGCCTAATATCGCGAGCATGGAACGACGAACACCTTAGACCTTACTATCAGTAGTATAGGAAGTGTGTTGCTGATAACCATGATTAATTATCTGTACTAATTTGTCTGCTTTTGAATTCCAGCAAATAAAGATCTATTTCGTTCAATATGTTATCTTTTTTTTATTTTTGCAATCTCTCTTAATTTAATAACCTATGGTCACACTCATAGGATATTAAGGGGGCATCATTGGTATATACACCATCAGCTTAAAAAATAAAATAACATACACGAAAAACCAGATACGCAAGCTTAGATAGTTTGGACATAACCGAATTATCAAAAACTTACAAGCATTTGGATGTAACCAGATACGCGAGCTTAGATAGTTTGGACAACCAAATTATCAAAAGATAATAACGTCTGGATTTAACCAGATGTGCAAACTTAATAGGTTTTGAACAAACCAGCTAAAACTAATCGACAAGTTGGAATTTAAACCTACTTCGAGATAAGTCGAGATCGAGGCTGGAATATCTTAAAGGAAAATAGTTTCGAACTCTTAACCTTGGAGTAAAAACCAAGGACGAGACAAAGTAACTAAGCACAAAAGATATAACTAAACCATTCACATTACATACCATATAAGTACTTTCGGGTTCATGGTTAAAGTAATATCCGACCTTGATGAATAACGAGATCGGAAGCGGATAACTCGAGCAAGCGATGCATGAATGCATCGAGTCTCGGGCCTAAATCCAAACTATGTTTGTATGAATAAATAAACATAAAAAACTCATTCATATAAAATATGCAAAATATTTCGAGCCAAGAAGTGTAAAGCATATATAAGTCAATATAAAAAGAAATTGTATCAGCCCTGTGGGCATAAATTAAAGCAATTACAAAAAATAAGGGGACGCAGCCCCAAGATAAGATTTCCCCGAGATCAGATTCAAGAAGGAGGAGTCTCCTTGGCCTTCTCAGCATCAGCAGCACCGGACCCCTCAGGACGAATAGCATGACTAACCTCCCGAGCAGCCTCTTCCTTCTCAAGCCGAGCATTCCACTTATCAAGAAGCTTCGCCTCGAGAGGGCCTAAGAAGCTGGTATCCAGGTCTTCGTTGTTGGCCCACATTCTGTACATGGCCGAATCAACCACCTGGTCCTTCTTCTCTTTATACTCAGCAAGGAGACGAGCCTTTTCACCCTCAATAATATCAAAGGTGGCGGCCTTGTCTTCTTCGAGCTTTCTGTTGGCCTCCTAGAGCCGAGCGTTCTCCTTCTCAAGCTCCTCGAGCCTAGCTTTCAGCTTCCCAAGCTCGGATGCCTTGGCCTCAAGCTCCTTAGCTCCTGCCTCAAGCTTTGCATTTGCTGCCTTCAGGTCATCACTTGCTTTGAGGTGGAGATCCTTCGCCTCCTGAGCATGAGACTTTCTCGAATGGATCTCGTTATTCAACCTATAGTTGAGCTGGGCAGTAAAGGCAAGAGACTGACAAAAGAAAGAATTGTCGTTAGCGCCAGGACTGTGTGATTATAACTAAGAAGTAAAAGAAAACTTAGCACGACAACGAGCTCGATACTCTTCTCATAGAGGGCAGTACAGTCTCGGGCATCGTTCAAGTATTGCCACTGAGGAGCTTCGAGACTGCTAAAGCTCTGGCCGATTCGGGACATAACATCCGAGCCCAGCGTAGACCCATGGGACCCAGCTGCATTGTCAATTACATACTCCTCCATGTGGGTAGAAACTGACAGCTTCTGAGTTCGAGAGGCAGAAGGCTTTCTATGAAGTGGACCGAGTGTAGGCCGAACCACTACAGGGCCCGGTCATGATAGAGGCATCGACCTGCGAAGTCGGTGTCACAGTTGAGGCACCGACCTGCAAAGACGGCGCCGTGGTGGAACTGGTAACAGGCGGAGCCGGGGGAGGAGGTGTCTTCTCGGTCCTCTTGGGGACTTTGGTAGGCCGATCCACCTTTCGCGACCCCGCCCTGGGACGCTTGCTCCTTTTGGCGCCACCACTCTCGATGATATTATCGAGGTCGGAGTCCATGGCACCTGCACAGTTCCAATCGAAGTTAGACATAATGATAATAAGCTTGGATAATAAAAAAGAAAAAACCAAGTAAAGAAAGACCTAACTGGAACTCTCCCCCGAATTAGAGCTCGGGGACCATGAAATTCCCCCATCTTCAAAAGAGGCGGGGGGAGTACCTTCCCTATAGGTGGACGTCAACCTCGAAAGGTCCCTATAGTCGTTTGTCCCATATTGGACGGCTATCCCGTCCCACACTTCATTCAGACTATACATGGAGTCATACTTCCCGAGCCAACTATCAAACCTATGAACTCGGTCATCTACCCAAGTCCAAATATAGAAGTGGTCCCTATCATTTGGGCACAAGACTAACCTATCGGGTTTGTATTTTAGTAAGGTGGGGGACCACATTCTTGAGCTAAGGATGACTTTACCTTCTTCATCCGAGTCTGAGCTCGAGGCTTCATCATTAGCCTCATTCCCCGACGGCGGACTCCTTCTACGAACTGGAGGTGGGGGCCTCACCTCTCTCCTCGGAGGGAGGATGCCTGTGGGCAAAGGCATCTGCTCCCAATGTTCATACTTTTTATTGGACTAGTCAAAGGTGGACTGGCCCTCTCCCAAAAGTCCGCAATCTCGGAGCTTATCCTCGTGCAAAAGGTACAAGAGAGACCTCCTGCCATGAGGGAGTTGGAGCAGGGTCTCTCTATGCTCCTTCATTGCCTCGTCGGGAGTAGGATGCTGAAAATTGGCTGGAAAGCAAGACACATTTCAACTAAATACGGATCTTACAGTTAAAATCACGAGCACAGAGATAAAGAAGGTTGGAATACTTACGAATCCGCCTGAATGAGTAGCATCGAGACGGAGATAAGCCGTCTGTCCAGAAGAAGGCTTTCTTAAAATTGGGTGGATGATTAGGGAGATCCTCAAACACTTTTTTTTCCTTGGGATAGCTCGAAAGGTAGTAAAAGCCATCTTTTCCCCGAGCTCGAGAAGGATTGCTTTTCAGGCAAAAGAGATATAAAATCTCCTGCGGCGAAGGCCCCTTCCACTTCAGCTCGTGGTATAGCGACTTCAGGGCAGACAGAACCCTGTAAGAATTGGTGTTGAGCTGGAACGGAGCCAACCCAACAAAATCTGTGAAGTCCTTGAAAAAAGACTTCAAAGGCAATAGTGCCCTGCCTTCATGTGTTCCTGACTCCATGTCGCGTACCTCAGTCTGTTGTCACGGTCCCCGGGGGCGTAGCAGCTTCGTTCGTGAGCGGCCGGAGCTCGACACCTTAAGGAACTTGACAACCTAAGACCATGGAGGGCCAGAATGTCAGTTATCTAACTTCTCGAGGTAACCGAGCTCCAATAGTGCTCGGCCTCGAAGATTTCTCTCCTCGGTTGCGAGGTAGAAGGCTCCCCCATAAGTGAAAATTGGAGCTCTCCCGGGCTGTATGCAACAGTCACAGTCAGATTAGGGTCTAGTGGGATTGGCCTGGGCCCTAAGTTAGATTATGGGTAAATAGCCTCTCGAAGGATCCTCCTTTTCTTCTCTATGACCTCGTCAATTTGGCGGCGATAATGAGCTCGAATATCCTCCCGTTCGCGTGCGAGATCGTACTTGCGAATTCGACGTTGATTTCGAGCAAACAACGATTCCGGGCTCGGGGTTTTGGGCGAAAAAGGGATTGCCAGCAACGACCCCCACCGTCTTTCCAGATTCTGTGACATCTACCGAGAAAGAAAAAATGGTGAGGGCCATGCATGCAAGAATTACGAGCTTGACAGGACAAGCTCGGAGTTTAGGAACAAAACAAGCTCGATACTAAGACCCTTATTAAAGAGTCAGAACGTGTGTCCCACGAGAAAAGGAAGAGAGTGGACAATTTTTTGAAAATCCCAAAAATCAGGGGAAAAAGAGTGGCGGATAACCAGAAAAGGTAATCTTGGGTATCGTGCATTCGTCAAGGCCAATGGTTTATACTCGATATCTTGGTATACAAGAAATGTCTTTTAAAATTTTAAAGCCCAAAAAAAAAGAGATCTTGCTCAAACATCAAAACTGGGTATGAACCAGTGATGTAAACCCAGTATGGAAACTTAAAACATGAAAGCCTATCGGACAAAAATTCCCTAACGTATTGTACTAAGAAAATAAACTAGTACATTCACAGAAATAACAAGAATAGTATGAACAAAAACTGGGATAAGGGAAAACAAAGATTGGACACTTACACAATAATGGCGATTGCAGAGAAATCGTTGACTGAAGGAGAGGCTGCAGATATGAGCTCACTTTAATGCCCCAAATTTCCTAATAAGGTTTAGGACCTTGATTAGGAGGCTGGGAGGGCCATAATTGATTTATTATAGTATTTAATGATTATATGCATATTTACGTGAATTATATTATTATATGATGGTGGATGCATGCATATGGGAGAATTTATTATTGTGAGGGTATTTTGGTAATTTGGCCACTGTGGGCGTAATTGTACATTTTGGGTGCATGGTTGTGATTAATTAATATAGCCACATTATAAGGTGGATTGGTTCGAGCTATTTGACATGAGACGATCATGAGATGTAAGTGTTCGGTCTAGTCATAACGGGTTTAAGTTCGGGGCTCGGGGTGAGTCTCGGGGTGAATTTAATGATTATAGCGTTACCGGGGATTTTAGGGTAACGAGATGTGATTTATTGGCATTTGAGAATGTTGAGAATAGCGGGAATTGGAGAGCGTTAATTATAATTAACGGTATAGGTTGGAAATGACAAATTTACCCTTGGGAGTGTTTAGAAGCTTTTAAATTGGCTTAAGGGCAATATGGTCTTTTGACCTTAAAGATTTATATCAGCCTTAGGAATTTTGGAAGGCTGTGGATTGATATTAAAACAGAGCCTATCCTCTCTTTCTCCCTTCCTTCCCGTACAAGTCCTCCTTCACCCTCTTCTTTAAGTTTTGAGAGCCTATCTTGAGGAAGCAAGCTAGGGAGTCAAGCTTGGGGAGGTTAAGCTTGAGTTCAGCCATTGGGAAGGATTCAAATCGTGTTTGGGGTAAGTTTCTACCATTAATTTCTGGTTCATACTCTGTTTTGAGTTTTAGCTTTTGACTTGTGAATCACTTGTAGAAAGTTTGAATTAATGGAGGTTTGGGTGATGTTTACTTTGGGTTTTGATGAGGGTGAGTTGTAGAGGATGTTTGGTGGTTGAATTGGGTGTTAGGTTGGGGTTTTGAGTTGATTTGAAGGGCTGGTTTGAGAGGAAAAACGTAGGGGAGTTTGCTGGTGCGTTGCTGGTTTTTGGGCTGTCAGGGTAATGAGCCGCGGCCTGGCTTTTGTGTGCCGCGGCCTACGGTGGTTTCTGAGGCAATTATGCCTCTGTCAGGGGGATGAGCCGCGGCATGGCTATGGTGAGCTGCGGCCCATCAAGGCAGATTTGGCCAAAAATGGGTTTTTGGCCTAGGGATGCTAGCTTAAGGCCTCGGGATTGATGTCTCGGAGGCTAGATATTGGTTTGGAAACTTATGTTGACCATTTTTATTGATGGTATCTTATATTTGGTTATGACTAGGTGACCGCTAAAGGACTAAAAGTTGATCGCTCTCAAGGGTTGTTCTTTTAATCGTTCTAGCTCGACTTTGAGGTAAGAAAACTGCACCCTGTGTATATGTGACATGCATGACTATTATGATGCATGTTGGTTGATTGATGAGTATGACATGCGTGGTTATTATTGATGCATGTCGGTTGATTATTATGTATGACATGCATGGCTATTCTTGATGCATGTTGGTTGACTATTAAACGTGACACGCATGGCTGTTATTGGTGCATGCTGGATTGCTGGATATATTGCATATGATGCATGAGAAACATGTGATTAGGACATGCTTTGTATACTGGGTATGATATTGTTCAGAGCTTGAGCCTCTGTGGTTGTGCATGGTCCTAATTGTACTGGTATCTGTTTAGTAAGCATGCTAAATACCTTGTTTGTGGATATTGAACATGTGGTATACGATTGGTGGCATGACTTACTTGTGTATGACACTGACTAGTCAGGGACCGACTCTAAAGTCAAGAATCATGCATTGAATGACTCTATAGCATTAATGCTAGACCGACCCTAAGGTCGATGATCATGCATTGAATGGCTCTGTGGCATTAATGCTAGACTGACTCTAAAGTCGATAATCACGCATTGAATAGCTCCATGGCATTAATGCGGGACCGACTCTAAGGTCGAAGAACTTATAAGCGCTTGCCTGGTCTATGACCAGATGTTTATAGCCAAGGTATATGACCCCGATGACTGTTTGTCACATGGCTAAGGGACGCTGTCCATAGCACGACTCTAGAGTCGGGAGGAAGGTTATGTTGGTGACCATTCACCATGCACCTGTCCTAATCAAACTTATGAAAAGATCACTTATCAGTTAAGCCCTGGTGACCCTATCGTCACATGGCTAGAAGGAGCGATGCTCATTATTGTGACTTTTGGCTATTGTCACCTATTTGCTTGGACTGATAGTCCTGAATGGTTATTATGATCATTGTTGATATTATATCATGCTTTATTGTGTTTTCTTGCTGGGCTTTGGCTCACGGGTGCTACGTGGTGCAGGTAAAGGCAAGAGGAAGCTAGACCATCCTTGAGTTGGAGAGCTTAGGTGATGACGTGTACATATGCAGCTGCTCGACCACCACGACCGAGGTTTAAAGTGGAACTAGGGTTGAACCCTGTTTTGCCGCTTAAAACGGCCTGTTGTAAATATTTTTCTGTAATAGACTCTGAAATTATATTTTCGGGATCCCAAAGTATATATATTAAACGTTCTAGTGAAACGTTATCTCCTAACCAAAGTTTTAATCCCTAAACCGCTAATCATACCTAGATCACAATTTTGGCCAAATGACTCGATTAGCGAGTTTAGCACTGTTTACAAGGCACACCGTACCGGTCCCTGGAGTTTGGGGCGTTACACTCACGGTCTCGAACAAGTTGGCGGTCCTCTATTTCTCCGGTTGAGAAAACATGCACAAGAAGAAATTCTCAGGGATAGTCTCTGGTTTTGTTCTTTTCTTGCTTCTGATGAACGAAAATAAAAAAGAAGATGATGAGAGGGGTCTTATATATAGATGGAAAAAGGGGATTAATCTGGGGCGTTGAATAAAATCCTTGCAAGATCCAACGGTCAGGGATCGATGACATGATAGTACCGAAAAGGTGGCAGACGAATGATCGTGGGTAGATTTCCAAGGTACTCGAGTACCATGAATAAGCAATGCCCAACTGACGCGTGTCCATTCTTAAGTTTGTGACGGTACGGTTCCCGAAAAAAGTAGTTCAAAAGTTTCCTTCTCTTAGGATTCGAACAAATACTTTTGAGGGGGCAAAATGTTATACCCAGATTTCGAGCCATGAGAAGTGTAACCTCGAAAGCTGGATGCATAATAAATGAACTCGCAAAGTCTGGAGTATGTTCCAAAACTAAACATCGAGCCTGCAAAGCTGAGATGAGTTTGAAGATGGTGGCCTCGAAATCCCCACGATCTCGAAAGGTAGGCTGCGAGGTGCATCTGTTTTCAGGGGATGACCTCGGATCATGGGCTCCGAGCCTGACGCGCCCACGATCTCGGAGTCATGTGGCCTCGGGAGATGTTATTAGCTCGAAAAGTCAATAGGAGACCTGGGAGAATAAGGCCTTGGTGATATAGGATAATAACCTTGAATATCCTAATGAGTTGTCTATAAGAGATGTGGTCTACATTTATTACTGTAAATCCCCTACAATCATTGGATATTATTTGATCAGTTATACGCCCCTAGTCTTCAGGGGACGTTTCCTTTTATATCGGATTACAGGCATTTAAGGCCATTTAATTTATTTGCATAAAAAGAGTAACTACCCAAAATGTGTGGGATAGTATTCAAAAATCTTCTCTATAAATAGAGAAGATATGCACCATTGTAAAGGACGGATTTTTTATGATCTTGAGGGAAAACTCTGAAGAATTCATCTTTGAAGAATTTTCAGAGAACATCTTGAGTTTAATAACAAAGACTCGTGGACTAGGCAGATTTAACTGCTGAACCACGTAAAAAATCGTGTTTTGTATTATCGTATTTTTATTGGCCATTACTGTTTATTGTTTACGTGCTCTTCTTTCACTGTTAACGAAAAACGGCGTCAACAGTATTACCACTATGCATGAACTTTTTATTTGTGGGATCTTGGTTCCAATGGCCTGGACCATTAGGGGAAATATTAGATAAAAATTAATTAAATTATCCCAAACCTAAGATCTTGGTTCCAAAGGCTAGGACCGTTAAGGAAAAAATTAGATAGAAATTAAATAAATTATCCCAGACCTAAGCTCTTGGTTCCAACGGCCAAGACCGTTAAGGGAAACATTAGATAAAAATTAAATAAATTATTCCAGACCTAAGATCTTAGTTCTAACAGCCAAGACCGTGAAGGGAAACATTAGATAGAAACCAATTAGGTTATCCCAGATCATGTTAGGTATGAACCAAATTTCAGATTTTGAGGGGTTCTGGACCCTCAGACCATATGAATCTGAACTAGGACTGGGCCTCAGGCCTTGCATCCTTTTTTCTCTAGATTGCACAGACGAATCTATTGATGATCCTACCCCCCAAATGATCAAAGAGTACATTAGGTCACTTATTTGGGAATAAATTAAAGATGGACATTGAACTTCTTCTTTTCTAAAATACTTCTTATGGTGTTTTGTTCACACCATTTTCATTTGATCAGAAATGCCCATGGGGCGTACATTAACTGAAAACGAAATACATTAAAAAGAAAAGATAGGATAAAACCCTTCCGACTACTGGTAGACCATCGGAGGTGTTCAACGTTCCAGGCCCTTGGGACCTCTGTTCCATCTAGCCGCCTTAGACGATATGTTCCCAGACACACTTCATTTTGGATCTCATAAGGTTCCTCCCAGTTGGGTCCCAGAACCCCTACTCCTAGGTCTTGTGATGTAAGGAAAACTCTTCTTAGGACCAAATCACCAATCCCGAACCTCCGGATTTTGACTTTAAAGTTAAAATGCCTTGCGATCTTTCCTTGATACATTTTTAGTTGAACTTGTGATGCTTCCCGGACCTCTTCAATGAGATATAGGGATTCCTAGAGCAAAGCATGGTTCTGGATTGGATCATATGTGTCTCGTCTGTGAGATGGGACTGTGGTTCCACTGGGATGACGACTTCACATCCATAAACCATTGAGTAGAGAGTATGTCTGTTTGAAGTTCTTTCTGTGATCTGGTATGCCCATAATACACGGGGAAACTCTTCTGGCCACTTTCTCTTGCAAGCTTGGAGTTTTTTCTTCAGTGTCCCTTTTAAAAAAATTTGTACAGCCTTTGTCTGCCCTTTTTCTTGAGGCCTTGCAACTGCGGAGAAGCTCCTGATGATTCCATGTCTTTCACAGAAAGTCGGTGAAGTGGATGCTATCAAATTGTTTCCCGTTGTCAAAAATGGTTTTATGCAGGAGGCCGTATCGGCACACAATGTTGTTGATGAAAAAATCTAAGGCCTTTTTGGAGATAATAGTGTTCATTAGTTCTACCTCGACACACTTGGTGTAATAGTTGACGACTACGATAGCATAATTTAACTGACCCTTCCCAGTTGGGAGGGATCCTACCAAATCAATTTTCCAAACAGCAAAAGGCCAGGGACTAGTCATCAAGGTAATCTCTGTAAGAGGAGCTCGCGGGACCTTTGCTTATCTTTGTCATTGATAACATTTGTGGACGTAATCCACACAGTCCTTCTTCATTGTTGGCCAAAAGTATCTTTGCCTTAGGATCTTCCTGGATAGGCTAAGTCCGGCCGTGTGATCTCCATAAAGCCCTTCGTGTACCACATGTATGATCGCGCTCATTTCCGTCCCGGATACACATCTAAGATAGGGCATAGATAACCCCCTACGATACAACTTTCCATCCATCATGACATATCGGGGGGCCTGGTACTGGAGCTTCCTTGTAGCAACTCTGTCCATGGGAAATTCCCCAGTGGTTAGGTACTTGATGATAGGCCCCATCCATGAGGTAGTGTAATCGATGGTATTCACATTTATAGGGATTTGGATACTGGGTACGAATAGATGGTCGATCGGGACTACTCTTGAGAGTTTAGCTTCGGCATCCGTGGCCAGCTTTGCCAGAGTGTCCGCGAACACATTTTGTTCTCTGGGGATTTGGCATATGATATACCTTTTGAATAACTGAAGCAACTCTCGTGTTCGTGCCATGTAGGCAGCCATCTTTTCTCCCCTTGTTTGGTATTCTCCTGATTTTTTTTCACCACTAACTGGGAATCACTATGAACTTCGATGTTATCTGCCCCCACTTCCCGGGCTAGGTGTATTCTGGCTAGTATAGCTTCATGCTCAGCTTCATTGTTTGATGCTTCAAAACAGAAGGGAGGGTGCTTTGTAATTGGTGACCTTGGGGGAGACTAGGATAATCCCGCCCTTGAAACCATTCTTGTTTGAAGCACCGTCAACAAAAATATTTCCACATGGGCATTATAGGATCGATTTGCTCTTCGTCCTGTGTGATCCCGGAACATTCCATGATGAAGTTGGTCAGGGCATGTCCATTGATGGAGATTCTGGGAACGTAGGTGATTTCAAACTGGCTCAACTCCATAGTCCATTTCAAAAGTCTCCCTGATGAGTCCAGTTTCTGTAATAGTTGTCGTAGGGGATGGTTCGTTAGTACCTTGATGGTGTAAATTCTCTTTTTGGAAAATTATATTTGACAAAATATTTTTTGATTTATTTCTTGTAATCTCAACATTCAATTGAAGATTATTTCATTTTTCTTCTAATTATATAAAAAGCTGATTATATCAATCTATTCTATTTATAGAAGGTTTGACAATATACTTAGCTTTTAACATATGAATCAAATAATAAATGTTGATTTATTTTATATCTGCCTAATTTTATTTGACAACCTGGTTCTTATGACCAGTTTTCAACATATAGGATCAGATTGATCTTCTTTATAACCAAAGATAGGATCTTGTAATGACAGCTCATATACGGACTGAGCTGTAGCTACAGACAGTCTGTCTGTTTCCTCAAATCATGGATTATTCAATGTCATTGATTGGTTATTTAAGGAAACATTTTTTAGTGAGTTGTGTCGTTCAGACCTAGTAAAGGTTGTCTTATGTGAGTATGCTTTTGTATAAATACTTGCCATAGCAGCCTTGTCTAGGTTAACTTTTTTGTCTATTCTTAAACTTATTTTTCATCTTAAGAAAAAGAGTGTTTATTTTGTAGAGGTTAGTGGTTCAGCTATACCTCTGTTATTTTGTGTCTTTGTATATGCTCTGTGTATTGAAACAATTCAACAAAGAGAATAATAAAGAGCAAACGTTCGGGAGAAGGTTCAGCCTAGTCTTGCCTTAGGAGGAAGCAAGCACTCTTCAAGAAAATTGAAGGGAGTTTGACTTCTTGAAGTTTCAACAAGGTTCATTCATCAAGTGGAAAATACATCAACCTTGCAGCATATAATTAGAGGGAGTACAATCTTTGCTTAATTCAAATACTTTGTATTTTTGAGAAACTTTATTATTGAATCTTATCTCTGGGCGCGGCCCCGTGGACTAGTACTATCCGAAAGGATATTGACACCACGTAAAAAACTCTGTGTGTTTTTTACTTTTCTGATTTATCCTTCTATTGTGTATTTCTATAGTTACAGAATCTTTGTCTGTAGCTACATGATATCTGTTCCAGTACCAACCTTTTATTCAACATTTAATTATATATAAAGTTGGTAATAATAAAATACGGCATTTCAGATGGCATGAGACTAAAAGTAAGGTCTTAACTTCCTAGAAGTGGTCAGCAAGAAAATTTTCAGCTTCTCGATCAATGGGTATCTGGACTCTGCGCCCAACAACCTCTTGCTTACATAATAGATCGGGAGTTGGACCATTCCCTCTTCTCGCACTAAGATGGTGCTTATGGCATGTTCTGAGACAACCAAGTATAGGTATAATGGTTCCCCATCCATCGACTTCGACAAGATTGGTGCTTGTACCAAGTGCTCCTTTAGTTTTTGGAAAGCCTTTTCACATTCACCTGTCCATCCGAACTTCTTATTTCTGTAAAGTATGTTGAAGAACAAGATGCATTTGTCTGTGGACTTTGACACAAAGCGGCTTAAAGCGACTATTCTCCCAGTCAAGCTTTGAACATCTTTGTGCTTCTGTGGTGATGGCATGTCGATTAAAGACCTGATCTTTTTCAGGCTAGCCTCTATCCCTCTGGAGCTTACAATAAAGCCAAGAAATTTCTCTGATGCCACTCCAAAAGTGCACTTTTTGGGATTTAGCTGTTGGGTAACCTAATACATGATCTTGTTTATTTTCATGTAAATCATATATTAAACAAATTAATATAAGACAACCTAAAACATGTTTCTACAATTGAATTTAAACTGAGATAATGATAAGAACACTTACATTATACGCAGCGGAATGTATTAGTCATTCCTTCAGTTTCTCTAACCCTTGAATCCTTTCTGTCGCAGAGTATCACCAAGAAACTGAAATAATCTTCAATTTTCTTCATAACCTTCCAAAGTATCCTTAGAATCACCTAGACTAGAGTGAGAAATTTTCAACACATGGGATAGATACAAAAAGAAGAAAAATAGAATAGAATATTGAGGCTTAGAAAGGGACTTATGTTGCAGAGAGAATCTAAAACCTATAGCATCAAGAAGAGATATTGTAATGCCCTACTTCCTTAGAGCTGTTACTAAGTGATTTTAAAATGTGCAATTAACTCGCTAATCGAGGTTTTAGGTTAAAAGTGTGGCAAAACTGTAATAAAAGTCATATAATTTGAAAATGTAGTCATTCATTGGAATTATAAAGCGTTATACATTTGGGATCCCATGATACTATTTAGAAATATTTACAACTAAAAAATACGATTTAGGTCGACTAAACGACAAAATTTAGATTAATACATAACATCTCCCAAAAATACCCCTGGCTGTGGAAGCCAGGCAGGCCGAACATGTACACGTCACTTCACGCTCTCCGTACTCATGGTTGGTCGACATTTCCCTTGCCCTTACCTACACCATAGAGCACCTGTGAGTCGAAGCCCAGCAAGAAAACTCAACACAAATAATCAACATATGCATAATTATCAATCAGCATATAACAAGATGGCCAACAGTCTAAACACATAGCGGCCATGTCGTCCCAGGCGCTTCACCAAGCCCTGGGTTCGCGGTCTACACCCTGAGGATGACTCAAGCATTCGAGAAGGGTCTCACCCTAATGGCTTGCACTCTGCGTGCTCAACACTGCTTCCGACACTTTATCGTACTCGGCCTTGCACTCCACATGCTTAACGCCGTTCCCGGCCCCTTGCCATACTCGGCTTTCTGCTGTTCTCGGCCTTCGCCATTCATTCACAAGTATACAATTCATTGCATATAATAAAGAAATACTTAAACAAATACATAACACAAATAATAGGGCTACGCCCTGCAATACAATCACATAGGCCCGTTCCCTGCAATACAAATTATAGGGCCACACCCTGCTCTACGAGTACAACAGTTTTCTTACCTGTGTCCCAAGCTTCCCAAGCACCGATATTCTGAGCATAGTCCCCTAGTCCGAGCCTTGCTGAAAACCTAGTCACAACGTATCAACAAGACCCATCCATCAAGCTTTAATCCATTAAATAACTTTGGTATATAATTCTAGTCTCCAAGACCTTGGATTCCACCAATTCGGGTGATAAAATCCATCCCAAGCCTTAAATTTTGGGTTCCCGAGCCAAAAACCTTCTTGGGGTCCAAAAACCCCCCTAAGAGCCGCGACCCCATGGCCTTGTGCCGCGGCCCGCCTCAACCAGAGGCTTAGCCTCCCTAAATCTCAAACACACGCTGCGACCCAACCAAAGTGGAGTCGCGACATGCCCTTCTTCTTGGCCCCCCATCTATTCTAGAAGGTCGCGGCTCACCAGGAACAGAGCCGCGGCCCGACCCCTTCGAACCTAGAAAAATCCCTCATTTCCACAACCAAAACCCAACAAATTTAACTCAAAATCAATCCAACAACACAAATTTAACTATCACAATAGTTCTAAAATGTTCCCAGCAACAAAACCCAACAAAAAGCTAGCTTAAAACCTCATCAAATCCCCAATTAAATCTTTAACTTAAAAGACCCAAGAACACTAAAACTCAGCCAAGAACTACATAATTTAATGGCTAAAATCATCATTCAAAGCTTACCTCAATCTCTGTTTGAATCCACAAGCTAATATTGAGCTAATCTTCAAGTCTGTAGCTCCAATTCCTTGTTTTAGCCTCAATGGTTCTCTTGGAAAGGTCTAGAGAAAACAAGAGTGAGAGAGAAGGAAGATAGGGTCGGTTTTGGACAGAGTTCTAAGTGTTTCTATATTTTATCTTATCTAACTTAAGTCACTTAAGTTAATCCCATGGCTCGGGGTACCAAAAACGTCCCCGATGACAAAATGGTAAATTTTCCCAACATTCCCTCCTAGACTCTCTAACTTCAAATATATCTCCAATTATTTATTTTCATAACCTGAAAACCCAATAAAATGTCTATTGCCCAAAGTACCCCTTGACTTACCCCGAGTCGGGTATCAGGTCCCGTTGTGACTTCCTAGCTAAGCCGCTCCCTAGGACTGTCTCGGATCGTGCATGACAAATATATCACCACTCACACGTGGTAAAGATCACAATATACACAAATATTGCATTTATGCCCTCAACGGGCTAAAATTACAAACATGCCCCTAATAACCAAATGGGGCCCATATGCATATTTAATTCACCTAAACATGCATTTATAATCACATACTCATCAAATTCACATATTAACATAATAAATCACTTATTGCCCTCCAGGCACGCTAATCAAGGCCCTAAGCCTTATTAGCAAATTTGGGACGCTACAACTATCCCCTCCTTACAGAAATTTCGTCCTCGAAATTACCTGAATAACTCGGGATACCGCTCCCGCATATCTAACTCAAGTTCCCACGTCGCCTCCTCAACCTTGATGTTCCCCCACAACACTTTCACCAAGGCGATGGTCTTGCTCCGCAAGACTTTATCCTTCTGGTTGAGAATCTGAATCGGCTTCTCCTCATAAGACAAATCCTGGTCCAGTTCCAAGTTCTCATAACTCAGTACATGCGTAGAATCGGATACGTACTTCCGGAGCATGGACATGTGAAATACATCATGAATCCTTGATAGAGCTGAAGGCTCGCCAATCTGTAAGCTACCTCTCCAACCCGTTCCAGAATCTCAAAGGGGCCAACAAACCTAGGACTTAGCTTGCCCCGAACACCAAACTATTTCACTCATCTCAAGGGAGAAACCCTGAGAAACACGTGGTCACTGACTTGAAACTCTACGCTTCTGCGTTTCAAGTCCAAGTAACTCTTCTAGCGACTCTGCGAGGCGATCTTTTCAATCGCCTCATTGGTCCTCTGAACCATCTCAGGACCCAAGTATCTCCTCTCACTCGTCTTATCCCAATGGATAGGTGATCTGCAATTCCTCCCATGCAACATCTCATACGGAGCCACTCCGATAGTCGCTTGATAACTGTTGTTATACGAAAACTCAATCAAAGGGAGATACTTACTCCAAGATCGCCCACAATCCAGTACACAGGCTCGTAACATATCCTCCAGTACCTGAATCATCCTCTCAGACTGTCCATCCGTCTAAGGATGATAAGCGGCACTAAATTGCAACTGCGTGCCCATAGCCTTCTGCAAGCTCTCCCAAAACTTGAAGGTGAAGGCGGGGTCCCTGTCGGATAATATCGACCTCAGAGCCCCATGAAGTCGAACAATTTCCTTCACATACAGTTCAGCATACCTCTCCACAGTATAAGTCATCCTAATAGGCAAAAAGTTGGCGGAATTGGTATACCTATCCACAATCACCCACACTGAATCATGTTGTCCCACGGTCTTAAGCAAACCTACCACGAAGTCCATGGTGATATCTTCCCATTTCCACTCTGGAATCCCTAGAGGCTGCAATAACCTTACTGGCCTCTGATGTTCAACCTTTACCTACTGACGAGTTAAGCACTTGGCCACATAGTTCACCACATCCCTCTTCATTCCCGACTACCAATACAAGGGTCTCAAATCTTGGTACCTCTTCGTTGTACCTGGATGTAAGGAATAGGGAGTGGCATGAGATTCATCCAAGATCTCTTGTCAGATATTAGAATCCATCAGAACACAGATTCAACCCTTGTACTTCAGTAGTCACATCTCCGAAATAGAGAAGTCCCTAGCCGCTCCGACTAAGACACTCTCTCTGTGCCCTCTCAACTAGGGATCCTCCCCCTGTGCTTCCTTGATCCTCTCAAGGAGTGTAGACTGAAGAGTGATGTTGGCTAATCGACCAACCACCAACTCTATATCCGCTCTAGTCATCTCCTCAGCTAACTTATCAGATATCTACCTCAAACTGAACAATTGTCCTGGGCCCTTCCGACTCAATGCATCGACCACTACGTTAGCCATCCCAAGATGGTATAGGATATCACAATCATAATCCTTTACCAGTTCCAACCACTATCTCTGGCGCATATTCAGATCCCTCTAGGTAAAGAAGTACTTCAAACTCTTATGGTCGGTGTATATTTCTCACCATATAGATAATGTCTCCAAACCTTAAGTGCAAATACCACTGCTGCCAACTCCAGATCATGCGTGGGATATCTCTGCTCATACTCCTTTAGCTGTCTCAATGCATAGGCTATCACCTTTCTGCCTTGCATCAGCACACACCCTAAACCTTGTCTGGAAGCATCACAATAAACCACAAACTTCTCATTGTCTGACAACAGACTCAATACTAGAGCGGTGATCAGTCGCCGCTTCAATTCCTTGAAACTGTTCTCACACCTGTCTGTCCACACATACTTAGTCTTCTTTCGTGTCAATTCAGTCAACGGTGTGGCTGTCCTAGAGAACCCCTCAACGAACCGCCGATAATACCATGCCGATCCCAGATTGCTCCTAACTTCCGGTACACTGCTCGGTCTAGGCCAATCTCTCACTAGCTCAATATTACTTGGGTCAACCAGAATCCCCTCCTTACTGACAATATGGCCTAGAAACGTGACTTGCGGTAGCCAAAACTCGCACTTGCTGAACTAAGCATATAACCTATTGTAACACCTTGGATAAACAAGACCGTTACACTGTGTGTTTAAAATAGTGCAGGACTTGCTAATCAAGTCTTTCAAATGAAAACGTGATCCTATAGTCATAAACTGGTTAGGTTTAAAAGATTTGGTCATAAACAGATAATTTCATTATAATAATTGTTTAGTACATGGGATCCCAAACAAGGTTTAAAGGACATATTTACAAAAATTCCAAAAGTTATAAATAAACAAGGCCACTCTAATGGAAAAACATACATTTAGGTTTCTGTCCCTGTACAATCCCCGACCGTGGCGGCCGAGCAGCTGACAATGTACACTTCGCCCCCAGAGCTCTCCAACTCATGGTTGAACCATCAAACCCTTGCCTTTACCTGCACCACGTAGCACCCGTGAGCCGAGGCCCAACAAGAAAACTATAATACATAGCATAATCAATAATAGTAATAAGATAACTCACAGATCATTAATCAAACACTCAATAGACCACATCGTTCACATAATCAGTGATATCGGTCAACAAACCAATAATTAACCATCCAGGTAATAAACATGCCATAATCATCAGATTAACATCAATAAACATATCATACAATAACCAAGGTCGACGCCCTTAGGCCGCACCCTCTGTTTAACCCACTAACTCCAGCTCACTTAGGCCGAGCTCAGTGATTTTATTATTAACCTCAGCTACCAGTGGTCGAGTCGTGTCCTTGTGCGCCAATATTAATTCCAGCACTCTTAGGCCGTTTATTTCATGTTCACATGGCATAATACCACCATACATCATTGCATACAAATATAGGGAACTCTTAGTCCCAACATAATCACACAACCGGGTGCAGTTTTCTTACCTTTAATTTCCGAGCGGAGAAAGTGAAACGGTTCCGAGCACGACCATTAGCTTCGAGCCTTGGCGATAAACCCAATCACAATCCATAAATGGTAATTTGATGAGTTCAAAATCCAAAGGACAATTCTAGGACCACACTCGTGCTCTCGGGACCCTAAGTTCCACCAAACGAGGTGGTGAACCCGTCCCCCGAGCCCCCAAGTGAAAACCCTAAGAAAATACCCAAAAGCCAATTTTAGAAGGCTGAGGAGCGCTACAGCGCTACAAGGTGGGCGCTACAACGCTATAGACAGAAACCCAAAACCCCCAGAAAACACAGCATAGCGCTCCCAACCTAGCACTACAGCGCTAGTACAAGAACTGCAAATTTCTGGGTTTTCTTTCTTCGAACCTCTCCGAGCCAAAGCTCCAAAAATCAACTCCAAACCTCAACTAAACTCAACATTGAACCTACAATACACTATAGCTCAACCAAAACACCCCACATAACACCAAACCTTGCCTAAAAACTTCATCAAACAAAAAAATTAAACTTGATCTCTAAACTCAAGAACACCATCTAAAACCAGAAAACTCAAAACAAATAAGGGCCAAAAATGGTTACCTCAGTTGGATGATTCCGACCCTAGCCTCTGGATTGTCCCTAACAACAACCAATTCTTCCTTTCCCTCCAGCAACCACCAAAAATCAAACCTCTTTTCCCCAAAACCCAGAACACCATAAAAACCAAGGTAAGAACTCAGGAATTGAACTCAACAAACTTAAAGGCTTGACTCCTTACCTCAAAAATGGCTGAGTTCTCCAAATTCCTCAACTAGATTCTCTGGTTGGCTAGCCCTGTAGAGTCCAAGAACTTTACTTAGCTAAATTGTTAGTAGTATTATAGTATGTTTAGTGTTATCTTTGTTACTATGGATTTTTGGTTCAGACCGGGAATTATTTGGACACTCATAGTAGTACTTATAGATTTTTCTAAGTTTAACCTATAGTTTAAGAATATTAAGTATAACCTAAGGTTTGATTAATGTGACTGATATTAAGGATTATATTATTATATTATAAGGTTTAGACATCAACCAATAGGATTTTAAGCACATGTTATGAATGGTAATTAAGGATTAAGTATTTTTGAGGATTAAATTAAATAAGGGTAAAATTTGAATGTTATAGGGTCAGTCAGCAGCCTTGAGTACGTTGAGGGCTTAGTCAAGGCTGTTTAATCCATTCAAACTTAGCTAAAAATGTGTAAATTCGTGTTTAAATATTCAGCGTATGCCGATATATCGCAGCTATAGGGGGCGATATGTCGCAGCACGTAGATACGGAAAACACGAATCGATGCACGGTCGCCTCGGGAACAAAGGTCCAGGCGATATATCGCCTATAGGGGGCGATATATCGCCTCCACCAGCATGAATTCAAATACTTTTGAATTCTTTTCCCTTCAGCCATTCAAACTCCTTCAACAGTCCAGCATCTTTTGAACGAGTCTTCAGCCTCTGCTGAACGATTATTCAAATGACTTTCACTTAAAAAGCCATTATTTTTATTCAAGTAAAATCAAGATATTTTCATTCCCAAACCCTATAAATAGGACCTAGTACCCAGCCATTATTCACCATTTGCTCTAAGTTCAGAGGCTGCTAGTGTTAAGTGAGTGTGAGAGTGTAAACACTTGGTTTGGGCAAAAACTATAAGCTTAAACATCATAAGCTTATCAAACACTTTGGGAAGTGAGTGCTATAGTATTTCGGTGGATGTTAGATTGATCTTGCAATCTTTGAGGTAAACCCAAAACTCTAGTTCCTTTCTGTATTTTTATGTTATTTCCTTTCTCAAAACCTTCTACTCAGTCCCCTAACCTTATTCTTATTTTGGTTAGGGAATCCAAGCTTTTAAGCATATAACTCGGTAAGTATGTTTTCTATGGTTTAGTCTATCCATCTCTTTCATTTCATCTCCTTTCTTTAGACTTACTCTTTCTTGTGGTTTTAGGAGTGTTCCAAAAGTCCCAACTCAGTCCATAATCCCGGTAACTTTGGTAAGGAAAATAGGCTAGAATTAATATGTTATGTGCTTATGTTATCTATATGTTTTATGTTATTAATGTGTTATGTTTTGTTATGAATATGTTATTGATGTGTATGTTGTAGGCTTGGGCTTATGCCCTATTTGACTAACAAGACCCCAAAAATATTGTGGGCATAAGCCTATTTAGCTGGTAGGACCCCACTAATCTCATGGGCATAAGCTTGTTTAGTCTATGGGACCCCAAGTAATAATGGCCATTATAATAAGTGAATTATGTGTTATGATATGTCTTTATGTTTTCTTATGAAATTATGTATATGGCTATGTGTTAGGTTTTCCTTGCTGGGCATTAGGCTCACTCCTTTCTGTTTATGTGCAGGAAAATAAGTTTAGAGGCGGTAAGATTCGTGACGCTTGGAGGATGTGTATCGATGATGAATGGAGTCAAGGGGCCGAGCGTTATTCGATTCGAGGATGTAGTCTCACTTCTTATGTTTTTAATGGTTTTACATGTATTTTCCGCATTATTATGTAATGTCTTTTATTTTAAATCATCTTTTGTTTTTAAAGACAATGGGATCCCATAATCCTCCTTAGTATTTTGTTTATTTGTAAATAACTCTTAGTTTGCAAGTTACTCAATAAATTATGGTATTTTCGTAAAAATGTAAGTTTTATGTATAGTTTCGATAATGGTCCAATTAGTCTAGATTAGTGGGTCGTTACAAGCCCTAAATCCACAATCCTTCCCTTCAGCTTTGCCAAAGCCAAAACCAATCTAGTTCCTAGCCGAAATTTTTCAGCCCTTCACCTTAGCTTAGAAATCCCAGTCAAATACCCAAGATTTTGCCCTTCTTTTCCCTTTCTAACCTTTGAACCAATTGAGAGAAAGAAAGAGAGAGGATAACGTGAGGAAGAAAGAGCAGGGAGGTTCCACCTCTTTCTGCTTTATTCCACTTAATTCATAACATATCCACTAACAGCCAAATGACTCACTTGCCCCTCTACCCACTTAAATCTTTCAAGAGTGCCTAAAGGATAATTTTGCCATTTTGCTCCCAGTTCCCATTAGCTCCTTGAGTGTTCATATTATTTACCACTTTAATCCCGTCATCCAGTTAATCACCAATTATTTACCCAATGTCTAAAAATTCCCAAATTGTTCTCCAAATTCCTAAAATACCGAGGCTCCCCCGAGCCGGGTATGAATCCCTGCTGTGACTATTTCACCAATCCGCTCACTAGGACCGTCTCAAACCATATGCTACAAATATATCCACATAATAATGTGGTCTCAACAATTAATCACTTAAAATTACATTTATGCCCTCTACGGGCCAAAATTACAAATATGCCATTATAAGCGAAATAGGGCCCACATGCTTATTTAATACTCATAAACATGCACTTAATCATTTCCTCGTAATCATATAATCATGCATTAAATCATATATTCACATAATTACCAATTATTCCCTCCTAGCACACTAATCAAGGCCCTTAAGCCTTATTAGTAATTTTTAGGTCGTTACAACTATCCCCTCCTTATAATAATTTTGTCCTCGAAATTTACTCAAACACATCAGGTAACAAATCTCATACCTCTGACCATAACTCTAGAGTCCAATTCTTTACCATTAACCCTACAATAACACTCTTACCAGAGTGACAATCTTGTTCCATAAGATCTCATTTTATAACTGTAATCTTATTAACCTTTCCTTACTCAATAATTCTGCTGAAACCCGAAGGTCGGCTTATCTCATTAGCGGTCATTTTCTTGTCTTGTCATTGACATCAATACTACCCATAAGCCACCTCCCATACTAGGGTAAGGAAAACTGGTAGGCCCTTGGCCTAATCCTTGGTACGATCTTGGGATCCTTCTCAATTCAGAAATCCAAAAGTCCTTCTTTCTTTCTCAAGGTATCATACTCTTCCTTGTCTGCAATGCTTGGAGAATTATAAGTCTCCCGTTCTGGAATTTTCGTGTTCCGATACATGAATCTTGTGAACTCTTATGTCCTTTCAGGTAGGCAGATCCTTCTGCCTTAATAATTCCAACAACTTCATTGGTTTCCCTCGAACCAATACTAAACCATGACACTCATTGCTTGTTATTTCCTTACTTAGAACCAGCACTTCTTACTTTCTATTTTACCATATCTTATGACGTGTCACCTTAGCCGTAATCTTGCATTCATCACTATGACAGTTCCATCAAGGGACTATACTTTTCTTAATATTCCCCAAATACTTGCACCTTCAATGCATAATTCAATAAAATAACCACTAATTCTTCGGGTTGCCATTCTATCCGTAGATAGTCCATAATTCTAGGTTCCAACCTTACTCCCTTTGTTCTCTATTTCCTTTCCAGAACTTGGAAAATTTAAGGGCCTCAACCCAACATTGTCAATTACCATGCCACGTCACCCGTTCATACGAACCCAAGTGTGTTAACTCAATCTGCTGAGTTGCAAACTTTCATATCCAATCATCTTACTCATAGTCTAGTGTAGTCCATTCCTACGGTTCATCACTATACCTTTTTACCTCCCAGTATATGAATATCAGATCTTGTTATCCACTTAAGCTCCCTGACTATCATATGCTTAAGGAGGTAGTATAATGTCCATTTAGGATCTCCATCCCAACACCAGGTCCCATCAGATCACTCATCCAATCTTCATCCCTTAGTTCATGCTACGATGGTAGGATTCTTAACCATTCCCACAGGATTCTCTTTCTGAATTTCATTGTCCATAGGGATATATATCGGTCCACAACCAATCACAGGTGCTCAATCAATCTCAATCATTACCTTATCTGACCTTACTGTAATCCATGGCGTCCTACCCAACTAACACAAATCTTTCCAAATAAGAGATCAACTTCCAAATTAATTCTCCCTTGTACAATCAAGGGTTTCTAACATGAATCATCCATTAAGTCTCACCGGATCCTGGTCTCAGTGTTATTCCTCTACAAACGACCAAGCGCGCAAATCCCTTACACTAGGGATTCACCGTCAACTCAATATTCCCTGTATACCGACCATGTTTCCATTCTTTCACCTACCGCTAGGCTCAAACCGTCATCCATTCAGTCTATATCTCGGCGCGTCTCAGACTTTGATGCACCTCTTATAGTTTCATGTCTTAACAAAAATTAGGTCCTTCGTATTACCCCTCTATATCCACTCATTACATACAAATTCCTATATCATAGAGTGCTAACTAATCCACATTCTTTCTTCTGAAAATCTGATACAAAATCACCCATTCACTCTACCCTTAGGTTCTTCTGCCATTCCAATCTCTAGTGTAGTTGTCTTCAAAGATACTTCAGGTAGTAGATGACATGTCCACTGGTCTCATTGTGCTTCTTATCCCTCAGATGCTCTTCAGTAACTTTTCTGTGGCTTCTGATTAAATCTCTTCATACCTGATCCCTTCTCTTCTTGTAGCGTGACCTTGAATACCCTTAGCGAGATCGAAACTGACACCTTCTGGAGCCTTACTTGTGATCCTGCTTCTTCAGTCTTAACATCACTAGTGTAATAGTCGTTCGCATTCCGCTTCTAACTGAGGAGTAGTCCAACACATCCTTAACGAACCTGGATGTGACTTGTTCATATCATTCATGTACTCTCTGCTTGTCGAACTTACCTGTGTTGTTGAAGTTTAAATCAGCTAAGAACGTTTACTAATAATCCATCACACCCCACTGGGTACAAGTAATAATTCATTAAATGTCTCTTTCCTTGATCCTCAGCTGGTAATAACCAGATTGAAGATTAATTCCTGAAGACATTGTCCTGTCTTGTAACAGGGCATTTAAACTCTTCATCCTTAACATGTGATGTCAGCGAATCCCACGATACGATGCTCCGTCTAATCCACCCCTAAGCCAGATACTTCTTCAACTGAACTAGTAATTCTTTCTGCCAAACTAATACCATTCTTCATACTGTCCCTGAAACCAAATCTGTCCACAGTTGAATCCTGAGGCGTACCCAACAACTCCTTACATACTCATCTGAATCCCTATCGACCACTTCAGTTTCCATTCAGTCCAACTTATATACTTCAAGTGATGTCCCTCGAAATCCATGGTTGTCTCTTAACAAATTAGCTCTTACTCAGGCTCATAACAAGGCTCTCATATGGCGAGCTCAATTTCTTTCACTTCAAACCTCTTTATTAGTTACATTCCAGTTCCTCTTTTAGAAGTTCCTAATTCATCCCCAACAAGAACTACTATCTCAAGCCCCTCGTACAATAGCCTTGAGACATAAACTTCACATCTAAACCTTTCCTGAGAGATACACAACACTGACCTCTTTCCACTCGTTATATAACCAAAAATGTGAACTATCAAGTCAACTGGTCACCTCCGTAGAACTAGCCTTGGGCTTTAAATATAGCAAGGCATTCCAATCTTCCATTCTTTAATCCTGGGCAATCCCAAGTCCGACCCGATGTACTAAACCATTCCATGTGGATAACGTACCCCTACCTAGCATCCTTCTAGATGGCATCTCCTGCTTCCGGTGCATATAAAATAACTTCATCAGATCTCAATATTGTCCTGACGGCTATCTTGTAAACTAGACCCCCTTCTGTCAAAAGCAGGAGCCATAGAACTATTGGAGGTCTTTCTATTTTGATTAATGAGCATCTGTCCTACTACATCCCACAAATGGAAATATCGTCATCTGCATTTCTTGCCCTACAGCATTCGCACTCCATACATCATTCCTTATATCTTAAATAACATGGTCCTCCCTACTACCCAAGCATAGATAAACATCCCGTGCACTGGAGCGACCCTGATGCTCTGGGCAATCCCAGAGTTAAATCCTTAAATGAATCATCATTTTCGATTACATTTGCTAGTATCAACTTCCAAAGCAGATCGACTGACTCACCAAACTTGTTGACATATTTTGTCGTTGTCTTACCATTCTAAACCACATTCATAAACTCATTAGTCCCCGTAGCTCCAACTACTTCATAGTATCCTCTTCTATCATATCACTGTCCAAGCTCCTCTCAACCCATCATGCCAACACTTCGGGTTTGGGGTACCATTTCCGGGCATCCCTCCGCCACAACTACTTAACACAACCACTCTGTCATGACCTACCATCTTCATATAATCAAGGATAGGATTAACTATTCCCATCCACTAATCAATCCTCGAGCATACCCAAACCTTTCTCAAAACTAGAGGATAATGCTTCTAAAGCCTTCCATATAATAATTCCAATTTGTCTTCACCCTCAGGTTAAACCAACACTGGTGCCCTTACCATCAAGGTATACAAAGCAACTATTTTCCTCAGCAAAACCAGTTGTTTCACCCATCTAATTCCCTCAACCAGACCTAACAATATTTCTCTAAAATCAACGGACATCTGCTGCAACTTTCAGGGGAAGATGGAGGATTCCAATCCTTACTATCATCTACAATCCCCACTATAACATTACCAAGTCCACTTAACCATTCTAAGCACAACAATCTGAATTTATCCGCCATCACCGACTAAACCCCTTAGCCCTGATGCTCATACCCAGTTTCATCCCACGGCCAGGTCCAAGCAACCCGAATAATCATGCACACATAAAGCATAATAAACACCAATCTACAATACTATGCATTTAGTTATCAAATTTCATTGCTACCAGGTACATTCACATTTACCATGCTTTCCGTATACCAATAAACAGGTATAAAAATATAAGTTCAATTTAAACAATTTACCACCTACCATCAGTACACAAACCATTATCCACATATTCATCCACATACCATAGCAATGTTAATTAGCATGCCTCAATATCATCACATAGCAGTCAAGGGCTAGGCCCTATCAGAATCTCATGCTCCCTATTAACCAAACAAATTAATGCATTCATATTTCATTCAAGCACTTAAGCATATAATCTTCTGTATTCAATTAAAAACCCTGAGTCGAGCTTGCCTTTAGTGGCAAGTGTACATGTTCAGCCAGTCTTCAGGAACCCTTAAACCTAGAACACTCTGATACCAAGTTGTAACACTTTGGAAAACCAAGATCGTTACACTGTGTGTTTAAAATAGTACAGGACTTGCTAATCAAGTCTTTCAAATGAAAATGTGATCTTATAGTCATAAACAGGTTAGGTTTAAAAGATTTTGGTCATAAACAGATAATTTTCATTAAAATAATTGTTTAGTACATGGGATCCCAAAACAGGATTTAAAGGACATATTTACAAAAATTCCAAAAGTTATAAATAAACAAGGCCACTCTAATGGCAAAATATACATTTTAGGTTTTCGTCCCTATACACTCCCTCGACCGTGGCAGCCAAGCAGCTGACAATGTACACCTCACCTCCAGAGCTCTCCAACTCATGGTTGAACCATCAAACCCTTGCCTTTACCTGCACCACATAGCACCCGTGAGTCGAGGCCCAGCAAGAAAACTATAATACATAGCATAATCAATAATAGTAATCAGATAACTCACAGATCATTAATGTTGGACCCAAAATGGGTATGTTTTAAATATTTATAACTCGCAAGCGCACGAATCGTATATGAAATATAGTGTTCGTGTAAGCACGAGATCGAACCCAAAGGAGTTATCTAAAATAAAAAAAAGAAAACTATTTTAAATCAAAAGTAATAAATTCTAACCTAGTTCCAAAGATTGAAGAGATTTTTTAATAATGAAAATAAAATAAAAGACAAGAATATAGAAATTAAAGACAATATATATTACTTAATTAATAATTGTAAACAAGATGGTAAAATAAGATTATTAAGGATTAGAATCCACAAAATATAAGTTCAATAATATTTATAAGTACATTGATTCCCAAGTTTTAGTGATAGTTAAAATAAATCAAACTATCATTTTCCAAATAGATTTATAATTTTAAGCACAAATTACTTTTAAAAAGATAAGATTTTCCTTCACTTTTCAAAATTATAATTTCAAAGCATTTAGTGTAAATCAATCTAATGAAATAACAAATAAATCAATGAACATTATTTATAAGGCAAAACATAATATTTTTGTTCTAAGCATGGATGTGTACAATTTAATGACACATCTTACACAAAGAATATTATATTTTTGCACTAATGAAGAACAAAGTGTAAATATGTGCTAACAATCCAAAATACATGATATTTAGGATGAAAGAAGATATTTGAAGAAGAAAATTCCATGAACTTTGTTGCACAAAATGGGAAATCAACATACAAAATAAATACTATCTAGTTACAAATTGTTTCGTCATCACCTTAATAATCTTAAAAAGATTAGAAACACATAAGTAGAATAGCAAATACAAACTAAAAATTACAAACATAAATAGGAAAATTTGGAGGATGAACCCCCAAATTTTTCCTCTAAAAATACATAGAAAATAACCAAAAAGAAGAAAAAGATGAAGAGAAATGACAGGTTTTGAAATGTGTAGAATTTTTGGTATGGTAACCTCCCCCCCTAAAATTGACACCCTAAATGGTCTTCAAAACTCCATATTTATAGCCAAATGAGGTATTAAAATAATCAATTTAAATTAATTAAATTAATTATAATATGGTAAATAAAGGTAAAATATAGGGTGTAATAATGATGTTTTGGGGTAAAATGTGTAGAAAGTGGGGTAAAAATATTGGCATTTTTGACAAAGGGGACAAAAGTACAAAAGCATTTTGTTGGGCTCAAAAAAATGGAATAAAGCAGCTGGTGGCAGGCTGTTTTGTGCTAGGCCGAATGGGGTGCATAGGCCTAGCTTGTGGAGAAAAGCTGCTGGAGGTGTGCTGCCTGAAGCAAGTTGATGGCTGTCGTGAAGACTTGGAGGAGGCTGATGCTGAAGGATGATTGTTGGTGTCCAAATGGGTGATGGCAGCAGGCAAAGGCTGGAGAGCTGATGGGCTTCCTTGGGTCTGGAGTTGAAACCATGGGCTTCAAGTGAGGCTTTGCCAGAAGCTTTTCAGAAATGCCATATTGCCCTTATTTCTTTCAACTTTAATTCTTGAAAATACCACATTTCTTTCATTTTTCTTTCTTTTTAGGAGTAAAAATGCCATAAATTTCCTACAAAATAAATATAAAATAAATCATAATAAAATATTTTCAATTATAAAATAAATCAATTTAATTCTTTGAAAATATTAATTATAGCTTAATTTATATTTAACATTTAATTTCACTAATACAACATTTTTTTACCTCAAATTAAACAACAATAATTCAAACAATTAACTACAACATTTTACAACAAAATAACTATAAAAACACACAAAAATGTATAAAATCAAAATAAACCCAATAAATTCAAAATTACTTTAAAAACTTAATAAATCAATTACAAACTCAAGAATTAAGCAATAATTAGCACATAAAAAGTGGTAAAATAACTCTATTTTGTAGAGTTATCACACCCCCAAACTTAATATTTTGCTAGTCCTCGAGCAAAAGAAAAATTAAAAACACACACATTTTTTTTTAATTGGTGATGTCAAATATTTAACTCAAAAATTACATAATGGAAATAGTTCAAAGAAAATCACAAATAAAAGTAAAGCTTATGTAATTAATTTGAAAAGTTAAAATTGTTTTCAAAATAGATATTTAACATAAAAATAAATTAAATCAAATCATCATGTGAACATTTAGACAAGCTTATGTAAACAAAAATAAATTAAATCTCAAGAGATAATCAAGCAAATTCTAGGATTTTTCAAATTTTTTTTTTTTTTGAGATTTAAAGAATTTAATGTTTAAATAAACTATATCCAAATATCACAAATTCAAATAGAATAGAAAAGTGACATATTATGAAAAATATATATTTAAACAAAGTTAACTTAGAAATTAAAAGTAAAGCTTAATAATTATTTTTCTAAGAACTAAGAACAATTTCAATCATAATTCTTATCATTAGAAAATGAAAACCACCAATATATTTTTTTTTCAAACAAAACAAAGAAAATAAATTTTTTTTTTAATTTTATAACAAATGAAAAACACATAAAAACAAAAAGAAAAACAAATAAAGAAAGAGCGAGGAGAACGTGAGGAAGAAAGAGCAGGGAGGTTCCACCTCTTTCTACTTTATTCCATTTAATTCACAACATATCCTCTAACAACCAAATGACTCACTTTCCCCTCTACCCACTTAAATCTTTCAAGAGTGCCTAAAGGGTAATTTAGTCATTTTGCTCCCAGTTCCCATTAGCTCCTTGAGTGTTCATATTATTTACCACTTAAATCCTGTCATCCAGTTAATCACCAACTATTTACCCAATGTCTAAAAATTCCCAAATTATTCTCCAAATTCCCAAAATACCCCAGGCTCCCCCGAGTCGGGTATAAATCCCTACCGTGACTATTTCGCCAATCCGCTCACTAGGACCATCTTGAACCATATGATACAAATATATCCACATAATAATGTGGTCTCAACAATTAATCACATAAAATTACATTTCTGCCCTCAACAGGCCAAAATTACAAATATGCCCTTATAAGCAAAACAGGGCCCACATGCATACTTAATACTCATAAACATGCACTTAATCATTTCCTCGTAATCATATAATCATGCATTAAATCATATATTCACATAATTACCAATTCTGCCCTCCCGGCACACTAATCAAGGCCCTTAAGCCTTATTAGTAATTTTTGGGTCGTTACACCTATGCTCTCCCAACCATTGTAATACCAGGCGTAAATGCTGCTCATGCTCTATCTCTGACTGCGAGTACACCAATATGTCATCAATGAACACAATCACAAACTTGTCCAAGTAGTCCTTGAAGACCATATTCATCAAGTCCATGAAAGCTGATGCGGCGTTGGTTAATCCAAAGGACATAACCAAGAATTCATAGTGTCCATATCTCGTGCGAAAAGCAGTCTTTGGTATGTCCTCTTCTTTAATCCTTAATTGGTGGTAGCCTGACCGAAGGTCAATCTTAGAGAACACTGTCTTCCCCTGTAATTGTTCAAACAAGTCGTCGATCATAGGTAGTGGGTACGTGTTCTTAATGGTCAACTTGTTCAGCTCCCTGTAATCAATACACATCCTAAAAGATCCATCTTCTTGACGAACAAGACTGGAGAACCCGATGGCGAGAAACTCGTTCTGATGAACCCCAAATCCAGTAACTCCTGCAGCTGAATCTTCAATTCCTTCAACTTTGCTGGAGCCATTCTATACGGTGTCCTAGATACTGGCTCCGCCCTTGGCCCTAACTCTATAACAAACTCGACCTCTCGCTGTGGCAGCAACCCTGACAAGTCTGCTGGAAATTAATCTGGAAACTCACATAACAATCTGGTCTCACTCGGTCCAACCGACACAGCTCTAGAGGTATCCACAATGTTCGCTAGGAATCCTATGCAACCTTCCTGCATCAGGTCTCTAGCCTTCAGTGCCGAGATCATAGGTACTCACAGTCCACTAACTGTCCCCACAAATACAAAGGGTACCTCCCCTTCTGGTTCAAAAGTTACCATCCTACGTTTATAGTCAATCGTCGCCCCATACTTCGATAACCAATCCATTCCCAAGATCATATCAAATTCAACCATCGCCAACTCAATCAGATCAATAGACAACTCCCTACTGTCTATCTCTACTAGCAACACTCTAACCCATCTCTTAGAGACTACCAGTTCCCCAGTAGACAATAAAGCCTGAAATCCCCTAGCATACAAATCACTAGGTCTACACAGCTGATCTATCACTCTAGCAGACACAAATAAGTGAGTAGCCCTGAATCAATCAATGCAGTAAAAGAAGAACCAACACTAGAAATCTGACTTGTCACGATCGAGGGGCTAGCCTCAGCCTCAGTCTGGGTCAAGGTGAATACTCTGGCAGGAGCAACACTGTCACTCTGCTTCGGCTCCTCTTTCCTGGCTTGTGGGCAGTCCTTCTTTAAATGGTTGACACTCCCACAAATAAAGCAGGCCCTGATCCTGCACTCTCCCTGATGTCGTCGTCTGCACTGAGGACACACTGGGAAACTCCCCCACTTGTCACCCCCGCCCTGACGGCCACTAAAAGCACCCCGTTCCCTCCTATCTTAGCTAGGAGGAACAGACGAATCTAGGGCCCTTCTCTTTTACTCGTTGGGGCCACTACCCCAACTAGATTCGGTGAAAGGAGGCACCATCCTCCAAGCATCGCGCCTAACAATGCTCTCTCTCCATATCCGATCCTCGGACCCCTCAGCTGTGAGGGCCTTGTACACTACTTGAGCATACATAGTAGTCCTTGGATCCAAGGTTATCTTAACATCATGGGTGTAATGACCCAACTACTCTAGACTTTGGACCATTAATGAAAACTACACATAGACCCTATTCCTTAACAAAACTTACAAGTGAAAAGATCATAACTTTATTAAAACTTGTAAAAACAAATGTTAAACTTACATAAAATCTCAAGTAGGATATGGGATCCCATTGTTTTAAAAACAAAACATAACATAATGGTAATTAAAAAGAGATTACATAAATAAGTGCAGAAAAATACACATAAAACCATAAGTAAAGACTTCATCCTCGAATCGAAACTCTCGGCTCTTTGAATCCATTATGCCTCAATACACATTCCCCAAGCTTCCAAGAACCTTTCCCGCCACTAAAGCTATTTTCCTGCACATATAAACATAAAAGGAGTGAGCCTAATGCCCAGCAAGGAAAATCTAACACATAAACCATATACATAAATTTCATAAAGAAACATAAAACATATCATAACACTTATGTCACATACATACTATAATGGCCATTATTACTTGGGGTCCCATAAACTAAACAAGTCATATGCCCATTAGATTAGTGGGGCCTGCTAGCTAAGCAAGTCATATGCCCATAATCTATTTGGGGCTTGTTAGTTGTATAGGTCATATGCCCAAGTCTACAAACATACTTAACATAGCATATTACATAACATAAAATCATAAGATAACATATAAAGTCATATAACACATAAATCCTATCCTATTTTCCTTACCAAAATTACCGGGATATGAGAACAGGTTTGGGACCTTGGAACACTCCTAAAAACCATTTATAACAGGGTGAGTATATTGAAGAAAAGGGATGGAAGTGATGAAGGAACTATACCATCAAAATACACTTACCAAGAATCTTATGCTCAAGAACTTAGATTTCCTAACCAAGAATAAAGAATAAGGTTAGAATGCTGAGTAGAAGACTATGAGAACTTAAAGAAAATAATACCAATTGAACTAGAGTTTGGAAATACCTTGAAGACTTATATGACCAATCTAAACCTTGAACCGAAATGTGAATAAACCTTACTTCCCAAGTGTTTGGTAAACTTATAGTGATTAAGCTTATGATCCCCAACCCAAGTGTTTACACTCTCACAATAACCTAGCAACTTGCAGCCTCTGAACTTAGCTTGAAGAATGAATAAATGGCTGGGCACTAGGTCCTATTTATAGAGTTTAGGAATGAAAAGATCTTCATTTAACTTGAATAAAAATAATGGCTTTTTAAGTGAAAAACATTTGAATTATCGTTCAGCAGAGGCTGAAGACTCGTTCAGAAAGATGCTGGACTTATCAAGAGGTTGAAGATTTGAATGGAGAACATTTTCAAAATGTTTCAAAATGCCCTGAAGGAGGCAATATATCGCCCCCTTTAGGTGATATATTGCCTGGGCCAGTATGCCCGAGGCAATCGTGCGACGTTTTTTTTTTCCGTGCTGCGATATATCGCCCCTATAGCTGCAATATATCGGCATACGCTGAATATTTAAACACGAAATTACACATTCTTAGCTTAATTTGAATTGAGTAAACAACCTTGACTAAGCCCTCTAATGTTTTCAAAGCTGCTGACTGACCCTAGGATATTCAAATTTTAACCTTAATAAATTTAATCCTCAAAATACTTAATCATTATTAAACATGTTGGAAAAAGCTTATACATGATCTTTATTTATTTTCATGTATATCTAATATTAAACAAATTAATACGAGATAGCCTAAAACATGTTTCTAAAATTGAATTCAAAGAGAAACAAATAATATAATACTTACAGTATACGCAGCGGAATTAAGAGTCCTTCCTTCAGTTTCTCTAACTCTTGTATCCTTTCTGTCGCAGAGTATTATCAAGAAACTGAACCGATCTTCTATTTTCTTCAAGATCTTCCAATGTATCCTTAGAACCACCTACACTAGTGTGGGCAATTCTCAACACATGAGATAGATATAGAGAGAAGAAGAGAAAATAACAAAGTGGCTTAGAAAAGGACTTGTGTTTAGAGAGAATATAAAACTATCAGAAAATCTGACTTGTGACTTATCTGTCGTCTCTGAAATCTTCTCTCTAAGCACTCCTTTTATAGACTCAATTAGGCCATTTAATTTAATTAAAAAATCGATAAAATAACAGCCATTTTGAAGCCCTAGGTCGAAATTATCATGGGCTATAGGCCCGTGAAATTTATCATTTGATTATAAGCCCATTGGACTTAAAATCAAGGCCTGTATTATTTTCTATTGATTTAATTAATTAAATAAGTATTTAAATCCTTTATCAAATTAATTATTTATAATTTGAACCTTGATATAAATTTATTTATTAATTTAGATACCAATTTATCTTAATTAATAAATCTGCCATAATTTCTCTTTTCTTCTCAAAATTACACAACTCTGTGAAACTATCCAAAATTGACCTGGTCAACTTTGATAATTCTAATTGATAATTAAATAAATTAATTGAGACTATCTAGATGATTTTATCCAAGGTACAATGGGGACCATGGGCCTATGAAATCAAGCTCCAATAAGTTATCATAAATCTAACAAATAAATTTACTAACTTATTAATTCCTCGTGACTCCACTATAGACTTGGAATTGCACTCTTGAATTCATAGAACGCTCTATAACAAATATAGATACGCTATTAATTATCCATTGTTACAACCATAATTTTCACTCAATCCTCTATAGACGGTCTACAACGAGATAGGACTAAAATACCGTTTTACCCCTCATTGTATTTTATCCTTAAAACACTTAGTTCCTTGTAAATGATATTTCAGTAAACTAATTTAATTACTGAAATGAGATCTCTATCATTTATCACCTTGAACCAAACTAAAAGGAAACCATCGTTTCACTTCTTCATCAGAAGCTATAGATGTTCATATCTATGATTAACACTCCCACTCAATTATACTACCGAGTTCCCAAGATGTAAGTATGGGCTAGTCCGTAGGGTAAGCTGGTAACGAACAAGTCAAAGAACTCAAATAATACAATCAGTTAGAATACTAACCACTCAGAATTGAGATTGAATTGACCTATGGTCAACTATATGATATGACTAGAATAGATAATAACGGTATGTTTACTTATCTTATCAACTGTCAATATCGGTCCTGTCCGATGTAACAAATACATCCGATCTTATCTACTTTGCTAATGTTCTGGAAAGAACATAACACTGTAATGTGTAAGTAGATCATATCGTAGATTGGTAAGTCAGTGTAAATCCGGTGCACTGACTAATCTTAGGACTAACTTATTTTTGAACATATAATCATATTTATATTCCACTGTGATTACGTCACTATAAATAAGATTAGCTATATGCTTGGGATTTAATAGAAGTTTATATTAAACAAATAATCATGAAAATAAAACATGTGAGCAAAGTGATTGACCAAGTCAAAAAATGATTTCTATTCTTTTATTGATAATAAAATGAGATTACAAAGAACTTGGGTTTTAATTAGGGCATAAAACCCCAACAAACTCCCACTTGCACTAATTGAAACTAATGCCTTTATTCTACTAATCCCATCTCCTTGATATGCTTATCAAATGTAGCTTCTGGTAGTGTCTTTGTAAACGGATCCGCAAGATTGTCTTCAGTTGCAATCTTCATAACCTTCACATCTCCCCTGGCCACATATTCTCGAATAATGTGATACTTCCTTTCTATATGCTTACTCCTCTTGTGACTTCGAGGTTCTTTCGAGTTGGCTATCGCTCCTGTATTCTCACAAAACAATACAAGTGGTTTATCCATTTCTGGAATAACACCAAGATCCGAATAGAACTTCTTTAGCCAGACTATTTCCTTAGCTGCTTCTGACGCAGCTATGTACTCAGCCTCCATGGTGGAATCTGAGATTGCAGACTGCTTTTCGCTTCTCCAAATCACAGCTCCACCCCCAAGAGTAAACACCATTCTAGAAGTAGACTTTCTGTCATCGACATCAGTCTGAAAATCTGAATCGGTGTAGCCTACAGGGTTCAGAACACCACCCTTGTAGACTAACATATAATCCCTAGTCCGTCTCAAATACTTCAGGATATGCTTAACTGCTATCCAATGTTCTGGTCCTGGGTTTGACTGATACCTGCTCACTACTCCCACTGCATAGCAAATGTTTGGTCTTGTACACAACATGGCATACATCAGACTTCTAACTGCAGATGCGTAAGGAACTTTTCTCATTGCATCTTCCTCTTCAGGAGTCTGGGGAGACTGCTTCTTTGAAAGATGAATTCCATGGCGGGACGGTAGACGTCCTTTCTTGGAACTTGTCATTGAGAAACGTTCAAGCACTTTATCAATGTAAGCTGCTTGAGATAGAGCTAAAAGTTTGTTCTTTCTATCCCTGATGATCTGGATACCTAGAACATAACTCGCTTCACCCAAATCCTTCATCTGGAATTGAGTGCTCAGCCAATTCTTCACATCTGATAATTTCTTAACATTGTTTCCAATGAGTAAGATATCATCTACATAAAGAACCAGGAATACCACTATTTGATTTGCCTTCAGTTGGTAAACACAGGGCTCATCAATATTTTGTTCAAAGCCATAGGTTTTGATTATTTCATCAAACCTAAGATTCCAGGAACGAGAAGCTTGCTTAAGTCCATAGATGGACCTATTCAACTTGCAAACTTTTCCTACTTGTCCAGATACTTTAAATCCTTCTGGCTGATCCATATAAATGACTTCGTCAAGCTTTCCATTAAGAAAAGTTGTCTTGACATCCATTTTCCAGATCTCATAGTCGAGAGCGGCTGCTATGGATAGGAGGATGCGAATGGATTTGAGCATGGCTACCAGACTAAAAGTTTCCTCATAGTCCACACCTTCTCTTTGGGTATAACCCTTTGCCACTAATCGAGCTTTATAAGTCTCGATATTTCCATCAACACCTCGTTTCTTCTTGTAGATCCACTTGCACCCAATGGCCCTAAAGTCACTAGGTGCTTCCACAAGATCCCAGACGGAATTTGAGTACATGGACTCCATTTTCTGTTTCATGGCTTCGAGCCATAGTTCCTTTTCAAGGCTAGCCATTGCCTGTTTGAAAGACAATGGATCATCATCACTAGTGTCACCAACAACCATATTGGTTTCACCATCCAAACCATAGCGAATTGGGTTTCTAGAAATTCTCCCACTACGACGAGGCTCCGTGACTGTTTGCTCAGGAACAGTGGTACTTTCTTCATTTAAATCGACCTGCGTCGGTTGTACATGAAGAGTGGGAATTTCATCATCAACTCGCGTTGATGACGATGGAACATTGGTTGGAGTCAATTCTTTAACCATCTCCTCTAAAACTACTTTGCTACGAGGTTTAAAGTTTTGGACATAGTCATTTTCCAGAGAAGTAGCATTGGTAGAAGTAAACACTTTCTTTTCTGAATGACTATAGAAAAGTCCACCCCGAGTACCCTTAGGATAGCCAACAAACATGCAAACTTCAGTTCGCGGTTCTAGCTTTCCCTCATTTTTCCTCAGGACGTGAGCGGGACACCCCCAGATTCTATAATGGCGTAAACTAGGTTCACGACCATTCCAGCGTTCTAAAGGTTTTTTGGGGATTGATTTTGACGGCACAACATTGAGAATGTCATTCGCGGTTTCAATTGCATGTCCCCAGAAAGAAGTTGGTAGAGTTGAGTAACTAAGCATGCATCTAACCATTTCCAATAAAGTTCTGTTTCGGCGTTCTGCTACACCATTTTGTTGCGGAGTACCTGGGGTAGTAAGTTGTGATAAAATCCCAAGTTCAGTTAAATGATCTTGGAACTGCATATCCAAATATTCTCCACCCCTATCAGATCGCAAGATCTTTAACGTTTTACCTAATTGGTTGTGAGCCATTGCTAGGAATTCCTGAAACTTTGAAAATGTTTCTGATTTCCTATGCATTAGGTAAAGACATGAGTATCTAGAGTAATCATCAATGAAAGTGACGAAATACTCAAAACCACCCCTGGTTTGTACATTCAAAGGTCCACAAACATCTGAATGCACAAGACAAAGTGGTTCTTTGGCCCTATCACCCTTTGCAGAGAATGGACGCTTGGTCAATTTGCCTTCTAGACATCACAGACAGGTAATTCACCTAAGGTGAGTTCCCTCAAAGGTCCGTCCTTTGTAAGTCTTTGAATCCTATCATAGCCAATGTGACCTAGTCTCAAGTGCCATATATACGTCATATTATAGTTATCGGTCTTTTGACGTTTATTGGTCCTAGGTTTAGCTACTTTGAATAAATCATTGTTAAGAGCGAGTGGTTCGTTAGGTCGCAGAATATAAAGCTCATTTTCCAAACATGCAATACACAATTGTGATCCATTGAAAGAAATAGATATATTAAAACTTGTGAAAGTCATAACAAATCGTTCTAATTACAACATGGAAACTGAAATTAAATCTCTACTAAAATCCGGAATAAAAAATACATCTTTTAAAATTAAAATTTTATTTCTGAACTTCAGACGAGCTCTTCCTCTAGCTTGGACCGCAACGAACGCTCCGTTTCCAACTCTAAGCTTTAAGCCGCCTTCGTTCACTTCCTCCCACGATTCAAGAAGCTGTAAAGAGTTACAAACATGGTTAGTAGATCCAGAATCAATAACCCTAACGGATTTATCATTCTCTAAAACACATGTTTCCAAGATAAATGAACTATAATCATTACCTTTGTTTTTTCGCTACTAGAAACTTAGGGCAATCTCGTTTCCAATGTCCCTTCTATTTGCAGTGAAAACATTTATCTTTACCTTTCTTGTTTTTCTTGTTCTTCCCCTTAGGCGTCTGTGCATGTGGTTGTGCACTCGTCTTTGCAGCCTTTGCAGGCTTGGGGTTGTTTATTTGTCCACCTTTCCTCTTGTTTCCAGCTTTCGAAGACGAAGCTTGGTTAACTTCAGCCTTAGCTAGATGAGCAACAACATTAGCAGTCTTATTTTCACCTCCTTTACTAGGTCCACCCATGACAGGTTCAATAATCTGAAGCTCGTTCATGAGCTGCGTCAGACCATAGTTGAGTTGAGCACGAACGTGTAGACACGATGCCATCCGAGAATTCATGGTGCCATCACGTACGTGTGGAGACGGTGTTATCCAAGCATTTACGGTGCTATCAAGAACGTGCGGAGACGATGCTCGTTCTGGGGATTCCTCAATCATGACGAACTCGGAGTTGTCACCAATCAACTTTATGTTGATATTTTGATTCCATTTAAGGAAGTTATCTCCAGTGAGTTTCTCCATCGAAAGTTGAGAAAGGATGGGAGTAGACACAGCCATAACTAAAAACTACAAAGTACCAATAAAATAGAAATCAATCACATTTGCTCAAGAAAACTTCTATTCACACAAATTTCAAGAAATAGCACAACATATACCAAAAATATGTAAGATATGAGAAAAAATACCAAAAAAAATCATATCTCTATTTCTTTAGGTTTTTAACTAATCTATGATATCCTTGTCCCGGTTGGCGAGAGTCAAAAATACCACTAGTTAAATAGAGTTGTAAACTCATTTAATAATGGACACCATTATTAACAACCTACTATTCGATCAAAATAAGAAAACAAAATCTCTTATTTTATGAGCTAGACCCACGGTTTCAATAATCATAGATTTAGTCCTAGTAGTCACCGTAGGGGTGAGTCTAGTAGAATTTGATCTATAATTATCTATCTTTCGAAATCTAACCTTGTCAAAATAACTAATGAACACCTTCCGTAGGGGGACGAATCAAAGCGCCTTGAGGCCCCATTAAGCTATTGACTATGTTAAACCAACGGTGGAGATCAAATAAAGTTCTTAAAATAAGCTCATTATAAAATTAAAAATAGTATTTTTATTATTTATTTTTAGAAAATTAATGACTATGGTTTTCCTAAAAAAAAATTAAACAGATTAAATTTTTTTAAAACCAAAGTCCTATAATTTCTTATTAATTCTAAAGTGTCACATTGAAACAAATTCAATTAATTTAGAATTAATTTGTTGCTAATCAATATTTTGGTTTAACTAATATAATGAACCTATACAATTAAGTCCAACTCAGGTAAATGGGCCTTAACAATTGGGCTTGTATGGAGGAGGGCTGGGTCCAGTATGTCGTTCCCACTACAAAGGCCCCCTATCTTTCATACAAGATCCAAAAGACAGGAATTTAAACCTTTGTTTTATTAATTGTTATTAATTGATTAGGCCCACTATAGTCATGCAAAGCAAATGGGCCTTCACAAGTGGAATCACCCACAAGAGAGGAATTTAAACTTTACATTTTCTAATGGGCCCAAATAAAACCTATCATTTTATGAATATTTTATTTGGCAAAATACCATATATCTAACAAACATATGGGCCACTATATGCATCTAAGCCCAATTGCAAAAATACTACATATAGTGCAAACAGACATGTTATAATTGGATGGGCCTAATCATGTTACTATATGAGCAATTCTATGAATTTATGCAAAAAATACCACAATTTATTTCATTTGCAAAAATACCACAATTAATTATCTAGAATTTATCAAAAAAAATCAAATTAATTAAATTTTTACAAAAAATAAATCAATTTAAATGAAATTTATCAACAAATAACAATAGTTAATTTAAATTTCATTTATCAACAATTAACTTGGTTTAAATAATTTAATTTAAATAGGATTTATCAACAATTAACCAAAGTTCATTTAAATCCAATTTATTAAAAAATATATATATTTTATTAATTGGCTGAAAAAAAATGATATTTTTCAAAATTTAACCAATTTTAAATTTTCAAAGCAATATCTAAACTATTTTCCAAAAATATCTTGTGTTGTTACAACTATTATCTAATATTTTAACCATTTAAAAATAATAAAATAAAAATAGTTATAACAAGCCTAAAATATCTCAAATAGTTAAACAAATTCAAATATCCATAAAAATATCTAACTAACAATATTAAATTTCAAATAATTTAAATATTAAAAACTATAGAATAAAAAGATATTTATATTTTCAAATAAAGATTTAATAAAAATATCAAAAATTTAAATGAAAATATCTTAAATATCTGATATCATAATTCTAATATTTTAATATATTAAAGGATTTAAAATTAAGTTGTTAGTCTAATTTTAAATTTGAATTTGAATCTTTGTAGAAAATATCTAATCATTTAAATCTCAACTAACCAAAATATCTTATTTTAAAAAATTTAAATGATAAAACAAAAAAGATATTTTAGGTTTTGATTATACATAATAAATTTCAACAATTTTAATTTTATTTATTTTTCAAAAAAAAAATTCTGGATGAACAGTACCCGCATCGGGTACTGTTCACAGTGGTGTGCACTGGCTGCTGGTGGCACGCGCGCGGGGCTGGGTGGTGGCGCGCGCGAAGAGGCGCTGGGCGCTGCTGCGCACGGTGTGCGCGTGCGCATGGCAGCCAGATCAAAAAATTTCGAAAAAAAATTTTGTGCAATTTTTTCAACCAAAACCATTTTCTAATTAATTTTTAACATGTTTTACACAAAATAAAGCATATATAAAAATTAATAGCATAGAAAACACAACAAAATAACCTAATAATTGCTAAAATTCACATAAAATCAATATGCTCATAAAAACATGAAAACCATCCAATTATTCAAACATATCAAATAATCCAATTTTAAACATATTCATGCATGAAAATAAAGATTACCAAAGGCTCTGAGGCCAGTTGTTGGAAAAAGCTTATACAGGATCTTTATTTATTTTCATGTATATCTAATATTAAACAAATTAATACGAGATAGCCTAAAACATGTTTCTAAAATTGAATTCAAAGAGAAACAAATAATATAATACTTACAGTATACGCAGCGGAATTAAGAGTCCTTCCTTCAGTTTCTCTAACTCTTGTATCATTTCTGTCGCAGAGTATTATCAAGAAACTGAACCGATCTTCTATTTTCTTCACAATCTTCCAATGTATCCTTAGAACCACCTAGACTAGTGTGGGCAATTCTTAACACATGAGATAGATATAGAGAGAAGAAGAGAAAATAACAAAGTGGCTTAGAAAAGGACTTGTGTTTAGAGAGAATATAAAACTATCAGAAAATCTGACTTGTGACTTATCTGTCGTCTCTGAAATCTTCTCTCTAAGCACTCATTTTATAGACTCAATTAGGCCATTTAATTTAATTAAAAAATCAATAAAATAACAGCCATTTTGAAGCCCTAGGTCGAAATTATCATGGGCTATAGGCCCGTGAAATTTCTCATTTGATTATAAGCCCATTGGACTTAAAATCAAGGCCTGTATTATTTTCTATTGATTTAATTAATTAAATAATTATTTAAATCATTTACCAAATTAATTATTTATAATTTGAACCTTGATTTAAATTTATTTATTAATTTAGATACCAATTTATCTTAATTAATAAATCTGCCATAATTTCTCTTTTCTTCTCAAAATTACACAACTCTGTGAAACTATCCAAAATTGACCTGGTCAACTTTGATAATTCTAATTGATAATTAAATAAATTAATTGAGACTATCTAGATGATTTTATCCAAGGTACAATGGGGACCGTGGGCCTATGAAATCAAGCTCCAATAAGTTATCATAAATCTAACAAATAAATTTACTAACTTATTAATTCCTTGTGACTCCACTATAGACTTGGAATTGCACTCTTGAATTCATAGAACGCTCTATAACAAATATAGATACGCTATTAATTATCCATTGTTACAACCATAATTTTCACTCAATCCTCTATAGACGGTCTACAACGAGATAGGACTAAAATACCGTTTTACCCGTCATTGTATTTTATCCTTAAAACACTTAGTTCCTTGTAAATGATATTTCAGTAAACTAATTTAATTACTGAAATGAGATCTCTATCATTTATCACCTTGAACCAAACTAAAAGGAAACCATCGTTTCACTTCTTCATCAGAAGTTATAGATGTTCATATCTATGATTAACACTCCCACTCAATTATACTACCGAGTTCCCAAGATGTAAGTATGGGCTAGTCCGTAGGGTAAGCTGGTAACGAACAAGTCAAAGAACTCAAATAATACAATCAGTTAGAATACTAACCACTCAGAATTGAGATTGAATTGACCTATGGTCAACTATATGATATGACTAGAATAGATAATAACTGTATGTTTACTTATCTTATCAACTGTCAATATCGGTCCTGTCCGATGTAACAAATACATCCGATCTTATCTACTTTGCTAATGTTCTGGAAAGAACATAGCACTGTAATGTGTAAGTAGATCATATCGTAGATTGGCAAGTCAGTGTAAATCCGGTGCACTGACTAATCTTAGGACTAACTTATTTTTGAACATATAATCATATTTATATTCCACTGTGATTACGTCACTATAAATAAGATTAGCTATATGCTCGGGATTTAATAGAAGTTTATATTAAAAAAATAATCATGAAAATAAAACATGTGAGCAAAGTGATTGACCAAGTCAAAAAATGATTTCTATTCTTTTATTGATAATAAAATGAGATTACAAAGAATTTGAGTTTTAATTAGGGCATAAAACCCCAACGAAACATACACATGACATGTGCTATTATCTTATTGGGTCTTATCTAAACCTTATAATATAATAAATATTACTCTCAATATCAGTCATATTAATCAAACCTTTGGTTAAAATTAATATTCCTAGACTATAGGTTAAACTTAGAAAATCTACAAGTGTTACTATGAGTGTCCAAATAAATCCCGGTCTGAACCAAAAATCCACAGTCATAACAATAATACTACTATCTAACTAGCTAAGTAAAGTTCTTTGGACTCTACAATGGGCGATCATAACATTCAATCCCCGCACAATTCAATCTCTTCTTGCCATATCAGTCAGCACCAAATCTGGCGTGAACTTCGCAAACCGATCAAATCTCAAAGCATACTCAGTAACTGTCATTCGAATCTTAGTCAGGTTGGTAAACTCGTCAACCTTTGCAGCTCAGACTGCGATACTGTAGTACTTTTAATTAAAAATGTTTATGAACTCTTCCCAGGTCATAACTGTGACATTTCTTCTCTGAGTTACCACATCCCACCAGATGTGGGCATCCTCTCTGAACATGTAGCTGGCACAAGCTACCCTCTTGTTCCCTTCCACCCTCATGAATTCCATAATGGAAGAAATCATATTCATCCACTGTTCTGCCCGCAGTGGGTCTGGTCCACCCTCAAATGTGGGAGGATGCTACTTCCTAAACCTCTCATATGAAGGTTCCTACCTATTCTCCATAACAAGCTGAACTGGCACTGGCACCACAGCCTGCTGAACCTGTAACCCAATGCCCTAAGGAGGGGCTTGTTGCCTCAGCTATCGAAGCTCTTCTTCTCTTCGGTGAAGTCTGGCTTCCATTTTGGCAAACATCTGTTGCCAATTATGTGGGGCAGGTGAAGGGTCCTGACCTTGGTTGTCATCCTCGGGCCTGTTGTCGCAGAGTCTGATTGATCGTCGAGGCATCTAAAAAATATGCCTACAATCAATGACGTCGCTCATTAGGCATGATAACAACATCCAGAATCACCTCCCAATTCACATCAACCGATCATAAACAGCAGTCCACAATACACAAATAACATACAACACTCAAGGGGGCCATGCCCTAGCATCATGCATATGTTAACACATTCATCTTGCTCTATATAAAATAATTAGGCAAACAGGGAACTTAAGCACATAATCAAGCATATAATTCAATCATTACCAACCAGCCCTGAGTTGAGCTTGTCACTGGCAGTGAGCATACATGTTCGGTCAATCTCCAAGAACCATAAACTTTGGCTCGCTCTGATACCAAGTCGTAACGGCCTACTTCCTTAGATTCATTACTAAGTGAGTTTAAAACGTGCAATTAACTCGCTAATCGAGGTTTTAGGTTAAAAGTGTGGCTAAACTATAATAAAAGTCATATAATTTGAAAATGTAGTCATTCATTGGAATTATAAAGCATTATACATTTGGGATCCCAAAATACTGTTTAGAAATATTTACAACTCAAAAATACGATTTAGGTCGACTAAACGACAAAATTTAGATTAATACATAACATCTCTAAAAAATACCCCTGGTCGTGGCAGCCAGGCAAGCCAAACATGTACACGTCACTTCATGCTCTCCGTACTCATGGTTGGTCGACCTTTCCCTTGCCCTTACCTGCACCATAGAGCACCTGTGAGCCAAATCCAAGCAAGAAAACTCAACATAATTAATCAACATATGCATAATTATCAATCAGCATATAACAAGCCAGCCAACAGGCTAAACACATAGTGGCCATGCCGTCCCAAGCGCTTAACCAGGCCCTGGGTTCGCGGTCTACACCGTGAGGATGACTCAAGCATTCGAGAAGGGTCTCACCCTAACGGCTTGCACTCCGTGTGCTCAACGCTGCTATCGGCCCTTTGCCACACTTGACCTTGAACTCCATGTGCTTAACGCCGTTTTTGGCCCCTTGCTGTACTCGGCTTTCTGCCATTCTCAGCCTTCGCCATTCTTGGCCTTCGCCGTTCTCGGCCTTCGTCGTTCATTCACAAGTATGCAATTCATAGCATATAATCAAGAAATACTTAAACAAATACAGAACACAAATAATAGGGCTACGCCTTGCAATAAAATCACATAGGGTCGTGCCCTGCAATACAAATTATAGGGCCACGCCCTGCTCTATGAGTACAACAGTTTTCTTACCTGTATCCCAAGCTTCCCAAGCACTGATATCCTGAGCATAGTCCCCTAGTCCGAGCCTCGCTAAGAACCTAGTCACAACGTATCAACAACATCCATCCATCAAGCTCTAATCCATTAAATAACTTTGGGATATAATTCTAGTCTCCGAGACCTTGGATTCCACCAATTCGGGTGATAAAATCCATCCCAAGCCTTAACTTTTGGGTTCCCGAGCCAAAAACCTTCTCGGGGTCCAAAAACCCCCTAAGAGCCGCGGCCCCATTGCCTTGTGCCGCTGCCCGCCTCAACCAGAGGCTCAGTCTCCCTAAATCTCAAACACGCGCCGCGACCCAACCAAAGTAGAGCCGCGGCATGCCCTTCTTCTTGGCCCCCCATCTGTTCTAGAGGGCCGCGACTCACCAGGAGCAGAGTCGGGGCCCGACCCCTTCGAACCCAAAAAAATCCCTCATTAACCAAAACCCAGCCAATTTAACTCAAAATCAATCCAACAGCACAATTTAACTATCACAGTAGTTCTAAAATGTTCCCAGCAACAAAACCCAACAAAAAGCTAGCTTAAAACCTCATCAAATCCCCAATTCAATCTTTAACTTCAAAGACCCAAGAACACTAAAACTCAGCCAAGAACTACAGAATTTAATGGCTAAAATCATAATTCAAGGCTTACCTCAATCTTTGTTTGAATCCACAAGCTAATATTGAGCTAATCTTCAAGTCTCCAGCTCAAATTCCTTGTTTTAGCCTCAATGGTTCCCTTGGAAAGGTCTAGAGAAAACAAGAGTGAGAGAGAAGGAAGATAGGGTCGGTTTTGGGCAGAGTTCTAAGTGTTTCTATATTTTATCTTATCTAACTTAAGTTAATCCCATGGCTCAGGGTACCAAAAACGTCCCCGAGGGAAAAATGGTAAATTTTCCTAACATTCCCTCCTAGACTCTCTAACTTCAAATATATCTCAAATTATTTATTTTCATAACCCGATAACCCAATAAAATGTCTGTTGCCCAAAATATCCCTTGACTCGCCCTGAGTCGGGTATCGGGTTCCGTTGTGACTTTCTAGCTAAACCGCTCCCTAGGACTGTCTCGGATCGTGCATCACAAATATATCACCACTCACACATGGTAAAGATCACAATATACATAAATATTGCATTTATGCCCTCAACGGGCTAAAATTACAAACATGCGCCTAATAACTAAATGGGGCCCACGTGCATATTTAATTCACCTAACACATGCATTTCTAATCACATACTCATCAAATTCACATATTAAAATAATAAATCACTTATTGCCCTCCAGGCATGCTAATCAAGGCCCTAAGCCTTATTAGAAAATTTGGGACGCTACAGATATTGTGATCTTCTTAGATTCACGACTTAGATCGTCGGTCAGATCGTTTTTCAAAAATCTGATTTCAACTCTCACTTAGCATTCCTTTTATAGGATCAATTATGTCATTTATTTTATTTAAAAAATCAATAAAATAATAGATAATATCAGCCATTAGGTAGAAATTCTCATGGGATTTAGGCCCGTGAAATTCCCTATTTAATTATAAGCCCATTGGACTTAAAATCAAGGTCTGTATTATTTTCTATTGATTTAATTAATTAAATAATTATTTAAATCCTTTATCAAATTAATTATTTATAATTTGAACCTTGATTTAAATTTATTTATTAATTTAGACACAAATTTGTCTTAATTAATAAATCTGCCCTAAAATCTCTTTTCTTCTCTAAATTGTATAACTGTGTGAAACTATCCAAAATTGACCTGGTCAACTTTGATAATTCTAATTGATAATTAAATCAATTAATTGAGTCTATATAGATGATTTTATCCAAGGTATAGTGGGGACCATGGTACTAACTTACTAATTTCTCGCGACTCCACTAAAGACTCAGAATTGCACTCTTGAATTAATAGAACACTTTATAAGCAATACAGATACGTTATTAGTTACCCATTGTTACAACCATAATTATCACTCAATTCTCTATAGACGATCTACAATAAAATGAGACTAAAAATACTGTTTTACCCCTCATTGTATTTTATCCTTAAAACACTTAATTTCTTGTAAATGATATTTCAGTAAACTAATGTTAATTACTGAATTGAGATCTCTATCATTTCACACCTTGAACAAAACTAAAAGGAAACCATCATTTTACTTCTTCATCAGACGCTATAAATGTTCATATCTATGATTAACACTCCCACTCAATTATACTACCGAGTTCCCAAGATGTAAGTACGGGCACACCTTGAACAAAACTAAAAGGAAACCATCATTTTACTTCTTCATCAGACGCTATAAATGTTCATATCTATGATTAACACTCCCACTCAATTATACTACTGAGTTCCCAAGATGTAAGTACGGGCTAGTCCGTAGGGTAAGCTCGTAACGAACAAGTCAAAGAACTCAAATAATACAATCAGTTAGAATATTAACCACTCAGAATTGAGAATGAATTGACCTATGGTCAACTATATGATATGACTAGAATAGATAATAACGATATGTTTACTTATCCTATCTACTGTCAATATTGGTCCAGTCCGATGTAACAAATACATCTGATCTTATCTACTTTGCTAATGTTCTGGAAAGAACATAACACTACAATGTGTAAGTAGATCATATTGTGGATTGACAAGTCAGTATAAATCTTGTGCACTGACTAATCTTAGGGCTAACTTATGTTTGAATATATAATCATATTTATATTCCATTGTGATTACGTCACTCTAAATATGATTAGCTATATGCTTGGGATTTAATAAAAGTTTATATTAAACAAATAATCATGAAAATAAAACATGTGAGCAAAGTGATTGACCAAGCCAAAAATTGATTTCTATTCTTTTATTGATAATAAAATATGATTACAAAGAAATTGGGTTTTAATTAGGGCATAAAATCCCAACAAATCCCACTTGCACTAATTGAAACTAATGCATTAATACTAATCCAATTTTCTTGATATGCTTATAAAATGTAGCTTCTGGTAGTGTCTTTATAAATGGATCCATAAGATTTTCTTTAGGTGAATTCTTCAAAACCTTCACATCTCCCTGACTAGATATTCTTGAATTATGTGATACTTCATTTCTATATGCTTACTCCTCTTGTGACTTCGAGGTTCTTTCGAATTGGCTATCGCTCCTGTATTTTCACAAAACAACACAAGCGGTTTATCCATATCTAGAATAACACCAAGATCTGCATAAAAATTATTTAGCCAGACTATTTCCTTAGTTTCTTCAGACACAGCTATGTACTCAGCCTCCATGGTGGAATTTGGGATCACAGACTACTTTACGCTTCTCCATATCACAGCTCCACCCCCAAGAGTAAACACCATTCCAGAAGTAGACTTCTTGTTATCAACATCAGTTTGAAAATCTGAATTGGTTGAGCCTATAGGGTTCAGAACACCACCCTTTTAGACTAACATATAATCCCTATTTCGTCTTAAATACTTCAGAATATGCTTAATTGATATCCAATGTTCTAGTCCTGGGTTTGACTGATACATGCTCACTACTCCCACTGCATAGCAGATATCTGGTCTAGTACACAACATAGCATACATCAGACTTCCAACTGCAAATGCGTAAGGAACTTTTCTCATTGCATCTTCATCTTCTTGGGTTTCTCACTACAGATGAGTCTGGGGAGACTGCTTCTTTGAAAGATAAATTCCATGGCGGGATGGTAGACGTCCTTTCTTGGAATTTTTCATTGAAAAATGTTCAAGCACTTTATCAATGTACATTGCTTAAGATAGAGCTAAGAGTTTGTTCTTTCTATCCCTATTGATCTGAATACCTAGAACATAAGTTGCCTCACCCAAATCCTTCATCTAGAATTGAGTGTTCAACAAATTCTTCACATCTAACAATTTCTTAACATTGTTTCCAATGAGTAAGATATAATCTACATAAAGAACCAGGAATACCATTATTTGATTTTCCTTCAGTTGGTAAACACAAGGCTCATCAATATTTTGTTCAAAGCCATAGATTTTTATTATTTCATCAAACCTAAGATTCTAGGAACGAGAAGCTTGCAGAGGGTAGGCGGGCCCAGGCTGTGGGCTTTATGTCCTTGAGCTCGGAGGCTTTTCAAAAGTGCCTTTTTTTTCTTTCTTTTTCTTGAAAATGCCACTTTTTTCTTCATTTTCCTTGTTTTTCAAGAGCCCAAAAATACAACATATTTCCTATAAAATAAACATAAATTAATAAAACTAAATATTTTCAATAATAAAATATACAACATAAGTTCCATGAAAATACTAATTAAAACTTAATTTACTTTGGCATTTAAGCTCAATAAAATAATATTTTTAACTTTTAGTTTAACGACACCAATTTCAAATAATTAAACTACAACATCTCTCAATAAAATATCTATAAAAACATGTAAAAATCTAAAAAAATTACAATAAGACTAATAAATTCAAAATTACTTAAAAACTCAAAGACTAAGTAACAATTAGCATAAAAAATGTGGTAAAATAACTCTATTTTGTAAAGTTATCATACCCCCAAACTTAAAATTTTGCTAGTCCTCAAGCAAAAGTAAATTAAAACACACATTTTTTTTTATTGGTGATATCTTAAGTATTTCCTCAAGAATTGCACAAAGATAATAGTTCTCAAAAAAAAATTATGAATATAGATTAAGCTTATCAAATAAACAATCTTGATTTCTAAGAAGATTTAAGCAATATTATTCTTCATATAAACTTATAAGAAATAGAAGTCTTCTATTACGAAAAATATATATATAAAAAAAATTAGAAAACTTGACCCAATAATTAAAAACAAAGCTTAAGAACTATTCATATTTTTAAGAGAACTACAATTAAACTTAGTTAAGGATTTTAGTTGGACATGAAAAATATCACCAATTTTTTTTTAACATTTTATAACAAATGAAAAACACACAAAAACAAAAATAAAATCACTTTAAACAAAAATAAACACACACACACACACACACACACACACACACTACCCCAAACTTAAATGAAACATTGTCCTCAATGAGTAATAAAATGGAAAAAGTTAAGAACTACTTCCTTGGATGTATGCTTCCTTGATTTGACTCCTTTGTTTTCTTCTCTTCCTTTTTTTTTTCTTTTTGGAAAAGAAGTTTCCTTCAAGATTTTGAAAAACATGAAACAAAAACACACAACAAAAGTGAAATATAAAATGAAATATGAAAAGTATGGGTTGCCTCCCACAAAGCGCTTTAGTTTATAGTCTTTAGCTCGACTATACATATATATATATTTCTTCTAACCTACCCAATCGATGGTATAGAATTTCATTTGTAGGGTGAGTTATGAGTTTGATGCAAATGCCATAAATAATAATTGATAACATCACACCTACACAAAAATTAGAAATATGCAATTTTGATGGAATCTCAATGAAATGAGAAAATTGCACATCTATGTCACACTCCTTTTCATTTTGAGTAAATATATAATTTTTTTCAATTATGGGTTCTTGAGGTATAATTATATATTTTTCATTTTCCTCATGAACCTCGAAAATTATTTCATCCAACTCTTTTGTTTCATTTGGTGGTTGGGTGCCTATTACAGGTTCTTCAACAACTTCATTCTCTTTTTCACCTTCAATTTGACTGTTTGGATGAGTAATATGTTGGGTGAGATAAACTTGTTTTTTCGACTCTATCATAATGGTTGCCAGTTGCCCTATTAGTGTCTCAATTTTTGAAATTGACTAAGACTGGAATTGTAGGATTTGGTGGGTTGATTGCATGAACTATTGTAGGGTATCTTCTAAAGATGTGTTCATTTCTTGTTGGATGGGATATGATAGATCGAATTGGGCATGACTTTGATTAGGTACGTTGAAGTCATGCCCTTGATTTATTGGAGACTGGGTGTGACTCCATGAAAAAATTGGATTATAGGCGGGGGAAAATGGGATATCAAATGATTCACCATAAGCATGCATATCATTGGTTTCTCCATAATTTAAATTTATATGTGCACAATAGTTGTACTCAGAATTCCAACTATAATTAAAATTATCCATATGGTAAAAAATCAATGACGACCTCAAGAAATCTTTTTTGATGTAGAAGATCGACCAAGACCACAACCATAGAGCATACTAAGAGTTTCAAGTGAATATATTTTTATTTTAAGTTTTTTTAATATATATTTCTTTCTTCTTTTTTTTAGCACAAATGCACAATAATATGATAGAAAATAAGAAAAAATAAGGTAAAATCAACAAGGCTATCAAAGCTTAGGCAAGAGTAGGGAGGCATAGCATGCCATCAACTATAATAAAAATAAAGTAAAAACTAGGAAGCAAAATTGTCATCAACTAGTAAATAAGGTAAAAAAAAAAAAACTCGAAGGCACAAGTGCCATCAACTAAATAAAATAAAATAGTTAGGAAGCATAACATGCCATCAACCATAAAGAAAATAAAGCAACAACTATGAGGCAAAAATTTCCATCAACTAGTAAATATGCACAAAAATATAACAACAAAAATAAATAAAGCACATTACAACAAAGGTTAGGAGGCACAAATGTCGTCAACTAACAAAAATGTAGCAAAAAGAAAAAAAACTATATTACAACAAAAGTAAAATAATAAAAAATAAAAATAAATTAGGAGGCACAAGTGTCGTCAACTAAAAAATAGAAAGCATAAGTATAACTCGCAGCGATGCCAAAAACTTGATGGACCCAAAATGAGTACGTTTTAAATATTTATAACTTGCAAGCGCATAAATCGTATATGAAGTATAGTGTTCATGTAAGCACGAAGTCGAACCCAAAGGAATTGACTAAAATAAAAAAAGAAAACTATTTTAAATCAACATTAATAAACTCTAACCTAGCTCCAAAGATTGATGATGGAATATTGTGACAAGAAAATCAAATAAAGGCAATAATAAAGAAATTAAAGACGATATATATAACTAAATTAATAATTGTAAACAAGTTGGTAGAAGAAAGATCATTAAGATAATAGAATCCACAAAATATAAGTTCAATAATATTTATAAGTACATTGATTCTCAAGTTTTATCAATAGTAGAAATTAATCAAATCATCACTTATTCAAATTAGATAATCTATTAAGCACAAGTTATTATAGAAATACAAGATTTATCTTCACTTTTTAAGATATAAGTTTAAAGTATTTAATGTGAATCAATCTAAAGAAACAACAAATAAATCAATGAATATTATTTATAATGCAAAACATAATATTTTTGTTCTAAGCATTTGATGTGCACAATTTAATGGCACAACTTAATAAAAGAATATTATGATTTTGCACTAATGAAGAAAAAAGTGTAAATATGTGCTAACAATAAAAAATAAATGATATTTAAGATGAAAAAATATATTTGAAGAAGAAAAATCCATAAACTTTGTTGCACAATTGAGAAATCAACATACAAAATAAATATTATCTAATTACATATTGTTTCATCGTCACCTTAATAAACTTAAAAAGATTAGAAACTCATAACTAGAATAGAAATTACAAAAAAAAAAAAATACATACTTGAAAAATTCTCTAGAAAAACACTAAAATAGTGGAGAGAATGGTAGAGAGAAATGGTAGAAAAGATGATAGTAGCCAAAAATTCAAGCACACCCAAATGCTCTTGAAACTACCTATTTATTGCCAAAATAAAGTTATTAAAATAATGGGATAATTGTGGCAAAAGTACCCAAAGTTTGGGTTTTGTACGCGGCATAAACCCAAAGTTTATTTTTCGTGGCAAAAGTACCCAAAGTACCAAAAAGTGTTATTCCGTTTGGATTCCTCCATTAGTTACATCTGAGTGTACACGTGTCACTTCGTGATTGGCCCAACTCAATAATATATTAGGGATATTTGCAGCATAAGTACCCAATGTTTGGGTTTTGTACGCGGCATAAGTACCCAATGTTTAAAAATAATTATGATTTGGACCAATAAAAACGTGACACGTGTCTACCTAACGGAGTCTAACGGAGGAGGCTGGCGGAATTACAGTTTTATTGACTTTGGGTACTTTTGCCACGAAAAATAAACTTTGGGTGTATGCTGCGTACAAAACCCAAACATTGGGTACTTTTGCCACAATTAATTAAATTAATTCTAAAATGAAGAATAATATGGCATGTAGAGGTAAATTTTAGGGTGTAATGATGATTTTTGTATTAAAATGTGTAGAAAAATTGAGTAAAAAATGACATTTTTGGACACAAGGGGACAATGAGACAAGGAGGCATTTGTTGGGCTAAAGAAGAATAAAGGGGCTTGTTGGCTGCTGCAGGTGGGCTGTGGCAGGTGTGGGCTTGGTAGGGAAGCAGCTAGGCCGAAATGGGGCAGGCGGGCTGGGGCTTCAGCGTTGGGCCTGGCTGGGAAGGCTAGGCAGGCGCAGGTCGGGTCGATGGGTCCAGGCGGGTCAGCGGGTACGGGTCAGATGCCTGGGGCAGCTGGAGGCGTGGGCCAGGCTGGGGTGTGCTTGGCAGAGGGTAGACGAGCCCAGGCCGTGGGCTTCATGTCCTTGAGCTTGGAGGATTTTCAGAATGCCCTTTTTTTTTTCTTTCTTTTCCTTGAAAATGCCATTATTTTCTTCATTTTTCTTGTTTTTCAAGAGCCCAAAAATACAACATATTTCCTATAAATAATATAAATTAAATTAAAACTAAATATTTTCAATAATAAAATATACAATATAAGTTCCATGAAAATACTAATTTAAACTTAATTTACTTTGACATTTAAGCTCAATAAAATCATCTTTTTAACTTTTAATTTAACGACACTAATTTCAAATAATTAAACTACAACATATTTCAATAAAATATCTATAAAAACATATAAAAATCTAAAAAATTACAATAAGACTAATAAATTAAAAATTACTTAAAAACTCAAAGACTAAGCAACCATTAGCATAAAAAATGTGGCAAAATAACTCTATTTTGTGAGTTATCAAGTTCTCAATGCTTATATCATAGGAATATGGGGTCCTCACCCTCAGGTTTCCCCATACTTGGCTAGCCAATCCATACCTAGAATCATATCAAAGTCATCCATGACCAGCTCAATCAGATCTACTGATAACTCTCTACTATTCACCTCTACCGGTAATGATCTGACCCATCTCCTAGAGATTACCAGATCCCCAGTAGGTAATAAAGTACCAAATCCCATTGCAAAATACTCACATGGTCTACACAACCTATCAATCACTCTACTAGAAACAAAGGAGTGTGTAGCCCCATAATCAATCAAAACAGTATAAGAAGTGCCAACACTAGAGAGTTGACCTGTAACTACTAGGGGTCGGGCCTTAGCCTCTGACTGTGTCAATGTGAACACTCGAGCTGGAGCCAAGCTGTTCCCCTTCTTTGGTTCTTCCTTCTTCACTCTTCGGAAATCTTTCTTAAGGTGCCCAACTGTACCACATGAAAAGCAGGTCTTCATCTGGCACTCTCTCAGATGACGTCTCCTAGATCTGGCACATTCTGGATAAGTCCTCCAGCTCTCATTGTCGCTCTGGCGGCCAACCTGTATACCCTATGACCTCCTGTCTGGGCTTGAAACTGTAATAGTGTCTGGGGTCTTCCTCTTCTGGTCACTAGGGCCTCTGCCCCTACCAGATCCAATAAATCGAGGTCCACCCTCCTGGTGTCCCTTATTGTAATGACCCAACTATTCTAGACCTTGGACCATTAATAACTACTATACTAATCTTAAGAAAACGTACATATGAAAACACCATAACTTTATTTAAAACTGTAAAGTAAAGTTTAAATACATAAATATTTCACTTAGGATATGGGATCCCATTGTTTTGAAAATAATGCAAAACATAACTTAAATAAATTGATTACAAAATTAAGTGCGGAAAAATAATACATAGAAATCATAACTAAAAGACTTAAGAATTTCATCCTCGAATCGTACGCGCAATCCACCAATTCCATCATGCCTCAATACACATCCCCAAGCTGCCAAGAACCTTCCCGCCGCTATAACTATTTTGCTGCACATATAAAACATAAAGAAATGAGCCTAATGCCCAACAAGGAAAATCTACTACAAGCATGGAACATATACATACACATAAACTATAAGCTCTAAACTATAAACTGTAAACTATAATCAAATAACTATATAAATACAACATCTATTATAATGGCCATCATACTTCTTGGGACTTGCTAGCTAAGCAATCATATGCCCATAAATTTACAGGGCTAGTTATCTAAACAAGTCATATAAATTTATGGGGCTGTTATCTAAACAATCATATGCCCAAGGAATCTACTATTGGGACTTGTTATCTAAACAAGTAATATATATTTGTTATCTAAACAAATTATGTGATTGTTATCTAAACAATTTTAAAACAACTAGAATCATATCATACATAAACATATATCAAATAACATAAAAGCATACAAATCTACCCTATTTTCCTTACCAAAATACTGGGATGTGAGAACAAGATTAGGACTTTGGAACACTCCTAAAAACCATAATAGAGAAGTGAGTATACTAAAGAAAATAGATGAAAAGAACGAACTACACCATCGAAAAGATACTTACCAACAAGAATCTTACGATCAAAATCTTAGATGCCTAACCAAGAATAGAGAATACGAGTTAGGATTTGAGTAGAAAAACTATAAGAACAATACAGAAAGGAACTAGAATTAGGAATTCCTTGAATGCTTCTATGACCGAACTACACCTCGAACCGAAATATACTATAAACCTTACTTCCCAAGTGTTTATTAAGCTTATAATGATTAAGCTTATAACCCCAACCCAAGTGTTTAACACTCTAAAGTAATCCTAGCAGCTTGTAGGCTCTGAACTTAGCTTGATGAATGAAGAAATGGCTGGGTACTAGGTCCTATTTATAGAGTTCAAGAATGAAAATATCTTCATTTAGCTTGAATAAAATAATGCCTTTTTAATTGAAAAACATTTGAATAATCGTTCAGCAGAGGCTGAAGACTCGGTCAGAAAGATTCTATACTTATCAAGAGGTTAAGGATTAAAATGAGCTCGGTTTCAAAATCGTTTGAAAACCATGCACCACAGCAGATATATCGCCCATGCTAGGCGACATATCGCCTGTACTGATGCTCCCGAGGCTCGTCGAGGTGGTCGTGCGAAGCTACATGTTTTTTCGTATCCCCGTATGGCGATATATCGCCCCCTAGAGCTGCGATATATCGGCATACGCTAAAATATTATACACGTAATTACATTTTTTTCAGCCTAATTTGAATTGAGTAAACAGCCTTGACTAAGTCCTTTAACGATTTCAAAGCTGCTGGCAGACCCTAGGATGTTCAAATATTACTCTTAATAAACTTATTCCTCAAAAATACTTAATTTCTCATTAAACCTACACATGACAAGTGTTAATATCTTATTGGGTCTATCTAAACCTTATAGTATAATAAATATCACCTTCATAATCAGTCATATTAATCAAACCTTAGGTTATAATTAATATTCTTAAACTATAGGTTAAACTTATAAAATCTACAAGTGTTACTACGAGTTTCCAACTAAGTCCCGGCTTGAACCAAAATCCACAGTCATAAAAATACTACAACCATTACTAGCTATTACTATTACTACTACTATCTAACTAGCTAAGTAAAGTTCTTGGAATCTACACTTATGGTCGCGTTCTCGTGCTAGATCTTGTTTTCAGCGCCCTCAGCAGTAAGGGCCTTCTCCACTATCTGAGCATAAGTCATCACTCCAGGCACTGAAGTAATTTTAACATCCCGGGCTATCATAACATTTAGTCGTCGAAAAAATCTCTCATTTCTTATGACATCTGTTGGTACCAAGTCTGAAGCGAACTTTGCCAACCTGTCAAATTTCAGAGCGTACTCTGTAACACTCATGATGCCTTGCACTAGATTACTGAACTCATCTGCCTTTACAGCTCTGACAACATCATTATAGTACTTATCGTTAAATAACTCTCTGAACTCCTCCCAGCTCAGACTCTTCACATTTCTGGTCTGGGATACCACTTCCCACCAGATTCGGGCGTCCTCCCAAAACATAAATGTGGCACGGGCCACTCTCTCATCACCTACCACCCCCATAAAGTCCAGGATGGAGGTGGTCATTCCCATCCACTGCTCAGCTTGCAGTGGATCTGGCCTTCTCTCAAAGGTAGGAGGGTGTTGCTTTCTGAAGCGCTCATAAAGAGGCTCCCACCTGTTCTTAGCCCTTGGCTGTTGCTATAATACTAGTGCCACAACAGGTGGCATAACTGGTGCAGTGTTCCCTGCTAGAACCTACTGTTGTCTCAATAGGCAAATATCTTCTTCCTGCCTCTATAATCTAGCTTGCATGTCAGCAAGCACCTGTTGCTAATTTTCAAGAGCTAGCAGAGGGTTCTGACCCTAGTCGTTTGTCTCTGACATGAAGTTCAGCGTCAGCTGGTTCATTTGATTGCCCTGGAAGAATACTTCTAAGTCTATCTACAATCAATGAATCTACACATCAGGCAACAATAACAGTGCCCATAACTGCCCCATGGTCCAAGACCAAACAAATAAGCATACACATGCAATAACAATGCTAATAAGCAGTTCAATAACTTTCACATACAACAGTCATGATAATAAGCAACTCATATCATATTCATGTTCAATCAGGGTGTTAATAAAGCACATTCTTAGTATTCATATGCATTTGCATATAATAGGGCTAATAAGAATTTTGTAGCTTTAAGAAGCACCAGTTCTAATAAGCATGCACTTAACAGTTGTAAACAAATAACAATGCTAATAAGCATTTCTTCTATATCCATAGCAGCAATAGTGCTAATAAGCACGTCTTTTATCATCCACACAGTAGTTAAAGGCCAGACCTTATCAGTATAACTCATTCTTCATATTCAAGCATGCAAACAAGACATTCATATATCAAATAGGCAGGTAAACACATATTCACATTAATAGTTACCAAACCCTGAGCCAAGCATGTCTTCAACGGCAAGTGTACATGCCCAACCAATCTTCAGGAACCCTTAAACCTAAACCGCTCTGATACCTAGTTGTAACGTCCTCCTAATCCAGGACTGTTACACTGTGCAATTAAATAGTACTTGACTCGCTAAACGAGTCATTTGGACTTAAAACTTGTAATTGAAGCTAACTCTATGTTTAGGTACTAAAAATTTCAGTCAAAAGTCAACAATTTCATTAAAAGAGTTTGAGTTCAATACATGGGATCCCAATAGAGTTTAAAACTGTTACAAACTCAAAATGAATACAAAAACTGACCTAAGCGGCAAAATCAGGGTCCAACCCTAGTTCCAACTGATACCCTTGACTGTGGAGATCGAGCAGGCAACATATGTACACCCTGCCCCTGAAGCTCTACAACTCCTGGCTGGTCCAGTTTTCTTTTCCTTTACCTGCACCATTTAGCACCTGTGAGCTGGGGCTCAGAAAGAAAACATAATCATGCTCATAAGCAGTAAATCATCTTATCACAGAATCATAATTCACATGCCTAGTAGTAATAACTCTACTCGTGCATGCATTCAATCCAGATAAGTGACTATAGAGCCACACCAGGGCCCATCACAAAAATCCCTATATAACCAACCTTAGAGCTAACCAAGCATACCTGAAGCTTATTTATTTCAGGTGACCATAGGGTCGTTCAAGCGTATATCACACTTCCAAGTTAGCTTAACCATATTAGTCGGCATTCAGCAAGTTATTGCCACCCTCGATTCATAAACCGAGCCTTTAAACCCTCGACTTATAAATCAAGCCTCGTAAACCCTCGACTTATAAGCTGAACCTTTTAAACTAGATATATCCTTGACTAATAATCCGAGCTTTTAATTAGATACCATCGACAAGTCCTCAACTTATAAGCCGTTCTTTTAATCAGATACCATAGATAGATTCTCGACTTATATGTCGAGCTTTTCAGTCGAATATAATCGATAAACTCTCGACTCATAAGCTGAGCCTTTCAACCAGATATAACAGATAAACCTCGACTTATAAGTCGAGCCTCTCAAATATAACAGATCACCCTCAACTTATAAGCCGAGCCTTTCAATAAGATATAACAGATAAACATTCATTACGTAACTCAGGTAAGCACAACACAATCAACATGTTTAATAAAACATTCTAAGCATGGTTATACCCATGTCCTATAACCTGGCCAAGCCCTAAACACAAACCCGGTGCAATTTTCTTACCTCAGGTCGCGAGTAAATAGCGTATGACGACCCCGAGTACGGTCCTTTCCTTCCGAGCCTAATTGTTCACCCTAATTGCAACCATATCAAGGAATAATTATGAGGAAATAAACTAATAAAGGCTTCCTAACTGAGTCCTAGCCTCCAGGACCCTGAATTCTACTAACCCGAGTAGTAGAACCATTCCCAAGCCCTTAGGTTTGGGATCCTATAACCCAAAACCCGATTTCTAATTTTCCCCAAATTAGAGTTGCAGTGCCCCCCACTAAGGGTTGTAGTGCAACAAGTCAGAGAGCCATGAGCCAAAAACCATAGGACACGCGCTACGACGCAACTCGCCTAGCACCACGGCGCCAAGGCGGTTCGAGGCACCTCCTTGCCCTTTTGAGTTCATGAGGGTCCCTGCGCTCCAAGAAAAATGTCGTGGCGCAACCTGTGAACCAAGAAAACCAGCGATTTTAAGAATCACAAACCTATCCAAAATCGTTCCAAAACACGATTTTAACCAGTTTCAACCATAATAATGGCCCCAGTAGCTCAGAAACATCAAAACCAACCTTAATCTCAATCAAAACTCCTTCAAACTTAGAATTCAATAAACTTTAAAACCAAAACTAAACTCAAATAATTGAGTTACCTTTGATAGAATTCGAATCTAGCTATATTCCTTAAGCTTTAACAGCTTCCGAACTTGCCCCAAATCTCCTTAATTCCCTTGGCAAGTAAGCTCCATGCTTGGAATCCAATTTTTCTCTTCAAATTCAAACCAACATAGAGAGAGAGTGTGAGAGAGAACATGAGGGGAGAGAGAGACTTCACTAATCTTCTGAGTTAATAAACTCAGTCAAATAAGCATATATATATATACAAATGGTCCAAAAGATCAAACTACCCTTAAGTCCAAACTGCCATCTCAAAGCCCACTAAGGGAAAAATTGTCATTTTACCATCCTTTCTCACAATACACTTATAATTCCCAATTAATTCCACCACTCCCGGAATATCACTATTTTATCCAACATACGACTCATACTCCAATGAGTCCCGGTAACTCAGTGAATTACCAAAATACCCCTTGGCTCACCCCGAGCCGGGTATATATCCCCTGTTGTGACTAAACCACTATCTTGCTCAAAAGGACCGACTCTTGTCGAATATCTCAAATATATCCACATAATAATGTGGCCTCAATCATATAATATCATATAATCACAATTATACCCTCAATGGGTCAAAATTACAAATATGCCCCTTTAAATAAAAGTGGCATTTTTCACACATTTAATACACTTAAACATGAAAAATTAGTCATATAATAATATAACCAATGAAATTCACATAATCACATAAATATCCAATTACTTCACATATAAACACATAATATTCCAATAATGCCCTCCTGGCCCCCTAATCAAGGCACTAAGCCTTATTAGGAATTTTTAGATGTTACACTGGGAGATAACAGTTGGAGGGATTTCTGAGAGGGAAGAAACTTAAAAGGGTTTCTTAGAATTTTTGGAGATAAGTGAGAAAGGAAAACTTGAAAGCAAAGGTGGTGAATGACAAGTCTTATTCTCCTATTTGTACGTAAAATTTGGGGACAAATCTTAGCCCGAATATTAAAGCAGTAGAGATCCGAGGGTCAAAATAAAATAAACCAAACGACAACAAAAGGTTGACAAGACAACTTGTTAGGAACAATTCCTAGTGCAGAATAGAAATTACGGTAATGGTAGTATTATATACAACAACAAAAATTCCATATAAACAACTTTATATGAGGATCCTTTAATATGCAATATGTTAATCACTATAATATGTATATGTAAAAATAATACGAAATAATTTACCTCTTGTAGCCTATCAAGAACCCTTGAATCTTTTCGTATATATTTCGATCTTCCTATCCTCGCTAGAGTACTCACACCCAGATCTTCCAAGACGTTCTCTACACCTCAAGATGTGGGTGGGCACATAGAGAACAAGAATCAATATTTGTGAATCAAAATTATTCTCAAACCATAGACTCTTGACTATAGGATAGAGAGAAAGGTTTATCTTTTGTGTGAAAAAGATGATCAATATTTTTTTCTTTTGTAAAAAAATGTTATTCTCCTATTCGCTATCATATAGAATTTATAGACATTAATTTTTTTTATCAGAAAGAAACTATTTATTGATCAACCACTAAATACACCAAGTTGCATAAGTCAAACAGACCAAACCAGCAAGAAAACTAAATTTTGTTTACAAATTCAAACATATACCTTTATTTTTTAGATAAACTTCTAGTACTCAAGTTAAGTACTCTAGCTTTGACATGAAACTTTATCATCTCATCAACTTTCAAAACAGAGAAACAATTATGTCCAAAACAACAATGATTCATATTTAACCAAAGGAAATAAATGGTGGCAGCAAATGCGGCAACAATAATGTTGAGCAAGAGCCCTTTATTCCTTCCTTCAATCCACACATGCTAGCCATCAAAGGACTCCGACCAACTCACTGCTCCAAGCCACCCTTGCACTCGCTGCAAAATCTTCTTGGAAAAAGCACAGTCAAAGAATAAGTGAGAGTGGCTTTCATCTGCTTAAGCACACACAAGGAAAAAGGCAAAAACAAGATTCAAATTACAGTAGAGAAGAATATCTCTAGTCAAAAGATTATTATTGATACCTTGCCAAAGAATGAACCTATGTTTAGGGACCGAAATCTTACACCAAACCACACTCCCATCCCTCTCACAATTGAGTAGTCTGTTGTAAAGTCTTCCCATTCTCAGCTCCCCATTCACCACAGCAGCCTCTAAATCACTTTGAGATATAGTGTAGCACAGAGTTGTCAATTTCCTCCCATACCAACTAGCATCTTACTTCAAATAATACTCCTAAATGTTCTTCCCTTTGAGGTAAATATTATTCACCCATTTAACTCATAGCAAATCTTGCTTATAAGAGATCACCCAAACATATTTAACTAGCATTACCTTATTCCATTTCGACCCTTCTCTGAAACCCAACCCACCGAAATATTTAGGATGATACACTTGCTCCCAAGAAGTGAGATGAAACTTACTACGCGAACCTCTCCCCCCCCCCCCCCCCCCCCCCCCCCCCCCCCACAGAAAGTTCCAGAAAAGACAATCAATTTCCTTAGCAACACTTTGGGGTAGTAGGAAAATATTCATCCAATAGCATCTAAGCCCCAACAACACTGAATGGATCAGTTAGGCTTGACCAGCAAAGAAAAGGTGACGGCTCGACCAAGAATACAATCTCATACGGATCATATTAATTATAAGATCATAATCTAAAGCCTTCCATTTGGTAGGCCTCAAAGGAACTCCAAGATACTTTAAGGGAAATGATCCATCTTCAATCTTAGTGCAACCTAGGATTTTATCCTTCTCATCATCTTTAAGCCCCCCAAAAAATATGTGAGACTTATTTCTATTGGCAGCCAAGCCTGAAGCAGCACAAAAAAACATCAAAATCCCCTTGTAAAACTTGCATCGAACTAAGAGTACCTTTACAAAATAAGATAAGATCATCAACAAAGCAAAGGCTAACTAAATTAAGAGATTTACACATAGGATGAAACCTGAAGGCCTTGTTAGAAGACGCTTTGAGCAATAACCTAGTGAGATAATCCACGACTATAACAAATAGTAAAGGAGAGATTGGATCTCCTTGTCTAAGCCATTTTTCTCCTTTAAACTGCCCTTGGATTCTGACATTCATCATTAAAGAGTAAGTGGTTCCCCTCAAACACACCATGACCCACTTAATGAATCTACTTAGAAAGCATAAAGCATTCATTAAGTCCTCCAAGAAACCCCAGCCAATAGTATCATAAGCCTTGCTTAGATCCATCTTCATAGCACATCTAGGAGAACTGTTCTTCCTATTATAGCCCTTTATGAGATCTTGGAATATGAGAATATTATGAGCTATGGACCTATTCTGAACGAAGGCACCTTGATTTTGGTTGATCAAAGTTGGTAAAACTTTAGCTAAATGGGCACAGAGCATTTTAGAAATACATTTTTATATCGTGTTACAACAAGCAATAGGACGATACTCAACAGCTTTAGTCAGATTCTCAACTTTAGGAATCAGAGAGATAATCGTATTGTTCAAAGAAGAAGGTATGATACCTTGCTCAAAGAAATCCAACACAGCCACAGTAACCTCCTTTCCTATGTCCTTCCACATTGCTTTTGTTAGTTGTATATAATAGTTGTTTATATTAGCAGTAAATTAGTTATAAATTAGGACTAATTAGTTTCCTATTCTCTATTAGTTTCCTAGAACAGTTTCCCTAGTTTGTATATAAATATATGTTTATTTCTAATTGAAATATAAGTGAATACAATTCTCTTCACCTCTTGTAACATGGTATCAGAGTGTTAGTCTGTAAAATTCGAATTTTGCTACAAAATTAGGGTTTTTTCTGTTGGGGTTTTCCATAAACACAAATTAAGGTTTAGTCTATTTTAGGGTTTATTTCGGAAACCCTAGTTCTGTTGGTTTACTATTCTCATTGCCCACACCAAAGGATTCCCCAGCCGCCGATCTCCATTCCCAAGAAGTCCAGCCGCTAGAACCCCTGCGCATGGGCCCCATGCACCGCCGTAAGTCGCAACACCACCTCTCATGCGCCAACGCGTGAAAGCACGTGGCATCATCTTTGACAGCCCTTTTTGTTCTGTTTGGTCTCCACTGCATTTCTGGTTGAACAGTGCTTCGTTTTTGCTCACCTAGTTTCCGTAGTTGCGACTGTCAATGTTTGTTTTAGGATCTTTGTTGTGATTCTACATTGGTTTTTCATGTTTGTTGTTGTGTTTCTTTGAAGAGTTATGGCTGAGGATAAATCAGAGATGAAATACATGGCTTCATCTGATGTGGTTCCTATGATGTCTAAAATCACGAACCATAAACTGACTGGTTCGAATTATTTTGAGTGGTATAAGATTGTTCAGCTTTATCTACGAAGTATTGACAAATATGACCACTTGACTGATGATCCTCCTAAAGAAAAAGATGAATCAAGACAAACGTGGCTCAGGGAGGATGCTCGCTTATTCCTTCAAATCTGGAATTCTATTGACAGTGAGGTTATTGGTTTAATCAATCATTGTGAGTTTGTTAAAGAACTAATGGATTACTTGGAATTTTTGTATTCTAGAAAAGCCAATCTCTCCCATATGTATGAGGGTTGCAAAGCATTCTAGCGTGTGGAGAAACAAGATCAATCCCTTATGAACTACTTTATGTCATTTAAGAAGAGATATGAGGAGCTTAATATGTTGCTGCCATTTAGCCATGATGTGAAGGTTCAACAATGCCAGCGAGAGTAGATAGCTATTATGAGCTTTTTAGCAGGGCTCTCACCTGAATTTGATTTTGCGAAAGCATAGGTTCTTTCTAGTTCTGATGTTTCCTCTTTACAAGATATCTTTAGTCGTATTCTTTACATGGAAATTACTCCATATGTTCCTCTTAATAGTGCTTTGGTAAGTCATAATAATTATGCGCCTAGGAAATCTTCTATTCCAACTGCGCATAAAGGAGGCAGTTCGCAAGGAGTTGAAACTCGAACACCGGATTCTGGAGGCATTATTTGCAACTACTGTAAAAAGCCAGGCCACACCAAGTTTGAGTGTAGAAAGGTACAGTTTAAAAATCAGCAACGACACTATGCTAATGTTGCAAATACTACTGATGCCACTGATAAATTGGTCCTTATTTCTGCTGATGAATTTGCCAAGTTCTCACGATATCAGAAATCACTCAAGTCATCATCTCCTTCTGTCATTGTTATTTCTGATTCAGGTAAATCTAATGCGTGTCTTCTCTCTTCATCCTCCAAATGGGTCATTGATTCTAGTGCCACAGATCACATGACAGGTAATTCCAATCTCTTTTCCACTTTTCATTCTCACACTTCCACTTCTACTGTTACCTTAGCTGATGAGTCACCATCTTGTGTTCGTGGGTATGGCACTATTACTCCTACACCCTTGCTTACTTTGTCATCTGTCTTACATTTACCTAGTGTGTCCTTCAATTTTCTTTCTGTTAGTCAACTCACTCGTAATCTTAGTTGTTGCATCTCATTCTGTCCCGGTCATTGTTTATTTCAAGATCTTATGACGAAGAAGATTATTGTTCAAGGACATGAATCTGGAGGCCTCTATGTTCTTGACATACCGCCACCAACTTCTATTGCTTGTTCGAGTGTCACCTCTACTTTTGAGGCTCATTGTCGATTGGGCCATCCATCTCTTCCTTTGCTCAAGAAACTTTGTCCGCAATATAGTAAGGTGTCTTCATTAGATTGTGAGTCATATCAATTTTCCAAACACCATCATCTTAGTTCGAGTCCTCGAGTCAATAAACATGCTAGTGTTCCTTTTGAATTAGTTCATTCTGATGTTTGGGGTCCTTCTCCTATTTTGTCTAAACCTGGATTCAAGTATTTTGTTAATTTTGTTGATGATTATTCTCGTGTAACTTTGTTATATTTAATGAAAAATCATTCTGAGTTGTTTTCTATATTTTGTGCATTTTGTACTAAGATTTAGACTCAATTTAATGTTTCTAATCCCACTTTGTGAAGTGATAATGCCAAAGAATATACATCTGCTTTATTTCATTCTTATATGGTATCTAATGGCATACATCATGAAACCTCTAAGAATATACATCTGCTTTATTTCATTCTTATATGGTATCTAATGGCATACATCATGAAACCTCTTGCATTGATCCTGCATCCCAAAATAGTGTAGCAAAATGTAAAAAACAGACATCTTCTTGAAACTACACGAGCCCTTTTATTTCAAATGCATGTTCCTAAACATTTTTGGGCTGATGTCGTTTCTACAACATGTGTTTCTTATCAATCGCATGCCATTTTCTGTTCTTAATGGTGAGATCCCGTATAATTTTTTTTTCCCGACAAGTCATTATTTCCTGTTGATCCTAGGATATTTGGTAGTACTTGTTTTGCTTGAGATGTTCGTCCAAATGTCACCAAATTAGATCCTAAGTCATTGAAGTGTGTATTCCTTGGCTATTCTCGTCTTCAAAAAGGGCATAAGTGTTATTGTCCAAATCTCAACAAATATCTTGTCTCCATTGATGTTACCTTCATGGAAAACACACCCTATTTTTTGTCTTCCTCTATTCCTACTCGCCAGGGGGAGGTTGATGATTTGTTGGTATATTCTAACACACCCTAATCACTTGTCCTCTTCTTCTTATTCTTTTATTGCTTCCCTTTATTCTATTTCGATTCCTAATATTGTTCGTGAAGCCATATCTCATCCTGGTTAGCATGATGCAATGATAGAAAAGATGAATGCTTTAGATGGCAATGGTACTTGGGACTTGGTCGATTTACCTTCATGAAAACGGGCCATAGGGTGCATGTAGAGTCCAAGAACTTTACTTAGCTAATTGTTTAGTAGTATTATAGTATGTATAGTATTATCTTTGTAACTGTGGATTTTTGGTTCAGACAGGGAATTATTTGGACACTCATAGTAGTACTTGTAGATTTTCTAAGTTTAACCTATAGTTTAAGAATATTAATTTTAACCTAAGGTTGATTAATATGACTGATATTAAGGATTATATTTATTTTACTATAAGGTTTAGATATCAACCAATAGGATTTTAAGCACATGTTATGAATGGTGATTAAGGATTAAGTATTTTTTAGGATTAAATTTAATAAGGAGTAAAGTTTGAATGTTATAGGGTCAGTCAGCAGCTTTGAATACGTTGAGGGCTTAGTCAAGGCTGTTTACTCCATTCAAACTTAGCCAAAATTGTGTAATTTCGTGTTTAAATATTCAGCATGTGCCGATATATCGCAGCTATAGGGGGCGATATGTCGCAGCACGTAGATACGGAAAACACGAAACGATGCACGGTCGCCTCGGGCATACTGGCCCAGGCGATATATCGCCTACAGGGGGCGATATATCACCTCCTTCAGCATATGTTCAAACGTTTTTGAATTCTTTTCCTTTCAGCCATTCAAACTCCTTCATAAGTCCAGCATCTTTTGAACGAGTCTTCAGCCTCTGCTGAACGATTATTCAAATTATTTTCACCTAAAAAGCCATTATTTTTATTCAAGTAAAATCAAGATACTTTCATTCCCAAACTCTATAAATAGGACCTAGTACCCAGCCATTATTCACCTTTTGCTCTAAGTTCAGAAGTTGCAAGTGCTAGGAGAGTGTGAGAGTTAAACACTTGGGTGGGAAAGTCATAAGCTTAATCATCTTTCGCTTATCAAACACTTTGGGAAGTAAGGTTCTTTAGTATTTCGATTGTGGATAGATTGGTCTTGCAAGTCTTTGAGGTAAACCCGAAACTCTATTTCATTTGCTTCATGTTGTTTTCTTTCTCAAAGCCTTCTACTCAGTCCCCTAACCTCATTCTTATTTTGGTTAGGGAATCCAAGTTCTTAAGCACATAAGTTGTGGTAAGCATATTTCTCAATGGTTTAGTCTTCCTATTCATTTTCATTTCTTCTTCTTCATACGACTCACTCTTTCTCATATGGTTTTAGGAGTGTTCCAAAAGTCCTAACTCAGTCCATCATATCCCGGTAACTTTGGTAAGGAAACTAGGATAGAATCTATATGTTCATTGCTTATGTTATCTTATGTGTTATGTTATGAAATATGATATGTTATGAATATGTTATGAATGTGTATGTTTGTAGGCTTGGGCTTATGCCCTATTTGACTAACAAGACCCCAAAAAGATTATGGGCATATGCCTACTTAGCTAGTAGGACCCCACTAATCTCATGGGCATAAGCTTGTTTAGTCTATGGAACCCCAAGTAATAATGGCCATTATAATAAGTGTATGTATTAAGTGTTATGATATGTCTTTACGTTTATTATGAAATTTATGTGTATGACTATGTGTTAGATTTTCCTTGCTGGGCATTAGGCTCATTCCTTTCTATTTTATGTGCAGGAAAATAGCTTTAGAGGCGGTAAGATTCATGATGCTTAGAGGATGTGTATCGATGGTGAATGGAGTCAAGGGGCCGAGCGTTATTCGATTCGAGGATGTAGTCTCATTTTACCTTTTTATGGTTTTACATGTATTTTCCGCATTCCTTATGTAATTCTTTTCATTTAAATCATGTTTTGTTTTAAAGACAATGGGATCCCATATCCTTCTTAGTATTCTATTTTTGTAAGTAACTCTTGTTTTTACAAGTTACTCAATAAAATTATGGTATTTCCGCAAAAATGTAAGTTTTATGTATAGTTTCGTTAATGGTCCAAATAGTCTAGAGTAGTGGGTCATTACAGTGCAAATGGGTATTCACTGTTAAGGTCAATCCAGATGGATTAATTGCTCGATTAAAGGCCCGTCTTGTTGCTAAGGGTTATGCTCAAACCTATGGAGTGGACTATTGTGATACTTTTTCTCCTGTTGCTAAGTTGACATATGTTCGATTGTTTATTTCAATGGCAGCTACCCATCAATGGCCTCTACATCAGTTGGATATCAGGAATGCTTTTCTTCATGGAGATCTTCAGGAGGAGGTGTATTTGGAGCAACCTCCTAGTTTTGTTGCTCAGGGGGAGTCAGGGCGAGTCTGTTGTCTTCAAAAATCTTTATATGGCTTGAAGCAAAGTCCTCGTGCTTGGTTTGGTAAATTTAGTCAGGCTGTTGAGAAATTCAGTATGCTGAAAAGTAAGTCCGACCATTATGTGTTTTATAAACGATCAACTACTGATATCATTCTGTTGATTGTGTATGTGGATGATATTGTTATTACTAGAAATGATACTAGAGGAATCTCATCTCTTAAATCCTTCATTTATACTCAGTTTCACATGAAGGATTTGGGGGTGCTCAAGTATTCTTGGGAGTTGAGGTAACTTGGAGTAAACAAGGTATTTTTCTATCTCAAAGAAAGTATGTCATTGATTTGTTGACTAAGACAGGAAAATTGGGAGCAAAGCCTTGCAGTACTCCAATGAATCCTAATGTCCACCTTACAAGAGATGGGGAACCATTTGAAGATCCTGAAAGATATCGTAGGTTGGTTGGAAAGTTGAATTATCTTACCTTTGCTCGTCAAGACATTGCATCAAGGAGTGTAGACTGAAGAGTGATGTTGGCTAACCGACCAACCACCAACTCTATACCAGCTCAAGTCATCTCCTCAGCTAACTTACCAGATATCTGCCTCGAACTGAGCAATTTTCCTGGGCCCTTCCGATTCAATGCATCAGCCACTACATTAGCCTTCCCAGAATGGTATAGGATATCACAATCATAATCTTTTACTAGTTCCAACCACCGTCTCTGGCGCATATTCAGATCCCTCTGAGTAAAAAAGTACTTCAAACTCTTATGGTCGGTGTATATTTCGCACTTCTCGCCATACAAATAATGTCTCTAAACCATAAATGCAAATACCACCGCTGCCAACTCTAGATCATGCGTGAGATATCTCTACTCATACTCTTTTAGTTGTCTCGATACATAGGCTATCACCTTTCTAGCTTGCATCAGCACACACCCAAAACCTTGTCTGGAAGCATCACAATAAACCATAAACTTCTCATTGTCTGATAGGAAACTCAATACTGGAGCGGTGATCAATCGCCGCTTCAATTCCTTGAAGTTGTTCTCACACCTGTCTGTCCACACATACATAGTCTTCTTTCATGTTAATTCATTCAATGGTGTGGCTATCCTGGAGAACCCCTCAATGAACCGCCGATAATACCATGCCAATCCCATAAAGCTCCTAACTTCTGGTACACTACTCGATCTAGGCCAATCTCTCACTGCCTCAACCTTGCTTGGGTCAACCAGAATCCCATCCTTACTGACAATATGGCCCAGAAACGTGACTTGCAGTAGCCAAAACTTGCACTTGATGAACTTAGCATATAACCTATGCTCTCTCAACCGCTGTAATACCAGGCGTAAATGCTGCTCCCTCACTGTCTCTGACTGAGAGTACACCAATATGTTGTCAATAAACACAATCACAAACTTGTCCAAATAATCTTTGAAGACCCTATTCATCAAATCTATGAAATCTTCTGGGGTGCTAGTTAATCCAAAGGACATAACCAGGAATTCATAGTGTCCATATCTCGTGCAGATAGCGGTCTTTGGTATGTCCTCCTTTTTAATCCTTAACTAGTGGTAGCCTGATCGAAGATCAATCATAGAGAACACTGTCTTCCCCTGTAGTTGTTCAAACAAGTCGTCGATCCTAGGTAATGGGTACTTGTTCTTAATGGTCAACTTGTTCAGCTCCATGTAGTCAATACACATCCTAAGAGATCCATCCTTCTTCTTGATGAACAATACTGGAGCACCCAATGGAGAGAAACTCGGTCTGATGAACCCCAAATCCAGTAACTCCTGCAACTGAATCTTCAATTACTTCAACTCTGCCGGACCCATTCTATAAGGTGTCCAAGATACTAGCTCCACCCCTGGCGCCAACTCTATAACAAACTCAATCTCCCGCTGTGGCGGCAACCCTGGCAAGTCTGCAGGAAATAAATCTGGAAACTCACATACCAATCTGGTCTCACTCGGTCCAACCGGCACAACTCTAGAGGTGTCCGAAATGTTTGCTAGGAATCCTATGTACCCTTCTTGCATCAGGTCTCTAGCCTTCAATGCTGAAATCATAGGTACTCGCTGTCCACTAACTGTCCCCACAAATACAAAATCTACCTCCCCTTCTGGTTCAAAAGTCACCATCTTGCACTTGCATTCAATTGTTGACTCGTACTTCAATAACCAATCCATTCCTAGGATCATATCAAAGTCATCCATTGCCAACTCATTTAGATCAATAGACAACTCTCTACTGTCTATCTCTACTGGAAATGCTCTAACCCATCTCTTAGAGACTACCAGTTCCCCAGTCGGCAACAAAGTCTGAAATCCCCTAGCATACACATCACTAGGTCTACGCAGTAGATCTATCACTCTAGCAGACACAAATGAATGAGTAGCCCCTGAATCAATCAATGCAGTAAAAGAAGAACCAGCACTAGAAATCTGACCTGTCACGACAGAGGGGCTAGCCTCAACCTCTGTTTAGGTCAAGGTGAATACTCTGGCAGGAGCGAGACTGTCGCTCTGCTTCAGCTCCTCTTTCCTGGCTTGTGGGCAGTCTTTCTTCAAATGGTTGACACTCCCACAAATAAAGCAGGCCCTGATCCTGCACTCTCCCTGATGTCGTCATCTGCATCGAGGACACACTGGGAAACTCCTCCAGTTGTCACCCCTGCCCTAACGGCCACTGAAAGCAGACCGTGCCCTCCTATCCGAGCTAAGAGGAACAAAAGAGTCTGGGGCCTTTCTCTTCTACTCACTGGGGCCACTACCCCAACTAGATCCAGTAAAAGGAGGCACCATCCTCCTAGCATCATGCCTAGTAGTGTCCTCTCTCCATATCTGATCGTCGGCCCCCTCAGCTATCAGAGCCTTATCCACTACCTGAGCATACGTAGTTGTCCCCGGATCCAAGGTTATCTTAACGTCATGGGCGATCATAACATTCAATCCTTGCATAAACATATCCCTTTGTGTTGCATCAGTCGGCACCAAATCCAACGTAAACTTTGCCAACCGATCAAACCTCAAGGCATACTCAGTAACCGTCATCCGGTTCTGAGTCAGGTTGGTAAACTCATCAACCTTTGCAGCTCAGACTGCGACACAGTAATACTTCTCGTTGAAAATGTTTCTGAACTCTTCTCAGGTCATAGCTGCAACATTTCTTCTCTGAGTTACCACATCCCACCAGATGCGGGCATCCTCTCTGAACATGTAGCTGGCACAAGCTACCCTCTCGTTCCCTTCCACCCTCATGAAGTCCAGAATGGAAGAAATCATGTTCATCCACTGCTCTGCCCACAGTGGGTTTGGTCCACCCTCGAAGGTGGGAGGATGCTACTTCCTGAACCTCTCATACAAAGGTTCCCACCTATTCTCCATAACATGTTGAACTGGCATTGGCGCCATAGCTTGTCGAACTTGCAACCCAATGCCCTGAGGAGGGGCCTGTTGCCTCAACTTTTGAAGCTTTTCTTCTGTTTGGTGAAGTCTAACTTCCATTTCAGCAAACAACTGTTGCCAATTCTATGGGGCAGGTGGAGGGTCCTGACCCTGGTTGTCATCTTCGGCCCTATTGTCGCGGAGTCTGATTGATCGCTGAGGCATCTCAACAATATGCCTGCAATCAACGACGCCGCTCATCAGGCATGATAACAACATCCAAAATCACCTCCCAATACATAACAACCAACCATAAACAGCAGTCCACAAAACACAGATATCATACAATACTCAGGGGGCCATGCCCTAGCATCATGCATATGTTAATACATACATCATGCTCTATATAAAATAATTAGGCAAATAGGCCACTTAAACACGTAATCAAGCATATATTTCAATCAATACCGACCAACCCTGAGTCGAGTTTGTCATTGGCAGTGAGCGTACATGATCGGTCAATCTCCAGGTACCATAAACCTTGCCTCGATATGATACCAAGTTGTAACACCCTACTTCCTTAGAGTCGTTACTAAGTGAGTTTAAAACTTGTTAATCACTCGCTAATCGAGGTTTTAGGTTAAAAGTGTAGCTAAGTTGAGATAAAACCCATTCCAGTCATTAAATATAAGACATTTGAATACTCATTGAAAATGTTAGAAAGTTTTATGCATCTGTTTGTTTGTTCAGTCTTGGAGCGTTAGGCGACAAGAGGTATAGTTATTACTTACCTAATGATCGATTTGATCACTATAGAGTGGGATAGTTATCAGTATGCTTCCTGTTGCGAAAATTAAGCTATGCAAGTGCACACAGTCGCAATTCGTAATAAAATGGTAAAAACCAAGTATCGTCCTCAAGGACTGATTTATCAATTACCAATCAACCAATCTTTTTAATTCTATTTGATTAAACAATTTCAGAGATTTCAAACAAAGAAAAATACTAACGAAGTACAATGAGAATTTAAACAAAATGACAGAGAAAATGAAATTAGGACAAGTATGATCCTCTATTTTCCACCCTTTTATTTCCTAATGCAAGAATTTATATCCCCTTCTCCCTATTCAAGAATAAGTTGCAAAAACAATTCATAATCTGGTTAAGATTTATAAAATTCAATCTAAATGACAACTTCCTATATTTCTATGGTAAGTTGAATCATGTAGAAGGCATTAACCACGCAACTCAGAAAAATAGGCAAACAATCTAGATACTTTCGTTCTAAATTGAATTTGCATCCAAACAATCAAAGCATATCAAATTTCACTTTTCAGATTTCAATTTGATTCATGAAATAACAATTAGAGGTGATCAATCAATAATTGCACAAATGACACAGATTGTAAGGAATTGAAAGAGATGAAGAAGAACAATAATTCTGCATTAATCCATAAAAGGGTTTCCAAAAGATTCACATAATAGCCCTAAAGAAGAAATTAGCCCAAAATATTCATTCTAGCAATAAGATAATTCAATTACAAACATAAAAATTTAAAGAAAAAGATGAAAAACACAGGAATGAATCCTCCAAGATGGTATTCTTACTCCCAGCCGTCGTACCCCCTTCAGCCCTCTTTCAGTCGCACATATGTTTCTCCAAAAATCCCTACCAAATCCCCACGTGAAAAGACTCAATTGCCCATCAAAAAGTGATCAGATATGTCAAAAATTGCGACACCAGCGCTGTAGCGCTGATGTTGTAGCGCTGTAGCGCTAAAGTCAGAGCCGAGCTTCTTCAGAAATTCTTCCTAGCACTACGGCGCTCCCTTAGTGGCACTATAGCGCTACTTACAGAACCCAAAAAATTCACAAATCCGTCCCGATTTTGTTCCACTTTCGCTCCTTTTCATTATTTGTATCACTTTAGCATTAATCACCCTGAAACATGAACAAACGAGCATAATTCCGAAATAAAATAATCCTAACTAATGAAAAATAGCCTAAAAACTTAGACCATAAACGAGCCTAAAACTCGTTTATCAGTTGGGATCCCAAAATACTGTTTAGAAAATATTTACAACTCAAAATACATTCAAGGTCGACTAGGCGACAAAATTTAGGTTAATACATAGCATTCCCCAAAATACCCCTGGCCGTGGTAGCCAGGTAGGCCCAAAGTGTACATGTCGCATCACGCTCTCTATACTCATGGTTGGTTGAGCACCCGTGAGCCGAAGCCCAGCAAGAAAACTAAACACAAACAATTAACATATGCATATCTCTCAATCAGCATATAACAAAACAGCCAACAGGCTAAACACATAGCGGCCATGCCATCCCAAGCACTTTACCAGGCCCTGGGTTCACGGTCTACACCGTGAGGATGACTCGAGCATCCGTGAAGGGTTTCACCCTTGCAGCTTGCACTCTACATGCTCAACGTCGCTCCCAGCCCTTGCTGTACTCAGCCTTGCACTCCACATGCTTAACATCGTTCCCGGCCCCTTGTCATACTCGGCTTCCTGCCGTTCTCGGCCTTCGTCGTTCATTCACAAATATGCAACACATAGCATATGATCAACAAATACTTGAACAAATATAGAACATAAACAATAGGGCTACACCCCGCAATTCAATCACATAGGGTCGTGCCCTGCAATACAAACCATAGGGCCACGCCCTCCTCTATGGGTATAACAGTTTTCGTACCTGTGTCCCAAGCTTCCTGAGCACCGTTATCCCGAGCACAGTCCTATGTTTCTAGCCTCATTGAAAACCCTAGTGACAACGCATTAACAAAGGATATCCATCAAGCTCTAATTCCTAAAATAACTTTGGGTTACAATTCTAGTCTCTCGAACCTTGGATTCTATCAATCAGGGTGATAAAATCCATCCTGAGCCCTAACTTTTGGGTTCCTGAGTAAAAAACTTCCAAACAACCAACACTTTGAACTAGGGTTGCGACCCAGCCCCTGAAAGGCCACAGCATGCCTTAAAACAGAGGCAAAATGCCTCCCTGTTGGGAGACACAGGCTGCGGCGCACCTCAAGAACAGAGGCCTCCCCAGGCCTCCACGCACACCCGGGCCGCGACATACCCAACCTTGGGTCGCGACTCGAACCTCCAAACCCAGAAAACACCATGCATTCCACAAGCTAACCTCCCTGAATTTTACCATTTCCGAGCCTTAATCCTAGAATTCTACCTAGGACTAAATTCCAAACAACATAACCAGTTTATTCACCCAGAAACTCCAACAACAAATCTCAAAAACACTTCAATTCCATCACTTAAGTTCTAACTCCCAAACTCTAAAAATAGAGAAAACTAAATAGAAGTCAAGCTTAAATCCTTACCTCTTAATTAGTTTTGGCCTGTGCTTGACTCTAGTTTCCCCAACTCACTTCTCCCTAAGCTCAGCAAACAAGAAGCTTGAATTCCTAGGCTTGATTTCCTCTAAAAACTTCAACCACTAAAGAGGGAGATGGAGAAAGAGAACCGATTTTGTGAGAGAGAATAGCTGAGAGACTTATATTTTTGTTCCAGTGGTTTCCCAAGGCTCTAAGTGTATATCCACTTGCCAAAAAGACTAAATTGTCCCTAAGCCTAACCTCAACCCTTTAATGTCACCAAGGGCATTTCAGTCATTAGCCAGATCTCGTTAAGTCCCCAAGTATTCCTATAAATCCCCATTTAATCCCAACATATCTCAATCATTACTAAATTACTACCCATTACTCAATAATCCCAAACCCATATTATATACCCAAAATACCCTCAAGCTCCTCCCGAGCCGGGTATTAGACCCCGTTGTGACTTTCTAGCTAAACCGCTCCCTAGGACTGTCTCGAATCGTGCGTCACAAATATATCACCACTCACACGTGGTGTCAATCACAATATACACAAATATTACATTTATGGCCCTTAGCAGGCTAAAATTACAAACATGCCCCTAACAACCAAATGGGGCCCAAATGCATATTTAATTCACCTAAACATGCATTTCTAATCATATACTCATCAAATTCACATATTAATACAATAAATTAATTATTGCCCTCCAGGCACACTAATCAAGGTCCTACGCCTTATTAGCAAATTTGGGATGCTACAACCCAAGTTCATTTGTGGGAGCCCAAGGCTTTTATCTTTTTGTTTATTATATTAATTAATTTAAATAAAGCTCATTAAGTTGTATATATAAGGAATATGATATCTAGGGTTTTCATAAGTCAGTCTCAGTTGATTCATTGGGTAAGTGAAAACCTAGACACTCTAATCCTTTCTTAGCCACTATCTCTTCTTCTCTTCTAAATCTTTATCTCATGTGTTGAGAACCAGGCCACACTAGTTCTAGGTTGATCAAAGGCTTGGTGAGGAAGACTGTGTTGCTGATCTAGTTCAATCTCTTGATAATACTCTGCTACAGAAAGGAATCAAGGCTAAGAGAGATTGACGGAAGGAGTTGTTCCAGTTCCATTGCGTATTCGTAAGTTTATACATTTTTGTGTTTATGTTAATTTACGAATCTGATGTTCATATGTATGTCATGTTATTCTATGTTTCAATTATGTGTTTGGAAAAATAAAAAGAAGCATGCATCTATTTTTAAATTCCAAGATCCTACGCAAAGCTCATGTAAAGTGTGTGTGGAACAAAGCATGCAAGCAAACATCAACGAAAAGGAAATATTTATAAACTTTTGCTAAATAACCTCAGACATGGCTATGTAAAGTAAGCAAGGTCATCGTCAATATACATAAAAAGGGGCCCAGACAAGGTCAATGTTCATACAAAAAGAAGGATAGCCCAATATACACAACAACAACTAAGGTAAGGAGGAAGCTCGAAGCCTATGTTCTGGAAGAAGGGCAGTGGCCATCGCTGGTTGTGCCCTCACCAGGAGCAACATCACCCGTCGCATCCTCACCGATGGCGCCCTCGTCAGTGTTGCCCTTGATAGAGACGACTTCGCCAATGTTACCCTCACCCATAGCATCCTCACTGATGACCCCCTCACTAGGGGTGTCCTCGCCAGTCCCGTGACTGTAACGCCCCACATCAGTATGGCAGCTTCCTGGAATGAAGATTGACCCCGCAAACCAACACGAGTCTTTCCAGCGTGCTTTGTCCTCACTCGCACGCTTCCTAGGAAAACTTCCCAGGAGGTCACCCATCATGAGACTACTCCAGGTCAATCATGCTTAACTTTGGAGTTCTCAAGTGATGGGCTACCGAAAGAAGATGCATCTTGTTGGCATAGGTAGTACCCATCAATCAATTTAAGACCTCTTCAACTATGTAGTCCCATACCTACACAGTCTTAAAATCATCACACTTGACCTTCCCTAGGCGATGTGGGATTGCATAGTTTTTACCCGGTCTTTCCCCTGTGGATCACGGGATTCTGGCTATCATAATCACCCCCCTTAGAGGTTCGACGTCCCCGTCGGCCACACTTTCAGCTGGGTCAAGGCTCTGATACCTTTTGTAACGGTACCACATCACTATGGCTGCTTCCTGGAATGACGACTGGCCTTACAAACCAACACAAGTCTTTCCAGTGTGCTTTGTCCTTACTCGCATGCTTCCTGGGAAAACTTCCCAGGAGGTTACCCATCATGAGACTACTCCAAGTCGAGCATGCTTAACTTTGGAGTTCTCAAGTGATGGCCCTACAAGCGTGCTTGACCTAGAGTAATCTCATGATGGGTGACATCCTAGGAATTTTTTCAAGGAAGCGTGCGAATGAGGACAAAGCACGCTGGAAAGACTCGTGTTGGTTTGTAGGGCCAGTCGTCATTCCAGGAACCAACCATAGTGACGTGGGGTGTTACAATGACCCTTTTCGGTAACGCCTCCATCAACAGTCTCAGCAATAGTATTCTTTGACACCCTGCCTTCGTCACCCTAACCCTCGCCTTCACCAATCTCCTCAACGAGGCACTCTTGGCAATAAACTATGATCTATGTGGTAGTAGGGTCACCCAAGAAGCTAAGGTAGAGGTTGTAGTTGAACCTCTAGAAGGCAAACAACATATTGTTTATTTTTTCGCTATCTCTCTTGTTGGCCACCTCATTCCCCAAAAATTACTGTCCTCGTCCATACGGATCATCTCAAGGGTGTCTTGCTAAGCCTTCCAAGACACGACCTCTTGCTAAGCCCGCTCCGCGGTTTTATTAACATTCTTACGGGCAGAGCGAGCCTTGGCAAGTTTTTACTGTTGGGGGAGAGTGAGATAACACAACCTCAAAAAATAGAATCTACACAAAAAATGGATTGACAGAGACTTAAAAAAGATTGAGAAAGAATTTGCAAACCCAAGTAGATCAATTATGTTCTTCAACTTTGATGAAGCTTCAAAACTCTAGGCAAAACCACCACTTTGAGAAAATCCTTTGTGTAAACCAAAAACATAAAACCAAAGCTTATACACGTTGCAAAATGTTGTCCTAATACTTTATTTCCTAGCCACCATGGATGCTTGTGGCCTTCTCTTGAAGAAATGAGGATTAAGATTGAACAAGCCTTCAACTCTCAAAGTCAAGCACTTTCTTTGACAGTACTTGGATAAAAACTAGAGATTCTTGGAGTTAGAGAGAGAAAGAGAGAAAGAGGGTAGAGAGAGATAGGATAGAGTGATCAAGTCTTCCAAAACACTATTTTTACCTTTATATAGAGTAGGCACTGTCATTAGGTCTAACCAATAGGATTAGACTTGAAAACACATCATTAAGAGCATTTCACGTATCTTTCACATACTGCAGTATGCGATGCGTCACCTGCAAGCAAGCGATGCATCGCCTGTTAGGGTTTCTTGAAACCCTAAGCATCAGGCGATGCTACGCCACTTGGGTGGCGACGTATCGCCACCCTCTATGTTTTGGACATTTCCAAAGGTCCTAAAAATGCTCTAAATGCTATCAAACTTTTTGGGAACCCTTAGATACTCTCATGCATCACTTTGGACCCAAAATTGCATTTTATAAGTGCCTACAATTGAAGCTCAAATTTCACATCTTCACTATGTGAATTTTACTAAGTTTTTATACCTTGCTTGTATTTTAACACTTATCATTTGTATTTAACCAATCATAACAATCTCCCACTTGGTTAAATACAAGCCTCATTCTCTAGCTTGAAACAGTTTTGGTGCATAAAATAAAGTGTCTTTCGGTTTGAACTTTGCCTTAGTGAAAATACCACAAAGTCTTATCAAAATCATTAGTTGCTGCATGAACCAAGTATTCTTTATGATAAAACTGGTGATACCTCACACACCTCCACCACATCTTTTGTTTTTCCCACTTTCTCGCTTAGCACTATCATGGCCATGTGCTCATCTTTTCATGAACTTTTCAGGCAAAAACTCCAACTCCCATAAGAGGCGGCACCACCTCTAATTCCACATAGGTGAAGTTCTTACAGCATCTTTGCTACCTTTATAAATGCTTGTAACAGTCAACTGAACTTCATTAAAAGCCCCAGGCTTAACCCTAACTCGATAGCAACCAACATTAACCATCTCGGATGGAACTTATCATAAATTTTAGTGTTAAAACTATTCACTTATCAATGACTTGTTCTTACTCATTGAAATCTTTCCATTGATTTGTACAAGTTGAGAGTTGGGTTTCCATCATTGGTGAATCTATTGTTCTAGGAGTTTCAATCCCATCCCTTTTGAATTAGAACTTACTAACCTTCTCACAAGAGGTTTTGTAAATGGATCCACTAAGTTCTTACTTGTCTTAACATATGAGATCAATATAATTCCACCATGAATCAATTGTCTCACATATTCATGTCTTAGACTAATGTGTCTAAACTTTCCATTATACACACTATTATATGCTCTAGCAAGTGCTGATTGGCTATCACAATGTATTGAAATTGTTGATACCATATTTGTGGTTAAAAGAGTATCCATCATGAGATTCTTAAGCCACTCAGCCTCTTTGTCAGCTGCCACTAAAGCTATAAACTCTGCTTCCATGGTTGAGTGTCATATACAAGTTTGCTTCTTAGAGCCCCATGAGATTGCACCTCCTCCAAGAGTAAACATACAACCGGCGGTGGAGAGATTATCTCCAACTCCCAATATCCAATTAGCATCGGAATATCCTTCAAGTATCTTTGGAATATTTTCATAGTGAAGACTATACTCTTTGTTACCCTTAAGATAATCGAGAATTCTCTCAATAGCTTTCCGATGCTTGATACTTGGATTGCTAGTAAATCTACTGAGTTTACTAACCACATATGCAATGTGTGCTCTTGTGCAATGAGCAGCGTACATTAGGCATCCTATTGCACTTGCATATTCCAATTGAGCAACCACTCTTCCTTCATTTTTTTCAAACTTCATGTTTGAATCAAATGGTGTATGTGCCTCTTTGATTTGAGATGACTGAATTTGTCGAGCACTTTCTTAACATAAGGGGTTTGACTCAACACAAAACCCCATTATTCCTTCCAACTTTGATACCTAGAATGGTATCCACATTTCCAAGGTCTTTAATTTTAAAGTTAGAAGACAGAAATCTCTTCGTTTCTATTAATCCTTTTATGTCATTACTCAAAATCAACATATCATCTACATATAGACACACGAGTATGACAAAGTCACCACAAGTCTTATAGTATAAGCACGTGTCCACATTGTTGTGTCTAAATCCATTAGAAACAATGACTTTATCAAACTTCTCATGCCATTGTTTTGGAGCTTGTTTCAAACCATATAATGATTTGACAAGTCTACACACTTTATGTTCATTTCCTTGAAGAACAAAACCTTCCAGTTGTTCCATCTAGACTTCCTCCTCGAGATCCTCATTTAGGAATGTTGTTTTAACATCCCTTTGGTGAACATAAAGGTTATATATAGATGATAAGGCAAACAGACACCTTATAGAAGTAGTTCTTGCTACCGGTGCATATGTGTCAAAGTAATCTATTCCCTCTCTTTGTTTGAATCCTTTGGCTACTAGCCTAGCCTTAAAGGTTTGTATGGTGTCGTCAGTATAATATTTCTTTCTAAATACCCATTTGCACCCAATTGGTTTGGACCCTTTTGGAAGGTCAACCAATTCCCAAGTGTGGTTTAACATAATTGAATCCATTTCATCATTAATTGCCTCCTTTCGAAAAGCGAAGTTTCTTGAGGACATTACTTCTTTGAAGGTTTTGGGATCATCTTCTATTTGAATTACTATTTGATGTTTCATAGTGACTTCCTCATTATCGCCTTCAACAAGGTATATTGTCTCTATTAGAGAACACTTCTCGCTTTATCCCAAATCTTTGAGCCTTTGGCTCCTTCTAGGCAATTGAAGTTGCTCACCAACTATTCTAGGAGTCTCATCTTGAGGCTCTCTAGTTTGAGTTGGTTATAACTTGTTGTCATCACATGACATGTTCTCAAAGAACTCAACCTCTCTAGATTCAATTATTACATTAGACTCCAAGTCTAATGATCTATAATCTTTGCTATTTTGGGCATAACCCACAAATGCACGTCTTATAGCCCTTGGACCCTCTTGGTTCTTTTAGGATCGATGCTCTTGCAATAAGCAAGACACCCCCACACTTTAAGATAACCAATTTTTGGTTTCTTTCCTTTTCATAACTCATATGGAGATATATTATTTTTCTTCATGGGAATACAATTCAAAATATGACAAGCGGATAGCAAGGCTTCACCCCACAAACTAAAATTCAATTTAGAGTGTAATAGCATAGCATTAATCATCTTAATAGATGGTCTATTTTTTTTCCGCTATACCATTTTGTTGTGGATTATAAAGGGTTGTACATTCATGAATTATTCCATGTTCTTCACAAAACAAGTTAAATTCGTTTGAGAAATATTCACCACTCCTATCACTTCTAAGCACTTTACTTTTCCTTTCAAGTTGATGTTCAAATTCCACTTTATAAACCTTAAAAACATCAAATGCTTCATCTTTATTTTTAAGCAAATATACATATGAAAACCTAAATCAATCATCAATGAAAGTAATAAAATATTTACTTCCTCCTCTAGTTAACATTCCATTAAGCTCACAGAAATCACTATGAATCAAATCTAACAACTTAGAGTTCCTTTCAACACTAGGAAAAGGTTTCTTTACCATTTTAGATTTAATACATAATTCACATTTTTCATGCTCAACATTATCACAATTAATTAATCCATGTTTGATACCCCTTTTAATTGTGCTAAATCCTATATGTGCAAGTCTAATATGCCACAAAGTAATAGAATTTGAGTCAAGCATATAACAAGAAGAAGAAACTTTATCGTTCACATGATCAATAGATGTATAAAGTTTGAAAATGCCATCACAAGCATATCCCTTTCCCACAAAAATATTGTCTTTAGATAAAATTATATTGTCGGAATCTATCACAACCTTGGTTCCCGGTTTGCCAAGTAAATTGCCACTCATAAGGTTTCTACTCATTTATGGTACATACAAGACATTGGTGAGTAGATACTTCTTGCTAAATGTGAAGAACAAATCAATAGTTCTCTTTCCTTCAACCTTGGACCTTTTCTCATTGCCCATTTGGATCTCACGCCCTTCCTTTAAAGATTCAAAGGTCTTGAAGAGAGTTCTATCATAGGTAACATGAATGGTGGCACAAGTATCATACCACCACACACTCACATTTCCATGAATGACATTAACTTTGCTTAGTGTTGCCACTAGCTCCTCTTGGGTTGAATTGACTCTTTCCTCATTGTTTTGGCTCCTCTTGAACCTACAATCTCTAGCAAAGTGGCCATTCTTGCCACAAACAAAGCAAGGTCCCTTGGAACTTTTAAATTGCCCTTCATTCTTCTTGGGCCCCAAGGGTTTTTGACCCTTGCCCTTGTTCTTACCATTTACTTTGCCCTTGTTAGGAGGGTTAGCCACCACATTGGCCTTAGAAGTCTCTCCATTGGACTTTTCTTCATTCATATCTCTAGAGCGAGATTCATCCTCAATTCTCAAGTGTTTGAGAATTTCCTCCAAATAAATCTCTTCATTTCTATGGAGAAATTTCTTTCTATAGCCTCTCCAAGAAGAATGTGACTTGGCTATAATGACACCAACAAGAAATTATTCCGACAATACAATCTTAAGAGTAGACAATCTATTCACAATAACTTGCAACTCATGAATTTGAGGGAGAAGGGGTTTATCATCATGAAATTTAAATTCCATATATTGAGTAATAAGGAATTTCTTAGTACCTTCTTCTTCTGCTTTGTACTTCTTTTCCAAAGCCTCCCAAATCTCCTTGGTGATCTTGGTGTTGGTGTAGAGATCATAGAGCCTATTCGAGAGGACATTGAGGATGTGACCCCTACATATCAATTCATCTTCTTCGCGATTCTTCCTTTCTTTGACAACTTCTTCAGTTTCATCTTCCTTGGGCTTTTAGGTCTTTATCCAAGACATAGAACACTTTCAAAGTGGTGAGCAAGAATCTAATCTTGTCTTGCCAACGAACAAAGTTAGTCCCATCAAACCTATCCAATTTAACAAAGTCTTGAGTAATAAATTTCAATGTCGAAAGAGAGTTAGATTCTTCCATGATATGCTATCTCAGAAAATAGAGTATTAGAATTTGGGGGAGTGAGATAACACCACCTCAAAAAATAGAATCTACACAAAAAAATGGATTGACAGAGACTTAAAAAAAGATTGACAAAGAACTTGCAAACCCAAGTAGATCAATGGTGTTCTTCAACTTTGATGAAGCTTCAAAACCCTAGGCAAAACCACAACTTTGAGCAAACCAAAAACACAAAACCAAGGCTTATATACGTTGCAAAACACTATCCTAATACTCTATTTCCTAGCCACCATGGATGCTTCCAAAGGTCCTAAAAATGCTCTAAATGCTACCAAACTTTTTGGGAACCCTTACTCTCATGCATCACTTTGGACCCAAAATTGCATTTTATAAGTGCCTACAATTGAAGCTCAAATTTCACATTTTCACTGTGTGAATTTTACTAAGTGTTTATACCTTTCTTGTATTTTAACACTTATCATTTGTATTTAACCAATCATAACACCTACTCCGTGGTGGAAAGGGCAGAGCGACCTTTCTCAAGATCCTTATTAGCAGTCTCAAGATCCGATCAAGTCTTATGAAGTTTCTCCTCAGCGGCCTCTCGTTGTCTGTTAGCCGAGGCCAGGTTCTCGCCCTCCCGCTCGAGTTTCCGGTGGAGGTTTACTGCAATCAGCACCGCTTGAAAAACAAATTAACTGTGAAGATCAACAACAAGAGGCATAATTAAATGAAAATGATAGGCCAAGTAGTTACCTTGGCGATTTTCTCCATCTTCTAGCGGGACAAGTTAAGAGAAGAGTCTGTGGTCACCAAAGGCCAGGCGCGGAGTATGCGATGGTCGAAGACCACAGTCTCTACCATCCCCTTCACCATGTCGACTGTCGCCCAGATGGGCACAAGAGGGGGAAATTCTGAAGTCGTTGGCGTGGCAAGGAGAGAGGCATTCGTCGGTGTCGTAGGAAGTGAAGCACTCCCTAAAGGAGATCCCAAGGGTGCAGGGTTAGTGGCTATGTCAGTTTGTGTGTAGATCTGAACCCTCTTAGTTTTCTCTAGTGGATGATTTCAGAGCTCAGACTGCTTCTTTTTCTTCTTGGGTCTTTCTCAGATAGTCAGTGGTCGAACAAAATATGTCGATGGATCCATGACCCCTGCAAGCCCAAAATCAACGAGTTATTACAATAATGCAAAATAAATGCATAAGACAAGATGAGCAAAGCTAAACAAACAACCTCAAAGATAGAAAGTCCTAAAGAGTGGTTATTAAATACCCAGCAAATCACCAAGATGAGGTCCACTTGGAAACACTTTCAGACTTGGTTGGTGATCTAGAGAGTTTAGGTCGGCCCAATTCCCTAGGGGAGACTTTGTTAGGATTTTATGCCCTAATTAAAACTCAATTTCTTTGTAATCTCATTTATTATCAATAAAAGAATATAAATAAATTTTTTTACTTGGTCAATCACTTTGCTCACGTGTTTTATTTTCATGATTATTTGTTTAATATAAACTTATATTAAATCCCGAGCATATAGCTAATCGTATTTATAGTGACGTAATCACAGTGGAATATAAATATGATTATATGTTCAAAATAAGTTAGTCCTAAGATTAGTCAATGCACAAGATTTACACTGACTTGCCAATCTACGATATGATCTACTTACACATTGTAGTGTTATGTTCTTTCCAGAACATTAGCAAAGTAGATAAGATCGGATGTATTTGTTACATCGGACTGGACCGATATTGGACAGTAGATAGGATAAGTAAACATACCGTTATTATCTATTCTAGTCATATCATATAGTTGACCATAGGTCAATTCAATCTCAATTCTGAGTGGTTATTATTCTAACTGGTTGTATTATTTGAGTTCTTTGACCTGTTCGTTACTAGCTTACCCTACGGACTAGCCCATACTTACATCTTGGGAACTCGGTAGTATAATTGAGTGGGAATGTTAATCATAGATATAAACATCTATAGCTTCTGATGAAGAAGTGAAATGATGGTTTCCTTTTAGTTTGGTTCAAGGTGCTAAATGATAGAGATCTCATTTCAGTAATTAATATTAGTATACTGAAATATCATTTACAAGGAACTAAGTGTTTTAAGGATAAAATACAATGAGGGGTAAAACGGTATTTTAGTCCCATCTCATTGTAGACCGTCTATAGAGGATTGAGTGACAATTATAGTTGTAACAATGGATAATTAATAGCGTATCTATATTTGTTATAGAGCATTCTATGAATTCAAGAGTGCAATTCCGAGTCTTTAGTGGAGTCACGAGGAATTAATAAGTTAGTAAATTTATTTGTTAGATTTATGATAACTTATTGGAGCTTGATTGCATAGGCCCATGGTCCCCACTATACCTTGGATAAAATCATCTAGATAGTCTTAATTAATTGATTTAATTATCAATTAGAATTATCAAAGTTGACCAGGTCAATTTTGGATAGTTTCACAGTGTTATGTAATTTAGAGAAGAAAAGAGAAATTATGGCATATTTATTAATTAAGATAAATTGGTATCTAAATTAATAAATAAGTTTAAATGAAGGTTCAAATTATAAATAATTAATTTGATAAAGGATTTAAATAATTATTTAATTAATTAAATCAATAGAAAATAATACATGCCTTGATTTTAAGTCAAATTGGCTTATAATCAAATGAGAAATTTCACAGGCCTAAAGCCCATGATAATTTCGACCTAGGGCTAATTATTGGCTATTATTTTATTGATTTTTTAATTAAATAAATGAACTAATTGAGTCTATAAAATGAATGCTAAGAGAGAGTTGAAAACATATGTCAAAACACAAGTTTCTGATAGGTTTTAGATTCTCTCTAAACATAAGTCATTTTCTAAGCCTTATTGTTCTTTTCTCTTCTTCTCTCTGTATCTATCTCATGTGTTGAGAATTGCTCACTCTAGTCTAGGTGATTCCAAGGATACTTTGGAAGGTTGTGAAGAAAATTGAAGATCGGTTCGGTTTCTTGGTAATACTCTGCGATAGAAAGGATACAAGGGTTAAAGAAACTGAAGGAATAACTCATTCATTCCGCTGCGTATAATGTAAGTATTCTTATCATTATTTCTCCTTGAATTCAATTTTAGAAACATGTTCTAGGTTGTCTCATATTAACTTGTTTAATATTAGATCTACATGAAAATAAATAAAGATCCTGTATAAGAGTTTCCTAACAACTAATATCAGAGCCTTTGGTAATATTTATTTTCATGCATGAACATGTTAAAAATTAAATTATTTGATGTATTTGAATAATTGGATGGATTTTCATGTTTTTATGAAGCATGTTGATTTTATGTGATTATTAGCAATTTTTAGGTTATTTTGTTGTGTTTTTTATGCCAATAATTTTTATATATGCTTTATTTTGTGTAAAATATGTTAAAAATTAACTAGGAAATGGTTTTGGTTTGAAAAATTGCACAAAAAAATTTCCGGAAATTGTTTGGCCTGGCTGCCATTGTGTGCGCGCTCCTACGTGCATCACCCAACGCCGCACGCACCCCTGCGCACACCACCAGCCACCACACGCACATGCGTGCCCATTGCCTACGCACCACCCGCACGGTGAACAGTCAAGGGTACTGTTCATTCATTTTTTAATTTTTTTTAAAATAAAAATGTAAAAATTGATTATTTATTATCAAAGCCAAAAATATCAAATTTGTTTTATTATTTAAAATTATTTTTTAAATTAAGATATTTTTGTTGGTTGAGATTTAAATAATTAGATTTTTTTACAAAGATTCAAATTCAAATTTAAAAATAGACTAACAACTTAATTTTAAATATTTTAATATATTAAAATATTAGAATTAACACATTAGATAGTTAAGATATTTTCTTTTAAATGCTTGTTATTTTTATTAAATCTTTATTTGAAAATATAAATATATGTTTATTCTATAGTTTTTAACATTTAAATTATTTGAAATTTGTTAGTTAGATATTTTTATCGATATTTGAATTTGTTTAACTATTTTGAGATATTTTAGGGTTGTTATAACTATTAATATATTTTTTTTAAATGATTAAAATATTAGCTTATTGTTGTAACAACACAAGATATTTTTTGAAAAACAGTTAAGAAATTTTTTCAATCAATTAATAAAATATTTTTTTAATAAATGGGATTTAAATTAATTGTTAATTGTTGATAAATCCTATTTAAATTAAATTGATATTTTTTTTCAAATTAACTTAAACCAAATTGATTATTGATAAATGAAATTTAAATTAACTATTGTTAATTGTTGATAAATTTCATTTAAATTGACTTATTTTTTTTGTAAAAATTTAATTAATTAGAATTTTTTGATAAATTCTAGAAAATTAATTGTAGTATTTTTGCAAATGAAATAAATTGTGGTATTTTTTCATAAATTTATAGAATTGCTCATATAGTAACATGATTAGGCTCATCCAATTATAACATGTCTGTTTGCACTATATGTGGTATTTTTGCAATTGGGCTTAGATGCATATAGTGGCCCATATGTTTGCTAGATATATGGATTTTTTGCCAAATAAAAAATTCATAAAATGATAGGTTTTATTTTGGCCCATTAGAAAATGTAAAGTTTAAATTCCTCTCTTGTGGGTGATTCCACTTGTGAAAGCTTATTTGTTTTGCATGACTATAGTGGGCCTGATCAATTAATAACAATTAATAAAACGAATGTTTAAATTCCTGTCTTTTGAACCTTGTATGGAAGATTGGGGGGCTTTGTAGTGGGTACGACATACTGGACCCAGCCCTCCTCCATACAAGTCCAATTGTTAAGGCCCATTTACCTGAGTTGGACTTAATTATATAGGTTCATTATATTAGTTAAACCAAAATATTGATTAGCAACAAATTAATTCTAAATTAATTGAATTTGTTTCAATGTGACACATTAGAATTAATAGGAAATTATAAGAATTTGGTTTTAAAAATTTAATTTTTTCAATTTTTTTTAGAACCATAGTCATTAATTTTCTAAAAATTAATAATAAAAATACTATTTTTAATTTTATAATGAGCTTATTTTAATAATTATATTCGATCTCCACCGTTGGTTTAACAAAGTCAATAACTTAATGGGGGCCTCGAGACGCTTCGATTCATCCCCCTACGGAAGGTTTTCATTAGTTATTTTGACAAGGTTAGATTTTGAAAGATAGATAATTATAGGTCAAATTCTACTAGTCTCACCCCTACGGTGACTACTAGAACTAAATCTATTGATTATCGAAACCGTGGGTCTAGCTCATAAAATAAGAGATTTTGTTTTCTTATTTTGATCGAACAGGAGGTTGTTAATAATGGTGTCCATTATTAAATAAGTTTACAACTTTATTTAACTAGTGGTATCTTTTACTCTCGCCAACCGGGACAAAGATATCATAGATTAGTTAAAAACCTAAAGAAATAGAGATATGATTATTTTGGTATTTTTCCCATATCTTACATATTTTTGGTATATGTTGTGCTATTTCTTGAAATTTGTGTGAATAGAAGTTTTATTGAGCAAATGTGATTGATTTCTATTTTATTGATAATTTGTAGTTTTAAGTATGGTTGTGTCTACTCCCATCCTTTCTCAACTTTCGATGGAGAAACTCACTGGAGAAAACTTCCTTAAATGGAAGCAAAACATCAACATTGTGTTGATTGGTGACAAGTTCAAGTTCGTCATGACTGAGGAATCCCCGGAAGTTCCAGCTAAAGGATCTACCAAGTCTGTGAGGGATAAGTATGAGCATTGGCAGGCGGCTAACAACAAGGTGCGGTACTACATGTTGACTAGTATGGTTGACACTCTCAAGACAAAGATGTAGAATGTCGAGACGACCTACAAAATCATGGATCAGCTCCAAGACATGTTTGGTGCCAAGTCAGCACAGACTCGCTTTGAGGCCACCAAGAAATATGTCAATGCTCGGATGGAACCTTCTCAACATGTCTGCGATCATCTGATCAAAATGACAAACTACTTTCATGAAGTTGAACTGCATGGAGCAACAATAGATGAGGAAACTCAAGTTGGCTTAATCCTCAACGGTCTCTCTCTAACTTTCCTGTCGTTCACCACCAACTATGTGTTGAATAAACTCAACTATGGTCTAACGCAGCTCATGAACGAGCTTCAGACTTTTGAGTCTATCATGGGTGGACCAAGTAAGGGAGGAGAAAAGAAGACAACTAATACTACTACTGCTGATCTAGCTAAGGCTAAAGCTAACCAAGCTTCGTCTTTGAAAGCTGGAAACAAGAGGAAAGGTGGACAAAATAACAACCCCAAGCCTGCAAAGGCTGCAAAGACGAGTGCACAACCAAATGCACAGACGCCTAAAGGGAAGTATAAGAAAAATAAGAAAGGTAAAGGTAAGTGTTTTCACTACAAAGAGAAGGGGCATTGGAAACAGGATTGCCCCAAGTTTCTAGCAGCGAAAAACAAAGGAATTGATTATAGTTCATTTATCTTGGAACATGTGTTTTAGAGAATGATAAATCCGTTTGGATTATTGATTCTTGATCTACTAACTATGTTTGCAACTCTTTACAACTTCTTGAATCGTGGGAGGAAGTGGACGAAAGCAGCTTAAATCTTAGAGTTGGGAACAGAATGTTCGTTGCGGTCCAAGCTAGAGGAAGAGCTCGTCTGAAGTTCGGAAATAAATTTTTAATTTTAAATGATGTACTTTTTATTCCGAATTTTAGTACAAATTTAATTTCAGTTTCAATGTTGCAATTAGAACAATTTGTTATGACTTTCACAAGTTCTAATATATCTATTTATTTAAATGGATCACAATTATGTATTGCATGTTTGGAAAACGAGATTTATATTCTACGACCTAACGAACCCCTCGCTCTTAACAAAGATTTATTCAAAGTAGCTAAACCTAGGACCAATAAAACGTCAAGAGACCCATGACGATAATATGACGTATTTATGGCACTTAAGACTAGGTCACATTGGCTATGATAGGATTCAAAGACTTACAAAGGATGGGCCTTTGAGGGAACTCACGTTAGGTGAATTAACTGTCTGTGAATCTTGCCTAGAAGGCAAACTGACCAAGCGTCCATTCTCTGCAAAGGGTGATAGGGCCAAAGAACTACTTGGACTTGTGCATTAAGATGTTTGTGGACCTTTGAATGTACAAGCTGGGGGTTATTTTGAGTATTTCATCACTCATTGATGATTACTCTAGATACTCGTTTCTTTACCTAATGCATAGGAAATCATAAACATTTTCAAAGTTTTAAGAATTCCTCGCTATGGCTCAAAACCAATTAGGTAAAACGTTAAAGATCTTGCGATCTGATAGGGGTGGAGAATATTTGGATATGCAGTTCCAAGATCATTTAACTGAACTTGGGATTTTATCACAACTTATTTCCCTGGGTACTCCGCAACAAAATGGTGTAGCGGAACGCCGGAACAGAAATTTATTGGAAATGGTTAGATGCATGCTTAGTTACTCAACTCTACGAACTTCATTCTGGGGAAATGAAATTGAAACCGCGAACGACATTCTCAATGTTGTGTCGTCCAAATCAATCCCTAAAACACCTTTAGAAAGCTGGAATGGTCGTGAACCTAGTTTACACCATTATAGAATTTGTAGTGTCCCGCCCACATCCTGAGGAAAAAGGAGCAAAAGCTAGAACCGCGAACTAAAGTTTGCATGTCTGTTGGCTATCCTAAAGGTACTCAGGGTGGACTTTTCTATAGTCATTCAGAAAATAAAGTGTTTACTTCTACGAATGCTACTTTCCTGGAAAATGACCATGTCCAAAACTTCAAACCACGCAGCAAAGTAGTTTTAGAGGAGATGGTTACAAAATTGACTCCACCAATGTTCCATCTTCATCAAGGCAAGTTGATGATGAAATTATCACTCTTCATGTCCAACCAACGCAAGTCAATTTAAATGAAGAAAGTACCATTGTTCCTGAGCAAATAGTCACAGAGCCTCGTCATAGTGGGAGGGTTTCTAGGAACCCAGTTTGCTATGGTTTGGATGGTGAAACCAATATGGTTGTTGGTGACACTGGTGATGATGATCTATTGTCTTTCAAACAAGCAATGGCTAGCCTTGAAAAGGAACTATGGCTCGAAGCCATGAAACTGGAAATGGAGTCCATGTACTCAAATTTCGTCTGGGATCCTGTGGAAGCACCTTGTAACTTTAGGGCCATTGGGTGCAAGTGGATCTACAAGAAGAAACAAGGTGTTGACGGAAATATCGAGACTTATAAAGCTCGATTAGTGGCAAAGGGTTATACCCAAAGAGAAGGCGTGCACTATGAGGAAACTTTTAGTTTGGTAGGCATGCTCAAGTCCATTCGCATCCTCCTTTCCACAGCAGCCGCTCTCGACTATGAGATCTGGCAAATGGACGTCAAGACAACTTTTCTTAATGGGAAGCTTGACTAAGTCATTTATATGGATAAGCCAGAAGGTTTTAAAGTAGCTGGACAAGAAGCAAAAGTTTGCAAGTTGAATAGGTCCATTTATGGACTTAAGCAAGCTTCTCATTCCTGGAATCTTAAGTTTGATGAAATAATCAAAACCTATGGCTTTGAACAAAATATTGATGAGCCCTGTGTTTACCAACTGAAGGCAAATCAAATAGTGGTATTATTGGTTCTTTATGTAGATGATATCTTACTCATTGGAAACAATGTTAAGAAATTGTCAGATGTGAAGACTTGGCTGATGTAGTGTCCTAGAATGTTTACTTAACTAGATAGTAGTAGTAGTGAGTAGCAGTTTGTAGTATGTTAGTTTTCATAGATTTTGGTTCAAGCCGGGACTTAGTTGGAAACTCATAGCAACAGATATGGATTTTATAAGTTTAACATATAATTTAGAAATATTAATTATAACATAAGTTTTGATTAATATTGATGGTCCTAGAAATATTATTTATTATAACCTAAAGTTTAGATAAAATTAATAAGAGTGTGACACATGTCATAATCATGTTTATTAAGGATTTAAGTATTTTTTATGAATTGTTTAAATAAAATAAAGATCTAGAAGCTCTAGAACCTTCCAGCAGCTGTTAGGATCACGTTTTGACACAGTCAAAGCTGTTTAATTAATTCAAAATATGCTGAAAAAGTGCAAATATGTGTTTGATATATCAACGTATGCCGATATATCATAGCTATAGGAGCCGATATGTCGCCTACGGGAGATACGGAAAACACGTCGACTTCGCACGAACGAAAGAACGGAGCTCGAGAAATAGGTCTATGTAATGCCCCAAATTTCCTAATAAGGTTTAGGACCTTGATTAGGAGGCTGGGAGGGCCATAATTGATTTATTATATTATTAAATGATTATATGCATATTTATGTGAATTATATTATGATATGATGATAAATGCATGCATATGGGTCCATTTTTAATTATAAGGGCATTTTGGTAATTTAGCCTGTTGAGGGCGTAATTGTGTATTTTCATGCATGTGGGTGAATTGTGAATAATACCACATTATATGTGGATTTTTTCGAGCCATTCGGCATAAGACGATTTTGAATGCAAGTTATTGGTCTGGTCATAACGGGGTTAGTTTCGGGGCTTGGGGTGAGTCTCGGGGTAATTTGATGATTAGAACATTGCCGGGAATTAAAGGGTAATGGGATGTGATTTATTAGTATTTGAGAATATTGGGAAAAATGGGAATTTGAGGACGTTAATTATGATTAGCAGGATTAGATGGGAAATGACTATTTTACCCTTGGGGCTGTTAAGGAAAGAAGATAAGCCTAAGGGCATTTTAGTCTTTTAACCCTAAAGGATATATATCATTTGAGAAGCTATAGAAAGCTTAAGAAAATAGGGGACTTCTTCTTCCTCTCCCATTCATCTTCTCCCTCTTCCTTCCTTTGGATTTTTGAAGCTCAAGTTGAAGGTTCAAGCTTAGGAATTGAGGCTTAAGGGTTTAGGCTTGTGTTCAGCCACTGAAGAGGATTCAATTCGAGTTTAAGGTAACGTTTTAGTTCAATTTTCTAGTTCCTTACTCTGTTTTTGGTGTTAGTTTTGAGGTTGGAGTCTTGATCATAGGAATGGGAATTTAATGAGGTTTTGATTGGTTTAAGGCTTAGGTTTTGTTGGTTATACGATGGACAAGTTGTGGTAATAGTTGGTGGCTTTGCTTTGTGATATTGGGAGTGTTTTAATAAGGTTTTGAAATGAGTTCGAAGGGGAAAAGTAGGGGTTTTTGGCTGGGTTTTGGGTTAGGTTGCGACTCTGTTCTAGAGCGTCACGGCCCAAGCTTGATAGAAGCAGAGTGGTGTTGAAAGGCCATAGGGTCGCGGCGCTTAGGGAGGCGGGCCGCAGTGCTTGGGGCAGGTGCTTGAGGTTGGCGCCTCTGTTTTGGCTGGGGGTCACAGTGTTTCGGGAGGCGAGCCGCGACACTTAAGGGCATTTGTGGCCAAAGTAGTGTTTTGATCATGGGAACTCAAACCTTAGGCCTCAGGATCATTCCTACTACTCGGTTTAGTAGGATTCGATGTCCCGAAGGCTAGGTCTTGGTCCACGAACCTTTTATTGATTGATTTTATTGATGGAATCCCATATTTGGTTATGACTAGGTGACCGTTAAAGAATCAAAGGATCGATCATTTTCATAGTTTAGAGTTATGATTTACCCTACCTCGATTAGTAGACAAAGGGCCTAGATGGGTTATCATATACTATAGTTGTGATCTAACCTATCTCGATTAGTAGACAGAATACCTAGATGGTTTTATCATATACCATGTTAATGAGTTAATGGCCATTAATGTTGTAGTCCTATATGATATACATTTTTATAGTCATATATTTTATAGTATATGTATATGACATAGTCTTATGTTTATGATTTATGATATATGTTGTTAGTAGATTTTCCTTGTTGGGCATTAGGCTCATTCCTTTCTTTTTAGAATGATGCAAGAAAGTGAACGTGGAAGGTGGGAAGGATTCGTGGCAGCTTGGCATGTGTGTTGAGGATGAATGGATTGAGTGAACTGCTGGAAGATTGAGGATGAAGTCTTTTGATTTATGTCTTTATGTATTTTCGCACTTAGTTTTTTAAACATTTGATTAAATTTATGATGTTTTTATTTACTAAACAATAGGTACCCATACCGTATTTTATATTCCATACTTTACTTTGTATTTGGCACAATATTTTGGGTTTTAAATAAAGTTATGTTATTTCATATGAATGTATTTCAAAATAGTAGTTATGTCATAGTAGTTTTTAATGGTCCGAGGTCTTAAAAATAGTCGGGGCATTACAGTTGGTATCAGAGCAACAGTTCATATGCATGAAGTTCTCCTTGATACACACGCACAAGCTCTGAATCTACCCGCCAATGTAAGTGTTTATGTTTATGTTAATAGCTAACGTTTTAGCCCTTATGTTTTCAGTTAAGAATTGATGGAGCCTTGACCTATCAGGATATTCGAGCCATTAAGGCATTGAAAAGGATTAGAGAGCCAAGGAATACTGTAAGAGTGTTAGAAAGAATCACTCAGAGATTAATCTTATTCCACAAGGAGATAGTTCATCTTCAGACTACTAAACAAATTATGATGAGAGCTATGGAGCAATATGTCCTAGTAATTAGGCTTTTTAAAGATTTTCCTTCTATAATTTCAACATTAGAAGAAATATGGGAGACTATAGATGATGATGATGATGATGATGATGATTTACCGGTATCCATGAGATACTATTTTCTCATACTTAGGTTCACCTCCAAGTTAGAATTTTAATTCACTAATGAACAAAAGCATAGAATCTTTATGAATCTTCCCCGAGGTAATTTTGAGGCACAAGATAATGATGATTATGAAGAAATAGATGATGACATGTTAGATGATAGAAGTTTAGTATTGCTCCTTTAGATTTCTTTTTTAGTATTTTTTTAGTTACATAAGTTTTTTTCTTTCCTTCAATATATTACTATATTCATTTCTATCGGTCTGTCCTTCTCTTTTTTATTATTTCGATTTTAAATAAAAGATAAAGGTTTCAATTTCTTTTAGCTTGTCTAAAATTGAAATATATTCAAATATACTCAAAAATATTAGTTTAATATAGGGGCGGATGTAGCAAAGTGGATCAAGGCAGTGGATTGTGAATCCACCACATGCGGGTTCAATTCTCATCGTTCGCCCAAAACCTTTCATTATTTGAAATTTTTTAAATCACAATATATGAATTGAGTAAAAAAAAAAAGAAAAAGATTTGATAATTAATAATGAGATAATGGATGAATCATCGATTAACATTGAATCGACGAATTGGACAACTTTTTCATTGAAAAAAAAATACAAGATCTAACTAATAAAACAAATACAATCATAAATCAAATACAAAAAATTAATATTTGTATATACGGGTGCGGTGCCACCAAAGCACCCCCCGTCCTGAAAGAATAATTAATTACACCCTAGCTTTATTTCATATCCTTCTATGAGAAATTGAGTGTTGAGTTCCGTCCTAGCGCATTCAAACCGGTCCTTGCCTAGCAAGATACGTCTCGCTCTCCCACTGCCAAACAAAGCCGATTACCTACCCAATAGTTGTTACCAATGAAGTTGCTATGAATGGATCTACTCCTCATGTGAATAATGGCTATATAGTTTCACCTCAGCCTATCATGTACATAAGGAAGATCCTAATTTTTAGATTTTCCCTAGTTATGTTAGTTGAGTTTATTTATTTATCTATTATTTTTGCATTTATGATCGTACTTAGTGAAAATATTTTTCCAAATGAATATTATTGTTATTTTTGAATGACATGTATGTGTTTGATTTATTTTACAATCATAATAAATTTAATAAATAATGACCAAGTTCGGTGAGGGTGGATACAAATCAATGGATTGGGTTCTATATTGAGAGTTTAAGGGGCCATAGTAGTGGGAATGATTTTACTGATCCTAGCCCTCCCTCAATATAGTTAACTTTGGAACAACAACAAGTTTCAAGCCTGAGAATTAAGTCATATAGGATGATTAGAAACAAACTTATAAAATAATAAAGATGGTTGATTTTCTAAGTATAAAAACACACCTTATTTATAAAGAAGGCTTACATAATTCTTCATAAATAAATCATAACTAGTAGGTCTGAGTTATGTTTGCCTAAACTAAGTTTTTCCTTAAAGCTTGTCAGGGTAAGTTCTAACACGTTTTTTCTTGACTGTTAGAACTTTGCTAAAGATGTCGCTTAGAAGATCTACACGCACAGCCGGCAAAGCCTCCAACGCCACCAATGAGACTCATGAAGCCCCTCCAGTCCGAAGAAAGGGAACGCATGCTACCAATGATGCTGCTAACAAAAGTGCACCACCTCCGGATGACAACACTGCTGAAATAGTCCAGTTATGGCAACAAGTGGAAGAATTACTGCAGCAACAATGACAACAGGCACAGCCGCAGCCTCAGACTCAGCCCTAGCCTCAGTCGTAACCGTAGCCTCAACAAATGGCTTAAGCACCCCAACAAGTAGGTCCTTATGGGGGATGGCCAATGGCGAACTATGCACCTTACCCAGCTCAATACATAGAACCAATCTACGAGCGGTTTCGTAAGCAACACACTCCAAACTTTGAAGGGACAACGGACCCCTTTAAGGTAGAAGAATGGCTCAGTAATTTAGAGTTGATCCTGGCACACATGAATCTCGGTAACTCAGAGCGCATATCGTGTGTTTCATCTCTTCTAAAGAAGGATGCTAGAATCTGGTGGGATTTAGTACAGTAGACTCACGACGTCGCCACCATGACATGGACTAGATTTGTGGAGCTCTTTCACAAGAAGTATTACAACTCGGCAGTCATCACTACGAGGGTAGAAGAGTTCACCAGTCTAAAGCAGGGCCACTTGATAATAGCAGAGTATGCTCGACAGTTCGACCGACTAGCCAAGTTCGCGCCAGAGTTGATCCCAACCGATTCCCTAAGGGTTATCAAGTTCGTTAGAGGGCCACTTGAACTAGGAGTCAAGCTAGCAAATCTGGGAACCACTTCTTATGCCGATGTTCTAGAAACGGCTATAGAAGTGGAAAGGCTTCAAGCGAATTTTAGTAAGGAGGAGGCCAGTGAGCCTGAACCTAAACCACAGAATCAACCTCAGAATGGTCGGAACCACAACAACAACCATCAACATAGCAACAATAATAGCCAAAAGAAAAGGCATCCTGACAATGACAAACAATGGAAGTAATAGGTCAGGTTATGTATGTGACAGTCAGAATCCCGTGATCCGCAAGGGGAAAGACATGGTAAAGCTGTGCAATCCCACACCGCTTGGGGAAGGTCAAGTGTGATGATTCTAAGACTATGTAGGTATGGGACTACACAGTTGAAGATGGCATAAATGGATTGATGGGTACTACCTATATCAACAAGATGCATCTTTTTTTCGATAGCCCATCACTTGAGAACTCCAAAGTTAAGCGTGCTTGGCCTGGAGTAATCTCAAGATGGGTGACCTCCTGGGAAGTTTTCCCAGGAAGCGTGTGAGTGAGGACAAAGCATGCTGGAAATACTCGTGTTGGTTTGTAGGGCCAGTCGTCATTCCAGAAAGCAGCCATAGTGACGTAGGGCGTTACAAATGGTATCAGAGCCTTGACCCAGCTAGAAGTGTGGCATACGGGGACGTCGGGCCCATAAGGGGGGTGATTGTGACAGTCAGAATCCCGTGATACGTAAGGGGAAAGACTGGGTAAAGTTGTGCAATCCCACACCGCCTGGGGAAGGTCAAGTGTGATGATTATAAGATTGTGTAGGTATGGGACTACACAGTTGAATATTGCTTAAATGGATTGATGGGTATTACCTATATCAACAAGATGCATCTTCTTTTCGGTAGCCCATCACTTGAGAACTCCAAAGTTAAGCGTGCTTGGCCTGAAGTAATCTCAAGATGGGTGACCTCCTAGGAAGTTTTCCCAAGAAACGTGCGAGTGAGGACAAAGCACGTTGGAAAGACTCGTGTTGGTTTGTAGGGCCAGTCGTCATTCCAGAAAGCAGCCATAGTGACGTGGGGCGTTACAATGTAGAATACCTGCAGTGCTCCAAATGCCAAAAGAAACATCCTGGTGAGTGCTGTGCAAACACCAAGGGATGTTACAATTGTGGTCAGGAAGGTCATCGGAAGAAGGAATGTCCACAGCTCAAGCAAAAAGAGAAATGGGACAACAAGATGGTTCCAGCCAGAGTCTTTGCCTTGAACTAGGGAGAAGCTGAAGCTAGTAATAAAGTGGTCACAAGTCAAATTACTATCCTCGATGATATATGTTCAGTATTATTTGATTCGGGAGCAACACACTCGTATATCTCGTTAGGAATGATAGAGAAATTAGACAAATCTTGTGAAAGATTTAGAACTAGGTTTGTGAACGAATTTCCTTCGGGCGAAGTAGTCCTATCATCACGGATAGTACGAGGCGTACCGATCAAAATTAAGGACGTAGAACTAGAAGGAGACCTGATAGAGCTAGAGATCAAAGACTACGGTGTAATACTGGGCATGGATTGGCTAGCAAGGCATGGCACAACCATCGACTGTAGACGTGAGCAAGTGATGTTCGAGACTCCTGACGGACAGAGACTATGTTTTATGGGAAAGGTTTCAGGACTACGGACACTGCTTATTTCACCTCTCAAAGCTCAGAGGGTGATTGAGAAAGGATTTCACGCATTCTTAGCCAGTGTCATGGATGTGGTAAAGGAGAAACCACTAAAGGTTAGAGACGTCCACATTGTAAAGGAATTTCCAGAAATATTTCCTAACGACTTACCAGGATTGCCACCGACTCGGGAAATTGACTTCACAATCGAACTAGCACCAGGAACCGATCTAAGGCACCATATCGGATGGCACCAACTGAACTCAAGGAGTTAAAGATGCAGCTACAAGAACTTAGACTTAGGTTTCATTAGACCAAGCCATTCGCCATGGGGAGCACTGGTTCTATTTGTGAAGAAGAAGGACGGAAGCATGCGGATGTGTATAGATTACCGCGAGCTGAATAAGGTGACAATTAAGAATAAGTACCCGCTACCCCGGATTGACGACTTGTTTGATCAAATCCGAGGAGCGACCGTGTTTTCAAATATTGATCTACGGTCCGGTTATCACCAGCTCAAGATACAGGAAGAGGATATTCACAAGACAGCTTTTAGAACTCGATATGGACATTACGAGTTTCTAGTTATGTCATTTGGTCTTACCAACGCTCCAACCACATTTATGGATTTAATGAATCGGGTCTTCAAAGATTATTTGGACAAATTCATCATAGTATTCATCGACGATATTTTAGTGTACTCCAAGGACGAAGTCAAGCACGAGGAACATTTAAGAATGACCATGTTGCGACTAAAGGAGCATAAACTTTATGCCAGGTTCAAGAAGTGCAAATTTTGGCTTTCACAAGTAGCCTTCCTCGGCCATATAGTATCCAAAGATGGAGTTGCTGTAGACCCAGCTAAGGTAGAGGTTGTGAAGGATTGGCCAAGACCTAAGAATGCGTCAGAGGTTAGAAGTTTTCTTGGGCTAGTAGGCTATTATCGGAGGTTTGTAGAAGGCTTTTCTAAGAAAGCCACTCCGCTTACCAACCTGACCTGGAAACAACAAAGGTTCAACTAGACGAATAGGTGTGAAGAGAGCTTCCAGTTGCTCAAGGATAAGTTATGCTCAGCACCAGTACTTTGTGTACTGACACCCAATGATAAGTTTATAGTATATTGTGACGCGTCGAAGCAAGGTTTAGGTTGTGTGCTGATGCAAAATGACAAAGTGATTGCTTATGCCTCAAGGCAGCTGAAGGAATACGAGCGACGCTATCCAACGCATGATATGGAATTGGCAGCAGTGGTCTTCGCATTGAAAATCTGGCGCCACTATCTTTATGGAGAACAGTGTGAGATTTATACCGACCATAAGAGCTTAAAGTATTTCTTCACACAGAAAGAGCTCAACATGAGGCAACACAGGTGGTTAGAATTAGTAAAGGATTATGATTGCGAAATCCTATACCACCCAGGAAAAGAAAATGTAGTTGCTGATGCGCTAAGCAGAAAGAGTTACTGGAATCTAGCAGCAATATCCGGAATAGAAAAGCCGCCTCAGCAAGAGCTAATCAATGCCAGAATAGAAGTAGTCATTGGTAAACTGGCTAACTTGTCCATCCAGTCAAGTCTGTTAGAAGATATACAGACCAGACAAGGGCATGATGACATGTTAGTATCTCACATAGTTGCAGTCAAAGAAGCCAAGGCCATAGATTTCTCTTTATCAGGACAGGAGTTCTATAGATATAAAGTTTGGGTATGCGTGCCGAATGACTATGGGATTAAGATGAAGATTTTAGAAGAGGCACACAATAATCCATACTCAGTTCACCTAGGGTCAACCAAGATGACTCACAACCTTAAGGCACTATATTGGTGGTCGGGAATGAAGAAAGACGTAGCAAAATATGTGTCTAAATACTTAGTATGCCAGAAAGTGAAAGCAGAACATCATCAACCTGCAGACTTATTGCAACCGCTTAGTATTCCGGAATGGAAGTGGGAAGACATAGCCATGGAATTCGTGACAGGATTACCACGAACAAATAAGCAACACGACTCGGCTTGGGTAGTAGTAGATAGACTAACCAAGTCAGCTCACTTCCTGCCTATCAAGACTACGTACACTGTCGACCAGTGTGCAGACATTTATGTTCAAGAAATAGTACGACTGCATGGAATCCCTAAGACCATAGTATCTGATAGAGGATCAGTGTTTACATCTAGATTTTGGGGAAGCTTGCAGCAAGCCATGGGTACCAAGTTAAGTCTTAGTACGACATTTCATCCTCAGACTGACGGTCAATTTGAGCATACCATACAGATTTTAGAAGATATGTTGTGTGTTTGTGTACTTGACTTTGGAGGATCATGGAGTAAGTATTTTCCATTGATAGAATTCTCTTACAACAATAGCTACCAGTCAATGATCGGGATGGCACCCTATGAGTTACTTTATGGAAGGAGGTGTCGATCACCGTTACATTGGGACTAGGTAGGAGAAAGGCAACTTCTTGGACCCGAAGCTGTTAGAGAGGCTCAGGATGCAATGGTGCTGATTAGAAAGCGTATGCTCGCTGCTCAGAGCCGACAAAAAAGTTATGCGGATGCCAAGTGGCGTGATGTGGAATTCAAAGTTGGAGACCAAGTCTTCTTAAAGATATCTCCTATGAAGAGAGTGAAGCGATTTGGGAAGAAAGGCAAACTTAGTCCCCAGTTTATAGGTTCTTTTGAGATGTTAGACAAGGTGGGAACAGTTGCATATAGATTAGCCCTACCGCCAGCTCTAGCAGATAGCCACAACGTATTTCACATCTCGATGTTGCGTAGATATGTGTCAGACCCATCTCACGTCCTCAAGTATGATATGATAGGACTCCAAAAAGACTTGAGTTACGAGGAACGATCGATTAGCATCCTAGATAGAGGGATGAAGAAATTACGGTCTAAGAGTATTCCGATAGTCAAGGTCCTATGGAGTAATAGTTCAGAATGGGAGGAAACGTGGGAGTTGGAGTAAGACATCTTAGCACAGTATCTGGAATTGTTTGGTAAGTAAATTTCGGGGACGAAATTCTTTTAAGTATGGGAGAATTGTAGTGTCCCAGAATTTTTACTTAGCTAGATAGTAGTAGTAGTGAGTAGCAGTTTGTAGTATGTTAGTTTTCGTGGATTTTGGTTCAAGCCGGGACTTAGTTGGAAACTCATAGCAACAGTTATGGATTTTATAATTTAACCTATATTTTAGAAATATTAATTATAGCATAAGGTTTGATTAATATTGTTGGTCCTAGAAATATTATTTATTATAACCTAAGGTTTAGATAGAATTAATAAGAGTGTGACACTTGTCATAATCATGTATATTAAGGATTTAAGTATTTTTGATGAATAGTTTAAATAAAAGAAAGATCTAGAAGCTCTAGAACCTTCCAGCAGCTGTTAGGATCACGTTTTGACTCAGTCAAAGCTATTTAATCAATTCAAAATATGCTGAAAAAGTGCAAATACATGTTTGATATATCAACGTATGATGATATATCGCAGCTATAGGGGTCGATATGTCGCCTACGGGAGATACGGAAATCACGTCGACTTCGTATGAACGAACGAACGAGGCTTGGGAAATAGGTCTAGGCGATATATCACCCAGGGTAGGCGATATATCACCCCTGGGAGTGATTTTTGGAAGTTTGAGGATTTTAATTTTTAAAAACAGCCTTAACCACTTTGACCTGCCTTTGAACGATTTTGACCGAGTTATGGGCATCTGTTGAATGAAAATTCAAATATTTTTCATTTTATATTCATTTATTTATTCAAATTAAAAGGGGTTAGTTTCACTCATTGAACTCTATAAATAGGACCTAGTACTCAGCCATTTCATTCATCATTCAAGTATTGTTCAAAGTCTCCAAGCTGCTGAGATTACTATAGAGAGAAACACTTGGGTTTTGGGATAAAAGCTTTTCCAATCTAAGCTTTTCTAAACACTTGGGAAGTAAGATATAGTGTTATTTCGATATCGAGGTGTAGATCTAAGTTATAGTTATCCAAGGTATTCTTATCCTTAAGTTCAATTTTCATAGTTCTTTAGTTTTCTTGTAGATCCTAACTCTTGTTTATGATTCTTGGTTAGGTGTATAAGTTCCTTGAACATTAAGGTTTATAGTAAGTTTCTACTTGGATGGTTTAGTTCTCTTTTTCATCTCTTTTCTTTAAAAGCTCACGATTCTTGTTGTTGGTTTTAGGAGTGTTCCAAAATCTTGTTCTTGTCTCCATGTCCCGGTTTTTGGAAAGGAAAATAGGATAGATTATATGTATTTATATGTTTTGATATGTTTTATGCTATGATATGTGCTATATGTATATATATATAAATATGTTTTGTAGTCACTTGGGGCTTATAGCTGCTTCGATAGTAAACCCCAAGAATTTTTATCATTTTCATAGTTTAGAGTTATGATTTACCCTACCTCGATTAGTAGACAGAGGACCTAGATGGGTTATCATATACTATAGTTGTGATCTAACCTACCTCGATTAGTAGACAGAGGACCTAGATGGTTTTATCACATACCATGTTAATGAGTTAATGACCATTAATGTTGTAGTCCTATATGATATACGTTTTTATAGTCATATGTTTTATAGTATATGTATATGACATAGTCTTATGTTTATGATTTATGATATATGTTGTTAGTAGATTTTCCTTGCTGGGCATTAGGTTCATTCCTTTCTTTTTAGAATGATGCGGGAAAGTGAACATGGAAGGTGGGAATGATTCATGGCAGCTTGGCATGTGTGTTGAGGATGAATGGATTGAGTGTACTGCTGGAAGATTGAGGATGAAATCTTTTGATTTATATCTTTATGTATTTCCGCACTTAGTATTTTAAACATTTGATTAAAGTTATGATGTTTTGATGTTTTTATGTACTAAACAATGGGTACCTGTACCGTATTTTATATTCCATACTTTACTTTGTATTTGGCACAATATTTTGGGTTTTAAATAAAGTTATGTTATTTCATATGAATGTATTTCAAAATAGTAGTTATGTCATAGTAGTTTTTAATGGTCCGAAGTCTTAGAAATAGTCGGGGCATTACAGCTGAGCACTCAATTCCAGATGAAGGATTTGGGTGAAGCAAGTTATGTTCTAGGTACCAGATCATTAGGGATAGAAAGAACAGACTCTTAGGTCTATCTCAAACAGCTTACATAGATAAAGTGTTTGAACGTTTCTCAATGAAAAATTCCAAGAAAGGAAGTTTACGGTCCCACCATGGAATTCATCTTTCAAAGAAGCAATCTCCCTAGACTCCTGAAGAGGAAGATGCAATGAGAAAAGCTCCTTATGCATTTACAGTTGGAAGTCTGATGTATGCTATGTTGTGTACTAGACCAGATATCTGCTATGCAGTGGGAGTAGTGAGTAGGTATCAGTGAAACCTAGGACCGGAACATTAGATAGCAGTTAAGCATATCCTGAAGTATTTAAGGCGGACTAGGGATTATATGTTAGTCTACAAGGGTGGTGTTTTGAACCATGTAGGCTACACCGATTCAGATTTTCAGATCGATGTTGATGATAGGAAGTCTACTTCTAGAATGGTGTTTACTCTTGGGGGTGGAGCTATGATATGGAGAGGCGTAAAGCAGTCTGCAATCTCAGATTCCACCATGGAGGCTGAGTACATAGCTGCGTTAGAAGCAGCTAAGGAAATAGTCTGGCTAAAGAAGTTCTATTCGGATCTTGGTGTTATTCCAGAAATGGATAAACAACCTGTGTTATTTTGTGACAATACAGGAGCGATAGCCAACTCGAAAGAACTTCGTAGTCACAAGAGGAGTAATCATATAGAAAGGAAGTATCACATTATTATAGAATATGTGGCTAGGGGAGATGTGAAGGTTATGAAGATTGCATCTGAAGACAATCTTGCAGATCCGTTTACAAAGACACTAATGATATTAGTAGAATTATGGCATTAGTTTCAATTAGTGCAAGTGAGAGTTTGTTAGGGTTTTATGCCCTAATTAAAACTCAATTTCTTTGTAATCTCATTTATTATCAACAAAAGAATAGAAATCATTTTTTGACTTGGTCAATCACTTCACATGTTTTATTTTCATGATTATTTGTTTAATATAAACTTCTATTAAATCCCGAGCATATAACTAATTGTATATATAGTGACGTAATCACAGTGAAATATAAATATGATTATATGTTCAAAATAAGTTAGTCCTAAGATTAGTCAATGCACAAGATTTACACTGACTTGCCAATCTACGATATGATATACTTACACATTGTAGTGTTATGTTCTTTCCAGAACGTTAGCAAAGTAGATAAGATCGGATGTATTTGTTACATCGGACTGGACCGATATTGGACAGTAGATAGGATAAGTAAACATACCATTATTATCTATTCTAGTCATATCATACAGTTGACCATAGGTCAATTCAATCTCAATTTTGAGTGGTTAGTATTCTAACTGATTGTGTTATTTGAGTTCTTTGACCTGTTCGTTACCAGCTTACCCTACGGACTAGCCCATACTTACATCTTGGGAACTCGGTAGTATAATTGAGTGGGAATGTTAATCATAGATATAAACATCTATAGCTTCTGATGAAGAAGTGAAATGATGGTTTACTTTTAGTTTAGTTCAAGGTGCTAAATGATAGAGATCTCTTTTCAGTAATTAATATTAGTATACTGAAATATCATTTACAAGGAACTAAGTATTTTAAGGATAAAATACAATGAGGGGTAAAATGGTATTTTAGTCCCATCTTATTGTAGACCGTCTATAGAGGATTGAGTGACAATTATGGTTGTTAACAATGGATAATTAATAGCATATCTATATTTGTTATAGAGCATTCTATGAATTCAAGAGTGCAATTCCGAGTCTTTAGTGGAGTCACGAGGAATTAATAAGTTAGTAAATTTATTTGTTAGATTCATGATAACTTTTTGAAGCTTGATTGCATAGGCCCATGGTCCCCACTGTACCTTGGATAAAATCATCTAGATAGTCTTAATTAATTGATTTAATTATCAAAGTTGACCAGGTCAATTTTGGATAGTTTCACAGAGTCATGTAATTTAGAGAAGAAAAGAGAAATTATGGCAGATTTATTAATTAAGATAAATTGGTATTTAAATCAATAAATAAGTTTAAATCAAGGTTCAAATTATAAATAATTAATTTGATAAATGATTTAAATAATTATTTAATTAATTAAATCAATAGAAAATAATACAGGCCTTGATTTTAAGTCCAATGGGCTTATAATAAAATGGGAAATTTCACAGGCCTAAAGCCCATGATAATTTCGACCTAGGATTGATTATTGGCTATTATTTTATTGATTATTTAATTAAATAAATGACCTAATTGAGTCTATAAAATGAATGCTAAGAGAGAGTTGGAAACATATGTCAAAACACAAGTTGAAACACAAGTTTTTGATGGGTTTTAGATTCTCTCTAAACATAAGTCATTTTCTAAGCCTTATTGTTCTTTTCTCTTCTTCTCTCTATATTTATCTCATGTGTTGAGAATTTCCCACTCTAGTCTAGGTGTAGTGTCCCAGAATTTTACTTAGCTAGATAGTAGTAGTAGTTAGTATTAGTTTGTAGTATGTTAGTTACCACGGATTTTGGTTCAAGCCGAGACTTAGCTGGAAACTGATAGCAACAGTTATGGATTTTATAAGTTTACCCTTTAGTTTAGAAATATTAATTATAACATAAGGTTTGATTAATATTGCTAGTTCTAGAAATATTATTTATTATAACTTAAGGTTTAGATAGAATTATTAAGAATGTGACACTTGTCATAATCATGTTTATTAAGGAATTAAGTATTTTGATGAATAGTTTAAATAAAAGAAAGATCTAGAAGCTTTAGAACCTTCCAGCAGCTGTTAGGATCACGTTTTGACCCAGTCAAAGCTGTTTAATCAATTCAAGTTATGCTGAAAAAGTGCAAATACGTGTTTGATATATCAACGTATGCTGATATATCACAGCTATAGGGGCTGATATATCGCCTACGGAAGATACGGAAAATACGTCGACTTCACACGACCGAAACCACAGAGGCTCGAGAACATAGGGGAGGCGATATATCACCTATAGGGGGCGATATATCGGCCCCACCCTTGCATTTTTGAACTCTGTGGAATCCGAGCTTAAAACATCCCTTAACCACTTGGACCTGCCTTTGAACGATTTTGACCGAGTTCTGGGCATTTGTTGAATGAAAATTCAAATCTTTTTCATTTTAAATTAATTTATTTATTCAAATTAAAAGGGGTTAGTTTGACTCCTTGAACTCTATAAATAGGACCTAGTACTCAGCCATTTTCTTCATTCTTCAAGCATTTGTTCAGAGCCTCCAAGTTGCTAAGGTTACTATAGAGAAAAACACTTGGGTTTTTGGGTTAAAAGCTTTATCATTCTAAGCTTTTCTAAACACTTGGGAAGTGAGATATAGAGTTATTTCGTTATTGAGGTATAGATCAAGTCATAAGATCATTCAAGGTATTCTTATCCTTAAGTTTAGTTTTTCATAGTTCTTTAGTTTTCTTTTATTGTCTTTCAGATCCTAACTCTTGTTTTTTATTCTTGATTAGGTGTTTAAGTTTCTTGAAACTTAAGGTTCTTTTCAGTAAGTTTCTTCTTGATGGTTTAGTTCTCTTTTCATCTTCATTCTTTAGAAATACTCATGGTTTTGCTGTTGGATTTTAGGAGTGTTCCAAATCTAGTTCTTGTCTCTATATCCCGGTTTTTTGTAAGGAAAATATGATAGAATATATGTGTTTATATGTTTATGTTATGATATATTTTATGCTATAATATGTATATGTATAAATATGTTGTAGTCCTTGGGCATATGACTTGCTTAGATAGCAAGCCCCAAGAATATGTTTTGTAGTCGCTTGGGCATATGACTTGCTTAGATAGCAAGCCCCAAGAATCTTTATCATTTTTATGGTTTAGAGTTATGATTTACCCTACCTCGATTAGTAGACAGATGACCTAGATGGGTTATCATATGCTACCATGTGATCTAACCTACCTCGATTAGTAGACAGATGACCTAAATAGTTTTATCACATGCCATGTTAATGAGTTAATGACCATTAATATTGTGGTCCTATATGATATACGTTTTTATAGTCATATGTTTTATAGTATATGTTTATGATAAAGTCTTATGTTTATGATTTATGATTTATGTGTTAGTAGATTTTCCTTGCTGGGCATTAGGCTCATTCCTTTATGTTTAGCTTGATGCAGCAAAATGAATATGGAAGGCGGAAAGATTCATGGCAGCTTGGCTTGTGTGTTGAGGATGAATGGATTGAATGGACTGCGTAAACGATCAAGGATGACGTTATTTTTAAGTCTTTTGAATTATGTTTCTTTTGTAATTCTGCACGTAGTTTTTTTAAACAATTGATTTAAGTTTATTGTTTATGTTTTTATGTATTAAACAATGGATACCCATACCGTATTTTATATTTTATATTTTACTTTGTATTTTGCACAATATTTATTTTGGGGTTTAAAATAAAGTTATGTTATTTCTTATGTATGTTTCCCAAAATAGTAGCTATGTCTAGTAGTTTTAATGGTCCAAGGTCTTAGAAATAGTTAGGTCCTTACACTAGGTGATTCCAAGGATACTTTGGAAGGTTGTGAAGAAAATTGAAGACTGGTTCAGTTTCTTGGTAATACTCTGCGACAGAAAGGATTCAAGGGTTAGAGAAACTGAAAGAATGACTCATTCATTCCGTTGCGTATAATGTAAGTATTTTTATCATTATTTCTCTTTGAATTCAATTTTAGAAACATGTTCTAGGTTGTCTCATATTAACTTGTTTAATATTAGATCTACATGAAAATAAATAAAGATCTTGTATAAGAGTTTCCTAACAGACTCGATATAAGCATCACCATCCACACAACGCTTGCGATTGCTGGAACCCATAAGAGAGAAAAGGCATAGCATAGCGAGTTCCTCCGCGGTGGCAAGAGGAAAGTTGGCCCACTGAGATAGGAAAGGACCGCGCAAGGAAGACAATGAAGACCTCTTGCTCCAAGACAGGCTCTGAGGGTCCAATCATTAGCGAGGCTCCATGTTTGCCAGCGATCAACAAAGTCGAGGTGCTATCGAGGTTGCGAGTAGATGAATGAGCAAGACCCGAAGTCAAAGGACCTCCCACCTTGGGAATCATCCCCAGTCAGTCGCTAATGGGGTGGGCCTCGCCGTCGCCAGTAGATCTACAACCCGTGCCGTGATTGGTCTAGGCTTTAGGCTCCCCGACATCAGCGACCTTAGCATGAAAAAATGGGAAACCCTTGGGATAATGTGATGAACGGGTGAATGAGGTCTAGACCAATTCAATGACTGGTGTGTGGCCAAAAATCCACTCGCCATAACAGCTGGAATCGCAAATTACCCAAGCGATAGGGTTGGCTGACAACCCCCTTCGCCAATCGCCACCCGCGATCACCAATGAGAACCCTATTCACCAAATACCCACGCAGGGGCCCATGCTTGTCGTCACTGTCCTCCAGCTTGAATGGCGACCGTTGGTCACCAAAGACCCGATTAGCGAGGCTGCCACCCGCAAAGGCAGAATCCATGTTGCTGATGGCGGGATGGCAAATCTCATCGTCGTTCTCCCTCGACCCGAGCAACAAGAAGTTGTCGCCAATGGCTGGGTGGCGAGTGCTATCGTCGTTCGCCAAAGTGGCGAGATCGCCATTCGTTGAGGCGGTGGATTTCCACCAATCATTGTGAGGACCTAACAACCCAATCAGTCCCTATGGCAAATTCAAAGCGCTCAAGTCCAACCATATTCCTCTATGGTGAATATAGATAACCCAACCTGCAATTTCGGCAAGGACAATCCCAAATCCACCTAGCCCATTAAATTATAATCCCAATTTCTTGGATCTAGCAAGAATTGAGGAGATTTCCAAAGAAATATCTGGGGCTCATACATTTAATGAGGTTGAAGCAAAAACCATGCAATATGTGAACTTCATGGACAAGAGAAAAGGAGTAGAAGGTTTACCAATACAAAGATGGAACTTGGAGAGATGGACTTAAAAACAAAAAATAATAAATATGTTTGATAACTTTTATTTTTATTTTTTGTTGAACAATATAAAATAAAGCGTTGATTTAAAAAATAGAAGAAAAAAAATTAAAAGTAAAAAATGGTTTAAAAAAATTTTGAAAGTGAAAATTTTTATTTTTAAAATTTAATAAATTTTAATTAAAAATTTTAAAAATAATAAATAAAAATAGAGTTACTACATATTATTTTGGGTTTAATTTTCAAAATTTTAATTAATTAAATAAAATACTATTTTGTTTTAGAGTAATGATCTGCACCCAAAATATGCACTTAAAGTAGTGAGATTTTGGTGTATATTTTGAGGGTTTTGATCGTTTTTTTTTTTTTTTTTTGTATTTCCAAAGTTTTTGCAAACGAATATATCCATTATCTATCGATAATTATGATAAACAAAGTATAACAAATTTGTATAAAGACGAGAGTAGAAGAATAACATCTTATTTCTCAGACCTTTGCATTTCAATCTTAGGGTTTCTCTTTTCTTCTAATCCCAAATTCCTTCCATGGAGATCGTAAGAAGGCCATCGCATGCTGGTTCTTGGTACTCCGATAATCGTAAGTCTCTCTCTTTTGCTCCATCTATTTGATTGTATGAAAAATCCAAAAGAATATATGTTTATCTGAGCGAGTGAGCTAAAAACAAGTTGATGAACTGGGTTATGATATTGAGGTGACGACTTAAAATGGCATATAAAGTTGAATTATGATGGAAGGTAACCAGAACAGGAAGAAGAGTAAACTGGAGCCATTTTACTTTTTCGTTTTCTAATGAAATTTTCTTTGTTTCGCTTATTACCAGCTACACCCAATACTTGACACAATCAGCAATATCAAGTTTAATCTTAACTAGTAGTTTATATATTTATGCTTGCATAATGCATTTATCAACACTGAACACTCAGTTGTAAAGCTATTTTATTATTTTGACTATATTTGGGCAGTGGTTGGTGGTTCCCAACACCACCATCCCTTCATGCAAAATTTGGAATTTGGGTAGTCAAGACTTTATGTGCATTTAAATCTTTGGTACTGCGAAAGGTCGACCATAATTTTTACTTCCCATTTTGACAGCAAAAAAGTTAGCGGAAGAACTTGAAGGGTGGCTGAGAGAATCTGGACTAGCTAAATCTCCAGAAGTACGGGGTGTTATTGCTCCGTAAGTTATTCTTGCATTGTGTTCCTGTTTTTTTAATACATAAGCGTCACATGGTTTAGTGCTTATTTTTTGGGGATGGTGAGCTCTTAGGCATGCTGGCTATTCCTATTCTGGCCGTGCTGCTGCCTATGCATTTGGAAATATTGATCCGACGAGCATGTGAGTTATTCTATTATTTGTTATTCTTTCTCTTCAAATTGGTAAAGATCAGTCTTAATTTTCTAACTAATTTGTGATAGACGAATAATTCAGTACTCGGGTGTTCCTTCTTGGTCCATCTCATCACTATTACACCCCAAAATGTGCTCTATCAATGGCTTCAGTTTACAAGACGCCCATTGGGGACCTGCCTGTTGATTTGGAAGGTATCCTTATTCTTCTCTTTATTATATTAGAAAATTTAGAAAAGACACGGGCACGGCCATGGCTGCACAGTGTAGTTAGACCTTTTTGTTGGTTATACTTATATTATTAATCACGCATTCCTTTGCTCTTGTTTTTGTATATCTTGATGTTCTCAATCCACATATGCATCGATAACTATGAATACATGAATTTAGTTGTGTCATATTCTTCATTTTGGAACCTGATTAGCTTCAGAAAACAGATTTGTTTTGTGCTCATTTTTCCCGACTATCAATAATTTTTTCACTATGGTGTCTATCTCATTCTGATGTTTCTTTTTCTTGCTATCAGTTATTGAGGAGTTAAAGGCTACTGGAAAATTTGAACAAATGAATATTCGTGTTGATGAGGCTGAACATAGCATGGAAATGCATTTGCCTTATCTTGCCAAAGTTTTTGAGGGGTACTTTTCCCACATGGTAAAGTTCTATTCTCCAAAAATTTATACGGTGGCTGACTTGATATTATTGCAGGCACCCTGTCAAAGTGGTACCAATTTTAGTAGGTGCTGTTAATGCAGAAAATGAAGCCATGTATGGACAGTTGCTTGCAAAATATGTGGATGATCCCCAAAATTTCTTTTCAGTATCTTCAGATTTCTGTCACTGGGGTTCTCGGTGAGTACTATTGTGAAATGTGTTGGTATTATAATTTATTTAAATATACTCTTAAGATGACTGTTTCTGCTGTACTCTGGGATTTGCAAGTAGGTACATACTGGACCAGTACAAATCTACATCATATAGCTGTTTTTCCCCTCATGAATTGCAAAAACTTGTATTGTCAGTTTGAATTGCTCATTACCAGTACCATTTATTGAGCTTAGTTCAGTTGAGATTGATAACCCCACCGCTGAACTATGTGCATAAAGCATAATAGCATCACTTTAATGATTTCAAACTTAATGGCCAGTTTTACTGTTAAAGGATCTTCATCAAACTTTGCTGATTTTTCTTGTTGGAATTTTCTCTGACAAACATAACGAACCATTGGCATGTCTGATTGATATTATCTATCATTCAATCTTGTTTACATTGATTTGTTTAATTTATTCCAGATTTAGTTACACTCATTATGACAGGAAACATGGGCCTATATACAAATCTATTGATTTCAAACTTTATGGTCAGTTTTACTGTTAAAGGATCATCATCAAACTTTGCTAATTTTTCTTGTTGGAATTTTCTCTGACAAACATAATGAACCATTGGCATGTCTGATTGATATTATCTATCACTCAATCTTGTTTACATTGATTTGTTTAATTTATTCCAGATTTAGTTACACTTATTATGACAAGAAACATGGGCCTATATACAAATCTATTGAGGGTTTGGACAAGATGGGCATGGATATAATTGAAACAAGAGATCCAGATGCATTTACAAATTATCTGTTGGAGTATGACAATACCATCTGTGGTCGACATCCAATTAGTGTTTTTCTTCATGTAAGTTTTATAAGTTTGTTTCAAGTCATTCGCACATACAATGCCATAACCCTTTCATCTCCTATCACTTGGTTCTTTTCTCAGCTGACAATACTATAGCTACTTGCCCAGGACCCTCAGCATGCTTAGTTTGCATATATTGTGTTGGAAGAATTGAGTTAAATTCTGAATAGTATATTCTGTGGTATGGTTTTTCTTCTTAATCATATTTCAAATCTTCAGATGCTGAGAGGTTGCTCAACAAAGATAAAGATAAATTTTCTCCGATATGAGCAGTCAAGTCAATGCAAGAGTATGAGAGACAGCAGCGTAAGTTATGCATCAGCAGCTGCAAAAGTAGTTCCTTGAAGATGTGACATTTCTTCAGTGTGGGAACGTTCCATATTTCAATTGAATTAACCAACATTTAATTTGAAAAGAAAAAAAAATGAATTCCCTGTTTGTAGATTGTTGGTGATAACGTGAATCATGCTGCGGTCTAATTTCTACATGGCTTGTATATTTTGTTATGAAATTGTCCAGATTTGTATTTTGTTTTTTGGTATGGAATTCAAGTCAGTCGATACACTTTTGCTAAGGATTGGACATTTATTTATTTTTTTATAACTGATTTGTTTTTTTTTTTTAATTTTGAATAAATAAGCATGAATGATACAACGATATCCCAAAAGCTGGTATTTAAGAGCAGTTTTTTCGCACTTAGAAGGCGTCATGGGATGATAGTTCACAACATTATGTTGTCTCATGCATTATATGGCACAACAGTTGCTCGAGAACCGTTGTATCATGTTATCACGGTTGCTCATAAACTGTTGTATCATATACTGTAGGAGATGATATTTGTATAATGTTATCCCAAAAATTTGCACATATGACATGGCACTAAGTTTGGACACCATCATATTTTTAACATGCATGACATCCAATAGTTGACACAGGCTGGTTGGAATACACTTGACAAATAAATAATAGTCACTGCTTGGTACGCTTGCTAGGAGAGCAGTTGATCGGTATGACGAATAGACATACTTGCTCGGATGAAGATGGTTACACTCGCCCTGTGCCTAACAACCCTAAAAGCTCGGTCAAGACTCCTGAAGAATAGGACAATAACCACTTGCGAGATGTAGGGATATTTCCCCATCAGTTATGCTCAGGTGCAACCCTTGGGCGAGAGGGACAGTATAAATACAAACTCTCCACCACAGTGGAGGGGGTTCACGAAAATAGCCTACCGACCAGCACCAGAAATATACCGAGCAGCCTGGCTTGATACTTAGCACGGATTCTACCATTCCGTATTGTCTTTTACACCTGGAAATCTACTTGTATTCAATTGTTATCTTGGGTAAACCCTTAAGATCAATACAAATCTAAGAGAAAGTAGGTCATTACCATTTCTTGGGACCGAACCTCTATAATATGGTGTTGTTTGTCATTTATTGCTCATAGTTATTAGGTTTTTGGCTTATTTATGGTTCATTGATTGTTTAATTGAAAGTTATCTAATTAATCAATTTAACTCTGCGTTAGTTGACCAAAAAGCCGGTCAACATTTTGATGCTTTCATTGAGAGCCCAAGACAATCACATTTGGATTCCATTGCTACAAGGATAATAGTCTCAACCAAAAGGTCAAGCTAAGAGCCTCCAGAGCCCGAGGCTGAAACCTCTCACTAAGTTCCATCGATGAGAAATTTGAATGGGCAGCGAGGTGATTTGCCACCTAGGAACCCATTTGGTGTCGGGGGCAAACTGCTGGGCCGACTGCACCAGGACGCAGAGCTGCTGCCTCTGCTGGAATCACCCATGTAGGAACGTCAGGTGGAGTTGTTGCAAGGGGTACCGACCAGCCAAGACCAAGAGCTAGAGGTCCTGGACGGTATGAGCTCCACGTAGATATCGAAGGTTCGATCCCGAGATCGAACAAATGAGGGAAGCCATGGGCCAAATGCAAGATCAACTTGCAACCATGAACCAAGGGCGAGCTACCGCCCAACAAGCAATCAACGAAGCTTTCGAGAAGCAGCGAAGAGATATTCAAGAGTGGATGGACCGACATGTCCGGGAGATGCGTGCCCGCCAAGAAGATATGGAACGCTGAACAAGGGAGGCTGCTGAATCTATCTGCAATTATATGCAATAGCAGCAAACCCAAGGTATGGGGACTGCAACTGGAACTACTGCCCACAACCAACAACGTCCTCCTGTTTTGGTTTTGGTGAGGGTGTCACGCATGGACTAGAAGCTCGGCCGTAGAATGGAAATCAGGGTTCGACCAGGAGTCACCGATCTGTTTGGGGGGTCCAAGCCAATAACAACAGGCATCCCTTACTAGCCGATGAACAGGTCCTCCCAGAACACTACATGGGATAGGACTGAGCAGGAAATTTTCGGCCAAGATCTCAAGGAAGTGGCTGAGAAAAACATCCTGATGCAGCAGGTCGGGATGCAGTGGTCAGCCCCAAAACTACCAACAACAGCCTGGTCGGTACAGATAGCACCAAGAATACCGAGCAAGATCCCGAAGGGAGGAGCCGGAAGTTAGTAGCGCATACAGACACCATTATGTTGATGGGTATGACCATGATGAGGTAGCGAGCCAAGTTCGCCAACAAAATAATCAAGGCCAACAGAATAACCAGGGTCAGAGAGGTAACCAGCTCGAAGGACCGTTTTTCCCACAAGGGCATGATATCTCGAAAAAACCACCCCGAGGTGGAGGGTTTCAGGGAGTACCTCCAGTACCAGGCCGAGCAGACAGCCAGAATGCTGGGGGCAGGCCTCGGCCAAACTCCATTTTCAACTGTATGGGTCTCATGGGAGGTGAAAACCTTTGAGATGCTCTTAATCATAGCAAGGAAAATCGTGATTTGAACAACATAGCTCCGCCTCAGCTTGTTCGGGACCCGAGAATGGATGAGGTCTAGCCCCAGGCAGCTACAGATCCTAACATTCAGGCCAAGCTAGATCTGTTAACCCGACTGGTAAGAGACTTGACATCCCCCAAGTTAATAGATATTGAAATGGAGAGGCAGAGAGGTTCCCCATTTTCGGAATGTATTAATTAGCTGCCTATACCTGTCAAATTCAAGATGCTGACATGGAAGATGTACACTGGGTGGGAAGACCCAGTATCCCACGTTCACAACTTCGAATTGTAAACTGATCTCCAGGGGGTTCGAGATGATACCAGGTGCAGGATCTTCCCGGGCACCTTGTCAGAAACTGCCCAGCAGTGGTACTTCAAGCTGCAGCTAGGGTCGATCACATCATGGGACGGATTTGTTTGCATATTCTATTCCCAATTCTCCTCAGCAAGGCCTTTTCCAGCCGAGTCGAATGACTTGGTGGACATAAAACAAAGGGACAATGAGCATTTAAAAGACTGCATTCAACGTTTTATGCAAGAGGCCACTAGGGTGAAATCCCTAAGTGATGATGGTAAGTTGATAGCCATCAATTCGGGAGTCAAAGTAAAAAGTCTGTTCTGGAGAAGTTTGAAAAGGAAGTCTATGCGTACCACCCAGGAGTTCCTTGATCGGGTAGAGGAATTCATCAAGCTTGAGGAAGCTAAATAGAAGGTGGATAATCCAACTCAGACAGCTGCTGAGCAAAGGAAAACAGATACTGGGAATACCGCTAACCCTACAGAGGGAGGTAAGAATGGGGCTAAAAATGACAAACACGGTAATGGGCCTGGAAGTAGCGCTAACCATAATGACAATAAGAATCCTAAGACCACCGAGCAACCCAAATTGCGAGAGTATGTTCCCAAGTTTACTACTTATTCTATCATGATGGAGTCCCGAGCAGATGTTTTCAATGCCCCCCAGGCAGTGGTACCCTACACGAGACCTCCAACGATAAGGAAGGACGTCAGTAGATGGGATATGAATAAATTTTGTCAGTTTCACAATGACTATGGTCATAAAACCAACGAATGCAATCACCTAAAGGAGGAAATAGAATTCCTCATTCTACAAAATAATGCCCATCCGAAGAGGTATGTGCGGTCGACCCCCGACTAGCATCTTCAACAGCATCCTCAACATCCTCCTCAGCAACAACCTCAACAATATCAAAGCACTCAGCCTCTCCTACCACCACCAGTTGCTGGTCGACTAGATATGATTTGTGGCCGACCGCATTTGGGCGGAAACTCTGGAAAGGCTCGAGAAAGATACACTCGCTCCCTTAGGCACGAGCATGAGGAAGATGTACTGACTGTCCAGCAGCGTACTCTCAAACAACCTCGCTACGAGTGTGAGCCCATCACATTCAAAGAGGAAGACACAAGTCACGTACATCATCCGCATAATGACCCTTTGGTGGTAGAAGTGCAGATCACCAACATGATCGTGGCCTGAATGATGATTGACCATGGGTCATCTACCAACATCCTATTCAAGAGTACCCTAGAGAGGATGAATTTAAGCATCAGAGAACTGGAACCATGCGTGCAGCTGTTGTATGGGTTTACAGAGAAAGACATGGCCCCAGCAGGAAGCATAAGGCTGCCCTTGATAGTAGGGACGACACCTAAGAGCAACACTGTAATGGCTTTGTTTGTAGTAATCGACATCCCCTCTCCATACAATGCCATAATAGACCGACCAGCCCTGTAGACCTCCGAGCAGTCACTTCGGTCTTTCCATCTGCTCATCAAATTCCCACCCCAGGCAGGTATAGGATGTCTCAAGGGGAAGCAACTAGTGGCCAGAGAATATTATAATTCATCAGTAGAAAAGGTAGGGAAGACAGTCTATACCACACAGCCTGCAGGGCCCAGTCACCAAAAATAGGATGCAACCCAAAGCAGGGGGGAGGACATAGACCCTCATTTTGGGAATATTGCTACATGGGTGGGTCTAGTGGAAGAATTAGAAGAAGTCCCACTTGACCCAAAGCACCCGACTAGGGTTGTCAAGGTAGGGAAAGGGTTGTCCGGGAACATATAATCCACCTTGATCCAGTTCCTATGGGCAACCAAGATGTATTCGCCTGGTCTCATGATGATATGGTGGGGATTTTCCCAACCGTTATAAGCCACGCCCTCAACTTCGATATCGAACACTTCAAGCCCATGCAACAGAAAATGAGGTGACTAGATCGAACAAGGGCAAATGCATTGAAGGAGGAGGTGGAGAAACTTAAAAATAACAATTTCATTAGGGAAGCCTTCTACCCAGTATGGGTGTCCAATCCCGTACTGGTACCAAAGCCTAATAACAAGTGGAGGGTGTGCATAGATTTCACAGATTTAAATAAAGCATGCACAAAGGACTGCTTCCCACTTCTGAGAATTGACCAGCTAGTGGACGGTACAAACGACCACAAAATCTTAACCTTTATGGATGCCTACTCGGGGTACAACCAAATAAGCATGCATCCACCCTACAAGGAGCACACCAGTTTCCACACAGATGTGGGGCTATACTGCTATAGAGTCATGTCGTTCAGCCTAAAAATGTTGGAGCCACGTATCAACGACTAGTAAACGGTATGTTCAAAGACCAGATAGGAAATAACATGGAGGTTTACGTGGATGATATGTTGGTAAAATCCAAAAAGGCTGGGGGCACATTGAGGACTTGGAGGAATGCTTCAACATCTTGAGGCAGTATAGAATGAAATTGAACCCCCTAAAATGCTCCTTTGGTGTGGGGTCAGGAAAATTCTTGTGGTTTATAGTGAACTCTAAGGGAATTGAAGGAAGCCCCGAGAAGATAAAGGAGCTGTTGGACATGCCCTCACCAGCTAGGATCAAGGAAGTGTAGAGCCTAACAGGACGCATAACAATACTAAGCAGATTTGTGTCCAAATCTACTAATAAAGGTATTTCGTTTTCAATATCCTCAAAGGTACAAAGAAATTTGAATGGATCGAGGAGTGCAAACAAGCCTTCTAAGATCTAAAGCAGCAGTTGGCATCCTCGATCCTTTCAAAACCTCTGGAGGGCGAAGAACTGTGCATATACCTAGTAGTAACTCAACACATTGTTAGTGCAGTCCTGGTTAGAGAAGAAAACAAGATTTAACATCCACTCTACTATCTCAATAAAAGGTTGATCGAGGCCGAGAGCATGTAACCTCTAATTGAAATAATTAACTTACTGCTTACTCTTGTCTTCCAGAAAACTTTGCCCACACTTCCAAGTTCATCCCATAAAGGTTTTTACCGACCAACCATTGTGCCAAGTCCTGCAAAATTTAGACACCTCTGGTACTAAAATGGTCTATAGAACTCGAGCATTATGAAATCACCTACCCACCCCGAATAGCAATTAAAGGCCAGACTCTTACAGATTTTGTAGCTGAATGTACCGGTATACCAGAATCAAGCGAAGACATGGCCGAGCAGTCATCGAAGTTTGGACCACCATCCAGTACAGGTGCTCAGCAAAACACCGAGCAATCAGAATCCATCACTATTCATTCCGAAGAAGAACCCCAAGTCTGGAAGCTATACGTCGATGGCTCATCTACTGATCAATTGTCTAAGGGCGGTCTCACACTAATCACACCTGAAAGGCAACGCATCCATTCTGCAATTCATTTTGGTTTTGAGACATCTAATAACGAAGCATTAATTGCAAGCCTGAGATTAGCTAAAGAAGTGAAAGCTGAATTCTTGGAGATATACAATGATTCTGGTTTTCAATCATATCCTTGGAGAGTATACTACTCGGGGAGAAAAAATGATGGCCTATCTTAGTAAGATCAAAAACTTGCTCGCTCAGCTCAAGAAATACACCATCCAATAGATACCTAGATAGCAGAACGCCACGGCAGATGCACTGGCCAGACTGGCCAGCAGTGCTGTGGTGGACAAGGCCAATTTGGTCCCCATTGAATATATGGCCAAACCTAGTATCAACCTGCTAGAACCAGTCCTTCTGATAGACAATACTCCATCTTGGATGATCCCAATTGCAGCTTATCTAGAACAAGTAATCTTGTCCAACAGTCATAATGAATCTAGGAAACTGATGAGGAAAGCTGCTTGGTACCTAATCCTGGACGAGGTTATGTATAAAAGGGGGTTTTCCATGCCATTGCTTAGGTGTGTCAACCAAATAGAATTAGGACGGCTGCTGGAGGAGGTACGTGAGGGTTTCTGTGGGAACCATGCAGGGGGGAAAAGTTTATCTAAGAAAATTCTAAGGCAAGGCTACTTCTGGCCAACTATGAATAAATATTCCATGACATATGTTAAAAAATATGACAAGTGTCAGAGGTTTGCCAAAATCCCCCAGGCAGCCCTAGACAAACTTACTCAAATGCAAAGTCTGTGGCTCTTTGCCATTTGGGGAATTGACCTTATTGGTCGGTTGCCAAAAAGAAAGGGGGAGTACAATATGCAGTACTAACAGTGGATTATTTCACCAAGTGGGCGGAGGCCAAGCCACTGGCAACCATTACTTCCAAAAAAGTACTAGACTTCGTGGTGAAAAATATAATTTGTAGGTTTGGTCTACCCTAGAAAATAGTGTCTGACAATGGCACACAGTTTAATATCCATTTATTTACTGATTTCTGTGCTAGACACGACATCACGAAAAGCTTCTTAGTAGTCTCACACCCACAAGCAAACAGGCAAGTAGAAGCAATTAACAAGACCCTCAAAGACACTCTGAGGAAGCGTCAAGAAGAGGCTAAGAGAAACTGGCCAGAGAAACTGTCTGAGGTACTCTGGTCATATAGGAATACCAAGCGAACAGCCACCGGTGACACCCCCTTTACACTCACATACGGTTATGAAGCAATGATACCAGTAGAAATGACTCCCCCATCTCACAGGCGCACATCATACAACTAGGATCGCAATCACCAGCTGCTAGCCGAATCCTTGGATCGAATTGAAGAAAGACGTGAAAATTCCAACATATGCCTGGCTGCCCACCTATAAAAAGTTTCCCAACACTTCAATTCTAGAGTTAAGGAACAAAAGTTTGATGTGGGAGATCTTGTAACGCCCTACTACCCAGGGACCGTTACGTTGTGCATTTTAAACAGTGCTAAACTTGCTAACCGAGTCATTTGGACATAACCGTGTAACTAAATATGATTAATGGTTTAGGGTTAAAATTTTTGATCAAAGATACAACGTTTCACTAAAATGTTTATTGTATACATTGGGATCCCAAAATATATTTTAAAGGTTAATTACAATAAAATATTTACAACCAGCCGACCTAAGCGGAAAAATAGGGTTTAACCTTAGTTCCTCTTTAAACCCTTGGCCGTGGTGGTAAAGCAGCCGCATATGTACACATCATCACCTAAGCTCTCCAACTTAAGGATGGTCCAACTTTCTTTTGTCTTTACCTGGACCACATAGCACCGGGGAGCTGAAGCTCAGCAAGAAAACTTAAACATGCTCATAAACAGGTAATAACATGTCACTAAATCATAATAGGCATGCCTAGCAGTAATAACCCTACTCCTGCATGCAATCAGGTACAAATAAATGTTTGTGGAGTCCTGTGCTCTGAGTAAATGACTAATAAGTCTCTCGCTCTGAGGTAGATGACTAATAAGTCTCTCTGAGGTAGACGGCTAATAAGTCTCTCTGAGGTAGATGACTAATAAGTCTCTCTCTGAATAGACAACCAATAAGTCATACTCTGTATAGATGACTAATAAGGCTATCCCTGTGTAGATGACTAATAAGTCTACCTCTGTATAGATGACTAATAAGTCTATCTCTGAGTAGATGACTAATAAATCTCTCGCTCTGAGGTAGATGACTAATATGTCTCTCTCTGCTTAGATGACTGATAAGTCTATCTCCGTATAGATGACTGATAAGTCTATCTCTGTTTAGATGACTAATAAGTCTATCTCTGAGGTCCCACGCCCTCTTATCCATGTGACGTATCAATCACCTGAGCTTATAGCACTGGCTCTATGTAACTAGCCTTTAGACTAGACAAGCACTTTTGTTTTCATCAAACTTAAGGTCGGTCAAGCATATCATGCTTATGTTGATAATGCTTATGTCGATTAGATCTAATCTTTTCGACTTGCGTTAAACACGCTAATACCGTTCTTGACTCATAAGCCAATACCATACCACCAGTGCCCAGTACCACTGCTGAACTTGACTAATAAGTCACAGCTTCACAATCAATACTGACACCATTGTCGTTGCTGACTAATAAGTCAGTACCATACACAGATAAGAAAAGCTGCTATGCATTTACTATGCAATCAATATCCATATATAGAGCACTCAACATGCCTCATCAACAATTACCAGCATAATTATAACCATGCATCTTCAAACATCCAGATATAAGACATTCAACATGCTTAATCGATAGCCACAAGCATAATCATAATCATGCACAATTACAGAGACTCAAGCTCCGATCAATTCCATATTCAACATTCATGTCATGCCATAACCACATGTATCATATGCATCTCATGCATCACATACTGGGTGCAGTTTTCTTACCTTTGGTCCAAGCACATGTTACCAATAAACGAGCCACAAGCACGATCCTATTTCCAAGACCCTAGCGATAACCTAGTCAGAACCATAAATGGTGTTTCAATGATTTCAAGTCCCAAAACCCAATCTCGGACCAATCCCGCGCTCTCGGGACCTCCAATCCCACCAAACAGCGTGGTGGAATCATCCACCGAGCCCTCGGGTCTAAACCCCAAAAAGTACCAAAAAATCAAGTTCTGAAGACTGTGTAGCGCAACAGTATTACCTATTGGGCGCTACAATGCTATAGTCAGCACTTTATCCCCCAAACAGAGAACCCAGCGCTGTAGCGCTACCAGCCTAGTGCTACAGTGCTCAAATCAGAATTATCGGTTTCTAACTTCGTGATCTTCGAGCTTCAAATCTCCAAATCCGACCCCAACGGATCCCTAGCCCCTCAAATCAACATTTAAACTCCCAAACAGTTCACCCCAATAGCTTAGCAACATTAAAACAACAACAAATCCCCATAGGAACTCATAATCCAAGTCTTGAGTTTGTAAAACTCAAGAACACCAAGAACATAGAATAAACTCAGGAATTCAAAGCTTAAATTACCTCTGATTATGACGTTTCTCGCTAAATCCTCTGGCTAGTAAGCTTCTAATCTTCCCTAGAATCGCTATGTCTTGATCCTCGCTTGAATCCGAGTCATAAAACTCAAGTTTCCTTTGAAAAAGCTAACAGTGTCAAAAAAATGGAACGGAAGAAAGAGAGAACGTACTGAACTTTCTTTTTATAACTCTGACATGTTACTTCAAGCTTAAGTAACCTCAAGCAAATCCTAATGCTCGGGGTCCCGAAAACTCCCCTGGGGGTAAAATAGTCAAAATTCCCATAATTTCCCCCTGGTCTCACTAACTCCCAATTTATCATCAAATATTTATTCCCATTACCCAATATCCCGGTAATGTGCTAAATATCCAAAATACCCCTTGACTCACTCCGAGTCAAGTATGGATCCTGTTGTGACTTTCCCACTAGCTTGCCTCCTAGGATCGTCTCGTGCTGAGTAACCCTAGCATAACCAAATAATAATGAAACACCACACATATATCACATATATGCCAAATATACCCGAAATGGCCAAAATATGAAAATTGCCCAATTAAACAAAAATGGGCCCACATGCATATTTAATGCCCCTAAACATGCATATCTAGTCATATTATAATATAACTCACATATTCACATAATGATACACATAAATATCACATAATCATATAATTTCAAGATTTGTCATCCTGGCCCCCTAATCAAGGCCCTAAGCCTTATTAGGAAATTTGGGTCGTTACAGATCTAGTCCTACGAAGCATATTCCCAGGAACTCGAGATGCCTCAACATGAAATATTGGGGCCAAGCTAGGAAGGCCCTTACCATGTCACAGAGACAGTACCACCCGACATGTACATGTTAGCACGATATGACCAAGATCTCCAGTTAGTACCTGTCCCCCGTTACTGGAATGGGGAACACCTAAGGAAGTACTACCAATAAAGATTACTTTCAAGTGATTGTTGACTGGCTGGTATAGGCACGGATTGCCCATACCACCGACCATAGCTTTATTAATTATGCACTGGCATGATTAGCCCATTTATTGTAATAATTAATATTTATGAATGTAAGCTACAGTGTAGCGACGCAACTTGTATGATTAATTTTTAATCAATAAGACACGATTTTGTCCATTTTTACAAGCATTACATTACAATGATTATCTTACTAACTAGTGATTTACTTCACGGATTGTTAGCAGTGTATGAAACCTTTGTAGGTTTTGGCAAACCCAAGTACCCTCGAACATGTTATTACGAATAGCTCTGGTCAATTAGCAAGTGAGCAAGACGATAACCCACGAGTTATGAATCCTGCTCGGTCACTTGGGGGGCAACATAGTCATACATGGACAAATAGAGGAAAAAACGCGTAATAAAGGACTTAGAAATGTTAATCTTTATTAATGTTGAAGTGCTTGCACGTTGCTCGGTGTAACGCCCTACTACCCAGGGACCGTTACGTTGTGCATTTTAAGCAGTGCTAAACTCGCTAACCGAGTCATTTGGCCATAATCGTGTAACTAAGTGTGATTAACGGTTTAGGGTTAAAAATTTTGGTCAAACATACAACGTTTCACTCAAACGTTTAATATATACATTGGGATCCCAAAATATATTTTAAATGTTAATTACAATACAAATTTACAACTAGCCGACCTAAGCAGCAAAATAGGGTTTAACCCCAGTTCCTCTTTAAACCCTCAGCCGTGGTGGTCAAGCAGCCGCATATATACGCATCGTCTCCTAAGCTCTCCAACTCAAGGATGGTCCATCTTTCTTTTGCCTTTACCTACACCACATAGCACCCGTGAGCCGAGACTCAGCAAGAAAACTTAAACATGCTCATAAACAGGTAATAACATGATACTAAATCATAATAAGCATGCCTAGCAATGATAATCTTATTCATGCATGTAGGCAAGTCCAAATAAATGATTATGAGGTCCTGCGTCCGGATAGATGACTAATGAGTCTATCTCTGGGGACCTGTTTCTTGAATAGATGACTATTGAGTCAATCTCTGGGGATCTGCTCCCTGAATAGATGACTAATGAGTCAACCTCTGGGTAGGTGACTAATGAGTCACTCTCTGGATAGGTGACTAATGAGTCACACTCTAGGGCTCTGCACCCTAACTCTGAATAGGTGACTAATGAGTCACACTTTGGGGCTCTGCACCGTAACCCATGTGAAGTTTCAGTCACCTGAGCCTTTTGGCCCTGGCTCTAAGTAACTAGCCTATAGACTAGACCAGAACTTTTAGTTTTCTTCAACCTTGGGGTCGGTCAAGCATTTGATGCTCATGTTGATTAGATCTAATCATTTCGGTTTGCGTTAAACACGCTAATACCGCTCTTGACTCATAGTCCAATACCATACGACTAGTGCTAACACCATTGTCGTTTCTGACTAATGAGTCAGTGCCACTCACAAGTAAGCAATGCAACCAGGTATATATCAGATGTCAAATATCAAAATATAGGGCATTCAACATGCTTACTCAACAATTACTAGCATAATTATGATCATGGACATTTACAGAGACTCAAGCTCTGATCAATTCCATATTCAATATTCATGTCATGCCCTAATCACATGTATCGTATGCATCACATACTGGGTGTAGTTTTCTTACCTTTGGTCCAAGCACAGGTTACCAATAAACGACCCTCAAACACGATCCTATTTTCAAGCGCCTAGCAATAACCTAGTCACAACCATAATATAAAACCTCATCAAAATGAGTAAATAAATACTTCAAGCCCCAAACCTAGCCTTTGGGACATCGAATCCTACTCAACTGGGTAGTAGGATCAATCCCAGGCCCTTAGAATTAAGTTCCCACGGCTAAAAACCAAATATGGGCAAAAATGCACAAGCCAGTCGCGACTTGGCCCTGAGGGTTACGACTTGCCCCCAAGTCAGAGAGCATTTTCCTGGGCTTCAGGGTGCAGGCCGCGACTTGGCCCCTCTTGGGTCGCGGTGCGCTCCCTAGGCAGAGCCTCCTTGGCTCCTGGTTCATCCCGGTCGCGACTTGCTAGAACAAGGTCGCGACTTGACCACAAAACCAGCCATTTTCTACGGTTTTTCCCACTTGAAATCCTCCAAAAACCTATCCAAACATATCCAAATCCCAAAATCAAAGTTCTCAAACATCCTAATCTCCCAAAACCATGAAAACCCAAGTCTCAATCCATCCAAAAACTCATCAAAACGTAAAATCCAATCAAAGCTTAAAAACTTTAAAAACATAAAACTTGGATTACCTCCGATTGATTCGTTTCCCAACTAAATCCTCTGGCTAATAAGCTTCTAATCTTCCCTAGAATCGCTATGCCTCAATCCTTGCTTGAATCCGAGTCCTAAAACACAAGTTCCTTCGAAAATGCGAACGGGTGTCGAAAAGGGAATGAGAGAGAGAGAGAGAGAGAGAGAGAGAGAGAATGTTATGAACGTTCTTTTATAATTCTGACAGGTCACTTCAAGCTTAAGTAACCTCAAGCAAATCCTAATCCTCGGGGTCCCAAAAACGCCCCCGAGGTAAAATAGTCGAAATTCCCAGAATTCCCTCCTGATCTCACTAACTCCCAATTTATCATCAAATATTTATTCCCATTACCCAACATCCTGGTAATGTGCTAAATACCCCATTGACTCACTCCGAGTCAAGTATGGATCCTGTTGTGACTTTCCCACTGGCTTGCCTCCTAGGATCGTCTCGTGATGAGTAACCCAAGCATAACCAAATAATAATGAAGTACCACACACATACCACATATATGCCAAATATACCCATAACATGCCAAATTATGAAAATTACCCAATTAAACAGAAATGAGACCACATGCATATTTAATACACCTAAACATGCATATCAAGTCATATTATAATATAACTCACATAATCACATAATGATACACATAAATATCATATAATCACATAATTCCAAAATTTTCCATCCTGGCCCCCTAATCAAGGCCCTAAGCCTTATTAGGAAATTTGGGTCATTACACTCGATATCTACTAGGCAACAAAAAGAGCCATAAAACAATTTATGTAGATAGGATTGAATAGTTTTGTTTACAACTCGTTCGAAAAAATTGAATAGCTCCGATTAACAGAGTCGCACAACTCCAAAAAGAAGTATACGTCGAGCAATAATAATGAATAAAGTACGAGTAGAGATATACTCAAATAAAAGGCATCTTACAGATGTGTTAAATGCTCGAGATTAAAGGCTGTTCGGCTCAACCATGCTATCTTTACAAAAGAAAAATGTTAAGTGCTCGAGATTAAAAGATGCTCGGCTCAGCTATGTTGTTTCAATAAAAAGAAAATAATTGCACGAGAATAAAGACTGCTTGGCTCAGCCACTTTGTTCAGGCATAAAGGAAAGAATTTCAAGAATATGAAACATTAAAAGCAAAAAACAGATAGAGTTTGTTAAGAGCCCTTGATTTGTTGGTCGGGCTCAACAACAGGGGGTTTAGGCTGGGAGGCTACTGGACTGGTCGACAGGGGCTGGAGCCTCAGTTGAAGCACTCTGACCGGAGGGCAAGGCATCCCCTTCAGGGGCCGTGATAATCTGCTCGGTGAGTGTCACGGTAGACTCTGGCTCAGAGATCGGCGACTGCTCAGTAAAAACAGTCGGGGCCTCGTTCTTCTCCCCTCAGCGCAGTAGTGCATGAGCTCATCATAGGCCTCTCCCAAATAGCTAAAGTCCGCTGCCTTGCCGCGAACCCAGAAATCGTAGAAGGTGCTCATACCGAACTCCTCCAAAGCTTTAGCATCAGCGACCATATCAACTTTTTCTTTCTCAAGGGCCTTTGCCATATTATCCTTCTCCTCCTGGGTGGCCCTCCCATTAGTAGCATTCTTCTCCTTTATCTTCTCAATCCTCCTCTCCAACCGGTTAACGTTGAGGTTCCTCTACTCGGCGGCTATTCTGAGCCCCTCATTTTCCTTGGTAACCTGCTTGGACGCCTGTTGAAGATTCTGAATTTGCTCGGTCAGCTGGGAAACTAGGGAGGTTTTGTACTCATACTCTTTTACCAAGCCAACCACCTACTTCCTCATCCCCTTGGCACGGTGATGAGCATAGCTGAGAGCCAGTATGCCCTGCAACACGAAATAAAGGAATTTAGAACAAGTAATAGAGAAGAAAAATTAGTTGAACATCGAGCAGGTCAAATACTTACCATGGCAACATCCTGGAGGCCGGTACTAGTAATGTACTCTAAGGATTTGGTACCTAAGGCAGCCATAAATTCAGCTTAAGAGAAGACACCCTTTTGATATGTCCTTGATGGATGGCCATGGCCTTCTTCAAGGGTTTGTGGGCCTCCTCGGTAGGGTCCTCAACAACGCCTTCTTGGGCTCTGCTCGAGGCGACGGGCTCTTGTGCAGGGGTTGTATGGATAACCTCCTTGGCATGGAGTCCTTTGCTCTTTCCAAATTTGCGCGACGGAGTCTGCGGCTTTTTTCGAGAAGGAGTCTTCTCAACTTGATCGGTAGCTTCGGCAAGTGAGCCAATTTTCTGGCGCTTGGCTGAGGGAGCCTCGCTGCTTGGACCGTTGGTGTGCTTCTGGGCAAATTTCTTAAAAAAGACGAACGCCATATCTGCAATATAAAAGAAAAGAATTAGTAAAGGTGCCGAGCAGGATCATAATAAGCAAAAAATCATAATTAAGCAAAAGTAAAAACAAGTTACGAAAAAGAGAGTTAAATCACCTTCTTTAGCTCCCCCCAAGCAGTCAGCTACCCCGAGGGAGAGATCCCCATCACTGTCTGATGAGTTTGAATCTATGTTACTTCGACTTGCTTCCCCTTTCTAGGCTGGGGGGCAACGACAGTTTTGGGAGCACTGTACTCGATAGGCTCCCTGATAACGACTCCAGCCAAGCTCCTTGTTCGATGGGCTACGCAAGGACTGGACGGGGGGATAGACGGTCTAGTTTGCTTTTTACTAGGTGGTGGTGAACTGAGCGACCTAGTGTTGGGCGGGTGCTTCCTAGGCGATTGCCTGGTGGGGGTAGCACCCTTGGCTTGCACCTTGGGACTGGGATAAATCCCAGCATTGGTCAATTTCTCTATGGTGGTCAAAGCCACTAAGACTTTGAGGTCGGGTTTCATAGCGGCCAATTTACGGGCTCGCTTGGCCATCTCCCGAGTAGGGGCCGGAGAGCTAAATGGGCTATTGCGCAGGAAGGACAGATGGGTGGCGGAAATGTTTTCCATAAGGAAATATTGATTGGCATACTCCCCAACTTTGGAGATGCCATCATTATTGGCTAGATATACATTAGATTATCTATGGCTAAAGTAGAAGTACCTCGAGCGGCCTTGCTGAGGACTGGATTTGAGGTAAAAAAAAAAGGTAGTTGATTTCATGGGCGGATGGTACTGGCTAGCTTAAGGATTTATACAACACGTAAAGGGCGGAAAGAAAACTAATGCCCTTGGGATTTATCTGAGCAGGACAAATCCCAAAATAATCAGCCATACTCCGAAAGTATGACTTGAGAGGAAGAGTGGCCCCTGTAGTCATATGGAACCTACTCCAAGCACAGAATTGGGCCTCGGGGTCATTGGCAGTCTGCAGGGCAGGGGGTTTGATGATGGACACATCCTTGAGCTTAAAATGCTCTTTCACATTTTGGATTTACTTATCTGAAATGGTGCTTGCTGGGGCCACATATAAAGGGCCCTCCTCCTTCTCGGCTGAAGGGTTAAGGAACACCTCGGTATAGATCTCTGTAGCATACTCAATCTCGGGCTCCTCTTCTTGCCCCGAGCTGCTGGGCTCCTCCTTGGGAGGCGAAGCCTCCTGGTTATCCCCGACGGTAGCACACCGTGATACATGGGGATCTTCTTCACTAGCACCCCGATTCGTCTGCTTAGTGCGGGCCATTTTTTTTAAGAAAAGCTTACTGGTGACGTCCGGTGATCACCTCCCCCGAATAGTCCGCGCACATAAGAAAAGGGGGAAAAATGAGGTGAGAGCACCGAACAGTACTTGTCGGTATGGATGTCGTAGACTATTGTGACCAGCCCAGAGTAAACACGTTACGGTGTACCGAATAGGAGGCAGATCAGATCAAAGGCAAGAAAACTCGAGAAAGTGAATGGTTTTTCAAAATAATTCTCAAGAACTGTTCTTGGTGTTCTTCAAGAGAAACGAATGTAAATAAACAAAAATGGGACATCAAAACTCGGTTTTTTTACGAAATCAGAGGCTCTACTCAAAACAATCATCTATTTATATATTCAAGTAACATGCATTCAAGAAACCTAGAGATTTATCAAAAATATTACCCACGACCATAACGAAAAAATGCAGAGAAAAAGAGACGCATTTTATCATAGATTACAGAAATAACAAATGGAAAATGGAGAACTTACTGGTATCAAGCGTGTGGAACGAACACAGAGCGAAGAACTTCGATAAAGCACGGCTGGGCACTGGTCGGTATGGGAGTTTGAAGTTTGAAGGAGCTCTGAGTGTTTGTAATATCTAAGAAAGAGAGAGTGTCTCTAGCACGTCTCTCCAATCACCTTGCCTCAACCGCCGAATACGTCAGCTACTCTTCGGTAACTGCACAAACCGACAGTACAGTTATTGGGAGACCATTATGGCATTTTATGGTTTCAAAAAGAGGTGGGAAAGAGTGGAAAGCCATTTCTGGTAAACTAAGAAAATTGTAAAGGTATTTAGCTAAATCAAATGAAGATGCCACGTGTCAAAAAGAACACACCCCCACCAGGCTGGACGGTATGGTATCTAGAAGAAAAGTTTCCATACTGCTCAGCACCACTGCAAACTTGGGGGGCAAATGTTATCAAAAAAATTTGCACATATGACGTGGCACTAAGTTTGGACACTTGACATCACACTGTGGACACGTGACATCACACTGTGGACACATGACATCATATTTTTGATACGTGGCATGTCATCCAACAGTCAGTACAAGCTGGTCGGAATACACTTGACAAATGAATAACAATCACTGCTCGGTACGCTTGCCAGGAGAGTAGCTGGTCGGTATGACGAACAGACATAGCTGCTCGGATGAAGACAGTTACACTTGCCTTGTGCCTAACAGCCCTAAAATCTTGGTCAAGGCTCCTGAAGAATAGGACAGCAACCACTTGCGAGAATGTAGGGATATTTCCCCATTACTTATGCTCATGCGCAACCCTTGGGCAAGAGGGACAATATAAATACAAACTCTCCACCACAGTGGAGGTTCACGAAAATAGCCTACCGACCAGCACCAGAAACATATCGAGTAGCCTGGCTTACTTAGCAGCGATTCTGCCATTCTTTATTGTCTTTTACACCTACAATCTACCTGTATTCACTGGTTATCTTATGTAAGCCCTTAAGATCAATACAAATCTAAGAGGAAGTAGGTCATTGCCATTTCTTGAACCCGAACCTCTATAATTCTTGTGTTGTTTGTCATTTATTGCTCATAATTATTAGGTTTTTGATTTATTTATGATTAATCAATTGTCTAATTAAAAACTTTGTAGTTAATAAATTTAACTTCGGTTGACTAAAAAGTCAGTCAACACACAACAACTGTCATCTTCTGCTCGTACATAATACTACAATACATAGTACAACAATATCAGAACTGAACTGTTGTATGAATGTTTTAAAACTATGGCACCACATCAATTTTTTAGTAGTCTTCGTCGTTTTAAAATTAAGAACTTTCTGTTTTAAAATTCCAGGACTACTACAAATGACACCATTATGCCACTTATCATCAATAATCCGCTGACAGTCCTCTTCATCACACCACGCCTCTTCAAAATGAAAGCGAGATCGCCTTTTATGCTTATCCTGCTCATCCCTCACACCCTCACCAAATTCCAACACCAGTCTTATGATTCGAAGACCACCAATCCAGATAGTGGAACTTAAAGTCTTTGAATGTTTCTTTCGAGTCCATATTAACCAGCATTCTATCCAACGACAAAACTATCTTATTGACCATTACACAAAGTAAAGACCTTCTCATCTTTTGTTATATCATTCAGAGCACAATAATCTATTGCTCTCTGAAATCTTCCCATTGCCTCAACACTTCTAGAATTACCACCATTCTTCTCCTCATCAGAAAGGATTTCATTGAAATCCCCTCCACATAGCCAGGGACCCTGAATCGTGTCCCCAATTCTGCCAAGGAGCTCCCAAGTATGTATTCTCTGAGAAGCATCGGGATTACCATAGAATCCTGTAAATCGAGCACAATTCACCTCGCCACCAAAAATCACGAAATCAGTATGAAACCTGAAATGTGAATTTATTCTAATATCCAAACATAGTGTGAGTTCCTTTGTTTTTTCTTATGTTTTTCATTCAATACTTGCCACCTTGCTTTTAACTGTCCCGGCCTTATCCTTGACAGGTTCTTTTTCCCATTTTTGAAATGTCCAGTACCAATCGAAAATTGTCCTTCCAATCCCACTTTAAATGAATCGTTGGAGTAGCCATCCACAATCTCTAGGCCGAAAGCCCCTCTCCTTTTCAGTTCTCGGTTTGTAATTAATCAAATAAAATTCAATAAAAAATTAAATTTAACCAAAATAATATGGATAAGGAAGAACCTAATACCCAATCAGAACTTTCCAGAATCTCCCCAAGTACATGACGTACCCGCACACCCAGATTTGGAAAATGCAAATAAGTTGACTACTGCACCAAAGCCCACCGTCCATTTTCCAAACATCGAACCATCTGATCCGTCAACTCCTCACTCAATCAATATCAGCCCTCGATTTCGATTCCCACCATCACACCTTTCTTTTGTGTCTTGGTCCTTTCCACCTTTTTGTAGACCACAACTAACGGCTCCCGCCCTCAACGGATTCCAAACTCTTTTATCAAATCCAGTTTATTATCCAAAATAAGTTATTATCAACATTGCCCTTTTCCGCGCGTACACGAGTAATTCCAAAGTCCAAACTTGCTCTCTTCTAATGTCATGTCATCGTACGAGGGACAATTATGTAATTATGACCTTATTCCACCCACAGTTTGAAATTACCATTATCACCCTCCACAGTGAGTTTGGGTAGTCTGAGGCACAAGTATATATAGTTATATACATACCAAGGCTCGCATGTAGAGAGACACAGCGTGAATCTGACGCTTAAGTTATCTGGAGTCGAAAATAGCAAAAGGCTTTGAGAATTGTACGATGTCGGCGACTGGCGGCGGCGGTGGAGGTGGCGGTGGTGGTCAGGAAGAGGACAAGAAGCCCGTTGACCAGACGGCTCACATTAATCTCAAAGTCAAGGGTCAGGTATGATTTAAAATTTGAATTTTTTTTTTAAAAAAATGATTAATTTATTATGTTGTGGTGTGGTGATGGTTAGTTTTGCATGCGATCTCTTTGTTGATTTTGACTGTTTGGCTGTTGAGAAACCGTGGGAAATTTTGATTATGGAGGTGAAATGATGTTTGATTCTTCTTGGAGAAAAGTAGCTGTACTATTGATTATGGCAAAAGTGTTTTTTTTCCTTTCTGGTCGATTGTAATTTTTGCTACTAATTTGTGTCACTGGGTACGATGGTGGTGGTGGGGTTTATTGATACATCGATAACGTCGTAGCGGAGAGTAGTTTTCGGTTTGAGAATGAAATGGGTTCGTAGAGAATAGTTTCGCAATCGTTCTTTTGACAATTGTGATGGCACAACAATGTTTCAAGATTTTTTCTTAAATGTGGGAAAAGATGGCTAACCAAACTAGGAATGTTTTTGACACATGAAGTTAGTTTTACTGGCTGGACCATGGTTAGGTCGACCACGGGTTGCTCAATCTAGTAATTGTGTGGTTTAGTAAATGAAAAATTTAAGCAAGCTCATTTAAATGAGATGTAAATGAAAATAATTGTAAAAGAAAATGGTTGTTTTCATTCATTGGTGAGTAAAATAATCTTGAAATGGAAAAGGGTTGCAAGGAACTTGATGAAATAAGACAAGAAAGAGTTTTTTTTTTTTTTAATTTGGTTCGGGCATGTTCTTTACATGCTATATTTTTCATGTTAAATGAAGTGAAAAGAGGAGACATTTTCTTTTTTCCTTTCCCATTTTATGATCCACTGTGCATTATGGATTAGTAAACAGTGGCCTAAAATCTCAGTTCTATTAACAAGTAGTAAGATTGTGTTTTTGGTTTGTCCTTAGCTAACCTGCTTCTTTTGTTTCAAATCTTAGGATGGTAATGAGGTGTTCTTTAGGATAAAAAGAAGCACCCAATTGCGCAAGCTCATGACTGCATACTGTGACAGACAGTCTGTGGAGCTGAACTCCATTGCATTTCTTTTTGATGGACGCAGGCTCCGAGCCGATCAGACTCCAGATGAGGTAAACTCTTTAGCTCATCATGAATTAGTTAGTTGGCTAGTCTTAAGATTTGAAGCCCATGTTATTTTACCATTGGACTAGTTTAAATGATCATTACACTGACTGGATAGTTTAACACTATTAGTGGTTCGATTACTTGTGTAAAATTGATTTTGAAAATGTAACAGTGATTTGACCATTGATATGGATATTGGGCTCACTTTTTTGTTGTGGTATCATGGTTTAAATTTGTTAATAGCTTGAGATGGAGGATGGTGATGAGATAGATGCAATGCTGCACCAAACTGGAGGGAGCCCATGAAAGGGCTGCTCAACTGCTGCAGATGCAACTCAGCTTTTAGAATGCAAAGCCATTCGAAAATGGAGGGTATAGATTGCCTGCCGAGTTCCTTATTTTGCTTCATATATTGAAAAGTTACTGTAAATAAAAATGGATCTGGTGCATACTCTAAACTAGACTGTGAGGTTTTTGATTGTCGATCATGACTATAATGGATTTGTAATGCGTGGTTGTTTATGGCTTGTTTACCATTAATTATTGGCAGTCTATTATTGTAGCGATCTATATTTGATGTGACTTGTGCTGTTTTTCTTATTTGTTGTATGTTATGGTCTTGGAGGGCTTTATTGGTTTCCTATTGGAATACTTTAGACATATAATTACTCTGATTTTTTACATGAGCAAAAGCAAAAGCAAACAGAGAGTGAGCATCCAATTCTAAAATCTTCTCGAATCAGTAATCGAAAAAAATAATAATATTCTAAATAGGAAAGCTTAATTATAATCTCTAAGCCTATCCTTGGTAGAAAAGAAAAGAGTAGGGAAACAAGATAAAAATGGAATGAAAAAGAAGATGAGAAGGAAGTGAAAAGTGAGTGGAAAATTTTTGAGTGACCAAATTTTTTTCTTTGGAGGAGATAATTTTTTTTTTATAAATACAAGTAAATGTAAGATTACTAATTTATTTTTCTACACATTCCCACTTACCAAATAATTATCTCCAAACAATTATCTAGGATTATATAGGGCTTGTTATCTAGGAAATATAGGGTTTGTAGGGTTTGTTTGATATTATTTTCTGTGGGTATGTTTAGTATTGTTTTTTGTTTAAAAATAAAAAAATTAATAAATATATTTACAAAACAATTTTTTTTAAAAAAAAATTGTAATAAATAATGAAATAAAGTAATATGAAAGAAAAAATTATGAAAATAAAGAGAGAGAAACTAAAGAGAGAAATTTTGAAAAAGAAAAATTGAGAAGTGAGAAATTAATGCAAGAAAAAAAATTTGAGTGAGAAAATTGCGAGATAGAAAAAATGAGGAAGAAAAAAAATAAGGATATAAGAAATGAAGAGATAGAAAATAATGAGAAAATAAGTGATGAGAGAGAAAGTGATATATGAGAAGGGAAATTTCATGTTATATGCATAATAACTTAGTGAAATTTTTTAATATGCCACCATAAGTTACTATCCCAAATATATGACAATTTCAATTTTTTAGACAAATATACCCCTAACATTCAAATACATATTTTCTCTCTCAATCCAAACTTTCTCTCTCTAACATCTCTTATTCTCTCACTCTCTCTAACATTCTAATCTTGTAGATCTAAAAAAAAATACCAAAATTAAAAAAAAAAAAATCTGAAACCGCCATTTGAGTGAAAAAATATGAATCTCCAAAGTTTTCGTCAAATTTCAGTACAGAGCATCGAAATTGCATCGAAAAAGCATCGTTTGGGATAAAAATCAAGTTTTCATGATTGCATCAAAATATCATCGATGTACCATCGATTTTGTATCGAAATACTATCAATTTGGAATCGAAACACCATCGATTTTGCATCGAAAAGTCATCGTTTTGGCAAAAAAAACAAGTTTTCATGATTGCATCGCAACAACATCGAAATACCATCGATTTTGCATCGAAATATCATCGATGTACCATCGATTTTGCATCGAAACACCATCGATTTTGCATCGAAAAACATCGTTTTGGCCAAAAAACAAGTTTTTATGATTGCATCGAAAGAACATCGAAACACCATCGATTTTGCATCGAAAAATCGATGGTACATCGATGATGTTTCGATCCAATCATGAAAACTTGATTTTTATCCAAAACGATGTTTTTTCGATGCAAAATCGATGGTACATCGATGATGTTTCGATGCAAAATCGATGATATTTCGATGCTGTTGCGATGCAATCATGAAAACTTGTTTTTTTTGCCAAAATGATAACTTTTCGATGCAAAATCGATGGTGTTTTGATGCCAAATCGATGATATTTCGATGCAAAATCGATGATACATGGATGATGTTTCGATGGAATCATGAAAACTTGATTTTTATCCAAAACGATGCTTTTTCGATGCAATTTCGATGCTCTGCACTGAAATTTGACGAAAACTTTGGAGATTCATATTTTTTCACTCAAATGTCGGTTTCAGATGATTGTTTTTTTAAATTTTGATATTTTTTCGAGATTTACAAAATTAGAATGCTAGAGAGAGTGAGAGAATACGAGATGTTAGAGAGAGAAAGTTTGGATTGAGAGAAAAAATAGGTATTTGAATGTTATGAGTATTTTTGTCTAAAAAATTGAAATTGTCATATATTTGGGATAGTAACTTATGGTGGCATATTAAAATTTTTTACTAAGTTATTATGCATATAACATGAAATTTCCCTATGAGAAAGTGAATTGATAAAAAATAATGAAAGAGAAAGTGATATATGAGAAAGTGAATTGATAAAAAGTAAAATAACTAAAAAAAAATTATAAATTTAATAACAACTAAAAACAACTTTGTGTTGTTATCAGAATTTTCTATTTTTTGTAAATTTATTTTATGAAAATAATATCAAATACCCTACTTATTTTCAGAAATCAGTTTTTATATTTTAAAAAGGAAATAACAATTTTTTAGGTAAGGTGTAAAACATATCGTACTTTCCTTTCCATCTCTTATTTTCTATATTTTCTATATCTTCTATATTTTCTTTTGTCAAAGAGATGTATAAAAAATTATAAAACTAACAACATTTTTTATAAATTACTGAGTCACTATTGACATAAGTGATGAAAAATGATGATGATTCGATAGACAACATAATATCGACTTCAGAGGCAAAACAACGATAGTTATCAACCTTGGTTCACCCAATTAGGATCAAAGAATATCAATACACGAGTTATTTTTCGATTTTTTTAGGCGTGATAAGAAAGAGATAACTAAATCAAAAAACTCAATCTCCAAAAGTAAGAGATACACATATGATCGAAATTCCTTTATTTTAATTATATGATGGATGATACTCTCATTCATTCATTGTCCACAACTCCACGTCGTCTCATTCTTCACAATGATATGCTAATCGAGAACTTCAATCAAATCACATTCTTGCTCACCAAAATTTCTAATGAAGTAGCGAATTTCTACACCCAACAAGCACAAGGGACCGTTAAGCACAATATTGCGAGGTAATCTTCCCGTCAATGGTGAGGCGTTGGTTATCCAACTTAGAGAGTATTCTCCTCAAGGTTCAGATGGTTCACGACTTTCCTTGTGTAAAACTCTAGACGTTGAGTTGATTGCATTTATAACTCTCATTTATTTCTAGCTCTGGCTATATTCTCTACTACCAGTTCGATTTAGATTTATTTAAGGTGATTCTTGGGTTCGAAAGTCAAGGTAAAGGTACATTGCTTAGAGTGTATTCTTTCTCAGTCAAATATCATGTTACTGTTCCATTAGCTTGCGTCTCCTAGAACCTGATTGCTATGGAGGTGGGGATGGAGAACAGAGGACAGCGAGGGAGTACTACAGAGAACACAACCTTAACAGAAGAAATGGGACATGCCAACCAGGATTCTCCCCTCATTGGTGAGGTCCAAGAAATGCCCCAAGTGGAAATCATGAGGAACATGAACGTGCCTTAAAGGAATGTAGAAGACAGTTCATTGAATCCCTTTGCTTGATCTGGAGGCGGACATAGAATTGAATGAAGATAACAAGTGTCTTGGCTAAGGGTAGGCAACATCCAAACCATACCGAACTAATCCAATCAAATTACAAAAAATTGGATATCTAATTACAATTGGATTGTATTGAATTTGAATAATTGAATATTAATTTGATATGATCAAATGGCAGATAACATCATCAAAATCCAATTAAAAATTGATCAAATCCAATTACATATAATATATATTAAAAAATATTTAATTATTTATATTTCTTTAAATATATTAAAAATATTTATAATTTTTTTAATACATTATTATTGGCTAACTATCAATATTCCTATATACACTTCTACACCTAATTAGATGAGAAAATATTAAAAATACGCATCTATTCTCCTGCTCCTTCTCTCTCATTTACCATATACTACTTCAAGTTTTCAGTTGGATTAAACTTGTAAATTTGATAGTTTTATGTAGTTTGAACCTAAATGAATGGCGTTGTTTAGTTTTTAAGTGATTTTTTGTATGCTTTTAAGTAATATTAAAAACAAGTTCCAACTTGGTTTAAAAAAAAAAAAAAAAAATCAGGTTCCAACTTGAAATCTAATTAAAAACCGAACCAATCAATTACTAATTGGATTGGATTGGATTAGATTAGTACAAAAAAATTGGATTGGATTGGATTGGATTGAATGTCCACCCCTAGTCTTGGCTAAAGTATTCGGAAGGAGAGGTGTCCTGAAGAACAGATCAAAGCAAATCCTCTTGGATATATGGAGAGTTAAAGGAAAATGGAGACTGAAAGTTATGAAGGATTAGCTGTGGGCCATCTTTTTTGACATGGAAGAGGATTGCTCAATGGTTCTTAACAAATGTCACTGGTTGATCAATGGTCAAATTGTCCCATGGCTGGAGGATGGTAATTAGCACATAGTGGATATGAAGAGAGCTATGTCATAGGGTCAAGCGCATGGGCTTCCAACCCCTTATCTCACATTTGAGAACATCCTAACCATTGCTTTGAAGGTGGGAACGTATCATGGTTACGACCAAGCCTCAAGAAGTTGAGTACGGCAAGGGGCTGGGAACGACATTGAGCACGATGAGTGCAGGTTGATAGGGCGAGACCCTTCTAGGGTGCTGGAGCCACCCTTTCGGTGAAGAACGCGAACCCAGGGCCTGGTAAAGCGCCTGGGATGGTGTTGGCTGCTATGTGTTTAGCCTGTTGGCTATTTTGTTGTATGTTACTAACTGCTATGCATATGTTATATGTTCTGTGTTGGGTTTTCGTGCTGGGCTTCGGCTCACGGGTGCTCTATGGTGCATGTAAGGGTAAAGGAAATGTCGACCAACCATGAGTACGAAGAGCGTGGAGCGATGGGTACATGTTCGGCCTACCTAGCCGCCACGGCTAGGGTTATTTTGGGAAGATGTATCGTATTGATTGTTTTGTCACGTAGGTCGACCTTAATTATACTTTTGTATTGTAAAGTATTTTCTAAACAGTATTTTGGGATCCCAAATGTTTAACTCTTTACGATTTCAATGAATGACTACATTTTTATGCCTAATGTCTTTAAAAAACTTTTATTGCAGTTTAGTTATACTTTTAACCTAAAACCTCAATTAGCGAGCTAATGACACATTTTTAACTGACATAGTAACGACTCTAAGGAAGTAAGGTGTTACAGTGTCTATTGTATGGATCAAAGTTACAGGTTTCACCATTCATATTGTAGATGGAAATGGATTTGATTTGGACAAATGAACCCAATACTTCGTATGATGTTATGGCAGAGCTTCCAAGAGTTCTCCCAACCATGGACAAGCTAAGGTTCCTCCAAGAGAAGAACTGTGTTTTTGTGAGGAAGAACTGGAGACACCCAAGCTCATCTTCTTTATGTGTCCTTTAGCCGGGGCTATTTGGTTCACTAGTAATTTTCCAATGCGTGTTGAGGCCCTCAGCCAGACGGACATGCTCTAGGCTTTGGAGTTCTTGTGTAACTCGATAGGCTAGGCAGGTAGAGATGACTTGTGATACATGGGTTGCCTTCTTGAAGAATTTTGGAAATAGAGGAATGCCCTATTTGTGGTTAGCAAGCTCAATCGGTGGTGGCTGTTTTTCTACCAATTAATAAGAAGTTTGTAGGGTATGGTTCGACATTGGAGCTTGGAGAAGTTCTTCGCCAAGTGAAGCAAGTTAGACAAAACTTCACAACCTCCAATGTTAAAATTGATCACAAGTTTGTTGTAGATGCTTCTTTTCGGGAAGGCAGGGTGGGTTTGACAGTCCTGTATTGGAAAGATGGTAACCCAGGGTGGCAGTTTAATGTTAATCTGACTACGGTGAGTTCACCTGTGGAGGCTGAGTTCAATGCTATCTTCATAGCTATGCAATGGGCTTAATTTGAGGGACCGCATGATATGCATATTTACTCGGATTGACTAAAACCAGTGGACTCCATTAACAGAAAGTCGAGCACCCCTGACTGGAAAGCAACTGACTTGTATTTGTCTATTATGCATATGTTATCTTATTTTTATTTCTGTTATTTTAGTTATATGTCTAGACAAAACATTCAGGATGTGGATGACTTGGCCAAGAAGGCAAGATCAAACCCAAGTTTTGTTGGTATTTACCATGAGGAGGGATCATCCCCTGTAGATCTCGCTTTGTTTCTTGGTTAATTGAACGATTGTTCCAGTGAAAAAAAGAGAAACACATCAATCAATTGTTATGGATTGCAAGAAAGATAACTATAATCCAAATTTGGATAAATATAAGTAATCTAAAATCACAAATATATGATGCTAGATGGTAAAAATACTTAAAAAAATTAAATGAGACATTTTTTTAAGTCTTAATAATATTTTAAAATAATTAAATCCTAATTAATATTTTTTAAAAGAGAGAAGCAGACGGAAGATTTTTTTTTTATAATATATTGGATTAAGGTCTTTTGAGTAAAATAATGCAAATAATGGAAGATTTTTAACTTTTGCCAAATGAAATGGACGAAAAGAATTTTTACCATAAAAGAAAGTAGACAGAAGATACTTTCATTGCTAAATTTTGGAATAAGGTCTTTTTTAGAACAATAATGCATAAATTAAGTCTTTTTTAAGCAAATTTCCCTATATAAAAATTTGGAAAAGAAAAGTAAAAGGAATAAAACATACAAACCATAAGGCCAAAACTAGAATTAAAAAAAAATGAAAACAAAAATAAAGCAATCATATAATGGCGAATTCTCTAGTCCCTCACAGGACTGAGTCCTTCAGTTTGGGGCCCATTTTTTTGCCGAGTGTCAAATTTTTATAGGAGTTTGTCTTTTTTTCACATTTTCTTTTGACTTGCAATGACCGGTTGTGTGAACTGGTTGGAAAGTTGTTGGTGATGTGGGTATAAAAAGTAGGGGCAACAAAGTAATTCCCTGTCCAAAAATATGTACAGTTGAGGACTTGATCGTAAACTTAATATGAATTTGAGAGATATTTACGATTTTGGTAACGTAAGCATTGTGCTTCTGCCAAGTGATTTATATTTTATGTTGAGTAAGACGCAACAATAACCACGTAAGTAAAACTGATATATATTTTGTAGTTGTTTTATAAGATTTTTTAAAGTTTTTTCCTGGAGATGTTTCATTTATTCCCTAACAATCCTAACTCTCCTCACATCAATCATATATATATATATATACATATATCATTTTCAACAACATATCGAAAAATTTAAACATCATTCATAAAAACAAATTATAAAAATGCACACAAAACCTTATTTTGAACTAACCCAAGGCCACCATTATGTGCGAAGAGCTTTGTTAGCCACCATTAGCGAAGAACTCGACCCACCGTAATGGAGAAGTTGAGCCATCGTTTCTAGCCTCGTGCCTGTGCTCTATGCCTTGTCGCCGCTAACCCAGGAGAATGAAAGAGATGGAGATATTTTACAACCAGTAAAAATGACTGATTCATGGAGTATATCCAAAAAAATATGTACAGTTAAGGACTTGATCGTAAACTTAATATGAATTTGAGAGATATTTACGATTTTGGTAACGTAAGCATTGTGCTTACACCAAATGATTTATATGTTATGTTAAGTGAGATGCAACAATAACCACGTAAGTAAAAGTGATATATATTTTCTAGTTGTTTTATAATATTTTTTTAAGTTTTTTCCTGGAGATGTTTTATTTATTCCCCAACAATCCTAACTCTCTCCCCATCAATCATAAATATATATGCATATATATATATACATATATCATTTTCAACAACATATCGAAAAATTTAAACATCATTCATAAAAACAAATTATAAAAATGCACACAAAACCTTATTTTGAACTAACCCAAGGCCACCATCACGTGCGAAGAGCTCTGTTAGCCACCGTTAGCGAAGAACTCGACCCACCGTAATGGAGAAGTTGAGCCACCGTTTCTAGCCTTGTGCTTGTGCTCTACGCCTTGTCGCCGCCAACCCAAGAGAATGAAAGAGATGGAGATATTTTATAACCAGTAGAAATGACTGATTCATGGAGTATATCCAAAAGAAGAATCAACATATATCTAATGCCCAACCAAAAGTACACAAACAAATAATAAATATAATAGGAAAGGGATATTCGGAGTTAGAGTCGACTTGGTAGTTGGGTGGAGTAGAAAATTGACTGGGTCCACTGAGTTAGAGTTGCATTCTTGAGGTTACAGCAGCCATGCTGACAAAGATTGAGAAGGGAAGACAAATATGGTCTTTTGAAGTGAGAAGGAAATGCATGCATAGATGATGGACGTGAGGGAAGAAGAGAGACGAAGGATTGCTTTTTTTTTTTTTATGCAATTGATTGATAAAGAGTAATAGACCTCACCGAAAAAAAATTCTAACCAGTTACAGGTTTTTAAGGGTAGTGTGGTATTTTAACAAATTTTTACAAAATAAATTAATCTGATGGCTGACAATCTTTATAGTTAAATTTAATGGTTAAAAATCTATGATGGATTTAGTCCCTCCAAAGCAAGTGAGGGACTAAAGAATTGCCCCTCATATAATATATAATATATATATATATAAAGTGGAATTACAAATTTAACCTTAAGAATTGAGAGTGAAATAACAAAGTTGTCCTAAAAAATAATAGGAAACTGAAAACACTAAACTTTAATAAAATATATGGCATTATTTCAAAATCATACAAAAAATACGGAATATCTAATCCCATATAATTAACCTTTTAACTAAAAAAAACCATATAATTTGAGAAAAGTTAAATTCTCATATTTATGTAAAAAAAGTTATTAAAAAAACTACATTTTGTGTAATTTCCCTATATTTATACTTGAGGTAATTCTAAGCAAAAGATGCCCATTTCATTAGAAAGGTGAAAGCATTATAACTTCTACCAGAGACAACTTAATATAAATGGGAATGTTAACTAAACTTTAGATATATATGGACAAAAAAATAATTAAGTCAAATATGGTAATACACGCTTAATACAAAAATATAAATATGAAATTCCCATACACTAACAAACCAGATTCTCATTTTAAAAAAAAGCAAGGAAGACTAGTCTCTTGGCTTTTGTTTTTTTTATTTTCCTGAAAAGTATTTGGAGAGAAAAAAAAAAAGAAAACGCAGGTTCTGTGTCTTCTTCTTCTTCCTCCTCTCTAAAAGATCGATCAAAGCTGACCTAACCTAACCTTGAATCTCAATCTCAATCTCAATTCCAATCGCAATCGCCGCAATTTCTTTCCTCTAGTCGATGAGCTCTACCTGAAACTTACAGATTAGTTTAACACAAAACCTCAATTACCATGGGTCAAGCTTTTCGCAGGCTTTTCGATACCTTCTTCGGCAACACCGAGATGCGAGTATTTCTGCTCTTCCTCTCGTTCTTATTTTTCCTGAATTTTTTGTTTGTCTGTTTATTTATTTGCAACTTATAATTGAATTGATGAGGAATTCGATTTGTTTTAGCTATGAATTTTGTTCCAATATGTAGTTGTTTGAATGAGTGATGATTTATTATCAGGATTCTTACTCTGCCGTATGACTTTTCCTTTTAATTTATTAGTTTTTTGTTTTTGGAACTCGTGGCTGTTGCTTTCGGTCAAATATGATTCTTTTTTTTAATAATATGGACATGGGTATTGATTGGTCTGTTGAATTTGAATTGAATTCAGTATTGTAGATTTCAAATTTCATTAAATGCTTTTAAGTACTAAGTACATTGCTCAGTTCAAACATCAAACTTAATGATGTTGCTTTCGGCTTTAGATTTTTTTAATCTTAATTCCACTTGCTTGACTTGTGAGGTTTTGTATTGAATTCAGTATAGTTTATATTTGATTTTGTTTTCACACCAGACTAAGTAACCAGGTACCATAGCAATTGGTTCTTTTTTTAGATTTGATTTTTTTTTCAAACATCGCTTTACAATTATGATTAGTTTAGATTTTTTGTTTGAATCATATTTTTTTCCAAGTCTGGCTATGTAATCATTTACCATTACAACTGTCTCTGTTTTTTTTTTTTTTTTGCAGAGCTAGTTGTAACCAGTTACCTTCAAGATCAATTTAGTTTATTTTTTTTCATATCAGTTTTTTTTTTCCAAATCTGTTTAAGTAACTAGGTACCATGACGCATGATTCATTTTATTCATATCAGATTTTTTTTAGACCTAGGTGTAACCAGTTACAATAGCGATTAATTTAGATTATTTTATTATATTTGATTTTGTTTTCACACCTGACTAAGCAACCAGGTACCATAGCAATTGGTTATTTTTTTTAGATTTGATTTTTTTTTCAAACCTCGTTGTAACCAGTTACGATTATGATTAGTTTAGATTTTTTGTTTGAATCTTATTTTTTTCCAAGTCTGGCTAAGTAACCGGTTACCATTGCAATTGTCTATTATTTTTTTCATTTTTTTTTCAGACCTAGTTGTAACCAGTTACCTTCACCATCAATTTAGTTTATTTTTTTCATATAATTTTTTTTTCTTCCAAATCTCACTAAGTAACAGATTATAATTCAATTGGTATTTTGATAATGGTACATTACTTAAAAAAATAAAAATTATTTTTATAGTTGTAACCAGTTACTACAACACCTCTCAAATAATAAACCTGATTTTTATAGTTGTAACCGGTTACCACACATCATTAAAAAAAATGGATAGTAGCATACGATTATTATTACAAAAAAATCAAAATTATTTTGATAGTGGTAACCAGTTACTGTGAATAAAATGTTGATTAAAGAATATAACAAATGGAAGAAAAGAAGAAGAAATGAGAATAAAAAGTAACTGGTTACACCTAGGTCTAAAAAAAATCAGATATGAATAAAATGAATCAGGCATCAAGGTACCTGGTTACTCAAACAGATTTGGAAAAAAAAACCCAGAAAAATCAAATATGAAAGCCGATTCATTCGAGTTTCTTACATACCCCAAATCAACCATTTTCTAAGTATAAATTATTAAGAAAATATTAAAAATATACAGCAAAGACCTAGAATAATTATTATATATCTTACAATACACATATACTTGGCATAAAAGCATATGATTTTCAGTTTTCTATTTCAAAAGATGAAAGCAATAAGTAAAGATTATGGTTTCTAATCCCTCTAAACCTTCTTTCTTTTTAATTCTTCCTAATAAGCACAATAAAACAGTTTTCATGTCCTAAATTTTTCAGGGTCAAGACTCGAAGTCCATAAAAAGCAAAAGGCAAAACAAGAATCAAAACTCAAGTCACTCATATATAGTAATTTCAGTGGATAAAAGCAGGAGAAAAAAATAACATATGAAAAATCACAGTAGCACAGTGGCGTGGTTGCTAACTGGAGTGAGAGATGAAATTATAGACTTAAATTAGGGGTTTGAGGATGAAGGGAACATGGTGAAATTAGGAGAGCGAGGCCGACTGAGAGAAATTAAGAATGAGAAGCTGGATATGTAGTTCCAAATGGGAAATGTAAAGGATTTTTCTAAGAACCAATATGAAATAGATAATGCTAAGACGACTAAATAATGATTATGTATACATTAACATACATTTGATATAAAACTTCACACAACAAAATCTCTGCTGAAGAAATTGGTTCGTTCAATAAATTCTAAAGTTCCAACATTTAGCACTTCTATGAAAATATATATGGATTCCAAACCTTTTTCCCTAGACAAAGAAACCAAGAACCACCATGTATACCAAGAACCAAAGATCATATATTCTAATCCGTATCTGGAAACGAAACTTTGGGAGAACAAAACATTTTCAAGTGATAAAAAAATGAATTTTTTTTAGTTATGAATATGATAGAAATACATATGGGATTTATGAACACAATCGCAAAAAGCAAGCACAAGTTGGGTAATGAATTTGAGAAATAGTAATAGGTTAGCGGAGCTCTGTTCGGAAGAGTACAAGGTGGATGTCGTTCTCAGACGACTTTCGATTTTGGATCCATTGATTGATAAAGAAAATAAAATGCAATCAGAGAAGAAACCCTAGATACATTTATTTTTATGCTTTATCAAATCTGATTTGATAAAAAAATATTTTATCAAATATAAATGATAAAAAATTAACACAAATAAATTAAAATTATAAAAAATAATCTCAAAATAATAAAAAATAGGTACTAAAACAAAAAATACTAAAAATACGAAATTTGAAAAAATTTACAAAAATATGGAGGAACATAATTGTAAATACTGAATTTTTTTTTGGTAAACAAAGTTTACAAATCTGTAATAATATAGTTTTATTGTAATCAAAGTTTAAAATTTTGTAACAAAAATTTACAAGTTTATAACTATATGTTATGATTTTATAAACAACATTTACAGACTAAATAAAAAATTGTAACATGCGATTATAAAATTGTTACAAACTATTATTCGCATTTTTTGTAATTTTTGTAAAATTCTGTATTTTTTCAATTTTTTTTGTAAATTAGCAGTGCTATGCGTAGTTTTTCCCTCTTTTTTTGTCCTTTTAACATTTATTATTTGCAAAAGGACACGGAGCCATGCTTTATGATACACCTCCACAAGTCCAGTCCGTTCCAATAACTCCTGGAGGTAATCAGTCTGAATTGGGCCCCAACAATCAGGCACAAGGCCAGCCAGAGAAAGGCCCAAACGTGAGAGAAGAAACCCCAAGCTGTTAGAGGACTATATTCAATGAATCCAAGGAGATTTGTTGTGTGTAACAAAAATGATCTTATTTCTATTTTTTATAGAGGAAATTATATTTTATATGAGATTTTTAATAGAGTGTGCAAAAAATATGGTTTTTTTTCTTTCTAAAAAAGTTAATTATGGCTTTTTTTTTTTAAGAATTTTCACTTTTATGAGTTTATTTTTCTATATTTTTGTATAAAAATTGGTTTATGCCATAGTTTTACTCTTAATTAACTTTGGAAGGGTATGTTTGTAATTTGATTATTATTTTTTTAGGTTGTTTGTTTTTTTTATATTACTAATTTTATATTAAATTTTTCTTTGGTTGTTTTGCAATTTTTTTTTGTAATATGAATGGTTTTTAAAATTATTATTTATTTATTATAAACATGTCTTTTTTAAGATTGTACGTTTATTTTTTCAAATCCTAGGTAGGGTAACCAGTTGCTTGATTGATCTTAAAAAAAAAAATCCTAGAGCTAGGTTAAATAACATGCACCAGGAGGGGTAACCAGTTATTCTGAGATGAGTAATTTTCTGCCATAAGAGGGGTAACCAATTACCTAAGAGGGGTGACGAGTTACTCATATTAAATATGAAAATAAACATCAAATTTGAAGGAAAAAATGGAAGAACACTTCATTAAAAAAATGAAGAAGAAGTAACTATGATTTTAGTAACATAAGTAACTAGTTACCATAAAGAAACCATAAATACACACACACCAGAACGTGAAAGTAACCAGTTGCCCTCGAAAATATACACACAAAGAATGTGAAGGTAACCAGTTACCCATTCACGTTTTCATATTTTTATTAGTTTTCTTTCCAAATTTTGGTATTCCTACAAGTGTTACAGTAAAAAGAAAATGCTGAAAAAATTGATTTGAATTTTTTTTACATATAGTGGAAAAAACTATTAAAAAAATTACAATAATAAAAGATAATAAATAACAAAATAGTAGAATAATTATGTAATGTTAAAATATATGTGTGAAAAAAATGAAAAAAAAATAGAATGAGAAAAGAATAAGTACAAAAATGAAAAAAAAAAACAAAAGAAATGATGAATGAAAAAAAATAGGTGAATAAATAAGAATGAAAAGAAGAAGAAGAAAAATAATGGAAAAATGAAAAGAAAAAAAAATATGAATGAAAAAATTGGTAGAAAAAAAGAAAAAAAAACTCATATGTGTGAAAGAAGAAAAAAAATGGAAGGAGAAAATATTAAATACAAAAATGAAGAAAAAACTAGAATGAAAAAAAAAAAGAAAAAAAAAACCAAAACAATGCAAATGAAAGAAAAAAATAGATAAATAAATAAAAATGAAAAAAAGAAGAAGAAGAAGAATGAAAAAATGGAAAGAAAAAAAGATGAAGGAAAAAATTGGTAGAAAAAAAAAATGAAAAATGAAAAAATGAAAGAAAAAACAAGTAAGGAAAAAAATAAAATAAAATTACCTTCAAAATCAAAGAAAACATAACTATGATAAAAAAATGTGACATTTCCATATTTTAGTTAGCTACTAATTGTGTTTTCCATACTTTCACTTTTTCTTTAATAAATTTCTCATACAAATTAAGAAAAGTATAACTCCCATACTTTTGCATATTGATGGTATAAAAGCTATATTTTTGAAAAATTCCTACTTTTATAAGTGCAATTTTCGCATTATTGAACCTTAAGCGTTGTGCTTGGGTTGAAAGGTATATGTATGGCTGGATAGTCATGAAAATAGTAATTGTAGACAATATAATAATAGACAATGAACAAAAAAAATAAGATCACACACACAAATTTATGTGGGAATTTCGAAGGGAAAAAATCACAGACAAAGGAGAGAAATCACTATGTCATATAATGATACAAGAGTGTTTCAACAATACGACTCAGAGAGTATTCATCTAACTTAGAGAGTACACATAAAAGGGAAACCCTAATATAATAAATATTCTTGGGCTAGGCCTTAAGAATTTGGGTCACTACCACAACAATAATGAAGGATTATGATTCAAATTCTCTTTTTGTTCATATCTTCTTCTACCTTCTGATTCTTTCCTTTTTCTTTCTATTCTCTCCAGTTTTCTCCTTTGGGAATCTGTTCACTATATCATTTCGTTTTTGGATTTTCTTGTTGGTGGATACAAGAGTGTATCAATTGGTGTTTTCATTGACCTCTTGCTATGAGTGACTCATAAATTTTAGTTGTTGTGAAAGCCTTACACTCCTAGTTTGACGCTAAAAAATGGCGTTTGATGCTCACATAGTTGTTCTACATCAAACTTTGCAACAATATATGGCCATTGTCGACTCCAATCTTGAAGATATGCAATCATACATGTCTAGCTCCTCAAGTACCTTACCTGATGTTTTGGGTTGTGCTCCATCTTCTCCTGCAATTCTGACATTATCCGATGGTACTACCGATTTTGGTTTGTGTTCTCCGCTCCATGAAGATAGAAGTCCCTAAGTTTGATTGGACCGATCCCAATGGATGGGTATTTCAGATCGATGAGTTCTTCAATTTCCACGGTATACCGAATTCTTTTTCTTTAGGGATCGCCACATTCCATTTGGAAAGGTCGTGTATTTTCTTGGTATCAATGGATGAAAGCAAACAACCTCTTGGAAGGAATTTCTTCATAAATTAAAGCTACGTTGCGACACTTCTTTGTATAAAGATCACTAAGGGAACTTGTCTAATCTCACTCATCAATCTGCAGTTGCAGAGTTACAATCTAAATTTGAAGATCTTATAAATTTTTGGTATTAAATATGAAAATCAAATTTCGCAGCGGAATGTGTTCTTTTAAATAAATTATTAATACTACCAAAGATCATGCACATATAGATATATTAAATCAAACACAAATAGATTAGAGATTGCCTCTTGGTGCCTATAAAGAGTCCATGAATTTTTTTTTGCATAAAACAACGATCTTCCTATCCTTATTCTTAAAGCTCACACATTGATCTTCCTAAACAATCATCAAACACACAAGAATGTGTGTGTGCACGTAGGATTCAAAAGATTGATTTAGAACTCACTAGATGTAATGCTCCATGTCACTATGGTTGCTTCCTGGAATGACGACTGGCCCTACAAACCAACACGAGTCTTTCCAGCGTGCTTTGTCCTCACTCGCACACTTCCTAGGAAAACTTCCCAATATGTCACCCATCTTGAGATTACTCCACGTCAAGCACGCTTAACTTTGGAGTTCTCAAGTGATGGGCTACCAAAAATAAGATGCATCTTGTTGATATAGGCAGTACCCATCAATTCATTTAAGCCATCTTCAACTGTGTAGTCCCATACCTACACAGTCTTAGAATCATCACACTTGACCTTCCCCAAGTGATGTGGGATTGCACAGCTTTACTCGGTCTTCCCCCTACGGATCATGGGATACTGACTGTCACAATAACACCCCTTAGGAGTCCGACGTCCCCGTCAACCACACTTCCAGCTGGGTCAAGGCTCCGATACCATTTGTAACGCCCCACGTCACTATGGTTGCTTTCTGGAATGACGACTGACCCTACAAACCAACACGAGTCTTTCCAGCGTGCTTTGTCCTCACTTGCACGCTTCCTAGGAAAACTTCCCAAGAGGTCACCCATCTTGAGATTACTCCAGGTCAAGCATGCTTAACTTTGGAGTTCTCAAGTGATGGGCTACCGAAAAGAAGATGCACCTTGTTGATATAGGTAGTACCATCAATCCATTTAAGCCCTCTTCAACTGTGTAGTCCCATACCTACACAGTCTTAGAATCATCACACTTGACCTTCCCTAGGCAGTGTGGTATTGCACAACTTTACCTGGTCTTTCCCCTTACGGATCACGGGATTCTGACTATCATAATCACCCCCTTACGGGCCCGACGTCCTCGTTGGCCACACTTCTGGCTGGGTCAAGGCTCTGATACCATTTGAAACACCCCACGTCATTATGGCTATTTCCTGGAATGACGATTGGCCCTACAAACCAACACGAGTCTTTCCAGCGTGCTTTGTCCTCACTCGCACGCTTCCCGGGAAAACTTCCCAGGAGGTCACCCATCTTGAGATTACTCTAGGTCAAGCACGCTTAACTTTCGAGTTCTCAAGTGATGGGCTACCGAAAATAAGATGCATCTTGTTGATATAGGTAGTACCCATCAATTCATTTAAGCCCTCTTCAACTATGTAGTCCTATACATACACAGTCTTAGAATCATGACACTTGACCTTCCCCAGACGATGTGGGATTGCACAGCTTTACTCAGTCTTTCCCCCTACGGATCATCGGATACTGACTATCACACTAGATGTACTCAACGCATGAGATCTAGGAGGTTTGATAGAGAGATGATGTTGTGAATAGATTTTTCAAGTTTAGAAAATTCTATTGCTTTTTTTTCCTAAGAAAGTCTAATAGTCAAAACTTCTAAAAAACAACTTATTGAAAATGATCGCTTCTTTTCAGGTTTATAAAGATAACTAATTTATTTAATCTTTTTTATTTAAAATAAAAATGATCAGTTATAACCTATTTAATTATTTAATTTAAATCATATTTAAAAAGAATAATTAAATAAACAAGTTATTTAAAATTCAAAATTCAAATCCCAAGGATAGGAAATATCCTTATGTGGTGCCACTCACTGTGCAATACAGTGAGTGACGTGACCCACATTAGGGTTTTTCCTAATTTTCTCATTTGTTTGTTTAATTAATATTTAAGTCAATATATTTATCCCAAAATAAGTATCGGCTAATTCAAAATTAACTTTATCTTAAAATATCAGTTTTAAATAAATAAATATCTTATTATAAATAAAATAATTATTAATCTCTCTCTATATTAATCCAAGCATGATTAATATTTTTTTTAACATATAGTTTTTCAAAATAAAAACTATATGGTTAAATAGTTAATTAATCAATTGCCCATAACTATCACATAATTATTTTCTTGCCTTTAAAAATTAATTCATTTGCAATTAAGTCATTCTCTCTACAAATCTTTCTTTTGACATCCTTACCCTTGACAGTGTAGGACATGTGTGATTTGGGGACCATAGACCTATAATATGAAGCCCCCATAAACCGGATTATTAATTAAAATCTTTAATCTAATAATATTATTTATTAATTCCATGATTACTCCACTATAAATATGGAATTTCACTCTAAGTATTTATATAATTAAATTTACAGAGTTTTCTCTCGTAGTCCATTGATATAATCAGTAAGTGTAGTGATGTCCTCTATCTATTGGTTCGTTAATTAGAGATGGTCAAGATTACCGTTTGATGCTTCTGTAATGACCCACTAATCTAGACTATTTGGACCATTAACGAAACTATACATAAAACTTACATTTTTACGAAAATACCATAATTTATTGAATAACTTGCAAAATAAGAGTTATTTACAAAGTAAATACCAAAACGGATATGAGATCCCATTGTCTTTAAAACAAAAACATAATTTAAAATAATAAGACATTACATAATTAGTGCGGAAAATACATATAAAAAGACATAAAACCGAAACTACATCCTCGAATCGAATAACGTTCGGCCCCTTGACTCCATTCATCATCGATACACATCCTCCAAGCGCCACGAATCTTACCGCCTCTAAGCTTATTTTCCTGCACATAAACAGAAAGGAGTGAGCCTAATGCTCAGCAAGGAAAATCTAACACAAAGTCATATACATAATTTCATAAGAAAACATAAAGACTAAACATAACCATATAACATACACTTATTATAATGGCCATTATTACTTGGGGTCCCATAGACTAAACAAGCATATGCCCATGGGATTAGTGGGGTCCTACTAGCTAAGTAGGTCATATGCCCATAACCCATTTGGAGTCTTGTTAGTCATATGGGTCATATGCCCAAGCCTACAAACACATATATACATATCATAACACTTTTAATAACATAAAACATATAGATAACATAAGCACATAACATATTGATTCTAGCCTATTTTCCTTACCAAAGTTACCGGGATATAATGGACTGAGTTGGGACTTTTGGAACACTCCTAAAACCATAAGAAAGAGTGAGTCTAAAGAAAGGAGATGAAATGAAAGAGATGGAAAGACTAAACCATAAAAACATACTTACCGACTTATATGCTTAAGAACTTGGATTCCCTAACCAAAATAAGAATGAGGTTAGGGGACTGAGTAGAAGGTTTTGAGAAAGGAAATAACATAAAATACAGAAAGGAACTAGAGTTTTGGGTTTACCTCAAAGATTGCAAGATCAATCTAACCTCCACCGAAATATTATAGAACTCACTTCCCAAAGTGTTTGATAAGCTTATGATGTTTAAGCTTATAGTTTTTCCCCAAACCAAGTGTTTACACTCTCACACTCACTTAACACTAGCAGCTTCTGAACTTAGAGAAAATGGTGAATAATGGCTGGGTACTAGGTCCTATTTATAGAGTTTGGGAATGAAAATATCTTGATTTTACTTGAATAAAAATAATGGCTTTTTAGATGAAAATCATTTGAATAATCGTTCAGCAGAGGCTGAAGACTCGTTCAAAAGATGCTGGACTGTTGAAGGAGTTTGAATGGCTGAAAGGAAATGAATTCAAAAGAGTTTGAAAACATGCTGGTGGAGGCGATATATCGCCCCCTATAGGCGATATATCGCCTGGACCACTGTTCCCGAGGCGACCGTGCATCGATTCGTGTTTTCCGTATCTACGTGCTGCGATATATCGCCCCCTATAGCTGCGATATATCGGCACACGCTGAATATTTAAACACGAAATTACACATTTTTAGCTAAGTTTGAATGGAGTAAACAGCCTTGACTAAGCCTTTAACGTATTCAAAGCTGCTGACTGACCCTATATCATTCAAACTTTACCCTTATTTAATTTAATCCTCCAAAAATACTTAATCCTTAATTACCATTCATAACATGTGCTTAAAATCCTATTGGTTGATGTCTAAACCTTACAATATAATAAATATAATCCTTAATATCAGTCACATTAATCAAACCTTAGGTTATACTTAATATTCTTAAACTATAGGTTAAACTTAGAAAATCTATAAGTACTACTATGAGTGTCCAAATAATTCCCGGTCTAAACCAAAAATCCATAGTAACAAAGATAATGCTATAAATACTATCATACTATTATCTATCTTAGCTAAGAAAAGTTCTTGGACTCTACAGCTTCTAATTACCTCTTGATCCTTAAGTACCATTTTTTGACTAGCAAATAATTGATCTATAATCAAATTATAGATTTGAGCTTAATAACTATTTAGTTCAAGAATTAACTCTTAATGGAATCAATATTCGATCAGTTAGGAAAATATGGATTCCATTATTGTAAATCATGTTCCCAACAAAACAAACGTCATGAATTAACCATTCATGATATTAAATCTCCAAAACAAAACTCATTAGCCTCATTATACTAAGAAACCTTAACGAGTGAATCAAAAGATCCAATAACACAAACAGGAGTTCATGAATATTCAAGATTTAGACTGATCTACAAATGATCATCTTTTATGATAAGAATTAAATCTTTATGACAAACGGTAAGTTTATAAAGATAATTAATTCTCATCGGTCCTATCATATATAATCTCTATTATATACAATACCTTTACTAAGATGTCTTCCACATCAGTAATCTGAATCTAGATCACTTGCATTCTGTATGCTTAGTAAACTGCACTAGTAATCATTCATTAAAGATTTCTTACTTTAATATGGTATTGACTATTTTATTCATTATATATGATATTAATTCTCTCGTACTAATACAAGATCATATTCTCATGAATGAATAAGGCATTTTCTTGACATTATTATATAATTAATTCAAACAATAATTATAACATTCAAATATATTAAAATTGTAATTTTATTTAATTCAATAAAATATCTTTACATGCTTTTAGGGAATTAATCCTAATATAAACAAGGTTACCGGTATCTCCGGAGAACTACTCATATCTTTTTTCATCACAAGGCTTAAACCTGATAATTGTCGCGAGTTGTTTCTTACTCGTCCATCTACCTTGATGGTTGCTTTTTCTTTGGATTGAGCCTATGAAGCCCGTGTCAATGACACCAAAGTTTCTGCTTGTATTTGGACCAAGTAATTGCCCAAATATTCTAAGTCGACTCCGACTCCACCACACATGACTTCTACTCCACAACCACAAACAATTTAAGCCAATCTTTCTACTTTCTTTTCCTTGACCCCACAACCACCAATAAAACCCTTCTCTTTACAATCCTTGCACCCACCACCCTCTTTGCCCATACGCAGATTGACTCCCGCTGAACTACGGGAGAAATGTGTTGGATTTTATACCTTTATAAAACCACATTTTTGATGTAACACATTTAATTATCAATAAAGAAGTAGAAATTATTTTGTTTATCAATTGCATTGATTGCTTGTTTTATTACATTTTTATTTGCTTAATATAAACATATATAAAATCCCAAACATATAAATGAGTTACACTCATAGTGACTAGGTCACAATGAATTATAAATGTAAATATATGTTTAAAAGAATTAGTCCTGAGATTAAACCAGTGCACATGATTTTAATTTTTTTTAATCTACGATATGATCTACTTATACACTAGGCATGATGTCTTGTCTATGACATTAGATAAGTAGAAAAGATAAAATGTATTTTGTTACACTGGACTCGGACCTACACTAATTATTGATAGATAAATAAGTATCGTTATTATCTAATCTAACCAAAGTCACAAGTCGATCTAAATTCTGAGTGATAATATTTCTATTAATTATATTATGTGAATATTTTGATTTGTTAGTTAAAAGCTTACCCTATGGCATAGCCTATAACATACTACTAATCTAGGGTCATTACACTATGTGTTTAAAATAGTGCTTAACTCATTAAGCGAGTCATTTATGTTGGAAAAACATACAGAGTACGTAGGGGAATAGGCGTGGTAGACCAATTGTGCAGAACAACAAAAAGTTTCATCATTCATATAAACAGTTTATATGAACAAGAAAACATCCAGATAGAAACATTAACATACAATATTATTAATCATACAACATATATATAAATATACAATATATTTATATATAACATATAAACACATAAACATATGAATATTCAAGACCATAAGCATTTACCTCTTGAAGCTTATCAAGTGTCCTTCGTATATTTATCGATCTTCCTATCCAATGCTTTGAGCACTCAAACCATGATCTTCCAGAGCTTTCTCTGCACCTCAAGATGTGTGTGGGCACATAGGGAACATGACCATGCAATTTTGGAATCACAAGTATTTCTCAATACATAAGAACTTGGATTATGGTATGAGAATGGTTAGAATAAAGAAGAACATGATAAACTTTTTGTCTGACAAAAAATTCTGAGAACTATTATGAATTGTATTGTGTTGTTTATCTATTGTGTGTTTTTTTCTTATTATTCTATATCATATATATATATAGATTATTCTATTACCTTATTATTCCTAATAATAGTAGTAATAATAGAATAATAATATCATAATGATGATAGGAATTGATTTAGGTAAATATCTAACTTACCAAATTTGAAAAAACTATTTTTAAATTATTAATTAATTAAATAAATAAAATAAAAACAACACTGATACAATATCAGTGTAGTAGTACACGCATGGCACAGTCCTTGGACTGTGTCATGCATGAACTGCTATTTTCATTTTAAGGGATATTGCATTTTTCTTTTATTTATTTATTTAACTAAAATCAATTTTCCACAAAATAAAGTATTTATCTTCTTAAGGAAAAGATGACAACCATATTTTAAAATTTAAATTTTAAATTCAAAATTCAAAATTTAAATTGATGATCATCATTATCATCATCTTTTAAAAATTAATAAATCAAAAACTATTTTTGTCTTACTAATTTTATTTTCTCCCACTCAAATAAAATAATTAATTTCAAAATTTTATTTATATTTATGAATTTCGAAAATTATATATTTCAATTAATAATTATATTTTCAAAAACTAATAATTAATTCTAAATTAATTATGCAACCTCAATTATCATATAATTGCATACTTGACCCAAAGAATAAAATTCTTCTCAAATTCCCAAATTACAGTTTTACCCTTGTATCAACTCTTACCTTGATATGGTGTTGAGGTATTGATAGAGCCATCCTGGGTTCCTAAGAACCTATAATATCAAGCTCCAATAAATAGTAGATTATTAATCAAAACTCTTTGATTAAATAATCATATTTATTAATCTCATGATTACTCCACTATAAATATGAGATTGAACTCTTGATAATTATACCATATATTTACTGAGTACTTTATTAAAGAATAAAGTGTCCATTGATATAATCATTACATACAACGTTAATCCTTTATTAATGGTTCATAATTAAAAGGGAATAAAATTAACGTTTTACCGTTTTAGCTATATCTTATTCCTAGAGTACCATTGACTTTACTAGTGAAGGTTGTGTCACAACAAGTATGCGACGTGAGCGCTCATAACCTTTTCAGTTCCAAAAGTCAACCCAATAGGGAACCATTATTCAATCTATAAGAAGGTATAAATTCCAAATCTGTTAAACTACATCCCCAGCCATATATATCATTGAGTCCCCAAAACAATTGTTCTTAGCCTGATCATTTTGACAAACATTAACGCATGAATCAAAGGATCAGATGTCATATATAGGAGTTCATAGCAACCTCAGGATTAAGATCATCGTGTATATGATCATCATTTGATGTGTGTGATTAATACTATGAAACAGTGTGTAAACAAGTATTAACAAATCACATCTGGTCTAGTTCTATATATCACTATATATAAAGTACCTTCACTAAAGTACCTCCTACTACACTAGTGACCCGGATCTAGGTCACTTGTATTCATAATACTAGCGAACTGTACTAGCAGTAATTAATCTAAAGATTCCATAACTTTATTTTACTGCGAACTGTTTTAAGTTTAATATTTTAATCTTGATCCTCTCATACCAATATGAGATTAAGACCACATAGATAAACTTTGGAATTTAATGATATTTACTTAATATTATCAATATAATATCAGACATATTATATATATATAATAATTCAATTCAATTATTTATTTCATTTATAAAATTTGTCAACTAAAATTGCTATAATGACACTATTCCCAACAATCTCCCACTTGTCCTAAAGCAAATTGAGTCATCTCTTTGAGTATGTCAATCATTTCTCCTGACCGAATTTGTCAAACAAAGTCTTTGTAACAATTTTGTAAGAAACTGTTTTGAAGTTATCTTCAAGATCATTACATCAATTATGTAAAATTTTCTTGAATTTAAATGATACTTCATTTTATGTGCTTTTACCCTCTCATGATTTCTAGTTCTTCTAGAATAGTTGTATCTCCATTGCTTTTGCGATGAGATACTAGTTGTTTATTCTAATATGAAAACATTCTCAGAATGACAAAGAACTCAACCAAATCAATTAGCCTATTTAACTGCTCGTAAATGTTATATTTAAGCTTTTGTGATGAAATATACAAATGTGAAATGTCCAATACATTTACAGATTAATGTGTCTCCTCCACAGTTATGGAGGCTGATTCTGATATCAATCTTTGAAGATTTAAAATTAGTTCTTCCTTTGGGATTTTAGGTCTCTGCCTAAATGCACGTACATATAATCTCAATTATATTCAAGATACTCAAAATTAAGTCCTTATAATTATTCAACGACTCAATCAATGATTGGATTGACAATTGCTGACTATTCCCACTGTTTAACAAATGTCAATTTGAAAACATAACACTCGATACATTAAACAGTCTATCACTGAGTTGTAAGAATAATTGTCTCATGTACTATTTTCTAGTAAAACAATAAATGGACATTATTATTTAGATAATTCATCCTCTTGACTGGGAAGGCAAAAAGTCTTTCTTGGATTTTTGTAAACTAGAGCATTTAAACTTCTTATCTATATAAGTTGCTTGAGACAGAGCCCAAGTATTGTTCTTTCAATCTCTATAAAATTGAATGTATAGAACATTCTTGGCTTTTCTAAATCTAATATTTAGAAATGTTCGACTAACCATTTCTTTTCTATTGATGATTTCTCTACATCATTCCCAATGATTAGAACGTTTTCAATATTAAGAATAAGAATCACAACAGAATCTTTCTGGTCGAGATCTTCAAATGATTTTGTCATGTCAGCCCTTCAGTAAAGACTACTTAGACATCCATTTAAATTTATCTACAATACATGCATAAAGCAGTGGATAAGAGTATGTAAATAGATTTAAGTTTGGTTATAGTAGAAGATATTTATTCAAGTAATAAATTCTTCTTTCTGTTTATAGCCTTAGGCTATTAACCTAACTTTGAAAATTCTGTACTTTTCTCTATTCTCCTCTTCATCTTGAATATCCTGTTTCAAACTGAAGTTTAATGAACTTTAGTTGGATGTTCAAGAATCCAGATGTCATAGAATTCCAAATTCCATTTCTAGATTCATGGTGTTTCAACCATTGTTTTCCGTAAAAACCTTTTTCATTTCATGTACTAGTACGTGAATGAAGCATAGTTAGATTGTGTTACACACAATTTAACTATCTTTACATTTGTAATGGAGTAGTTACTAACTAACGTTCCCACTACAACAATGCTTTACATAATTTGTGATATTCTTTGGTTTTATCATTGTTAATTATCAGTACTTGCTTACTTGACTTACAATCATTATTTCTAGTACAATTTAACTAGAAAATATAGTGATTATAATAATCATGTTTCATTAAAGTAGAATTAAAGAGATGCAAACTCTTTTGTAATATTTTATTATTATTAAACTGTTTCACTAAATGACTCCATGGAAAATTTTCAATTTATTCACATAACCACTTGTGAATCCCAACTTTTTAAGCCTTTGATGTTGTATAATCAAACATGTACAGAGTATAACAAGTGTTAAAATTATAGAAATAATAAAGACGATGATGATTGTTCATTATTTATTTAATCTTATCTTATATGATTATATTCCATTTCCAAAATACTAGTTTCACTTAGTATTCTAGTTGTATGTGAGTTGAGTTTGAATTCCAAGTTCACATGCTAACTACTTGAATTCCAAATTCAAGTTTAAACTTCATTTTGATCAGATCAAATAAGTCTCTAAGTGACTTTACTTTGAATGTTGCATTCAATCAAAGTTAAACATATCTTAAATAAATGTCAATCAATATTGACTCACTATTTATTATTTCTTTTAGCTTTGAACATTAAAAGGTTCAACATACATCTCTACGTATTAGCTAAACGATTATGTGATTTTTTGAGCCTTCATAAGAGAAAGGTCTTTTGGTTAACTTTAATAGACTATATAAATAGGGTGAGAACCAATGAATGGTTTCAATAAAAGACTGTCTTTTATTTGTTTTATGTGTGTAATTAATTACAAGCCAATCTCAAAAATAATTTACATATATGTTTCACTTAATTGTGGTTGGAATAAGATGTCTTATTAAATCTATGATTTTCACAATAATAAATAATTCATAATTATCATTTATACTCATTGATGAAATAGATGGAACAACTATATTTCAAAAATAACAACTGAATTTATTATTCAAAAGAAATATTAAACTTGTTCATTCATCAAATAAAGGAATCTAAAAACATAGTTTCTAGAAAAAATTCTAGAACTATTTTAAAGAAAGAACTTATTAATTTCTTTCATAATGAAAATCAACTATTTCAAAATGACTAAAAATTTAAATAGTTTTAAACTAAACAAAATAAATTTATAAACTAATCTTTTCTTTATTCAATTGTCTTCATCATTTCTTCTTCGCTTTGGTTTCAATGCAACTACTCTTTTTCTCAAAAGATTTCCGCATCCTTGAAAACAAGAACATATGAAAAATAATATTAGTGGCATAATATTGAATTAACCATTCAAAAATATTAAAGAAGAGTTTTTGAGTAAATCAAATTTACACCATATTTCAAAAATTGAGCATGTGCTGTATCATCATCCTTTATCATGGCCCACATCTTGTATGTAGTTTCAATAACCATATATCTTTCTTTAATGTCGCCATGCATGTTCGATAACATGCATTGAAGTGACAGGTGATTTGATCTCTTCCATTCATCATATTTTTCATCTTCATCAAAGTTGGATGAAAAGCTCGGAACCTCTGGTGGTAGATCATAGATCGATCAATACAAGTTTTGTGTTATGAAGACAATGTAAATCCCTTTGTGCCATCTTCTTATGTGGTTAAGACTAAATGGAAGCTTTTCCAAGAGTTTTTTGATGAGGTATGTTTGATTTCCCAAGTTTTCAAGTACATGATCAGGATTAAGAGAATTAACCATTGTTGCTGTAAATAAATAAATAATATATAATGAATTAAAATATTTAATAAGTATCATATTTTATTTGGAAAAGTAAACATGATGCATGAATGCAACATATAAAAACACATAAAAATATATATACTAATCAACAATTAATTAATTTGAAAATGAATAGATTGCCTTGGGATAGGTCAGACTAACTCTAAATTAATTTTGAGACAAATCTCAATTTCATAAAGTGAAAACTTAAAAATGTCTTTTTCTCTTTTGACTTATGAACTACTGCTAGTTTCGTCAAGATGCACTAGTCGTGCTCGAAAGCCTAGATACACCTTTGGAGTGTAACCCATTATTTTCAATTAATGACTTAACTCAAGAGTGTGCCTTAGGGTCAGTCAAACTTGAAATACATCACTAATTATATTCTCATAAGAGAAGTCAACCTTGAGATAAAATAAACATATTTGGAAGCCTTTCCAAAAGGGAGGCCGCAAACGGAGGCGACATGATGACTTTCCGATGCCTCTCGGTGTTTGTTGATGTCGTTTTTCGTCAACTTAAATTTGAAGAGTACTAAACAATATTTCAAAAAGAAGAAAAAATTAGAAGAACTTTTACGTGGTTCAGCAGTTAAAATCTGCCTAGTCCACGAGTCAATATTATTGATCTTAATACTCTCTCAAAGCGTTCTCAGAGTAATTTGACAAAGTATTCTTAGTACCAATTTTTGCGTGAATACAAATGAAAATTACCAGGCTATTTATAAGTCTGGTTAGGAGAATATCTTCCCTTGAGTCAGGGAAGTTACAACCAATTATTCAAATATGAAATAAATATAAATAAATACATTGAATACATAATGTCCCATGATAATTGGGACTTAATATCAGATAACAACAAATCCCTAAGGAATAGGGATCTCCTAACAGCTGTTGTGTGCAAAACGCGTTGCTGACCTCGAATGCAAGGTTAACGCTCTTTCGAGATCGACCAATACTTCGAGCTCGTTATTCCAGTTAGCCTCCTCCTTAGCTAATTCATCAAACTCAATCTTAGGAGACCAATGCATTCGAGCCAACAACTGAGGCTCGAATAACACCCATATGCATCCGAGAAGATTCTTTCTTTTGAGCTTGAAACTTAAGTCGAGCCTTTAAACTTGTGCTCGATCGCCAACAACAACAGGTCAGGAATCACGCATATTTATACAAGTTTTCAGTCATTGCTTGTTATTTTTGAGCTTACGCTTTACGAGCCTACATTTCGAGGCTCATTTATTCATCCACAAAATTTGGGTGTAACATTTTTCTCTCTCAAAAGTGTTGGTTCAAATCCTCTGAGAAGGAAACTTTTGAACTCTACTTTTCAAAAAACGTGACACCTACCACACTCAAGTGCGGACACGCGCCTAGGGATTGCACACCAAGAGTACCCAAGTACTCTTTTTTTCTACACATGTCTTTTCATATGACTTTTCTTGCTGCCAATTTTTAGAATTAAACCTGGTCCATCAGATCCTCTTTCAACTCAAACCAGGGGCCTAGATTCACTCAACCCTTGCCATTCCTTTTTAACGTATATATATATATATACGTCTTCTCTTCCCCATTCTCCTTCACTTTTGCATTTTTGCTTTTAGAAAATTACACAGCAGAGAAAACCAGAGCCAAAATTTTTCTTTTTCTTCGCATGTTCTCAAAACCCAAAAAGCAAAGTAATCTCTCATCCTTTGGTTCAGTGGGATCGTTTCTACTGCCTCTTCTACAATCAACGATATCATCGTATCCTCGATCCAATTTGGGTAAGTGCTCTGATCTTTCATTGTTGTACATACATTTTTTTTTCTTTTCTACGTGTTTCTCCTATCCGTGAGGATGCCTTTCTGGTTTTTACCAAATTTTTATGGCTCCTCTCTTGCATTAGGCAAGTTTTTAGATTTGGTATGATTAGGATCACAATTTAGACCAAAAAATCTCTAGTAGAAACATGTAAAAATGGAGTTTTTCAGGTAATGGGGTATTTTGGTCATAGGTTTCGTGTAGCTTAATAAATAGGGGTTTATATTAGGGTTTTAATGCACGAATCCCAAAAATATCAATTTTTTGGGTAACTGCTAACTTTTTCCCTAGAAATCTAGGATTCTTATAAACGGGCAATAATCGTCCCACTCTCGCGTGGGTGCACACTTGATGGATGAACTTTACAATAGTTCAGGATAGACATGCGAGTCAATCTTGTCTTTTCTAGCCTTCAGACTCGATTAAGGTGATCTCGTTATCTCGAGCTTTTGAGCTCGAGTTATCAAGATTTTAACCCCTTTCTCTTTTATTTTTTTTATCATGGACCCTCATCTTTTTCTTCCTTGCTATATGTTGCAGTACTCTGAGAATTGGTGGGGGCCCAAGTTTGCCATCCCTTACCACCCATAAACTCCCAGTCCTGAATTGTAGAGTCCCAGAATTTTACTTAGCTAGTTAGATAGTAGTAGTAGTAGTAATAATAGCTAGTAGTAATTATAGTATGTTAGTTATCGTGGATTTTGGTACAAGTCGGGACTTAATTGGAAACTCATAGCAACAATTATAGATTTTATAAGTTTAACCTATAGTTTAAGAATATTAATTATAACATAAGGTTTGATTAATATAACTGATTATAAAGATATTATTTATTATAAACTAAGGTTTAGATAGAGCCAATAAGAGCATGACACTTGTCATAAGCATGATTATTAAGGAATTTAGTATTTTGATGATAAAATAAAGAAATATAAGCTTTAGTATTCACCAGAAACTATTAGGGTCGTAGTATGACTCAGTCAAAGTAGTTATCACATTCAAATTATGTTGAAAAGGTGAAATTACGTGTTTAAAATATTTACGTATGCCGATATATCACAGCTTGGGAGCCGATATATCGCTTGACGAAGGATATGGAAAACGCGTTGCACGAACGTACGAACGGAGGCTCGGGATTAGGGCAGAGCCGATATATCACCACATAGGGGCGATATATCGCCTTTAGTATTATTATTTTTTTAATTTTGTTTTTAATTTTAAAATTAAGGCTTAACCACTTAGACCTGCTTCTGAATGTTTTTGACCGAGTCTTCAACCACTGATTGATGAAAATTCAATTCTTTTTCATTTTAAAATCATTATTTTATTCAAATCAAAATGGGGTTAGTTTCACTCCTTACCTCTATAAATAGGACCTAGTACCCAACCCTTCCCCTCATTCTTCAAGCTATGATCATAGACTCCAAGGTGCTAGTGAGACCATAGAGTGATAAACACTTGGGTTGGGAAAAATCTTTGACATTCTTAAGCTTTATAAAATACTTGGGAAGTGAGGATTAGTGTATTTCGGTATTGAAGTTAGACCAATCCATAAGGTCATTCAAGGTACTCTTATTCTTTAAGTCCAGATCTTTAAATTCTTTAGTTTTCTTTAGTTCCTTTCATTCAGATCCCAACTTTTGATATTGGTTCTTGATTAGGTTCTTGAAACTTAAGTTCTTTCTTGGTAAGTTTCTTCTTTATGGATTAGTTCCCATATTCATCTTTATTCTTAAAGATTCTCACCATTTTCTACTGTTGGGTTATTGGAGTTTCCAAATCCCGTCCTTGTTCTCATATCCCGATTTTGGTAAGGAAAATAGGATAGTTTCTATATGCTTATATGTTATGTATAATATGTTATGATATGTTCATGCTATAATATGTTACGATATGTTATGATTATGTTTTTAGGGGCTCTTAGTTACTTAGCTAGGAAACCTCAATGTGTTGAGGCTCATAGTTGCTTAGCTAGTAAACCCCAATGTTTTTATGTTATATAGGGCTCATAGTTGCTTAGCTAGCAAACCTCAATATATTTTGAGGCTCGTAGTTGCTTAGCTTACAAACCCTAGTGTTGACCATGTACATGGGTTAGAATTGTGATATATGTTTTATAGTATATGTTTATGATATAGTCCTATGAATATGATTTATGTTGTATGTTTTTAGTAGGTTTTCCTTGCTGGGCATTAGGCTCATTCCTTTATTTTTAGTGTGATGCAGGAAACTAGATACGGAGGCAGAAGGATTCTTGGTGGCTTGACTTGTGTGTTGAGGATGAACGGAATGAATGGACTGTGTGTCGATCGAGGATGACGTTATTTTAGTCTTTTAAACTACGTTTTTATGTATTTTCCGCATTTAGTTTTGTAAACAGTTTCATTTAATTTTAAAGTTATGTTTTATAATAAAAAAATGGAATTCCATACCACTCATTTATGTATTTCAATATTTACTTTGGAGTTATTTAATAAAATTATGATATTTCTTTATATACATTTTCTAGTAGTAGCTAAGTCTAATAGTTTTAATGGTCCAAGGTCTTAAAAGTAGTTGGGTCATTACAATTGGTATCAGAGACAACAATCCATTTGCATGAACTTCTCCTTGATACAGACGCTCAAGCTCCAAATCTAACCGCCAATGTAAGTGTTTATGTTATAGTTGTTATGATTATGTGTTTAGTTAAGGTTTTAGCCTTTATGTTTTCAGTTAAGAATATTTGTAAATTAGTTTATTTTTCATTATTTATTTTTTATTATCTTTGCATGTATGGTTGTTTTTAGTGAAAAACCTTTTTCCAAATTAATATCAGCGTTATTTTTGAATGACATGTATGAGTTTGATTTTTTTTACAATCATAATAAATAATAAATTTAATAAATAATGACCAAGTTCGGTGAGGGTGGATACAAATAAATGGACAGGGTTCTATATTGAGAGTTAGGGGGCCATAGTAGTGGGAACGATTTTACTGATCCCAGCCCTCCCTCAATATGGTTGACTTTGGAACAACGATGAGTTTTGAGCCTAAGAATTAAGTCATATAGGATGATTAGAAACAGACTTAGAAAATAATAAAGATGGCTTATTTTTCTAAGTTTAGAAACACACCCTAATTATAAATAAGGCTTACATAATTTTTTTTCATAAGAAGTCATAATTAATAGGTTCAAGTTATGTTTTCTTAGATTAAGTTTTGCTTTAGAGCCTATTAGGGTAAGTTCTAATCTGCTTTCTCGACTATTAGAACTTTGCTGAAGATGTCGCTCAGAAGGTCTACACGCACAAACGCCAATGCCTCCAGTGCCACTCCTGAGAGTAATGAAGCCCCTCTAGTTCACAGAAGGGGAGTGTGTTCTACTGCCAACCGAAGCGCATTGCAGCCGCCGCCGGTTGACATCACCACAGAGATTGTCTGGCTACGAAAACAAGTGGAAGAGCTGCTACAACAACAACGACAACAGACTCAACCTCCACCTCAGCGGCAACCACAGCCTCAGCAAATGGCTCAAGCACCACATAAAGTAGGTCCTTATGGAGGAAGGCCAATGGTGAACTATGTGCCATATCCAGCTTAGCACATGGAGCCAATCTACGAGCGGTTTTGTAAGCAACATGCTCCGAACTTTGAAGGGACAACAAACCCCTTTAAGGTAGAAGAATGGCTCAGAAATGTAGAGCCGATCCTAGCGCATATGAATCTCGGCAACGCGGACCGCATATCTTGCATTTCGTCTCTGCTTAAGAAGGATGCTAGAATATGGTGGGACTTAGTTCAGCAGACTCACGATGTCACCACCATGACATGGACAAGATTTGTGGAGCTGTTTCACAAGAAGTACTACAACTCGGCAGTCATCGCTACAAGGGTCAAGGAGTTCGCTAGTTTGAAGCAGGGCAACAAGACGGTAGTAGAATATGCTCGACAGTTCGACAGATTAGCCAAGTTTGCACCAGAGGTGGTTCCAACTGACTTTCTGAGGGTGACCAAGTTCGTTAAAGGACTTAGACCAAAGATTGAGTTAGGGGTTAAGCTAGCAAACCTGAGAAATACAACTTATGCTGATGTTCTAGAAACGACAATAGAAGTGGAAAGGCTTCAGGCAAATGTTAGTAAAGAGGAGGCTAGTAAGCCTGAGCCTAAATAGCAGGGTCAACCTCAGAATGGTCAGAACAACCAAAATAACAACCATCAGTCCAAAAAAAATATTAATGGTCAGAAAAGAAGGCATTCTGACAACAAGCAGTCCGACAACGATAAAAGAGCACAAATAAACAACGAAGGCAATAAGTCAGAATACACGCGATGCTTTAAGTGCCAAAAGAAACATCTTGGGAATGTCGTGCAAAGACTGAGGAATGTTACAATTGTGGTCATGAAGGTCACTGAAAGAAAGAGTGTCCCTAGCTCAAGCCAGAGGGAAAAAGAGACGACAAGATGGTTCCTGCCAGGGTTTTTGCCTTAACCCAAGGAGAAGCTGATGCTAGCAACAAAGTGGTCACAGGTCAGATTCCTATCCTCAATAATATATGTTCTAGTATTGTTTGATTCAGGAATAGCATACTCGTATATATCGCTAGGAATGATAGAGAAATTAGACAAACCTTGTAGAACTAGGTTTGTAACATAGTTGCCTTCGGGTGAAGTAGTCCTACCATCACGAATAGTGCGAGACGTACCGATTAGAATTGAGGACATAGAGCTAGAAGGAGACCTGATAGAACTAGAGATCAAAGACTTTGACGTGATACTAGGAAATGACTGGCTAGCAAGGCATGGCACAACCATCGACTATAGACATAAGCAAGTAACATTCGAGACTCTTGACGGTCAGAGACTATGCTATATGGAAAAAGTTTTAGGACTACGTACGTTGCTTATTTCATCTCTCAAAGCTCAGAGGATGATAGAAAAAGGATGTCACACATTCTTAGCCAACGTTATGAATGTGGTAAAGGAAACACCACTAAAGGTTGGAGACGTCCGCATTATAAAGGAATTCCCAGAGGTTTTTCCCTGACGACTACCAGGATTGTCGCCGACACAGGAGATAAACTTCACAATCGAACTAGTCCCGGGCATCGAGCCTATTTTATAGACACCATACTGGATGGCATATACTGAACTCAAGGATTTAAAGACGCAGCTACAAGAACTCCTAGACTTGGGTTTTATTAGACCGAGCCATTCGCCATGGGGAGCACCAGTTCTATTTGTGAAGAAGAAGGACGGAAGTATGCAGATGTGTATAGATTACTGCGAGCTGAATAAGGTGACAATTAAAAATAAGTACCCGCTACCCCGAATTGACTTGTTTGATCAACTCTGAGGGGCAACAATTTTTTTTTAGATTGATCTACGGTCCGGGTATCACCAGCTCAAAGTACAGGAAAAGGATAATCCTAAGATGGCTTTTAGAACTCGTTATGGACATTACGAGTTTCTAGTTGTGTCTTTCGGTCTTGCCAATGCTTCAGCCGCATTTATGGATTTAATGAATAGAGTCTTTAAGGACTACTTGGATATCTTGGTGTACTCAAAAGGACAAAGTTGAGCATGAGGATCATTTAAGATTAATCTTGTTATGATTAAAGAAGCATCAACTTTATGCCAAGTTCAAGAAGTGCGAATTTTGGCTTTCGCAAGTAGCTTTCCTCGGGCACATAGTATCCAAGGAAGAAGTGGCTATAGACCCATCTAAAGTATAGGTTGTGAAGGATTTTCCAAGACCAAAGTACGTGTCAGAGGTAAGAAGTTTTCTGGGGTTAGTAGGTTATTATCGGAGGTTTGTAGAAGGTTTTTCTAAGATAGCCACTCCACTTACCAACCTGACCCGGAAACTACAAAGGTACAACTGGACGGATAAGTGTGAAGAAAAACTTCCAGTTGCTTAAGGTTAAGCTATGCTCAGCACCATTACTTTATGTACCGACACCCAATGATAAGTTTGTAATCTATTGTGATGCGTCGAAGCAAGGATTGGGTTGTGTGCTGATGCAGAATGACAAGGTGATAGCCTACGCCTCAAGGCAATTGAAGGAGTACAAGCAACGCTATCCAACTCACGATATGGAGTTGGCAGCGGGGGTTTTTGTGTTGAAAATTTGGTGCCATTATCTTTATGGAGAACTGTGTGAGATTTATACGGACCACAAAAGCTTAAAGTATTTCTTCAAGCAAAAGGAGCTCAAATGAGGCAGTGCAGGTGGTTAAAATTAATGAAGGATTATGACTGCGAAATCTTATACCACCCAGGAAAGGCAAATGTAGTTGTTGATGCGCTAAGTAGGAAGAATTACGAAAGTTTAGTATCATTAGCTGGAATAGAAAAGCTGCTACAGCAGGAGCTGATCAATGCTGGAAGTCATTGGTAAATTGGCTAACTTGTCCATACAGTCAAGTATGTTAGAAAATATACGGATTGGGCAAGGGCATGATGACACATTAGTAACACATATAAATGCAGTCAAGGAAGGCAAGGCAACATATTTCACAATATCAAGACAAGAGTTATTGAGATATAAGGATTGGGTATGTGTGCCAAATGATCAAGGAATTAAGGTGAAGATTTTAGAAGAAGCACACAACACCCCATACTCAGTTCACACAAGATCGACCAAGATGACTCACGACATTAAGACAATATATTGATGGCCAGGAATGAAGAAGGATATAGCGAAATTTGTGTCTAAATGTTTAGTATGCCAGCAAGTGAAAGCAGAACATCAGCGGCTTGCAGGCTTATTGCAACCACTTAGCATTCAAGATTGGAAATGGGATGATATAGCCATGGATTTCATGACGGGTTTGCCACGAACAAGAAAGCAACATGATTCAGCTTGGGTAGTAATAGATAGACTAACCAAGTCAGCTCATTTCCTGCTTGTTAAGACTTCATACACAACAGAACAATATGCAGACATTTATGTTCAAGAAATAGTACGACTGCATGGAATCACTAAGACCTTAGTATCAGGCAGACGGTCAGTCCGAGCATACCATACATATTTTAGAAGGTATGTTTCCCGCTTGTGTACTAGATTTTGGAGGATCATGGAGTAAGTATTTGTCACTAGTAGAATTCTCCTACAACATTAGCTACCCGTCAACAATCGGGATGGCACCCTACAAGCTACTTTATGGAAGAAGGGTCGATCGCCGTTGCATTAGGACGAGGTAAGAGAAAGGCAACTACTTAGACCTGAAGATGTTAGAGGAGCTCAGGATGTAGTAGCGCTAATTAGAAAGCATATGCTCGCTGCTCAGAGTCATCAGAAAAGTTATGCTGATACCAAGCGGTGTGATGTGGAGTTCAAAGTCAGAGATCAAGTATTCTTAAGAATATCTCCTATGAAAGGTGTGAAGCAGTTCGGGAAGAAAGGCAAGCTTAGTCCCAGGTTTATAGGTCCTTTTGAGATATTGGACAAAGTGGGAGCAGTTGCATATAGATAAGCCTTACCGCTAGTGCTAGCAGATAGTCACAATGTGTTCCACATCTCGATGCTGCATAGATATGTGTCAGACCCATCTCATATCCTCAAGAACGATACGATATCACTCCAGAAAGACTTGAGTTACGAGGAACGACCGGTTAGCATCCTAGATAGAGGGATGAAGGAATAACGGTCTAAGAGTATTCCGATAGTCAAGGTCCCATGGAGTAATAGTTTTTAAAGGGAGGCAACGTGGGAGTTGGAGGAAGACATGTTATCCCGGTATCCGGAATTGTTTGATAAGTAAATTTCGAGGACGAAATTCTTTTAAGTAGGGGAAAATTGTAGGGTCCCAGAATTTTACTTAGCCAGCTAGATAGTAGTAGTAGTAGTAGTAATAGCTAGTAGTAGTTATAGTATGTTAGTTACCGTGGATTTTGGTACAAGTCAGGACTTAGTTGGAAACTCATAGCAACAATTATAGATTTTATAAGTTTAACCTATAGTTTAAGAATATTAATTATAACATAAGGTTTAATTAATATAGCTAATTATAAGGATATTATTTATTATAACCTAAGGTTTAGATAGAGCCAATAAGAGGATGACACTTGTCATAAGCATGATTATTGAGGAATTAAGTATTTTGATGATAAAATGAAGAAATATAAGCTTTAGTATTCACCAGAAACTGTTAGGGTCATAGTATGACTCAGTCAAAGTAGTTATCCCATTCAAATTATGCTGAAAAAGTGCAATTGCGTGTTTAAAATATTCACGTATGCCGATATGTAACTTCCCTGAACAGACTCTTAGCGGCGACAAGGATATGAGTGATCCTAATTTTGTGACTTCGATCGATTTTTCCCTCGATTTCTTCACTTTTTCTCTTTAGTAATGGATATGCCCCCATCTATTGGCTTCATTATGTTGATGTACTAACTTTACTCTTTATTTTTCCTTTGTTGCATATGTCCAGCTCCTCTTCGTCAGATAAGTCTGTAAGCGAGTGTACTCCACAGGCGCTCTTGGAAAGGGTGAAAAGGACTTTCCCTCGATTCGCTTTATATTTATTCAGTGAGGAAGATTTCTTGAAAAGATATAGCCAAATGGCAAGAGTAAAACAGACAACTCAACAGCCCTCCAAAGATAATCCTCATATTGTTAGGCACATCACTCATGGCTCTTCGTCTATCTTTTCTCTAATTTCTTCTCAACATAGCACTCCCCGTGGCTTTCAGGGCACATCTCAGCGAAGTCATTCTTCTCAGCAGAGTCTTTCCAGTTAGCAAGGCTCCTTACAACGCCCTTTGCATCGGGATACCAGTTGAATTCTCCATCACTCTTCTTCTCAACGAGAACATATCGAGGGCTCTCATCGGTAGACTACTCATCTTAAGGAGCGTTCTATTCATAGGTTCCGACCTAAGGTGGTTCACCCTTCTTCCAAGAGCAAGACAGTCTCGCCAGTTGCTTAGTTGAAGAAGAGACGACAAAAAGAGTTCCATTCATCAGATTCTGGGGCCACCTTTGCCAGTGAGATCATATGGAAACCGGTTGAGAAGCCTCGCCCTGCTGATTATGAGGTTGTTTGGTTCAAGGGGGCTGCCTCTAACATGACTGAAGAGAAGGTAAGGAACTTAAGGAAGACCTTTGACCTCTCTGACATTTCTATTACTATCCTTGGTCCAAATAACAGAGTTGAGGATCCACCTTTGGGTATGTGCGTCTGGACACGCTCTGCCATTAAGTCTGGTGCCCTATTTCCTTTTCATCCATACTTTCAGAGCGTGGCAGATTATTTTGGTAGTAGTCCCTCTTAGCTGGCTCCCAACGCGATCTTGGTGTTATTTGTATTGTACATTATCTATCATCGTAGAAAAATGGACAGCTCCAGTACCTCATGAGATCCACTACTTATTTGATCTAAAGAGGAACCCTTCTCGGCACAACTCGGGGTAGTTCTACTTCCACCATTACATGAGTGAGGGTACCGACACTTTCTTGGAAGAGATCTCCAGAAATAGAAAGGCGTTTAGATATGTCGACAACTATTTCTTCACTAAGGATGAAGAGGCCAACTACTCCAAGTTTAAGCACGTCAGGCCTTTTTACAGACCGCTCCCGACCTAGGCTATGACTGTTAGGGCTAAGGCACCAATTTCCATGACCCCTGGGGAGAAGAATGTAACGCCCCAAACTCCAGGGACTGTTACGGTGTGCCTTGTAAACAGTGCTAAAATCGCTAATCGAGTCATTTGGCCAAAAAAATGTGTAACTAAGTATGATTAGCGGTTTAGGGATTAAACATTTTGGTTAGGGGGTAACGTTTCACTAGAACGTTTAATATATACATTGGGATCCCGAAAATATAATTTCAAATTTTATTACAGAAAATATTTACAACAGGCCGTTCTAAGCAGAAAAACAGAGTTCAACCCTAGTTCCACTTTAAACCTCGGCCGTGGCGGACGAGCAGCTGCATATGTACACATCATCACCTAAGCTCTTCAACTCAAGGGTGGTCCAGCTTCCTCTTGCCTTTACCTGCACCACGTAGCACCCGTGAGCCAAAGCCCAGCAAGAAAACACAATAAAGCATGATATAATATCAACAACGATCATAATAACCATTCGGGACTATCAGTCCAAGCAAATAGGTGACAATAGCCAAAAGTCACAATAATGAGCATCGCTCCCTCTAGCCATGTGATGATAGGGTCACCAGGGCTTAACTGATAAGTGATTCTTTCTTAAGTTTGATTAGGACAGGTGCAAGGTGATTAGTCACCAACATAACCTCCCTCACGACTCTAGAGTCGAAACTATGGACAACGTCCCTTAGCCATGTGACAAACGGTCACCGGGGTCATATACCTTGGCTATAAACATCTGGTCATAGACCAGGCAAGCGCTTATAAGTTCTTCGACCCTAGGGTCAGTCTAGAATTAATGCCATAGAGCCATTCAATGCGTGATTCTCGACTTTAGAGTCGGTCCCTGACTAGTCAGTGTCATACACAAGTAAGTCATGCCGCCAATCATATATCACATATTCCATAACCATAACAAGGTACTCAACATGCTTACTAAACAGGTACTAGTACAACTAGGACCATGCATAAACACAGAGGCTCAAGCTCTGAACGATATCATACCCAGTATACAAAGCATGTCCTAATCACGTGTTTCTCATGCATCATATGCAATATATTCAGCAATCCAACATGCACCAATAACAGCCATGCATGTCACGTTTAACAGTCAACCAACATGCATCAAGAATAGCCATGCATGTCATACATAATAATCAACCGACATGCATCAATAATAACCACTCATGTCATACATAATAATCAACCAACATGCATCATAATAACCATGCATGTCACATATACACAGGGTGCAGTTTTCTTACCTGAAAGTCGAGCTTGAACGATTAAAAGAACGACCCTGGAGAACGATCAACTTTTAGTCCTTTAACGGTCACCTAGTCATAACCAAATATAAGGTATCATCAATAAAAATGATCAACATAAGTTCCCAAACCAATAACTAGCCTCCGGGACATCAATCCCCACTTAACTGGGTACTAGGTTCAACCCCGAGGCCTATGGCTTGAATCCCCAAGCTAAAAACATGTTTTTGGCCAAAATGGCCTTAAGGGCCATGGCCCTCCCCTGCTGCGCCGCGGCGCGCCTTCAACCAGAAAGGCTCCCCCCTGCCAGACGCCAAGGGCCATGGCGCACCACAGCTGCGCTGCGACGCTCAGCCCAAACCAGGCAAAAACCAGCACGCGACCTCAGAATTTTCCCCTGCGTTTTCCCTTAGAACCAGCCCCTCAACTTAGCTCAAATCCTCTTCCAAACACTCATTCAAACCCCTAGACATCACCCATAACCTCCCCCCATCAAAACCCAATCCTATCACCCATCAAAACCCCTTTAAATCCAAACTTCCAACAAGAAATCAAAGCTGAAAAACCAAAGAAGAAAACAGAGTACCACCTGAATTCAAAGGCTAAAACTCACCTCAAACACAGTTTTGAATCCCCTTTAATGGTTGAAACAAGTCCCCTAGCTGCCACCTTTGATTTCCTAGCTCAAAACCCCAAGATGGCCTCAAGAACACCAAAGAGGAGATGGTGAGGGATGGTGTACGGGTTGAAGAAGAGGAGAACTCTGTTTTGCCCTGTTCTTTCTACAACCCTCCTAAGTCATATATATCCAAAACCCCAAATGACCAAAATACCCTTAAGCCACTTAAAGCTTCTCAAACTATTCTAGGGGTAAAATTGGTACTTTCCACCTATCCTGTTAATCATAATTAACGCTTCCCAATTCCCGCTATTCTCAACATTCCCAAATACCAATAAATCATATCCCATTACCCTTTAATTCCCGGTAATGCTCTAATCATTAAATTCACCCCGAGACTCACCCCGAGCCCCGAACTTAAACCCGTTATGACTAGACCGAACACTTACATCTCATGATCGTCTCATGTCGATTAGCTCGAACCAATCCACCTTATAGTGTGGCTATATTAATTAATAACAATCATGCACCCAAAATATACAATTACGCCCACAGCGGCCAAATTACCAAATTACCCTCATAATTAACATATGAGCCCATATGCATGCATTCACCGTCATATAATAATATAATTCACGTAAACATGCGTATAATCATTAAATACTATAATAAACCACTTATGGCCCTCCCGGCCTCCTAATCAAGGTTCTAAACCTTATTAGGAAATTTGGGGCATTACAAAGAATGTCAAGACCCTCGTTACTTGAGAGAACCTTAGGAAGGCCGAGTTGTTTCCTTCTACTATCGCCGATGTTCCGGATGAAGATGGTCCCGAGCTCGTCAACACCATAGACTACCCGAGACCTATTCATGTCGAGGAGGTACCCTCTTCGCCCGTGCTGGCTGGACAGGAGGGTGATGAGGTGGGTGCATCTGCACACTCGCTACTTGCTTCAAATAATTTTGATGAAGCCACGTTCGAACCCAAATCTCATTCAGAAGGTCTGACACTTTTATCATCTTTGCTTTAGGTTTCGTCTATATTTGATATCTCGCTAATATTTTATCTTCTTTTGCAGGTTCATATATGTTCATCTTTGTTCATACCCAACAAAGGTCGACTCCAACCAAGACTAGCCCTTTCGTCCAAGCGGCTAAGAGAGCTAGGGTTGAGCCTGAGTCAATAACAGAGATTACTCTTGAGGTGTCTCCTCCGAATCCTTTGGTGTCTAGTCCTGTCATAGAGGCAGATCCATTCTTGCCTACATCGGTTCCTCCCAGTTTCACTGATGCGGGTGCCTCCTCTTCTGCGCCTGCTCTCTTATCTGAGCAACACCATCCATCCATACAGAACTTAGGTGCCATCATGAACCAAGCGTCCATCTAGAGTAGACGACAACGAATTTTAATGGGATTAAGAATGAGGACTTGAGCACCATCCTCGCGAAGTCACTCCTTGACATTCAGAGTGTAAGTCCTCTACAGTTTTCTTTTTGTCTGGTTAGCTTGTGTGCTGACGTTACTTAACACTTGTATGTTGTAGGCATTGATGTTGGTCTCCCATGTCCGTGATAGGTCTGTAAAGTATACCTCTACACTTTCCAACCTTCGTTCTGAGCTTGAAGATGTCTGCCATGAGGTGTTGGACCTTAGGCATGTTCTTGGATCTAGGGACGCAAACATTGCTTTGAAAGATGAAGAGATCAGCACTCTCTGCAGTACTGTGGAGCTTAAATAGCACGAAGTGGCCGAGTTGACTCTCAGGGTAACCTAGATGGAGGGGAAAATTTCCGATCAGCTCAAATAGTCTTAAGTTGAGAAGGAGAAGTTGATTGCCGACATGGTTCAACTGCGAAAGGATGATCTTATCAAGAAGGAGTAGGAGGTCAAGGCTGCCTGGGACAAGGCTTGAGGAGTATTCAGAGACAGCTTTTATTGCTTCTACTTGATCTAGATGTCCAACAAAGATCTGAACTTGGATTTCCTTCCCGAGAAGACGCGATCGAAGGAGTTTAGGAAATGTCTAGCTCGTGAGGCCGCAGAGGCTCAGGGTGGTCTTTCATATGATACTCCTCGCCCTAGTTAGTCTTCTTTTGGTCTTTTACTCTGTCTTTCCTATCATGCCATTGGTGGGGCACCTTGTACTTGAAATTTTTTACATATGACATTTTATACCTTTATGCTTTTTTGTTATGTGTACTCAGTGTATTGATTGAAATTTTTTATTTCCAATGCTTACTATGTATATCAACTCATAACCCTCATTGGCTCAGCTATCAGTATATTCTAAACACATGTATTTCACGTGCCATACTAACCTTGCTCTACATTTTTCATGCCAACAACCATTGTAATGTGAGTAGTATGATACTTCACCAAGTACCCTAAAAAAAACAGTCAGGTTAACCACCCCATGGGTGATAGGCCGACCACCTTATAAGGCTTGGTGGGCAGGCCGACCACCCTATAAGGGACATGGCTAGGAGTCTCTCTACCAATGCCTTTTTTTTTGCACTTTCGAAACATATGTTGAACAAATGTCGTAGAAAAGCTTAAGCTTGCTTAGTACTTAAGGTCACGTCCTCATTGCTTATGTATACCCCGATCGGTATGTACTATATGCCTCCCATGTGATCATGGGTTTAAAAGCCTTGGTCACTTACTACTTGGCCATGCCTTTCATCGAGCGTTTAGATACATATTACTATCCTTTTCACCCAATGATGCAAGCAGCAAAAATTTGTCCCTCATTGGTAATCGGATGATGGTTTCATTCTCAGTAGTAATGATGCATATACATAGATGCAGATTGTATAGCAAGTGTCGATCACGATCTACGCAATCTCTCGTGTACTCATTATAATGATTGTATACAGAAGTGTCGAAGTTGGACCAACCGGGTCTAGATGGGCTAATCGAGCCTGTAATGAGTCTTAGATAAAATTATTGATCGGTCCCTCAAGGACAAGATTCGATTATGATTCGATGATGGCGACTGGTATTCGGACAAAACTCTTTTTTGATCGTATGGGTCGATGAGTTCCCCAAGAACCAAAATCAAACATGATCAAATAATTTGGCGACAGGGTCCTCGGACCATTCTCTTTTTTGGATCGTATGGGTCGATAGGCTCCTCAAGAACCAAGATCGAACATGATCCATAATTTGATGACAAGGTCCTAGGACCTGTCTCTCTTGTTGATCGTGTGGGTCGATAGGTTCCTCAAGACTAGGATTGAACATGATCAAATAATTTGGCAACAAGGTCCTTGGACCTGTCTCTCTTTTGGATCGTATGGGTCAATCGGCTCCTCAAGAACCAAGATCGAACTTGATCCATTAATTTGGCAAGAAATTCCTAGGACCTGTCTCTCTTTTGGATCATATGGGTCAATAGGCTCCTCAAGAACCAAGATCGAACATGATCCATTAATTTGGCGACAAAGTCCTAGGACCTGTCTCTCTTTTGGATCATATGGGTTGATAGGCTCCTCAAGAACCAAGATCGAACATGATCCATTAATTTGGCGACAAGGTCCTAGGACCTATCTCTCTTTTGGATCGTATGGGTTGATATGCTCCTCAAGAACTAAGATCGAACATGATCCATTAATTTGGTGACAAGGTCCTAGGACGTGTCTCTTGTTGAGCGTAATTTAAAGAATTAAGAGAAACTCAAGAAATTAAATTCATTCATAGAAGCACAATGGTTGTTACATAGATAATTTGAAAATAATACATTTGCAAATTAAAACTCGTGTCGCTGCTGAACAACTTCACTGAAAGTACCGGCGGAGGTGTTCGCCATTCCAGTAGTTTTTTATTAGTTCTCCATTCAGTCGAGCTACTTGTATGTCCCTAGTGGGATCACCTCCTCCACAAGGTGTGGCACTTCCCAATTAGGTCCTAGTACCCCTACTGCAGTGTCTTTAGTGTTTAGGAACACCCTCCTGAGTACTAAGTCTCCAACTTGGAATTTTTTATCTTTCCCTCTGTAGTTGAAGTATCTAGCCACTTTTTGTTGATGTGCTGCTACTCTGAGACTAACCTTTTCTTGTCTTTCTTTGATTAAATCGAGCGACTCTTTTATTAATTGATGGTTCCTCCTTTGATTGTATGTCTCTCGTCTATGCGATGGGGGAGTGAGTTCAACTGGCAACGTGGCTTCATGACCAAACACCAAAGAGAACGGGGTACGACCTGTCGCCATTTGAGTTGTCGTTCGATGTGACCATAGGACCTCTGGAAGTAATTCTGGCGAGGCTCCTTTGGCTTGTTCAAGGCATTTCTCCAGAGTGTTTTTGATAGTCTTGCTCACTGCTTCTACTTGACCATTAGCTTGGGAGTGTGCTACCGAGGAAAAACTCTTTGTGATTCCATGCCTCGTACAAAATTCGGTGAACATATCACTATCAAATTGAGTCCCATTGTCCGAAACTATCTTCTTTGGTAGACCGAATCGACATATGATATTCTTCACCACAAAGTCTAAGACTTTCTTCGAGGTGATGGTGGAGAGCGGTTCTGCTTCTGTCCATTCGGTGAAGTAGTCTACTGCTACAACAACAAATTGGGCTCCTCCCTTTCTCGTGGGTAGCTTTCTGATTAGGTCAATTCCCCATACAACAAAGGGCCAAGGGCTTTGCATTTGTGTTAATTCATTAGGTGTTGCATCAGGGTATCTTGGAGAACATCTGACACTTGTGGCATCTTCTGACATACTCCATCGAGTCTTCGTTCATCGTTGGCTAAAAGTATCCTTGTCTTAGGATTTTCTTTGATAGGCTCTGCCCCCTAGTGTGATCTCCACAAAACCGCTTGTGTACCTCAATCATTAACAACTTTGACTGGTCGGGTGTAACACACCTTAGTAGTGGTAGAGAGTACCCTCATCGGTACAGGGCCCCTTTGACTATCATATATCGAGCAGCTTGTCTCACCAACTTCCTTGCTTTTTTTCGATCATTGGGTGCTACTCCTTGGTTGAGATAGTTAATAATAAGGGTCATCCATGTATCTCCTAACTCAACAGGTAGTGCCTCCTGCTTGGTTATGCTTATTTCTGCCAAGTATTCGATGGGAGCGACATTCAGGGTGTCTGCATCTTTGGCACTGGCAAGCTTGGCTAAGGCATCAGCATTGGCATTCTGCTCCCTTGGAACTTGTGTGATCGAGTATCTCTTGAATTGTGTCAACAAGTCCTTCACCTTGTTTAGGTACTGCACCTTCCTAAGTCCCTTGGCTTGATACTCCCCCAGTACCTGGTACACTAGTAGCTGGGAATCACAGAATATCTCCAGGGACTGTGCATGCACATCCCGAGACAAGCGTAATCCTTCTAATAATGCCTCGTACTTGACCTCGTTGTTTGAAGCATTGAATCCAAATCTGAGATCACGGTGGATTCGCCTGAGTAATCAGTATCAGTATGCTTCTTGTGCCTAAATTATGTTCATTGGATGCTCCATCAACATATAGCTTCCATGCGAGAGTATCTCCTTCCTTCTCGGTATCTCCATTCTTCGATTGGTATGAAGGGTCTTCAAGGTTGTTGCCTTCGAATAAGTCTTCCAATGCTTGTCCTTTTATCGCCATCCTTGAATGATAAGTGATATCAAATTGTCCTAGTTCCACTTCCCATTTGAGAAATCGCCCCGAGGCCTCTGGTTTCTGAGAACTTGTCTCAGTAGTTGATCGGTCAAGACTCGGATCGAGTGAGCTTGGAAGTATGGATGCATCTTTCGAGAGGCGATTACTAAATAGTAGGCTAGCTTTTCATGAGAGGGATACCTAGACTCTGCACCTACTAGCCTTTTACTGGTATAGTACATAGGGTGTTGTACCTTGTTCTCTTCTTTCACCAAAACAACGCTGATTGCATGCTCAATGATTGCCAAATAGATGAATAATGCTTCACCATCTATTGGCTTTGCTAGGATGGGAGGTTGAACGAGATGCTCCTTCAAGGCTTGAAAGGCTTTCTCACATTCCTCAGTCCATTGGATCTTCTTGCTGCCCCTCAGTAAGTTAAAGAAGGGGACACCCTTGTCTGTAGACTATGATATGAACCTATTGAGGACAACTACTCTCCCTGTTAAGCTTTGCACTTCTTTGATAGTGGTAGGTGGTTTCATGTTGATCAATGCTTTGATCTTCTTGGGATTAGCCTTAATTCCATGTGAATTGACTATGTATCCAAGAAACTTACCAGAACCAACTCCAAATGAGCACTTGAGAGGATTTAACTTCATGCGATACTTTCTAAGTATTGCAAAGCACTCCTCCAAGTCTTGAACATGCCCTCTAGCTTCTTTGGACTTGACCAACATGTCATCGACATATACCTCCATATTTTTTCTGATCAAGTCTCGGAACATGCCATTCACTAAATGTTGGTAGGTGGCTCCTACGTTCTTCAAGCGGAATTGCATTACCTTATAACAGTACAATCCCTTGTCTGTCCGGAAGTTGGTATGTTCCTCGTCGGGAGGGTGCATACTTATTTAATTATACCAAGAATATGCATCCATGAATGAGAGTACTTCATGTTCTGCAGTTGCATTGACCAGTTGGTCTATTATGGGTAGTGGGAAATAGTCTTTGGGGCAGGCCTTGTTCAGATTTGTGAAGTCCACGCATGTCCTCCACTGCCTGTTTGGTATTGGGACTAGCACGGGGTTTGATACCCAATCTGGGTAGTAGGCCTACCTTATAAAACTATTTTCCTTGAGCTGCTCGACCTCCTTCAGGGTGTGAGATTGGTCTTTGTCAAGCAGTCTCATTTTTTGTTGCATCAGTGGGTAGTTTTTGTCCACATTGAGGACATGGCTTATTACGGATGGAGAAATTACAACCATGTCCTTTTGTGACCAGTTAAAGATGTCCTAGTTCTTCTTCAAAAATTCTACCAATTGTGCCTTAATGTCCACCTTTAGTTCCTTTCAGAATTTGATTACTCTAGTCGGGTTCTCCTCATCTAGTAGGACTTCATCAAGATCTTCGACTGGTCCTACCCCCATGACGTCATCCCCAAAGCGAGGATCGATGTCGTTTCCCTCACTTTAGGAAACTTGCTATAATAACAAATCTTCATTAAAAAGAGCCCCCGACTCCAGTAAAGTGTTTCTTTCAACATCAACTTCCATGTTGACAACCTCATCAGTTCCTTCATTCCCTTTGCAACATGTTTCTACCATGTTTTTTACACATGGTCCTTTCTTTGCCTTGACTACTGACGCATTATAGCATTCTCATGCCTCCCTTTGGTTACCCTATACACATCCCTGTCCTGTGCTTGTGGGGAACTTCAAAGACAGATGCTAGATAGACACTGCTGCGTGTAATGCCATCAGGAGGGGTCTCAAAAGCATTACGTTGTAAGCCGATGAGAAATCTACCACCAGGAACACTGTCATCACAGTCTCGTGCCTAGGGGCATCCCCCACCGTGACCGGTAGTCTGATAGTTCCTGTTGGTGCTAGGCATTCTCTAGTGAACCCATATATCACTTGGTAGCAAGGTGTTAGGTCCTTGACCGTGAGCTTCATCTTCTTGAGGGATGATTTTTAGATGACCTCTACTGAACTTCCCGTATCCACCAAGCATCTCTTCACTCGGGCATTGGAATTTTGAATGGTAAGGACTAGAGGGTCATTGTGGGGGTATCTCACGTGCCTGGCGTCATCCTCCGTAAAAGTGAAAGCTTCACTTTATACTTCAGATTTTTTGGAGACTGCTCCTCGACAGCCATGCACTGGGAAGACTCCCCTACCTCATGTCTTAGGGTCTTTGCATATCGCTCACGAGCATTATTACTGTTGCCTGCTATGTGGGGCCCCCCACATATGGTATCCAATGTGAAGTCCATGGCCGCTGGCTCCAGTGGTGGACTTCTTTTCCTTCGGAACTCTAGATTACTACTTAGGGTTTCGGTCTTGACTCGATACCTCAAGAGTTTTCTAGATCGGAGGAGAAACTCTATCTCATCCTTCAACTGTTTGCACTCATTTGTGTCGTGCTTGTAGTCATTATGGAAATGACAAAACTTGTTCTTGTCATTCTTTCCTTCAGAGTGTAAGGGTTGTGGCTTTCGATATGGTACCTCCTAGTATGTTGCCAAGTAAATCTCGGCCCTTGAGGTAGTCAGGACAGTATAATTGGTGAACCTGGGCTGGTAGGGTTGATGCTTAGGTTGTTTGTCTGTTGGTGCTGACTTAGCCTTCTTTTCTCCACCCTGCTTAGCCCCTAAGGTACTCCTCTTTTTATCGTTGCCCCCAATGCTGCCCTGAGGGTTTGCACCGTTCTTGCTTGCCTTGATAGCGGTTGGATGGTTTATGCCTTTTTCTTCCTTCATGATAGCGTCATCTAGCTTTATGTATTTGTCTGCTCGGTCCAGGAACTCTTGCAAGGTGTTGATGGGGTTCCTGTGTATGATTTCCCATAAGGGACTATGATAAATTATTCCTACCGAGATGGCAACAAATTTCCCTTCATCTCCTACTGTGGATGCTCAGTTCTCCTCCCTCATGAATCTTTGGATGTAACCCTTCAACGATTCATCCTTCCCTTGCTTGATGTCAGCTAGTTGAGTGGCATAAACTGGTTGAATCCATCCGAAAATGAAGACCTTGCAAAATTCCTTCCTGAACTACTCCCAGGAAGTGATGGATCCAGGTTTGAATTTCCAATACCATTCTTGAGCTGAGTCAGGGAGAATGGTAGGGAATAACCTGCACCTATAATCATGCTCCACACCGAGTAACTCCATCTGATCCTCGAACTTTCCAATGTGTCGTACGGGGTCCTCCTTCCCAGTGAATGTTGGAAGTTCCAGGGTCTTGTATTCCGGTGGTGGTTGAGCAGCTTGGATCTTGGTACTGAAAGGACTCCCACTTCTATGAGCCAGCTCGATATCAAAAGGTTTCTTTGTCAGACCTTAAACAATCATGGTGAGTTCATCTATTTGAGCCTGCACTGCTGGTGGGATCGCTGCTCCAGGTGGGGCAGAAGTCCCTGGTATCCCCTCTTCAGCGTTGGTCCTCTGGTTGATGACCTCCCTTAGATCCGAAGGTTGTGCATCTTTTCCAAGCCTATCAAACACAATATTGGTGTTGTTCAAGAGTTATTTTCCCTTGCAAGACTGAGGGTGTAGGGGTGGTAAGTCTACCTTGCCCTTGCCAGTGCGATCCTACCCTCAAGCCTCTCCTCGTACATGACTTGTAGACTTGGAGCGACCGTTTCCATTACTGTCACGCCTCTAAGATGTCTGACATTCCTCTCCTGTGCCGTTTCGTCTGTCCCCCGAAATGAAGTGTTATTCTTCTTAGTCATGGAGGAGGCAGTCTTAGACTGTGCCTCTTCATCCTATCTCTGGGAAAGTGGCTCTGAGAGCGTCCTTGGGGTTTGAATACTCCCCTGGGACTCCCTGTTACTATTGTCTCGCATCCCTGCTGCTTTAGCTTGAGCCTCCCTCACCGTTTGAGCAACAGCTTCAACGTTAGCTCGGGCTAATTGGGTAGCCGCCTCCAGGGCCACAGTAGCCTCTTGGTGCCTTTGATCAGCTTCCTACTCCCTCTGGATCATCCTCTGGACCTGCTCATCTATCTCCCGTCGTTTTCGTTCCATAGTCGTTGTCTGGAGGGAAATTTCTGCAGCAAAGGCCTCTTGCGTCGCCAGAAATTGCGCCATCTTCAACCTCCACCTGAGGTTCATTAACGGGATCGATGGGATCTCGAGTGGCGGAATCCCTAGGAGCCGTCTTCTTTGTTTGAGTGGGTTTTGGAGGCATCGTAAAACTGATGAAAGTGTGTTTCTTGATTTCTTACTCTCAATGAAACCACCAAAATGTTGACCTGTGAAATTGGCCAACGGTCGTATGTACAATATACGACACATTTTGAACGAAATAAATAAAATATACAACAGAGTACAAATATCATAAACAAACACACATAAATTTATAGTGGTTCAGCCCTGTTCTGATGAACAGTAATAACCTAATACACTTAGTCTTTAGTATTGAATCACTCGATTGACAATTATACAAATGAATTGAAGAATTCACTCGTCCCCAATTTTCCCAAAGTTTCTCTGCAGGATATATCTCTCTCAAAATCGTTCCCAGCTCCCGATCCAAAGAAAAAGATCTCATTTTTGAAGCCCTGGGTTCTTTATTTATACTGGGATCATGGTTTGGTACACAATTGTTGGGTAGTGGGGATACGTGTCCACCTCCCCATGATTATGAGATCGTGGGTCTTCTCGTTGTTTCTCTGGATCATGGTTGACAATGCCTGACTGAATCCTTTGGGAAAACGCTAAGTTCTGGTTGGTCTATGAGACTTAGGTGCTAGGCCCGATGACCCTTTAGAGCGTGGGTGCTAGGCTTGATGACCTTCTGGGTGCTAGGCCTGATGACCTTCCTGTTGCTAGGTCTGTTGACCTTCTGGGTGGTAGAACTGTTGATTTTAGCTTGAACGAGCGTGAACTTTATCCAGCGAAGTGTATTAGGGAGATTAGGTCGACCACCCTATGAAGAATAGGGTGGGTCGACCACCCATGTGGCTTTTGAACATGTCAGGCCGACCACCCCTATGGATTGGTATCAGGCCGACCACTCCTAGGGGGCTAGGGCTAGGCCGACCACCCCTAGGGGGTTTAGGCCTGGTCAACTTCCCTATAGGTACTGGACCTATCTTTTTTGCTTATCGGTCTTTTTTCAATACTTCGTCATTTTCCTTGATTTGTGATGCCACATGCCACTTTCTCATTTGTCATGTCATCCCTGGATTTTTGAGGGATAACAAGTATGAAATAGAAGAAATTCATACTTAATAGTACAATAAACAAGAGCATATATAACTCAATTGACTAAATTAATCAATGACTAGCAACCTTTCTCTTAATCTCTTTCCTTGAATCAACACTTCTTGTCCACTTTCAACATTGGAATAATCAACTGTGGCAGCATCATGACATTTTATTTGTTATACATTTCCCAATGATAGAGCTCTTTGAAACCCTTCATAATAAGATTACATCAATATCATGCATAATAAAGATGAGTAAATAGTGAAATAGAAGACAACAAAAATATATAAAATCCTTGTTGTCTGACCATTGCATTACATGACAAACCAGTCTAAATTCTAGTACAATAATGCTATTGGCAGCCAATCAAAATAAGACCTAAGAACAAGAACCATTCTTAAGTTATACTCTCAAGAACGAAACAAGCATTCATAAACCCAACACATAAACTAAGGTGGTTCCACTATATCAGTCAAAGAGGACAACCATTCTATCAATTAAAGAACAAAATAATTAATCAATTTCAAAAACTTGGCATATAAATAAGATAAATATATATCTAATTTCTTAACTATTAGAAAGAAAAAAATTCAATTCCTAAAAGTTATTCTTAACTAGAATGTTATTCTTTTTCAGTTCATTCTATTTGGCATTTTTTTCAAACTTGAGTGTATAAGAATATAAAAGACAGAGCAAAATATATGAAGTGAAACCAAATGAATCTTCTCACTATTTTTATTTAGCCAAAAGATACAAGCATCTAAAGGTTATAATTATGTACAAAGAAAAAAGAAAGAATCATTATAAATGTCATAATAAATCAGATTCTATACAATTGTAACAAATAGTGGAAAACATTGTTGCAAGAGAAAGAAGCATCAATCATACATAATTGACTTGCAAGAAAAGAACATTTATATTTGTATGTCTATCCTTAAATAGCCACACCCAACCTTTAGAATTTAGCAGTAGTGAAAAAAACACCAGAACAACAAAAAACCTCTTAAGTTTCACTTTTTCATTTCCTTGAAAAACTGCTATGTCAAAAATAGATTGAATTTGACAAGCCTATCAAACATAGATTGATGTTGCATATGAATATCCTCAATTAAAGCAATTCCAAATTTCCAAATAAACTACAAGATTTATATATACATGTATATATACATATACATACTGAAATTACATATGAACTAAACACTAAGGATTTGATTTTCAATACAAAATATATATAAACACAAATATATGCAATAGTCTAAATATGCATTATAAGTATTTTTGCAAAAGAATTATGAACATAAGGAGAAATCTAATCTCTGATACTCAACCTACTTTTTTTCAATGCTACTTATTAACTAGGAAGACAACAAAAAGAAATCTCTCAACTAATTTAAACCAAACCAAATCATCACACATCAATTAGAGAAAAATATTCAAATTAGCAACATCATATATTATCAAACATCAATCGTACTGGCATAGGAAACAAATTATAAAATATCACGATAATGAAAATCAGTAAAATAAATTAGGAGAAAGGTGGGAAATAAATGTCACTACAAAAAAAAAGGTGCTATACCGAGATCACTTGACCGAGAACATGTTCTCGGTATAGACATTTCAGATGCGCAGGACCTTTTCGCGGTTCTGGAATAGGGTAAGTTCCTATACCGAGAACATGTTCTCGGTATAGGGTTTATAAATATTCCCAGCTGCGTGAACCCCCTTCTTCTTCCTCTCTTTCCCTCGGTTTTCAGACAGCGTTCCCTCCGCCGAAATCCCCCATTTTCTTCCCAAAAATTTCGTTTTTAAGTCCAAAAATCTCCAAAAGTGAAGGGGTTTCTCTCTATTTGTTAAAGGTAAGGTTTATTTCTTCATTTATATATATATATTTATGAAATGGTAATGTATTTTTGTTTGAAGGTGTGGGTGCGGTTTTTGTTGAACTACAGAGAAAGATTGCAAGGAATTGAAGGTATTGGTAAGTTGTTTTTAATTTTTCAGTTTTGTTTGATTTTTTTTTCTTTTTCAATTTTTGAATAATTTATGTTTTTTATATAAATAAAATAATATTAGTTTTAATAAAAATCTGAAATTATATTAGGGTGCATGTATTTATTTTTAGGTTTTACAAATATTTATTAGTAAAAATGAGATTAGGAATTAGAAAATTGTTAGATGATTAATTAATATTTTTTTATGAAAATAAATTCTATGTTGTTTTGGTGAAAATTATGTGTATTAAACATATTAGTAAACATATTAAATATTTGAGTGTTAATTTGGAATTTTCGGTGCTAATGTTAGTATGTTGTTGTTGTTAATTTTAATTTTTTTGGTTATGTTAGTAGTAAAAAATCATATTTTATGAATATTGATGATTTGTTGTTGTTAATTTTTAGTAGAATTTTGATATTTTGATTAGAAAATTGAATAATTAATAAAATTTAGACTAGTAATTATAAATTATATAGTCATTTACAATGTATTTGTATTGCTCTCTGCATGATCTGGGATTGAATATTTTTTATGTGTTATTTGCAGGTTTTTAAATTTTGGGATAGATGACAATACAATCGTTATGCTGCCGAATTTTACATAGAATTATAAAATTTAGAGATTTTGTGAATATTAGTAAAAGCACTGAATAACATTTTTAATAGAGTTAGTAAAAAAATCATAAAGTAATTAAATAACTTTTAATCAAATCCTAGAAATTGTGTGAAAATTAATTAAATTATTCAATAAAGTAAAAGCATAAAATTTAATTTAATAAATCATTAATTAACATTTATAATTTTCACTATTTTTTGTAATTAAAATTAATATTTTAAGTTAGAAAAAAAATGTCAAAATTAAATCATTTTAATAATATTTACACTCAAATATATATTACAGTTAGATATCTTAAAACAGCATAATTAGATATCTTAGACCCGTTCGGAGAGGGTGAGTCATTGAAGACTCTTAAAATTGCCTCTCTCTGAATTAGGACACACACAAATTGATTGTAAGTTTGATGATTAGTATTCCGTGCAATGCAACACTCATACAATGTCGATCGACAAGAGCTGGATTAATTTGACAGATCGATTATCTGATTAGTATGAGGCTGGTGTGATGGATTTTCTCCAGAGAGCTCGGCAGTGCGTTGACTCAAGGGGATTGGTGAAATGTCCGTGTAGGAGGTGTGTCAATGTTGAATTTTAGATGATTGATGTATTAGAAAATCATCTCTTTGTGAATGGTTTTCTACGGAAATATACCAATTGGCATTGGCATGGAGAGGAAGAAATAATACCAATGAGGAAAATGATAGATCAAAATGATGTAGATGAAATGATAGATGTTCTCAGTGATGTTATGCAAAATGACAATGACGAATATGAAGAGAATGAGCGCGATCAAGAGATACCTACAGTAGACTACAGGGGTGGGCAACATTATAACGATTTGTTTGCTGAGATCGAGGCTCCATTATTCCCCGGGTGTCAAAATTACACATCATTAAATTTCCTGGTGAAGTTAATGAATTTCAAAGTGTTGGGGAAAATTCCCAACAAAATATTTTATGGAATGTTGGAGTTGTTACATGATGCATTTCCAGCCCCAAATAAGCTTCCAAAATCGCATTATGCCGCGAAAAGGTTGTTGCGAAAACTTGGATTGGGCTACGAGTCAATCCATGTCTGCAAGCATGATTGCACACTGTTTTGGAAAGAATGTGCTGGAAAAAGCAAATGTCCTGTTTGTGGGGAGGATCGACGAGTGGAAAAGAACATCAAGGGCAAGAAAGTGCCTCATAAAGTGATGTGTTATTTTCCTTTAACCCCTAGGTTAATGCGAAAATATGCATCGAGGCACATTGCTCAACATATGAGATGGCATCACGAGCAACGTATAAAAGAAGATGGTGTATTGCGTCATCCTGCTGATGGGAAAGCTTGGAAGGATTTTGACCGAACTAATCCAACATTTGTAATTGAACCTAGGAATGTGCGGCTTGGATTGGCTGCAGATGGATTCAATTCCTTTGGTAATATGAGTCTTTCTTATAGTATGTGGCCGGTTGTGTTGACGACATATAACTTGCCACCATGGTTGTGCATGAGAGAAACTAATTTTATGTTGATCTTATTAATTCCGAGACCTCATTCGCCAGGAAAATATTTTGATGTTTTCTTAAGACCATTGATTGATTAGTTAAAATAATTATGGGTGATCGGTGTACAGACTAGAGATGTAGTCGATGGTAGTTTCTTCACTCTTCGAGCAGCTTTGATGTGGACTATAAACGATTACCCAGCAAGGAGTAGCCTTTGTGGATGGACTGGCAAAGGTTATCATGCTTGCTCTACTTGCAATGTGGCAACAACATCTATTCGTTTACAAAAGAAGGTTGCTTTTTATGGCCATAGATATTTTTTACCAATCGAACATGCCATTAGAAGGGACAAGAAGACATATGGTGTCGTTGAAAAAAGACTACCACCAAAGCCATTAACCATGCAAGAAATGTTCACACAAATGGGTTTTATACCCGATTCTCTTCCTGGTAAGCATGTGAGTTATGGTGGCCAAAAAGGAAAGCATACAAAAGAACAAGTAGGATGGCGGAATTTTTTTTTTTTTTTTGAGCTCCCATATTGGGCCAACATAATGTTGCGACACAATCTAGATGTTATGCATGTTGAGAAAAATGTGTGCGAAAGTTTAGTATGCACAATAGTTGGGCTGGAGAATAAGACCAAAGACACAGTTAGTGCCAGAGTAGACTTGGAGAAGATGAAGATGAGACCAGAGTTACAGCTGAGGAAGTTGAATGGTTGGATACAAAAGCCTACGCCCAAATTCACTTTCACTGTTGAAGATCGCCAAAAGTTTTGTCGATTTCTTAAATCAGTGAAGTTTCTAGATGGTTTTGGATCTAACCTAAGGAAAAATGTGATTGATAATGACAATAAGATCACTGGTTTGAAATCGCATGATTGTCACATCATTATGCAATGCCTTTTGCCAGTTGGTGTGCATGCATTCCTAGAGAAATCGATAAGTACAACTATTATTGAGTTATGCACTTTCTTCAAGCTCATTTGTTCGAGAATTTTAAAAGTCTCAGATTTAGAAAAAGTCAAAACTTCAATTGTTGAGATTGTTTGCAAGTTAGAAAATATTTTCCCACCTGCTTTTTCGATATCATGGTCCATCTACTAATACATTTACCGAAAGAAGCAATACTTGGAGGACCGGCTCACATGATGTGGATATATCCTTTTGAAAGGTATATGAAAAAATTGAAGAATTATGTCTGTAATAAAGCACGTCCAGAGGGGCCAATAGCAGAAGGATATGTGGTTGATGAGGCATTAACATTTTGCTCCATGTACTTGGAAGGAGTTGAAACAAAGTTCAATCGTCCAGACTGAAATGTAGATGTTGGTCCATCACTTAAAAAGATGTCGGTCTTTCGATCTCAGGGTCGTCCAATTGGTAAGAAATCCTTGACAATTTTGGAAGATGAAGTGAAGAAGTAGATGTTATGCAAGACACTAGTTCCTCTAATTTCCAATTTTTCAATGATCTTGGACCGTTGCCACAAATTAGCTTTGAACGTACAGGGGCTCCATTACAATTTGTTGAGATAGATAATGTTGCAATTGAGGAGGAGAGGGAGGAGGAGGAGGAGGAAGTTGAATATGAAGATGAACACATAGAAACCGATGATGATAGTGAAGATTATTATAATGATTATTAAGTGGTAATTTTATAATATTTTGAAGTAATTATTTTTAACAATAATTTATTATTATAGTTATTATGTTTAGCATAAATGTAATATTAATATCGATTAATTTGACAAATATGGCTGATGTTATTGCTCGATCTCACGAGGGTGATGGTGGAGGATCCTATCCTCCACGTGGGCCGTCATATATCCCAGCTGATTGTGAACGAGATAATACTTTACACATTGATATACTCCTTAAATTTTAACAATTAATCCATATTAATCTTAAAATATTAAATTTTCATACAATAGCCCCTCCAAACAAACATGGATGCCACAAAGGATTGAACACGCGGGAAAAAAGGGAACAGTTGGGGCGTCCTCTCCCTCTCGAGTGGGATGTCCGAGGGAGAACATATAAAGAGATCAGAGATTACAGCTCAAATTTCTCAAGAGAGCTCGGATTACTTGTTCGACAGTACACAGATCCAGACTATCCACAATGGTCAAAAGTACCAAATGTCTCGAAACAAAAAATACTTGCACATCTGGAGGTAAGTAGTTTATGTATTTTTATGTTAATTCTAATTTTAGGTTATATATCATATTTACTAATAAATGTTTGTAAATTAGGATGATTTGTTTGATATCGGGCGTACTAGATATGGACAAGGGCACATGCCTGGGATCTTGAGAGGCATTGATACATCGTGTGCTAAAAAGTATTCTGACTGAAAGTATGATATTAAAGAACATTTAACGATTAATAGGCCACAAAACCGTTATGCTGGTTGCACAAATACGCAGTGGCAAAAAGCCATTGAATTTTTCCGACGCTCATAAATTATGGTATTAATTTCTTGCTAAACTTAACTATCTTAATTAAATATATTACTAACGATAACTTTTTGCAGAAACGTTCTGGGGTCAACAAGGAAAATAGGAAGAAACTGAAAGAGCTTAGCTATGGAGGTTCTCAGTCAATCCCAGCGCTACACTATAAAAAAGTTAGTTAATTAATTATTTTTAAGTTTGTTTTTCTTATTTACGTTTAATTATTAATTTTATAAAAATATATGTATGTGACATCGCAATTTAGAGATTGGGCAACTTGAGCCTATCCCGGATAGCTGGATGGATACTCACCATAAATCAGGCACAGGGTGGGTGACAGAGACAACCAAAAAAACTTGGGTACGGTAAGTTTTTTTAAACATTTTTCAAAAATTTAATTGTTTGTTTACAATACATAATTACATTATATATTGTATCATAGGAGAAATTGCGTGCATATCGCGACACACAACATACACAGACAATTGATACTGAGAGTTCCACACCAGTTTCAAGTGCGCCTGAAGATGACGATTTATCTTTGGTACAAACTATCTTCGGAAAACGACGTGAGCACCAGAAAGGATATGGACATATCCTTAACATAAGGGAACGAACTCCATTTACTATTGATCCTCCACAAACTAGAGATGAAGAGATGTCTGAGATGAGAGAGCGTGTTTGACAATTAGAGGAGCACACCTGGACTCATTGTATCACCCCAGGATCTCAATGTGCCCCACCAGCACCTGATAATCCCGATGTTGGAGCACCGAGTCAGTAGGACTTATGTGTGAATTTTATTACTATGTACTATTACATTTTCATGTTTAGGACAACTCTTTATTTTGATTCAGCAAATGTACTCTTATGTTTTTAGTTATATGTTTTATATAAGTGTTTTAATTTTATTCTATTGTTTTATATTTAATTCAAAATAAATAAATAAATAAATAAGTGAATAAACATTACAAATATAAAAAAAAATTATTGGTTAATTCTATACCGAGGACATTGTCCACTCTCTGCCGACGACATGTCCTCGGTAAAATTTATACCAAGAACATATTGAATGTCGTCGGTAGAAGTTTGCCTCTACCGACGCGGTTGTACCGAGGACTTACTGCCGAGAACATGTTCTCGGTAGAGGCTATGTCGAGAACATTTAGGCTTATGCTGACGACATTTGTTCTCGGTATATGCCTTGTTTTTTGTAGTGTGTTATACTAAATTTACTAGATACAAAACAAAACATAGCTATACTCATTCTCTTTTTATTCAAAACATACACATAGGGGGTTTTGGTATTGTTTTTTAGCAATATTAAGGCTTGAAAGTTATGGCAACACTTTGTTCACATCACTAGTAGCAACCTGAACAATAATGTAGTGATGTTTCAAGATTCTAGGAAAAAAAATGGCACCACTCTGATGCAAATTTGACCATAATACATAATTACATAATATTTTTAAAGGCTTGAAATTGATGACTATTCAAATCACAAATGTATCATGAAACTCACTGATAAATTTCTATTCAAACCACAAATGCATCATGAAACGCACAAAAGGAAATCAAATTATACAACAAAATATAGAAAAGGAAATTAAAGCTACAATGTAAGTAAACCTTCAACTCTTTGTTTCTCTATTTACTAAGCTTATGAACTGATTGGAAAATCTAAACATACCATAGAGAGATGAGGGCTCTGAGACACCGAGAACGTGCTTGGCCTACTGTGTGTCATCGAAGGCCAACTTGGAGCCTTCAAGGACGGCAGTTGAAGAAGCGGATGACCTCGTCTAACACACTCGTGGGGGCCTCGTTCGTAGCTGTTGCACGTATTTGGAGGCAGAGATCCTTGGTTGCAGTCGCAGAGGTCAGATGGGGAGAACAACGACTACAGCCCGCAAGGGAGAAGAGGGTCGGGAGGGTAGGAGAATCTGAGAGAGCAAGAGAGAGAGGGAAACATAATTTAGGGTTAGTGTTTTAAACTTTAGTTTTAGGTCAGAAATAATTTTTTTAATACAATATTCGGGTATAACCCTAAATAAATAAAATATATATATTTTTCTTTTTAAAAAAAATAAAAATAAAAGAAATCTATTTTTTTAATTAAGTTATTAAAATAAAGCTTTAATTTACTCATTTATTTATTTTTGAATATTTTAGGGCCCACTTTGAGTGCCATTAATACTCTTTTAAGACACTAAAAGTGTGCCCTTAAAAGTTTCTTTTGACTCCAATTTCCTCAGTCTTTTAGGACTCATATCTATAATTAGGGCTCGCATTGTGTGTCTTAAAATATAATTTTTAAGGAATCTCACTAGGTGTCTTAAAAAGTCTAGTAGATGTTTTTAGGGCTCGCATCTAAGTGAGTGCCCTAAAAAAGTGTCCTAAAAGATAATTTTTGCAGTGGTGTTAGAATAACATTTATCTTCTATAAAAAATAAAGTTTTTTCTTCAATCATTAATGTGTGTTTTGAACAATATCACGAATATTTTATACATTAAATAATTTCGTTTATAACTTTATATTTCATTACTTGTTCATGTAGTGAATAGTAGTAAATAGCTACCAAACAAAGATAAATACTAATTGAAAATAAAGAAATAAAAAGAAAATAGAGGCTAAAATGAGATCCTCTTCCAACTAAAAAAAGCCCCCAACTTTGGCTTAACTATAATCAGACCAACACTACTAGAAATATAGGCTTTTACTTCGTTTTTTACACATAGAATATAAAAAAACTGAAGTAAAAGCCTTTCAATGGGTTTTAACTTCGCTTTTGGGAATGGTAGTACATAAAAAAAGGCTATTACTTTGGTTTCTTAAATAAACGAAGTTAAAATAGAAAATAGACAAGGGCCATGTTTGGTTTGCACACTATATTGGGGCTTTTCACTTCGATTTTTATGAAAAAACCGAAGTGAAAAGTGGAGCAAACCAAACGCGGCCCTGAAGGCTTTTACTTCGGTTCTTATATAAAAATAGAAGTAGAAACCCTTAATATATAGCTCCCGCCCCTCATTTGTCTCTCTGAAACAAAAATCTCAAACGCCAAACCCAGAAAACCTCCATTGTTGTCGTACTCCCACGAGGGTTTCACTAAATATATCCTTTTTTTATGTTTTTTTTATCATTTGAAACCATTTTTCTTACTTAAAAACAGAAATATTAGTTCCATTTTTATTTTTGAGGGAGACAATAAAGACTTTGGGTGTGGGTATTTTTAAGGTTCGAAAATGGGTATTGTTATTGGACTTTGACTGGTTTTCTTACATTAAAATAAGTTCTTGAGCTTCAAAAAAGGTATGAATCACTAAATCTTTGTTTGTATGATTTTTTTTTTTATTTTCTATAGTATTTTCAGATTTTTTTTCCTTATAGATATAATGTGTTTATTATATATAGGTTTTAGAGTTGCTAATATTGATTTAGAGGTTATTTTGAGCATCAAAGAAGGTTTGTTACCTTAAAACTTTGTTTGTGTTAATTTTTTTATATTATTCCAAATTTAATACTTATGTTTTAGTATATTTGTGTTATATTTTTTTATTTATTTTGTTATTTTATATAATGTTATTAATTATATATATTAGTAAAATTTAATAATTATTGTGACTTGCTATTTAAATTTCTAAACATAGCTTCAATAGGCAATGTGGTTGCCAATGTTAGAACTTGAAATGTTTGGATTATTAGTGACATTTGTTTTTTATTTTCTATAACTAGCTAGCTTGATATGTTGTTTGATGATTATGTAACTAGTTTAATTAATTATGTAATTGATTTTTATTTGTTTTTTGTTAAGCTTTTTAGTAGGGTTGTTGATTTAGTTGTCAATTTGGTATTGATTTTGGGTGACTTCAAGAGTAATATTGGAGGTGAGTAATCTTTAAATTTTATTTATTACTATTGCAACATTTATTTATAAAATTAGAGTTAAATCATGCATGTTTTACTTTAGTGAAGTATGTTATGGGAAATTTGTTGTTGGCAATGATATAAGGATGGAATTATGTATGTTGATTTTGTGTTTGTTTGTGTTGAATTTATATATAACTATAAAATTGGTATATGCTACAAAAACAAAGGAAACTCTGCCAATTTTTTTTATAGATTTTATTAATTGTTTTCCTTTTTCAATTCGCACACTATGTCGAGATATTTTGTGTGTTATTTACATGTTTTTAAATTTTTGGAGATGTTAAAATGCAGTTGTTATGCTGCCGAAATTTTGTTAGACTTAGGAAAATTTAATAATTAAACTTCAATTATGTTTGATGTCCTAGAAAAAAGAACTAGGAGTGGAAGATGTAGATGGATATGAAATTTGGATAAGAGCGCGAGAAACACAGAAGACTCTAGTCGAAGATAATTTGGTCAACAAAATTGAAGAAAGAGTTGTAAGTGTTTTAAAGCAAAGTAGGATTTTTTTTTTTTTAAATTGTTGTTACAAGTTACTAATTTAATCTATCATTGGTTTGTTTTGTAGAATGGACTAAATGACAAAGTTACTAGTAGTCAAATTATCGACAAGGCTCGGGAGGACATCTTGCCAATCCAACAAGAATTGTTAAGCCGATTGATGACTTAAATTTATTAGTAAGACTATTTTGTTTATACATACCTTTAGTTTTATGTGAATGTATATATAAATGTTTAGGCTATTTTACTTAATTACAATTATGTGAATGTATATATGAATGATTATGTCATTCTACTCAACAATTACGTGAATGTATAAATATTTAATTTTATAATAATTTTAATTCTAACTGTATAAATTTTGTGATTTTTATTTCTGTTATAAATTAAATGAAAATAAACCAATTCCAATTGTAAAAATATATATAACTATAAATTCATATAATTAGACTGTTAAAAAAAATTAGGGCAAAAAAATAAAATAAAATTGGGCCATTTAAAAAAAATTAGAAATAATTATTAAAAAAATGGGGGGAGGCTTTCTACTTCGGTTATTATGTAAAAACCGAAGTAGAAAGTGGGGATTCTACTTCGGTTTTTACATAATAAGCGAAGTAGAAAGTACCCTGCAAGGAAGCGTACCCCACTTTCTACTTCGGTTATTATGTAAAAACCGAAGTAGAATCCTCACTTTCTACTTCGGTTTTTACATAATAACCGAAGTAGAAAACCTATCTTTTACTTCGGTTTTTAACTATTTTTTATTTCGCTCCGAACTACTACGGTTGCGAATTTTTGTTAAAACCGAAGTAAATCCAACTTAAAAACCGAAGCAAAATCTAAAATACACCTGCCCAACATAGGATATAAAGTCAAACTCAGTCAGGCCAGTGACATGTTATTACATGCCAAAACTCTTCTGGTCTAGTATGTATATAAATTTTTGTTTATAAGGGCAGCATAATAAACTTCTCACTGAAATCCGCCGTCATCCATAATATTCAGCCGAAACCAAAAATAAAATAAAAAAACCAGCAACACTTTCTGAACAAACATGTTTTGGTTTGTAACATTGAAATTAATTCTTCATAATCCAAATATATTCAGACCCAAATTTTTCGGTAACATGGAGAACGGCGAGGTGATGTCAATGAAATCCTGATGGAGAATTTAATTTATTATTAATTTCTTCTTTCGCCTCCATCTATAAAGCTTCATTTTTTTTTCCTTTCAATTTTTTTTAATATTCCCAAACGTGTCTTAGTGATAAATTAACTTAGAGGTTCCTTGACTGATTAAATACAAGTGATTTGCTTCCAATAAACCTTGTCCATGAAAACTTCAAACAACATTAAAAGTACATAATAATTATTATTTTTTTGAAGATCGAGTTTTGATAGTTCAAGATAAACCATGCGCATATATATTAGAAGCACTTCATACAAATCAGATAAAAAATGTAAACGCAGAATCGATCGATCACATAACTTGAGGAAACGGGTCAAGCCTAACCACAGGATAACAAACCAACGGCCTAGCCTTTGGAAGCGACAACCCAAAGCCTTCGTCCAAATCCACAACGCCGTTCCAATCAAAGCACTGGACCAAAGCCGCCACCGTCGTCGGAATCGTCAGGAGAGCCAAATTGACACCGGGGCAACCTCTCTTCCCGCTCCCAAAGGGTATCAGCTCAAAGTGCTGTCCTCTCACATCCACATCCTTCTTCTCTTCCATCATGAACCTCTCGGGTATGAATCGGTGCGGGTCATCCCAATGGGCCGGGTCTCGGTTTATTGCCCATGTGTTGACGAAGAGACGAGTGTTCGCTGGCACATGGTATCCACCAATGGTACAATCCTTGGATGACTCCCTTGCTGTGAAGGCTCCTCCCGGGTGGAGTCTTAGGGTTTCCTTTATTATGGCTCGGATGTATGGAAGGTTTGGAAGGTCCGTTTCTTCTACTATTCTCTTGTTTCCCACCACTTCTTCTATTTCTTTTCTCGCTTTCCCCATGGCTGTTGGGTGGGTCATTAACTCAGATATTGCCCATTCCATTGTTACCGATTGAGTTTCAGTCCCACCTCCGAAAATGTTCTGCCAAAACATGACAAGCAAGACATTTTCATTTTTTTTATATATAATTTTATTCAATATTACTGAAATAATTTATGAATGAAATTATAAAATCAATACTGTATATCAACAAGAGAGTTGCTATTTTGCACCTTAAATGCCAAACAATACATGAGGTAGCACCTCATAATTAGTAATACCTTGTAATATTTATTAAATTCAAATATTTAAGACATAATATTAAATTACACTAATAAGCAATGTTACGTGTATTATACCCATTTGCAAGTCTCGACTAATAAGTGCAATAATTATGTGCACACTAAAATCTAATCGCTAAAGGACAACATCAACAAGTGCAATAATTACACGTAGATACATATTTTTATTTTGAATTGTTTTCCTGAAAATTATGTCCTAATTTTTTTTAACTATTATAATTATTTGAGTGATGCTATTTGGTACCTTAAGATGTCAAGTACTATATGAGGTGACATTTTATGGTTGATTAGAGATATATTATAATATTTATAAATTCGAATGTGTAGAACCTGATATTGAATTTCACCAATAATAATACGTCAATTTCTTGTAATATTGAGCACCAATAATGTCCCTCAGCACTTCTTTAATTATTATGAATGCCTCCAGCATACATGCATGTATGTAGTGTTAATTTATAGTTCTATGGTAATAAAAGTGTATGATTGCGTACACTACAAATATAAATATATATTATTTTAATCATAATATTTTTATATATATATATAATTTTTTTGTGACTAAATTCGTCATAATAAATTATAAATTTTGTGACGAATATATTTAACCACGAAAGGTATAGTAAAAACTTAGCTATAATGATTTTTTTAGTCATAATCATATATAGTGAAGTTTCGTCCTAACTATATAGAAGTTGAGTAGTACAAGTCATGTTGTATGTATAGTGTAACCTAACCCTGAGCCTATTGTGTGTGTGGTGTACATGGAGTACTATTTCCAAATATATGCATATAAAATAATAATAACGTGATGAAAGAATTATGTTTACCATAATATAAGCGCGGATATTTTCTTTAGTCAACTTTATCTTCGATTTCTCATCTTCATACTCATCGAGCAACATATCAAGTATATCCTTATTCACTTCCTCATCATTAGTATCCTCCTTTCTCTTCCTCTTGGCCTCCACATGTTCCTCAATTATCTTCCCCATCAGCCTATCATACCTATCTCTCACCTCCTTGAGCCTCTTCCCAAACCCTTGCAAATCGAACTTCTTACAAAACCAAATGAAATCCTGAACGTTCAACTTCCCCCCCAAATCAGACATCTCATTAATGACATGTCTCATCTCATAAGCGTCGTCGTCGTTTTTGGCACACTTTTGTTTCAACGCCATCCTTGAAACGATATTGTTCGTCAGCCCCATGAGCTGAGCTCCAACGTCGACTTTTTCACCGTCGTTCGCCATCTTCCGCATGTTTTTTATCAACAACCCTATCTCCTCCCCTCGTATCGGACGGTAGAACTCCATCATCGAAGCTCCCAAAAGCTTCGAGACCGTTAGTTTCTTCATAAACTTCCAAAAGGGTCCGTAGGGAGCTAGAACAAAGTCAGAGTTGCCATAGGTTAAATATTGTATGTTGGTCCTTTGTGGTCGGTTCAAGAAGCAAGATTCGTTGGTTTTGAGGCATTCTTTGGCAATTTCGGCTGAGGAGACGAGTAGGGAATGTTTGTTGCCAAACCGGAGGTAGACTATGGGCCCATAACGGCCCGAGACTTTGCAAAAGTCATGGTGCGGGAGCTTGCCGATGAGATGGAGGTGGCCTATTATTGGTAGGGCTGGTGGGCTTGGAGGAAGTGGTGGGTTTGTTTGGGCTTTGAAGGATTTGATGGCCCGGCCCAATGAGATTATTGAGAAGACTGATGCTAAGATGATCACAAGAAAGTTATAGTCTAGGAACTGATCATATAGATGATCAAGTTCAACCATCTTGGGTGGTTGGGGGGAGAAAGAAGAAGTTGGGGGATCAGAAATGTTTTTAAGTATATGAAATATGTGGTGGTTCCAATGAAGGGTACTTTATGTAAAAGGGTTTTAGAACTAGGATATTAGTTACTGTATGATATATAATAAAGTATTAGACACATGTTTGGAGTGCTTTAATTTAGTAATACGTTCATAGTTTTTATTATATACAAGGTCTTGGTCTTCAAATATATTAGTTATATATGCTGGAAACGAGGAAGGAAGAAACAAAAATAAAATTAAAAAATAAAATATTTTGTTTTCTTGTCCAAATTTTTTTTATTGTCATGCCATTATTAGTTACAAAAAATATTTTTTATTTTTACTAAATTAATCGGTAGTCACATCAAGGGTCATCATATTTAAAAAAAAATAATAATTAAAACTATATTTATTACAAGTTGTGTCACAATTAATATTTTAATGCCGATAAACAATAAATTTAGTAACAAATATTAGACTTGCTATGATTGCTTTCTTTCTCACTCTTTTCTCATTCTTTTATTTTCTATTATTTTAAGGAATGTAAATAAGGCCGGGTGGGAATGGGTTTTCATTTATAGCTATCATCTTATTATGATCTTTTGTACCATCGCTATTTACCCAATGTTTTTTCCAATAAATGTACTTAATATTTTTAAATTGATGTATTCTTATACTTATTTTTTATTATTATTTTAAGAAATAATAAAAAAAAGAAAAGAAAAATATATATTTTTAATTTTAAACTATTTTCATATTCTTATTAAAATTAATAAAAATAATTGAAAACTTATATTAATTTTAATAAAATATTTATTAATTTTTAATTTGAAATAATTATTTTGAGAAAGAATAAAAAAGATAAAATAATTTAAAACTTTACAAATAATTGACTACTTATATTTTTCCTTCACTTTTTTATTATTATTCAAAATAATAATAATAAAAAAGTATAAAAGTGTAAAATTTTGAAAACATTAAGTATATTTACCGCAAAAAATAAAAGATCAAATATAAAAATGTAACATTTTAAAAATATTAAGTATTTTAACCGTAGTTTACTCTATTAAATTATAAAATATTAAAATTATATTATTTATCAAATATTCCCACAAAATAAAATAATAATATTAAGATATTTTTACACAAAGTATTCAAATTATCCATATTTTTACATTTTTACTATGGGGCGATATATTTTTTTCTTTAATACAGTTTTATTATACTATTATTTTTAATTATACAGCTACTATATAGCACCGTGTGCTAACTCATCTTATTTTACATTATTCCCGTTTTTTTTCTTCAGTTTTTTTAATATTTTCAGTTTCTCACTCCACTCGTTCTCACATACCCAATACACTCTATTGTAACTATTCTTCTTATCCATCATTTTCCTTTTTTTTCCTATTTTTTATTAATTTATTTTTCTTTCATTATGAGAACACTCGTTCCCCTCTATAATCTCTCTCACAAGATCTATATCACAATTTTCAGCTTCTTCCTAATTCTTTTTTTCTTTTCTTTTTTTTTTTCAAAAGCTAGAGAGAGAATATTGTTTTATTCTTCCAAAATATTTTACTTTGAGTTTTAAAAGGTTTGTCACCTTCTACACTAGTCAATTTTTTTTTATTTCTTTCATATATGTCACACTAAAGACAAAGTACAGATAGGTTAAAATGTGTAAATATCATTTAACCAACATCTTAATATCAAAAAAATAAAAAAATATTTATGTGCAATAAATATGTGTTTTGACAAAAGTTTGTAAAAGAAATGAGAGCCACACAACTTAATACAAATAAAAAAGACAATTATTTCTTACCTAGATTGAGGAGATGAGTCATCATTATGAGTTACATATAGAGTGACATATGGTCGTGATGGATCACATGACATTTATCTCAAGGTTTGGAAAAGGGAGTCCTGTGGCTAGCTTTTTATATTTATAATAAGTGTGTAATTAAAAAGTAAAATCTTTTTCTCATATTCATAACCTATTCACTCTCATTTTCTCTATTTTTTCTTCTTCTTCTTCTTCTTTAGATTTTCACAACAACCACCATTAGAGACTGATGCATGTTGATTTTGTGGTGATCTTCCGTTGATTGTACATCTTTTTTATTATGCTATTATGCTTACAATCATTTGTTATCAACATGACATCTATGCAGTCACAACCTCAAAAAATACGACATATATTCAAAAACAACAACTATAGGTCAACAATTACTTGAAGATGAATTATTTTTTCAGCTTTTGATTTGAATTTGTAATTTTTTTCAACATTATGATTTTTTGAATATGAATTTTATGGAAAATAATTTCGAAATGTTTGATTAAGGATATCTTGTGAAATATGTTTCTTTGATTTTCAGCTACATGTAATAAATGAGGTTGCCGTCATTTACTATTTTTAGAGGTGGGTAGCCTTCTTTCACTTGATATTGTAATTGAATGTTTGTTGTTTCTGGGATGCGGTGCAGTTGATGATATAGTTTTTGAACAATGTCTTCATATTTGCAATCTTTTGGCATCAATTCTCCACTTGCTTTGAAATCAACATGATATATTTTGTCATCCCAATATCCTTGCTTTGTATCAGAATTGATATTGATTCCATTCCCTAAAAAGTAAATAGTACAAGAATTTTTTAGAGTGTTAAGAGTGGCAATTATACAATTTTTTTCCCAGGTTCAGTGACATCAACTGGAGTGCAACACAACAACAATATCAAAGACCATTGTTGATTTGTTGTTGCTTTTTCGGTGAGCTTGTTTTGACTGCACATCAACAAACAAATATAAGTGAGATCAAGTTTTGTTTATAAACACATACATAATATTTTATATTTTATGTATTTTTGGTCAGAATGTGTAAATTTACCCAAAATCTATAATAATCTGGATTAGAATTATAGGGAAAGAAAGTTAAAAGCAATCTATTATTTGTTTTCATGAATTGTGATTGCTCATTTTGTTAAAAAGAAAAATAAATTAAAAAGAGTTGAATCCCCAAGTTTGATTTTAGATAATACATTCTAACTTATTTGTTTATTGATTTTTCTATTTGCTTTCCCTTTATTCTTCAATACATTGACACAACAGTCTTCTGATGATTGTAGAATGAATTTTGTTGATCTTGTGGAGCTTGATAACTGACGGTGATGGATTTTTGTCGTTGATTGTCGCTGCCGATGGTTGATGCAGTATTTTGTGGAAGCATGAGTCTTAAAGAAGAGATGGAATAAAAGAGAAAATTCCCATGTAACTGTTAAATTGGAAAAAGCTTTGACCCACCGAAAAAATAATTTTTTTTCCCTTTATTCGTTTATCTTTTAAAAAATCCCTCATAAAAAAGAGTTTCTTAAGAACCACACAACAAATATATCAGTTTATTGTGATTAAAAATCAATGACTTTTTTTTAGGGATTTTTGGGGTATATTTAGATACATGTCATTTAATATATGATAATAGAGACAAATATATAGACTTGTTTTTCTCCTAATTAATTACGAAGTGCGTAGATTTAATCATTTATCTAAGTATAAGGAATTAAGGAAAAGCTTGATGACAGTTGAATAATTTGTATTGAGAAATTTCATACTTTATGCATGATAATATACTATATTTATAAAATATGATAAAATTATTAGGCATTTTTGTAAAAGTTTGACCAAAGTGGCTCTCTCATTAACAACTATTCTCTCTCAAACTATCTCTCACACTCTTTCACTCTACTATTACGTTACCACCACCACCTGCACCACCATTGAAACTCTGTTTTTCTCTCACAAATCGTCTCTCTCATTTCTCAGTGTGATCTCTACCCAGGACCATTAGAACCATTGAAACACCCACAATCATTAACACCACCATTGAAGCACCCATTGAAGAACTCATCAAAATTTTGTGTTCTACATCCACAATTTAAGGTTTTATACATTTAAAACTTGTAGATCTTGAAAATAATACTAAAATGTCAAAAAAGAATCACCTGAAACTCATATATGAGTGAAAATTTATGCATCACAAAAGTTTTCATCAAATTTCAGCATAGAGCATCGCATTTGCATCGTTTTTTTTGTTGTTGCCAAAAACCATGTTTTCAATGTACCATCGTAATGGCATCGCACCAACATCGCATAATGTAAAGTATTGATTTTGTATATTGTTGTATATTGTATTGATATAATCTCATGACTTTATACATGTACAATGGTGGTGAAAAAGGAAAGTAGTAATAGCAAATTACACAATCCCTACAACCATGAAATTACAATTAATGTGAATATCATATAGTTGACCCTAAGATCATGGAGGATATTGCTCAATAAGCCCACGCTAGTTGGGCGTTGCAGAGAAAACACCAAGCTTGAGACGATGTTGAAGAAAAACAGGTTTCAATAGTGACTTTGTAAGAGATTCATCCAACTAACCAAACGAGGAGACGTGGGTCACGCGTAGTTGACGCTTCAGAACCTGATCACGAACAAAGTGATAGTCAAGAGCAATGTGTTTCATGCGGGAGTGAAACACAGGATTAGCACCAAGATAGGTGGCACCAAGATTATCACAGTAGATGGTTGGGGGATCAGGAAGTTTGAGTTGAAGTTTTTGAAAAAGATGTTGAATCCAATTTAGTTCAGTAACAGTAGATGCAATCGCTCGGTATTCGGCCACAGTTGACGAACAGGAAATGGTTTGTTGTTTCTTGGAGCTCCAACTAATAGGATTGGGGCCAAGAAATGTGACATAAGCTGAGGTTGAACAACAGTTGTCAGGGTCACCAGCCTAGTCTGCATCAGAGAAGGCATGCAGTGTGAGAGGCATAAATCGATGCAAAAATAGACCATGAAAGACGGTGTTGCTAAGATAACAGAGAACTTGTTTCATATCACGCCAGTGAAGCTCAGTAGGATGGTGCATGAATTGTGATAGTTTGTTGAATATGAAGCATATGTCTGGTCAAGTGATAGACAAATATTGAAGAGTACCAACTGTTTGACGGTAGGGCTTAGCAGCTACAAGAGAACTAGTATCATTTATGGAGAGATGCTTTGTGGGAGATAGAGGAGTGGAGACATGTTTGTAATTGAGCATGTTGCTGGTGGTGAGAAGATCCCGGATGTATTTGTGTTGAGAGAGGAATAAACCAGGTGGTGTAGAGTGAGCCTCAACACAAGGAAAGTAGTGAAGATCACCAAGATCTTTAAGAGAGAAACAAGTATCCAACCATTGTATAAAATAGGTAACCAGAGATGGAGATGTGCCTTTGATAATGATATCGTCAACATACATAAGGAGATAAAGAGTGAGGCCACGATGATTTAGTATAAACAATGAAGTGTCAGTCCTGGAGTTTTTGAATCCTTGAGCAATAAGAAATGAACTTAATTCCATGTACCAGGCTCGTGGAGCTTGGCGAAGACCATATATGGCTTTCCATAATTTACAAACATGTGTGGGATAATTAGAGTGAATGAATCCCGGTGGTTGAGCCATGTAAACATCATCTTCAAGATGGCCTTGTAAAAATGCATTATTGATATCTAATTGGCGAAGTGGCCAATTATAGTGATGAGCATGTTAAGTATTATACATACCGTGGCTGGTTTAACGACTAGACTGAAGGTAGAATGAAAGTCAAGACCTTGTCATTGATGAAAGCCTTTAGCAACTAGTCGGGCTTTTTAGCGATCAATTGTCCCATTAGCCTTTCTTTTAATCCTACAAACCCATTTACAACCAATAATATTTTGTGTGTGGTTAGAAGGAACCAAATCCCATGTATGATTATGTGTGAGAGCATTAAATTCATCATACATGGCACGACGTCAATTTAGGCTATTTTGGGCCTGTTTGAAAGTGTTTGGTTCATCAGTCTCACTAGAATGTGTGGTAAAAATAAGATGATAGTCGAACAAACGAGTGTTGGGTGTGGTGATATTATCACGGAACCGAGTAATCATGAAGTGTATGTTTTGGGATAGAGTATGATTGTTAGTATGAGCTGGGTCGTGGGTGGGATTGAGAATAAAATTATTGGGTTGTGGGTCATGAGAGGTTATTGGGCCTTGAGGGAATTGTGGGCATACTGAGGGTGTTTGGGATAGAGTAATCATGAAGTGTATGTTTTGGGATAGAGTAGGATGGTTAGTATGAGCTGGGTCATGGGTGGGATTGGGAATAAAATTATTAGGTTGTGGGTCATGAGAGGTTATTGGGGCTTGAGGGAATTGTGGGCATATTGAAGGTGTTTGTAAGGTTGGGTTAGATGAAGGGGTTAAGGCATCTGGGTCATTGATGGAAAGGGCTAGTGGTCGTCCGAGAGGGTGAGGCTAGGAGGTGGCATAGCTGGGGTCGAAGATGCTTGCGTGAGGCGGTGGGGACAGTGGGACCTTGTCGGAGGGGCCGTGGGGTCGCGACAAAAACAGGGGTCGTGAAGGAGAACATGGGATGTTGGAAGGATAATGGTCATGGGATCGTGACATGTATGGTGGTGATGGTCGCGACAATATGTCATCGAGGAGATAGTGGTGGGCTCATGAAGATCGGGTGGTGGGCCAAGAATACCAGGTTGTTCATTGAATTGTGAAGAGCTAGAAGAAGTGGACCATTGATGAAGGAGGTTATCTGAAATGGAAAAAGCAGTAGAAGAGATATTGGAAAATGGGAATTGGTCTTCTACAAATACGACATGCCGAGAGAGGTAAATTTCTTTGCTCTTTGGATCATAGCATTTGTAGGCATTATGACCGGTAGAATAACCAAGAAAAATGCAGGGAGATGACTTTGGTTGCAATTTATGCTTATTGTAGGGCTTTAAGCAAGAAAAATGTAGGGCTTTGGTTGCAATTTATTGCAGGGAGAGGTAACGGTAGCGTGTCAGACGACTGCTTGTGGTCCTGGGTAGCTGTGCTTGACACCTGACAATAAGTTCTAGGTCCATAGAACACTTCTTGCAGACCTTGAGGAAGAGGATCGAGGAGGATAGCGTCATAACTGTAGTCCTCAAGATATATCTCGCCTGAGGACTACCTTCTCTAGGGACAGTGCACGATTATGGGAATCGACCTACCCCCAGAGGAGCTCTAGGCGAGCTCATCAGGGACTCCTTAGCATCCGCAGAGCTTAATTACTCTAACGACTGCCACGTGTCAATTGGTGAAAACATGGACAACATACATAATTATGAACAACTAGTGGAGGGTCATAACTAATATAATGACTAAATCAATGGATTGCTTTATAGTTATAACTTCTAATAATATAAGACTGTAGTTTTGAGTGTTCAACTATGAATTTCTAGTGGACTAATTCATAGTTAATAAATTAATTAATAAAACTCAAAGTTAGTGAAATTAATAAAATTATTGGAGCTTAGAATTACGAGTCCATACTGTCCTCATACTAGCTCAATAACATAAAGGTAGGATTTTGATATTATTAATTTTTATAATATTATTTATGAAAAAATATTTAATGGCAAATAAAATTATATTGATAATTTTGTAACATTTATTTTTATTGAAAATTAATTTGATCATATTTAATTTTGTGGTATAACTGTATACTTCATCAAATAATATGATAAATGTCCAACTTGTAGTCTCCCAAAACTCCTAATAAGAGTTAATAAGTTGATTAGTGTGCCGGAAGGGCATAAGTGGAATTATCGTGGAATTATGTGATTTTAATTAGATATATATATATATGATTATGTGGATTATATGAGTAATATCATAATATGAATGTTTATGCATGTTTAAGTGTATTAAATGTGCTTAAAGAACTGCTTTAATTTGTTAAAAATTGACATTTTCGTAATTTTGATCAATTAAGGGTATAACTGTAATTTTAATGTGTTATGTGCCTAGGACCACATTATTATGTGGGTATTCATGATATTCTACAGGAGTCGATCCTTTCGAGCAATTTAGCAGAAAGTCACAATGGGGATAAATACCCGGCTCGGGGTGAGCGAAGGGGGTATTTTGGTCATTTTTCCATATTTCGAGATTTATTGATAAACAAAAGTGTTTGATGGGAAATAAATTGTATTTGATGAATTTGTTGAATAATTTGGAGATTATGGATATAATTTGAGGTTTAGTGGGGAAATAGGAGCTAATGACGATTTTTCCCTTGTGGTATAGTTTTGAGGTTAAAATGGATTAGGGGTAAATTGCTCATTTGACTAATTAGTATAGATTTTTGGTTAATTCTGAAAGGCAGCAGCACTCACGTTTCCCTCACTTCCCCTCTCCTCTTTAGTCTTTGTTTCAAGAATCCTCTCAAGAGAACAACCTCAAGGCCTAGCTAAGGGCTTGGACTAGGGAATTCTGGAGAGAAGTTGAGCATTGGAAGAAGTAGGAGCTGCCCAAGACACAGATGCACCTAGAAATTTTGAAATTTCAGAGGTATGATTGCCTAGTTTTGAGCTTCTTTGTGCTCTTGATGGGTTTGAAGGATTAAAGTGAATTTTGAACTTTCATGTGTCTAGGGGACTTAGGTGTTGTGATGGGTGGTGGATGCACGATTCTTAACTGTTCTTAAGCTTGGGATTGAACCAAAAACTCAGAATCGGGCTCGGATTCTCATATTTGGGGTAAGTATTTTGAGTTTAAAGCTCAAATGGTGAATTTTGATAATTATGTGTTTTTGGTTGTTTAAGTGTGTTTTTATGTTGTACTCGGGTTATAGAATTTGATTGTGGTCGTTTGGTTGTAAAATTTTTGCTGGAATTGCGTTAGGATAGGATTGCAAATGCAGGGGGAAAACACAATTTCTAGGTTGTTGCGGTGTCCTTGTGACGCCTGGGATGAGCGTCGCGGTGTGTATGAGTTCCTTCGAGGGTGGGTTTGCCCTCAGACCGTTGTGGCGCTGCAACCCTTTAGAGGGGGTTTCGCGGCTCAAAATGAGAAAATTTTATTGGGGAGGCTCTCGATTAGTTGTGGCGCCGAGACCCTTTAAAGGGGGTGTCGCGGCTCAAAATGCACAAGGTTCTAAGGGGCTTATCGGTCTGTTGTGGAGCTACGGCGCTGCAAGGGGTGTTGCGGCGCTAATGCAGCTTTAAGGTGTATTTTTCTAGGGTTTTAGTGAGTTAACTTGGGAGGCTCGGGGGACGATTATGCTATCCATCTTAGTGGAATTCGAGGTCCTGAGAGCTAGGGCATAGCCTTGAAGCCCATCAGCAGAATTAGTTCCTGATAAATACATCGTTGATATTATGACTAGGGTTTTTGCAAGGTTCAAAAAAGGTATCACAATTGGGGTCGTACTACAATTTTTATGGGAGTCGAGGTAAGAAAATTGGCACATGCACCAAGTGAAGGGCATTAGCCCTGATTATCGAACACGGTTATGACTGTGTCTTGAGTTCATTTAAAGTTAAATGTTTGCTCTATATAGGCATTTGTTGCTATAATTGTTTGTACTGAATGGCTATTGTTTGTAATTGATCGGTTGGGGGCCATTATCGGCGATATACATGCGTAATGTATGTCGTTATGGCACGACCATTACATGGGTGCGGTATGCATCTATTCGACATGAGTCATTATACTTGTTAAAAAATAAATGTGAATCTAATTGTTATTTACAAGGCATGCATTAGATATAAATGTTTATCTGGATATCTGTTTTACTTGATTGAGTTTTCTTACTGAGCCTTGGAACATGAGTGCTTTATGGTGCAGGTAAGGGCAAAATAAATCTGGACCAACCATGAGTTGGAGAGATGTATGGGCGACGTGTACATACTCAGCTTGCTCGACCACCACATTCGAGATATTTTTAAGGAATGTGGATTAGCAGCTTGTTTTGCCGCTTAGGTCAGCTAACTTTTCCATTTTGTTAAACTTGTATTTTGATTTAAAAGCTTTTGGATCCCTTGTAAATGTTCACACCATTTTCATGAAAAGTTTGACATCATTCACCGAAATTTTTAATACCAAAACTAATGTTTAACTTGAACTACACTTTTAAGTCCAAATGACTCACTTAACGAGTTAAGTACTATTTTTAACACACAGTGATTAGTAGGATGTTACACAACTAATAGCATTATATTAAGATAAAATACTATAGTTCCCAAATCCCTGCAGTTGATGCTAGCCACAGTCCATTTTGGACTGTGGTCCACGTATAAGCCTAATGAAATTAGCATTTGGTCTTCTTTTTGGTAGTTCTATAAATTAGAACATAACACCAAGAGAGAAGAACAACACTTTGCGTTATTTTGTTAAGAGAGAAAAATATAGAAGTTTGGTTCTCTCTATTTTTTGAGAAGAACACTCTCTCATGTGTTGAGATTAAAAAATATGTTCTTGTGTATCCTACCAAATAGCATAGACATCCACCTGTCTCTTTCTCTTTGTGGGAGTTATAATATGGAAGATGGTTGGTTAGGAGGATGAGACATTATTTGATCTACGCATGTTCTACATCTGGAAAATGTATTTATAATTTTCTTTTTTATTTAGATTTATGTCACGTGAGAAATCACATTCTAATTATGTTTTTTAGAGTGATTTGTTCTCATGCTTTAATAATTATTATTATGACATATAAATATTATTCCATTCTTCCATTACACTATCATCACATGATCGAAAACCATCAGAAATGGAGATCCATCGTACTATTGAGTTCCACCACATTAGCTTGCCTCATCCCTATGTTGAGGTCCATTGCGCCTCTAGCCCTGCCCTTGTGCCACTAGCCCTCTCTTCATGTCTTTGACCCATCAACTTTGTGATTCAAAGAGAAAGCAAGAAAGAGAAAGATAAGGGACTATGGGGCTTGTGCATTATGTCGTGTGATTAAAAAAATATAAACCTAATATGGATAAGCATTATGTGGAGTCATGAATTGCTTAAAGAAAAAACTAATATGGAAAGTTGGGAATGGAGATTCTAATTCTTTCACTAAAGATTATTATTGGGTTCCTAACTGTCGATTTCTAGTCTTTCTTCCTAATACTAAACCTCCATGCACCAAAGTCTTTTATTTCATTTATAAATAAAAGGATGTGAAATGTAGCCAAACTAAATCCATTTCATTCTTGTGATCATGTTGATGATATTCTAACGGTCTCTCTTCCTAACACAACTCTTTAGGATAGGCATATTTGAAGTTTAAACCTCGAGCAACATATATACTATTAAAATATGTTATTATTTGGCCCACTCTACCTTTGTTGATCCTTCTTCTAATTCTACTCATATAAAACAATAGTGTAAAACTTTGTGGCATATTTGACTATTCCCCCGACAGTGAAACATTTTGTTTTGAGAGTGTGTAACAAAGTGCTTTTCCAACAGCTTACAACATCTTCTATAAAAAGATAATTTCATCTTCTTCATGCTTAAGATGTAGTAATTACTTAGAGACACTGAATTACACCAATAACGGTATGTCACCTCTTATAATGTTAGGCAACTTAAGATGCCCTTTAGCATCAAACATTTTGAATGACGCTCATGCATTGTTTTCTATTTAAAATTGCATACTCGTTTTAGGATTCTTTCGTAATTTTGTTGAATGTGGTGCCAAAGTTTCAAGTGATATTTTAAGGCATCCTAGGGAGGATTTTTCTAATTTTATGATTTTATTGTTAGCATTGACCACTTATTGTCTCTATTCCCTAGTGTATTCTTGCATTATGTTCCTAAAAAAGGCAATAAAGCAGCCCATTTTCTTACTAAGCTTTCTTCAGGGTTAGATGAAGAAAATAAAGGAATCGGTGCATCACTTTTGCTTGTAGGAGCATTTTCTGTGTTCAGTATTTGGAAAAAATATAACTTAATTTTTTTGTATGTCATTGTACATGATAGTTTTAGTAGGCATCCCGCCAATTTTAAGAAATCATTAAAAGACTTAGTCAAGGATGTTTACTCAATTCAAATTTGGCTGAAAAAGCGTAATTACGTGTATAATATTTCAAAGTATGCCGATATATCGTAGCTCTTAGGGGCGATATATCACCACTCACGGAATATGAAAACACGTGAACTTTGCACGAACACTTCGACGAGCCTCAGGAATATGAGCCTAGGCGATATATCGTCTACTAGGGGCGATATATCGGCTCAAGAGGATGGTTTTCAAATCATTTTGAAACCGAGCTCAATTCAACCCATAACCTCTTAGTAAGCCTTTGAATCTTTTTGACCAAATCTTCAGCCTCTGCTGAACGATTATTCAAATATATTTTTCAATTAAAAAGCCATTATTTTATTCAAGCTAAATAAAGATCTTTTCATTCTTGAACTCTATAAATAGGACCTAGTACCCAGCCATTTCTTCATTCATCAAGCTAAGTTCAGAGTCTACAAGCTGCTAGGTCATTTTAGAGTGGTTAAACACTTGGGTTGGGGATATAAGCTTTATCCTTATAAGCTTAATAAACACTCGGGAAGTAAGGTTCATAGTATATTTCAGTTCGAGGTGTAGTTCGGTTATAGAAGCATTCAAGATATTCCTTATTATAGTTCCTTTCTTTGTTATTCTTATAGTTTTTCTACTCAAAATCCTAACTCGTATTCTCTATTCTTGGTTAGGAATCTAAGATCTTGAACGTAAGATTGTTGTTGGTAAGTATCCTTTCGATGGTGTAGTTCATTCTTTTCATCCCTTTTTCTTTAGTATACTCACCTTTCTATGATGGTTTTTAGGAGTGTTCCAAAGTCCCGATACTGTTCTCATATCCCGGTATATTGGTAAGGAAAATAGGATAGATTTTATGTGCATATATGTTATGTTATGTTATGTTTATGTTATGATATGTGTATTTTATGATATGTATATAGAATATGTTTTCAGTCGCTTGGGCACATGAATTCCTTAGATAAGCAAGCCCCGAGAATCTATGATTAGGCATATGACTTGTTAAGATAACAAGCCCCAAGAATGGATGATTGGGCATATGACTTGTTTAGATAAGGAAGCCCCAAGAAGATATATTGGGCACATGACTTGCTTAGCTAGCAAGCCACACAAATTTATGGGCATATGACTTGCTCAGCTAACAAGCCCCAATAATTTATGATGGCCATTATTGTTATAGTCCTATATGATAAATGTTGTTATAGTCATACGTTTTATAGTTTATGTTTATGATATAGCATATGTTATGATATAATTTTACGTGTATGATTTATGTTGTAGATTTTTCCTTGCTGGGCATTAGGCTCATTCCTTTATGTTTAAATGTGCAGGAAGTTAGCTATGGCGGCGGGAAAGGTTCCTGGCAGCTTGGGGATGTGTATTGAGGCTGGATGGAATCAATAGACTGAGTGTTCGATTAGAGGATGAAGTCTTTAAGTCTTTAAATTATGATTTCTACGGATTATTTTCCGCACTTGATTTTGTAACCCATTTATTTAAGTTATGTTTTGTTTTATTTTCAAAACAATGGGATCACATATCCTAAGTAAAATCTTTATGTATTCAAACCCTTTCTTTACATAATAAAGTTATGATGTTTTCACATGTATGTTTTCTTATGATTAATATAGTAGTTATTAATGGTCCAAGGTCTAGAATAGTTGGGTTGTTACAGCAAAAGTACCCAATGTTTAACAAAACTTGTGATTTAGTACCCAATCTTTTTTTTCACAGAAAAAGTACCCAATGTCAAGTTCTATTTCCATCCCTCGGTTCCCACTCTAACAGAGTTGATTGGCTGGACAGGTGGCGTATTATGATAGGTCAACTTTATATATTTAAAAAATAATAATTTTAAAATAGAACAAATTAATAGAATACATTTACATTTTTTTTAAAACATATTTAAAAAAATTAAAACTAATATCTATCTCTATCTCCCATTTCTTCTCTCTTCTGTTTCTGTTTCTGCTTCTCTTCCTTTCTTCTTTTTATTGCTCAACAGATTGAATCTATGGAGCTTGGTCAGGGTCCTTGTAGGTGGCGTTGAAGGCGGATGGGGTTGCTGAGCATACGCGATCGAGAAATAGGCAGTCAAAACTAACCACGCTTCTCACGGCAACGACGAAGACGACTGAACTCAACAGCATGGATGCATCGGGGTTGGGATGGTCGGAGCGAGGAGCATTAACGATAGGATAAGTAAATCTGCCATTGTTGGAGCCATGAGGAAAAAAATAATGATAAAAAACAAGAGAAGAAAGAAGAGAGGCTAACCTCTTAAAACGAAAAATTACATCATTTTATTGCTCTGGATCTGACATTTTTTTTAATTGAAAAAATCGGCAGAACCTAAAATTATATATGATTGTTGATGATGAGGATCTTGTGTATATACATGGTTGAATCCCCAGTAAGGTTGGTTTGAGGGTTTAATCAGATTAGCATATTATTAATGATGTTGGAAGTGCTTCAATGGAAGTTGCAGAAAGAAAGTCATTGACGTTGATGACCACATTTCTAATTTAGGCTTGTTTAATTTAATTGTATATTAAAGACCACAAGGATTTTACGTGGTTCAGGTTATAAAAGAGCCCTATTCCACGTGATGAGGACACCAAGACTAAAGATCCAAGTCTAGTTCCAGTTGGCCTGGAGACGAGGGTGCGAGCCAAAAGCCTCAGTTTAGGAGCTTGATGAGTCTTATTGTATTTTGTCATCTTATATTTTTATTTAGTCTTTGTTTATTTTGTGAAAAGTCAAACACTTGACTTGTGTGAGTCCAAGAGTCCTTTTTGTCTTTAATTTTCGATTTTTATTAGGAAGACAAAGGGTTGTCTTTAAATTTCAGTTTTCATTAGGAAGACAAAGGGTTGTCTTTTTTTTTCGGTTTCATTAGGAAGACAAAAGGCTTGTCTTTAATATTTCGGTTTTTAGGAAGACAAAGGGGCTTGTATTGATGTAATTTTCGGCTATATAAGGCCTTGAAAACATTTGGAAAAATCAGATTATGTTGAATGAAATTGTGAGTTTATTTCTTCTTGAGTTCTTGAAGAAACTTTTGAACTTATCAAGGAGATTCCTTGTGGCGTTCATCCTGACTTATCAAACGGATTCCATCCCCGTTTGTGGCATCTTCCTCATACCAAGGTTCGTGCTTGGCTAAGCATTGGGTCGCGGTTCCATTCCAATCTCATGTGTTCTTGGTGGCTGTTCCATATTTGGTGTCGGGTTTCGTCACACTTGTTGGCGTGGTTCGTATCACCACGAGTCTCTATTATTTAGTGAGTTTGAAGCTTGTTATAGCAAGCTTCAATGGTGGTTCTCAGGAAACATGTATATTTCACTGAGTTACAAAGTTTCTCTCTCTAAAAAACTCAACCCTTTACAAGGAGATACCCCATCCCTAATTATAGGGGCTGGGGTCATTAATATTAATCATCTATCATTAATACAAAATTCCCCATTCTGGGGTGTTAATGCTGAATTAATACAAAAACGACTGCACTAAATAGAGACTACAGCCCAGGCAGATTGCACGGGTCCATTGCAGAAAGTCGCATACCAACTTTATAGGGAACATATCTCTCACTGTCAGGGTGCGGCGCACGTTTTCTCATGTCAAGCGGCGTTGTGGAAAATGTAAATTTTCGAGTGTACGAACTCGACACCACTAATCGAGGCCCACCAAAAGTTGTCAAACAATCATTTGGTGGCCCACACCCGTAGTGACTGACACTTGGCAGGTACCCCAGGTCCGAGGACCGGAATCCTAGACCTAGGCAATGAGTGAGTGAAGAGAGCTCCTTGGGACGTAGCCTCACCTGGAGACATCCTTGCCTCGAGGACAGACCTCGGGGCATGGCCTCACTCGGAGACATTCACGACTTGTTCGACTAGCTCGGGACGTAGCCTCACCTAAAGACATCCTCACCTCGAGGACAGACCTTGGGGCGTGGCCTCACTTGAAGACATCCACGACTTGTATGACTTGGGCTTCCTGGAGGGGTTACACTCCAAGAACTTCATAACTTATGTTGTCACTAATCACTCTTAATTGCCACATGTCGGAGGTGAAAATACGAACAACATTTTCCCCCTAAGTCTTCACTTGTCCTCGGGCAATGGAGACTTAGATTGAGAGGAGTAATTTGAAAGTTTGGGAGGAGACATTTGGGTTTCCCCTGATGTCACTATGGAAAGTCACACCATGTGTTGACTCCCTATGGCTGGGCCGATCAACTCATGCAATTAATGAGGGGTCAGCTCCACTATCCAAAATGTCCATTCCGTACCGAAGGTGTCCTTTTGCCCCATGCCCAAGGCGTCTGTTCCCAAGGCTAATGATCACGTTCCATGTCATTTGGATCCTGATCATTGGATCGCCCTTGATTATCCACGTGGTAGGTAATCCGACGGTCGTGGAGGGGTTGCTTCCCCTCCAAGTTCTATTGAGTATAAAAACTAGAGAACTGCCCCTCAGCTTTCTCACTCTAACCATTCAAAATTCAAAACTTATACGCCAAACACCCTCTCTTCTTTCTCACTCTCCTTAGACCTCCAATCATTTCTGAGTTCTCTACAACTCTGGACGATTGGCGTGAACCGTCTTATTTTTGGGCGAACGACAAGCAATTTTTTAGAGTCTAGACTCGCTTCAACACCTATCTGCGCTTTATCTTGAGTAAGTACCTATTGACTCTATGTTTAGTTTTGCACTTGCATCGAGCTTCATTTGAGAGCTTAGGTGCTTGTTTAGGAATGTAACTTTTGTGACATTTGAGAAGTTTTTTTGGGTGCTCATAAGTCTTTTAGGTGCATTTTGACATTAGAAATGGTCAAAATGGCCCATTATACATCTTATGCAACTTTCGCATTTCTAGGCATTCGACTAGAATATGGAAAATCCCCAGATTCCGGTGAGGTTCATCATCTCAGGTGGTGTTTTCTGGCATGATCTTTGGCTCCGAGGACACCCCATGTTCTTAGAAAAATTATTTTTCCTCTCTTCCCCAAGCAACCATCTTTTCTTTAGTCATAATACTAACTGCTTGGTTTTTGTCGCAGATGTTCGAGGAACTGGGACTATTACACGAGCAAGGTTTCTGCCACTTTGATAAGGAAATCTTAGACATGACCCGAGAAAATGGTGCATCCCAAGATGGAGCGAGGACGGAGGCCCGAGAACCAGTCAAGGAACTGGTTGTTCGTGCTGATGGCCTGATAGTTGAGAGGCCATTCTTATAGGCCCAAAAGGGGATGACCGTGGAAGAAGTCAACTGAGTCCCTACTCCACACCCCACTCAGTCGTACGAGGCTGATGGTTTTGAAGTGAAGGAGTACCACACCATGCTCCAACACCCTAAGGCCTTGGAAGCCATTATGAGCACTATGCGATCGGGGATAGATGTCTGGTGCACCTTTGTTGGGAATCCGAGAGGGCACACCACAACACGAATGGTCTTGGCATCTGGAGCCAAGCCCACTTAATGGCTAGGGCCACCCTGCCCTTGCATCAATATTTCGTGGACTTCTTGAAGTTTGTAGGAATAGCTCCATTTCAACTCTCCCCTTAAGCTTATTGGGTGCTCGCGGGAATGTATGTTCAGTATTGGAAAAAGAACTAGCCTGCACCTTCCCCGACGGAGATTATGTACTTCTACAACTTCCGCACCACTCCAAGGAAGAAGACCAACCGAGACGGATACTACACCTTGATAAATTATGCCTCTTCATCCCTCGACTACAAGGCTCCCCATCACAATGAGAACCATTCTCAGGACTATGAGGATGCCTTCTTCTTCATGAACGAGTTTTTGATCCATAATAACCCGACCTTGATCCTCAACTTCTCCATGGTTGGTGAGTGTCATCCCGATCATTTTCTTTTCCTTTGTTTCTTGGACCAATTCGTGTTCTTCACTTAGTCACTGCTAAATAGGTCCCTTCTACTGGACTCCATATGTCCAAATCTTCGAGGACCGATCATTCCCTGAGCAAGCTATAGATCTTAGCTTTTTGGTGACGAAGGACAACCTCAACGGGTCGGGACTTCTTAGCGTGGGGAAGAAAATCAGCAATATTGAGTTGACCAAGTACCGATAGTCCAAGAAGTCTTGGGAGCTGGCATCTCGACACATCAATTACATTGATGGGCGCGCCTGGGCGATGCTGAACCAGTAGCTACAGGAGGATTGGCTGGAGACTATCCCAGCTGCAGAGGCAGCTCGAGAAGCCTAAGAAGATCAGGAGCTCAAGGACGAGCTCCAGGTGGGAATGAAGGTTTCTTATCTTTCCCCAGGTAAATCACCCCTTACTCTATACCACGCCACACATGTAGGGGATAGGCTAAGTCTCGAGCATGTCTGGGCCTTTCCCGCCTTTGTTCATTGTGGCCAGATTGCACGTTTCACTGCCCGAGGATACAGTTACCTCCTCAAGGCTTTGTGCCCATAGACCATGTGACATATCTCAACTCCAACTGGTTCTGCCAATATGGCACTAATTTGAGTTGTGAGATGGGAGATAGGACTAGCCACCTCCAATGCTTGTACCAAGATATAGCTCATGGTGGGCTTCTGAGAAGCCTACAACACTGTTTTATGTCTTCGTTTTGGACTTTTCCCTAATCATTTCTTTGTTTTTGAAGATCATATGGGGCTAGCTGACATCGCTCGATCAACCCTAAGGCTAGGAGCGCCTCTAATCTCTTCAACTGCCGAAGAACCCTCGCGTCCTCGGGAGGATCCCAAACCCTCTCCACCAACTAATAGGCAGAGCGCTTCCACCCCCCTCCACTACGGTAGACCTTCCCCTAGCCTTGGAGGTTCCTTCATCGCCTCAGGCTGGTGAAGTGGTCCAAAGATCGGACCAACCAGAGTTGGCACCTCGCCCACGACTTCTTGTATACCTCGAAAGGTATGAGGGGGACCTATTGGGGAAATACCAGAAAAAGCTCCAGCATTTTGATGTGAGGATGGCAGAAGGCAACATGCTCCTCCACGAAACCGCAAAGGCCCTGCACCAACTGAATCCACGAAGAGAGAAACCCATCGTACCTATGATAGGTCGGCTGAAATGGAGACTTTGTTCTCAGCCAAGCTAGGGGAAGTTGTTGATCCTCTCGCTACTGAGCTCCTCCAGAGGGTTAGCTCCACCATGTGCGAGCTGATTGCCCATAGCTTTGGCCAACTGGGCGACAGTAATGAGGCCTCCCTCGTGGCTTCATGCCGATATGCTATTGTCCTGGTAAGTCACCAATTCTTGGGGTTTTATCTTACTTCCACAATGCTTGAGCTAATTTCTCTTTTTTTCCAGTCCGCCTTGGATTGTCAATGCTTGGGCGATATCATGATGGAGAAGTCATACAAACTTAAGCAGCCCCACGACAAGATATTCGTCCTCTAGGAGAAACTCTGAGTTCCTCAAGAAGAGCTCACTCGCATTCAGGCCACTCTGGAAGTCAAACAAAAATGTTCTCGGGAGCTTGAGAAGATTGGCCTAAAGACCGCCAAGGATCTGTGACAAGCCCAGGAGGATGTAAAGAAGGCAACAGCCGAGGTCACCCGAGGGGCCGTTGAGATTTCCCAGCTTTAGGAGCAGCTCAAGCCATGGAGATGAACATGTTGTTGGAAATAGTGCCCTTATAACAATTGTAGTTGACAAATGTTTTAAATAAAATAAATAATTGAATTGAATTATTATATATAGACTATGTTCGATATTATATGATAATATTAAGTGAATATCAGAAAATTCTAAAGTTTATCTATGTGGTCTTAATCTCATATTGGTATGGGAGGATTGAGATTAAGATAATAAACTTAAATAGTTCGCAGTAAAATAAAGTTATGGAATCTTTAGATTAATTACTACTAGTACGGTCATGGGAGGATTGAGATTAAGATAATAAACTTAAATAGTTCGCAGTAAAATAAAGTTATGGAATCTTTAGATTAATTACTACTAGTACGGTCCACTAGTATTATGAATACATGTGACCTAGATCCGAGTTACAAGTGTAGTAGGACACTTTAGTAAAGGTACTTTTCATGCTGAGAGTATGTAGAATTGGACCATATGTGATTTGTTAATACTTGTTTAAACATTGTTTAATAGTATTAATCAAATACATCAAACGATGATCATATACACGATGATCTTAATCCTGTGGTTACTATGAACTCCTATATATGTCATCTCATCCTTTGATTCATGTGTTAAGGTTTGTTAGAATGATCAAGCCAAGAATAATTGTTTTAGGGACTCAATGATGTATATGGCTGGGGACGTAGTTTAACATGTATGGAATCTATACATTCTTGTAGATTAAATAATGGTTCCTTATTGGGCTGACTTTTGGAACTGAAAAGGTTATGAGCGCTCACGTCACAAACTTGTTGTGATACAACCTTCACTAGTAAAGTCAGTGGTACTCTAGGAACAAGATATAGCTAAAAGGGTAAAACGGTAATTTTATTCCCATTTAATTATGAACCATTAATAGAGGATTAACATTGTATGTAATGGTTATATCAATGGACACTTTATTCTTAATAAAGTACTCAGTAGATATATGTCTATAATTATCAAGAGTTCAATCTCATATTTTTGGTGGAGTAATCATGAGATTAATAAATATGATTATCTAATCAAAGAGCTTTGATTAATAATGTAATATTTATTGGAACTTGATATTATAGGTCCATATGTCCCCAGGGCGGTTCTATCAACACCATATCAAGGTAAGAGTTGATACAATGATATAACTATAATTTGGGAATTTGAGAAGAATTTTATTCTTCGGGTCAAGTATGCAATTATATGATAATTGAGGTTGAATAATTAATTTAGAATTAATTATTAATTTCAAAAATATATTTATTAATTTAAATATATAAGTTTTCGAATTTCATATATAAATAAATTAATTAATTTTTTAAATTAATTATTTTATTTGAGTGGGAGAAAATAAAATTACTAAGTCAAAAATCAATTTTTAATTTATCTAATTTTAAAAGATGATGATCATCATCATCATCAATTTGAATTTTGAATTTAGAATTTAAATTTTGAAATATGGTTATCGTCTTTTCCTTAAAAAGATAAATTCTTTATTTTGTGGGAGATTGATTTAGTTAAATAATTAAATAAAAGAAAAATGCAAAATCCCTTAAAGGGAATAGCAGTACATGCCTGTCACAGTCCAATGATTGTGTCATGCATGTACCACTATACAGATATTGTACTTGTGTAGGTTTTATTTTATTTATTTATTTATTTAATAATTTGAAAATAGTTTTTCAAATTTGGTAAGTTAGATATTTATCTAAAATCTAATCCTATCATCATTATTATGATATATTTATATTACTATTATTATTAGGAAAAATAAGGTAATATTATTCTCTCTATATATATGATATAGAAGAAGAAGAAAAAAAATATACACAGATAAAAAAGAAAACACACAACAATTCATAATTCAGAATAGTTCTCAGAGTTTTTTGTTAGACAAAAACTCTCTTTCTTCCTCCTTATTCTAGCCATTCTCAAACCATAATCCAAGTTCTCATGTGTTGAGAAATACTTGTGATTTCTAAAATACAAACTCATGTTCTCTATGTGCCCACACACATTTTGAGGTGTAGATAACACTCCAGAAGATCGTGGTTTGAGTGCTCAACGCTTTGAAATGGAAGATCGTTAAAATACAAAAAAAACTCAAGGACACTTGATAGGCTTCAAGAGGTAAAAGTTTATGCTCTTGTTTTTTTGTGTTTATATATTCTATATAAATATATTGTATATTTATATACATATTTGTTGCATGATTAATAATATTGTATGATAATATTTCTAGATTGTTTTCTTGCTTGTATAAATTGTTTATAAGATTAATGAATTTTTTTTATTGTTGTTGTTCTGTTGTTCATCAACAACAATGGGCCCACCACACAAAGTTTTCGCTGCGTGCTCTAAATAGTTTTCCAACGCATGTCTTCTCAGTATCAAGTAGAAAAGCTCAAGCAGGATGTAACGCCCTGGTTACCCCAAGACCATTATGGTGAACGTTGAACCATGAATTTAACTCGCTACCCGAGTTCTTTGGTTAAAAACGTGCTTCTAGGTGTTATTAACATGTTAAGGTGGAAAACCAATCAAAAGGAAATGATATATTTTATTTAAAACATAAAACTGTTCATGGACCTATAAAAAATGTTTACAAGTTCTTTACAATGCAAAATGGTCACAACATTATAAAATTTACAACCCGCCGATCTAAGCAGCAAAAATAAGGTAAACCCCCTAATTCCCCTGAGAACTCCTTGGCCGTGGTGGTCAAGCGGCCGCATATGTACACATCACCACCTAAGCTCACCACTCAAGGTTGGGTGAGCTTTTCTTTCCCTTTACCCGCACCACATAGCACCCATGAGCCAAAGCCCAGCAAGAAAACTCAATACTGCAAGAATATAACATCAACAGATGATCATAATAATCATCCAAGACTTTTAATCCAATACAGAGGAGTGACAGTTGTTAAGTCACTAAGGTGGGTTCTGTTCCCTTTTCAGATAAGTGATCCTTTCACTAGCTTAAACAAGATAGGTATCTGATGAAATAGTCACCAACATAACCCTATCGAGTGACCATAGAGTCACAATGGTGGGATTCCGTTCCCTTAGCCATGTGACAAACAGTCACCTAGGCCTTTGGCCCTGGTTTTGAGTAACTAGTCAAGCGCTTTGGTTTTCTTCTACCGTAGGGTCGGTCCAGCATTAATACTCTATATGAGTCATTCAATACTGATGTCGATTAGATCTAATCTTTTATCGGCTCTGCGTTCATGACGCTTATGCCGTTCCTGACTCTTAGGTCAGTAACATGTGGCCAGTGCCAATTCTGAATAGTCAGTGGCATGCACAAGTAAGCAAGATTTTCCAAGCATTTAATATGCAATCAATGTCCACATTTAAACACTCAACATGCCTCAATAATAACCACACATGTCATATACGAGGTGCAGTTTTCTTACCTCTGGTTTGAGCGAGAATTAATAAAAGAACGACCCTTGAGAACAATCAGTCTTTTTGTCCCTTCGTAGTCACCTAGTCATAACCAAATTTGAGATTCCATCAATAAAATGAATAATAAAAAGTTCCCGAACCAAGATGTAGCCTCCGAGACGTCGAATCCTACTAAACCGGGTAGTAGGAACGATCCCGAGGCCTAAGGTTTGAGTTCCCATGACAAAAACACATTTTTGGCCAAAAAAGCTCTTAAGGGTCGTGACCCTACTTCCACCATGCCGCGGTTCGCCTCCCAAACAGAGGCGCCAACCTCAAGCTCCTGCACCCAATGTCGCAACATTGCCTCCCAGCAGCCAAAAACCCTTGTTTTCTCCCATCAAAACCTTGTTTTCCCCCTCTTTCAATCCTTCCAAAAACTTACTCAAACATCTCCAAATCCAAAACCAAGTATTACCACAACACAATCAACATACCAACAACAAAACCCAAGAAAATTTTCTCAAAAACTTCCATGAATTCCCAACTAACCACATCAAAATCTCTTGACTAAAAACCATAAGAAAAACAGAGTATAGCTTAAATTCATGGGTGAATTCTTACCTCAAGCTGGGTTTGTGTCCTCTTCAATGGATGAAGTAAGTTTATAAACTCCAATCCTTGATTTCCTAGCTTGTTCTTCAAATTAAGGCCAAGAATTCCAAAGGAAAATGAAAGAGAAGGGATGTACGGGAGAAGGGGAGAACTAGCTTTGTTTTGGTAAGCTTCTACAATCTACAAGGCTGATATATATCTTAGGGGTGAAATGACTATTTTGCCCCTAGGTCATTTACAGGTTTCTAAGGACTCCCAAGGGTAAAACAATCCTTTCCCACCTATTTCATTAATCATAATTAACACCATCCAATTCCCACTATTCTCGATATTCTCAAATACCAATAATTCATATCCCGTTACCCTTTAATTCCCGGTAACGCTCTAATCACCAAAACACCCCGAGACTCACCCTGAGCCCCGAGCTTAAGCCTGTTATGACCAAACCGATAGTTTATAATCAAAGATCATCTCATGCCGAATAGCTCGAACAAATCCACATTATCATGTGGCCTCAACAATTATTCACAATCATGCACCAAAATATACAAATATGCCCGCAACGGGCCAAACTAGCAAAATGCCCTTATAATCAAATGTGGACCCACATGCATGCATTTAACATCATATTATAATATAATTCACATAAACATGCATATAGTCATTTAATGGCATAAAAAAACAATTATGGCCCTCCCGGCCTACTAGTCCAGCCATTAAACCGCATTAGGGATTTCGGGGCATTACACAGGAGGTCAAGACCATCGCTGAGGATGCCTTTTACGTGGCCTGATTCCACAATCAAGAGATGAGCTTGGATTTCCCCAGAGAACCTGAGAAGTACAAACTCCTCTTCAAAGAACACCTCCAGGCGACCCAAGCTGCGGAGGTGACTCAAGCTGTAGCTCGCTAGGCTGGGAGTGCTTCGGAGATAGATGCAATCATTGACTTGGTGGAGGAGGTACCGAAGGGCAATTAAAGCTCGAGCCCCTGAGCATTTTCGTGACTTAGGCCTGCGTGCCACAAACAATTAATTTGCGTACTTTTTTTGTTTGGTACAATTAATACAATGCATTTTCTTTAAAATTGATATTTTTTTTACCCACTAAACTTAATTGTAAATAACGAGGGTCCCGAGTCGTTGACTTAGGTCTTGTGCTCGAGTCTTTATTGAATTCTCTTAGTACTTAGAAAATGTTCATGCATTTAGTGTTGCTCTGTAGGCTAGCGGTCCTCAAGAGTAACTTTATCGCTAGGTCAAGTGATTACTCGACGCGGCCCTATGTCCCTAAGTTCCAACGACTCAGGATGGGGCCAGCCTGTTGTTCTTAGAGCTTAAGGATCCTCCTACCAGTGTTTAGATGCTTGTGCATTAAGTGTTTCTTCTAAGGCTCGTGGTCTTAAGAGTAGCGTTGATGCACTGTCAAGTGAGAGCACTTGACTCTCCTATACCTTTGAGTTTCAATGACTCGAGCTTCTAGGAGGTCTTGTATTGTATGATTTTTCCTTAATGCTCAACGCTTAAGACATTTAGTATTTCCTTCCAGGTTCAAAGTCCTTGAAAGTAACTTTAATTTCATCCCGAGCTCTGATGACTCGGGAGTTTAGGAGGCCATCCGCACTAAGCTATTTGCCCCTGGGTACGTGGTCATCGGTGGGCCAGCTTGGGATTTTTGGTTTGCCCGTTGAGTATACAACTCGAGACCTAATCATGTGGAAGTCTTGAACTCATCATCCTAGGCCCAGGAGGTTGAGTTCCCCTCCCTTTGGCTAGGTATTTTGCGACACTCAAGTTTTAGCACTGGAGGTCTGGCTCCGAGTTCCAACGACTTGGACCTCCGTTCACATCTCGAGATCATAGGACTGAGTCAGTGCTCCTCAGGCACAGTTTCCTTGGAATGTAACATCAATCCGTACTCATGCTACATGGGATTTATTTACTCTTTGGGTCGATTCATGACTCTGAGTGTAATTGACTCAGGCCGCAACTTGAATCCCAAGATCGAGGGACTTGGTTCTTACTTCCCAGGCATGGAATCCATGGAAGGTAACCTTAAGTCCATTCTTGTGCTCCTTTAAGGCAACTACTGTCAAGGTTCCGTAGAGTATTCTGCTTAAGTCTTAGGCAACTTAGTCTCGTGCCCAAGTACTAACGACTTAGGCTTTCGTTCACTTCTTGAGGATTGGAATTTGTTTATTACTCCTTGGGCATGCTCCGTCCTTGGGAGAATATGCTAAATACAATCTCACGTTACTTTGATCTTTTCAGCACTGTGTTTTTATCAGGCCACTTAGCTATAGGTTCTCATGACATTAGGGACGTTTCACTCGTCGACTAGCTAAGCTTCCCATATCATGAACTTCCTGATGCTAATTTCGCTCGAGGCATACTGGGGACTTGGTTAGAGCTTCTCAGATGCAATGTCCATGGGAGGTGTCCCAAGTCCATGCCCTAGGACCAAGTATAGAGTACTTGGTCTTTCGTTCGCATCTCGAGATTAATGGACTTGGTCAGAGCTCCTCAGACGCAATGTACACGGGAGGGGAGGTGATGCATGTCCGTTTTCGCACTACTAAGATTTTTAGTTTAGTCTCTGTTGACCCAGATTTTGGTCAACCGACACGGAGTCAGAATATGCTTGATGTGAATGAATATGTTGACAAGAATCAAATGGCGAAAAGAATAAGAACACGATATTTTATAGTGGTTCGGCCCCAGGATCTGGTAATGACCTACGTCCACTTAGATTGTTATTGATATAAAAATCAAAGGAGTGATCAAAGAACAAGGGTTCAATGAGTTTCACTAACCTCTGAAGAACAATACAATATTCCAAGGAGAATTACTCTAGTCTCAAATAAATCAAAAGCCAAAAAAAAAAAGGTCCTCTCCCTTGAGCTATCTTTTACTATTTATAGGCTCAAGGGGGATTACATGATTTAGTTGCCGATATTATCTCCTAAATAATCGGATATTCAGGAGATTATGTGAGTTAAATCTGGGATCTACAAAGATCTTTACAGTAATATTACATTGCATGCGGAACCATCGACCAGACTGGTCGTAGGTAAGACTGGGCCGCATACTGCTTCTAATACGTCTTCTGGTCGATACACTAGCAGAGCCCTTCCAGGCATCAGCCACGTGTCCAGGAATTACTTGCCATGTCATCAATTCCAATTTTTGGATAACATTTGCCCCCCAAGTTTATTTATTACGAGCAATAGATAAACTTTTTGAGCGAACGACCCTTCGGTAACCCCGCCTTACGTGTCAGAACCCTTCGTGTGTTCTTGGAAAAAGTAAACTACTCCCGTCTAATCATGACTTTTCGGTTCCCCAGTAATAATTCGACGGCTATTCTGCTTCCCCATACTTCGAAAAAGGGAAACTGATGATTACGCCTTTTTTATGCCACAGACAAACTTATATAACATCTCCAAACTTCCCTTTTTCTTTTTACGCACGCCATTGCCTTCTCAAGAAACCCTAAAAACCAGAGCTTTAATCTTCTCCGGAGACCATTTTTCTGCATTTTCAAGACTCAGTCCGAGAGTTCCTTAATTTCCGAAGACTCTTTTCCAATCTCCACGACCATTTTCTTGGTAAGTTTTTGAATCCTTATGCTTCAAATTTTCATAATGCATGCTTCTGTATGTTGACTGTTTGAGTTCGTCTGCTTCTGGTTTGAGATGCTTGTGAGTAGAATGTCTTGTAGGCAAAAAAGGGTTACGAGTTAGTTTAATAGTCGGGATCATACTTTTAGGACGTAAAATCGAAGTAAAAATTCGATCTTTAGGCTAGTTGGAAAATAGGTTTTTCCCGCCCTAAGGGGAGTTGAAAAAGCTTTTTTGAAAAACTTTTTACTTTCACCCTCTGATCCGTTTCTCAAACTGTTCGTGTGGAAAAATTTAGCTTTTAGTTAGAATGCTGTTGTATAAAAGCTCGACTTTTATACTCGACTAGCGCCATTCTAAAAAGCCTTTAAAAATTCTTTATCCTCACCTTTCCATTCTTCTGTTTGCAGACCTTGATGCCAGATTTGTGGGGAGGTGAACGACCCATCGATGACGATCTTCTCGCCTAGCTGCTCGAAGGCGAAGAACAACCGGCTGACCGAATCCACGAGATTCCCTTCGCACGATCCTCTTTCACACCTTGTCCTTCTCCATCACAAATGGCTCGTTCCAAATCTCTAGGCAAGAAAAGACCTGAATCCGACAATAGTCCAAACCTTCCTGCCCAGCATGATTCGCAGGCTAGGGCTCCCTCGACCAGCGGTCGAGACAATCCTGTTCCTGACCCTAACATCCAAATTAGAGCCCTCCCTCGCCATCATAATCTGCCTGATGTCGAGTGGTATACCTCCCCGACCAGCGTAGTGACCCTTCGGATGGTTGCTAACTATTTCAGGAAGTACCCTCTCACAGGGGTTTCCATTAAAATTCCTACCGCAGACCAAAGGGCTAACCTCCCCGGAGGTATATACAGCGCCTGGTCTCGATATCACATAGAGGCGGGGGCTTTCCTCCCTCTACATCCTTTTTATCAGGGGGTGGCTAATTATTTCGATGTCGCCCCCTTCCAAATTACTCCAAACGGATATAGAATGCTGTCCGCACTCTATATCCTGTACAAACTTAAAAAATGGCCAGAACCTACCCCCCACGAGGTCAATTATCTTTTCGACCTTAAATCTAACCCGCAACAATACGGGACGGGTTTCTTCCACCTTTGTCACCAGGAGACAAACCGTACGTTCCTGAGTGACACTATGCACATATCCAACATGGGGCAGTACAATAAGGAGTACTTCCTTACTCCGGACATAACCAGCAACAACCTGGCCTTCGCTCGAGGAGGTAAGTGCTATCTCTTACTGGTCGATACTTTTAATCAAAGAGTTTCCCTTTATTCTTCTCAGACTATGCTCTGTTTTTCAGGCCCATGGTTACATCCGACCCCAACACCAGACATGGTGTTGAGGTCCCATGCATTGGCCAGGATGACAGACGCACAAAAAAGCATCAAGTCCCTGGTCACTGATTAAAACCTGAGGCTGTCTGGCCTCCTGGCTCCTCGCCATGAAACAAGAGGATCTGTGGTAGCTGATGCCATTGCCGAGGGGGTTCTCGAACAGCAACCTCCCGTGTCCCCTCCCTGAAGGAGGCCGACGGGGGTTACGATCAGGGAACCCACGGGCAATCCTTCCGCAGAAAGGCCTTTTGCTCCCCAAGGCAAAGGGAAACAAAAGGCCACAGAGCCGGTTGTGGACTTGGGGGAATCCTCTGATGAGAACGGTAAAGTTATTTTGCTTTCAAATAGCTTGCCAATTCCCTGTCATTTGTTTGACAGGGAGGGCAACTTTACAAATACTCCAAATCTAGGGCCAGACTTCTTCGTGCCAGATAGTGAGTGTGTGACTAATAAAGTCAATAGTATAGCGACCAGTAGTTGTAGCTCGGGTATTAACTTTGTGACCTTCTTTTCTATTTTGATAAAGAGTCTTCATCTGCCTTTATTTTTACCCTTTGCATGTTTTTACTTGTGTGCAGATATGGCCACTCCCAACGTCTTCGACCTATACCAGGCTGAGGAGGAAGAGGAAGTTCCTCAGCTTCAGCGAAAGTCATCAAGGAGACACAACGGCGAGACAAGCCAGGGACCTGCCAAAAAGAGTAGAACAAAAGACCCTCCCAGGGACGTGCCAACTGGGCAGACTTCTGCTCATCCTCCGGCCCCTGCTGAGAAGGAGACTCCTCATGCTCCGATGAACCCTCCTCCGGCTGCACCCAACAGGGAACAAAATAAGCGAGAAGAAACTCTTGGGGCCAAACTCTCGAGCCGTGCCGTACGAGCAGCCAAATACCGCATTGCGCACATCTGGAAGAACGACCGTGTCAAGGAAACAATGGTTGAGGCAGAGAGTATGACGGTCGACCTAATTCTAAACAGGACCCTGAACGAAATAGCCAGCATAAGTGTTTCTTTATCTTTTTGGCCTAAGTCTTTTAGTCTTTGCCGCAGGTTCTAACTTTATCTTCTGTCCTCAGGCTTTGCTGTCTGCCACTACTGCTCGTACCCGCACCCAAGCCACCATCGAACAGGCTCGGGCAAAGGCTATCGAGAGGCACCAGGTGAAAGCAGCCGAGGAACTTTCGGCTGTAGAGGCCAGGCATGCAAAGGAGTTGGAGGCGATGGCTCAGCAAAGGGATGCCGCGGTGACAAAGCTATCGGAGGATGAAGCTTCATAGGCTGCTATAAGGAAGCAGAGGGAGGAGTATCAGGAGGCCAGCCGAGTCCAGTTTCGCGAAGTCAAGAGACTGGGTGAGGTGCTTAAGTCCAAGGACGATGCCATCGCTACTCTTGAGGGCCAAGTGGAGCAGCTGAAGCTCGACAACTCCAAGAATCTGGAAAGGTATAAGAAGACGACACTCCGGTGTTTTATAACTTCTGGAAACACAATCAGGGCGCCGATTTCAGCTATCTTTCAGAAGATGTCAGGACTGCTGAGCTAGCTCACTGCACTGCTTAACTGGCTGAAGAGGAGGCAAGAGCAAGGATCCCTGCTTCCCTAAGCCTTGCTGGTGCAGAAGAAGAAGGAGTCGTTGAGGACGCGACCAATCAGAATGCTGATAAAGACCCTCCTGCTCCCAATGCCTCTTAAGCTTTTTTATTATTTTTCTCTTTCTTTTGATCACACGACCCACGGGTCGTGATGTAAAGACAATATCTTTTTTTTTTTTAAACTTTGCTGCATGGGCAGCCAACTTTTCCTTTTATTTGAACAGTTACATCCAAGCAGTGATGCTTGCGGTGTAAAAGATTGCTTCATGATGCTATAACATTTTTATTTATTATAACATTTGTCCGCATGACCGAACTTAGCATAGTACTTTGGCTTGATTTAACAAAATATAAATTTTGAAAAATACTCTAAGTACCTTAGCATGCTTTCACTCATTTTGTTCATGTGTTTACATACCTCATGGTACGCTTTGCTATCAATGTGCCTTATATGCCCCCCAAGTGATTGAGGAGCTTTAGGTCCTTGATCACTTGCCTTGACCATGACCTGTTCGAACATTTCTACTCGGGTAAAAAAGTAATACTTGTAATACAGCAAAACAACACACGTAATGAACAAATACTTGTAAATATAAATTCACAAAGGTTGGCAAGAATGACTGGCTACGAACAGTCCCTTATAATCTCGTATTAAAAATGGACTAAACATATCTTTACGAGTGATTCTAAAACAGAATCTTACATATACGAGCGATTAGCCATACAACGTGGCTAACCCTCTTTGCAAAACTTGTAAAAAGTAAAATTTAATACAAGCCAGTCCTTTAAAAAGGATTGTTCACTGATAATACTTGCACAGGTGTTCTCCATTCCAATAACGTCGAACAAGATCTTCGTTTAAGCGTGCAAGTTTGTAGGTGCCCAGATGAAGGACTTCTTCAACCTGGTAAGGTCCTTCCCAATTAGGTCCGAGTACTCCAGCAGTGGGGTCGCGGGTGTTTAAGAAAACTCGTCGTAGCACCAAGTCACCGACGTTGAATTTTCTTTCTTTAACTTTGGAGTTAAAGTACCGGGCGACTTTTTGCTGGTAAGCAGCAACTCGGAGTTGGGCCTTCTCCCTTATCTCGTCAATTGAGTCTAGGGACTCCATCATTAGTTGGCTGTTCTGGTCCTGGTCGTACATTATACGTCGATGTGATGGGGGGTCTAGCTCGACAGGTAACATAGCCTCATATCCGTAAGCTAGGGAAAATGGGGTATGACCTGTCGCTGTTCGGTGAGATGTTCTATACGATCAAAGGACTTCAGGCAGCTACTCTGGCTATGCCCCTTTAGCATCTTCGAGCCTTTTCTTCAGGGTATCTTTAAGAGTTTTATTCATGGCTTCGACCTGTCCGTTTGTTTGGGGATGCACAACTGAAGAAGAGCTTTTAATAATTCCATGCCTTTCGCAGAAGTCGGTGAATAAGTCACTGTCAAATTGGGTTCTGTTGTCTGAAACTATCTTTCTGGGCAATCCATACCGGCAAACAATGTTCTTGATGACAAAGTCGAGAACTTTCTTGGTCGTGATGGTAGCAAGCGGTTTAGCTTCGGCCCATTTGGTGAAGTAATCAACTGCCACGACTGCATATTTTACTCCTCCTTTCCCCATAGGCAGGGATCCGATCAAATCTATCCCCCACACCGCAAAAGGCCACAGACTTTGCATCTGTTTCAATTCATTTGGAGCTGCTCGGGGAATCTTTGAAAATCTTTGACATTTATCGCATCTTCGTACAAACTCCACCGAATCCTCATTCATAGTTGGCCAAAAGTAGCCTTGCCTCAGGATCTTCTTTGCCAAACTCTGCCCCCCAGCGTGATCCCCGCAGAAGCCTTCATGCACCTCTTTCATGAGTTCCTTAGCTTTTTCCGGTGTAACGCATCTGAGTAGTGGCATTGAATATCCTCTTCGGTACATAATACCATCGACCAGAATGTACCTAGCGGTTCGCCTTTGTAGAGTTCTGGCTTTGTTTCTATCGGCTGGTAGCACATCGTTCGTCAGATACTTTAAGTAAGGTGCCATCCACGTATCCTCCATTCAAATCTCCATATTGGTGTTAACCGCTTGTATGCTTGGCTCACTCAGTCTTTCTACTGGCACAATATTCAAGATGTCAGCATCTTTCGCACTCGCAAGTTTTGCTAAGGCGTCTGCGTTTGAATTTTGATCCCGCGTAATTTGCTGAAGGGTGTACTCTTTGAACTGGGCTAGCAGGTCCTTTGTTTTATTCAAGTAGGCCACCATTTTTAAGCCTCGCGCCTGATATTATCCTAGAACTTGATTCACCACCAGCTGTGAATCGTTGTAAATATAAAGCGCCTTATGCTCAAGTCTTTCGCCATTCTCAATCCATCAAGGAGTGCCTCATATTCTGCTTCATTATTTGACGCGGTGAAGTCGAACCTAATAGCGCAGTGAAATTGATGCCCCTCCGGCGTTATCAATATCACTCCCGCTCCAGCGTGGGATTCGTTGGATGACCCATCCGTGAATAACTTCCACGAAGGAGCTTTGTCCTGAGGCTCAGGCGCTTTAGGCTGTTCGCTGTCTGGGAGTTCGGTGAACTCTGCAATAAGATTAGCCAAGACTTGTCCTTTTACTGCCACTCGCGGTGAATAAGTTATATTGAACTGCCCTAGTTCGACTGCCCATTTTAATAATCGTCCAGCCACTTCTGGTTTTTGGAGGACTTGCCGAAGGGGCTGGTCAGTTAAAACTGTGATAGGATGGGCTTGAAAGTAGGGTCGTAACTTTCTAGAGGACAGGATTAAGCAATATGCTAACCTTTCAATTGGTGGATATCTCAATTCTGCCCTGATCAGTCTCTTGCTGACATAGTAGACTGCTTTTTGTACGCCTTCTTCCTCGCGCACTAATACTGCGCTAGCAGCAGCTTCAGTAATCGCCAGGTAAATAAACAAAGTTTCTCCTTCGATCGGCTTTGATAAGACGGAAGGTTGTTCCATATGGGTTTTCAAGGCCTGGAATGCTTTCTCGCAGTCTCCTGTCCATTCAAACTTCGTATTTCCCCTAAGTAGATTAAAGAAAGGGACGCACTTGTCGGTTGACTTCGAAATAAATCTACTTAGGGCTGCGATTCTCCCGGTTAAACTTTGTATATCTTTGATCCTTTCTGGCGATTTCATGTCGATCAGGGCTTTTATCTTGTCGGGGTTGGCCTCGATTCCTCTTGAATTTACAATGAACCCTAAAAACTTCCCTGATCCAACTCCGAAGGAACATTTCACGGGATTTAACTTCATTTGGTATTTGTTCAATACATCAAAGCACTCTTGTAAATCCCTTACATGTCCTTCTGCCTTTTTAGACTTTACCAGCATGTCGTCCACGTATACCTCCATGTTTACTCCGATCAGCTCCTTAAACATGTGGTTGACCAGCCGTTGGTAAGTCGCACCTGCGTTTTTCAGTCCGAAGGGCATTACTTTGTAATAGTATAAGCCCATATCGGTCCGAAAGCTGGTGTGATCCTCATCAGGGGGGTGCATGCTAATCTGGTTGTAGCCCAAATATGCATCCATGAATGAGAGGATCTCGTGCCCTGCAATTGCATCGACCAACTGGTCGATTATGGGGAGTGGGAAGCAGTCCTTTGGGCAGGCTTTATTAAGGTCTGTAAAATCCATGCAGGTTCGCCACTTGCCGTTCGGCTTGGGAACCGGCACTAGATTGGAGACCCATGATGGATAAAATGCCACCCTGATGAACCCATTCTCCTTTAATCTTTCTACTTCTTCTTTTAAGGCTCTCGATCTATCCTTATCGAGCAGCCTTCTCTTTTGTTGCACGGGTGGAAAAGTTTTGTCTTTATTCAGGACATGGCTGATAACTGCTGGATCTATCCCAGCCATGTCTTTGTGTGACCAGGCAAAAACCTCCTGGTTCTTCCGCAAAAATTCCACCAGTGCGTGCTTCGTTGTGGGCTCTAAGTTTTTCCCGACCTTTATTACTCTGGTCAGGTCTTTTTTGTCGAGTTGGACCTCCTCCAGGTCCTCGACGAGTCCAACGTTTTCTTCAAAATCCCCAAAGCGAGGATCTAGATCTCTATCCTCACTTTGGGCAACACCCTATTTGGTGACTCCATCACCGAATTAGGATTGTGTATCAACTGCCATCTGCAACTTATCTGAGGTAGTGCTCTTCGGCATTCCATTCTTCGCCTTTGTGATTGAGGCGTTGTAGCACTCCCTTGCTTCTCTCTGGTTTCCCAACACGCGTCCTACCCCTGCGTCTGTTGGGAACTTCACGGCCAAGTGACACATAGCGATGACGACCCGTAGATCAACTAGTATAGGCCTTCCAATGACGGCATTGTACGCCAAAGGACAATCGACCACTACAAAAGTGGCGAGTAATGTCCTTGTTGCAGGCGCTATACCTGTCGTCACTGGTAGTTTGATCAATCCGGCGGGGGCGAGTCCTTCTCCAAAGAAGTCGTATATCGTTTGGTTGCAGGGCTCCGAGTCCTTAACGGATAGTTTCATGCGTTCCAATGTAGACTTATACAGGATATTCACTGAACTTCCTGTATTGACCAGCACTCTCTTCACCATCATGTTGGCCATCTGGATATCCACAACCAGCGGATCGGAATGTGGGAAACGGACATGTTGGGCATCGCCATCAGAGAATGTTATTTCACCATCCTCTGACCGAGCCTTTTTTGGTGAACTGTCTTCCACAGTCATCATTTCGATGTCCTGGTCGTGGCGCAGAGTCTGAGCATATCGTTCCCTGGCCTTTCCATTATTTCCCGCGAGGTGTGGGCCTCCACAGATGGTTCAGAGTGTGCCAGTCACGGGGGCAGGCTGTAAGGGTGGCGAGCGCTGGCGCATAGGCGCCTGCTCGTTGCTACCCGAAGCTTCTCGTTGGGAATTTCCCGAGACCCGTACGTATCTTCTCAAGTGTCCTTGTCTAATAAGGAACTCAATTTTGTCTTTCAGCTGGTTGCATTCGTTGGTGTCATGTCCGTAGTCGTTATGATAACGACAGAACTTGGTAGTGTCTCTCTTCGAAATATCCTTTCGAATGGGGCCAGGTTTCTTATAAGGCACACTAGAACTTGTGGCCTGATAAACCTCTCCCCGAGACTCAACGAGGGCAGTGTAGTTAGTGAACCGAGTTTCATAACGATTACCCTTGGCTCGTTTATTGTCAGAGGTGGAAGGCTCGTTATACGAACGTTTTCCACCATTCTTGCCATTGCCGTTGTCGTTCCCGTTGCCATTAGGTTTGGACCCATTGGCGGCTTTGGCGGGCTCGACTTCTTTCTTATCCTTGCCAGAAGGCTTTCCATCGTCGGCAATGGCATCTTCAAGCTTGATGTAACGATCAGCCCGGTCCAAGAATTCCTGGGTAGTTCTTACTCCTTCCGTTCAAAGGCTTTTCCAGAGAGGGGAGCGACGCCTAACCCCTGCGGTTATGGCCATCATTTTGCCTTCGTCTCCCACCGTTTTTGCTCCAGCTGTTGCTCGCATAAAATGTTGGATGTAGTCTCTCACTGATTCTCCGTCCTGCTGGCGAATTTCAACCAGCTGGTTTGCTTCAGTCGGATGCACACGACCTGCATAGAACTGTCCGTAAAACTCCTTTACGAACATTTCCCAGGAAACTATTCTAGCGGGAGGGAACTTAAAAAACCATTCCTGTAACGACCCAAAATCGCTAATAAGGCTTAAGGGCCTTGATTAGTGTGCCAGGAGGGCATGTTGGGATTTATGTGTGATTTTATGAGTTAAATGCATGGTTATGATTTAAAGCATGCTATATGACTAATTGAACATTCGAGATGCATGACTACGTGGTTAGTATGCATGTTAGGTGAAATAAATATGCATGTGGACCCTGTTTGCATGATAGGGGTAAATTGGTCATTTTAGCCCGCTGAGGGCATATATGTGATAATTGTATCCTGTGTATTGTACCACGTGAGTGTGGTGTTTTTGTTGTGATGCACGTGCCAAGACGGTCCTAGAGAGCAAGTTAACTTAAGAGTCACAACGGGATTTCTATACCCGGCTCGGGAGGAGCCTCGGGGTACCTCGGGAATTTTATGGTTAAGTAGAGAATTGGCGGTTAATGGTTATTGGAGATTTAGTAACCTGGGTAACCATTAGTTACTGCTGAGAGTAACAAGTTTAGGTGAAAGAAATGGTAGAATTGCAATATAGGAGAAAGGACTAGAGTGCCCTTGAGGTGTAGTTAGCAAAGGGTTTGATGAAGGGGTAAAATGGTCATTTGGCTGGGCAATTGAAATTTTGCAGCTGGGTATTAAGGGGTACACGGTTTGGGGACTTAGTCATTTGATGCTTTGATATTTGAAGAGAAGAAAAAGGAGAGGGAAAAAGTTAGGGCATGAAGAAGAAGAAGGGAGCTGAAAACTTGAGGACTTAGGGGATGAACCAAGGAAGCTTAAGGTTGGATTCTTCATTCAAGGTAAGGTTCTATGCAATTTTAAGATTTATTTCTGTTGTGGTTTAGGAATTTGATGCATGGTTTAAGCTTTTCAAGCTTTGGTTTATGTTTTTTGGTTTATGGGTTTAGATTTCTTAAGTTGAGATTAAATGGGTGGATTTTGAGTATGATTGTGTTATTGAGTTGGGTTATGATGTTTATGGGTTGATGTATGGTCTATTTGAAGTTTGGAATTGGTTTTGGGGCTTAGGTAATTGTTGGGATGATTTGGAGGGGTTTAAGTTCGAGAAAAACGCAAGAGAAAACCCAGATTTTTTTGGGTTCGTGAAGGAGCGCCGCGGCCCTGTTCTTGGGCGCCGCGGCGCGAGGTTTCATCAGGAGAGGGGCATCTCACTGGGCGCCGCGGCCCTTGAGGGGAGTGCCGCGGCGCTAGGCCATTTTTAGGGCACCAAAAGTTGCATTTTCGAGTTTTTGCTCCGGGGGTTCGGGGGATGTTTCCGATGAATTGTTTTAGGGATTTGGGAGTCCCGAGAGTGTGGGATTGGTCCCGGGAAGCAGATTTTGATTTGATTAGTATTGAGGGATGTTTCTTGTGTGTTGTGACTAGGTTGTTGGTGAGGCTCGTGATAGAGGACCGTGCTCGCGGCTTTAGTGCATTAGGAGGCTCGGATGGGGCATGGGCCCATAGTGTGATTGAAGGGTACGGCCCTATATTGCATGTTGCATGATGAAATGATTGCAGGGCACGGCCCTATAGTGCATTACATGTTAGGGTGTAGATTTAAATGAATTTATATTTGTTGGAATGTTGTTGTGTTATGCTATATGTGTGATTATAGTAAATTGAACGGCAAGGGCCGAGAACGGTGTAGGCCGGGTACGGCAGCGGGGCTGGAAGTAACACCTAGCACATGGGATGCTATAGTCAGGGTGGGACCCAAGGGATACATGAGTTATCCTCGCGGTGAGAACCGATACCCCAGGGCTTTGGTAAGGTTTCTGGGGCGGCATGGCCGTGTTTGCTTAGTCTAATGATTGACTTGTTTATTTGTGGATTATCTGTTATGATAAACTGTATACATTGCATATGTTATGTTCTGTATGAGTTTTCTTGCTGGGCTTCGGCTCACAGGTGCTCTGTGTTGCAGGTAAGGGCAATGATTGAGTCAACCAACCATGAGTACGGAGAGCGTGAAGTGACGTGTACATGTTTGGCCTGCCCGACTGCTTTGGTTGGGGGTTTATTCGAAAATGGCTGTAATAATCTATGATTTTATGATTTCTCAACTATAACCTTATTTCAAGATGTAATTAGTTTTCAAACCTTAATTTGGGATCCCAAATGTTTAATAATAGAAGTTTTAATGAAACGACGCATTTTCAAAGATTACAGCCTTAACTTTTAATTAGTCACACTTTTGTTTCAAAACCTCAGTTAGCGAGTTCATTGCACACTGTTTTGTCTTAAAAACTCACTTAGTAACGGCTCTAAGGATGTAGGGCGTTACAATTCCTGCGCGGCTTCAGAAAGTGTTGCAGGGAAGATCCTGCACCGAGCGTCTTCGGACACTTTCTGAATGTCCATTTGTATTTCAAACTTATTGACATGAGACACTGGGTCTCCGTACTCGTCAAAGTTTGGAAGTGTAGGCATTTTGAACTTGCTTGGAGTTTCTGCATTAGCTATCCTCTGTACAAAAGGAGTGCCTTTCCTCCTATCGTGGTCGATATAAGATGTCATTCCCCCGACTAGCTGTTGCACTGCCTGGTTGAGGGCATCTATCTGGGCCTATACAGCGGCAGGAATCGCTGTGGCCTCTGCTGCTGGGGGGACGTTCTCGCCATGCCGCTCACGGCAATCATTGAGTACGTCTCTCAAATCCTCATCTCTTCTTCGTTGCTCGCTACCCCCGAGCCGGTTGAAGACATTATTTTGCCTGGGCTGCCCCCAGCGTCCCGTCTATTGGGTTGGTCATCTTGAGGTACTTGGCTCCCGCCTTTACCTCTTTCTTCGTTCCTCCTCCCAGCATTTCCCTTGCCTGAGTAGGCCTCATTATATCCATGGCCATCTCTGAACCTTGATTGGCTATGGTGGGATCGACTGTTCCCTCGATGTCCATCTCTGGCTGAAACGTCCCGAGCCTTAGAGGGCGGCTTGCGCTGGTCGTGGTGTCCCCGTGCATTATCATGCCGTGGGGGACCCCGGACCGTAGAGCCTAACTCTGAGTCCCTCCTGTTACCAGGGGGATACTGACCTCTGTTCGGTAGGTTTGGCTCATCGCCCCTACGACGTCTAGGACTACGAGGCTGATGCTCGGCCCTATTCTGCCTCTGTTGCGGGGGATTGCCGCGACCAGCCTGGGATGGAGGCTGTGCCTCAGGATTCATCGGGACATCGTCATGGGGCACCTGAGGCTGCTCGGGGCTTTGTGGACTCAGGGGCTGGATTGGTGGGCTAGGATTGGGACCCCTCTGGGGTGGCCCATTGCCAGGTTGGTCAGGCTACGAGACAATTGCGGCCTGATTCCTAGCCAGTTGCAAGGATGCCTCGAGGGCTACCATGGCTTCGCTCTGGCGGTGGTCCATCTCCGCCTGCCTTTCGCTTAATTCCGTGCGCTGCCGTTCAACCTCCTGCTACTGCCGCGCCAGAACTTCGGCAGCAGTCTCTTGACTAGCTTTCAGACTAGCCAGCTCTTCCTGCAACGCCCCCAGGGTACTCTTCAGCGTTGCATCATCCATCTCTTCCTCCTCAAAGTCCAGATGTGGTTCATCCTCCACCACGCTCGTAGGGGGAGGAGGAGGTGGGTTTGATGGTGCAGCGGCGGCTGCCTGTCCAGTTTTCCTTGCAGTTTTCGCCATTGATTTTCTCAATAACGATAAATCAAGCTCTCAATGAAAAGCCCCAGAATGTTGACCCAGAGTTTGGTCAACCGACACGGAGTCAGAATATGCTTGATGTGAATGAATATGTTGACAAGAATCAAAATGGCGAAAAGAATAAGAACACGATATTTTATAGTGGTTCGGCCCCAGGATCTGGTAATGACCTACGTCCACTTAGACTGTTATTGATATAAAAATCAAAGGAGTGATCAAAGAACAAGGGTTCAATGAGTTTCACTAACCTCTGAAGAACAATACAATATTCCAAGGAGAATTACTCTAGTCTCAAATAATTCAAAAGCCAAAAAAAAAAGGTCCTCTCCCTTGAGCTATCTTTTACTATTTATAGGCTCAAGGGGGATTACATGATTTAGTTGCCGATATTATCTCATAAATAATCGGATATTTAGGAGATTATGTGAGTTAAATTCGGGATCTACAAAGATCTTTATAGTAATATTACATTGCATGCGGAACCATCGACCAGACTGGTCGCAGGTAAGACTGGGCCGCTTACTGCTTCTAATACGTCTTCTGGTCGATACACTAGCAGAGCCCTTCCAGGCATCAGCCACGTGTCCAGGAATTAATTGCCACATCATCAATTCCAATTTTTTCGATAACAATCTCTAGATGCTAAGCCTACTCTGCTTTGAACAAGCTTAGTTTCTTAGGTCATGGACTCAAGAATAGTTTCCTAGGATTTTCTATTCTCGGGACAGTGACACTAGGCTTACTCTGCTTTAGACAAGCTTAGTTTCCTAGGTCGTTCCCCGCGAGGCGTGATGCTCTGCGAGGCTTCCATAACTCCATGCCCCCAAGTGATTGGAGACTAGTCTGCGTTCACTTGTCCATGATAGCGAGCAGGTGCTCTACGCATAATACATGTAGAATGAGGGAAACTAAAAAATATTAGCAGAAAAACACAAACAAATTTCTTCTTTGTCGTGTTTTGTCTACAATGTTTCCATTAAATGTGCTTGAAATCTACAAAGGAGAATACAAATTTAATAAACTTCACTGCTCATATCACTGGTAATACTGGCAAAGATGCTCGGCATTCCAGGCATGGGGTATCAATTCCCCATTCAGTCGGACAAATTTGTATGTCCCCGGACATACAACGCTCTCAACTTGGTATGGGCCTTCTCAATTAGGTCCCAACACTCCCGCACCGGGGTCTTGGGTGGCTAAGAAGACGCAGCGCAACACCAGATCTTCGACCCCAAAATTTTTATCCTTCACTTTAGAGTTGAAATACCTGGCCATTTTCTACTGGTAGGATGCTACTCAAAGTTGAGAAGCTTCACGAAGATCCTCCACGAGGTCCAGACACTCTTAGAGTAAAGCGTGGTTTGTGGTCTGGTCATGTCTTGGAGTAAAGCTCCTCCAAGAGGTCTAAGGGGTGTGCAGTTATTCCCGCAATTGGGGTAAAAACTTGGTGCGCCCCACTTCGAGCGTATTGGTGGAGGTGTCCCAACTTGATCAGATTCTCAATCTCATCTTTGAGTTGGCGACATTCATTGGTGTGATGCCCTACATCGTTATGAAAGTGACAAAACTTGTTGGGATCTCGCCTCTCCTTATCCTTCTGAATGGATTGTGGCTTCCGGTAATCGATATGTTTCTCTGTGGCCACAAATATGTTGCGAAAGTCCACTAAGTCAGTGTACTCAGAGTACTGCAATACACACTTTTCGCCAAGGGCAGTTCCCTGTTCATCCTACGTTGTACCATTTCCTTTGGGCTTTCTTGTCTTTCCCTTGCCCCCGCATCTACTGATGCTGGGGGTCCGACTGGGTGCGACGAACTGGGACGGAACAGCAACTCCTACACTCTATGCAGGCTGATAAGTAATGTATCCAATGGGCGTTGCTCCATATCTCATAGGAGCCGCACTGAAGTTAGCAGTTGGCACGACATTAAAGCTAGCTGGCAGGATGCTCGGACTGGACTGGGCTCCCCCCATACTTGGTCAGACAGTAGCGTAGGGGTGGATACTGGTTCCCCAAATTCATGGGGCCAGGCGTTGTCAAAGCAGGAATGGCAACGGGCCCCTCAAATGCTCCAATAGGGGCGTCTTCCTAGCAAATATATTCTTGTGGTCAACGGATGAAGTCATCAAGCTGTCGACACCCTCTCTACTGGAGGTCATCCCATAATAGGTGCCTCACTCGGATGCCAGCCTGTAAGGCCATTAGCTGTTGGTCGTCATCAACCCTCTTGGTCCTCACAAATTCCTCCTTGAAGTGTTTGATGTACACTTTGAGGATCTCGAAGGGTCTTTGCTTTATGTTGGCCAAATCATTGACCTCAAAGCTTACCTTCTTTGATGCTATGAATTGTCTCCAGAATGAAGACGACAGTTGGAGCCATGAATGAATGGATCTTGGCATGTGTTTCTTCAACCATTCGTCTGCTGGTCCTGTCAAAGTTATCGAGAACACATGACACTTGGCGTCTTTGGAGAAGCGAAGCATTGTCATCAACCTATTGAACTTCGAGAGATGGTCGATGGGATTTGTGCTGCCATCATAAGACGTGATGGCAAACATCTTGAAGCCCTGTGGCAAAGGGGCATCCACTATGTGAGGATCACATGGCTCCACTGTTCGGAAACTTTATACATGATATTTATTTATTTTCATGTAGATCTAATACTAAACAAATTAATATGAGATAACCTAGAACATGTTTCTAAAATTGAATTCAAAGAGAAACAATGATAAGAATACTTACAGTATATGCAGTGGAATGAATGAGTTCTTCCTTCAGTTTCTCTAACCCTTGTATCCTTTTCTGTCGCAGAGTATTATCAAGAAACTAAACTGGTCTTCTATTTTCTTTACAGTCTTACAAAGTATCCTTAGAATCACCTAGACTACTGTGGGAAATTCTCAGCACATGAGATAGATACAGAGAGAAGAAGAGAAAATAACAAAGGGGCTTTGAAAATGACTTGTGTTTAGAGAGAATCTAAAAACTATCAGAAACTCTTATTTGTGACTTATGTTTTCTACTCTCACTTAGCACTCATTTTATAGACTCAATTAAGCCATTTAATTTAATGAAAAAATCAATAAAATAATAGCAAATTAACAGCCCTAGGTCGAAATTATCATGGGCTTTAGGCCCGTGTAATTTCCCATTTGATTATATGCCAATTGGACTTAAAATCAAGGCCTGTATTATTTTCTATTGATTTAATTAATTAAAAAATTATTTAAATCATTTATCAAATTAATTATTTATAATTTTAACCTTGATTTAAACTTATTTATTAATTTAGATACTAATTTATCTTAATTAAAAAATCTGTCATAACTCTGTGAAACTATCCAAAATTGACCTGGTCAACTTTGATAATTCTAATTGATAATTAAATAAATTAATTGAGACTATCTAAATGATTTTATCCAAGGTACATTGGAGACCATGGGCCTATGAAATCAAACTCCAATAAGTTAACATAAATCTAACAAATAAATTTACTAACTCATTAATTCCTCGTGACTCTATTAAAGACTCGGAATTGCACTCTTGAATTCATAGAACGCTTTATAACAAATATAGATACGCTATTAATTATCCATTGTTACAACTATAATTGTCACTCAATCGTCTATAGACGGTCTACAACGAGATAGGACTAAAATACCGTTTTACCCCTCATTGTATTTTATCCTTAAAACACTTAGTTCCTTGTAAATGATATTTCAGTAAACTAATTTAATTATTGAAATGAGATCTCTATCATTTAACACCTTGAACCAAACTAACAGGAAACCATCATTTCACTTCTTTATCAGAAGCTATAGATGTTCATAGCTATGATTAACACTCCCACTCAATTATACTACCGAGTTCCCAAGATGTAAGTATGGGCTAGTCCGTAGGGTAAGCTAGTAACGAAAAAGTCAAAGAACTTAAATAATACAATCAGTTAGAATACTAACCACTCAGAATCAAGATTGAATTGACCTATGGTCAACTATATGATATGACTAGAATAGATAATAATAGTATGTTTACTTATCTTATCAACTGTCAATATCGGTCCAGTCCGATGTAACATATACATCCAATCTTATCTACTTTTCTAATGTTATGGAAAGAACATAACACTGTGATGTGTGGGTAGATCATATCATAGATTGGCAAGTCAGTGTAAATCCTGTGCACTGACTAATCTTAGGAATAACTTATTTTGATCATATAATTATATTTATATTCCACTGTGATTACGTCACTATAAATACGATTACCTATATGCTCAAGATTTAATAGAAGTTTATATTAAACAAATAATCATGAAAATAAAACATGCGAGCAAAGTGATTGACTAAGTTAAAAAATGATTTATGTTCTTTTATTGATAATAAAATGAGATTTCAAAGAAAATGAATTTTAATTAGGGCATAAAACCCCAACAAACTCCCACTTGCACTAACTGTAACTAATGCCTTAATTTTACTAATCCCATTTCCTTGATATGCTTATCAAATGTAGCTTCTGGTAGTGTCTTTGTAAACGAATCTGCAAGATTAAGTTCAGTTGCAATCTTCATAACCTCCACATCTCCCCTAGCCACATATTCTCGAATAATGTGAGACTTCCTTTCTATATGCTTACTCCTCTTGTGACTAAGAGGTCCTTTCGAGTTGGATATCACTCTTGTATTGTCCCAAAACAACACAAGTAGTTTATCCATTTTTGGAATAAAACCAAGATCTGAATAGAACTTCTTTAGCCAGACTATTTCCTTAGCTGCTTCTGACGTGGCTATGTACTCAGCCTCCATGGTGGAATCTGAGATTGCAAACTACTTTATGATTCTCCATATCACAGCTCCACCCCCAAGAGTAAACACCATTCTAGAAGTAGACTTCCTATCATTGACATCAATCTGAATTAGTGTAGCCTACAGGGTTCAGAACACCACCCTTATAGACTAACATATAATCCCTAGTCCGCCTTAAATACTTCAGGATATGCTGCTATCCAATGTTCCGGTCCTGGGTTTGACTGATACCTGCTCACTACTCCCACTACATAGCAGGTATTTGGTCTAGTACAGAACATGGCATACATCAGACTTCCAACTGCAGATGCGTAAGGAACTTTTCTCATTGCATCTTCCTCTTCAGGAGTCTAGGGAGACTGCTTCTTTGAAAGATGAATTCCATGGCGGGATGGTAAACATCCTTTCTTGGAATTTGTCATTGAGAAACGTTCAAGCACTTTATATGTGTAAGCTGCTTGAGATAGAGCTAAGATTTTTTTTCTTTCTATCCCTAATGATCTGGATACCTAGAACATAACTCGCTTCACCCAAATCCTTCATTTGGAATTGAGTGCTCAGCCTATTCTTCACATATGATAATTTCTTAACATTGTTTTCAATGAGTAATATATCATCTACATAAAGAACTAGGAATGCCACTATTTGATTTACCTTTAGATGGTAAACACAAGGCTCATCAATATTTTGTTCAAAGCCATAGGTTTTGATTATTTCATCAAACCTTAGATTCCAGGAACGAGAAGCCTACTTAAGTCCATAAATGGACCTATTCAACTTGCAAAATTTTCCTTCTTTTCCAGCTACTTTAAATCCTTTTAGATGATCCATATAAATGGCTTCGTCAAGCTTTCCATTAAGAAAAGCTATCTTGACGTCCATTTACCAGATCTCATAGTCGAGAGCGGTTGCTATGGATAGGAGGATGCGAATGGATTTGAGCATGGCTACCGGACTAAAAGTTTCCTCATGGTCCACGCCTTCTCTTTGGGTATAACCCTTTGCTACTAATTGAGCTTTATAAGTCTCGATATTTCCAAGAACACCTCATTTCTTCTTGTAGATCCACTTGCACCCAATGGCCCTAAAGTCACTAAGTGCTTCCACAAGATCCCAGACGGAATTTGAGTGCATAGACTCCATTTCCTGTTTCATGGCTTCGAGCCATAGTTCCTTTTCAGGGCTAGCCATTTCCTATTTGAAAGACAATGGATCATCATCACTAGTGTCACCAACAACCATATTGGTTTCACCATCAAAACCATAGAGAACTGGGTTCCTAGAAACCCTCCCACTACGATGTGGCTCCGTCTGTTTGCTCAAGAATAGTGGTACTTTCTTCATTTAAATCGACTTTCATCAATTGGACATGAAGAGTGGGAATTTCATCTTCAACCCGCATTGATGACGATGGAACATTGGTTGGAGTCAATTCTTTATCCATCTCCTCTAAAACTACTTTGCTGCGAGGTTTGAAGTTTTGGACATAGTCATTTTTCATAAAAGTAGCATTCACAGAAGTAAACACTTTCTTTTCTGAATGACTATGGAAAAGCCCACCCCGAGTACCTTTAGGATATCCAACAAACATGCAAACTTCAGTTTGCGGTTCTAGCTTTCTCTCCTTTTTCCTCAAGACATGAGCGGGACACCCCCAGATTCTATAATGGCGTAAACTAGGTTCACGACCATTCTATCATTCTAAAGGTGTTTTAGGGATTGATTTAGATGACACAACATTGAGAATGTCGTTCGCGGTTTCAATTGCATGTCCCCAAAACGAAGTTGGTAGAGTTGAGTAACTAAGCATGCATCTAACCATTTCCAACAAAGTTCTGTTCTGGCATTCCGCTACACCATTTAGTTGCGAAGTAATTGGGGCAGTAAGTTGTGATCAAATCCCAAGTTCAGTTAAATGAACTTGGAACTGCATATTCTAATATTCTTCACCCCTATAAATCATAAGATCTTTAATGTTTTACCTAATTGGTTCTGAGCCATTGCTAGGAATTCCTGAATCTTTGAAAATGTTTATGATTTCCTATGCATTAGGTAAAGATATGAGTATCTAGAGTAATTGTCAATGAAATTGACGAAATACTCAAAACCACCCCTGGCTTGTACTTTCAATGGTCCACAAACATCTAAATGAACAAGTCCAAGTGGTTCTTTGGCCCTATCACCCTTTGCATAGAATGGACGCTTGGTCAGTTTGCCTTCTAGACAAGATTCACAAATAGGTAATTCACCTAAGGTGAGTTCCCTCAAAGGTCCGTCCTTTGTAAGTCTTTGAATCCTATCATAGCCAATGTGACCTAGTCTCAAGTGCCATAAATACGTCATATTACCGTTATCAGTCATTTGATGTTTATTGGTCCTAGGTTTAGCTACTTTGAATAAATCATTGTTAAGAGCGAGGGGTTCGTTAGGTCACAGAATATAAAGCTCGTTTTCCAAACATGCAATACACAATTGTGATCCATTGAAAGAAATAGATACATTAGAACTTGTAAAAGTCATAACAAATCGTTCTAATTGCAACATGGAAACTGAAATTAAATTTATACTAAAATCCAAAATAAAAAATACATCATTTAAAATTAAAAATTTATTTTCGAAATTCAGACGAGCTATTCCATTAGCTTGGACTGCAACAAACGCTCAGTTCCTAACTCTAAGCTTTAAGTCGCCTTTGTCCACTTCCTCCCACAATTTAAGAAGTTGTAAAGAGTTACAACCATGGTTAGTAAATCCATAATTAATAATCCAAACGGATTTATAATTCTCTAAAACACATGTTTCCAAGATAAATGAACTATAATCATTACATTTGTTTTTAGCTGCTAGAAACTTGGGGCAATCCTGTTTCCAATGCCCTTTCTCTTTGCAGTGAAAACACTTACCTTTACCTTTCTTATTTTTCTTGTTCTTCCCCTTAGGCGTTTTTGCAATTGGTTGTGCACTCATCTTTGCAGCCTTTGCAGGCTTAGGGTTGTTGTTTTGTCCACATTTCTTCTTGTTTCCAGCTTTCGAAGATGAAGCTTGGTTAGCATCAGCCTTAGCTGAATCAGCAAGAGTAGTAGTAGTTTTCTTCTTTTCTCCTCCCTTACTTGGTCCACCCATGATAGACTCAAAATTTTGAATCTCGTTCATGAGCTGCGTCAGACCATAGTTGAGTTTATTCAACACATAGTTTGTGGTGAATGGCAGGAAAGCTGGAGAGAGACTGTTGAGGATTAAGCCAACTTGAGTTTCCTCATCTATTATGGCTCCATGAAGTTCAGCTTCCTGAAAGTAGTTTGTCATCTTGATCAGGTGATCACGAACATGTTGAGAAGGTGCCATCCAAGCATTGGCATATTTCTTGGTGGCCTCAAAATGAGTCTGTGCTGACTTGGCACCAAACATGTCTTGGAGTTGATCCATGATTTCATAGGTTGTCTCGACATTCTCCATCTTTGTCTTGAGAGTGTCGACCATACTAGTCAACATGTAGTACCGCGCCTTGTTGTTAGCCGTCTGCCAACGCTCATACGTGTCCCTCACAAACTTGATAGCTCCTTCAGCTGGAACTTCCGGGGATTCCTCAGTCATGATGAACTTGGAGTTGTCACCAATCAACACAATGTTGATGTTTTACTTCAATTTAAGGAAGTTTTCTCTAGTGAGTTTCTCCATCGAAAGTTGAGAAAGGATTGGAGTAGACACAACCATAATTATACTACAAATTACCAATAAAATAGAAATCAATCACATTTACTCAATAAAACTTCTATTCACACAAATTTCAAGAAATAGCACAACATATACCAAAACTATGTAAGATATGAGAAAAAAATACCAAAAATAATCATATCTCTATTTCTTTAGGTTTCTAACTAATCTATGATATCCTTGTCCCAGTTGGCGAGAGTCAAAGATACCACTAGTTAAATAGAGGTATAAACTCATTTAATAAAGGAAACCACTATTAACAACATACTATTCGATCAAAATAAGAAAATAAAATCTCTTATTTTATGAGCTAGACCCACGGTTTCGATAATCATTGATTTAGTCCTAGTAGTCACCGTAGGGGTGAGTCTAGTAGAATTTGACCTATAATTATCTATCTTTCAAAATCTAACATTGTTAAAAAAAACTAATGAACACCTTCCGTAGGGGGGTGAATCAAAGCGCCTTGAGGCCCCATTATGTTATTGACTTTGTTAAACCAACGATGGATTCGAATATAATTCTTATAATAAGCTCATTATAAAATTAAAAATAGTCTTTTTATTATTTATTTTTAGAAAATTAATGACTATGGTTTTCCAAAAAATTGTAAGATTAGAATTTTTAAAACCAAAGTCCTATAATTTCTTATTAATTCTAAAGTGTCACATTGACACAAATTCAATTAATTTAGAATTAATTTGTAGCTAATCAATATTTAGGTTTAACTAATACAATGAACCTATACAATTAAGTCCAACTCAGGTAAATGGGCCTGAACAATTGGGCTTGTATGGAGGAGGGCTGGGTCCAGTATGTCGTTCCCACTACAAAGGCTCCCAATCTTCCATACAAGGTCCAAAAGACAGGAATTTAAACCTTCGTTTTATTAATTATTATTAATTGATTAGGCCTACTATAGCCATGTAAAGCAAATGGGCCTTCACAAGTGGAATCACCCACAAGAGAGGAATTTAAACTTTACATTTTCTAATGGGCCCAAATAAAACCTATCATTTTATGAATATTTTATTTGGAAAAATCCATATATCTAACAAACATATGGGCCACTATATGCATCTAAGCTCAATTGCAAAAATACCACATATAGTGCAAACAGACATGTTATAATTGGATGGGCCTAATCATGTTACTATATGAGCGATTCTATGAATTTATGCAAAAATACAACAATTGATTTCATTTGCAAAAATACCACAATTAATTTTCTAGAATTTATCAAAAAATTAGAATTAATTAAATTTTTACAAAAATAAGCCAATTTAAATAAAATTTATCAGCAATTAACAATAATTAATTTAAATTTCATTTATCAACAATAACCTTGTTTTAGGTTAATTTGAAAAAAAATATTAATTTAATTTAATTTAATTTATTCCGATGCGTATACTGTAAGTATTCTTATCATAGTTTCTCTTTGAATTCAATTTGAGGGCATAATTGTGTATTTCATGCATGTGGGTGAATTATGAATAATACCACATTATATGTGGATTTGTTCGAGCCATTCAGCATGAGATGATCTTTGAATGCAAGTTTTCGGTCTGGTCATAACAGGGTCAATTTTGGGGCTCAGGGTAAGTCTCGAGGTGATTTGAGGATTAGAACATTGCTGGGAATTAAAGGGTAATGGGATATGATTTATTAGCATTTGAGAATATTGGAACTATCGGGAATCGGAGGATGTTAATTATGATTAACGAGATAGGTGGGAAAGGACAGTTTTTCCCTTGGTGGCCTTAAGAGGATTTGAAATGACCTAGGGTTATTTTAGTCTTTTCACCCTAAAAGATATATATTATCCATTAGATGGCTGTGGAAATTAACCAAAATAGAGCACTTCCTCCTTCTTTAACCGATTACCGTTTCTCCTCCATTTCTCTTTGGATTTTGAAACTTCTTTTGAGGAACCAAGCCTTGCTAATATAGGGTTGTGTTCCACCATTGAAGAGGTTCCTAAGCTAAGATTGAGGTGAGTTTCTGGCCATTAAAACCTTAGTTCTTGCTCTGTTTTCATTTGGTTTTCGGTTTGGTTTTTAAGTTGGAAAGTTGAGAATTTAATGGAAGTTTTGGCTAGGGTTACTTGGGTTATGATGCCTAGGATATATGTAGATGATTTTTGGGTTCAATTGGGACTTAAAATGAGGTTTGGAAGCTTTTGGTTCAAGTTGGAAATGGTGGAGTCGAAGGGGGAAAGTTTCAGGGCAAAGCTGGCTGGTGGTGCGCTACTCAGGGGGGATTCTAGTCTGTCTTGGGCGCTGGGCCGCTAGGGGGGTAGTGCTATAGCGCTACCTTGCTTCTTCAGATTTCTGTTTTGGGTGTTTTTAAGGGTTTTTGGCTCGGAGTTTCAATTTGTAAGGCTTGGTATCGAATCTACTCACCGTTTGGGTACAATTCGGGGTCCCAGGAGTGGGGTTTATGTCAAGACCCTTTTATGGTTGGTTTTCCTTAATGGAGGTTGTATTTGGTTATGACTAGGTGGCCGCTAAGGAATTAAAGGATCGATCGTTCTCAAGGGTTGTTCAATTGTTATTTCTCGCCCGAACTAGAGGTAAGAAAACTGCACCCAATATGTGATGCATAAGAAACATAAGATTAGGGCATGCTATGAATGTTAAATATGAGATTGATCAGAGCTTGAGTCTCTGTGTTTGTGCATGATCCTAATTATGCTACCAATTGTTAAGTAAGCATGTTGAATGCCCTACATTTGGATATTTGACAATTGATATATGCCTGGGAGCATTGCTTACTTATGCGTGGCACTGACTAATGTTGACGGTGAGAACTCGTCAACTAAGTTGAGTTGGAAAAAATTATCAAGTAAAGATAGTTAATGAAAAAGTTGTAGAAATTTAAGTAATAACTCAAGAACAATGACAGAACAACAATGGAGAAATCAATCTTTCATTCACTCTCAAGCACTTGTTACAGTAAATTTTCCAACCCCCCTTCAGGTGGAGTTAGAGTTCATTTTATAGTAGGCTCTAATGGCCCTGGGTACATGGTGGTCCAGCAGACCAAATGGTACATAAGTACTCTATCAGGAGAGTGGTTTCAGAAGTTTTGGTCGTGCATCCAGTACAGGGGCAGGCGTCAGGAGGATGTCTCCACTACTTGTCCGTACCCATGTCAGTGGAGTGGGGACAGACATAGTGGCGCAGGTGGTAGTGGTGTCGACTCTGACTCCTGGTCGTAGACGTACGGGCCACAACTCTTACTCCAGTACTCCCACTCCCCCACTGGTACGGGTGTTCGTACTCGACATACAGGGTCTTAGCGGCCGTACCCGGTACTAGATCGTACAAGTATGTTCCATTCAACTCATACCCTGGCCCCTAAGCATTGGGGTTCCCCGGTATAGGGAACGGGACACTTGGCGCACGCAAAGGTGGTGGCATGAGGCGAGACTCTCGGGTCCTTGACACGAGATGCCTGAAGCACCCCGAGGTCACCCACGAGCATGGGTGATAGGCATGCGGCCTCATCAGATGTCTAAGGGTGCGAGGCGAGATGCCTTCCTCGCAAGCCCTTTTGGGGCGCGGCTCCCTTGGCGTGTGGCCCCACTCGCGTGGCCACCTGGTGGCGTGGCTCCCATGCCACTCAAAATTTGAAGGCCATAGCATGTCTCTTATTCCTTCGCGAGGCCTCCTTGGAAGGCCTATTGATGGCGTGGCGCGCGCGGGGCCTCGCCTGGTGTTGGGCGCGCGCGAGGCGCGGGGCCTCACCTGGTGCTGGGCGTGCGCGAGGCGCAGGGCCTTGCCTGGCGCTGGGCGCGCGCGAGACGAGGTGCCTCGCCTGGTGATGGGCGCGCGCGAGACGAGGGGCCTCGCCTGGTGTTGGGCGCGCGCGAGACAAAGGGCCTCGCCTGGTGCTAGTGCGCGCGAGGCCATCTGGGCTGCCGCGCGAGAGGAAACAGTGGCTTGGGGTCATTCCAACCCAACCATATTTTTGGCGTTTATGGGGCCTAAGCATACACTTTGAGTCTTTTAAGGGCGTGGAATATTGAGCGTCCACACTTGCCCCCCAGTCTAGGAGAGGACCTTTAGGTGCTCTTGTAGACTATTCACCTTGATTTGTATAAATAGGCCTTCATCCATGGCCTAATATTTTCACCTTACTTCCTTGGCTTAGTGGTTTGGAGAACCCTTCCTTTTTCAAGAGGTAAGGGGTTCAATCCCTCACACCCTCACTTTTTCCATAGCTTACTTTATTTTATTTTTTTCATTTCATTTTCATCATTTTTTTTTACGTATGAGCTAATTTTTTGGGGTATCTATTTGGTGGCTAACACATCTTTCTGGTCTATTTTTGCAGACGCGTACTTTCGACCCTTTGGTGCTTTTTGGCCCTCGACCTCCTTTCGACCTCGACAACACTCCATCTTATCTGCTTGAGGTATATATATATATATATTTTACATTCATCGGGTCCAAATTAGCATTACTCGGGATGGGATACCTTAGCCTGAGCTTGTAGTGAGTTTGACCATATGCATGCCCCTCTTTTTTATACCCCGTAGTGGGCCATTTAGGACATTTGCATCTGGAGAAATTAAGCCTATTCCTTTGTGTTTTGTAGCCATCCCCTCATTTATACGTGAACCCCTTTTCGCTTTCGGGACGAGGTTTCATGGCCAGTGACAGCTCGTCCGACATACCCCCGGGGGCTGAGTTTATTGACCTGTCCTCAGACTCAGAGTCCCTTGAGGGCAACCCTCACCAGGACTATGACTCCTTAAGGCAGGCCCGCATCCGCCACCTTGAGTACATGGTTGAAATTAGGCGTAAAATTTGGGTGGTGGAGAGCGAAATTGACTCGGTGTCGAGAGGAGACGGAGCACCTCCCCCCTCAGACCTTAGTGACCATGTAGCGAGCCTTAGGATGACCCTTTTTGAATTGCAGTGGGAGTTAGAGTTTATGGAGGGACACCTTCTACCCGAACCTCCCAACTCATCCTCGCCTGATGACGGTCATGGGGCTGCTACCGCTTCTCCTCAGCCCCTAGTCTCAGTTTTTCCTAGCTCAGCGCTTCCGCCGCCGCTCCCTCGATGGAAAACTCTTGCTAGGAAGAAAAAATGGAGGGTCAAGTGTTCTGTCTCTTCCTCACATTTTTCTTTTGGTTTTGTAGATATGCCGAAGGCACGTCGCCAGGTATCTATCTAGGAACAGAACGACGCTCCTTTACTGGCGGCCGAGCTGGTGTCGCATGTGTCCGCGAATAAATTGAAGGAAATTGTGAAGCACTATCGTGTTCCCCCAGAATACGCCTTATATACTCCTCAGGAGGCATGCCGGGCCAACCGCCCTAGGAAGGGTCTTGTGGCTTTGAGCGAACACATTTTGAAGGCGGGTGGTACCATTCCCTTGCACCCGTTTTTCGTAGCGGTCCTTAACTACCCAGACCTGGCCCCCCTTCAGCTGTCGCCCAACATTTGGTTGACCCTAAGTTTCCTTTTTGTGGCGTTCAAGGAACTGGTTAACCGCGCTCCTACGGCGCAAGAGGTGCACTTCCTGTACAATCTCATGGGATCCCCCAAGTCCAAGGGCTTCTTCTATCTGCAAAAGGCCAATAACGAGCTCCCCTTGATAGAAGGCTCAGTGTCCAATACGGAGTCTTGGAAGCAAGATTTTTTCTTCGTGGAGGGCCCTCTCTCTATCCGTGAACACTTTCGCGCCACCCCCAGTAAGTACCCTGGTCCTTCTTTTCTTCTTATTAGAACTTACTATTTTGTACTCAAGCTTGCACTGACACTGGCGTGGATCATGCAGAGCCTTTTGCGGTTCCTTCGGTCATTGGGACTGAGGCGGAGGTCGTGAATGCCCTCATTAATGCTGACTCCGCCATGAAGAAGGCGGTATTCTTATTCATCGTGGCAAATCTCAACCGCCACCAGTTGTCCCCGGTCTCAGACCCCAAGCTCCTGTGGTCGATTCCTGGGTCTAAGAAGACAATGGCTGCACCAGCCGAGCCTTTCCCAGACAAAGGTGAGGCTGAGGAGGAGCCGGGGGAAGCCCCCCTTGAACGCGAGGGACCTCACCAGCGATCCTTGTCCCCCGGGGAATGCCCCCCTTATGACTCCTATGACCAGGACATGGCCTTCCAACCTCAAGACCAGCATGTCGCACCGGGGTGTTATGTATCCCCTGGCCCTGAGGGCTACGACGCCTTCCCTCAGGCTCCTCTCGACCCTGGGTCATCGGGGGCTTATTACGCTGACCTTGCGATGCCCCCCACTGATCTACCAGAGCCTCATTTTTCCACCTTCACTGCGCCCCCCTCCCGCTTCGACAAGCGGGTCATATGTCCCCATCCAGCCAGGTTCCCCTGGCACGGATGGGAAGCCCTGGGTGACTCGGATGGCAACGTCCTACGGATAGCGATACACCCAACTTGCCTCGAGCCTCCCTGTATCTGACTAGACTGGCCTTGGGAACGTGACTCAGTCGGACCTTGGGGAGAACCTAAGGCGCTCCATGACTTGGGTATGTCCTCGCACCTCGCGTCGGCCCTATTATGTATAGGTGTTTATGCATATATATATTTTTTGTCACTTATTTTTGTTGTTAACTTTCTTGTGTAGGCCTATACTGTGGCTTTGCGGTTTGCTGACTCGACTGGCCATCTCTCCGTGCCGTGCACCGAGAGGGATCGTCTTGCGGCACGGGTTCAAGAACTTGAGAAAGAGCTTAATGAAACCAAGGCTAAGTTGTCAAAGGTCCGGACCAAATTTTCCAACTTGCTACTAAAGAGGAAGGAAGTAAGGGCCAAGACCAAGGGGCTACAGGACAAGGTTACCAGCTTGGAGCGTGAACTCCAGGAGGCCACGGCCATCGTGGCCGAGTCGCAGCAGAGAGTTACCCAGTTGGAGCCCGAAGTCGAGGCCCTCAGGGCCGAGCTTCAATCTTCGCAGGAGAGAAATGCTTCCTTGGAGGCGGAAAGGGCTACCACCGAGCGCAGGATCATAGATCGTGCTCTTTACAATGTGTGGAGGCAGGATCCTAATTTCGATTTCTCTTCTTTCGGTGAGCACGTCGTTGCTCGAGCGGCCATGTGGAGTGCCCGCGGTAGGAGGCCCTGAAGTAGTTATTTCATAACATTTGCCAGCTAGCCCTCCGTGGGTGTATGCTCTCTTCCCTTTATTTTTGTACTTTAGGCCTTTGTAATATGACTGTCATTACTACTTTTCTTTGGTAACTCTTGTACTGTCTTCAAAACTTTCTCTTTCAATGTATATATATATGTGTTGTTATTTATCTTTTATTCTACTGCATTTGAGGTCCTTTTGAGCCTGTATGATGGGGTTTGGTTGGTTCCCCTATTTTATTCACCAGGCTAGTGGTCCTTTGGAACCCATGTGAGAGGATTCACTGGGACACCTTTTGGTGCCTCTTGATTACTTTTATTAGGATATTTTGACCCCTTGGGTCCTAACTATCCTTTTATATATTCTTGCGCACGCTTTTTATTTGTTGCGAGAAGCGTCCTTCTCGTCGTTATTCATAGTACTATTTTTGCAAGGGTCTCTTTTAGGGCCTTTTTTGGCTAGACGGATTGGTGGCCACACTAGACTTATTATTGTCATTACCTTCTTTTTTTTTGTAAGTCCCTATGGCCTCCTTGGTGTTCACAAGGGTAGCTAATCCTTGTGATCCCAGGGGATGCCTTGTAAGGACTTCGTTTAAGGCCCTGGTATAAGGGGTCCCTTTGGGATCCCCCATTAAAGGGTTCATTTTTTTTCTTAGGGTCACTTCCTCCTGATGGAGGGCCCTTTTTAGGATCCTCCTAGTGCGTAGGGTCTTTTTTAGGGTCCTCCTGATAGGGGGTCGTTTTTAGGGTCCTCTTGGTAGAGGGTCCCTTTTAGGGGCCTCCTTTTTAGGAGGGCAAGGGGTCCTTTTTAGGATCCTCTGTTTTAGGAGGGCAAGGGATCCTTTTTAGGATCCTCCGTTAGAGGGTCCTTTTTAGGTTCCCCTTGTCAGTTGCATGTTTTCGCCTCCTGTCCTGCCCCCCAAGTGCTTGGTGAAACTTATTTCGGCAGGCACTTTGGCTGATGCCCACGTAGCGAAGAAAAGTACATACGAAGTTGCAAACAGTTTCATTCATAAAATTCTGGCTACAACGATACATATGAGATTTATATAGAAAATAAAATAAAAAAGACTCACACCTACTCAGGAGGTTATCAAAGTAACCTCTTTGATTCTTCTCTATCATACTGAAATAGCGTGCAACACTTGCCCTTTTAGCACCGGGCATGGACGCCTTACTGGTAAAACTTCCTAAGGTGCTCCGTGTTCCATGCTCGAGGTATGATGGTGTCGTCCATGCGCGCCAACTTATAGGTGTTTGGGGGTATGCATTGAGCAACCTGGTAGGGCCCCTCCCAGTTCGCCCCCAACACTCCTGCTCCTAGGTCTCGCGTGTTAGGGAGTACCTTCCTCAGCACCAAGTCGCCAACTCTGAAAGTTCTCTCTCGCACCCTCGAATTGTAGTACCTTGCGGCGCGCTGTTGGTATACTGCCACCCTCATTTGTGATTTTTCTCTCTTCTCTTCAAGCATGTCCAAGCTCTCAGACAGAGCTATGCGGTTGGCTTCGTCTCCATACGCCTGTACCTTGAGGGACTCAACCTGCATCTCAACCGGGAGTATGGCTTCGCATCCGTAGGCCAAGGAGAATGGAGACTCCCCAGTAGTCGTGCGTGTGGTGGTTCTGTAAGCCCACAGCACATTTGGTAGCTCCTCTACCCAGGCTCCCTTCATCTTTTCTAGCAAGACCTGTCCATTGATGGAAGCTCTTGGGGTATACACAATATCAAATTGACTCAACTCTATCGACCATTTCATCAGCCTCCCTGAGGTCTCAGGCTTATGCAAGACCTGCCTCAAGGGACTATTTGTCAGGACTTCAATCACGTGCGCATGGAAGTAGGGCCTCAACTTCCTCGAGGCCACCACTAACGCATAGGCCAACTTTTCAATCTCTGGGTAACAGTTCTCCGCGTCTACCAGACGCTTACTGATATAGTACACGGGTTGTTGCTGCTTCTTCTCCCCTTTAACCAAGGCTGCGCTTATGGCATGCTCAGACACTGCCAAGTATAGGTACAACCTCTCGCCCTTCTCAGGTTTCGCCAACAGGGGTGGCTTTCCCAAGTGCTCCTTCAGCTTGACAAATGCCTCTTCGCATTTTTCATCCCAAGCGAACTTTTTGCTCCCTTTGAGGATGTCAAAGAAGGGGAGGCACTTATCGGTGGACCTCGAAATAAATCTATTAAGGGCCGCCACCCTTCCCGTTAAGCATTGCACTTCCTTCTTGTTCTTTGGTGGGCTCATATCTATTAGGGCCTTTATCTTATCACGATTGGCCTCGATGCCTCTGGAATTGACCATGAAGCCCAAGAATTTTCCTGAGGATACACCGATGGTGCACTTGATGGGATTCAACTTCATTCGGTATTTCCTAAGTGTGTCGAACATCTCACCAAGGTCCTTGTTGAGATCTGTTGCATTCTTGGTCTTCACTAACATATCATCCACATACACCTCCATGTTCCTCCCTATCTGGTTAGCGAACATCTTATTCACCAACCTCTGATAAGTGGCACCCGCGTTCTTTAACCCGAAGGGCATCACCTTGTAACAGTAGAGCCCTTTATCTATAATGAATGACGTGTGCTCTTCATTTGCTGGGTTCATTGGGATCTGGTTGTACCCTGAGTAGGCGTCCATGAAACTCAGTAATTCATGTCCTGCCGTCGCGTCTACTAGCTGATCTATCCTTGGGAGTAGGAAGCTGTCCTTAGGACAAGCTTTATTTAGGTTCGAGAAATCGACGCATATCCTCCATTTCCCATTTGGCTTCAGAATGAGTACTGGCTTCAACACCCACACAGGGTTAAAAGACTCACGGATGAACCCGTTGGCCTTCAGCTTGTCAACCTCCTCCTTTAATACTGCGTACCTTTCTGGGTCTAACGCCCACCTCTTCTGCCTAACGGGCCTCGCTTCTGGGGTGATATTCAAATGGTGGCACATCACACAGGGGTCTATACCCACCATATCCTCATGACTCCATGCAAATAAGTCTAGATTATCCTTCAAAAACCTTATCAACTCCTCCTTCACGTCATTTTTCAGGCTTCTCCCTATCTTTAATTTTCTTAACGGTTCCTCCGTCACTGTATCCTCCTTTACTTCCTCCACTGGTTCCACTCTTAACTCTTCCACGACTTGAGGGTCCAGCTCTTGCGGACTCCCCGCAGGCACACGTAGCTCCTCATGTATCACCATAGCCATTGGTTCCCACGGTTTCACAGGCGCACAGAGTGAGGTATTGTAGCACTCCCTTGCCTCTTTCTGTTCTCCCTTCATACTAACGACCCCTCCTGGGGTTAGGAACTTGAAAACCAGGTGATATATTGAAGTTATGGCTTTCAATTCTCTTAGGGATGGTCTCCCCAATACCGCATTGAAAGCTGATGCACAATCTACTACAACAAAGTTAGCCATGACTGTAGTCTGCCGGGGTTGCTCCCCCATGGTGAGTGCCAATTCGATCATCCCTAGGGGTTGCACTGAGTCCCCCATGAATCCATATAGGGATGATTGGCAGGGCTTCAGATGACGAATGCCCAATCCCATCTTTTCTAAGGCAAGGCGGTATAGGATGTCCACCGAGCTCCCGTTGTCCACTAGGACTCGATGCACGCGCATATTTGCCAACTGAACTGTCAACACCAGCGGATCATTATGGGGAAAGTGTACCCCCACGCATCCTCCTCAGTGAATGTTATCGAGTCATTTTCCCCCTTGAAACTTTTCGGGGGTCGCGGTTCCAAACTCATGACGCAGGGGGGCGGACTTCGCCGAGCCTCCCTTGCATATCTATCTCGCCCCTTCCAAGAGTCCCCCCCAAATCCTGGACCTCCGAAAATGGTTCGGACCTCCCCCTGTATTTCTGGGGCTCGCCCTTGTGCCAAGGGTGCCGCAGGCTCGTCCTCTGGCTTTGGCTTTTCTTTCCTAACATAACGGCCCAGGTGTCCCCGGTGGATGAGCTCTTCAATTTCTTCCTTCAAATGGATACACTCTGCCATGGTGTGACCGATATCCTTGTGGTACTGGCAGTGTCTACTGGGGTCCCTTTTGGACCGATCCTTTCTCATTGGTGGGGGCTTTTTGAAGGGAACTCGATCTTCGTTGGTGAGGTAAATATGCTCCCTAGTATCTGTGAGGTTCGTATAGTAAGTATAATCCGCTTGCCTATGATCATTCCCTCGTTTGGTTTTCCTCTGCTGGTCATCTCTTGACCCATCGTACGCCCTTTTCTTCTTTGTCACATTCGACCCATCGTTAGCTGGGAGATTCGTTAGCTGGGAGCTTCGCGTGGGGCTCCTCCTTTCCTGCCTTTAAGTTTGCGTGGCCATCCTCCACACGGATGTACTTCTACGCTCTCTCGTAGAAGTCATCTAAGTCGGTGACTTCCCTCTTCAACATGTTGTCCCACAACTTGCTTCCTGGGTTCTCCCATCATCTACTGGTACGGTGGTCTCCACCTCATCCTGGCATTTCTCCTTCCTCTTAGGCAAGGTCACGCTCGATTTACCCTGCAACAGGCCATTCAGGACCTCTTGTATGTTCTCCAAGGTGGTCTCCAACCTTTGGTTCTTACGGTGGAGCTCACGTATTTCCTCTTCATAGAATCGAGACTTCGAGCTCGAGCTCACGGAATGGACCCGGGGATGCTTGTAATGCCTACGGGTAGAGGGGCCCGGGTCCTGTCGGCCGGAGTTCGGTACTTGTGGTGGTTTTGGGAGAGGGAACTCATTAGCATTTCCCGGTGGTGCTCTTGGAGGACTTTCTCCAGGTGGAGCGGCCGGTGACGAGGCCACTCTATCACCTCCGTGAACCTCAGGGTCCTTCGGGGGCTCCACGTCTCTAGCCAGAGGAGCGTCCTTCATGGAGGCCTTTAGCTAGACTCTGTTCAGGTGAACCTGTACCTCTCACGGTTCCCTAAGTCGCTTCGAACGTCTTGGCATTTCTTCTCACCGGAAAAAATGGTAGAACAGTAGCTTGGAAATAACGTTCCCACAGACGGCGCCAAACTCTTGACGGCGAGAACTCGTCAACTAAGTTGAGTTGGAAAAAATTATCAAGTAAAGATAGTCAATGAAAAAGCTGTAGAAATTTAAGTAATAACTCAAGAACAATGACAGAACAACAATGGAGAAATCAATCTTTCATTCACTCTCAAGCACTTGCTACAGTAAATTTTCCAACCCCCCTTCAGGTGGAGTTAAAGTTCATTTTATAGTAGGCTCTAATGGCCCTGGGTACATGGTGGTCCAGGAGACCAAATGGTACATAAGTACTCTGTCAGGAGAGTGGTTTCAGAAGTTGTGGTCGTGCATCCAGTACAGGGGCAGGCGTCAGGAGGATGTCTCCACTACTTGTCCGTACCCATGTCAGTGGAGTGGGGACAGACATAGTGGCACAGGTGGTAGTGGTGTCGACTCTGACTCCTGGTCGTAGACGTACGGGCCACAACTCTTACTTCAGCACTCTCACTCCCCCACTGGTACGGGTGTCCGTACTCGACATACAGGGTCTTAGCGGCTGTACCCAGTACTAGATCGTACAAGTACGTTCCATTCAACTCATACCCGGGCCCCTAAGCATTGGGGTTCCCAGGTATAGGGAATGGGACACTTGGCATGCGTAAAGGTGGTGGCGTGAGGCGAGACTCTCGGGTCCTTGACACGAGATGCCTGAAGCACCCCGAGGTCACCCACGATCATGGGTGATAGGCATGTGGCCTCATCAGATGTCTAAGGGTGCGAGGTGAGACGCCTTCCTCACAATCCCTTTGGGGGAGCGGCTCCCTTGGCGTGTGGCCCCACTCGCGTGGCCACCTGGTGGCGTGGCTCCCATGCCACTCAGACTTTGAAGGCCATAGCATGGGTCCTATTCCTTCGCGAGGCCTCCTTGGAAGGCCTATTGATGGCGTGGCGCGCGCGGGACGGGGGGCCTTGCCTGGTACTGGGCACGCGCGAAACGCGAGGCCTTGCCTGATGCTGGGCGCGCGCGAGGCGCGGGGCCTTGCCTGGTGCTGGGCGCGCGCGAGACGAAGGGCTTCGCCTTGTGCTGGCACGCGCGAGGCCATCTGGGCTGCCGCACGAGAGGCAGCAGTGGCTCGGGGTCATTCCAACCCAGCCATATTTTTGGGCGTCTATGGGGCCTAAGCATACACTTTGAGTCTTTTAAGGGCGTGGAATATTGAGCGTCCACAACTAACTAGTTAGAATTAGCAATGGTGCCAGTATTAACTGTGAAGTTGTGACTTACTTGTCAAGTTCGGCAGTAGTACTGAGCACTGGTCACATGGTATTGGCTAAAAGTCAAGAACGGTTTTAGCATGTTTAACGTAAGCCGACCAAGATTAGATCTAATCGACATCTACATTGAATGACTCAAATGAGCATTAATGCTAGACTGACCTCAAGTTCGATGAAAACTAAAAGCGCTTGTCTAGCCTAAGGCTAGTCACTTAGAGCCAGGGCCAGAGAGCCCCAGTGACTGTTTAGTCACATGGCTATGGGTGCTGAGCCCCGTAGTGACTTACCCATCAGTCACTCATCTGATTAGAGCCAGTGCCAAAAGGCCCAGGTGACTTTTTCGTCACATGGCTATGGGTGTTGAGCCCGTAGTGACTACCCATCAGTCACTCACTACGCCGTCACATGGCTGTGGGTTCTGAGCCCCATATTGACTTGCTCGTCAGTCACTCATTATGGTTAAACAGAACCTCGAAGTGATATTCACTCATCTGTTAAGGGCTATAAGCTCTGTATGATTATAGTGATCATCAGTCACATGGTTGTTGGTGCTGAGCCCCGTAATGTCTTGCTCGTCAGTCACTTATTATGGTTAATGGAACCACAAAGTGTTAAATAACTCATCCGATTAGGATTGACTTGATAGTCATCCATTCAGGAGGGCAGGATTCCTCATCATGAATCCCCCGTTATTGTCTGAACTTGTTTGCATGTATCATTAAGGCTATAATTGTTAGGCATGCACATTATGATTTGATAACATGTTATTATTGTTCATGAGCATATTGATTTTTTTTGCTGGGCTTCGGCTCACGGGTGTTATGTGGTGCAGGTGAAGGCAAAAGAAAGCTGGACCATTCTTGAGTTAGAGAGCTTAGATGACAATGTGTACATATGCGGCTGCTCGACCTCCACGGCCGAGGGTTGAAAGAGGAACTAGGTTCAAACCCTATTTTGCTGCTTAGATCAGCTGGTTGTAAATATTTTCTTGTAATTAACCTTTAAATTATATTTTTGGGGTCCCAATGTATACAGTAAACATTTTAGTGAAACGTTATATCTTAACCAAAATTTTTAACCCTAAATCGTTAATCATACTTAGTTACACGATTATGGTAAAATGACTCGATTAGCATGTTTAGCACTATTTAAAAGGCACATCGTAACGGTCCCTGGAGTTTAGGGTGTTACAGATATAGTGAGATTTCGGTATCAAGGTTTATATCAATTCATAAGATCATTCAAGGTATTCTTATCCTTAAGTTCAATTCATTATGGTTCTTTAATTTTCTTTTATTTTCTTTCAGATCCTAACTCTTGTTTATGATTCTTGATTAGGTGTTTAAGTTTATTGAAACTTAAGGTTATTTTCGGTAAGTTTCTTCTTGAAGGTTTAGTTCTCTTTTCATCTTCATTCTTTAGAAATACTCATGGTGTTGTTGTTGGTTTTTAGGAGTGCTCTAATCCTGTTCTTCTTCTCAATATCCTGATTTGTGGAAAGGAAAATAGGATAGATATGTGTGTTTATATGTTCTGCTATGTTATGATATATATATATATATAATTATGTCTTGTAGTCATTTGGGGCTTATAGTTGCTTAGATAGAAAACCCTAATATTTTTTATGTCTCTTGGGGCTTATAGTTGCTTTGATAACAAACCCCAAGAATTTTTATCATTTTCATGGTTTAGAGTTATGATTTACCCTACCTCGATTAGTACACAGAGGACCTAGATGGGTTATCATACACTACCATGTGATCTAACCTACCTCTATTAGTAGACATAGGACCTAGATGGTTTATCACATGCCATGTTAATGAGTTAATGGCCATTAATATTGTAGTCCTATATGATATATGTTTTTGTAGTCATATGTTTTATAGTATAAGTTTATGATTTATGTTATATGTTGTTAGTAGATTTTCCTTGCTGGGCATTAGGCTCATTCCTTTATTTTTAGCTTGACGCAGGAAAATGAATATGGAAGGTGGAAAGATTCATGGCAACTTGGCTTGTGTGTTGAGGATGAATGGATTGAATAGACTTTGTGACGATCAAAATCGAGGATGGCGTTCTTTTTAAGTCTTTTTAAATTATGTTTTGATGTATTTCCGCAATTAGTATTTAAGCAATTAAAGTTTATGTTTTATGTTTTATAAATAAAGGGATCCCATACCATATCACATTTTATTTTATATTTTTACATTATTTTGTATTGGTAAAATATTTTGGGTTTTAAATAAAGTTATGTTATTTCCTATGTATGTTTCCCAAAATAGTAGCTATGTCTAATAGTTTTGATGGTCCAAGGTCTTAGAAATAGTTGGGTCATTACAGTTTGTATCAGAGCAATGGTTCATATGAACGAAGTTCTCCTTGATACATACGCACAAGCTCTGAATCTGTCCTCCAATGTAAGTGTTCATGTTTATTATGTTTGTGTTAATAGCCAAAGTTTTAGCGGTTATGTTTTCAGTTAAGAATGGATGGAGCCTTGACCTATGAGGATATCTGAGCCATTAAGGTATTGAAAAGGATTAGAGAAACAAGGAATACAATTGGAGTGTTAGAAAGAATCACTCAGAGATTAATCTTATTCCACAAGAAGATAGTTCATCTTCAGACTACTAAGCAAATTATGATGAGAGCTACGGAGCAATATGCCTTAGTAATTAGGCTTTTTATTGATTTTCCTTCTGTAATTTCAATTTTAGAAGAAATATGGGAGACTATAGATGATGAAGATGATTTATCGATAGCCATGAGATATTGTTTTCTCATACTCAGGTTCACCTCTAAGTTGGAATTTCAATTTACAAATGAGCAAAAACATAGAATCTTTATGAATCTTCCCCGAGGAAATTTTGAGGCTCAAGATAATGATGATTATGAGGAGATAGATGATGATATGTTAGATGAAGGGTCAAATGTAGAAGATCCCGATTTTTAAATTCACCCAAGCTATGTTAGTTTAGTTTATTTATTTAATTATTTTTGCATTTATGATTGTACTTAGTGAAAACCTTTTTCCAAATGAATATTATTGTTATTTTTTAATGACATGTATGAGTTTGATTTTTTTTTACAATCATAATAAATTTAAATAAATAAATAATGACCAAGTTCGGTGAGGGTGGATACAAATCAATAGACCAAGTTCTATATTGAGAGTTTAGGAGGCCATAGTAGTGGGAACGATTTTATTGATCCCAGCCCTCCCTCAATATGGTTAACTTTGGAACAGCGACGAGTTTCGAGCCTGAGAATTAAGTCATATGGGATGATTAGAAACAGACTTAGAAAGTAATAAAGATGGCTTATTATTCTACGTATAGAAACACACCCTAATTATAAAGAAGGCTTACATAATTCTTCATAAGAAATCATAACTAATAGGTCCGAGTTATGTTTGCTTAGATTAAATTTTTCCTTAGAGCCTATTAGGGTAAGTTCTAACATGTTTTTCTCGACTGTTAGAACTTCGTTAAAGATATTGGTTAGAAGTTCTGCACACACAAATGCCAATGCCTTCAGCGCTTCTCATGAGACTAATGAAGCCCCTCCAGTTCGCAGAAGGGGAATATATGCTACCAATATTGCTACTAACAGAATACACCACCGCCTCCGGTTGACAACACCGCTAAAATTGTCCGGCTGTGGCAACAAGCGGAAGAACTGCTGCAGTAACAAAGACAACAGGCTCAGCCGTAGCCACAGACTCAGACTCAGCCTCAACCTCAGTCGCAATCGCAGCTTCAGCAAATGGCTCAAGCACCCCAACAAGTAAGTCCTTATGGGGGATGGCCAATGGCAAACTATGCGCCTTACCCAGCTTAGTAAATGGAGCCAATTACGAACGGTTTTGTAAGCAACACACTCCAAACTTTGAAGGGACAACGGATTCCTTTGAGGCAGAAGAATGGCTCAGAAATGTAGATCCAATCCTCGCACACATGAACCTCGGCAATGCAGATCGTATATCTTGCGTTTCTTATATTCTGAAGAATGATGCTAGAATATGGTGGGACTTAGTACAACAGACTAATGACGTCGCCACCATGACATGGACTAGATTTGTGTAACTCTTTCACCAGAAGTATTACAACTCAGTAGTCATCACTACAAGGGTAGAAGAGTTCACCAGTCTGAAGCAAGGCAACTTATCAGTAGCAGGGTATGCTCGATAGTTCGACCGACTAGCTAAGCTTGCACCAGAGTTGGTCCCAACCGATTTCCTGAGGGTCACCAAGTTTGTTAGAGGACTCAGACCAAATATTGAGCTAGGAGTCTAGCTATCAAATCCTGGAACCACTACTTATGTCAATGCTCTAGAAATGGCTATAGAAGTAGAAAGGCTTTAGGGGAATGTTAGTAAAGAGGAGGCCAGTAAGCCTGAACCTAAACAGCAAAATCAACCTTAGAACGGTTGGAACAACAACAACAACAACAAAAACCATCAGCATAGCAACAATAATGGTTAGAAGAGAAGGAATCCTGACAACAAGCAATCCGACAATGATAAAAGAGCACGGAAAAATAATGGAAGCGATAGGTCGGGTTATGTAGAATACCCGCAGTGCTCCAAATGCCAAAAGAAACATCCTAGGGAGTGTGGTGCAAACACTAAAGGATGTTACAATTGTGGTCAGGAAGGTCATCAGAAGAAAGAATGTCCACATCTCAAGCAAGAAGAGAAAAGGGCAGCAAGATGGTTCCTGCCAGAGTCTTTGCCTTTACCTAGGGAGAAGCTGAAGCTAGTAATAAAGTGGTCACAAGTCAGATTCCTATCCTCGATAATATATGTTCGGTATTATTTGATTCGAGAGCAACACACTCATACATCTCGTTTGGAATGATAGAGAAATTAGACAAACCTTGTGAAAGATTTAGAACTAGGTTTAGGATAGAATTGTCTTTGGGCAAAGTAGTCATATCATCACCGATAGTACGAGGCGTACCGATCAAAATTGAGGACGTAGAACTAAAAGGAGAGTTGATAGAGCTAGAGATTAAAGACTTCGGTGTAATACTAGGCATGGATTGGCTAGCAAGGCATGGCGTAACCATCGACTGCAGACACAAGCAAGTGACGTTCGAGACTCTTGACGGTCAGAGACTATGTTTAATGGGAAAGATTTTAGGACTACGAACACCGCTTATTTCATCTCTCAAAGCTCAAAGGATGATAGAAAAAGGATGTCACACATTCTTAGCTAGCGTCACAAAAGTGGTAAAGGAAACACCACTAAAGGTGGGAGATGTATGCATCATAAAAGAATTCCCAGAAATATTTCCTGACAACTTACCAGGGTTGCCGCTGACTCGGGAAATTGACTTTACAATCGAACTAGTACCGGGAACTGAGCCTATCTCAAAGGCACCATACCGGATGCCCCTACCGAACTCAAGGAGTTAAAGATGCAGTTAGAAGAACTCTTAGACTTGAGTTTCATTAGACCAAGCCATTCGCCATGGGGAGCACCGGTTCTATTTGTGAAGAAGAAGGACAGAAGCATTCGAATGTGTATAGATTACCGTGAGCTTAATAAGGTGACAATTAATAATAAGTACCCGCTACCCCGGATCAATGACTTGTTTGATCAACTCCATGGAGCGACCATGTTTTCTAAGATTGATCTACGGTCCGGGTATCACCTGCTCAAGGTACGGGAAAAAGATATTCCTAAGACAGTTTTGAGAACTCGATATCGACATTATGAGTTTTTAGTTATGTCTTTTGGTCTTACCAACGCTCCAGCCGCATTTATGGATTTAATGAATCATGTCTTCAAGGATTACTTGGAAAAATTCGTCGTAGTGTTCATCGACGATATTTTGGTGTACTCCAAGGAAGAATTCGAGCACAAGGAACATTTAAGAATGACCATGTTGCGATTGAAGGAGCATTAACTTTATGCCAAGTTCAAGAAGTGCGAATTTTGGCTTTCGCAAGTAACGTTCCTTGGCCACCACTACAACAATTTTTCTCAAATAGTACATTAAAATATAACATAATTTTAGAAGTGATATTGATAGGGAGACTTGGAGAAAAAAAGACCTGGGGAAAAAAAAATTAGGCGGCAAATGAAACACTTTTTGCCGCCTGAAATTGACAAAAGAGAACAGAAAAAAAAACGTATCCCTAATCTTTCAGTGCCTCTCTCTCTCGCTCAAATCCCTAATCTCTACCAGTCTTTCTCTCGTTGCATTCAGTCACAAATCCCTAATCCATAATCCCTAATCTCTCAGTGCATTCAGTCTTTCTCTCATTCGCTCTCCCTTGCTCTTTCTCTCATTCGCTCTCTCACATTCTCTCGGCTTTCTAACCCTCGCGTCGTTGAACCACACCACAACCACACCCTGTTGAAGCCTCCCTCACGCCGGTACTCACGCAACTGAAGCATTTGTGAGAAATGGGCTTCTTTCTTTCTATCTCTAATTATTATTAACTCTAACTGTTTTTTTTTTCTTCTTGGCAGTTTCCAAAAATAGGAGGCAAATTTTGGTTGGCATGACCATGAGTTTTGCTGGGTTTTCGTGTAATCCAATTTTTTCCAATGCATTTGCAGAGACCGGTATCATTGCCTTCCCTTCTTTAAAGTTACCATTTTTAGTTCTTATTCTAAAGTGGGTATTGGGTTATTCTTACAGAAGTGGCAGAGGGTTTTCGTATCTTCACTGAGGATGTAAACAAGTTTAAGATATCTGTACCAAAAGGTGAGCTGAAAATGGCTGCTTTTTCAGTTCAGCTTGTGTTGTGTATAATTTCAATTATTTGCTTTTTGTAGGGTGGTCATTGGCTGCAAGTGAGCCTGATGGGTTCAAATCCGTCACTGCTTTCTACCCAGAAGGGAACACTAGCTCCAATGGTATGAATTGTAGTTTTCTTCCTTCATCAACTGATTGATCTCTATGTGTTTGATAAAATGCCTTAATGGGGTTTGGTTTGGTTTCATTTTTCACCACTACCAGTGAGCGTTGTGATTACGGGGCTTGGTCCGGATTTCACCAAGATAGAATCATTCGGCAAAGTTGATGAGTTTGCTGAGACTCTGGTGGGCATCCTCAAATTCTGCCAAGTAGTTACATTTTATTATTATTATTATTTATTTTCCTTTCTTAAACTCAATTCGTAATCTTTACAAACAGGTGAGTGGATTGGACAGGAGCTGGCAAAGACCACCAGGTGTGGAAGCCAAACTTATCAACAGTAAATCTTCTAATGGTAAGACTATATATAATCCAGCATTCTAGTCCTGGTTTTAGCAAACTCTGGTATGGACTATGTGGTATAATTTGAACTGAATCATGTCAGGTTTCTACTACATCGAGTACACCCTGCAAAGACCAGGGGAGACTCACAGATACTTGTTCTCAGCGCTTGGAATGGCATCCAATGGTTGGATCAACAGGCTATACACCATCACTGGACAGGTATTTATAAATGCTCAAGATTTTGTGTTAATTAGGTGGGGTTCGGGTGGGGAAAGGGTGCGTGTATGTACGTGTGTGATTTAGATAACTGCTTGGTGCATATGTGTTTTTCTGTTTAACTAAGCGTTCAGCTGTAAATTTTGTATAGTCAACTTTCAAATGTGAAGAGCGTAGAAAGAAGTTCTAGGCCATTTGTAATGCGTGTTCTCGATGATGAGGTGGATGACATTGACAATGCATATGAGGAAGCTCAAGATAGAAGATCCCTTTCCGCTAATAGGTTTAATTTTAACGACCTTTATGTTAGGTATGTATTTAACTGGCCTTGATTGTTTTCCTTTACTTATATTCCATTTATCAATTCAAGTTTTGCATCCCTATTCTGTCATCAAAAGCTTTATTCAGCTGTTGTGTATTAATGTATAAAAATGTGGGACATGCCCCTCAAGTGGTTGTTCTTTTGGTTCACCAATCTTGAATTAGATCTTTAGTTCTTTTTTTCGAATAGAAAAGGAAATAGCACTGCAGAAGTATGCCTTATTATTTTTTGAGCAAAGTATATCCCAAGAGAACAGTATTTCAACTCTTTCCTATTTTGTTTATAACATTAGCTTTTTGTATGTTAACTGTTCATGCCTACTTGTCACTTAAAAAAAAAATACTTTGCTGCCAACAAATAAGTTCTCTTCAGTTGTAACTATCCTAATTTATAAGATATTTCTACTTTTGTTTTGCTCAAGCAATATTCATCTTCAATATATAAACCGTGTGTTATTCCTGTGATTGGAGGGAGGCAGATTTTTTTTTTTTGTTTTCCTGTTCTACATTTACTTGGCTGAGACTGTTCCTATTGTTACTTATCTAAGTTTTACAATTTATTCAATTTTTAGCTTGAGAAGCTGAGTGACATACAGTGCCAACCTGAGTCACAGCTAAAGTTCATAACAGAGGCCTGGCTTCAGGTAAGATAATTTAACTTTTATTGCAAGGTTAATAGTATTATTGAGCTTGATTCTAAACTTATCTTTGTTTTGCCCTCTTTTAAGTTTTAACTTTGGCTTTTTGTGCAGGTGAGGCAGAGTCTAGGTTGGAAAGACTTCATCAATGTGCAGAAAAGGAGCTACATGTTTACCTTAATGCAGAGGGCCAATCAAAAGACTTCAATGAGTTTCGCACAAAACTTGCTGGACTGACCAGGTAGTTGCCAAACCAAAAATTTACTTGGCTTTTTTCTTTGAATCAGAAGGTCCTGTGCAACATGCATATTAATATTAATTTGTCTATGTGTGTGAATAAATATCTATCTATATATATAGGGAGCTAGTTCGGTAGGGGTGTTTTCCCTATTGGCAGGGGTCAATTTTTTGTATGAAAAATGGTATTTGTTATTTATTTGACATTGATGCTTTATCGATAAAGTGATTTATTATGACTGTTAGATTTAAATAAAATGGTCAAAATTGGTTTTCCTATTAATAGTGATAAAATAAAATTTCAATATGTAATGATTCCATATGTTTGTCTTTATTCATTGAAGAAGGCTTCTTTTGAGAAACTTGGTTGGAAGTGAATAATTACTGTACATTTTAGTTCAAGTAAAAATGTAATTTGGAGTTCTTCTTTACAAGTATATATTCTGAATTGAATACTTGTTCAATCATCTTCGACAGTACATAGCAGAGATTTGTTCATCAAAATGACTGGTTTATGGTTTTCGGTTTTCATTTCTTGTTGTTCCTCTAGTGCCTTTACTCATTCTTCCAGATGTTTTACATAATTGATGGCATCTCCCAGAACAGAAGTCCTGTCCATTTGTTAAGAGTTTACCATCATTTACAAATTTGAGAAATATTAATGGCTTTACATATATACAATGTAGTATTGAGATCCCATTAAAAGAAACTTATAGGATTATATAGTCATATCATGCTGAATTAATTGGCATAAAACTAGCAGTAAGTACCTTCTTTAGACTTGGAACCACAGCGGAAAGAGCCACTACAAGAATTTTATCATTTAGTTACATTAAATAATAACATGTTTTAAAAAACGTAACTAACTCATATTAATATACATTTATTATTTAGTAATAACCTTGATATATTTGTCAAAAAAATATAATACTAACATTCCATTTTGTCTCTCTCTCCATCTCTGTCTCTCTCATCCATTTCTCCTGTCATTCTCTTCGATTTCTGGCGATCACTCTCTCAATCTCAAGCTCTCATCGGCATGGGTATGTACTTCGAATCTTCACTTTTGCGATCTCCACTCATATTTTTTCCCAATTATAACCCTAATTCTCACTCTACTTATCATCTTTCCTTCAATTTCTCTTTCTGTTTTGTTTATCATTGAATCATTGATTTCGTTTCATTAGTTTTATCATTGCAAATATGATAATAATAATATGTGATATGGTGTGTTTCAGAATAAAAATGAGTAGGCTATTGATATTGTGGTTTGAGTATTTATTTTTTTATTTGAGCAGTAATCTAATTTGATTTGAATCAATAATTTTTGTGCTCTGTCTTGTTACATTGCCTTGTTTAAGCTCTGTTTTCTTATAATCATAATTCGGTTTCATCAGCTTTTTTATGTGATATGGTGTGCTTAACCTATGCATAATAACTGTTTTGATTTCTTATTATTTTTCTTGACCCTGTTTTTATTTTTGTTACCTTTGGGGGAACTGAGGCATTTATAAAGGGATCTTATATTTTCATCACAGCTAGGTTTGGTTCATTTGGCTATTTTTTCACTTTCAAGGTATTCATTATTGTAGAGAAAATGCTCAAGATAGAACAAACTTTCATGGATTCTTTCTATGTGTGTTGTGTCTGCTTTTCTTTTTATTGTTGGTTTTATTTCAAACTGTTGCATTATTGTTGGCCTTTGCTATTAGTTTTTCTGCTGCTTTTGCTGCCTCTTGTCATTGTATTTAAGATTTTTGTTGTTCTTTTTATATTGTGAGCTCTAGTTTCCAAGGACTCTATAGTGGGTTTGGATAGTTTCTTGGTTGTAAGAGTTGTAATTTTTTTTAATGATGACTCCTAATTAAAGGTCGAATGATGTTGATAGTTTATTAATTGGTATGTAATTTTGCTTTCATTTTAGTGGCTTTCATTGGATTTCAAATTGGAGGGAACTTTATTTGCAGCAGTTTGCAAGAGGTATGTTATCTTTTATTTTTGTTAAAATACTTTGCAAATGTTAGAGGAGTTTGAATATCTTAGATATTCATCCATAGTGAAGTAGGTTCTGAGATTATTATTATTGTGTGTTGCGGTGATAACAGAAGGTTGAGAACTTGTGTGTATTAGTGAAGTAGGTTCTGAGAAATTTGTGTGCTGCGGCGAGATAAGGAAGAAAACTTGTGTGTTGTTTGAATATTTTGAATTGATAATGATTGATGGTTGATTAATAAATATGGTTGGAATTTTTTCTGATTTTCTGTTAGTTATTTGATGTATATCTAATAAACTTCAAAAGATTAGTATCCCTTTTGTATACACCTATAAAAGATTAGAGGATCAATATTATTACCCTATATTAATTATCCATTTTCTTAAACCTCTGTAAACATGAAAGATTTAATGTAATATGCTTCATAAGATGTAATGTAATAACCAATATTCACGAGTTCATGAGTAGGTGACAAGCCAAAAACATCAAACAGTGCAAATAAATCTTCTAAAGTACCTGTATACGTAGTTTATCAACTTCAATCATTAACAGAGATCCTAAATTCCCAGTGAGAATTTCTAAAGCATCCACATACTTTGCTTGTTGCTCCAATATAGAAATGTATACCATCGTAAAAGCAATGTATGATCTCCCTCATTCTACAACTATTTCGTTGATCAATAAATGCTGTGTTTGTGTCCTAGGTAGGCATGTTCATTCCTCAAATACATATTGCTGGATACATGCATATATGGACTTTGTGTTGAAAACATATACCCACAAATACAAATACTTTACATTTATAGCACATTCCTAAAGGTGTTTGATATACAAATGTATGCCTTTTTGGGCAAAAGATAGTCCTCCTCAGTGGCCGCTTGAACCTCTGGTCCTTCATATTGCTCATCAAAGTCTTCATAATCAACAACATCTTCAGCCTTCTCATCATAATCTATGTGTGAGAGAAACACAATGAACATAATCAGAAAGTTTGACAAAATGAAATGAGCTAAACCATAGACTTTAGAAAACATATTATTTATACATTATTTTATTTTGTTTAATAAGAACTAGACCCTACTATTGTCAAAGACAAAATATAAAGGAGATGAAAAGTCCACTGAAATCCAAATAACAAAAAATGCTCAATCTCTTGAAAAACCAAAAATACAATTCCTAAATTCTTTTTAAACAAATCACTGAAATGCCTACTTTAGCCCAAATAATATCAATCTCTTTTTCAATATTAAAAAATTTATCTTGTCCCTTTCTAAGCACAATGACCAACAAATAGCCATCACAGCAGAATCCCACAGTTACTTTCTATTTTCGTTACCCACTCCTAAAAATTGAAACTTAACAAATTTACAGAGTACTGTAAAGTAATCCAAAAAGCCTCCAACTATAAATAGTTTTACATTTATCCATAATCTTTCAGAAAAAGGCAATGAATAAATAAATGATTGACTGCGTCATTGCTGGTTTTGTGCAAAACACCAGCTCTGAGACAGAGCAGAATGATCCTTTCCAATCGACATAGTGAGTTCCATTCATGTAGAAAGTAAACAGCTAAAATCTTAGAATTTAAAGTTTTCCTTTAAAAGTACTTCCTCAATTTCACAATCGTCCCAAAATCCAAGTCTTTCTTCTATTTCTATCTTAACCCTCACCTGAATATGCAAATATTGTACAGTGAAGAATCATGTTGCTTCTAGGTTCTCCAGGAAAGAGTTTTCTATGACAGCTATTGTGATGTAATACTAGTGATCTACTTATGGGTTCAAATCAAACCATTACACTAAAGAAACTGAGAAATGTCAGGGTCCTCCAAAAGTATAAAGAAACTCTTCAAGAGGAGTATAGCAATTTGGCATTCTATACTTGTCGGATATACACTTATAGGAACCAAAAATTCTACAAAGAAGTACATAGGATATGTAAAGCTACCTCACATATATATATTCTCTTAGTCACTAAGTAGACTAAGTGCTGGTACTAAGAATATTCTCTTAGTCAACATATGTCTTTTATTTATTTATTTTTTGCTGGTAGTGGCTACTAAAACAATCGTATGTAATGTAAAAATTCTACATTTTTATGGAGTGGAAAAAGTAAATATAAAATAATATGAGGATAAAAGTGGCAAAAATGGACCAAGAGATGCTTATCCGCTCTTTTACTATTAGTATGACACTTTGAATTTTTATTTCTTTGATGCCAAGAATGACTGTTTATTTCTGACTTTTATTATAAGTTTTTTTTGTGATAATTGATAATATGTTGTTATATATGATTTTTGTAACTCATCAAAATTCGTACTAATTATAGAAACGGTTAATCAGAAACTAGTCAAAGAGTTTTCCAAGTACAAGATATGTCACCTCCATCTACAAAAGGGAAGAGGCCAAAACACATACCTACAGGAAAATTAGTTAAACTCCTCAATGAAAGGAGGAAGAGCTTTAGACTAAATTTGGAAATGGATAAGGTTGTTGAAGAGAGATATGGAGCAAGTGCACAAAGGATGATGAATTGAAGGATGGAGCAAGTTTCACGCATGGTTTACTTTTGTGTATCTTGTAATGTTTCTATTTTTCATTTTTGAAGTAAAAATTGTTCAAGATTATAAAACTTTATTATGTTATGCTTTCAAACTTAAGTTAGAACTAAGATCTCATGAAGTAGACACATTCATGGTTTGAATTAGTTATTGTTTAATGTAATACTTATGGTTTATCAATCTATTGAGAATTACATTTTATGATTAATTTTGAATTTTTTTTTTATCAAAATACAATAATGAAAATCTTTTAATTAAAAAAAACCATATAAGTATACTTATCAAAATAAAATTTAAAATTTTATTACTATATGTTATGATTTAAAAACATATTATAAGCGTAAAAAATCGCTATGATTTATATAATATAACAAATTAAAAATGTTATCAAAACAATCAAATGTAACAGTTGAAAAGTGTTATGAAAAAAGTACAAGATTAAACTTCAAATTTATAACCAAAAACTCTATCTAAATGTTATTATTTGAATATTATAGCACCTAAAAATGTGTTATTGAATAGTTTAATATAACACCGAACATAACATTCAAAAACTGTTATAGAAAAGACTGGACTTTTAATAACAGGGGCTATGTTAGCATTTTCAGAAGTGCTATCAATAGTCCCGGTTAGCATTTTTTAAGTGTTATGAATACTATTTTTTCTTGTAGTGCACATAGTATCCAGGGACGGAGTTGCTGTAGACCCAACTAAGGTAGAGGCTGTGAAGGATTGACCAAGACCTAAGAATGCGTCAGAGGTTAGAAGTTTTCTTGGGCTAGCAGGCTATTATCGGAGGATTGTAGAAGGATTTTCTAAGATAGCCACTCCGCTTACCAACCTGACCCAGAAACAGCAAAGGTTTAACTGGACGGATAAGTGTGAAGAGAGCTTCCAGTTGCTTAAGGATAAGTTATGCTCAGCACTAGAACTTTGTGTACCAACACCCAATGATAAGTTTGTAGTCTACTGTGATCCGTCGAAGCAAGGTTTGGGTTGTGTGATGATGCAGAATGACAAAGTAATAGCCTATGCCTCAAGGAAACTGAAGGAATACGAGCAACGCTATCCAATGCATGATATGGAGTTGGCAGCGGTGGTCTTCGCATTGAAAATCTGGTGCCACTATCTTTATGGAGAACGATGTGAGATTTATACGGACCATAAGAGCTTAAAAGATTTCTTCAAGCAGAAGGAGCTCAACATGAGGTAGCGCAGGTGGTTAGAACTAGTAAAGGATAATGACTGCGAAATCCTATACCACCAGAGAAAAGCAAACGTAGTTGTTGATGCGCTAAGTAGAAAGAGTTACGGGAATCTAGCAGCAATATCTGGAATAGAAAAGTCGCTTCAGCAAAAGCTGATCAATGCCGGAATAGAAGTAGTCATTGGTAAACTAGTAAACTTGTCCATCCAGTGAAGTTTGTTAGAAGATATACGGATTGGGCAAGGGCATGAAGACACATTAGTATCTCACATGGCTGCAGTTAAAGAAGGCAAGGCCAAAAAAATTTCTATATCAGGGCAGGGCTTCTTGAGATATAAGTGTTGGTTTTTATAGATCAAATCAGAGATTATACACAGCGGAAAAACATTCAAAATTGTTAATTTAGCCCCACAAGATTTCAAGATCTACTTCTTCACATACATATATATTGAATCAAAGATATGAATAGAAAATTACCTCAAGTCCTTCCTTGCTGCTATCTTTTTGTATGGCAAAAATCCTTGAGATCTTGCACCAGGATCTTCACAAATGTTATCACCACACAAAGAACGAGTGTGAGCTCGCTATATAAAATAATAGGCAAAATATATTTATCAGATGTTCTCAACACATGAGATTTGATAAATTATGGACCTAAGTTTGTCAAGAACAATGACCTATGCTTGTAGCACTGTTCTGTTTCTCTTAGGGAGATTTCACGATATGTTTTCTATCACTTAAAAAGTATCGCTCTGAAAAATTGATCTCCTATATTTAATATATCCAATATATTAAAAATAAAATATTAGTTATTTTAAACAATTTGAAAAATAACTAATCAGTTATCAGATTTTGTTTAAATAATAACATTTTAATTATATTACAATATCTCATTATTTATTTAATATTTAAATAACTAAAATTGTGCAACAAAAAAACTACTATAAGCTTATTGTGCGTGTAGCCCAGTGACTGTGCACTGTGCTACATATGTACCACATGCCAAGGAAGGCATGTGATTTTTCCCAATTTTTATTATTATTTAAATACCAAAAATCCCAAAAATAAATTAATTCAAAATTAATTATATTTTGTTAAATCAAATAATTAATTAATTACACATAATTGTACAATAATTATGTTTAGTGCATAGAAAGATATTTTACTTATCAAATAAGTCGTTTTGCCCATTTTTGCATTTATCTTTGTCAGTGTTTGTTTGAGTCATTTCGAGAACCATGGACCTATAACATTAAGCTCCAATAAATTGAAACTAAATAATTAAACTCTTTAATCATAATAGTTAATTTATTAATTTTTATATTTCTCCACTATAAATTCATAATTGAACTCTTTATGTTATAGATATACTTTTACATAAATCTTATTTTAAGTTGTACATTGATATAACTATCTTACAATAGTTCAACCCTCTAATTAATTAGTTCATAAATTAGAATAGAAGAATTACTATTTTACCTTTCTAATTTACTTCTTATTCCTCAAGTACCATTAATTCACTAGTGAATAATTAATCTATAATCTAATTATAGATTTGAGCTCAAAATCATTCAGTTCCATAATTAACCCTTAAGGGAACCAATATATGATCCGTTAGGAAAGATTAGATTCTGTATTGTTGATACATGTTCCCAGCCATCCATGATATTAAATCTCCAAAACAAAAGTCATTAGCTTCATTCTACGAAGAGACCTTAACGAATGAATCAAAAGATTTAATAAACATGAACAGGAGTTCATGAACACTCAGGATTTAGGTTGATCTATAAATGATCATCAATTATGATATGAATTACAAGTCTTTATTATTAAATGGTTTTTGGATAAAGACTTTTATTCATATCTGTCCATGTCATATATAATCATATTATATAAAGCACCTTTACCGAGATGTCTTACCACATCTATAATCTGAATCTTGATTATTTGTATCAACATGATACTCAGTAAACTGTACTTACAACCCCAATTAAATAATTCCATAACTTCAATTTGTTGTTGGTGACTATTTTTATTCATTCATGTGATCTTAATTCTCTCATACTAATACAAGATCACATCCTCAATAAAGAATATGGAATTTTTCTGATATTTACAAAATTATACGAAAAATAATTTAATAATCTAAATATAACAATATTGGACCATTGTATTTATTTATTCATTGAAATAATAAATGTCTTTTACATGCTTTTAGGACATACTCCTAACAATCTCCCACTTGTACTTAAAGCAAGTAAGGCATTTCTCTCAATCCCATATTACGTACATGACCCTCGAATTGCTTTGTAGGAAGCGTCTTCGTAAACGGGTCAGCCAGATTGTGTTCTGATGCGATTTTCAGAATGGACACATCTCCTCTATGTACGATTTCTCTGACTAAGTGATATTTGCGCTCTATATGATTTCCCTTCTTGTGGCTTCTTGGTTCTTTAGAATTAGCCACTGCTCCACTATTGTCACAGTAAAGAACAAGTGGTTTCTCCACTTCTGGAACCACTTCCAGATCTGTGTAGAACTTTTTCAGCCAAATTGCTTCTTTAGTTGCTTCACAAGCTGCTATGTATTCAGCTTCCATGGTTGAATCAGCTATACTGGATTGCTTAATGCTTCTCCAGACAACTGCTCCACCACCAAGAGTGAACACTGATCCAGAAGTCGACTTCTGGCTATCTCTGTCTAATTGAAAATCAGAATCAATGAAACCAGTGGGGTTCAGGTCTCCACCTAAATATACAAGCATATAATCTCTAGTATTTCTAAGATACTTGAGAATATTCTTTACTGCAGTCCAATGACTCAATCCAGGAATGGATTGATAATGGCTGACTATCCCTATTGCATGACTAATGTCAGGTCTTGTACACAACATGGGGTACATTAGACTGCCCAATGCTAAGGCATAGGGATATTGTCTCATGTCTTCCTCTTCCTGAGATGTTTTGGGACACTGCTCCTTGGAAAGGAATACTCCAGAATGGGTTGGCATATCACCATTTTTGGAGTTTTTCATATTAAAGCGTTCAAGCACCTTATCAGTATAAGTTGCTTGAGACAATGCCAAAGTTTTGTTCTGTCTATCTCTAAGAATCTTAATGCCCAGAACATACTTGGCTTCTCCCAAATCTTACATTTGGAATTGTTCAGCTAACCATTTCTTTACATTTGATAATGTCTCTACATCATTCCCTATGAGTAGGATATCATCAACGTAAAGGGCTAAGAAAACCACAACTTTCCCTTTGATGTATTTATAAACACATGCTTCGTCAACATTTTTTTTTGAAACCATATGTTTAATAGTTTCATCAAATGTTAAGTTCCAAGATTTTGATGCTTGTGTTCAATCCATAAATTGATTTCAACAACTTGCATACCTTTTGATCTTGATCCTTCTTAATAAACCTTCTAGTTGTTCCATATATATGGTTTCATCAAGTTGGCCTTTCAAAAAGACTGTGTTGACGTCCATTTGCCAGATCTCGTAATCATAGATGGCAGCTGTGGATAAAAGTAAGCGAATGGACTTAAGCATGACCACATGAGAAAATGTTTCTTCATAATCTACACCTTCTCTTTGTGTATAGCCTTTGGCCACAAGCCTATCTTTATAAGTCTCTACCTTTCCATCTGCACCCCTTTTCTTCTTGTAGATTGTTAAGTTCATTTTAGGTTTGTTTTAGAGATTTTTTTATGTTATGGTTTTAGTTATTTAGGATTGTTTAGCGCAAATTTATGCTTGTTTTCTTCTTGTTTCAGGTTTTAATGGTCAATTACATAATATGGAGTGAAATGAGAAAAAACATGTTAAATATGATAAATAATATGGATTTCGTGTTGATTGTGGAGTTTCAAGACATTATGCGTAGAAAATACTACATTGAAGATGCTCAACACACATCGTTTATGCTCTATAGCGCAATTCTCAGACTTCAAGCCGCATTTTGACCATAATTTATTCACTTTCTGGAAACACTTCTAGAAATAGAAGTTGTAGACATTTCTCTTAGCTTTCCATAGCTTGTTGAATCATTCAATTAGAAGTTATATAGGAGGAGTTATAATCAAAATACGATGAGCTGACACTGTAGGCTATTCGAAATGAGTTTCCGTTCTATTCTGGAAATAGCGCTACAGTGCTAGTGCACCAAATTTTGAGGCATTTTGCCACAAACAATAGCACTACAGTGCTACAAATACAGCACTATATTGCTGGTGACGCGATTTTTAGATCTTAGACCACTTTTTGAAGGGCAATCTGGTTTTTTCACTTGGGAACCTTGGAGGGCTATTTAAGGGACATTATTCTGCGATTATAGGAGGACTGGAAGTTTTTATAAACCCTAGATAAAAAGAGGCTGCTATAATTATTTTCATCTGAATTCTTAGGATAATTTTATGAACAATTATTTGCAGTTTATTTTCATTATGGCATTTATGAACTAATTTCTTTTATCTAGGAATTAATGTAGTCACTGAAATTCTATTTAATTTTATTATGATATTCTATTGATACTTCTTTTCTATTCTAATCTATATGATGTGTGTTTAATGCTAGTAAATACTTGATCACTATTTGCTTAATTTAATGGTTTTGATTCAAAATTCGAAAGATGAGAATTGAATATGCTATCATTGTATAGACATAAGGTGCATATTGGACAAAAGTGCCTATATGACTTGTGTAGTAATTAGGTTTCCATGTTTAATGCCTTCTATATGTTCAATTTTATCACAAAAATGTAGAAAACTTGCATATAGATTGAGATCTTATATCTTGAAAAAGAATAGGAATCGATTATATTAACTTGCTATTAGAATAGAAAGAAGAGATTTAGAATTGATTATTAAAATTAATAGAATGAACAGTTGATGAAATTAATTCCTAGGTTGTTTTTATTATTGATTCGTAAGTAGTGATTCATTGTTTTGTTTCCAGTTCTTTAATTTTGTTCATAGTTTTTAGGATTTCTTTTATTTTTAATTGTACACTTAAATTTTAATTAACCCAATAGAATTCGAAAATCAATTAGTGGTACTTGGGAGATAGTCTTTGTGGGACGATATCCGTTCTTACGGAATTTACTACTTGACACGACTACGTATACTTGCGTACAGAAATTATAGATCAAGTTTTTGGCGCCGTTGCCGGGGACTTATATTCCAATATCACAGTTATTGTTATTTGTTCTAATTTGGTTATTTATTTTATTTCTGTTAAAATTTATTTGGATCAAGGTTCTATTGTGTTTCAGGACTTGTTGGTATATGTGAAGCAATAGACAAAAGGAGATTATACCAATAGATCGAGAAATTGAAAGAACGTGCAGACAGAAATGGAAAATAAAAAGGATATTGGAATTTACCATGGCTGATAATTTGGGAAATGGTGCTAATAATGATCAAGGGACTGCACAAATTCCAAGGGAGCAAGGACCAAGAACTTTGAGAGATTATGTACTTCCTACAGTTATAGGAGTGCATTCATGCATCAGACCTCTAACCATTGCTGCAAACAATTTTGAGATTAAGCCAGGCATCCTTCAAATGGTCCAAACAACTGTTCAGTTTGGAGGTATGCCACGGAGGACCCCAATTTACACATAGCTAATTTTCTGGGGTTATGTGCTATGTTCAAGATGAATGGGGTGAGTGATGATGCTATAAGATTGAGGCTATTCCCATTTTCACTGAGGGATAGGGCGAAGAGGTTGCTGATATCCTTACAAGCGAATTCTATCACTACATGGGAGGAGTTAGCTCAGAAGTTCCTTGCCAAGTTCTTTCCTCCAGCAAAGGTTGCCAAGTTAAGGGGAGAGATTAATAAATTTTATCAGATGGAAGGAGAGTCACTGTATGATTCTTGGGAGTGCTTTAAGGAGTTGTTAAGGAAGTGTCGACACCATGGAATAGAAAATTGGATGTTGGTGCATAATTTTTATAATGGGTTGAATGGAACCATGAGGACAATTATAGATGTCGCAGCGGGAGGTGCCTTTATGAGTAAGAGTGCTAATGAGGCATATGAGCTATTAGAGGAGATGGCGATGAATAATTATCAATGGCCAACTAAAAGGGGACAACCAAAGAAGGTGGCTGGAATGATAGAATTGGATGCCATATCAATGCTTACAGCTCAAGTAGCAGCTTTGACAAAGCAACTATAAAAGACTACACTCTCATCTCAAGCTATGCAAGTTCAAAACCTATGTAAATTGTGTGGAACAACCCATCCACCCAACCAATGCCCTGCTATAGATATGAATAACATGCCCATGGAAGAAGTACAAGCTATAGGGAATTACCCAAGACAACCCAATAATCCAAACTCCATGACCTATACCCCAGCTTGGAAGAATCATCCTAATTTTTCCTGGTCTAATAATCAAAATACTTTACAACCTTATCCTCCACCTCAGCCACAATATCAACCTGCCCAAAATAGACAACCATATCCACAGCAACATTCACAACAATACCCTCCACCTGGATATTATCAACCACAAAATAGACCACAACAAATGCCAATGAAACCAGTTGAACCTCAATCTGATGTACTCAACCAATTCATGACTGAAACTAGGGCATCCATAAGGAATTTGGAGACTCAAATAAGGCAATTGGCTACTTTAATGTCGAATAGAGCTCAAGGAAATATTCCTAGCACTATAGAAGTTAATCCTAAAGAACAATGTCAAGCTATTACTTTGAGGAGTGGAACGAGGTATGAAGGGCCAAATAAGAATCAGTCAGAAGAAGAAGAAGGTAAAAAGGGAAATACACAAGGCAAAGAAGTAAAGAAGTTTAATGATGAAAAGGTTACTGAAGACCTTAAGAAAGAAGAGGAAACCCCACCTGTGAGTATTGAGCACCATGTTAGAATTCTATATCCACATAGGCTTCGCAAGCATAATTTGGATAAGCAGTTTGCAAAGTTTTTAGAGGTGTTCAAGAAGCTACATATTAATATACCATTCGCAGAAGCATTAGAGCAGATGCCCAGCTATGTGAAGTTCATGAAGGAAATTTTGTCAAAGAAAAAGAAACTAGAGGATTATGAGACAGTTGCATTAACTGAAGAGTGCAACACAATACTACAGAAGAAACTACCTCCAAAGCTTAAAGATCCTAGCAGTTTCAATATCCCATGTTCTATAGGGAGTTTAGTAGAAACAAAGGCATTATGTGATTTAGGAGCTAGTGTGAATTTGATGCCTCTATCAATCTTTCAGAAGCTGAATTTGGGAGAAGTTCGGCCAACTACAGTGTCTTTGCAGATGGCAGATAGGACAGTTAACCATCCTCATGGAGTTATTGAGGATATATTGGTAAAAGTGGGTAAATTCATCTTTCCTGCGGACTTTATTATTCTAGATATGGAGGAAGATGAAAATATTCCAATAATACTTGGAAGGCCATTCTTAGCGACTGGTAGGGCGTTAATTGATGTACAAAAAGGTGAATTAAAGTTGTGAGTGCAAAAATAGGAAGTTATATTTAAAGTTTTTGCAGCAATAGAAATTCCAACGTGTTGTAGAGTTGAAGTGGTGAACCAAGGAGAGAACAAGTTGGATGGCTCTAAGACAAGCTCCATAGTGAAAACCAGAATGAGGAAGGGGCGGAACCGATTAAAAAAGTACTTTAATGAAAGAGTTCGAATGTTATATGAGTGGGAGAAAGTACCACCAAATTCTAATCACAAGAAACGAGGGCCAACTCATGACACTATGGCTCTCAAGGACATGAGGGGAGGACTTGATCCAAGATTGAATATGAATGAAAACAAGAGTCCGGCTAAAAGATGTTAAAGACAGCGCTCTTAGGAGGCATTCCTATGTTTATTTTTAATTATTAATTTTATGATATTTGTTTTTGTTTTTGTTTTTTTATTGGAACAATGTTTTTAGAGATTTTGTTTTAGTTTTTTTTAGTTTTATTCTGGAACAATTGTGTTGTAACTCATAACCCATGAAAAACGTGAAAAAAATTGAAGTTTAGGTGGTTATAGCGTCACAGCAATGGCAGTCTCAACCTTTCAAAGGACCTTCGTCTCAACCACCACCACCGCCATACTGACGTGGCTGGTCAGGTAAGTATCTATTCTCATTCTTTATGTACTTAACATTTGGGACAATGTCCGGTTTTAAGTTTGGGGGAGAGATTTATTTTTGGTGTTCTTTGATGTGTTTTTTTTGGTTTGTTTGTTTTTTTATTTTAATTAGTTGTTCGTTTTGAGTCATGTTTTAGAGTATAAATTAAGTTGATAATAATTGCCATTTAAATATGATTGACTTTTTTGTAGTATAATCCAAAGGAAAAATTGATGTGCTTCTAAAAATAATCTGTGTGCTTGGTTAGATTATTTTGTTTTTCACTGTGATTTGTGGACATTAGAGATATATTGCTCATAAATTGCAAATGTTATACTTGAGTTATTTTATGCATGTCAAATTTGGATTGTGGATTGAAAAGTTTGAAAAAATTCTAGAACTTGCTTGCTTACTATTTGAGATGAAATTTGAAACAGTGCACATTTAGGTAATGATATAGGCAATTTTTGGACTGGTTGTGCCTTTCAAGCTAACCCTATTAAATTTTATCATTAGTCAACCCTTTTGAGCCTTACAACTGTTTTCTTGTTAACACATTCTTTTGAGTCTAACTGTAAAATGAAATACCATTTACTCTTTTTGACCCATACCATGAGCATGAAAATTATTATATGAGGGGAGTGAATGTGTAATGGGATGTTTGTATTATGTGTTATTCAGAAAATTACTTTTGATTGAGAAAGAAAAAAATTAAAGAAAGAAAAGGAAAAGAAAGTGAAAAATGATTATGCTCCCAAACAATTATTTATTGAAAATCAAAGTTTGGGGGAGTTTATTGAAAAAAATATATATATTCTCAATCATTGCACAAAAAAAGGGGTAACAAGGGATGAATGGTGTGAAATTGTTGGGAAAGCTTGTTTAGTGGAATGCTTGTGGTATGATTAAGCCTAAAATTGTCTCTTTATCTACCTATATCTAAGCCTTCTATTACAACCCTTATAAAGTCCTATTGATTCTTATTTGTGCATTTGTTTATATTAATGGAGAATAGTAAGTAATGCAGGCATATGGACTATTTGAGTTTGTGGTTAGTTGGTGAGAATTTGATGGGCATAAAGTGGTTCAATTATTTTATTTGCGAGTTATGAGTAAATGAGCTTTGGTGTTGATAGATTGCGGTGAAAGGGTGAATAATTGAGACTGAAAATCTAGATTAATGTTTTAAATAGCATGATTGTTTTTCCTAAGAATTATATGTGCATAACAGTCTTGAGTGTTTGAATTGGTTAGTTATGTCAACTTGGTTTGTTAGGTTTGAGTCTAGTTAGATTATTTACTCGAGGGCGAGTAAAGGTTAAGTTTGGGGGAATTTGTTAGGTTCATTTTAGGTTTGTTTTAGAGATTGTTTTATGTTATGGTTTTAGTTATTTAGGATTGTTTAGCGCGGATTTATGCTTGTTTTCTTCTTGTTTCAGGTTTTAATGGTCAATTACATAATATGGAGTGAAATGAGAAGAAACATGTTAAATATGATAAATAAGATGGATTTCGTGTTGATTATGGAGTTTCAAAACATTATGCGTGGAAAATAATACATTGAAGATGCTCAACACACGTCGTTTATGCTCTATAACGCAAGTCTCAGACTTCAAGCCGCCTTTTGACCATACTTTATTCACTTTCTGGAAACACTTCTAGAAATAGAAATTGTAGATATTTCTCTTAGCTTTCCATAGCTTTTTGAATCATTCAATAAGGAGTTGTATCGAAGGAGTTATAATCAAAATACGATGAGATGACGATGTAGGCTGTTCGAAATGAGTTTCCGTTCTATTATGGAAATAGCGCTACAGTGTTAGTGTAACGCCCTGGCTACCCCAGAACAGTTACGGAGAACGGTGAACCGGAAATTTGACCCGCTACCCGAGTCCTTTGGCTAAAAACGTGATCTAAGTGTCGTTAACAGGTTAAGGTGTAAAACCAGTAAAAAGGAAAGGGCACTTTTCATTAAGTAAATAAACTGCTCATGAGCCTTTTTAAAATGTTTACAAGTAGTTCAAGTTACAAAAGAGTTGCTACATTTCCAAATATACAATCTCCGCCGGCCTAAGCGGCAAAAATAGGGTAAACCCCTAGTCCCTCTGAGAACTCCTTGACCGTGGCGGTCAAGCGGCCCTGTATGTACATTACATCGCCCAAGCTCTCCACTCAAGGCTGGCCAAGTTTTTCCTTTCCTTTACCTGCACCACATAGCACCCATGAGCCAAGGCCCAGCAAGAAAACATAGCAAGACATGATATAATATCAACAACGTTCATAATAACCATTCAGGACTACCAGTCCAACAAGTAGGTGACAATAGCCAAAAGTCACAATAATGAGCATCGCTCCCTCTAGCCATGTGACGATAGGGTCACCAGGGCTTAACTGATAGGTGATTCTTTCATAAGTTCGTTCAGGACAGGTGCATGGTGATTGGTCACCAACATAACCTTCCTCACGACTCTAGAGTCGAAACTATGGACAACGTCCCTTAGCCACGTGACAAACGGTCACCGGGGTCATATACCTTGGCTATAGTCATCTGGTCGTAGACCAGGCAAGCGCTTGTAAGTTTCTCGACCCTAGGGTCGGTCTGGCATTAATGCTATAGAGCCATTCAATGCATGATTCTCGACTTTAGAGTCGGTCCCTGACTAGTCAGTGTCTCAAGCAGGTAATCAGCATTCACTAGCACTTAATATGCAATCCATGTCCACATATATCAACCAGCATGCCTCAAATATCAAATCATACATGCCATATACCTGTACAGGGTGCAACTATATTCATACACTGTTTTCTTACCTCTGGTTCGAGTGAGGATTATAATATGAACGACCCCTGAGAACGATCAACCTTTAAAATCCTTGACGGTCACCTGGTCATAACCAAATTATAGAATTTATCAATAAAAATGATAACCGAGGGTTCCCAAACCAAATCCCAGCCCCCGAGACCTCAAATACTACCCAACCGGGTACTAGGTCCAACCCCGAGGCCTATGGTTTGAATCCCTAAGCTAAAAACCTCTTTCTAGCAAATTTGGCCTTATGGGTCGCGGCCCCCCTCTGCCGCTGCGCCGCGGCGCGCCTCCAGACAGAGAGGCTCCCTGCCTGCCAAACGCCAAGGGCCGCGGCGCTCCCCTGCTGCGTCGCGGCGCTCAGCCCAGAATGGCTAAGTCAGCCACACGAACCAGTTTTTCTCCCTGCACAATTCCCTCTCAAACCAGACCTTTAAACCATCATAAAACCTCCTCCAAACATGTAATTAAACCCCCTTACAACATCCTTATCTCACTCACACCAAACCCCAATCAACTAACACCAAAAACCTCCTTTGATTCATACTTCCCACATCATGAACATGAATTGAAAACTATAAACAAAAACAGAGTACCAGCTGTGTTAATGGCCAAAACTCACCTTGAAACTTGTCTTGAACCTTCCACACAAGCTAACACAAGTCTCCAATCCAGCCCTTAAGTTTTTCCCTAGCTTGAATCTCCTCCAAGAACTCAAAACCCAAGGAAAGCAATGGAGGAAGTGGTGTGTACGGGAAGAGAAGATAGAGCCTCTGTTTTGTTCTGTTTTGTTCTACAACCTTCAGCTATCAAACATTACATATATCCACCCCTAAAAAGACCAAAATACCCCTTATGTCATCTTAAGCCTCCAAAGCCACCCCAAGGGAAAAATTGGTACATTCCGCTAAACCCGTTAATTATAATTAACGCTTCCCATTTCCCGCTAATCTCAATATCCTCAAACTCCAATACTTCATAACCCGTTACCCTAAAATCCCCGGTAACGCTATAACCTTTAATATCACCCCGAGACTCACCCCGAGCCCCGAGCTCAAACCTGTTATGACCAAACCGATAAATCACGTTTAAAGATCGTCTCATGTCGAAATACTCGAACCAATCCACATTATAATGTGGTCTCACAATATATCATTATCGCACATACAAATATACAATTATACCTTCAACGGGCCAAATTACCATAATACCCCTGTAAACAAATGTGGACTCACATGCATGCATTTAACATTATATTATAATATAATTCTCGTAAACATGCATAAACACATTTAATGGCATAATTAAACAGTTATGGCCCTCCCGGCCTACTAAACCAGCCATTAACCATAATAGGGAATCCGGGGCATTACAGTTAGTGCACCAAATTTTGAGGCATTTTCCCACAAACAATAGCGCTATAGCGCTGGTGACGCGATTTTCAGATTTTAGACCACTTTTTGAAGGGCAATCTGGTCTTTTCACTTGGGAACCTTGGAGGGCTATTTAAGGGACATTATTCTGCGATTATAGGAGGACTGGAAGTTTTTATAAACCCTAGATAAAAAGAGGCTGCTGTAATTATTTTCTCTGTTTTGTTTTCATCTGAATTCTTAGGACAATTTTATGAACAATTATTTGCAGTTTATTTTCATCATGGCATTTATGAACTAATTTCTTTTATCTAGGAATTAATGTAGTCACTGAAATTCTATTTAATTTTATTATGATATTCTATTGATACTTCTTTTCTATTCTAATCTATATGATGTTTCTTTAATGATAGTAGATACTTGATCACTATTTGCTTGATTTAATGGTTTTGATTCAAAATTCGAAAGATGAGAATTGAATATGCTATCATTGTATAGACATATGGTGCATATTGGACGAAAATACCTATATGAATTGTGTAGTAATTAGGTTTCCATATTTAATGCCTTTTATATGTTCAAGTTTATCACAGAAATGTAGAAAACCTGCATATAGATTGAGATCTTATATCTTGAAAAAGAATAGGAATCGATTATATTAACCTGCTATTAGAATAAAAAGAAGAGATTTAGAATTGATTATTAAAATTAATAGAATGAATAGGTGATGAAATTAATTCCTAGGTTTTTTTATTATTGATTCGTAAGTAGTGATTCATTGTTTTGTTTCCAGTTCTTTAATTTTGTTCATAGTTTTTAGGATTTCTTTTATTTTTAATTGTTCACTTAAATTCTAATTAACCAAATAGAATTCGAAAATCAATTAGTGGTACTTGGGAGATAGTCTCTGTGGGACGATATCCGTTCTTACGGAATTTACTACTTGACACGACTACGTATACTTGCGTACAGAAATTATAGATTATAGATCCATTTACATCCAATGGCTTTGACATTGTCAGGCAGATCTACAAGTTCCCAGAATACATTGATTTCATTTCTTGATTCATGGCAACTTGCCACTTATCAACATCAGGGTCTTTCATTGCTTCTTTAAAAGTCAATGGATCAACCTTTTCAATATCTGATACAAGAACGTGTGCCTCATGTTCGTAGCAAATTGGTTGTCTCACAATCATCCCACTACGATGTTGCACTGATTTTTCCTTTTCAGGAATTGTGGTATCTTTGGTTGTTTTATCATTAGTTGTTGCTGGTGACTTTGCAACTTCATTTGAGGCCATCTCCTCCAGAACAACTTTACTACGAGGTTTGTGGTTATTAACATAGTCATATTTAAGAAAAGTTGCATTTGTCAATACAAATGTTTTATCTTCTTTTGGACTATAGAAAAAATCCCCCTCTAGTCTCTTTAGAATATCCCACAAACATGCACACTTCAGAGCGTGATTCCAACTTCCTGGTCTTTCCTTTGAGCACCTGTGTTGGACACCCCCAAATTCGAAAATGGTGCAAACTAGGTTTACAACCATTCCATAATTCTATGGGTGTCTTTTGGATAGATTTAGATGGAACAACATTCAATATGTCTAGAGCACATTGAATCGCGTAGCCCCAGAATGACAGTGGTAATGATGAGAAACTCATCATTGATCTAACCATATCTAATAACGTTCTATTCCATCTTTCGGAAACACCATTTTGTTGTGGTGTTCCAGGTGCTGTGAGTTGGGATTGAATGCCATGCTCACGCATATGGTCCTTGAATTCAAAATCCAAGTATTCTCCTCCTCTATTAGATCGAAGTGCTTTTAGTGATTTACCTAATTGCTTTTGAGCTTCTGCTTAAAATCCTTTGAACTTACCAAAAGTTCCAGATTTTCTTTGCATCAAGTATAGGTAACCGTATCTTGAATAATCGTCAATGAAAGTGACGAAATATTCATAACCTTCTCTTGCTTGTATATTAATTGGACCGCAAATATCCGTATGTACTAGCTGAAGTGGTTCTGTGGCTCTTGAACCTTTAGTAGAGAAATGTCTCTTGGTCATTTTTCCTTCTAGACAGGATTCACAAACAGGGAGAGATCCAATAAATAGTTCTCTTAAAGGACCATCATTTACAAGCCTATTTATTCTGTCTAGACCAATATGACCCAATCTCAAGTGCTATAGATATGTTTCACTATTAGAATCAGTTTAATAGATCTAGGATTAGCTGTTTTAAATAATTCAGAAATAAAAAATTTGTCATTCATTATAAGTATGTAAAATTTGTTTATCCCAAAGCATTTGCATAACAAGTAAATAGATAATTTCTTTAAATAATAACTACTTTGTTAATAATAGAAATAAATGTTATGCAAAAAATAGAAATTATTTTCCAAACATTAATAATCACAATTACTATCAATAAACTAAATTTCTAGAATGTAGTTTTCTTTGTTTAAAGAAATCTAAAATTTCTAAAAACAAAATAAAGAAATTTAAATTGTTCAACTAACAATAAAATTACTCTCCAACTCCTCCAGCTCTTTACTCGCTATCAAAATCCTCATCAGTCTCTTCCTCCTTTTCAGGGATCTGATTCTGTAAAGGAAAAATAGATTAGTGGCATATATTTTTGAATCTACTACCCAAAAATTTGAATCTGATATTCGTAGTATTTGAATCTATTATTCAAAGTTGAAAAATATATGTAAATCTTATTTACCTTTTTCGTTTGATATAAACGATGACACTCAACAAAGACTTCCTTTGTCATTGCTCGCCACATCTCATGTGCTGAGTCATAGTGCATACATTTTTCCTTTGTTTCGTCAGGCATGGTTGAAAGCATGCAATAACATGCCAAGCGATCGGATTTCATCCAATTTGCATATTTTTCTTTTGCTTCATAGCTAGTAGCCAAAGGTGGTTATGTTGGAGGTTTTTCACAGACGATTGACATCATCTTTTTATAAGAAAAAATGGTCAACATGCCTCGAAATTAGTGTTGCATATTTTCAGGTTCAAAAACCAAGGATTTGAGAAAAGTATCAGCGTGTAATTCACCAATAGACATTTTTTCTGGGAATAAATAAATAAATACAAATATTATTATATTTAGAAAAAATATCAAAGTTTTGGAAATTAAACGTGATGCATGAGCACAATTAAAACACATAAAATAAAATTTGATTTCCACGATAAAACTTTCTAACAATTAAAGTGTCGCCTAAGGGTTGGTCAAATTAATCTTAGAGAATTTATAAGACATTCTTATCTTTATTGTTTAAAACTTAAAATAACTCATTATTTTCTCTTTTAAACCTTTAAGTACCGCTTAGTTTGGTCAAGTTATGATTATCCACTGCAAAAGTTTAATCATAACTTTGTGAGTGTAACCCATTATTTCGGAGTTCATGACTTAACTTTGGACATGCCGCCTTAGGGTCGGTCAAACCTAAAATACATCATTAGTTCCTATCTTTGTAAGAAATATAACCTTGCTATTGACATGTCTAGACATCTTCCTTAGGGGGACGAAAACAAAGTCGTCGCGAGGCGCTATTCATATCTCACGGTGTTATATTATTAATGGAGACCACAGGTTATGTTGAGTTATCAACCCTCTCCCACTCATTATTTTGAAATAAGTGTTTTTAACCTTATTAATTCCAAATTAATTATAGATTCTTTAAACTTTATGAACATAATTAAAATTGGAAAGAAAGCAAGTTTCTAGGTCCATATCTAATTTTAAATTACCAATTATGTTCATCTAAACTTTACTAAAAAAAATAATTTTAAAATAAAGTTGGTTTAAAGAAATTAAGTCATGAAGACTTAAAAATCGGTGTGATATTTTACCAAGTTTTCAAAGAATAAAACTAAGTAATTTATATGCAATTGGTTTCGCAAAACAAATCATATAAACATATAGGATAATCCTAATAATCATGTTACTACCAATGAGATGCATGATAATGACTGTGTGGGATTTTATGCATGACACAAAATGCATGAACATATTATCAATCACATGAAAATAATTATTTAATTAAATAAACAATAAATGTTGAACTGGGTGCTTTTGGGTATTTCTAATCTTACAACGTCTTAATAAAATTAAAACAAAATAAAATTGCATTGATCTCCATCAGGCTTCTTTACTTTACTTTCGGTAGGATATGTGTCGTTGGTCCAGAATAATAATAAGAAAACAATTTTCTAATTATCTTGATTATTAAAAAAAAACTATTAAATAATCATTATTTTATTTTCCTTTTAATTAAAATAACTTTTAATTAAAAAACTGAAATAAATTTTAATTAAAATCTGTTATTTTGAAAAATAAAATTTTAAATAAGGTATTCAAAAAAATTTGTTAGGATAACAAAATTATCTCATTATTTAAATATCAAATTTGTAACAAATACGATATTTAACATTTTCAAAATTTTCAAAAAATAATAGATTAATTTCAGAAAAAATAATAAAAAATTCTGGACCAGTAAGACGGGGACACGTGGCACTAAAAAGTGTTGTCGGGGCCCACTTGTACGGAACCGTACGGAACAATCCGTACGGTCTGTACAGACGTCCGTACGACGTCCTCGGCAGTGGCTCAGAGTGTAACGTCCTACGTTTTCAGGTACCTTTAAACGACTCGGATCGGGATTTTTTCCCCCGGGTTAAGAATATTATTTTAAATAATATTATATTTTGTTTGTAAGTATTCCATGAGTTATTGCTAGCCAAAATATGAATTTTGTGATTTTAAAAGTCAAGATAAGACTTTCGGTCCTGGACCGACACAAAAACCCTGATCGGGTAAAAATCTCGGAAAATAAAATGAAAAATCATGGCAATTATATTTTGGGCATAAAATACATTCATAAAAGTTAAAGTTTGGTAAAAAATAATAAACCTAAAAGAAAATGGAAATTTTAAGGCATTTTGTGTTAAATGCCTAATTTTGCCGAAATGGGGAATTTTATTCCATGAATGGACCTTAGGTTAAATTTTATTATGTGATTAATTAAATTAAATGTGAGAGACATTTAATTTAATTAATTAATGTTAAGTTTGGTGATTAAAACTTAATAAGAGTGAAAGAGGTGTCAAAAGCCAATTTGGACTTTTCTTCTTATGAAACATTTATTAACCTTTATAAAAAAAAAATGAAATGATCATATATATAGCAAGGGTTGGCTGGCCAAGTGATGTTTTGAAATCCCATTTATTAACTAATTGAGTTTAAATCCCAATTATTTAAAGGTTTGGGATATTGTCAAGTGGGTAAGTGGGAGTAAAACACTTGAGTGTTTTAGGATAAATTAGATAGTATAAACTCTTCCAACCCTCCCCAACCGACCACACCACTCTCTCTCATTCACTCATCTAATTTTTGAAGACCTCTCAAAGTGTTATCTCAATATTCAACCTCAAGAACACCAAGGAAACTTGGAGGCTAAGTCTTGGGCTAGGAAGTATTTTTCCCTAAGGTAAAGTTTCACTAATCTAGGCTTTTGTAAAGTTTTAAGCATAGAGTTTCAAATAGCTAATTAACTATGTTGTTGGGAGAACTTGGTTAGGGTTTTTGAAAGGTTTTGAAGGAGTCAAAGCTTATAGGAATGTTCAAACCTTAAGCAAGAACACCAAAGAGGTAAAAAGTTTACTTTTGATGATTTTGTTGTAGGGTTTTTAGTTTTAAGCATTATTTTGTATATATAATGCTTAAAGTTTCTTGTTGGTGATGTAATAAGGTTATGGTAGTTGTTTAATAATTTTTATGATGCATGTGTATTGATTTTTGAAAATGGGAACCAAAACCCCCAAGGGTTTTGTAGGATACCCTAAAACAAAACATGTTTTGAGCTGTGACTTCCAAGGGGTCAAGCAACCACTGTATATTGTTTTTGTAAAATTAAACTATACTGTGAAGTTGTTGAGATTGAGTACATATAATTGAGCTTTTGAAACACTAAAAAATGTTTAGAAATGAGTAAGTTATGCTATTTCAAAGTTTAGGTAAAAACTGTTTTTTCGTATTCTTATTTTTGGAACCAAGTTTGGACAGCCACTGTATAGGGCAAATGAACCCAGTTTTTTCTAAGATTTTGTGTACATATTACTGGCATAACCTAGTATTCCACTGTAAAATTTGGTAAGAAAATATTGAACGGTTTGAAAGTTATTAACTGTCAAAGTTTGGAAAAAATAAGAACTTGAAAATAAGGTCATTTTTACCTCATTGTTGGAAAATGATTTCACCAATCAAAAATACTCATTTTGACCTAAGATTTTACAAAGACTTAAATGGAATAACAAAAATAGAATTGGGAAATTTTGGTAACAATTGGGTAAGTAAATTTCAAGTTATGAACTAACGAAGTATGTAGTTAAAAATCTGAAAAATAGGCTTTTCACACTTAGTGTAAAAATGAGATTTTGGAACATAAGGTAAAAAGTAAAATTTTGCTTATTTCAAGAAATAAATTGGTAAGTCTTGAAATCATATTTTCACTAAAATTACCCCTTTGAGTTTAAATGAATTATTTTTATTAAAGAGCTTTAATTCTTTCTAAAAATAAGATATTTAATTTATTAATAGTTAATAAATTAAAAGAGGGTTTAAAACCCTATAATTTGAGAAAATAATTAAATGAATTATTTTTCTAGTAAGTAAAATTGATTAATTGATTTTGGAAAATTAATTAGTCAAGATGGGAAATTTTTAACGGTTTTCCTAATTAAGAAAAATTAGGCAATTTTCTTAAAAAATTGCCGGCTAAAATAATTATTTTCTTTAAAAATAATTAAGGAATTTATTAGTATTTTCTGGATATAATACCGGCTAAAAGCTTACATATTTTAACCAACTAGTCGAAAGTGCGGGTTAATAGCGATATCTTGAAAGAACAAGATTTTTAGCGGATTGTGGGGAAATACCGTTGTGATACCCGAGCCTAGGTATCGAGACCTTAGGATAGGCCTCCCCGAGACTTAGGGTTTAGTCTCGAATATTTTGTATGACTTTCCTTAATAGGTTTAAAACCAAATAAGGATTATAAATCCTTACAAATGACTTTTATTAAAACGACCAAACTGCCCAAAATAATAATAATGAATTATGAGTGCCATAATTAATCCGAGTATACTGTATGGATAACTACAGTATTGGCTAAGCGTAACTAGACTGAGCGTTGGAGGGTGAAAACCTACTGAGCGCTAAGGACTCCAAGTAAGTCAACTTATATTGTATGGCTGCAACATGAAATGATTATTGTCTTGTATGTTAGTATAGGGATAGCAGCCGTGAATATTGGCCATTCAGTGAGAGTGCCTAGAGATACTAGGGGTTGCCAAGATTGAGTGAGGCTAAACACCCTAGGGGCAACTGCTCACCAGCACCACTGATTAACATAGAAGTCTCCGTAAAACTGTGTAAATTGAATTACACTCTTGAATAAGTAGCGATGCCTTAGGTAACACGATAGTTACCCTTGATGAGAATATTTATTGGCTAGATCTTAGTGTGGGGACTTGGTTCTCTTTTACAGATTAGCAATTATGTTGGAGGGCGCGTTACACATGAATTGTTGGAAATTGTCGAGTGTTGGTCTCGAATTATGTTGTGATATAATATATCTGCTTACTCTGGGATTTTCTGAGTGCAAGGATATATTTGTTGATGAGATATAGTTGTGATATAATATATCTGCTTGCTCTGGGATTTTCTGAGTGCAGGATTTTTATCTAGTTATGAATTAATTTATCCTTGGTTATCAGGCATGACCATAAGTTTGCCAGGACGCTTTAGTGTTCTTGAAATTGATTGTGTAGGGTCCGGATGGGTCCGGAACCCTAATTCTCTACATGCTTTGTTTGAAAGTTGATCTTACTAAGCATTTTCGCTTACCTAGTTGTTTCATGTTGTAGGTAAGGGCAAGGCAGAGCAGTGAGCGCTGGAGTCTTCCTTGCAAATGTACATGTGGACCGACCTTTTGGGAAGCCGTTTTATTTTTGGAAATGTTGTGTAATTTTTCTAAACTAGGCTCACTCTACTCTTTATAAAACATGTTTGTAACTAAATGTTAAGTATGGCCATACGACTTTTTAAAAGTTTTTTTTTCTATGGGTTTTTGAGACATTTTGTTAAATGAAAACATTTATATTTCCGCATTATCGAGTCTTGAAAATCTGGGTCGTTACACAGAGGGTGGCCTTGGAGGAACAATGGCTGAATTTTAAATCCCAGGCTCCATTTTGACTTTGTGTGATCGAAATTGCAATTTTATGGTGTCAAAAACCAAATAAAATTACATAAATCCCATTCCCCTTAATGACTTACACAATGATCTAATCATAAACAAATCCTAACCCAAAAACACCATACAATTAACTATTCAACATTCCCATGCATTCAATCATATTAAGCCATCCATTCATCCATCAAAGATAAATAAATGCATAAAACTAAACCCACACAGATTCAATATATATATATATGTGAAGATGGCTCTGGTACCATTTGTTGGTTTTTATAGGTCAAATCAGATATTATACGCAGCAGAACAATAATCAAAATTGTTAATTTAACCCCACAAGATTTCTAGATCTACTTCTTCACATACATATATATATATTGAATCAAAGATATGAATAGAAAATTACCTCAAGTCCTTCCTTGATGCTATCTTTTTGTATAGCAAAAATCCTTGAGATCTCACACCAGGATCTTCCAAAATGTTCTCACCACACAAAGAATGAGTGTGGGCTCGTTATACAAAATAATAGACAAAATAGATTTATCAGATGTTCTCAACACATAAGATCTGATAAAGTTTGGACCTAAGTTTGTGAAGAACAGTGACCTATGCTTGTAGCACTGTTCTGTTTCTCTCAGGGAGATTTCACGATATGTTTTCTATCACTTAAAAAGTATCGCTCTGAAAAACTGATCTTCTATATTTAATATATCCAATATATTAAAAATAAAATATTAGTTATTTTAAACAATTTGAAAAATAACTAAGCAGTTATCAGATTTTGTTTAAATAATAATATTTTAATCATATTACAATATCTCATTATTTATTTAATATTTAAATAACTAAAATTGTGCAACAAAAAAACTACTATAAGCTTCTTGTGCGCATAGCACAATGACTGTGCATTGTGCTACACGTGTACCATATGCCAAGGAGGGCATGTGATTTTTCCCAATTTTTATTATTATTTAAATACTAAAATTCTCAAAAATAAATTAATTCAAAATTTATTATATTTTTGTTAAATCAAATAATTAATTAATTACACATAATTATACAATAATTATGTTTAGTGCATAGAAAAATATTTTACTTATCAAACAAGTCATTTTGCTCATTTTTGCATTTATCTTTGTCAGTGTTTGTTTGAGCCATTTCGGGGACCATGGACCAATAACATTAAGCTCCAATAAATTGAAACTAAATAATTAAACTCTTTAATCATAATAGTTAATTTATTAATTTTGATATTTCTCCACTATAAATTCAGAATTGAACTCTTTATGTTATAGATATACTTTTACAAAAATCTTATTTTAAGTTGTCCATTGATATAACCATCATACAATAGTTCAACCCTCTAATTAATTAGTTCATAAATTAGAATGGAAGAATTACCAATTTACCTTTCTAATTTACTTCTTATTCCTCAAGTACCATTAATTCACTAGTGAATAATTAATCCATAATCTATAATCTAATTATATATTTGAGCTCAAAATCATTCAGTTCTAGAATTAACTCTTTAGGGAACCAATATACGATCCGTTAGGAAATATTAGATTCCGTATTGTTGGTACATGTTCCCAGCCATCCATGATATTAAATCTCCAAAACAAAAGTCATTAGCCTCATTCTACGAAGAGACCTTAACGAATGAATCAAAAGATTTAATAAATATGAACAGGAGTTCATGAACACTCAGGATTTAGGTTGATCAATAAATGATCATCAATTATGATATGAATTACAAGTCTTTATTATTAAATGGTTTTTGGATAAAGACTTTTATTCATATCTGTCCATGTCATATATAATCATATTATATAAAGCACATTTACCAAGATGTCTTACCACATTAATAATCTGAATCTAGATTATTTGTATCAACATGATACTCAGTAAACCGTACTTACAACCCCAATTAAAGAATTCCATAACTTCAATTTGTTGTTGTTGACTATATTTATTCATTTATGTGAACTTAAACCTTTCGTACTAATACAAGATCACATCCTCAATAATGAATATGGAATTTTTCTGATATTTACAAAATTATTCGAACAATAATTTAATAATCTAACAGACCATTGTATTTATTTATTCATTGAAATAATAAATGTCTTTTACATGCTTTTAGGACATACTCCTAACAATAAGGACCGGGTATGCGTGCCAAATGATCATGGAATTAAGATGCATATTTTAGAAGAAGTGCACAATACCCCATACTCAGTTCACCCAGGGTCGACCAAGATGACTCACGACCTTAAGGCATTGTATTGGTGGCCAGGAATGAAGAAAGACGTAGCAGATGACTCACGACCAAGATGTCTAAATGCTTAGTATGCCAGCAAGTGAAAGCAGAACATCAGCGGCATGTAGGCTTATTGCAACCACATAATATCCCAGAATGGAAGTGGGAAGACATAGCCATGGACTTCGTGACAGGACTACCCCGAACAAATAAGCAGCACGACTCGGCTTGGGTAGTAGTAGATAGACTAACCAAGTCAGCTCACTTCCTACCTGTCAAGACTACGTACACAGCAGATCAGTACACATATATTTATGTTCAAGAAATAGTACAACTGCATGGAATTCCTAAGACCATAGTGTCCGATAGAGGTTCGGTGTTTACAACGAGATTTTGGAGAAGCTTGCAGCAAGCCATGGGTACCAAGTTAAGTCTTAGTATGACATTTCATCCTCAGACAGATGGTCAGTCAGAGCGTACCATAGGAATTTTAGAGGATATGTTGCGCACTTGTGTACTTGATTTCGGAGGATCACGGAGTAAGTATTTGCCACTTATAGAATTCTCCTACAACAATAGCTACCAGTCAACAATCGGGATGGCACCATATGAGTTACTTTATGGAAGGAGGTGTCGATCGTCATTACATTATGACGAGGTAGGAGAAAGGCAACTTCTTGGACCCGAAGCTGTTAGAGAGGCTCTGAATACAGTAGTGCTGATTAGAAAGCGTATGCTCGCTGCTCATAGCCAATAGAAAAAGTTATGCGGATGCCAAGCGGCGTGATGTGGAATTCAAAGTCGGAGATCAAGTCTTCTTAAAGATATCTCCTATGAAAGGTTTGAAGCGGTTTGGGAAGAAAGGAAGGCTTAGTCCCAGGATTATAGGTCCTTTTGAGATATTGGACAAAGTGAGAACAGTTGCATATAGATTAGCCCTACCGCCAGCTTTAGCAGATAGCCACAATGTATTTCACATCTCGATGGTGCGTAAATTCGTGTCAGACCCATCTGACGTCCTCAAATACGAAACGATAGCACTCCAGAAAGACTTGAGTTACGAGGAACGACCAGTTAGTATCCTAGATAGAGGGATGAAGGAATTACGGTCTAAGAGTATTCCGATAATCAAGGTCCTATGGAGTAATAGTTCTGAACGGGAGGCAACGTGGGAGTTGGAGGAAGACATGTTAGCACGATATCCAGAATTGTTTAGTAAGTAAATTTCGGGGACGAAATTCTTTTAAGTAAGGGAGAATTGTAGTGTCCCAGATTTTACATAGCTAGATAGTAATAGTAGTTATTCTTAGTGTTAGAGAATATATTTTTATACTCAATGGAAATGGAAAAACCAAAATACAACTCTATGCAAAAATACAATAGACAGGGTAATTGATTAAAGAAATATTACAACTCAATTGCTCAAAATACAACTAAATAGAAAGATGTAGAATAAGAAGATTACAAACTCAAAACAATATTAATACAAATAAATAAGATCAACAAGATCAAAAGAATGAAAATAAAACCAATAAAAAGAACAAACTCTCACACAACCAAAGTGTAGAGTAGTGGGGGTCACCAACTTGAACAAGGTTCAAGACCTTTGTCCAAAAGCTTATTTCCCCCTATTCTATAAGCACTAAGGGATCTCTCAAGGAAATAGCTCTCTGGAATTATCAAGCCTCTATGGTATATTTTTCAGCCAAGTACTTTGTGGATGAAAAATGGTGTGTCATACAAGTGAGCATTAGGCTCCTATTTATAGAGTTTGATATACTTTTTGGATTTCAAATTCCACCAACCCCCATGGCTGTTACCAATGTTTAATTGGATTAATATGGAATTAAAATTGAGATTTGGGAGTTATTTGGGTTTTTAGAACCGTTCAACACATTTGGAAAAAACTGAAAATTTGGCCTGAAATGCACCTGTGGCCGCTGCCACTGCTTTCTGTCCCCCAGGCCGCGGCCACAACCCATTTTCAGCACTTGAAAATGTGTTGTTTTTCCAAACGGTTCCAAACCCTCCCAAATGATTTTGTAACTCCCAAAACACATTATTGGGGTTAAAATCATATCTCCAACAGCCATATTTCATAATGGCTTTATGAAATCCAATCTCTAGAACCTTCCAAAAACTGTTAGGATCATGTTTAGACTTAGTCAAAGTTGTTTTATCAATTCAAATATGCTAAAAAAGTGCAAATACGTGTTTGATATATCAACATATGCCAATATATCGCAGCTATAGGGACCGATATATCGCCTACGAAAGATACGGAAAACACGTAGACTTCGCACGAACGATCAAACGAGGCTTGGAATAATGCTCTAGGCGATATATCACCCCTGGTGCTTTATTTTTTAATATTGAGGATTTTTAAATTTAAAAACAGTCTTAACCACTTAGACCTGCCTTTGAACTATTTTGATCGAATTCTGGGCGTCTATTGAACGAAAGTTCAAATATTTTTCATTTTATATTCATTTATTTATTCAAATTAAAAGGGGTTAGTTTCACTCCTTGAAATCTATAAATAGGACCTAGTACTCAGCCATTTTCTTCATTCTTTAAGTAGTCTTCTGAGCCTCCAAGTTGCTAGTGTTACTATAGAGGTTTTGAGTTAAAAGCTTTATCATTCTAAGCTTTTCTAAACACTTGGGAAGTGAGATATAGTGAGATTTCGGTATCGAGGTTTAGATCAATTCATAAGATCATTCAAGGTATTCTTATCCTTAAGTTCAGTTCTTTATGGTTCTTTAGTTTTCTTTTATTTTCTTTCAGATCATAACTCTTGTTTATGATTCTTGATTAGGTTTTTAAGTTTCTTGAAACTTAAGATTCTTTTCGGTAAGTTTCCTCTTGATGGTTTTGTTCTCTTTTCATCTTCATTCTTTAGAAATACTCATGGTGTTGGTGTTGGTTTTTAGGAGTGTTCCAATCCCGTTCTTGTTCTCCATATCCTAGTTTGTGGTAAGGAAAATATGATAGATATATGTATTTATATGTTTTACTATGTTATGATATATATATATAATTATGTCTTGTAGTCATTTGGGGATTATAGCTGCTTAGATAGCAAACCCCAATATTTTTTATGTCGCTTGGGGCTTATAGTTTCTTAGATAACAAACTCCAAGAATTTTTATCATTTTCATGGTTTAGAGTTATTATTTACCCTACCTCGATTAGTAGACAGAGGACCTAGATGGATTATCATATACTACCATGTGATCTAACCTATCTCGATTAGCAGACAGATAACCTAGATGGTTTATCACATGCCATGTTAATGAGTTAATGGCCATTAATATTGTAGTCCTATATGATATATGTTTTTGTAGTCATATGTTTTATAGTATACGTTTATGATAAAGTTTTATGTTTATGATTTATGTTATATGTTGTTAGTAGATTTTCCTTGCTGGGCATTGAGTTCATTCCTTTATTTTTAGCTTGATGCAGGAAAATGAATATGGAAGGCAGAAAAATTCATGGCAGCTTGGTTTGTGTGTTGAGAATGAATGGATTGAATGGACATTGTGACGATCAAAATTGAGGATGACGTTGTTTGTAAGTCTTTGTAAATTATGTTTTGATGTATTTCCTCGGGGAGTTGCCTCACTCAGAGACATCCACGACTTGTTCGACTGGCTCGGGACGTAGCCTTACCTAGAGACATCCTCGCCCTCGAGAACAGACCTCGGGGCGTAGCCTCACTCGGAGACATCCATGACTTGTCCGACTTGGGCTTCCTGGAGTGGTTACACTCCGAGAACCTCATGACTTATCTTGTCACTAATCACTCTTAATTGTCACATGTGAGATATGAAAATACAGACAATAAATTTAAATATTATAAAATATCATTATTATAATAATAATATATAATACATATTCTTAATTTTTATCAAAGACATTATTATTTATGTTTCAAAAAGTTATCATATTATATATATTTTTTGGGTTTATAACATTTTGAACATTGTATATTGTTCCATTACCTATTTGAATCATGTGTTTTAACAAAATAACTTTTTGGACCCAGTATTTTGTAAAATGGTTTAAATAGAACCCTAAAACCAATTTTGATTAACAAAAAATTGAATATAACAATACAGTTGTTAGACAGAATAGTAGAACTTTTGTTATGAGTTATTTGGTGAATTATTTGTAGTTTTAGTTTAAAAAACTCTAATCAAAATTGGATTTATGGGTTTATTTGAACAATTTTACAAAACACATATGTCAAAAGTAATTTATCAAAACACATGGTCAAAAATGGTATAATCCTTTTTTTTTTTTTAAATCATAAACAATGTTTTGGTATAATTTTTCATTTAATATGTTTATGTTATTCTTTTAAATATTATTTATTTATTTGAAATTTATATGACAACGACATAAATTTATAATAAAAATGATTAATAAATTCTATAAATAAAACTAAGCAAATGTGCATTACACGTTGCTTGTATCTAGTATATATAAAAAAAATATATAGATAATGAAAATTTTTAGTTTTAACAGTTTGTTTTGTTAACTTTAACATAATATTTTAAATATTTAACGAAATATACACTAACTAAAAATTGATATTTATTAATTATATTAATATAAATTTAAATATTATAAAATATAATTATTATAATAATATTTAATATAATACTACATATATAAAAATTATGTCAATATAAATTCAAATTGAAATTGAAATGTTATAAAATATCATTATTATAATTATATATAATACAAGAATAGATATATAATAATTATATTAATATAAATTTAAATGTTATAAAATATTATTATGATAATATTATATAATCTAATTTTTTTTATATTAATATAAATTTAAATATTATAAAATATCATTATGATAATAATATATAATACACATTCTTAATTTTTTTTTTTTTAAATTCATTTATCTTTAAAAGGATTATCATATTATATATATTTAAAAAATATATAAACAATGTTTTGGTTTAATTTTTTATTTAATATATTTATGTAATTCTTTTATATATAATTTTATTTATTTATTTAAAATTTTTATGAAAATAATACAAATTTAATAAAAATAATTAATATATTCTATAAATAAAACTAAATTGCTTTGTGTCTAGGATATATATGTTCTTATATTTTTTAGACAAGGAATAATACTCACAACCTAGTCCATCTTGTGCATGAACTTCAAACTACATAAATTTATTTAGTTCTGGCACATTGCCGAGAATTCAAGGTTGCCAAGTTCAAATCCAAACCATGCATAAATATATTTTAAATAAACACGTACGTAGTGTCGATCATATAAGTTGAGGAAATGGGTCAAGCCTAACCACAGGATAACAAACCAAAGGCCTAGCCCTCGGAAGCGACAATCCAAAGCCTTCATCCAAATCCACAACACCATTCCAATCAAAGCACTGAACCAAAGCCGCCACCGTCGTCGGAACCGTCAGGAGAGCCAAATTGACACCGGGGCAACCTCTCTTCCCACTCCCAAAGGGCAACAGCTCAAAGTGGTTTCCTCTCACATCCACGTCCTTCTTCTCTTCCATCATGAACCTCTCGGGTATGAATCGGTGCGGGTCATCCCAATGGGCCGGGTCTCGGTTGATTGCCCACGTGTTGATGAAGAGACGAGTGTTCGCTGGGACATGGTATCCGGCCACGGTGCAGTCCTTGGATGATTCCCTTGCTATGAAGGGTCCTCCCGGGTGGAGTCTTAGGGTTTCTTTTATAATGGCTCGGATGTACGGAAGCTTTGGAAGGTCCGACTCTTCTACAATTCTCTTGTTTCCCACCACTTGGTCTATTTCTTTTCTTGCTTTCGCCATGGCTGTTGGGTGGGTCATTAACTCCGATATTGCCCATTCCATTGTTACCGATTGGGTTTCTGTCCCAGCTCCAAAGATATTCTGCCAAAATATGACAAGTAATAATACATTAATTTCCAGCTTTTTTTATTTATACATGCAAATAATTTTATTTATCACTGAAATAATTTATGAATAAAATTATAAAAGCAATACTACTTTAGGTGTTACTATAACGACAGGACCAATATCGCTAAGGGACTATATATATACATCTAAAATTATGTATATTAATTTATATACACAGCCAAAAAAAAATGTTATAATATTTTTTTATCGAGCAACTTCATATATGCAGTGCAATAACATGTAGATACATGTCTTTATTCGGAATTGTCTTCATGAAAATTATTTCCCCAATTTTATTAAATTACTAGTATATATAATTATTATGAGTGCCTATCATAACTTTTGTATGTGCCTCGTCATGCAATCTATTAAATATATTATTGAGAAATTATGATAAATAGCTATATGTTTCAAAGTTAGTTAATGGCAGCTAAAAAAGCAGCAACATTAACAAAAATATACCGTACTCTTAAACTACTTTTTTTTTTTTTAAAAAAAAAACTGAAGTCAGAAATAAATAAAAAAAAGTGTTAATATTTGGCAGTGTAAGGTGTTCAACATCATATGAGGTGGCACTTCATGATTAGTTAATGATATCCAATAATACTTATTAAATTCAAATAAGTAGGACTCAATATTAAGTTACATAAATAGCAGTATATCATTTTCTTGTGGTGTTTGACACAATTAGTACTACTTAGCAATTCTCATACAAAAAAAAGTGACCATTTTAAATTAATATCTAAAAAAAATTCACATTAATTAGTGATATACTATAGCAAGCATATATCAATATAAAAAATTGGGACACAGTTTACTACAATATTATAATATATATTAGACATATTTAATCAATTCCAATCTTGGGATCATTTTGCTGAAAGCACTAGATGTATCGGATAATACAGTAGTGATGTTTTGTCCTAACTATAGTTAGAAGTTGAGTACTTTTTGTGTCCATCCATCTATCTATCTATCTATATATAAATATATATATATATTTATAAAAGAAATTGATGAAAATAGTTTTTTTTTTTTTTTTTTAGTGGTTTTGCATTCTAGTCTATTTTTGATAATTTTTTACAAAATGACTTCTGTCTAAAATTCGATCAGTTGTCTAAATTTTTCGACTAACTGTCTAAAATTTTCGACCACCTGTCTAAATTTTTGACTAGCTGTCTAAATTATGAGAGGTCATTTTGCAAAGAATTATTAAAACTAGGCTAGAATGCAAAATGACTTTAAAAATAGGTCGTTTTGCCAAAAAGCCCATATATATATATGATAATTCTCATATAGGGGCTTCACTTTAAGCCCTATCGGTGGGACACTTCAGCGATCTCGATCCGTAAATAGTTTTTGGCGCAATTTTTTTTATGATTGTGTATATTGTAGTTGTTTAGAGCATCCTGCAAATTTTCAAAAAATTCTGAATAGTTTACAGTACCGAAAACTAGGCTCAAATATGTTGTTTTCCATGTGCATAAAAAAAATTAGTCATGCGTGCAACAACATATTTGAACCTAGTTTTCGGTATCGTAAACTATTCGAAATTTTCTAAAAATTTGCAGGATGCTCTAAATAGTTATACTATACATGGTCATAAAAAAAATCGCGCCGAAAACTATTCATGGATCGAAAATACTGAGAGCCCAACCGGCAGGGCTGTAGGTGAATTGTCATATATATACTAGGTAGAAGCAACGTGCAATGCACGTTTGCTTAGTTTTGTAAATATTATTTATAATTTTAATTAAAAACCGGTTTACTCTTTTTTTTTTAAATATATATATAATATAATTAATTATAATTATATAGTATATATCAATAATCTTTACATATATGACATCTAAACACAATGTTGATATAGATATATATTTATATGACTACATGACATATATATAAAATACAATAATATTTAAAAAGAAATTACTAATAGAAATAAAATAATAATAGAAAAAGTCATAGTGTATGTAGACAGTAATATACATGCGTCAACTATTTTTAGTTTCTAATGTATCTGACAATGTCTTTTGGTGAATTTGATAAAGAAAAAGAGCTCCAATCACTTGATAAAAAACAAACTATCACACAAATTTATAAGATAAAAAAATTGATGTATGACTTTATTATTTTTAAATAAATATGATTTAATTATTTAAATTATCATAAAATATCTTAAAAATATTATTTTTCAATTATTTAATTAATTTATTTATTTTTATTTAAGTTTATATTTGTTCTAATTTTTTAATTTGGCAGTGAAAACAAAAGATTATATATTATATGTTTAATATAATATTAAGTTTAAGTTTAATTAAATTTTATTTTAAGTTATAAAATATATGATTTTATTATTTTTAAATAATTCTTATTGTAAAATATCTCAAAAATATACTATTTTAATTTACTTAATTATTTATTTATTTAATTTTAAATCAGATTTACAATCTACGGTTAAATATAAAAATATTATGTTAAATAATATAAAAATATCCTATTAAAGTTAATAAAAAAAATAAAAAATTGTTAAAACAAAAAAAAAATTTGTTACAGAAGAGTTAGAAGATATATATATATTTATATATATATATCCTAACAATATACTATTGACAAACATGTATACATATAATTAAGTGAAAGAATGTTTACCATAACATAAGCTAGGATATTTTCTTTAGTCAACTTTATCTTTGATTTCTCATCTTCAAACTCATCGAGCAACATATCAAGTATATCCTTATACGACTCATCCTCATCACTATTATCCTCCTTTCTCTTCCTCTTGGCCTCAACATGTTCCTCAATAATCTTCCCCATCAACCTATCATACCTATCTCTCACCTCCTTAAGCCTCTTCCCAAACCTTTGCAAATCAAACTTTTTACAAAACCAAATGAAATCCTGAACGTTCAACTTCCCCCCCAAATCACACATCTCATCAATGACATGTCTCATCTCATAAGCGTCGTCGTCGTTTTTCGCACACTTTTGTTTCAACGCCATCCTCGAAACGACATTGTTCGTCAACCCCATGAGCTGAGCTCCAACGTCAACTTTTTCACCGTCGTTCGCCAACCTCTGCATGTTCTTTATCAACGACCCAATCTCCTCCCTCCGTATTGGACGGTAGAAATCCATGATCGAAGCTCCAAGAAGCTTCGACACCGTTAGTTTCCTCATGAACTTCCAAAAGGGTCCGTAGGGAGCTACGGAAAAGTCAGAGTTTCCATAGGTTAAGTAGTCAAAGTTGGCTCTTTGTGGTCGGTTTAAGAAGCAAGACTCGTTCGTTTTGAGGCATTCTTCGGCGATTTCGGCTGAGGAGACGAGTAGGGAAGGTTTGTAGCCAAACCGGAGGTAGACAATGGGCCCATAACGGGCCGAGACTTTGCAAAGGTCCTGGTGGGGAAGCTTGCCGAGGAGATGGAGGTGACCTATTATAGGTAGGGCTGGTGGGCTTGGAGGAAGAGGTGGGCTTTTTTGGGCTTTGACAGATTTGATGGCCCGGCCCAATAAGATAATTGAGGAGACTACTGCTAAGATGATCAGAAGAAAGTTATAATCTAGGAACTGATGAAGATCGAACTCAACCATTTTGGTGGAGAAAGAAGTTGGAGGATCACTAATGTTTGTTGTACATGAAATATTTGGTGGTTCATAGAAAAGTATTTATATAGAAGGATTTTAGAACTAGCTTATTCGTATCTCATATGATATAATTAAAAAAAAAACTATATTTTTGGAATTTTTTCATGTGACGTACTCTCATACGTACATGATTTTTATGTAAATTAAAGTGTGTGGTGATCGATTGCATTAGTGTTGTTGGAATAAGGAAGAAAATAAATAAATGAGTATTATTAGTTTGCACTATATTATATATATATATATATAAAGCATATCTTAAGTTTTATCTACTATATTATAATCTTAAAATTTGAAAAGGGTGAAAATTTATTTCATAACACTTGCTAAGATTGCAATATAAAACAAAGATAATATTTATCTTAATGCTTATCAAACTTAATAATAAAATTTGAATGAAACCCTAAAATACTCTTCATTAAATTATAACTAAATGAAAATATATATATGTATATATATTAGAACAATTTATTTTTTATGTTTATTTAAATAATTTATTAATGAAATATAACTAAAGGCATTTTGGAGTTTTCATTAAAATCTTTGATCTATTTCGTCAATCACAAGATTTGATGTGGAATTTTTAAAAATATACAATTATATATGATACCCAACTAAATGTTAAAGGAATGATGATAATATATGGAAGATTTCTCAATACTTATTACTCATAAATTGATACTAACAATTATGATGATGTGACAACATAGTGACTTGATATAGCAAGTTACCAATAAATAAAGAAAAATTTCTACATTAATTTCGAATTTTCGTATATAATACTTAAATAATATTTTTTTAATTATTTAATTTAATAAATGTGACAACTATGTAATCAAATAGCCTTTAAAAAAAATTAAAAAATTAAAATTTATTTTTAGAAATATTAATTAACAACTATAAATATTGATCATTGATCTTAATGATTAATATTAAAATAATCATCCATGGATAGTAACCAATTTTTTAAGTTAATATTTACTCACAAGAAGCTTCTTATTATTCTCTATTTGAAACTTTAGGAGGAAAAATGAATTCTAATTCTTTTTATTTTTTTTATTAAAATAAAAAATGATGAAATCCTTTTTTTTTTTTAAATACAAATTTGAGGATTAAATTATTTATTGTAACTCTTAAAATATTAATTTATAAATGTATTAAAATGGTAAAATATTTTTTGGAAAAAAAATATATTGTAAAATTGAAATATTTATATTTCTATATCTTTTCTCTAATATATTTTCTCACAAAAAAATTATTTAGTGAAATTTAATTTCCAAACAAAACCTTAATATCATTATACATCAAAAGTTGTGACAGTATATTTTCAGTTTAGGTCTAACAGTACATTTAGTTCAACAAAAACTTATTTAGTGTTAAAGCCAAAATACCATTTGTATTTAACAAATCAATATATAAAATTATTTAAATACATCATCAGACATTGGTATTATTTATAATACGTGATTACAACTAGTACCTCAACAAAGTATATAGGAGTAAAAGAGCGATAATAATGTGGTGTATTCTTTTCCCAAGGGATTTTTGGGATACAAAGATACATGTAGTAAAATATATTATAGGGATTTTCTGTGGTGCACACACATTGGTGTACTTGTTCTCCCTCCCGAATAGTTTTCAATGTAATTTATTGTATAAATTGTAATTATTTAGAATATTTATTCATTTTTAAAAAAATTTAAATAATTTACACTGTTGAAAAATAAGGTTCAAACATATTTATTTTTACGCGTATAGAAAAAATAGTATTGTATACAACAAATTTTTTTAATTTTATTTACGGCAATGAAAAATATTTAAAATTTTCTAAAAATTTATAAAATATTTTAAATAATTACAATGCAGTCATAAAAAAAATATATTGTACCAAAAATTATTTATAAGCCGAAAACACTAAAATGTGCTCTAGTGTACGGTTTTTTGGGGTGCAGTATAAAATTCCCTATATTATATTGTAGACAAATCCTTCTTAGAAGTATAACTAGATAAATTGACATGATTATTTGTTTTCTCCCAATCATGGAGTACGTTAAATGATTTCTTTAATTAAAACAAATTATTATACGCAATGATTTTATTTTATTTTTATGTGTAACTTTCCATTATTGTCAATATTTGGTACATGAATAGACCTTATTACAAAAGTTTGATATGTATAAATATATTAGACGGATATAGATATCCTGTACCTTGTTTCATTCTTTTCTTTTTATTCTTTTTCCTTAGGAGAAATTTATAGTTTGTACCGTTCTTTAAAAAATAAATAAAATGATTTTCTACGTACATATTCGCAATAAAATATTAAGTAAGAAATAAAAAATATATAAAATGGTACATAAACTTATATGTGATTAAAAGTATATGGTGATCAATATACAGAGTATATTTTTGTTTATCGTTTGATAAATATTATCCATATACGTACGATAATATTAGAATTACTATTCGTACGATGGTCCATGAAGTTGATGAGCAACCCGGGTTGGGACCAACAAATATATATTAACCATTAAGTTTTTTTAATCATATTTTTGTTTATCTTGTGACTATGGTCCCCTAAGTAGAAAACACCTTACGATGCGTCAAAGTACATCATATATATATATATATATATATATATATAGTGACATTTTAGATCTTATCTTAATTTTCAATTTCGTCTTAATGTCTATATAATTCTACTTAATATCATATTTATATATTTTGGATTTTGTGTTGTCTCATACTCACCAATCCATAAAGGCATATTAGTACACCACCGGAAAAAGAAAAAAAAAACTTTTAATGTCGATTTAAATTCTATGTAAAGTGGTTATCGCGATGGCTAAACATCTGATGAGGTAGCTAGTGACGTACTAGAGAGTGAAATCTATAAATACTTGGAAAATTGTTCATAGAAAAATTGTTATTATGGTAAATATCATTTTGCACCCTCTGTTTTGCAAAAATTACTGATTAGACCTTGTATTTTGTTAAATAACATCTGCGTTTTGTAAAATGGAACAAAAGAGTGTTGGACGCCACAACACGTGAAAACGCAATTACTTTATTGATACAGAAGTAATTACACCAAGACTTGATTACAATTCTTGACCACACACACTAAACACTCTAGCTTACACTCTATAGAACATTTTTAGATGCACTTTGTGTACTCACTCTTTGACACCCTTCCAAGGGACCTAATCCCTATTTATACTACTCAACTTTAATATGCTAGAGAACTCTAGAAACTACTTGATAGTGGGCTTGGCTCAAAGGCTAGAAAAATCTAGCAAATCACTTTTCTTCTAAACACTACAAACTTCTAGAATGTTCTATGACTTTTATGAAACTTAATTATATAATTCTATATAATTCTAGATAATTCTATAGTATTAGTAATGATAGAAATTTCTAGAACAGTCTAGAAGCTTAGAGGTGATGGTGACTTTTCAAAGAGTACCCTGAACTAGATTTTTGTTAATTTTTTTTAAATATAACCAAAATGCCCTCATATATTTTAATTAATGAATTAATAAAATAATTTAAATAAATTTTTAAACAAAAAAATAAAATAAAAACTAATTAAATAAAATAAACAAACTAAATTATAACAAAACTTAGATTTAGAAACCCTAAATCTAATTACATTGAAAGTTTGAAACCCTAAATCTAAAATGTATCTTTAAAAAGAATTAAACTTTTTTTTCATCATCATCACTAATCTATTCATCTTCTTCTCAAGAAATTTTCATCATCATCACAACCAAATCAGCGCCCAGATCATTGGTTGACGAAGCCCCCACAAGTCGACCTCATTCCTAAGGCCTTTCATCTTCTTCAAACGTACATCCCATTCTTAGATTTCAGTTCTAAAATTATCCAAATCAATATAAACATTCAAACCCCATATCTATAATATTTAAGTGTTCATAATCTTGTAAAAAAATGAATTCAAAAATCAATGAGCTTTACTCAATCATTTCAGAAGAAAAAAAATAGAGAGATAAAAAGAGTTTCTTCAAATCCACTAAAGAGCTTTACTCAAGAGTCCTTGTTCCCAAAGCCCAGACCCAAAAGCCAACCCCGCCGTTCTAGAAGTCACGAATCGAGCCAACCCTGTCATTCCAGAAGACACGAATCGAGCCAACCACACCGTTCCAAAAGACACTAACCAGCTCCAGCGTCAACCTTCCTCATATCTGCAGTCTAGGTTTCTACCGAAGAGAAGAATAAGGTGAAGGAGAGTGAGAGAGAGAGGAGAAATGATATGAAGATTTTTCTCCTTGGCAGGGGTTGGCTTCGATCTCCTTTCTTAGGGTCGACTGGGTTTATCGAAGAGAAGAACAAGATGAAGAACGAGAGGAAGGAGAGAGAGAGAGGGGGGGAAGATAATTTTAAAACTTTAAACTAATTAAAATTATTTTTTATTTAGTTTTTATTTTAAAATTTATTTAAATTATTTTATTAATTCATTAATTAAACTATATGAGGGCATTTTGGTCATATTTAAAAAAAGTTTTACCAAAGTCTGGTTCAGGGTACTCTTTTGTTCCATTTTTCAAAACGTATGGTCCAAATTGTCATTTAACAAAATACAGGGTCTGATTGGTAACTTTTACAAAACATAGGGTCCAAAATGGTATTTACCCTTGTTATTAAATATGATGAATATATATTTATATAAGTTAAGTTAAGTAATAAAAAAAGTAACATGTTTTCTTATTAAATATAAATAATAAAAGTTTTAATATAAATTAATAGTATGTATTATATATTAATATAATAATATTTTATAACATTTAAATTTATATTAATATAAGGGAAAATATCACTTTGGCCCATGTGTTTTGTCCGAATACTCGATCGACCCCTATGTTTTATTAAAGGACAATTCAGACCATGTGTTTAGCAAAACATATCAAAATGGTACCCTTAGCCCAATTTTGGTCAAATAATTTTTCAATTTGACCAAATTACCCTCAAATTTTTATTAACAAATTAATTAAATAATTAAAAATATATTTTAAAATAGAAAATTAAATTAATATATTTTAAAAAAGAAAATGATTAAAAAAATTCTATTTTAAATAATAAAAAAATTAACATAAATATTTTAAAGATAAATAATCAAATTTTAAAAAAACAATAAAAAAAACTAAAAACATAATCAATTTATTCATTAAAATGAAAACCCTAAACATGTTCTTATTGTTCTTCTTCTTCCCTCTATTTTCTTTTTGAAGGTACCTTATGTAACGCCCTCCTAATCCACGGCTGTTACACTATGTACTTAAAATTGTACCAAACCTGCTAATCAGGTCATTTGGCTTAAAACGTGTAACTAAGGTTAGTGACAAGGGTTAGGGTTAAAAATTTTGGTCAAAGAGCCATTGACTTTTATTCCAAAAGCTTTATATAACATGGGATCCCAAAATATTACAACACAACAGTTAAAAAGGGTAAATACATAACAAAAGTTACATCAGCCGGCCTAAGCGGCAAAACAGGGCTATAACCCTAGTTCCTCTAAGATAAACCGCAGTCGTGATGGTTGAGCAGCCGCATATGTACACGCCACCATCGAAGCTCTCCAACTCATGGCTGGTCAAGCTTTCCCTTTCCTTTACCTGCACCACAAACCACCTGCAAGCCGAGACTCAGCAAGAAAACGAAACGTGCAACGATAGAGAATATAACTTTAAAATAACCATTAAGCAAAATCAGCAATATCCATTCATAACCAACATCATATAAATTCAATCGAATGATCATTGGATTAATATGGGGTCGTGGCCCTATTCAGTTGGCCTTTAAGCCAACTCTCATGCCTATGCCCTAGCTATGTGACCATAGAGTCACCTGGGGCCTCGCCCTTAGCTTTGTCTCACTAGCCATAGAGCTAGCCAAACCCCTATGATTCACCTTTGACCTTAGAGTTGATCAACGTAATAGTATGTTGTAGGTTTAGGCCAATGCCTTTCGACCAGCGCACAACGCGCTATTGCCGTCCTTGACTCATAAGTCAAGCCCTGATCCAAGATTACATACCTTGGTTACAAGGAACAGATGTGGATAGGCACATCTCGACAATTAAGCACACATTCATGCTAATCATTTAATCCCATTGGATAATCATTTCCATAATACTAATCATATTCACATAACGGGGCCATATTCCCTAATCATATAATTCATACAATGAATATAAGCACTTAAGCATTCATCGGCAAGCATTTAAAACAATAGCCCAACATAACCAATCCAGGGGCCCAAGCCCTAACCATATTCAAATACAATAGACGAGCCAAGCCCTAATCATAATAACATATAATGAGCGGGTCGAGCCCTAATCACACACAACAAGTTCTAGGTGTAGTTTTCTTACCTTAGGTCCAAGCAAGAGTAATTAAGAACGACCATCGAGCACGATCCCAGTTCTAAGCCCTTAGCGATACCCTAAGCCACAACCATAAAATATGAATCTATTAATATCGAGCGATCAAAGGTTTCTAGACCAAGTCCTAGCCTTCGGGGCCTCGAGCTCCACCAAACGGGGTAGTGAAAACAATCCTGTGCCCTAAGGAAAAAGTTCTATTTTGTAAACAAACTCCCAAGGAAAAACTGCCCAGGCGGGCCACGACTTGCCCCCTTGCGGGTCGCGTGCATGCCCCCCTGTCCAGCCTCATCTTCCTCTCTGTCCAGAGGCACGGGTTGCGACTTGGTCTATCAAGTCGCAGCGCCCCCCCCCCCCCAAGCAGAGGCCTCTCAAGGCGCCTAGTTCAAGCTGAGTCGCGACTTATCAAGAACAAAGTCGCGACTTGGCCCCTCGAACCCAGAAAATCCTCCATTTTCAGTAGCCAAATCCAATTCTAACCATACCAGAATCACCCTAATATCATAATTCAATCATCCCAACAGTACTAACATGTTCCCAGCAACAAAACTCAACAAAACTTAGTCTTAAAACTCATCAAAACCACACCTTCAATCTTTGAACTTCATAGGCTCAAGAACACTTAAAAACCAGCCAAGAAACACAGAATTTAACTGCCCAAAATAATAATTCAAGGCTTACCTCTACTGAAGATTAAATCCCCAGGTTGCTACTAAGTTAATCCCAAGATTTAGACTACAATTCTGAGATTTTTAGCCAAAATCTCCCTTAACTCATCAATGGTTTGTCTTTGAAAAGTCTAGAGTGCTCCAAAAGTGAAAGAGAAGGAAAAGAGTCAGTTTTGAGAAAGCTCTATGTGTTTCCTACCTCTTGTCTTATCTAACTTAAGTTAAGTCCAAAGCTCAAGGTACCAAAAACATCCCCGAAGGAAAAATGGTAAATTTCTCAAATATTCCCTCCTAAACACTCTAACTCCAAATATATATCCAAATATTTATTTTCATAACCCAATAACCAATTAATTATCTAATACCCAAAATACTCCTTGACTCGCCCCGAGTCGGGTATCGGGTCCCGTTGTGACTTTCCTGCTAACTTGCTCCCTAGGATCGCCTCGTGCCGAGTAACCCAAATAAACCCACATAATAATGTGGTCTCTCACATATATTACATATATGCACACAAAAACACATTTATGTCCGCAATGGGCCAAATTACCAAATTGCCCTTCTAATAAGAAGCGGGACCACATGCGTATTTAATATCCCTAAATATGCGCATTTAATCATATTATCACATAATCCACATAAATACAATTAATATAACAATTAAACACGTAATTCCATATATTGCCATCTCGGCCCCCTAATCAAGGCCCTAAGCCTTATTAGGTAATTTTGGGACGTTACAACTATCCCCTCCTTACAGAAATTTCGTCCTCGAAATTTTACCTGAACATCTTGGGAAACTGAGCTCGCATATCTGCCTCCAGCTCCCAGGTCGCTTCCTCGACCATGTTGTTCCTCCATAAAACCTTAACCAAAGGTATGGTCTTATTCCTCAGGAACTTGTCCTTCCTGTCAATAATTTGAAATGGTTGTTCTTCATAAGACAAGTCTGCCTCCAATTCCGAATCCTCATACTCAATACATGAGTTCCATCTGATACATACTTCCTCAACATGGAAATATGGAATACCTTATGCATGCTAGACAATGCAGGTAAGGCCAACCTGTAGGCCACCTGCCTGATCCTCTCTAGGATCTTAAATGGTCCCACAAACCTAGGGCTCAGCTTACCCTTCTTCCCGAACCTCTTCACCCCTCTCAGAGGTGAAACCCTAAGGAAGACATAGTCTCCCACCTCGAACTCTACATTCCTCCGTCTCAGGTCAAAATAACTCTTCTACCTACTCTGAGAAGCGAGCTTCCGAGCTCTAATCCTCTCAATAGCCTCAGTGGTCCTCTGGACTGCATCCGGACCTAGATATTTCCTCTCACCCATCTCATCCCAATGAATGAGAGATCTGCACTTCCTACCATATATCATCTCATAAGGTGCCACTACGATGGTAGACTGATAACTGTTGTTATAAGAAAATTCTATCAGAGGCAAATACTTGTTCCAGGACCCTTCAAAGTCCAACACACATGCTCTCAGCATGTCCTCAAGTATCTGGATAGTCCTCTCAGACTGACCATCGGCCTGAGGATGATAAGTTGTGCTAAACTTCAGTTGTGTACCCATCGCTCTCTGCAAACTCCCCCAAAACTTGGAAGTAAAGATAGAGTCCCTATTAGACACGATAGACATCGAAGTCCCATGAAGGTGAACTATCTCTCTTACATAGAGATCTACATACCGGTCAACTATGTAATTCGTTCTCACTGGTAGAAAATGAGCTGACTTCGTGTACTGATCCACAATGACCCAAATAGAATCGTGCTGGCCCACTGTCCTGGGCAAGCCTACCACAAAATCCATCGTGATATCTTCCCACTTCCACTCTGGGATATCCAGAGGCTGTAACAGTCTTGTCGGCCTCTGATGCTCAGCCTTGACCTGCTGACAGGTCAAGCACCTCACTACATACTCTGTCACATCCCTCTTCATCCTAGGCCACCAATATAATACTTAGGTCCTGGTACATCTTAGTGGTGTCTGGATGAAGAGAATAAGGGGTGGTGTGAGATTCATCCAGAATCTCTCTTCTGATCTCGATGTCCATCGAAACACAAATCCGACCCTTATACCTCAGTAAACCCATACTCAACACTGAATAATCCTTAGCTACTCTAGCTAAGACGTCCTCTCTAACATGCCCCAACTATGGATCATCTATCTGTCTTTGCTTGATTCTCTCCAAGAGAGTAGACTATAATGTGATATTGGCCAATCAGCCCACCACTAATTATATCCCTACTTTAGTCATCTCATTAGCCAACCTCCTCGATATCTGTCTGGCACTATATAACTGTCCCGGTCCCTTCCGGCTCAAGGCATCTGCTACCACGTTGGCCTTCCCTGGGTGATATAGGATCTCACAAACATAATCCTTTACCAGCTCCAACCAACATCTCTGTCTCATGTTCAGATCCTTCTGAATGAAAAAGTACTTCAGGTTCTTGTGATTAGTGTATATCTCACACTTCTCACCATACAAGTAATGCCGCCACACCTTTAGTGCAAAAACAACCGCTGCCAGCTCTAAATCATGTGTGGGGTATCTGTGCTCGTAATTCTTCAACTAACGTGATGCATTGGCAATCACCTTCCGAGTCTGCATAAGTACACAACCCAGACCATGTCTCGAAGCGTCATAATAAACCAAAATTTTACCCTGATCTATAGGAAGGCTCAAAACTGGTAGGGTGATCAAACTCCCCTTGAGTTTCTGGAAACTGTCTTCACACTTGTCCGACAAAACAAATTTCTGATTCTTGCGTGTCAACTCTGTCAATGATGATGCAACCTTGGAGAACCCTTCCATAAAGCGCCTGTAATAACCCACCAAACCTAAGAAACTTCTGATCTTTGAAGCGTTCTTCGGTCTTGGCCAATCTTTGTTCGCTTTAATCTTCCCCGGATCCACCTTAATACCATCTTTACTGACTATGTGACCTAAGAAAGTCACATGTGGTAACCAAAACTCACACTTCTTGAACTTCGCATACAACATGTGCTCTCTTAACCTCTGTAATACCAATCTGAGGTGATGTTTGTGCTCTGTCTCCATCCGAGAGTATATCAATATATCATCGATGAAGACAATCACAAATTGATTCAGGTAGTCCTTGAACACTCTGTTCATCAGATCCATAAATGTTGCCGGGACATTAGTCAATCCAAATGACATCACCAAAAACTCATAATGCTCATACCTGGTGCGGATAGCTGTCTTCGGTATCTCTTCCTCCTTGATCCTCAGCTAGTGACAACCAGATCGAATATCTATCTTAGAGAATACCGTTCTACCCTGCAACTGGTTAAATAGATCATCAATACTTGGCAGCGGATATCTATTCTTGATAGTCAACTTATTCAGTTCTCTGTAATCGATGCACATCCTCATAGAACCGTCCTTTTTCTTCACAAAGAGAACCGGTGTGCCCCATGGTGAGAAACTGGGCCTGATAAAACCCAAGTCCAGTAACTTCTATAGTTGAACCTTCAGTTCGTTCAGCTCTGCTGGAGCCATCCTATACGGTGCCCTAGACACTGGCTCTGTCCATGGCGCCAGTTCAATCACAAACTCAATCTCCTTGTGTGGAGGTAACCCTGGCAAGTCCTCTGGAAACACATCCATAAACTCACAGACTAACCGAGTCTGTTCTGGTCCCACTGGCATGACCTGAGTGGTATCCACCACACTAGCTAAGAATCCTATGCATCTCCCCTGCAGTAGGTCTCTAGCTCTAAGTACTGATATCATAGGTATACGGGGCCATGCATAGTGCCAACAAAGACAAAAGGGTCCTCACCCTCTGGCTCAAAAGTTATCATCTTCTTCTTACAGTCTATCAATGCCCCATACTTCTCTAGCCAATCCATACCAAGAATTATGTCAAAATCAGTCATCTCTAACTCCACCAAGTCAACTTACAACTCCCTACCATCCATTGTAACTGGTAGTCACCTAATCCATCTCCTGGATACCACTAATTATCCACTAGGCAATACCGTACCAAACCCCACAGAAAAGAAGTCACAAGGTCTACACAACCCATCTATAATCTTACTAGCAACAAAGGAGTGTGTAGCACCTGAATCAATAAGAACAGTGTAAAGGTTCCAACACTAGAAGCTGACCTGTAACCACTGAGGGACTAGCCTCGGCCTCTGTCTGAGTCAAAGTGAACACCCGAGCTGACGTCAGGCTGTCCACTTTCTTCGGCTCTTCCTTTCTGGCTCTCGGCCAGTCTTTCTTCAGGTGCCCCATACTACCACAAACAAAACAGGCCTTCGCCTGGCACTCCCCAACATGGTGTCTTCTGCACCTAGGACACTCTGGGAATGCCCTCCATGTCTCACCGCCACCTTGGCAGCCCATCTGTATACCCCGTGGCCTCCCATCTGGCCCTGGAATTGAAACTGTGTCTGGGGTCTTCCTCTTCTGATCACTGGGGCCTCCGCCCCTACCAAAACCTGGAAATGGAGGTCTCGGTCTCCTAGAATCCCTTCTGGCTGCATTATCACGCCAGATCTTGTTCTCAGTGCTCTCAGCTGTAAGCGCCTTATCCACAGCCTATGCATAGGTAGTCACCCCCAGCACAGTAGTAATACGAACGTCCCTGGCCATCATAAGATGTAGCCCCTGTAGAAATCTCTCTCTTCTGGCCCCATCAGTGGGCACCAGATCCCCGGAAAACTTTGCTAATCTGTCAACTTTCAGAGCATCATCGGTCACTGACATGTTACCCTAAAGTAACCTGCTGAACTCCTCTGCCTTCGCAGCCTTAACTGCGTCGTTGTAGTATTTCTCGTTAAACAAAGTTCTGAATTCTTCCCACTCCATTGTGGTAACTGCTCTAGTCTGAGATACCACCTCTCACCATATTTGGGCATCCTCCCAAAACATATAAGTGGCGCAGGCCACTCTCTCATTACCACCTACCCTCATAAATTCTAGGATAGTGGGTATCATGGTCATCCACTACTCAGCCTTCAATGGATCAGAACCGCCCTAAAAAACTAGAGGGTGTTGCTTTCTGAACCTCTCATATAAAGGTTCCTACCTATCTCCCCCTGTCTGGGGCTGTACAACTACCAGTACCTCAGGTTGTACCACTACTGGAACTGTGGCATGTTGGTTCCTTGCTGGAACCTATTGCTGTCTCAAGAGGCATATCTCTTCTTCCTGCCTCTCTAACCTAGCTTACATGTCAGCAAGCACTTGCTGCCAGTTCTCTGGAGTTGGTGGTGGGGCCTAGCCCTGAATATTCCCTTCATTGGCCTGCAACCCTTGGTCAACCAATCTCTCTTACCTTCGAGGATTCATTCTGACACTCTATCCACCCTTATAGAGATCAAATTAGCCATTAGGTAAGTCATAACTATACCACTTGCGTCTGACGGTCCAAGATCATCCAATAACATACATATGCAATGCTAATAAGTTTGCCATCCCACAATAAATATATTCATTCATAGTGCTAATAAGAACCTCCTGATATCCATCAACAATTAACAATACACATAGGCATATCCAAATATTTTCCACAAACTCAACATAGCTAATAAGCATGCCCCTTTGATTCCTGCCAGTTATAACAATGCTAATAAACATTTTCCCCTGGCCTATATACAAATAATAGCGCTAATAAGTTGTTCCCATGCATCCACAAGTAGTAACGATGCGAATAAGCACGTTCTTTAACATACAAGCAACAGTCAAGGGTCAGGCCCTATCAGATAATCTCATGTTTCCTAAACAGGCATGCAAATAAGGCATTCATATCATATTTAAGCATTTAAACATATAAACACATAATAGTTACCGAACCCTGAGTCGAGCTTGTCTTTAGTGGCAAGTGTACATGCCCGACCAGTCTTCAAGAACCCTTAAACCTTGGCAGCTCTGATACCAAGTTGTAACACCCTCCTAATCCAGGACCGTTACACTATGTACTTAAAATTGTGTCAGACCTTCAAATCAGGTCATTTGGCTTAAAACGTGTAACTAAGGTTAGTGACAAGGGTTAGGGTTAAAAATTTTGGTCAAAGAACCATTGACTTTTATTCCAAAAGCTTTATATAACATGGGATCCCAAAATATTACAACACAACAGTTAAAAAGGGTAAATACATAACAAAAGTTACATCATCCGGCCTAAGCGGCAAAACAAGGCTATAACCCTAGTTCCTCTAAGATAAACCCCGGCCGTGATGGTCGAACAGCCGCATATGTACACGTCTCCATCGTGCTCTCCAACTTATGGCTGGTCAAGCTTTCCCTTTCCCTTACCTGCACCACAAAGCACCTGTGAACCGAGGCTCAACAAGAAAACAGAATGTGCAACAATAGAGAATATAACTTTAAAATAACCATTCAACAAAATCATAATTATCCATTCATTACCAACATCATATAAATTCAATCGCATCATCATTCGATCAATGTGGGGTCGTCGCCCTATTCAGTTGGCGTTTAAGCCAACTCTTGGGCCTATGCCCTTGCTACGTGACCATAGAGTCACCTGGGGCTTGGCCTTTAGCTTTGTCTCACTAGCCATAGAGCAAGCCAAACCCCTATGGTTCACCTTTGACCTTAGAGTAGATCAACGTAATAGTACGTTGCAGGTTTAGGCCAATGCCTTTCGACTAGCGCACAACGCGCTATTGCCGTCCTTGACTCATAAGTCAAGCCTTGATCCAGGATTACATACCTTGCTTATAAGGAACAGATGTGGATAGGCATATCCCAACAATTAGGCACACATTCATGCTAATCATTTAATCCCATTGGATAATCATTTCCATAATACTAAACATATTCACATAACGGGGCCATATTCCCTAATCATAGAATTCGTACAATGAATATAAGCACTTAAGCATTCATCGGTAAGCATTTAAAACAATAGCCCAACATAACCAATCCACGGCCCAAGCCTTAACCATATTCAAATACAATAGACGGGCCAAGCCCTAATCATAATAACATATAATGAGCGGGCCGAGCCCTAATCACACACAACATGTTATGGGTGCAGTTTTCTTACCTTAGGTCCAAGCAAGCATAATTAAGCACGATCCCAGTTCCGAGCCCTTAGCGATACCCTAAGCCACAACCATAAAATATGATTCTATTAATATCGAGCGATCAAAGACTTCTGAACCAAGGCCTAGCCTCCGGGGCCTCGGATTCCTCCCGAGCCCTAAGGAAAAAGTTCTATTTTGGAAACAAACTCCCAAGACAAAACTTCCCAGGCGGGACGCGACTTGCCCCCCTGAGGGTCGCGGCGTGCCCCCCTGTCCAGCCTCATCTTCCTCTCTATCCAGAGGCACGGGCTGCGACTTGGCCTATCAAGTCGCGGCGCGCCCCCCAGGCAGAGGCCTCTCAAGGCGCCTGGTTCAAGATGAGTTACGACTTATCAAGAACAAAGTCGCGACTTGGCCCCTCGAACCCAGAAAATGCTCCATTTTCAGCAGCCAAATCCAATTCTTACCATACCAAAATCACCCTAATATCATAATTCAATCATCCCAACAGCACTAACATGTTCCCAGCAACAAAACTCAACAAAACCACACCTTCAATCTTTGAACTTCTAAGGCTCAAGAACACTTAAAAACCAGCCAAGAAACACAGAATTTAACATCCCAAAACAATAATTCAAGGCTTCCCTCTACTGAAGAATAAATCCCTAGGTTGCTACTGAGTTAATCCCAAGATTTAGACTTCAATTATGAGATCTCTAGCCAAAATCTCCCTTAGCTCATGAATGGGTTGTCTTTGAAAAGTCTAGAGTGCTCCAAAAGTGAAAGAGATGGAAAATAGTCGTTTTTGAGAAAGCTCTATGTGTTTCCTACCTCTTGTCTTATCTAACTTAAGTTACTTAAGTTAATTCCAAAGCTCGGGGTACCAAAAACGTCCCCGAGGGCAAAATGGTAAATTTCCCAAATATTCCCTCCTAAACACTCTAACTCCAAATATATCTCCAAATATTTATTTTCATAACCCAATAACCAATTAAATATCTATTACCCAAAATACCCCTTAACTCGCCCCGAGTCGGGTATCGGGTCCCGTTGTGACTTTCCCGCTAACTTGCTCCCTAGGATCGCCTCGTGCCGAGTAACCCAAATAAACCCACATAATAATGTGGTCTCTCACATATATTACATATATGCACAAATACACATTTATGCCCGCAACGAGCCAAATTACCAAATTGCCCTTCTAATAAGAAGCGAGCCCACATGCATATTTAATATCCCTAAATATGCGCATTTAATCATATTATCACATAATCCACATAATTACAGTTAAAATAACAATTAATCATGTAATTCCATATATTGCCATCTTGGCCCCCTAATCAAGGCCCTAAGCCTTATTATGTAATTTTGGGGCATTACACCTTAGGCGCCGGAGATGGAGGTCGTGGTCTGCAGAGAGCTCTCACGCACATGGTGTCAAACATCTTAAATCTGGGGCATGGCAATCTGAGATGGCTATTTTTCAGATCTGAGGTGTCGGACTTCGATCACGTTAGGAGATCTATGGATGACTTTGATCCATTCTTCTCATCGTCGCTGAAACAACGAGAGAATGTGTTAACATGGTTGGGCTCTTTGACGAAGTTTCTGGGTAGAGCATCGCTGTGACAGTGAGAGGGCAAAAAAGGTTTTTTGCAAGAAGGAGGGGCTGCATCTCATCGGTGTGCTAGGTAGGGCGAGATCTCCGATAGTAGATCTAAGCTTGCATGCGATGATAGATATGGGTTTTGTTTATTGGTTTTATGATTGGGTTTAATGATGATGATGATGATATTTGTTTAATGATTTTACTTATTGGTTTTATATTTATAATGATGATGTTGTTTTTGTTGTAGTTATCTTCGAATAATTTTTCGACAATCATGAGCTTTCACGGTTGCAAAGTGGGGCGGAGGTGACTAGGGGCTGGAGATGGTTAGGCGACTCACGGGAGGTTGAAGAAGAAGAAGATGAAGGGGAAAAAGTTTGGATTTATTTTTATGTTTAGTTTATGATTGATTTATATTTGGCTAATTTTATTTTGATTAATGTTTTTTTTATGAGGATATATGGTGAATTTAATTAAGGTCTTAAGTTTAATTTTATTTTAATTTTTGTCTATTGATATTACCTTAATTATTTTTTATTAATTTAAAAATATTTTAGTAATTAAAAATATATTTTTAACTTTTTATTAGAGTTTTAATTTGTTTTTTATTTTTGTTTTATTAATGAATTTATAAAAGTAGGGGTATTTTAGTCATTCTAAAAAAATGTTTGACCAAAATTAGGTCTAGGGTACCATTTTGATCCGTTTTGCTAAACATATAGTCTGAATTGTCATTTAACAAAATATAAGGGTCGATCGAGTATTTGAGCAAAACACATGGGTCAAACTGATATTTTTCCATAATATAATTGTTGAATATGTAATCTTGTATTAAATACTATTATAATAATAATATTTTATAATATTAAAATTTATATTTATATAATTAGTAATATTTATTCTACCAAAAGTTTATAAAATCTAGCATTATAAATTATATATTATTATAATAATGATATTTTATAGTATTTAAATTTATATTAATATAATTGCTAAATATTTAATCTATCATATTTTTTAATTAATTTTAAAAGTATATTTCATTCAATATTTATAATATTTCGTTAAAGTTAATAAAAAACCATTAAAATAAAAATAACCGTTAAATACATAATTCTTATACAAAAGAGATATATAATATCTATAATCATATGAACTGAACTACACTTAGTCAAATAGTTTGACAATTTGCCTAAACAAATCAAAATAATTAATATGTAATTTATATCTTTCTTTATATTATATATAAATATATAAAAATCAATAAAATTCATTTTTTTTACTTGACTTTCTCGATATAATTTCCACTCTATTATTTGAACCTAGACTCCCCATTTCATATAAATATATATTTATACATAAAAGTTTGATTTTTTTTTTATTTTCAATGTATCGATAAATTGTAATTTTATTTATTTTATTTCATATTGTATATTATAGTCATATAATATATTTCACAAATTTTTAAAAAATTATGAATAATTTATAATATGAAAATTAGAGTTCAAATCATTTTTTTACGCATGCATAAAAAAATAAAACAAACACATGTACAATAAGTTATTTGAATCCTAATTTTCAGCTTTTTAAATTATTTAAAAAATTTTGAAAATGTGTGAAAAATATTTTTAAAATCCCCCTTTACATATATAAAAATACCACTTGTAAATATATACACCAAATTTGAAAGTACTTTTTTTTTCTTTAAAAAAACATAAAATATAAAGTATATTAGTAGCTGATAATAAGAAAAATTGGGTTACCGGAAGCCAGGAATGAAAAAAATATATCGTAATGCAAATGTTACACAAGCATTGACAAATATAATTCATATTATATAATTTGCTCTTGGTTTTGCACATTGCAACTTTTTAACAAACAAGTAAACGGGTGTTTGGACGTTATGGTTATTATTTATTTAAATTTGCGTGATGTCATTTGACTTTTAATAATTAGTAATTATTTTTTTTATTAAAAGTTGATATTATATTTTAACCTAGCAGGATATTACAAAAATCTAAATTTATGGAACATATTGTTATATTATTTCATATAATATAATAGTAGATTAAATTATGTGACAAAATGTGATTTGTCACACCTTGTAACATATTATTGAGAGTCACAAAATTGGACACATGTGTGTGCCCAAATGTAATATATTTTGGAGTTACAAAATCAGTTACAAATTTGTAACTCTCAAATATTACACAATAATGTGTAGATTGTATGTTACACATTTGAGATTGGATTTCACAAAGCCATTATAAAATATGGTTGTTGGAGACATGTTTTTAACTCTCATTAGGTGTTTGGAGGTTACAAAATCACGTGGGAAATTATTTGAAACGTTTTGAAAAAATGACATTTTGTGTTGAAAATAGTCTATGGCCGCGACCACTGACATTCCCTAGCTGCGGCCTGGGGGACATAGGCTAGTGGTCGCGGCCACTGATAGTCCTGGCCGCAGCTAGTGAAACTGGCAGTCAATTTGTTTTTTCAGTTTTTTCTAATTTGAACGGTTTTAACATCCCAAGCAACTCTCAAATCTCCATTTTAATTCCACAAACATCCAATGAAACATTGGTAACAGCCATGTGGGTTGGTGGAATTTGAAATTCAAAGGGTATCTCAAACTCTATAAATAGGAGCTTAATGCTCACTTATAATACACACCATTTTCTATCCATAAATCAATTGGCTGGAAAATACACCATAGATGCTTGATAATTCGATAAAGTTATTTCCTTGAGAGATCCCTTACTGCTTAGAGAATATGGGGAAATAAGTTTTTGGACAAAGGTTTTGAACCTTGTTCAAGTTGGTAATCTTCAGTACTCTACACTTTGGTTGTGTGAGACTTGTGTTTTTCATTCTTTTGTTCTTCTTGTTCTTATTTACTTGTATTATCATTGTTACACCCAGATTTTGATAATTGAGATTTTGATATCGAAACTTAGGCTCGTAAGGTGTAAGATCGAAATAAGCATACTCGACATGTAATCAACATTAGTGAGAAAGTCAAGGACAATCTCGCTAAGCAGTAAATGCGACAACATTGGGATTGGTGAGCTCGGAAACTACGTGGTCTCGGAAGCCACAATGGCAGTAGTTCAAACACTTGTATAAATCTTCCGATCTACTTCCTGCCATCAGACAAGACGGTTCGAGCTTGAAGATTGTGAGCTCGAAGAAGATGATCTCAACAATGTTACTTGTGGAGAACATAGGCAAACCGAGGTATCGAGCTCGTGATGAGTGAACGGTCTCGATGGCATATGAGTCTAGTGTTCAAGCTCATAAGCTGTGTGTGAACATGTTTATTGTTATAAAATCCCAATGTGTGGACGCCATAAATCCACCAAGGAAAAAATCTCTGATCCCTGGTTGAAATACATGGCTAAAGGTCACTTAGTCCTGCTATCGGGCTCAGGCCTAAAGTCTCACGAGATCACGTTCTAGCCAACACTCCCAAGTGCCCTGCAGGTCACTGAAGATTCGAAGGCTCACGACACCCTTGTATGTCTCGCTCCCCTGGGCCTTGCTAGGCCCCTGCCTCGTGCCCATGTGGCGTCCATAGGCCTCGCGAGACCCTGCCTGGTTGAAGACCTGAGTGCCAAGCTCTTAGGAGTCTTGCTCCCATGCGACTCACGAGACCTCAGCCTCGCTGAACACCAGAGTGTCTCATCAAGGGCCTCGTGCCAAAGGCCTCGCACCATGGTCTCGCGCCAAGGGCCTCGCACCATGGCCTTGCGCACGGAGCCTCGCCTTGCTCCGAGCGTCTCATCAAGGGCCTCGCGCCAAAGGCCTCACACCACGGTCCCGCACGCCAGCACCTCGGGAGACGTTGAGGACTTGCATAGCGAGGCGCACCTCACCTCGCCCAATGAGACGTCGTGCCACAGTGTCGCGTACTTGTGTCGCGCGCCAGCACCTCACCTTGCCCAGGTGCCTCCATGTCGTGATGCCAGCGCCTCGCGTACCCGTACCTTGGCCTCCCAACACCTCGTGAGACATTGAGGCCTCGCATAGCATGGCGTATCTCGCCTCGCCCAGGAGCCTCCATGTCGTGGGGTACCACCCTCGCCTCGCCCAGGATCTTTCACGCCGTCTGTACAAGAAGCCACCCTCGCTATGCAAGGCCCTTGACAGGTCTCTTTCGCGCACCTAAGAACCTAAGTAAGGGTATCCCGATAGGCCACCCTCGCTATGCGAGGCCCTTGGCAGGCCTCCCGCGCGCACCTAAGAACCTGAATAAGGGTGCCCCTAGATATCGCCCTTGCTATGCGAGGTCCTTGCTTGGCTTCCTGCACGCGCCTAAGCACCCCCGCACCTCGGCTTTTCTCAACGTATGGAGTCTAAAACTTCCTGAATGGGCGTACGAGGAACAACAAGAGAGACCCAAAAACTATTTGGTGTCAAGCCAATAGTGATGTAGACAACTGAGTATATCATTCATGATAACTCACAAGCTTTCCTACACTTAGTAGAATATGGAATAGCTTGGAGCAAATACATGTCTTGGAGATGTGAGAATAACAATCAGGTACAAGGTACCTGTACATGTATGGGTGCAGGATGTACGACCATGAGGAGGATGGAGGCGTGACCCTGACATCTGTATCAGACAAGTAGTGGTGGTACGGATTTGTACAAAGATTGAAGGCATTACCTGTATACCTCTAACCATGTACTGGGGCCGACACCACAACCTTCTGCTCCACTATGACCTGTGCCACAACCCTGAAAATGTACCTATGTACAATCTTGTCCCCTGGGACTACAATGTATCAGGAGCCATTAGAGCCCCACTATAAATAGATCTTCACCTCTCCAGCAAGGGGGTTGGAAAATTCTTGTAATATCAGACTATTCTAAGAGCAATATATGAGTTTTTCTTCTATTGTTCACTTGCAATTTTCCTTCAAACTTCTACAAGTTCTTTTGCGTTCATTGGGTACTGATTAAGTCTTTGAGTTTTCCATCCATATTTCATTGATGAGTTTCTACCGTCAACACTATGTTTAAGGGATCAGATGTAATATGTTATTAAATCCCAAATATCATGGGATTTATACGCGTACATAATAACCATACGCGTTTATTTGCATTAATTTAATTGATTTGTATTATAACTCCCCAAAATCTATGGGGGGATATTCAGTAAACCAGTCTATAAATAGAGTATGACAATTCATTTGTAAGGGGGAGAAATTGGTATTGGGAAGACTCTGCATAATTGCTTTCAGAAAGCTTTGAGAGGATTCTAAAAAGTGAATAACACTGACTCATGGACTAGGCAGATTTTAACTGCTGAACCACGTAAAAAATCGTGTTTATAGTGTTTGTTTCCTCTAGCATTTTTGTTTAATTGCTCTTCATTTCTAAGTTGACGAAAAACGGTGTCAACAGTTTGGTGCTTTCATTGAGAGCCATTAAACAAGACATGAACCTATTTAATAAGAAAGCCTCCTGAATCATCAATGGCCGCTGGAAGTAACCCCAGTACTGGTGAGAGACCATTGCCCCAAACACCTAAGGAGCAGGCTCCTCATGCTGAGGACTACCCCCGACGGCCTGGAAAGTAGCCCATGGTGGATCCGGATCTTGAAGAAATGAGTGATTCGTCCAACTCTCGGGGGCCACCTGCCCCCAGGCCTGACGAGGATTTGTATTACAATCCTGAAAGATATGTTCCTATTGTGGAACTTGAAAATCGCAAACTGCGCAAAAAGTTGGCAGAGGCAACAAAACACAACGAAGAATTAGCCAGACAGGTTGCTAATGCCTAGGCACCTCCCCGGAGGCCTAGGGGACGTCCTCGTGGGAGCATGGTCGCCAGGAGGGCGTAGTAAGTGTCGCAGCTGACGTCTCAGCCAACTCAGCCAAGGCCCCGGAGGAGTAACCGAACTGAGGCTACTATCAACCCGACTACAGAAGTACCAACAGGAACGGATAATAATTGAGCCCCTCCGACGGCTCGGAACCCGAATCCTGATGCTGCGCATAACAACCCGGAGCCTAACCGGGAAAACTCTGGACCATCCATGCCCAACAATGGGAGGCAGCCACCATCACCCATAAGGCACCCCTCGCCAGTCCGAGAGGTCCCACAAACTGCACATCAGAGGCCATCTCGCAGCGGCAATCAAGATGGAAACTGATAGGCTAGGACTAGACAGGGGAACGAAGGAGAGGCTACTCGAGATCGCATGGCTCCTTAGCCTTTGGGAAGCCAAATGTCAAGATCACAAACTGCTGGAACAAGGAGGCCAGCAAGCGACCCACCTCGTAATCATCGAACCACCCGTCCAAAGAGGGTTGCGAGTTACGTAAGCGAAAGTTCGGACTACACTCGGTCCGTGAGCATTTATAACACCAAGCCAAGGAATACATGGAATCGAGAGAATCACCCTGATCTGTGGGATCATCTAAACCATAATCGAGGTCGAGATAATAAACTATAATTGGGGTTGAGATAATCCCTCGAACCCTGATCTGCGCGACCATCTGAATGGCCGCAAACAGCCCGCGTGTAACCCTATAACAAGACAGGGAGCTGGAGTTTTTATTAATGATAACCAGCCCCCTCAAGTCCAAGCTCGACCTCCAGTGGATTTAGTCCAGGAAAGGATTGACCAATTAGAAAGAGCATTCAGGCTCCTGCAAAACGAGCGTAGCAGGGATAAGTCTGAAGAGTCTGATGAAGAGCTCGAGCCTTTTTCCCCGCATATCTCCAGCACTCTGTTTCCTCAGGGATTCATGATACCTCATGTCCCACCATTTGATGAAAACTCAGACCCGTATAGTCATCTGAGTACCTTCAACACCATCATGCGAGCCAGCAATGTTGGCTACGAGCTTAGATAAATGTTGTTCCCAGCCACACTTACAGGACCAGCAAAAAACTGGTTTGAGATGTTTAAAAGGCATTCGATCTCATCCTGGGGTCAATTATCTAGAGACTTTAAGAAAAAAATTTAAGGCTATGATTGGCATCAGGCCCAAGGCCTTAGCCTTAACGAATGTCTGACAACAGCAAAACGAGTCATTAAAAAGTTACCCCACGAGGTTTAACCTAGAAGTGGCCCGAGCTCGAGATGTCGATGATAGCGGTCACCTAATGGCGCTTAGAGCAGATATACTGCCAGGAAGTCCCCTCTGGGAAGACTTACAAAGGAAACCTATCAAGTCGCTAACCTAGTTCAATCAGAGGGCTCAGCAGTTTGTCAATGTAGAAAAGGCGAGGTCAGCACTGAACATGACCTCTCAGCCCATAACTACAACGACAAACGTGAACTCTGCCTCGACCTCGGCAACCCCAACCCTCTGGGGATAACCCTTCTAAAAGAAAGAAGAACAAAGGGAATAACCCTGAGGCTGATGGAGGAAAGAAGAAGAAATGGGACAAATATTTCTCCGTATACAAAGTGTATACCGAGCTCAACGAGTCTCGGGAGAATATTTACCTGGCTAACAAAAACCAGGTCCCATTCAGACGACCTGACCCCATGAGGAACCAAAAATCAAAAAGGATTCAAATATATACTATAGATTCTATAGAGATATCAGACACACAATTGATGAATGTTGACAACTGAAAGACGAGATGGAAGGTTCGATCTTGAGGGGTTATTTCGGACTGTGCGTCAGGAACCAAAATCCCAATCAAGCTTCGACAATCCAAAGGGCAGCAACTACACAACCTACCCAGAACAATAACTCCCGAGCTCGAGAGGACAAGTGACCCCCTCCGATTGATGGAGAGGATGTAATAACCATATCGGGGGGACCTCTTGTCACAGGTTTGGGGAGGAACGCCCAAAAGAGATACGTGAATGAGCTTAAGACAGGGAACGGTTCTCCCTACGAACTTGAACCACGAGCTCCAAAACAACATAGGGTTGAGACTCAACCCATAACATTTACTGAAGAGGACGCATAACATGTCCAGTTTCCCTATAATGACCCCTTGGTCATAACTCTCCAACTCGCGAACAAGAGGGTACGTCGATTCCTGATTGATAATGGGAGCTCGGTGAATATCCTTTATAAAGCCACTCTAGAAAAGATGGAACTCGCACTTCATGATCTGAAAGCATGTGCAACAACATTGTACATTTTTTCAAGAGAAGGGATTGCCTGTATGGGATCCATTGAACTCCCCGTAACCTTGAGAGACTATCTAGTCTCAGTGACCAAGATGATAGAATTTGTAGTGGTGGACCTCATATCGGCCTACAACGTACTACTCGGAAGACCCGCCCTAGTTGGGCTAGGGCAGTATCATTCGTTAGTCATTTGGCCATCAAGTTCCCGACTTCTAGTGGCATCAGGACATTGAAGGGGGACCAGCTCACGAGAGGAGAATGCTATAGCATCTCCATAAAGGAAAATAAGCAAACAAGTGCACAGGCACTTGTAGTTATTCTAAACAAGGATGGGACAGTCTTCGAGATAGATGAAGAGATCGACCCCATAGTAGAAGAAAGGCCTGACCTCGAACCTCTAGAAGAGCTCGAGAAGGTCAATCTTGAAGAAGTAGATGCCACAAAGATGGTAAAGGTGGGTAAGAATCTTTCTAAAGAAGCATGCTAGCAATTAATCTGCTTCTTCAAAGAAAACCAGGATATGTTCGCATGGTCACACTCGGACACGGTGGGAATCAGTCCGAATGTCATGAGCCATGCACTTAACATTGACAAAAGCTTCCCCCCAAAGCAGCAAAAGTGAAGACTCCTGAACGATGATAGAAAGAAGGCCCTCAAGGAAGAAGTCGACATGTTAAAGGCAAATCGGTTCATACGAGATGCATTTTATCCTGATTGGATTGCCAATCCAGTGTTGGTTCCAAAACCCAACGACAAATGGCAAACCTGTATCAACTACTCAGACCTTAATAAGGCATGCACTAAAGACTGTTTCCCCTTACCTATGATAGATCGGCTCGTAGATGCCACTGCAGGTCATGGCATCATGTCATTCATGGATGCTTATTCTGGATATAACCAAATTTACATGCACGTGGTGGATCAAGAACATACGAGCTTTGTAACCGATAAAGGGTTATACTGCTACAATGTCATGCCTTTCAGTCTCAAAAACGCTGGGGCCACATACCAAAGACTAGTGAACAAGATGTTTTCTGAACAAATAGGAAATAACATGGAAGTTTATGTTGAAAACATGCTAGTCAAGTCTAAACATAACAATAACCATGTGGACGATCTTGTAGAATGCTTTACTGTACTACGAAAGTATAACATGAAACTTAACCCACAAAAGTGCTCTTTCGGAGTGTCTTCGGGAAAGTTTCTGGGATTTATAGTAAATGCACGAGGAATAGAGGTTAATCTAGACAAGATCTAGGCATTAATTGATATTCCCTCACCTCGAAAACATAAGGATGTCCTGAGGTTAACTGGATGGATGGCGGCACTGAGTAGGTTTATTTCAAAATCTACAGACCGTTGTCTTCCTTTTTTCAACCTTTTAAGAGGGGCAAGAAGTTCGAGTGGACAGAGGAGTGCGAGCTTGCATTCCAAAACCTAAAGAAGCACCTCACCGAACCACCAATCATGTCAAAACCTATCACGGGAGAAGTCTTGTATTTATACCTCGCTACAACCGAGAACGCTATTAGTGTCGTGCTCGTCCAAGAAGAGAAGAAGGTACAAAAACCAGTATACTGTTTTTGTAAAAGGTTACTGGGAGCAGAATTGAGATACCCATTAATGGAAAAACTGGCTCTCAGCCTGATACACTCATCTCAAAAGCTCCGACCGTATTTCCAAGCGCACCCTACTCATGTGCTAACTGACCAACCACTACGACAAGTTTTGTCTAAACCAAAAGCTTATGGAAGATTGTTAAAGTGGGTTGTCGAATTTGGACAATTCGAGATCACATACCACCCGAGAACAACCATTAAGGGACAGGCCCTGGCAGATCTCATTGTCGAGTGTGCTACAGTGTCTAATGATGAAGTTGTAACCCCAGCCCGCGAGCTGTGGAAAACTTATGTCGACAGATCCTCCAACGAAAATGGATCTGGGGCAGGCATTATACTGATTACCGCAGTAGAAAATCGATTCCACTTTGCTTTAAGGTTCAACTTCAAATCATCAAATAATGAGGCTGAATACGAAGCATTACTGGCAGGACTTCAAATAGCCAAGGAACTCAAAGCAAAGGCTATACACTGCTATAGTTACTCACAACTGGTAGTCAACCAAGTTTTAGGAGAATATCAAGCTCATGGCGTAAAAATGGTTGCATACCTAGAGAAAGCCAAGGATGCGCTCAGACAGTTCGTATTCTACGCTATAGAGCAAGTTCCCTGAGAACAAAATTCAAATGTAGACGTGTTGGCCAGGCTCGCTACAACCAGCAAGGCCGATACATTGAACGTGGTCTCGGTAGAGTTTCTATCTTCCCCGAGTATTAGCGAGCTTGATGAAGAGGACGTATGAATTGTCAATTCTCAACCTACCTGGATGATCCCAATAGTCGATAACCTTGAAATCGAAATTCTCCCAGCAGAACGGAATGAGGCTCGGAAACTGATGTATCAGATCCCGAGGTACACTATTTTGGAAGGAAGGTTGTATCGAAGAGGGTATTCTATACCATTACTCCGATGTGTAACTCCACCCGAGGCGAAGAAAATTTTGGAAGAAATTCATGAAGGATTTTGTGGAGATGACACCGGGGAGCATAGTCTATCCAAAAAGGTGATAAGACAGGGGTATTTCTGGCCCACAGTCAAGGCAGGCGCGTTCGAATATGTCAAAAGATGTGATAAATGCCAACGATTTGCTTCAATTCCATGAACTCCACCTACTGAGCTTACCATGTTGACCTCCCCATGGCCATTTGCAGTGTGGGGAATCGACCTTATAGGCTCACTACCAACAGGCAAAGGTGGAGTAAAGTACGCTGTGGTCGCGGTCGATTATTTCACGAAATGGACCGAGGCCGAACCCCTGGCCACAATTACCTCGAAAAAAGTTTTAGACTTTGTGGTAAAAAATATCATTTGCCGATATGGGATGCCCAGAAAGATAGTGTCGGACAATGGTACTCAGTTCGATAGTGACCTGTTTACCCATTTCTGTGAAAAAATGGGATAATAAAAAGCTTCTCCTCCATCGCCCATCCCCAATCAAATGGTTAGGTCGAAGCAGTCAACAAAACCCTAAAAAGCTCCATAAATAAAAGGTTAGAGGAGGCTAAGGGAAGGTGGCCCGAGGAGTTACCTCAGGTTTTGTGGGCTTATCGAACCACAGCTAAAACTTCAACAGGGCATACTCCCTTCTCCCTAGCATATGGATGTGAGGCCATGTTTCCTATTGAAGTCGAAATACCTACAATACAGAGCAATTCCTACAATCAGGCCTCGAATCAACTCTAGCTCGAAGAAAGTCTAGACCTCATTGAAGAAAGACAAGAAGAAGCTCAATTGATAAATGATGCATACCAGCAACGAGCTACTAGGTATTTCAATAAGAGGGTCCGAGACAGAAAGTTCGGATTAGGAAACCTAGTATTAAGACGTGTATTTCTGGCTACACAAGACCTGTCTGCTGGTGTATTCAGACCTAACTGGGAAGGACCTTACCAGATCAAGTCTATCATCTGGCCTGGAGTATATAAATTGGCGAGACTAAACGGAGAGTTGGTTCCGCGAGCTTGGAATGGTGAACATCTATGACCTTATTGTCAGTAATGTAGGAAGGATGTTTTTGTTGTAACCAAGCTTGTTTATTTTCAGACTTTTGTTAATAAAATGTTAAATTTTGCTCAAAAGTTGCTTTCTTTATTAAATGTTGTATTTTTTTTGCAAACTCTCTTAATTCAATAACCTATGGTCACACTCGTAGGATATTAAGGGGGCATCACTGGTATAGAATCATACCATAAGTTTGAAAAAATAAATAACATAGAATAAAAATGTCTGGATCGTTAACTCGACATGAAAGTTCTAAGTATACACGTAAACTAATAAAAAGTCTGGATTATTAACCCGACATAGAAGTTATAAGTGTATACGCAAGCTAAGATGGTCTGGACATAACCAGGCTAAAAATTACAAGTGTATGGATTAATAACCAAACATGTGAGCTAAGATAGTTTGGACATAACCAGATTATCAAAATTACAAGTGTATGGATTACAAACCAGACACGAGCTAAATAAGTTTGGAACAAACCAGCTAAAACTAATTGATAGAAAGTTGGATTATAAATAAACCTACTAAGTCGAGTCTGAGGCTGGAAAGTTTTGCAAAAATTAGTTTCGACCTCTTAACCTTGAAGAACTACTCGAGGATGAGAAAAAGTAACTAGAAAAGTAAGATATAACTAAACTACTAAAATAACTCGAAGACCTCTGTCTCGAGGGAAGTCTCTCAATGTGAAGTGGCACGTGCTCCCACTTGAGGTACTTATGGTAGTCAATGTCATTTGTTGACTGTTCTTGCTCCAAGAGGTCGCAGGCTCAAAGCCGTTCTTCATAGAGAAGATAGGATAGAGAACGCCGACTGTATGGCAGTTGGAGCAGAGCTGTCTTATGCTCCACCATCGACTCTAAGGGGGTGGGACAATGATAATTGGCTGAAGAAAAGGTTACATATTATTATTTTGAGCCTAGTCATTAAACATAAAGGAAAAGGATAAGTGTGAGTACTTACGGATGTGTTGGAATGAATAGAATTTGGAAGGAGTGAGGCCATCCGTCCAGAAGAATGCCAGCTTGATGTTTGGGGGATGGTTTGGCATATCCTCAAAAATCTTCTTCTCCTTTGATAGCTCAACAAATAATAGAAGCCATCCCCTCCCCGAGCTCGAGAGGGGTTGCTTTTAAGACAGAAAAGATACAGAATCTCTTGTGGCGAGGGTCCTTTCCACTTCAGTTCGTGGTACAGGGACTTAAGGGCGACTTAAGGGGTTTCTTCAGTTCCTGCCTTCATATGCTCGCGACTCCAGGCCGCGAGCTTAATCTTGCTGTCTAAGTTACCATCACCTGGGGCGTAGTAGCTATGCTCGTTCGGAGTCGCATTTCGACACTTCAGTGCACCGAAAAGTTTCAGTCTGTGGTGAGCTAGAATCTCATAGATCTGGCCTATTGAGGTGACTGAGCTCCAACAATGCTCAGCTTCGAAGAAACCCTCTTGCAAGTTCAGAATAGATGCAGCTCAAGAAATGGAGGGGCGGTCTGAAGGATCCTCCATCAGCGAGAAGGAAAGTGCACCAGGTTTGTAAGTAATGGTGACTTTGAGTTTGGGATCGAGCGGGGTAGGTATGATCTTGGGGTCCGGATCTGGATAAATCGTGACCCCGAGTTTTTTCCTTTTTCTTTCCTCGACCTCGTCAATCTGACGTCAGAAACGGTCTCGGATGTCCTTTTTTCGCACCTCATGTGGTGCTCCTGTATCAGTCGTTGGTTCCAAGTGAAGGGAGACTTATGACCGAGAGTTGATGGAGAGTAAGGAATTGCGAGCACTGATCCCCACCGATTCTCAGAGTTCTACGACATCTAACAAGAAAAAAGAGGGTGAGGGCCAGACATGCAAGGAATCACAAAATACAATTTTGGTGATTCGAGCTCAACATCCCGAGATCACAGATTAAACACAATCGAGACCGAGGTCTCAAAAGGATAGATCGAATTCGAAGTGGAGCCCCGAACTATTGTAAAGTTCGGGCCTCGAGCGTGTACTTGACAACGAGAGTGGGAAAGTTTGGATTCATTTTGAGAATCCTGGATTTTCAGGGATAAAGTTGACGGTTACCCAAAAAGGTGATAATTTTGGGATTTGTGCAATTAAAAACTCTAATTTAGAACCCCCATTTCTTGGCTTACACGATACACTACCCTTAATCAGAAAAAAACCCTATGTTTGCATTTTTTACACTAAATCTGGGTTTTAGAACTATGTTGTCAAAAACTTTGAATTGGAAGTCTGTGTGGTATCAGATAAAAAAATGTGGCTAAGACTACTAACTACTACAAATATCCTTGTAAAACTAGTGAAAAACTAGTAAATATACTCACGGTGTAGAAGAAACATGTAAAAAAATAATAATACATTTATAAAAGGAAAACAAGCGAAGGAGAATCAGAGTACTTACACAAATCGGTCCGTGGGAATGAGAAGATCATTAACTGAAAGATGGGAAGCAGGAATGATTCCACTGAGCCGAAGGATTTAGAGTTGCTTTGTTTATGTGGTTTAGAAAACATGCACAAGAAAAGGGTTTCTCTCTTTTCTTTGGTTCATGTTTTCTGAAGAGAAAAGATTATAATGAAGATGATGAAGGAGAAGAGAAATCTTATATATATGACCCCGCAGGATGTCAAGGGTCGTGTATATCTGGGCCCTTGGTTTGATTTTGAGTATGATCCGACGGTTGGGGTGTAAATATAGCATTGGCGGCAAAAAGCTGGGATATGAAAGGACGTGGGCTGATGAAAAGAGTACTCGAGTACTCTGACTGCACAATCCATGACTGACGCATGTCCACACTTGAGTGTGGTAGGTGGCTCGGTTTTCGAAGGTAGTAGTTAAAAATTTTCCTTCTCATAGGATTCGAACTGATACTTTTGAGGGGAAAAATGTTACACCCAGATTTCGAGAATGGAGATTTTGATCTCGAAACTTAGGCTCATAACGTGTAAGCTCAAAATAAGCATCCTCGACATGTAATCAGCATTAATGAGAAATTAAAGGACAATCTCGCTAAGCAGTAAATGCGACAACATCGGGATTGGTGAGCTCAGAAACTACGTGGTCTCGGAAGCCACAATGGCAGTAGTTCAAACACTAGTATAAATCTCTCTATTTACTTCCTTCCATCAGACAAGACGGTTCGAGCTCGAAGATTGTGAGCTCGAAGAAGATTATCTCTGTTGGGTTTTATGCCCTTATAAAACCATGTTGGACATGTAGCACGATTTCATATTATCAATAAAAGTAGTGGAAATCATTTAGTTTGACAACCGTGTTTCTTGCTTGTTTTATTACATGATTATTGAAATAATACAAACATTTATAAAATCCCGAACATATGGATAGTTACAATTATAGTGACTAGGTCACAGTGGATTATAGTTGTAGTTATATGTTCAAAAGAACGAGTCCTAAGATTAGATCAGTGCATTGGATTTTCACTGATTAGGCAATCTACGATATGATCTACTTACACATTCAGGGTGTGATGTCTTGTCCAAGGCATCGACCAAGTAGATAAGATCGGATGTATTTAGTTACATCAGACTAGGACCGATATTGATTATTGATTGATAAATAAGTATCGTTGTTATCAAATCTAATCAATGTCACAACGTTGACCATATGTTAAGTCGATCTTAATTCTGAGTGATAATATTATGCTAATTATATTATTTAAATCTTTTGACTTGTTCGTTACCAGCTTACCCTACGGTCTAGCCCATACTTACATCTTGGAGATTTATTAGTGTAATTGAGTGGGAGTATTATTCATAGATACGAAATCTATAACTTCTGTATGAGAAGTGAAAAGATGATTGTTGACTGTGTTTTTAGCCAACGACGTGAGAACGTCAAAAACGATAAACCTTCAAGAGAATTTAAACGACACAGACAGTTTTATCAAGAAAAGTAAACAACACACAAGATTTTTATAGTGGTTCAGCCCCGATCAGTCGGTAATAGCCTAATCCACTTAGAGTTGTGATTATAGATCTATACTCAAGATCAGATGGACTGAACCAACTGAGTTTCTTCAGTACAGATTGCAAAAATACAAGAATTCTTTCAGACCCAAATGTTCTCTCTCTAGAAAGAAGAAGCAGAAGCCCCTCTCTAATCCCATAAGCCCTCTATTTATAGGCTTAGGGTCATACATATGGTATCCCCTAGAACCGGGATATTTTATTATATTTATTACATTTAAATTAAAAAAACATTCAAAATGTAACAAACCCCCCATTTGTGGGAAGAATGAGAGATTCCCGCATATCTTGTTGAAGTTGTTTCTGGGAATCTTGACTTAGTCCTCCTCTAGCTAGTTGATCCACCTCCTACTGACCACCCATGCAAGTGCTGGTCGGATATGTGCATGGTGGTAGGACATGCACTCCTCTCCTCTAACATGACACTCTCCTCTAGCATGCCATATCTCTCCTCTAACATGGCACTCTTTTATTTGGGCAACCATGCACTTGTTGGACATATGTATAAAGACCAAATTCTTGGGCTCTCCTCGGACCACATCCTTGGGATCTCCTAGGACCACTCTCTTGGGGTCTCCTAGGACCACTCTCTTGGGTTCTCCTCAGACCAAAGTCCCTTGGGCTCTCCTCGGACCACATCCTTGGGATCTCCTAGGATGCATTCTCCTTAGTTCTCCTAGGATGCACTCTCCTTAGCTCTCCTAGGACCACCCCCTTGGGGTCTCCTCGGACCACACCCTTGGTGTTATACCCAAAAATTGGAGATCAATGACGTGGCAATAGAGGTGACAAATGGCAGTACATGGTCCGTAAAAGACACATTAAATAGTCAATAAATACATTGACTCCTCAGAGTTGTGATAAAGGGACCCGGTAGACTGACGAAGAATTTGGACTGCTTGAAAGATGTCATAACCAAGCCAAGTGCACCTTGGTCCGAGGAAAGCTAAGGAAAGTGCATCCTAGGAGGCTAAGGAGAGTGCATCCTAGGAGAGATAAGGAGAGTGCATCCTAGGAGAGCTAAGGGGAGTGCATCGTAGGAGAGCTAAGGAGGGTGCATCGAGGAGAACTCAAGAAAGTGGTCCTAGGAGACCTCAAGGAAGATGTGGTCCTAGGAGACCCCAAGAGAGTGATCCTAGGAGACCCCAAGGATGAGATGCCAAGGAGGTTGCCTCGGACCTATCCGAGGTGAGAAGCTTCAAGGAGGTTGCCTCGGACCTATCCGGGGTGAGATGCCAAGGAGGTTGCCTCGGACCTATCCGAGGTGAGAAGCCAAGGAGATTGGTTCAAGGAGAAACATGGCATGCTAGAGGAGAGTGCCATGTTAGAGGAGAGAAGTGCATGTCCTACCACCATGCATGTTCGACCCACAAAAACATGTCCTACCACCATGCATGTCCTACCACCATGCACGTCCAACCAACACTTGCATGAGTGGTCAGTAGGAGGTGGATCAACTAGCTAGAGGAGACTAAGTCAAGATTCCCATAAACAACTTCAACAAGATATGCGGGAATCTCTCATTCTTCTCACAAATGGGGGGTTTGTTACATTTTGAATTTTGAATGTTTCTTTGTAATTTAAATGTAATAAATATAATAAAATATCCCGGTTCTAAGGGATACCGTATGTATGACCCTAAGTCTATAAATAGGGGGCTTATGGGATGAAAAAAGGGCTTCTTCTGCTTCTTCTTTCTAGAGAGAGAAAATTGGGTCTGAGTATTCTAGAGAGAGAAAGTGCTGAAATAAGAGAGAATTCTTGTATTTTTGCAATCTGTACTGAAGAAACTCAGTTGGCTCAGTCCATCTGATCTTGAGTACGGATCTATAAATCACAACTCTAAGTGGATTAGGCTATTACCGACAATCGGGGCTGAACCACTATAAAAATCTCCTGTGTGTTCTTTATTTTCTTTATTAAAACCGTCTATGTCGTTTTTATTTCTCTTGAAGGCTTGTCGTATTTGACGTTCTCACGTCGTTGGCTAAAAACGCAGTCAACACTTGGGATCTCCTATTTTTGGGGATAACAATGATTTCCTTAATTGCTTTGTTCAAAAGGTTAAATGATTGAGATCTCATTTCTGTGATTAAGTTCAGGGAAATATCATTTATAAGGAACTTAGTGGGAGTTAAGGATAAAATACTGATGAGGGGTAAAATGGTAATTTGCACCCAGCTCATTAGTAAGTCATCGATAGAGGATTGACTGATTGTAATGGTTATAACAATGGATAACGTATTTATGGTTTTGAAAATACGTTCTATGAATTCAAGAGTTCAATTCTGAGTCTATAGTGGAGTCACGAGGAATTAATAAGGTAGTGAAATTATTCGTAAATAAATTCACGGTAACTTGTTGGAGCTTGATTTCATGGATCCATGGTCCCCGCATAACCTTTGAGTAAATCATCTAGAATGTCTCAATTAATTGATTTAATTATCAATTAGGATTTTTAAAGTTGACTAGGTCAATTTTGGAAAATTTATAGAGATGTGAGATTTAGAGAATAAAAGAGAATCTTTGGGTAAATTTATTAATATTGATAAATTGGTATCAATATAAATAAATAATATTAAATCAAGTTTCAAATTATAATTAGTTAATTTGAATAAGGATTTAATTAATTAATTAAAAAATAAATAGATAAAAGGTTTTGAATTTAGGCCTAGTTGGGATTTAAATTCAAAACAAAGAGATTGGGACCAAGTCCATTTATGGTAGCCCAAGGCTTTTATTTTTGTTTATTATTTTTAATTAATTTAAATTTAAATAAATCCCATTAAGTTGCCTATATAAGGAATATGATATCTAGGGTTTTAAAATGCAAGTCAGTCTCAGTTGATTTGGGTAAGTGAAAACCTAGACACTTTAATCCTTTCTTAGCCACATTCTCGTCTTCTTTTCTAGATCTCTGTCTCATGTGTTGAGAACCAGCCCACACTAGTTCTAGGTTGATCAAAGGCTTGGTGAGGAAGGCTGTGTTGCTGATCTTGTTCAATCTCTTGATAATACTCTGCTACAGAAAGGAATCAAGGGTTAGAGAGATTGAAGGATGGAGTTGTTCCAGTTCCACTGCGTAATGTAAGTTTTTACTTTACTCTGTATTTGTATCAATTTCATAGGAGCATGTTCTAGGAATTTGCATGTTTGTTTGAGAATATGTAAATTGCATGAAAATAAATAAAGATCCTGTAATGAGTTTTACCTACAATCTCGACAATGTTACTTGTTGAGAATATAGGCGAACTGAGGTGTCAAGCTCATGATGGGTGAACGGTCTCGATGGCATATGAGTCTAGTGTTCAAGCTCGTAAGTCATGTGTGAACATGTTTATTGTTATAAAATCTCTATGTTTAAGAGATCAGATGTAATCTGTTATTAAATCCCAAATATCATGGGATTTATACGCATACATAATAACCATACACGTTTATTTGCATTAATTTAATTGATTTGTATTATAACTCCCCGAAATCTGTGGGGAGATATTCAGTAAACCAGTCTATAAATAGAGTGGGACAATTCATTTGTAAGGGGGGGAAATTGGTATTGGGAAGACTCTACATAATTGCTTCCTAGAAGCTTTGAGAGAATTCCAAAAAGTGAATAACACTGACTCGTGGACTAGGTAGATTTTAATTGTTGAACCACGTAAAAAATCGTGTCTATATTGTTTGTTTCCTCTGGTATTTTTGTTTAATTTCTCTTCATTTCTAAGTTGATGAAAAACAACGTCAACAATCATTGTTTTGAGTTTGTAATCTTCTTTTTCTACATCCTTCTATTTACTTGTATTTTGAGCAATAGAGTTGTAACACTTGTTTTTCTATCATCTTGTCTTTTGTATTATTTTGCTCAGAGTTGTATTTTGGTTTTACCATTTCCATTGAGTACAATATAATATGTTCTCTAATAGTCAAAATCTTATAACCTTTGTTTGTTTCGATGGAAGGAGAAATCATAGAGATCTTGTGAAAAAATGGTAAGATAAGGTAATGTTCTTCTTTGTTTCTCTTAGAAGATCTAGTGGCTCTCATGTGGTGATAGGAATAAGAAAAATTATATGAATAAGTGTGTAGTGTTAACATGTTAACACAATATGGGATACATTGTGACATAGTTGACACATTGTTTTGTGAAAGTTAATGTGTGATCCTTAAAAGTGAACTTTTGACATGATTTTTGTTTACCGAGTTTTTCAAAAACTAGAAATATAATGAGAAATAAGAGCTAGAAAGAAAGGATCAAAGATAAACAAACAGAGTTTTTTACGTGGTTGGGGCATTAATGAGCCTTAGTCCACGAGTCTATTATATTAAGTTTTAAAGAGCTTTTGACAATGGAGTTTTCTGCAAGTTTGAGCAGAGTAATTGCTTACAAGAGAAAACCTCGGATCCCCACTACATTGCACAACTGGTCCTATTTATAGGCAGTCACGTGCAATGGGCTTGGGCCGGATTAATCCTGGCCCAATAGGGATATGATCATGGTTTACTCGCTAATGGAGTCATATTACAAAAGATGTTGCTTAATAAAACATATTAATCAGGGCCCATTAGGCCGACTTGGGCAGAGCCAAGCCTTACAACTGCCAATAGCACATAACCTCAGACTGGTCCACGTGGGCTTCTAAGGGGATCCCGGGGACAGGATCTGTTAAAGTAGTGACAACACTGTTTCCTAGGAACATTGTACGTTCCGTGCATAACCTCTTCTGCAGGTTAGTTAAGGAGACCAACTTTCATATTTCTTGGGGACATGTCAGCGTCAGGGAAGATCAAACTTACCATATCCGAACGTTTGGTTTGGGTTCCTTTACTAATGTCCCGGTCCACTTCCCGGGGTCTTGGTTCGTTCACCAGAACTCAGGTTCATTCTTGACAAGGTTTTATTCCCAGACTAGTGAGCCTGCCACCTCTATTGGCATCCCAGAGGATATGGGCAGGTTGGGACCGGGAAGAGGATTTGGACCTACATCTTGCTCCTGGTTCCCTTGTTATAGTCGCGCCCATCAAAGGTTGTTGGGCTCTTCGATGATTGGGCCATTAAGACTTTCTTCTTCCTTGTTCATCAGACTCATGATGGGCTCGAATCTCTATAAGGGAGCCCATAGACCCATTTGCGACATGCCACGTGTCCCAAGGGAAAAATAGGGATAAATTTTTTCATAATGTAGGGACTGTAAAACTTATATGTATATGCTATATGTGAGATAGTATTACATTGATATGAAATTATGTTTTGAGATTTTATAAACCATGTTAATTTGGTAGTTTTGACATGCCTACATATTGATGTTGTAAATCAATAGAATATATCAATATATGGATATGAGAATTGTTGTATGATATTTGTGATATACTTACAATTACTTATGGGATTCAAAAGGCATGTTAATATGATAGACATATATTGACAAATTATGTGAATTTACATTGAGACATAATTATGTTAATTTATAATAATATATTAATATATTGATGTGAATTATCATGATTTTATAGTGTGTCATATAATATAATTATTAATGTGCTTAGTAACCATTTATTTGGTAAATAAAAGAATAATTTGATAAATTAAAATTTCTCATTTAAGTGTTGAGCATCTCAACTTATGAGATAAGAAAAGATGAACCAAAGGGGGTTACTTCTTTTATTGGAAGTGTCTTGTTATTGAAAGAAAAATGGATCAAGGTGGATTAAAAAATTGTGGGATGACATATTGACTCAATAGACTTAGAGTCTAGAATGTTGTCAAATGAAATATATTTGAGAATTATTTAGGGACAAATAATTCTTAAATATTCAATGTCTCAATGAGGAGACATTGCAAAATTAGAAAAGCAATTTTGAATCTTTACACCAACTGTGAATAGATTAAAGAGAACTTTATTCATTTTGGTTAAAGATGGTGATATTTTAATCTCAATGAGGAGACAATTTTAAACTAAAGCATAAGAAATCAAAGTGTTTAAATAAATCAATGAGGGTTTATTTTCTTTCATTTAAAGTGTTTAAAAATTGACATCCACAATTTGATTTTGATGAGAAAATCAATGGATGTCAAATTGGTGTTTTCAAAAGAATCTCAAATAGACTTTTAAGAAATACAGAAAAGTTGTTTAAGTGATTTTGAGACTATTTAGACAACTAAAAGTGAAAATTAGTGATTATTTGTTTGAAAAAATTTCACATGATATTTGTGTTCACATATTTTATTTTGTGAAATATATAAAAGAAAGCAACCAAGTGAGAGTTACTTTCAAAGAAGTGTGTCTTGCTTTTGCAAGTAAATGAGTCAAAATAAAATAACATTGAGGTTTGTTTATTTTGATCTATTGAGAGCTTATCATGTGGCTTGAAGACTCATGGTGAACTTTGAGAATTATAAGTCTAGATTTATCTTGGAGGATAAAGGACTTAATAGAAATGAAGAGATTTCTATTTTAAAGTGATGTTTTATTATCACTGCCTGAGAAATGTGGGGGTGATGCTCCAAAATTAATCAATTTATTTTGTTGATAATAATTGATTAATTTGGTCATCCTATCAAATAGGTGATTTGGAATTCCACATTCTAAATCACTTTGGCTATATGTGTATAGAATGAATAAATCTAGACATGCTTGGTGTCTAAAGTTATTGTTTGTAATATTTTGATTCAAGAATGAATCAATTTAAAACATAAATGAGAATTTTAGAAACAAAGAGGTTTCTAGAATTAACATTCAAGAAAAATGTTTATCTTAGATATTGAAGTATAAAGTAGTGGGGGTGTTGACTATGGTCAAACTCATTATTTTAAAGGGGTGACTATTTTACTCAAACTATAGCTAGCAACAAAGTTTGAATAAAATAATGAGAGTGTTTAACTATGCATACATGAGAAAAAAAATGACTCAAATAAAATCATTTATACATCTCAAGGGATGGGACTTAGACTCCCTAAAGAGATTCACGGTTGATGGTAACCTATCTTAATACTAGTAACCATACTAGTATTAGGTTCAATAGGTAATAACAAGTCAATCAAGTGAATAGTAGTAGTACTCAAATTTTGTCTCATCTGAGATATGAGTACTAGTGTACTACCAAAATGAGGGTTAAAACCAGAAGGTTTTTTTAATAGAATTCGGTTTTGAAAAGACAAGTATTTTAGGGTAACAAATGTAATGACCCACTAATCTAGACTTTTTGGACCATTAACGAAGCTATACATAAACTTACATTTTTACAAAAATACCATAATTTTATTGACTAACTTGTAAAATAAGAGTTACTTACAAATAAATACTAAGAAGGATATGGGATCCCATTGTCTTTAAAAAAACAAAACATGATTTAAATGAAAAGAATTACATAAGAAATGCGGAAAATACATATAAAACCATAAAAAGATAAAATGAGACTATATCCTCGAATCGAATAACGCTCGGCCCCTTGACTCCATTCACCATCGATACACATCCTCTAAGCGTCACGAATCTTACCGCCTCTAAAGCTATTTTCCTGCACATAAAACAAAAAGGAATGAGCCTAATGCCCAGCAAGGAAAATCTAACACATAGTCATACACATAAATTTCATAATAAACGTAAAGACATATCATAACACTTAATACATACACTTATTATAATGGCCATTATTACTTGGGGTCCCATAGACTAAACAAGCTTATGCCCATGAGATTAGTGGGGTCCTACTAGCTAAGTAGGCATATGCCCATAATCTTTTTGGGGTCTTGTTAGTCAAATAGGGCATAAGCCCAAGCCTACAAACATACACATTCATAACATATTCATAACATATCATATTTCATAACATAACACATAAGCAATACACATATAGATTCTATCCTATTTTCCTTACCAAAGTTACCGGGATATGTGGACTGAGTTGGGACTTTTTGGAACACTCCTAAAACCATATGAGAAAGAGTGAGTCTTATGAAGAAGAAGAAATGAAAAGGATGGAAAGACTAAACCATTGAAAAACATACTTACCGAAACTTATGTGCTTAAGAACTTGGATTCCCTAACCAAAATAAGAATGAGGTTAGGGGACTGAGTAGAAGGTTATGAAAGAGGAAATAACATAAAGCAAATGAACTAAAGTCTCGGGTTTACCTCAAAGACTTGCAAGACCAATCTAACCACAACCGAAATACTAAAGAACCTTACTTCCCAAAGTGTTTGATAAGCTTATGATGTTTAAGCTTATGCTTTTCCCAAACCAGGTGTTTACACTCTCACACTCACTGAACACTAGCAGCTTCTGAACTTAGAGCAAAAGGTGAATAATGGCTGGGTGCTAGGTCCTATTTATAGAGTTTGGGAATGAAAGTATCTTGATTTTACTTGAATAAAAATAATGGTTTTCTAGGTGAAAATAATTTGAATAATCGTTCAGCAGAGGCTGAAGACTCGTTCAAAAGATGCTGGACTTATGAAGGAGTTTGAATGGCTGAAAGGAAAAGAATTCAAAAACGTTTGAACATATGCTGGAGGAGGCGATATATCGCCTGGACCATTGTTCCCGAGGCGACCGTGCATCGTTTCGTGTTTTCCGTATCTACGTGCTGCGATATATCGGCACACGCTGAATATTTAAACACGAAATTACACATTTTTAGCTAAGTTTGAATGGAGTAAACAGCCTTGACTAAGCCCTCAACGTATTCAAAGCTGCTGACTGACCCTATAACATTCAAACTTTACTCCTTATTAAATTTAATCCTCAAAAATACTTAATCCTTAATCACCATTCAAAACATGTGCTTAAAATCCTATTGGTTGATATCTAAACCTTATAGTACAATAAATATAATTCTTAATATCAGTCATATTAATCAACCTTAGGTTAAAATTAATATTCTTAAACTATAGGTTAAACTTAGAAAATCTACAAGTACTACTATGAGTGTCCAAATAATTCCCGGTCTGAACCAAAAATCCACAGTTACAAAGATAATACTAAACATACTATAATACTACTAAACAATTAGCTAAGTAAAGTTCTTGGACTCTACAATTCTCCCCTACTAAAAAGAATTTCGTCCTCGAAATTTACTTACCAAATAACTCCGGATACCGGTTCTGCATTTCCTCCTCTAACTCCCACGTTGCCTCGCGTTCAGAACTATTGCTCCATAAGACTTTGACTATAGGAAAGATCTTGGACCGTAACTGCTTCATCCCTCTATCTAGGATGCTAATCGGTCGTTCCCCATAACTTAAGTCTTTTTGGAGCGCTATGGTATCGTACTTGAGGACGTGAGATGGGTCTGACACATATTTGCGTAGCATCGAAATGTGGAAGACGTTGTGACTATTGGCTAGTGCTGGCGGTAGGGCTAGTTTATAAGCTACTGGTCCCACTTTGTCCAATATCTAAAAAGGACCTATAAATCGAGGACTAAGTTTGCCTTTCTTCCCGAATCGCTTGACACCTTTCATAGGAGATATCTTCAGGAAGACTTGATCTCCAACTTGGAACTCCACATCGCGTCGCTTGGTATCCGCATAGCTTTTCGGTCGGCTTTGAGCAGCAAGCATACGCTGTCTAATAAGCGCTACTGCTTCTTGAGCTTGTCTAACAGCTTCAGGCCCTAGAAGCTGCCTTTCTCCTACCTCGTCCCAGTGCAACGGTGATCGGCACCTTCTTCCATATAGCAACTCATAAGGTGTCATCCCGATCGTCGACTGGTAGCTGTTGTTGTATGAGAATTCGATCAGCGGTAAGTACTTGTTCCACGATCCTCCGAAATCAAGTATACACGCTCGTAGCATATCCTCTAAGGTCTGAATCGTACGCTCGGACTGCCCATCTGTCTGAGGATGGAAAGTTGTACTAAGACTTAACTTAGTACCCATGGCTTGCTGTAAGCTTCTCCAAAATCTTGACGTAAACACTGATCCTCTATCTGACACTATCGTCTTGGGGATTCCATGCAATCGTACAATCTCTTGGATGTAGATGTCTGCATATTGGTCTACCGTGTATGAAGTCTTAACTGGCAGGAAATGAGCCGACTTGGTTAGTCTATCTATTACTATCCAAGCGGAATCATGCTGCTTATTCGTCTTTGGCAGACCCATCACGAAGTCCATGGCTATATCGTCCCACTTCCATTCCGGTATGCTAAGCGGTTGCAATAATCCTGCAGGCCGCTGATGCTCCGCTTTCACTTGCTGGCATACCAGACACTTAGATACATACTCCGCTATGTCCTTCTTCATCCCTGGCCACCAATATATTACTTTGATGTCATGAGTCATCTTGGTAGACCCTGGATGAACTGAGTATGGGGTGTTGTGCGCTTCTTCTAGGATCGTCTTCTTAATACTCTGATTGTCTGGCACGCATACCCGATCCTTATATCTCAATAAACCTTGACTGGATATTGAGAAATCTGTAGTCTTGCCTTCTCTGACTGCATCCATGTGTGCTGCTAGCGAGTCATCATGTCCCTGACCAATTCGTATGTCCTCTAGCAGATTCGATTGGATAGACAAGTTAGCCAGCTTGCCTACAACTACTTCTATTCCAGCACTGATAAGCTCCTGCTGTAACGGCCTTTCTATTCCGGATAAGGCTGCTAAATTCCCATAGTTTTTCCGGCTAAGTGCATCGGCAACTACGTTCGCCTTCCCTGGGTGGTACAGGATTTCACAGTCGTAATCCTTGACTAACTCTAACCACCTGCGCTGCCTCATGTTGAGCTCCTTCTGCGTAAAGAAGTATTTTAAACTTTTGTGGTCCGTGTAAATCTCGCACCGTTCTCCGTAAAGATAATGGCGCCAGATTTTTAACGCAAAGACCACCGCTGCCAACTCCATATCGTGAGTTGGATAGCGTTGCTCATACTCCTTCAACTGACGTGAGGCATAGGCTATCACCTTGTCGTTTTGCATCAGTACGCATCCCAATCCTAGCTTTGATGCATCACAGTAGACAACGAACTTGTCATTGGGTGTTGGGACACTAAGTATTGGTGTTGAGCAAAGCTTATCCTTAAGCAACTGGAAGCTTTCCTCACACTTATCATTCCAGTTAAACTTTTGTTGCTTCCGGGTTAGGTTGGTAAGTGGAGTGGCTATCTTAGAAAAGCCCTCTACAAACTTTCTATAATAACCTGCTAGCCCTAAGAAGCTTCTTACTTCTGACGCGTTCTTTGGCCTAGGCCAATCCTTCACGGCTTCTACCTTTGATGGATCCATTGCAACTCCGTCTTTCGATATGATATGCCCGAGGAACGCCACTTGCGAAAGCCAAAACTCGCATTTCTTGAACTTGGCGTAGAGTTTATGCTCCTTCAATCGCGTCAAAATCAACCTTAAGTGTTCCTCGTGCTCTACTTCGTCCTTGGAGTAAATTAAAATGTCGTCGATGAACACAACGAAGAATTTATCCAAGTAGTCTTTGAAGACCCTATTCATTAAGTCCATAAATGCGGCTGGTGCGTTAGTAAGACCAAAAGACATAACCAAGAACTTGTAATGTCCATAACGAGTCCTAAAGGCTGTCTTAGGAATATCTTCTCCCTTTACCTTGAGCTGATGATACCCGGACCGTAAATCGATCTTAGAAAATACAGTCGCGCCTCGGAGTTGATCGAACAAATCGTCAATCCGAGGTAGCGGGTACTTGTTCTTAATCGTTACTTTGTTCAGCTCACGGTAGTTTATGCACATTCGCATACTTCCGTCCTTCTTTTTCACGAATAGTACCGGAGCTCCCCATGGTGAATGGCTTGGCCTAATGAAACCCAAGTCTAGGAGTTCTTGTAGCTGCGTCTTTAACTCCTTGAGTTCCGTAGGTGCCATTCGGTATGGTTCCTTAGAGATAGGCTCGGTGCCCGGTACTAATTCTATCGTGAAGTCTATTTCTCGATTTGGTGGCAATCCTGGCAAGTCATCGGGAAAAACTTCTGGAAATTCTTGTATAACCCGAACATCTCCAACTTTAAGTGATGTCTCCTTCTCCACATTCGTGATGCTGGCTAAGAACGCTTGGCATCCTTTCTCCATCATTCTCTGAGCTTTGAGAGATGACACTAACGGGGTGCGTAGTCTTGAAGCTTGTCCCATGAAGCACAGTTTCTGGCCGTCAGGAGTCTCGAACACCACCTTCTTGCGTTTGCAGTCGATCGTAGTGCCATGCCGTGCTAGCCAATCCATGCCTAGTATGACGTCGAAGTCTTTGATCACCAGCTCTATCAAGTCTCCTTCTAGTTCCTTGTCCTCAATCTTGATTGGTACGCCTCGTACAATTCGTGATGATAGAACTACTTTGCCCGAAGGCAACTCGGTTACAAACCTAGTTCTAAATCTTTCACTAGGTTTGTCTAGTTTATCTATCATTCCTAACGAAATATACGAATGAGTGGCTCCCGAATCAAATAATACATGACATAAATTATTGAGGATGGAAACCTGACCTGTGACCACCTTGTTGCTAGCATCCGCCTCTCCTTGGGTTAAAGCAAAAACCCGAGCAGGAACCATCTTTTCGTCCTTCTTTCCTTCTGGCTTTTGCTGAGGACACTCTTTCTTACGATGCCCCTCTTGACCACAATTGAAACACTCCTTGGTGTTGGCGCAGCATTCTCCGGGGTGCTTCTTCTGACATTTGGCACATGGCGGGTATTCCACGTAGCCCGACCTATTTCCCCCATTATTTGGTCGTGCCCTTTTATTATTGTCAGTTTGCTTGTTGTCAGGATGCCTTCTCTTCTGTCCGTTATCGTTGTTGTTGGACTGATTGTTGCCGCTATTGCTAGACTGATTGTTGTTCCGACTGGCCTGAGCTTGGCCTGAGCTTGGTGCTTTCATTGAGAGAGCAGATTCAAGAAAAAGAGGCTCAATCTAACAAAGTATATGAATAAACACTTTGATGAAATCATCTCCAGAAGAATCCCAACGTCATCAAGTGCCAGATCAGTCGCTTGTTCATTTTTATCCAGGCCATCTGCGGAGCGATTGCAAGTTGCGGGAAAACACCATATTTGTCAAAACAAGTCGCAGATCTATGTGAAAAATAATTTCACTTAATTGCGTCCAAATTGGGGCACAATGCTGAAATTATAAATCCAGCAATTCCGAGTTACAAGGTGGAGAAATCACGGTGGTTCAAGGATAGATCCACTTATGGTGGCGGCTGTGAACAGTGATAAAACCATTGCTTGTAACCCTATTTGCATTTATGCATTTATGGAGTCGATGGATATCACAACAATGCTTGTAAACCTAGAAAAAGTTCTCTTGGCCATTCACTTGTATACAACACATGAGAATAGAAAGTATGAGTATGCAACATGTTCACCTATTATTATAAACTATAAATCCTTGAAAAATTGATGTGCACTCATGCATAAACTCCAAAGGCGAACAAGGAGTAGGCAACCCCAACTATCCAAAAAAGGAAACATGTTCTCCCATAATGGTTCTATACTAGGCGAATAGAAAGCTAGGAGGGCTCAGAAACCTTGCAAGGCTAGTGTGTGGAATTTTACTTGCTTCTATGTATTTATTAGGGGAAAGAGCAACCAAAGAAGGACTGGAATAACATGCCAAATGCATGTAAAGAGTATATTCATTTCTATGTTTCCACACGGAAAGAGAACCTGTTCACCCATTGTAGCCTATACTAGGTGAATAGGGATATATGTTTAAAATTCTTCCAAGCTGTTAAGAGAATCCTGCTCTTGCACTTAAGAGAGCTGTGTTCTCGCGCCTATGAGAATCCTGCTCTTGCGCCTAAGAAAGCCATATTCTCGTGCCTAAGAGAATCATGTTCTTACGCCTGTGCTATATACATTCTTCAAAACGCATCTCAGTAATTAGATAAGAAGTTTGTTTATTCTTGATAAAAGAAAGATTTTATCATATTTTCTTATATAGTTACACACTTACATTCTTTGTACACACGACACTTATATATAATATACTAGATGCAAGCAACATGCAAACATATTTAAAAAATTATTAATTATTTTTATTAAGTTCTTATGATTGTCATACAAATTTCAAATAAATAAATAATGCTATAGACTATAGAATAATGACACAAACATATTAAAAATAATTAAGCTAAAACATTGTCGGTAGTTTAAAAATAAATAATATGATCATTTTTATTAAAAAAAAACTGTTAAACCAAGAATCCATTAGATCCACACATTTTACAAATTATGCATTCTAGTTTTAAAGTAAATTATTTGATGTTGTTTATCAGTTTGAAATTTAGTGTTCTTAATATGATTTAAATTTTGGTATTTTTTATGTTTTGATTTATATATTATATAAATGGCATTTCTAGTTTTAAAATTAAATACTTTTTTTTCTAATTTTTTTTAGAAAAAATATTCAATATTATAAAATATTAAGAAATTCTAAATTAAAACTATGAATTTAAAAAGTTTATTTGATCAAATTTCATTTCTTTAATTTAAAAAAAAAATTAAGTGAACAAAAAATTATATATAAATATATATTATATATTATATATTAATAGCTAAAATAATTAAAATAAGTAATTTCTCATTAAAAAAATAAACGACAAAATAAGAAATGTGTATATTTATGTCTTATGTCATATATGTTTGAATAAACAAAATAAATAATTAATAGCAAAAAAAGAATAAATTTAAAACACATAAATATTTTTGGGTTATATTTTTCAAAATATAATTGATAGAACAATTTAAATACTTTAATGAGAAATTTTAAAATATGTGATGAGAAATTATTATGGCTTATTATTATTTTTTTAATTTATTTACCTTATTTATATGACTTTATTATTTTTTTTAATTTATTTACCTTATTTATATGACTTTATTTTAATTTATTTATCTTATTTAGATGGTTTTAAAACTAACGGTGTTATGAAAGAAAAAAAAATGTTAAATCTAACAAAACCAACAATTTCGGTTAAACTCATTTGTAATATATACATATTTATAATATTTGTTATTATTTAATATAAATATTTAACTACCATAGTTTAACTGATGTATGGGAGTACAATGACATTTTTTTTTTAATACAAGCACACAGAAATGGAATGCAAATTAAGCAATTATCTTAATCTACCATGTAAAAAGCACCTAACTAGTGGGAAAAAATTTAGATTCTATATTACAAATAAGACTTTTTTTTTTATTTTGTGATAGACATGCCGAGAAAATAAAATTAAACAAAGTCTAAGATTCAAAGTCCAATCTAGCTAGGTTTACAAATGGTGTGCCGCCATAAAATATTAAAAATAATACAATTTGTATATACTCAATCAATTTGTTTATTGAATAATCCTACTATATATAGAATATTTATTAGAATAATAATAATAATCACTTCAATTGCGATGGCTAATACAAGCATTTTGAGCAGCCATTATTACTACTACTTGTTCTTCCTTTGGTTCTTCTCTTGTCTATCCCTTTTACTAAACTCTATGAACAAATCATGGGTTTTGTTAAGATATGGATTAATGGTGGAAAATCTATTCCATTATCCCTACATAACCTACTCAATTATCCCACTATTAACTCATTGCTTGGATGAAACTACTCCAATCTCTCTCTATCCATTTTTTTAAAAATACACTTATTTTCTCTCTGAAACTTTCATGAAATCTTCTGGAGATAATATTATTGGAATTTTCGCTTACATAATTTATCATCTGCAATAAGCAAGCTCCGGCGAATCAAGATGGATATTCCAAAACAGGTTTTATATATTTTTAAGGATTTTTGCAACTGAAGAAATAAATCATCAGCTTTGTTGATTTTATTTTTATTTTTTGTGCAGTTTGTTGCCAACTTCAAGTTATTTTGCCTGTTTTACGAACTGATAAGACTCTCTCTGTATTATTCTGATGTGAATATTTGTGCCAAGAAATTATATTTGGACAAGAGATTACTAGTGTTTATTATATGCCAAAAGAAACAAACCTATATATATATATTTATAGAAAGGATATTTTGTATTTTTCATTCTTGATAATGAAATCAATCATATCTTGCTTGGTGCCTGGTATACTATGAATAGGGGTGTGCAGAAAATATCCGATCGAATAATAACCGACCAATCCAAAAAAAATCGACCGCCAAAAATTGGATGTCCAATTACTATTGGATCGGATCGGATGTAATTTTTAAAAATCCAAATTGGATCAGTCGGTTGTTGGATGACCATCCGACATCCAATAAAAACCGACCGAACCGATCCAATTTCCATCCAATTACATCAAATACCTCACTGTAGCTTACTATAGGCTTGCACACATGGGATGATTAAAAAAACCCTAAATTAAACATTACAATTAAATATTTTTATTATTTGGATGAGTAATTAGTGTTTTTATAATTGAAATAATATTTTTTTTTAAAAAAATTAGCCTAAATAAAGGTTTTAAAAGATCGGATGGATCCGATCCGATCCAACGGATAACCAATGGATGCATCTAATGGATGGAACCGAACCGATCCAATCATCTATTGGATCAGATCGGATCAGTTGGTTCAAGATGATTGGATCGGATCGGTTCCAAAAATCAAACATCCAATTGGATGATTGGATCGAATCAGATGGGCTTAAAAACATTGGATGTCATCCAATGAACACCCCTAACTATGAAATGACTACACAGTCCACCATGGAGATCAGTTAATCATCTACTCATTTTAATTTATTAGTAATGATATGTGCGCAATAAGTATGCTGTCCTGTATTCTTATATATTTTATTTGAGAAGAAAATGTTTTAGTTTTCTCTTGAGTTCATTTCAAGTTTATCACATTAGATCTATCAATTTTTTTTGTGGGATCTAAGGCTATATTTGTCATCTAGGGAAGATTGAAACATAAAGAAATTGAATGATATATAGTTGAAATACTCTGCCCTATATAATAACAACCTCTATATTATTATAAAAAATATATATTCTTAATTTGCACCAATTATATAAAATTAATTTCTAAATTGTAATAAGTTTTAAATAAACTCATATTAAGAAAATGTACCCTATATAGTAATAATAATATTTACAGTCAAGTGTCTTTTTTAAGAAAGTGTATAGTAATAATTGTATTTTCAGTCAAGTGTCTTTTCTAATGGGAAATTTCATATTATATGCATAATAACTTTGTAAATTTTTTTAATATGCCATCATAACTTACTATTCCAAATATATGATAATTTCAATTTTTTAGACAAAAATACCCCTAACATTGAAATTGCATCGAAATGGCATCGCAATTGCATTGAAAAAGCATCGTTTGGGATAATAATCAAGTTTTCATGATTGCATCGAAATAGCATCGATGTAGCATCAATTTGGCATTGATATACAATCGATTTTGCATCGAAATTGCATCGAAAAAGTATCGTTTGGGATAATAATCAAGTTTTCATGATTGCATCGAAATAGCATCGATTTGGCATCGAAATACCATCGGCATCGATGTAGCAACGATTTGGCATCGAAACACCATCGGCATCGATGTAGCATCGATTTGGCATCGATGCCAATGGTGTTTCAATGCCAAATCGATGCTACATCGATGCTATTTCGATGCAATCATGAAAACTTGATTATTATCCCAAACGATGCTTTTTCGATGCCATTTCGATGCAAAATCGATAGTACATCGATGCCGATGGTGTTTCGATGCCAAATCGATGCTATTTTGATGCAATCATGAAAACTTGATTATTATCCCAAACGATGCTTTTTCGATGCCATTTCGATGCAAAATCGATGGTACATCGATGCCGATGGTATTTCGATGCCAAATCGATGCTACATCGATGCTATTTCGATGCAATTATGAAAACTTGATTATTATCCCAAACGATGCTTTTTCGATGCAATTGCGATGCAATTTCGATGTTAGGGGTATTTTTGTCTATAAAATTGAAATTGTCATATATTTTGGATAGTAAGTTATGGTTGCATAGTAAAAAAATTTACAAAGTTATTATGCATATAATATGAAATTTTCCTTTCTAATTCATACTCATTGTGTTTGAGATTAATTATACATAAAAATGTAATCACAATTATAAGAGTAAATTAATGTGTTAAACAACTTAATAATTATTTGGGAGTTCTTACTATTTTTTTTTTTTTTTTGATAAAAGGCTCCTCTTTAGGAAAAGGACGAGAGCACAATTCATTAGAATCTAAGCGAGTAAAACACAGAGTTCAAGCTGCCCAACACATCAAAACAGGGAAGGAAAAACGAAAAACAACTAACGCCAATAAAACAGAACAAACAACAACAACCAATAATAAAACTACAAAAGAGAACAATAACAGAAAACCAATATGAAACCAAACCTAGTAAAATTCAGAACAACTCGAAGTGTCAGACAGCACACCTTCAAGCACTTACTCTCTGATGAGCTTCCAAGTGATACCTATTCTAATAGCCCACTTAGCGAGATTGTGAGTTGCAAAGTTCCATTCCCTAGCCAACCTGGAAACACCTCAGCACTGGAAGTTGCTGGCTTGATCAAAGAACCTTTGCCTAACAAGGGTTAGTTCTTCAGTAATCGATGTCAAAACCTGTTCCTAGAATGAGTCGGCCACCACAGTTGATTCAGTCTGGAACAGAACATTCTCTCCCACCCTTCCTTAGAGACCAGTTCTACAGCCTTCACTAGTGCATAAGCTTCTGCAACAGTTGGGTCTTTTTTATTTAGCCTCTCAGTCCATAAGAGAACCACCTGAGCCGAGTGATTTCTAGCAATAACTGCCATTATCACCCCCTTTAGGCCTAACCGAGACATCAGTATTGACTAGTATCCACCCCTCAGGCGGTGGTTGCAATCCCAATGAGTCTGCCTTATATGCTTCTTTGAGTGTAGCATTATATGTTCATTAATCCTCAACTTGATTGCATTGGTAGTGCGGAGGATGTCAACCCTCCCACTCCTGTGCACTACTTCATTCCTTACATTCCAGATAGTATTAACTACAATTGACGCCCCTTTGAAACATTCCTGGAGGCTAGATTAGAGGGTCAATTATGAAGATTGTTAAAGTGAAAGAACCATTCATCCCATGAAGAAACCCTGAGAGTGTCCTGCCTTAGGCCCCATAAAGTCGAGAACGAGATTATTCTCGCAAACTCACAATCCCAAAGCAGGTGGATAGATGTTTCGGGAACCCTGCTTACACATGGGCAGTAAGATTCCTTGGAGCCTCTAAGAAAGTAGAGAGCATCCCGAGTATTCAAATTATTGTATACAATCTTCCACCACAGATACTTAAGTCTATTGTGAATCTTTGTACCCCACGGCAGTTTCCAAATTTTAAGCCGAGATTCATTGGGGGGGGAGTTCCTTGAATAATCCTAGCATCAGATTTGATGGAGAATTTCCCATAATATTATCCCAGCCACAACCATGTATCCTGCACACCATTTTGAGGGATTTGAATCTTTAATATTTTGTTCACGTTCGAAGGAGCAAACCATCTATTGAGCAGCGCTATATTCCATTGCCATTCAAAATGAATTAGGCAACCCAAGTTATTCCTTATGTGGTCGGTTGTGTTGGGATGGGTTGGGGATGAAGTCTTGGGACCCATTTATCATGCCAAATGGATGTAGATTCTCCATTTCCTATCTTACGATAAGCTCCTTCCACAAAAAACTTCTTGGAATTAAGGATGGCTTTCCAAAACATAGAGTCAAAGGATCTCCTTTCTACATCCAGGAAGGATTTTCCTTTTAGATATTTAGCTTCTATGACTGCATTCCAGATGCTTTAGGATTTGTATAGAATGGACCAACCTCGTTTGGAGAAAAAGGCCTTGTTCATAATTTTTGTGGGCCGAAAGCCTAGCCGCCCCCCCCCCCCCCCCCGGAGAGCTTGGGGCGACAAATATCATCCCATCTAGTGAGATGCAATTTTTTTTATCCATCTTCATCTCCCCACTAGAAATTTCTCAAGGAATTATCAATTTTAATAGCAATTGAAGTGTGAATTACATCTCCAGCGCCCACATAGGTTGCAATGGAGGATCCAATTAATTGGATTAAAGTGGATTTCGCAGTGGTTGATAAAATCATGCTTTCCAACCATGGATTCGATTCAGGGCACAATCCACAACATATTAATAGTCATCATTTCTTCTCTTGGACCAAAATAGGGGAAGGCCAAGATACTTAGCATCAGTTAGCATTCTTTTCATACTTAGAATTTCACAAATAGTACTCACCTTATTTCTGGATACCCTCCTTGGGATGAAGACTGATGATTTTCCTTTTCTGGCCAGACCAACTCTCATAGGTGTCGAAGCATTTCAACATTGTTGTTGCATTTTTGTCCGTAGTTTGCCAAAGAGGATAATAACATCAGCGAACATTAAATGACTAATACTAGAGCTATTTCTTGAAACCTTGAACCCAAGAATCTTCTTTCTTTCCTGTTCTTGGTGGAGTAGACGGGATAAAACCTCAGCTGCAAGGATGAAAAGACTTAAAGACAGAAGGTCTCCTTGCCTCAAACCTCTTTTTGGAGATACACTGCCCCTTTGGCTCCCATCGATAAAGATGGTTGCCTTTTCAATTCAAAAGAAAGCTTGGATCCACTGAATAAATGTTTCCTGAAAACCAAAACTAGCTAGCACCTCACAGATGAAGTCTCAGTTCATTCTATCATAAGCCTTTTCCATGTCTAATTTGACCATCAAAAATCCCACCTTTGAGCAACACATTTTTATTGAATGGATGATTTCCTTGTAAATGAATTTATTTTCATGGATAACCCTTCTTTAGACAAAAGTAGATTGCACCGAGGAGATAAGGTTCAGAAGGAGAGGCTTAAGTCGTGTAGCCATTATTTTGGAAATTACTTTGTATGAGACATTTCATAGTGCGATTGGGCAATAATCGTTCACCCCTGTTGGACACTCCTTTTTTGGAATGAAGACAAAGTTAGGGTTGTTTATTATCTTCGGGAAAGAGATGAATTTTAAGAATTGTTGGATCATGGAGATAAAGCATTCTTGACAGTCGCCCAATGGTGTTTATAAAAGGATATCGGCATGCCATCTGGCCTTGGGCTTTGTCATTGCTCATACCTACGAGGGAGTTGATTATCTCTTTTGGCCTTGGGATGAGAGTCAGCATATCATTTTGGATATATGAGATAGATGGGGTAATAAGATTAGCAAGGACGGTAGGTTGTCTATCCTCATTGGCTGAGAAAGTCTCCTCCATTTTCCTTTTGAACAAAGATCTAATTTTCCTTTCATCTTCTATCCAATTGCCATTTTTGTCTCTGATTTCCTAGATTGATTTTCTTCTCCTTATAACTAGAGTAGATGCATGGAAGAACTTGGAGCTCATATCCCCTTCCTTCAACCACTGAACCCGAGATTTTTTTTTCCAAAACAACTCTTCTCTTGTGAGTGCCTTGTCGAGTTTCATTCTTTGAATAACGATTATTCCTGGGCAAACATCTTCCTCTTTCTCGGCTTCCTCCAGTTTATTTTTTGCAACTTTCATGTAATGTCCTAGTTAGCCAAGACTATTACACTGTGTATTTTAAATAGTGTTAAACTCGCTAAACGGAACGTGCAACTAAATGTAATTAACGGTCCAGGGTTAAAAATTTCGGTCAAAAGGAATAGATATTTTGTTAAAACATTAAGGTGTACATGGGATCCCATAATAAATGTTTACAAAGTTGTTTATAGTTCCAAAAGGGTAATTACAACTCAAAAGTTACAACCCACTGACCTAAGCGGCAAAAATAGGGTTTAACCCTAGTTCCTCTGAGAAACCTTGGTCGTGGGGGTCAAGCGGGTGCATATGTACACGTCGCCACCTAAGCTCTCCAACTCATGGTTGGTCTAGCTTTCCTTTCCCTGTACTTGCACCACATAGCACCCGTGAGCCAAGGCCCACAAGAAAACTTAAACATGCTCATAATCAGTTCATATCACGTTACCAAATCATATTAAGCATGCCTAGCAGTAATAACTCGACTCATGCATGCATACCATTCAAATAAATGAGTACAACATCATATGGGCCAGATGCCCTAATTAAATGATTAACTGAATCATATCGGGGTCTGTTGCCCAAGTTACATGATTAATAAATCACACTGGGCCCCAGCCCTAGGATATGGGACTAATAAGTCACCCCAGGGCCTATTGCCCTATCCTCTGAATAACCAGCCTTGGAGCTGGCCCAACATACCTGGCGCTTTAGTTTTCCATGACCATTGGGTCGGACAAGCGTATAATGCACTCCTGATTAGATCTAACCATATTGACCAGCGCTCAATGCACTATTGCCGCCCTTGACTCATAAGTCAATGTTTCTCGACCAGCGCTCAGCGCTATTACTGTGCTTGACTCATAAGGCAATGCTTCTCTTAATCAGATAATGCAAACATGCATTCATTATATAACAAATATCCAGATACAAAGCATTCAACATGCTTAATCAAATAATCATAGGCATAATCATAATCATGCACCTTAATAGGGGCTCAAGCCCTAATCAAGTTTATATTCAACATTCGGGCCAAGCCCTAATCATGTACATCACGTAAGGGGTGCAGTTTTCTTACCTTGTGTCTGAGTGAGTGTAATGTATAATAAAAACGACCCTTGAGCACGATCTTGATTTTGAGCCCCAAGAAATAACCTAGTCACAACCAAGTATAGAATCCCGTCAATAATGAGCAAACACAGGCTTCCGGACCAAGTCCTAGCCTCCGAGAGATCGAATTCTACTAAATCAGGTAATAGGATCGATCTCGAGCCCTAAGGTTTGAGTTCCCGAACTCAAAACCTTCATTGGCCAAAAAACCCCCATTTGTGCTGCGATGCCCCCACCATTTAGAGTTGCGGGTCTCACAACCAGAGAGCCCAGCCCCAAAAAATACTGGACACGAGCCGTGGCGTGACATAGCTTCAGGAAACCGCCTGACACTTGAGTTCATGAGGGTCGCGGCGCGTCCCCGCGAACTTAGCTTTCTCAGTCCAAAATCCTCTAAAAAAAATCACCTCAAATCCGTACAAAACTCACCATTCAATCTCACAACATCCTTAGAACCTCCCAAACAACAAAACTCGCATTTTCGATGGATCAAAAACTCACCAAAACGAAAAATCCAATTCAAAACTCAAGAAACATAAGGAAACGGAAACTCAAAAATTTTAAGCTTAAATTACATTTGATTAAGTTGTTTTCTAGCTAAATCCTCCTGCTATCAAGCTTCTAATCTTCCCTAGAATTGTTATGACTCTAATCTTGCTTGAATCCGAGCCCTAAAACTCGAGTTTCCTTCGAAAATGCTAACGACGTCAAATGAGAGAATAGGAGTGTTGAACATACTTCTGTTTATGACAGGTTACTTAGGGCTCAAGTAATCTTAAGTAAATCCCAAGGCTCGGGGTACCAAAAATGTCCCCGAGGGTAAAATAGTCAAAATTCCCAAAATTCCATCCTAATCCCACTAACTCCAAATATATCCTCAAATATTCATTCTCATTACCCAATATCCCAGTAATGTACTAAATACCCAAAATACCCCTTGACTCACCTTGAGTCAAGTGTTGGCTCCGTTATGGCTTTCCCACTAGCTTGCTCCCTAGGATCGCCTCGTGCCGAGTAACCCAAATATATCCACATAATAATGTGGTCTCACACATATATGACATATATGCCAAATATACTCATAACGGGCCAAATTACGAAAATTACCATTTTGATAAGAAAGAGGCCCACATGCATAATTAATACACCTAAACATGCATATCAAGTCATATTATAATATAACTCACATAATCATACAATGATACACATAAATATCACATAAGCACATAATTTTTCATCCTGGTGTTCACTAAAATTGATACGCCAGTATACGTAATCGACATAAGTAATACAATGATAAATAAAGATCGTTCCCATGGAGATTGATTTACTAATTACCAATAAATTAATTTTCTATTTTTATTTGGTCAACAATAAATTGGTTTAAAAAATATTAAAACAACAAAAGAAATAAACATAAAATAACACTATGAAAGAAAGCAAATAATTGTAAAACTTCAAAAATAAAGAACTAGGGATTTTAATTTCATCAACTATTCACTTTATTATTTCGCTAATCAGACTTCACAATTCTTCTCCCTAAACTAATAGCGGATTAAAAAAACGATTCTTACTCTATTTCAAGAAACAAAGAACTCAATCTACATGTGAATTTTCTACATTCTTGTGATAAATTCGAACACATAAAAGGCATTGAACACAATAATCCTAAAACTACACAATTCATATAGGTATTTTCATCCAATATGAAAATTATGATTATTCAATCATAGCATAACCAATTCTCACTTTTAAGATTTTGAATCAAAATCATAAATCATGCCAAATGGTGATCAAGCATTCACAAGCATTAAAAACCGATCAAATAATTTAAAATAGAATTAAGAAAGAATCATGAAATCCTCATAGAAAATTACAAAGATCCAAGTGATTACATTAAAAACCCTAGAAAATAAAATTAGTTCATACTCATGGCAAGAACAACCATAGAATCAAAAATAATTGGTTATGCTATGATTGAATGGAGATGCTCCACAGTGTGTTTTTCACTTCAAAATTCGTACTTCCCCCCGTCTCCTTCTCTCCTCTCGAAATTAGGTTTAAAACTTATTTTTTTTTCTTCAGAAGCAATGCAGGCTGCGGCCCTCTGTTCCTGCGCCGCGGCCCGTGTCAATTTTCTGAAAAACAGGCTTTTTGTCTTGGACCGGGCTGCGGGTCAGCATCATAGCACCGCGGCCCTTAACAATTTCTTCAATTTTTGTGCTTTTGGTCCCAAAAATTCACCGCAGACATAAAATTGCTTGATGATTCATCTTTTCACGGAATCAACAACAAAAAGCCAATTTTTCATCATTTTTCTGCAAATTTGCTCCAAATGTTCTTTTCCTTTATTTATAAGCTAAAACCTGAAAACAAGCAAAATCAAAGCATAATACTGCACTAAACAACTAAAAGGATTAATAAAAACTACCTAAAACACAACATAAACACAACACAAAACTAGACTCAACAAACTCCCCCAAACTTAACCTTTACTCGCCCTCGAGTAAAGACTCACACTAAACTCACAAAACTAGAAAACTCAAAAACACAGACGACACAAACTTATGAATCAAGTCAACAACACTGAATTAGCCTCAATTTCATAAAATCTCACACAAAAGTCCAAAATCCCAATTTGTAGAAACAAATTCAGAATTTCAATTAAACCACACCGACAACTTGATTTAATCCAAAAATGCATATTCAACCATAACCACAAAAATTACTCAACAATTGAATCTATGTGTGCATGCCAAAAACTCACTATCAACCCATTAAACCATTGATCCATATGTCTGCATTGTTCACCACTCTCCACTAATGTACACAAAATATGCTTAAGAATCACTAAGACTTTAGGCTCATAACAATAGGCTTAGGCAATGGGTAGATATATGTCATTTAGTGTAACGCCCTGGATAGCCAAGACCGCTACTCTGTGTATTTATAAAGGTGCAGGACTTGCTAATCAAGTCATTTAGTTAAAAATGTGTCACTGAAACCATTAATGTGCTAGGGTTAAAAGATTTTGGTCTCCAAAGGGGTACATTTCATATAACTAAACATTTTTACACATGGGATCCCAAAAGAAACAACGTTTAAAAGTCAGGTTACAAAATTTCCTGAGTACAAACAACCACTAGCCACTCTAATGGAAAAACAGACACTTATGGTTTTCCTGTTCCTGTCTCCCCCTCAACTGTGGCGGCTGAGCAGCTGACCATGTACATTCTGCTCTCAGAGCTCTCCGAATCAGGGCTGATCAAGCTTGTCCTTGCCTTTACCTGCACCACGAAGCACCCATGAGCCAAGGCCCAGCAAGAAAACATAACATTATATAACAAACAATGACAACAATTGAATAACCCTTTAAGCATGATCATACACTTTACATACCACATTAACCACATAGCACGTAAATACAACCAAAGATTCAGCCAATCAACACTCAGCTATTCAGTATGACAAATCCACCAATCAATAATAACAATCAAATCACATGATAATCAGGGTCGACACCTTAGGTCGCACCCTCTGTTTACCCCACTGACGATGGCCCGCTTAAACCGAGCTTAGTCCATAATAAGCTTTCCTTGGCTACCAGTGGCTGAGCCACACCCTGTGCGCTAATGTAAACTTCGACACTCTTAGGCCGTTTGTTTACTATTTACATGGCGTAATACCATCCTTCTTAAAGCATACAAAATAAGGAACCCTTAGTCCCATTATAAATCCACAACCGGGTGTAGTTTTCTTACATTTAGTTTCCAAATGTACTGGTTACGCAAGATGCCTCTTGAGCACGATCTGTTTCCCGTGCCCCTAGCTTATACCTAGTCACAACCAAGATAAGGGATACCATTAATAGTTGTAAAGGGGCCTCTAAATAAGGTTCTAGTCTCCGGAACATCGAATTCCACCAAACACGGTAGTAGATTCAATCCCGAGCACCCTAGGTTAAATTCCCATGCTTAAAATCCAAAAACCCCTAATTTCCTTAAGGGTCGCAGCTCAAGCCTCCCGTGCCGCGGCATAGCCCCCAAACAGAGCCCATCTAGGCTCAGAACCAGACACGAGCCGCGACCCACCCTCCATCTCCAACATCCATCAGCTTCAAAGGGCCGTGACTCACCAAGAACTATGCTGCGGCCCGACCCCTTCGAACCCAGAAAAACCTCCATTTTTTACTCTCAAACCTCACTCAAAACCATCCAAAATTATCCCAATTCCACAACTCAATTATCACAAAGCTTCTAACACAATTCCAGCAACACAACCCAACAAAAACCTAGCCTAGAAACTCACCAAAATCTCACTTCAATCTCTGAAACTTAAAAGCTTAAAAATGTCAAAACCAGTCAAGGAAACACTAAAGTTCAGCCATTAAACCATAAATTCGAACTTACCTTCTTTGATGAACCAGCTCTCTAAAAGATTTATGAGCTAACTCCTAGGTTCCAAGCTTCAATTCAATCCTTCAATGTCAAAACCCATAACACCTCAAAACTCAGCCATAAACACAGAATTTAACCACCATGCATAAAGCTTTTTGCTTACCTTAATTCTGGTTGAACTCCTTAGCTGAACACTAGATTAATCCTCCAAAACTTTAGCTCAATCCACTGAATTCCCAGCTAAGTTCTTCTAAGTTTTATGTAGTGTTCTTTGAGAGAGAAAGGGAGAAAGATGGAAGGGTTGGTTTAACTTGTGTTCTACTATTTTCTAAATTTTCTTTAGCCTATCCTTAAGCAATTAAGTTAATCCTGAGGCTCGGGGTGCCGGAAATGTCCCCGAGGGCAAAATGGTAAAATTCCCCAGTATTCTCACCTAAGCTTCCTAACCTCAAATATATCTCCAATTATTTATACCCATGACCCGATAACCTAAATAACCATCCAATACCTGAGATATCCCTTGACTTGCCCCAAGTCAAGTATTAAGCCCCGTTGTGACTTTTCCGCTAACTAGCTCCCTAGGATCGCCTCAAGTCGCATGCTGCAAATTTACCCACATAATAATGTGGTTCTCACAAATATAACACATAATCACATTTACATTCATATAACCATACAAGCATGCTTATCATATAATCACACGTTAACTTAATAAATTCACACATAAATCAATTATGCCCTCCCGGCACACTAATCAAGTCTCTTAAGTCTTATTAGTGATTTTGGGTCGTTACATTTAGGCTCCAAATTACCATACGCATATCAACTTACAAACCAACAATTCACCTAAACAATTTCCAAAGAAAACCCCATATAAACCCAAGTAAAGGTTGAGAAAAAATTATTTCACTTGATCATATATATATATATATTTCAATCTAAACTCCCCCAAACTTGTTTTTGTGAAAGCATAACAAGAGTGTAGCTTGAATTTTCAATTTTCTTTTATTTATTTTTTCAATTCTCAACATTTTTACTCTTCATTAAAATACACCAAATTACAAAACTAATCACATCCCATTATTTATCCATATGCTCATAGTAATTTGGTAAAGGAATGAAAACTAACAAAATATCTATTTGGCTCACAATGGGTGTCAAACAACAAAGAGGATATTTTAGGCTCAACAATGGTAACAATGGAAAATTACTTTTGGGTTGGCTTGAAATGCTCAAACGTTCCAAGAAACTGCCTTGGTCACTTTCCTAAGCATAACTCATCTAGGATTTCGTCTCAAATGGTAAACAAGCAAGTTCTAGATTCCTTCATTCATCGAACCACAAGCCAACAATGCATGCACTCATATTCAGCTTGCAAATAATTTTTCCAATCATGGCTAAACATTGATTTTTTTCATGGATCGAAACAAACTACCAATGCAATCTAACCAAGCACACGGATTCAATCGATCAAAAATTTTGAAAATTTGCACAACATTTTCTTACATATCATAGGCTAGCATTGACAACTTGATTTACACAAACACAACACAACATTTAACTAGGATAAAACTCAAACAACAACAATCACAAACTAACAACACGACACAAACACACAAAATAGGAAAATTCCTCCCCCAAACTTGATTGACACATTGTCCCCAATGTGACATAAAAAGAAAAGGAAAGAAAACTTACCAACGGTCCAGCTAAACATCATCAAAATGGAGGTGGCAGAGACGGTGATTGGAAAGTTCAGTTTTTCCCAGGCGTTGTAGCTTAAAATAAATCTTTTTTTTTTCTCTTTTTTTTCATGTATTTCACGATTCAAAAATTACAAACTAAACTAAAAATTACTGAAAATAAAATCTAAACTTAAGAAAAAAAATTAAAAAGAGTTTAATAGAAAATAAAAATTACAAACACATAAAAACTCGAATTAAAAATAACATTGGGTTGTCTACCAAAAGCGCTTTATTTAACGTCTCCAGCTGGATGCTCAGTTCCTTCATTAAACTTTAACTCAGGTCAAGTCCACCCCGCTCATACTTTAGAGTCATAGTGTCATAAGCAAAAACTCATCTTTTGATGTTTCTAATCGTTGGAGCCTTCCATCACTTGTGTAGCCTTCGAGCCTTCCCACTATAGGATTGTTTCAATGTAAGCTCGTACCAATGGATGTTGTATTCCATAAATGATTCTAGACAGTATGTTGCCACAAACCCATCAGCTCGTGCTTATACTGTCTAGGGAACCGTGCTAAACTTCCCCGGACAAAAGGTGGACACATGGAACATCAATTATATCCTTTTGCTTGCCAGCTGTACCCGAGCTGCTTAAAAAGGTACGTGCTGATTTTTAGGGCATACATTTTCCCCCCAATTCCCTACTCGTGTTCCATGATGTCACTTCTGACTTACACGGTAGGGACTTTTAAACTCCCATTGCGATCATCCAAACCCTGCCCATCACTTGAGTACTGGACACGTGGAACGCCGTGATTGGCGTTTGTTCGGGTTTTGAGGATTGTATCAAATGTTCTGGCCACCTTTTTCCCGTCGTTTCATCTTTCAAATCATGATCCTCGTACCTCGCATCAACTTGATCGGACGGTCCTCGTTTCCTTACGCCTTTTACGTATAAATAGGGCTGGCAATATTCAGTGTTCACCACCTTTCATTCAAAAACTTTCTCCATTTTCTCTCTTCTGAGATTAAAAAACTCTTCTTTTCCTAATTAAATTCCCAAAATCTCAATAACCTCATCACAAAAAAAAAAACACCCTCGGAAACCCAAGCATCAAGGACTTCCCCAGGAACTTTTTCTCTACGTTGCTTGCCTCTTTCACTTGAATAACATACTATAAGTTTCCTGTCTTTTCGAGACTTGCTTGTTTGTTTTTCTTCCCCTTTTTTTTATGTGAATGTGCACTTTATAGTGACAAATGGTAGGCTGCTTCTAAATAACTTCGGTGCATAAGTTTTGATTTTAGACTTATTGAGTAGATCCTAAAATATGTCTAGGATTGTGATGTTCATAATTAGGAAATTTCTGGGTGACTTCTAGGTAATTTTAGGAAATACCCATTTGGGATACGGAAGATGAGAGGTTTTTAGGGTATAAAACCGGGTAGATTAGGGGTCACAATTCCTAGTGGTTTTTCTCTCAAAACCTCTCCCCCAAGGCAAGTAATAGCCTGACCCTCCTGACACATGGATCCCTGAACATCACGGGTCTGTTGGAAACCTAGGCGCGTGTCCACGGCAGTGCGTGGCGTCACACCGCGGGTTGAGATTACCTCAGCTCATGTATGAAAAACCTTTGTTCTTCCTGCGATGTTTGTCCTTTCATAACTTTTAGGTCGCCTACTAAATATTTCATCGTTCTTGTTCGCTAGGCAATCAGATGGCGCCCAAAAGGAGTGTGTCCAAGAAAAGCGCGGCCGGCTCATCATCCTAGCAATCCAGCAGGGGAAAGGAGGTCGCGGTAGAATCCCCCATCCCCCAACTCGGTCCCACGTTGGAGAAGGAGATCAAGGTGGGACCTGATGCTTACTTTGAAGCGGAGAGGATAGTCTCGAAGATCACGACCCAATGGAGGGTCAACAAAATAATGTGGTCCCATTACATCGAGATTGGAACTGGCACTCTTATCGCCCGACCTCCCTTCGAGGGGGAGAAGAGTTGCGCACCCCTCGAGGATGAATTCACGGCCTGGAGTGACGAGCATTTAAGGGTCGGGGCATTCCTCCCCCTTAATTAGTACTTTGTTGACTTCCTCAATTACGTGAAGTTGGCACCATTTCAACTTCCTCTGAATTCCTATCGTCTGCTGGCCGGGCTGAGGTATCTTTTCCTAAAGCAGATGTGGGAGGTCCCCACCCCTGCAGATATCCTCTACTTCTTTTGTCTCAAGGCCAGCCCAGATCAATGGGGACGGGGCGATGGGTTCTACTACCTGACCTGCTTCCCGAACTCACCTGCAGTCATCAAACTGCCCAGCCATCCCAACGACTTCAAAGATCAGTTCTTTATGTCGAATGGGTTTCGCAACTGCGAGCACCATTACTTCAACCGTCCTCGTAAGTTTCCTTTCTATTCTCCGCTCACGAGATTATTATTACTTTTTCTTTTTCTGTCTTTTCGTGTGTATACTGATTGGAGCATCATCGTGCAACCATTTTTGTGAGGACGGCCAAATCCATGACCCTTGGGGGTTAATATGATACTCTGGTGGGGCTTCCGCCGAGTGATAAGGACTACCATCAGCTCGTGTCTGATTAAACGATGTTGGCGTGTAAGTTAATCTCCACAGGCCAAACTATGGCCTTGAGGAGGACGCAGGCTAATTACCCAGTAGGCCGCGAGCTGGTGCCTATTCCCGAGGGTGACACTGTGGTCGACCATGGCGACGAGCAGGAAGAAGAGGCCGAGGTGCTGCTCGTGCGAAAGAGGCGAGCTCCTGAGGCTTCTCGGGACCCCAATTTGGACCGAGCTCAATCGGGGGCTGTAACATCCCAAATTTCCTAATATGGCTTAGTGCCTGGATTAGGGGGCTGGGAGGCAATAATTGAGTAAATATGTGAATTATATTATAATATAATTATGCTTGTATTTTTTTAAAGATATTAAATATGTGTATGTGGGCCCGTTTCTTATAAGAAGGGTATATTAGTAATTTGACCTGTTTGGGGTATAAATGCAAATATGTGCTTGTGTGATTGAGAGCACATTATTATGTGGATATATTTGGGTTACTCGACGAGAGGCGGTCCCGATGAGCAAGTTAGCAGAAAAGTCACAATAGGGTCTTAATACCCGGTTCGGGGTGAGCTTAGGGGTATTCTAGTAATTTAGTACATTACCGGGAATTAGTGTGTAATGGGAATGTATTGGTAACCGTGTGAGAATATTGGAGGCAGCGGAAATTATAGGATGCAAATTGTGGATAGCGAGATTTAAGGCAAAGGACAAAATTGCCCTTGTGAGCATTTGAGGAATAAGCTAAGGGCAATGGGGCAATTCAGTCATTTCCACTTCAGTTTAGGACCTAGACGGCTGGGAAATTATCATAAGGTTTGGGAATTAAAAAGAAAAGACTTCAGCAGCTCTCTCTTTCTCTCTCACGTTCTCTTTATGCTCCATGGGTGTTTGAATGGTTTTTGGGAAATTAAAGAGGAAAGCTTGGGAAATCAAGGTGCTAGGCTTGGGGGAAAATAGAGGCTAGGCTCAAGTGTTCATCACAGCTGAGGTAAGAGCTCTAAAATGAAAGTTGTTATTGTTAGTTTTGCTGAATAATTAAGAATTATGGTGTTGATGCATGTTAGATAGTTGGAGGGTTGAGTTTGTGGGTTTTGATAAGTGTTATTGTGATATATGGCTGGGATTTGTCTTTGGAAAGGGTTGTGATAATTATGGGAACTGAATTGGAAGGTTAGGGTGGAATTGGATGGGTTTTGGTTGAGTTCGGTTGAAGAAAAACCCAGAAATCTCTGGGTTCGTGGTGGTGAGCCGCGGCCTGCGAAGGGATTTTTGAGCCAGCAAGGGCCAACCGCAGCTCGGGTGTGAGGGGTCGCGGCTCTTAAGGGGAAATTTTGGCTTAAATGAGATTTTTAGATTGGGAACCTAACCATTTGGGCTCGAGATCGATTCTACTTCTTTGTTAAGTGGAATTCGATGTCCCGGAGGCTAAGAGTTGGTCTGGAAGTTGTTATTTACCTGTTATTGATGGGAACTTCCTTATCGCGGTTGTGACTAGGTTTTCGCTAAGGGCTTGAATCGAGGGTCGTACTCAGAGGGTCGTCGCTAATAACCCGCATATGGACCAAAGGTAAGAAAACTGCACCTGTTATGTGAATGCGTGATTAGAGCTTAGTTAAGGTGATGAACATGATTATAATTATGTTGCGAATGTCTGATTAGATACGCTGTAACGTGCATAATTATGATTATGCTTATGACTATTGAGTGAATGTATTATAATGCATTGTGTGACTATTTGATAAGTGTGCTATATGAAACATGTGACTGTCTGTTATGATTGTGAAGCTTAGTTTATAAACTAGGGTATTATTAGGATGTTAAGTGGGGATCAACTTATTAGTTGAGAATATGATGGGCTCTGGGAGATCCTTATTAGTTGAGAATCCCAAGGCTTCAATTTATAAGTTGGAGGCACGTGGTGGCTTGACTTATAAGTCAAGGGCATAAGGAACTTAGTTTATAAGCTAAGATTGGCATAATGCACGTGGAGTGCAGGCCACCATGGCTGGGCCACCCTGGGAGTGCAACATGCACTTGACTGGCTTAGATGCCAACAACTTGAAAGAAAGTGCAACAAGCACTTGTGTGACTCTATGGTCTCCAATTGGGTTTAATGAATGCACTGAATTCAGTTATTACTATTTGATGGTTGTTTTATTCACTGAATTGTAGATTATGTTTTCTTGCTGAGACTTCTGGCTCACAGGTGCTTTGTGGTGCAGGTAAAGGTAAAGAGAAGCTCAACCAGCCATGAGTCGGAGGTCATTAGCAGTGGTATGTACATATGCAGTCCGCTCGACCACTACGGTCGAGATGCTCAGAGGAACTAGGGTTAAACCCAGCTTTTGCCGCTTAGGACGGCTTATTGTGTAATCTGAGTTTTGTAATAAGCTTTTAAACTAACGTTTTTGGGATCCCATGTAAAGAACATGTTTACAACTTAATGGAAATGTTTATGAGTTGATCAAAAAATTTAATACCTAAATCCTTAGTGGCTTAATCACATGTTTAGTCCAAATGACTTGTTTAGCAAGTCCAGCACTGGTTTTAAACACACTTGGTAATGGACCCTAATTAGCAGGGCGTTACAGGGGCAGCAGTCGGTCCCTCCGACCAAGGTAACCCATACCCTTTTAGGGACCTAGATAGGGTTGTCGCAGACCTTAGGCTAGTTAGGTTTAACCCAAACCAGCTTGTACACCGTCACCAAAACGACCCAGACCGTAACATAACCTTGCTCCAATGCGTAGATCAATTAGTACTACGTCATGACATGGGCCGTCCTAGGGGTACCACAGTAGTAGACAACACCTTGTCTTTTAGGTCGGCCTTCTTTGAGGAGTATGGGACCAACCTTAGGTCGTGACCCTCCCTTCTCGAGGGTATAGTTGCTCCAGGACTTAGACAATACGTAGAGGAGTCTAGTCCTGAGGCAGATCCTAGCCCAGAACCCCCTTTGATTCACAAAATAGTAGACTTAGACTCCCCCTCCCCTATAGAAGTTTCGAGGCCGGAGGTCGTGGCAATAGACTCATCTTCTAGCTCGGAGGGTAGGACATTTTCAATACACCTTTAGATTTCCTTTGTAATATAATAACTTTACATGTATAATAACGTCCTTTTCCTCTTGTTTCAGGTGAGGAGATGGCACAGCCCGGGGACAACGACCTGCGCTCCATCTTCCAGGAGGGGAATCCCTCCTCCGGGCCATCCGAGCCACTTGTAAAGAGGCCCCGGCTTCCCAAGAAAACTCCTCCTGCCGCTGGGACAACCTCTAAGTCCCCTGCCAAGGGGAGAGGTTAGACCCTTGCAGCTACGGAGAAGATGCCGCCTCCTCCCCCACGACACCCAGCCCTTGCTCGGGACCAGGTGGCACCAGCCGGAGCTCCGCCGGTCCCCACTCCCACCATCCGTATCCTGGTCAACGCCCAAGATTTGGTGAAAATCCCAAACACCTTCCGGGGAATGGTCTATGAGACCACGATCTACACGGTGGAGCATTTTTACAAAGCCAATCCAAAGGACTTAAGGGAGATCGAGGCGAGGAGTCCCGAGAACGTCATAGAGTCCGCTTTGGGGATGAACCTCACGGTAAGCCTACTTAGTTAAATTTATTCTTTGGCTTTCTTCCCAGCACGCGCCTAACTTTCTTTACTTTTTTGCAGGCGGCTTTGGCTCTGCATCGCAACCTAGCTCGGTCCAGGGCCAAGAATGAAGAGTTCAAGGCCGAGCTCCAGACCACTCCGGTCGCCCTCGCAACCGCTCATCAACAAGAGCAAAGTGCCAATATTGCCTTAATGGCTAGCCAAGAAGGCAAGCAGGCTGCGCAGGCCTCCTTGGCTGCTGTGAAGGTTGAGCTCGCGAAGGCCAGGGCTAAACAGCTGGAGGCCAAGGCTGCCACCAAGGCAGAGAAGGTGTCTTCTAGCTCCTCCATGGAGGCCATGCTCTACCACTCCTGGGCCTTCAATCAAGATAGCAACTTCTCTTTCCTGGCCCCCGAGGTATGGGAGCCATATCTCGAGAAGTTCAAGGCTCGACTTCAACAAGAGCCGCCTTCTGAGACTGGGGAGACCTCTGCTGCCGGCGAGCAAAAAAGCGAGGAGGTGACCTCTTCGGGGCCGTCCTGGGGAATCTTAGTTTATTTCTTTGTTTAAAGAACTCTCTTTTTTTTTTTGTAAACATCTGCCATTTTTGGCTTGACACGAGGTTATTTTCCTCGAGACAATTCATCAGTAATTTAAGTATCTATTTTTCAATTATTCCTTGATTTTGATTAAAAAAAAATTTCTTTATGCCTATAACTCGTTCATCCAAAATTAAGGGAAATTACTTTTAGGTCGAGATAGATACTTTAACTTTGGTCGTGACCAAAATTGATTCTGATTTATATCTTACCTGTTAAACACCAGGCCTTGGACCTGGTTGCATCCAGGGTTTTAAATTAAAACTTAGTTCGCGTTAATATTATTGATATTTTGTGTTTTTTTAGAAAAAAACACTGGTTAATCAATTTTTACTAACCTCCAAGTTTTTTACCTGGTCGTATCCAGGATTTTAATTTAAAACTTAGTTCGTGTTAGTATTATTGACATTTTGTGTTTTTTCTTTAGAAAAAACATTGTTAATCAATTTAACCAACTTCTAAGTTTTGGAACCTGGTCGTGTCCAATATATTTAATTTAAAAACTTAGTTCGTGTTAGTTTTATTGAATACTCTGCTTTTTGTTTAGAAAAAACATTGTTAATCAATTTAACCAACTTCTAAGTTTCGAAACCTGGTCGTGTCCAAGATATTTAATTTAAAAACTTAGTTCATGTTAGTTTTATTGAATACTCTGCTTTTTTTTTAGAAAAAACATTGGTAATCAATTTAACCAACTTCTAAGTTTCAGAAACTGGTCCTTGGGTTATCTGCCCCCCAAGTAATCAGGAAGTGGACTTTCTGGGTTACTTTGAACTAACATGCATATGAAACTGTGCAAAGATATAAATATACCATAGACTGACTCTTAGAACTAAATTATATATTTCTAAAATTAAATGGCTTTTATATTCAAGCCTTACATAAACAGGTGGTTTGATCATTGATAATACTTTTTTCAAATGTATAGCATTCCAGGTCCGTGGTACCATTTCTCCACTAAGTCGGGCCAATTTGAAAGTACTTTCCTGTACGATTTCGATTATCTGATAGGACCCTTCCCAGCTCGGGCCTAAGGCACCATCTTTGGGGTCCTTGCCTGCTAAAAACACCCTTCGAAGTACCAGGTCTCCTAATCCAAAGATGCACTTCTTAACCTTTGAATTAAAGTAACAAGTGATTTTTTGTTGATAATGTGCGAGCCGTAGCTGTGAATCTTCTCACTTTTCATCAATCAGGTCGAGGGACGCGCTAAGCAATTTATCATTCTGCTCCTGGTTGAAGGTCTGGATCTTATGCGTAGCTATCTTTGTTTCGACAGGAAGGATGGCCTCACTTTCGAAAGTCAAGGAAAAAGGGGTGTGCCCCATCGAAGTTCGGTGTGAGGTCCAGTACGCCCATAGCACCTGCGGGAGCTGCTCGGGCCAATCTCCCTTGGCCTCGTCCAGCCTTTTCTTAAGGCATGCCTTGAGCGTCTTGTTCATAGCTTTGACCTACCCAGTAGCCTATGGGTAGGCCACTTAGGATAAACTCTTAATTATGTCGTGTCTTCCACCAAATTCGGTGAAGAGGTCGCTATCGAACTGGGTTCCATTGTCTGATACAATCTTCCTTGGCAGTCCGAACCAGCAAACGATATTCTTAACCACAAAATCGAGGACTCTCTTTGACGTTATTGTTGCCAGGGGCTCCACTTCTGCTCACTTCGTGAAATAATCAATGGCCTATACTGCATAGCAAACTCCTCCTTTTCCCGTGGGCAGGGCTCCAATTAAATCAATTCCCCAGACCGCAAATAGCCATGGGGACGAGATCATCTTCAGCTCGACTAGTGGAGCTCGGGCGGTCATGGAAAACTGTTGGCACTTGTCACACTTTCAGACGTAGGAAATTGAGTCCTTTGATAGAGTGGGCCAATAATATCCTTGCCTCAATATCTTCAAGGCCAAGTTTTGCCCCCCAGCATGATCTCCGCAAAAGCCTTCATGCACCTCCTGCAAAATAGTTTTAGCCTCCTCTGGCAGAACACATCGCAGAAGAGGCAGAGAAAAGCCATGTCGGTACAATGCCCCATCTACGATTGTATACCTCGGAGCTTGATAGAGTATCTTTCTCGCGTCATTTTGCTCGTCGGGTAACTTCCCTGTTGTAAGGTACTCGGCTATGGGAGTCATCTAGGTTGGCCTGGTGTCGATCATCTCAATCTCCCTTGTATTCTCCACCACGCTTGGTCTTTCCAAGAATTCCGCCAGTATCAGGCTCAAGGTTTTGGCCTCCTTGGAGGTGCTGAGTTTTGCTAGAGCATCAGCATTGGCGTTCTGCTCACAAGGGATCTGCTCGACTAGGCTATATGCAAATTCAGACAGCTCTTTCTTCACCTTGGCCAGATAGGCCGCCATCCTGGTTCCTCGCGCTTGGTATTCCCCTAATAGTTGGTTTACCACAAGCTGGGAATCACTGTAGCACTGGATGGCCATGGCCTTCAACTCCTTTGCCACTCTAAGCCCAGCCAATAGAGCTTCGTACTCGTCCTTGTTGTTGGACGCCTCGAATCCGAACCATAAAGCGAAGTGGAAATGATGCCCCTTTGGGGATATCAAAATGATTCCAGCTCTGGACCCATTTTCGTTAGATGAACCATCCACAAAGACTCTCCACAAGGCCTGCACCGATTCTCCCACAGGTTCCTCTTGGATTCCAATGCATTCAGCCATGAAATCAGCCAGAGCTTGGCTTTTGATTGCAGTCTGTGGTACGTACAATATTTCGAATTGGTTGAGCTAGATAGCCCATTTCAAAAGACGTCCCGATGCCTCAGGTTTCTGTAATACCTGCCTTAAAGGTTGATTGGTCATGACGTGGATTGAATGGGACTGGAAGTATGGCCTAAGCTTTCTGGAGGTCGTGATAAGGCATAAAGCCATCTTTTCCATTAAAGGATGTCGCGATTCAGCTCCGAGAAGTCTTTTGCTAATGTAATAGACTGGCTTTTGAACTCGGTCCTCTTCCCGGACCAGCACGGCACTAGCTGCATCTTCCGTAACAGCTAAGTAAAGAAAAAGAGGCTCTCCTACCGTTGGTTTAGACAACACTGGCAGCTCAACTAAATGTGTTTTTAGGTCGAGGAAGGCCCGCTTGCATTCTTCGGTCCATTCAAAAATTTTGTTCCCCCAGAGCAGGTTATAGAATGGAAAACACTTGTCAGTAGACCTGGAAATAAATTTATTAAGGGCTACCACTCTTCCTGTCAGACTCTGGACGTCTTTTCGCAACCTGGGCGGTGGCATTTTGAGTAGCGATCTGATTTTGTTAGGGTTCGCCTCTATCCCTCTAGTGTTGACTATGAACCCCAGAAATTTCCCTGATGCCACCCTGAAGGTACATTTTTGGGGATTCAACCTCATACCATACTTCCTTAAGATCTCAAAACACTCCCTCAGATCAGGAACATGGTTATCGGCAGTTTTTGACTTGACCAACATGTCGTCAACATACACTTCCATGTTTTTCCCGATCTGATTAGCAAACATTCTGTTGACCAATCTCTGATATGTAGCTCCTGCATTCTTCAGCCTGAAGGGCATGACTATATAACAATAGACGTTGGTTGGAGTCATGAAGCTTGTATGCTCCTGGTCCGCGGGATTCATAGCGATCTGGTTATAACCAGAGTACGCATCCATGAAGGACATGATCTCGTGCCCGCTGTGGCATCCACCAATTGGTCAATTCTTGGCAAGGGGGAGCAATCCTTGGGAGATGCTTTATTCAGGTCAGAGAAGTCGATGCAGGTCCGCTTAGGTTTTGGGACCAGAACAGGATTGGCGACCCAGATCGGGTATTTTGCTTCACGAATAAAGCCGCATTTTAAAAGTCGAGCTACTTCCTCTTCCAGGGCCACAGCTCGGGTCGTGCCCAGACGCCTCTGTTTCTGGGACTTCGCATGCATGCTTTTGTCCAAGTTAAGGGTATGCATGATGACGCTCGGGCTGATCCCTACCATGTCTTCATGAGACCAAGCGAAAACATCTAGATTTCCTTGTAGAAATTTCAGCAGCTCCGTCTTTCTCTCATCGCCAAGGTTTTTCCCGAGCCTAACCACCCTCGAAAGGTCTTTAGGATCGATGTTTACCTCTTCGAGCTCTTCGATAGCCTGGTGCTCAGATCTATCTTCTCCTACTCTAGGGTCGATATCATCACTCTGGGTGGTACCTACGCCACCGGCCTGCTGAGGTTCTTTTATCCTAGGGCTAGTCCTCACTTCCTGGGATTCCTCGTTCCCGCCCTGAATGGCCATCGTCTGCTGCCCAGGTTATGACTTTCCCTTCATGGAAATGCTATAGCATTCCCTAGCAGCGAGTTGATCGCCTCAGACCGTACATATACCCGTAGAGCAAGGGAATTTGACTACGAGGTGGCGGACAGAAGTTATGGCTTCGAATGCCATCAACGTAGGCCGACCCAAAATCGCATTGTACGCAGTGGGACAATCGATGACCACAAACTCGAGGAGCTTGGAAACAGTTCGGGGTCCCTCACCCAAGGTTATTAATAACTCAATTGTTCCAATCGCTACCGACCCTTCGCCAGAAAACCCATTCAACATCATGGAGGTGGCCTTCAGCTCGGTTACAGACAACCCCATTTTTTCTAGCGTGGACTGAAACAACATGTTCACTGAACTCCCATTATCAACTAGTATCCTCCTAACTCTCCGATTGGCGAGCTGGGCAGTTATGACTAGAGGATCATTATGCAAGAACTGGACATGATTAGCATCTTCTTCGGTAAAACTGATTGGCTGCCTTTCCAATCACTGTTGTTTAGGTAGGTGCTGCTCCGAGATAAACTCAACTCCGTTATGAGACCTCAGTTCATTGATGTATCTCTTATGGGCACCTTTGCTCGTGCCTGCCAGGTGAGGGCCTCTAGAGATGGTGGTTATCTCTCCCCTTACTATTGGAGGAGGGGTATCCTTATTTACCCGGGCCCCAGGCTGGTTTATAGGAACCTCTGGAGCTTGTTGAATGCTTTGCCCAGCGAACTGACTGGGAGGGACTCGATTCCGCACATACTGAGCCAAGGGTCCGGTCCTGATGAGTGTCTCAATCTCATCTTTCAAATGCCTGCAATCATCTATGTTGTGACCAATGTCGTTGTGGAATCGAAATTTTTTTGAAGGGTCTCTTTTTTCCCTTTGATTTTTTAAGGGCTCCGGATTTTTCCAAGGAAGGCGAGCAGAATTTGCCAGAAAAATATGCTCTCTAGTATCCGTGAGGTCGACATAAGTCGCGTAGACCGGTTTGAACTTCTCCACGGGCTTGTTTTTCTTTGGACCATTCTAGCCGCCCTCACCATTTCCCTTTCTCTTGCTTCCTCCCCCCTAGTTATTCTGGGCAATGGTTTGAGTCATAGTTACGATGTCCGTTTCCGCTCCAGCGGGCTGGTCAAGGACTTGGCCGATTCCTGCGACCGACGCTCGTGCTTTTTCCAAGTTTATCCATCTCTGGGCCTTGTTCAGGAATTCATCCACGGTGTTGACGCCCTTCCTCTGGATTTCTTTCCATAGGTCACCCCCAACAAGGATTCCAGTTCTCATAGCCATGAGTCTGGAACTTTCATCCGCGTCTCTAGCTCGGGCCGCAACGTTGGAAAACCTGCTCAGATAAGATTTTAAGGGTTCTCCGGCCTGCTGCTTTACATTAGCAAGGGAGTCTGCCTTGACGCGAACTACCTGAGAGGCCCGGAATGCCCTCTTGAAATCGGCAGAGAAACTCTTCCACGAGCTGATAGAATGTTTCTTATATTGCTTAAACCATTGCCTAGCTGGCCCGATCAGAGTCAAAGGGAATATCAAGCATCTCAGCTCGGGGCTAATATTATGGGCCATCATCAGGGTGTTGAACATCCCCAAGTGATCCGACGGATCTCCATCCCCATCGAATTTGGATAGATGGGGCATCCTGAACCCAGCGAGTACGCTGTTGCTACGATGTTGGGGGAAAAAAGCTCGAGCTCGTCCCCCGAGTCATATTCGTTTTTTCCCTTTTCTGATAGGAGTCTCTTCATTAGCTCCTCCATCTGAGCTAACATTTCGAGGGTTTGGTCTTTGATCCCTTGGTTATTCTGGGGCTGTTCAACAGTTCTCGTCCCACTGTACACGTTAGGCGGGTTATTGTCCCTCCAAGCTTGAGCTTGGTTTGATGGGACATTCCTGTTGCCACGTATTTCAGAAGGACCATCCTCTCGGCGAGCATGACTTTCATTTCTGGTCGGATCCCCCCTCTGTGAGTTGAGGCGATCTTGAAGGTCGGTCCGCAGGGCGGCTTGAGGGCTTTATGCCGAACTTAGATGATTTCTCAGATCCCCACCAGATCTGCCACTTCGGTGGCTTTCGGTCCAATAACTCCCATTAGAGAAGCTCAGAGCCTGCTGTCAAGGGTGAGGATCTGGGACATTTTCGCATGCTCGTGGGGGATGGCAAGAGCAGCGGGAGGAAGATTCCTCCTACTGTTTCCGTATGTAGGAATGTCTTGAGCAGGATGAGGAGGATATGGATATCTTATCGGCGAAGGAGGATGTCTGATCGGTGATGCAATTCTAGTTCCGTCAGGCCGGACCAAACTAGCCCACGGTCTCTCTGCTCCAGCCCTCTATGTCTGGCGATCCGATCGCTGTGCGGGAGGGCTAGCCGGAACAGGTTGGCCACACGAGCTCCCCCCAGACCTTCTTCTTGAATCATCGTGAGCTCTCCTGGGTGCATTCGAAGGTGGAGCCGAACTTGGGGTTAAAGTTCTGACTGACTGGCTGACTCGTTGATGGTCCCTGGGAAAATCATCAAACATAGTTTCCTGGTGATGGTGCGACATGGGCGCAGAACTCAGGGTTGAGGTTCTAACCAATCGACTAGGCCTGGGCCGACTATCCCAGCGGGACTTGTGAGTCCTACTTTGCCTCTTCCTGACGTTCACGTCGGTTGCAAGAGGGGTAACCGGGACAAGACTTCCTTGATTTGCTTATTTTCTTTGGCTAGATGGCTCCTCAACTGCATGTTTTCCATCTCCATCGCCGTTAGGTAACCCGGGTTCGGATTTGGTGGTAGGGGCGCTGAACTTCCGGTGTCATCATGGCCCATCGGTTGTTTTCCCAATCGTTGCTAAATCTTTGGGTTTTGTTCGTTGGACACAGCGGTATGGTGAGCCTCCTGCCCACCATGCTGATCCGTTTCGTTACCATGCCTTGAACGAGTGACCACCATGATAAAATTTTCGTGATAGCACTAATCTAAATCCTCTCAATTAAAGCACCAAACTGTTGACACGGTTTTTTGCCAAAAGTGAATTATATGTATAACTAGGATGAATTAGTGCTTAATGATAAACAGTACTTAGAAAGTGATAATACTCAAGGATGTTGGAAGTAAAATGCAAATAAAATGATCACTCCTTTTTACGTGGTTCGAAGGTTAAAATCCCCTAGTCCACGAATCTGTATTATTATTGTATCTTTCTCTATAATTTTACAGCCCTTGCATTACAGAGAAAATCCAACCCTCAACACTACTCAGGGTCTTGGTATTTATAGGAGAATGACCCCTGGGTAGGTATTGGGGTCATCCCGTGATCCCTTGATCCCTCGCATCATCTCTATCACATCAATGATTAATATTTACATTTTATATTAAAGTGCGGTCTAATAATTAGGTAAAATGGATCATGGGCCGCATAGTCTAATTTAGGTGTGTGATGTCTGATCACGCACGTTTATATTGCATATCCAGGAATTCGGGATAAAACAGACACGTGATGTCTGTTCACGCACGTTTACATTGCGTAGTCAATGTTATAAAGATCCTGGGATACGTCAGACCTCTGGCGTACCACGAGCTAGCGTACTGTAAGCTTGTACCAATGGATGATGTATTCCACAAGTGATTTCAAACAGTATGTTGCCACAAACCCATCCGCTCGTGCTTATTCTGTCTAGGGAACCGTGCTAAACTTCCTCGGACAAAATGTGGACACGTGGAACATCAATTATATCCTTTTGCTTGCCAGCTGTACCCAAGCTGCTTAAAAAGGTATGTGCGGATTTTCAGGGCGTACAGCCCTGAATAGATGACTAATAAGTCTCTCTGGGGTTCTGCGCCCTAAGCCATGTGACGTTCTAGTCACCTGAGCCTTTTAGCCCTGGCTCTGAGTAACTAGCCTTAGACTAGCCAAGCGCTTTAGTTTTCTTCGACCAATAAGTCGGTCAAGCATTTAATGCTCTTGTTGATTAGATCTAATCATTTTAGCCTACGTTCAATACACTAATGTTGCCCTTGACTCATAAGTCAATTCCATACGACCAGCGCTCAGAGTATTGCCGATGATGATTGATAAGTCAGAGTTTCACAACCCATACTAAACACCAATGTCGTTTCCTAACTAATAAGTCAGTGCTTCCTCAATGAGGTAATGCAAACAAGCATATATCATATGATAAATATCCAGATATAAGGCATTCAGCATGCTTAATCAATAATCACAAGCATAATCATAATCATGCACAATTACAGAGACTCAAGCTCTGATCAATTCCATATTCAACATTCATACCATGCCATAACCACATGCATCACATATTGGTGAAGTTTTCTTACCTTTGTTCCAAGCACAGTTTACCAATAAACGACCCTCAAGCATGATCATGATTCCAAGCCCCTAGCGACAACCTAGTCACAACCATAATATAGAATCCCATAAAAAAACGAGTAAATAAAGACTTCCGGACCAAGTCCTAGTCTCTGGGACGTCGAATCCTACCAAACCGGGTAGTAGGATCGATCCCGAACCCTTAGAGTTAAGTTCCCACAACTAAAAACCCACTTTGGCCAAAATTTCCCTTAAGCGACGCGGCTCGCCTCCAAACAAAGGCCAAGCCCTTTCTCTACCTGTGCCTCGCACCGCGGTGAGCCTACCCTATGCTGCGGCCCTAAATACCCAAACATCAGACCTCCTCCTAGCGGCGCCCAAGAACAGGGCCGCGGACCAACCATAAACCCAGCCAAAACCTTTGTTTTCTTCATTTAAAATCTTCCAAAAACCTAATCGAACATCTCCAAATCCCAAAATCAAAGTCCCCAAACATCCCAATGATCCAAAACCATCAAAACCCAAATCTCAAACCATCCAAAAACTCATCAAAACATAAAATCCAATAAAAGCTTAAAAACTCAAAAACTCAAAACTTAAAATTTGGATTACCTCTGAATAATTCATTTCCCAATTAAATCCTACAGCTAATAAGCTTCTAATCTTCCCTAGAATCGCTATGCCTCGATCCTTGCCTGAATCTGAGTCCTAAAACTCAAGTTTCCTTTGAAAATGCAAACGGTGTCAAAAAGAGAACAGGAGTGAGAAAAAGAGAACGTTCTAAACGTTCTTTTTATTTCTGACAGGTTACTTCGAGCTTAAGTAACCTCAAGCAAATCCTAATGCTCGGGGTCCCAAAAATGTCCACTGGGGTAAAATAGTCAAAATTCCCATAATTCCCTCATGATCTCACTAACTCCCAATATATCATCAAATAATCATTCCAATTACCTAATATCCCGGTAATGTGCTAAATATCCAATATATCCCTTTACTCACTTCGAGTCAAGTATGGGTCCCATTGTGACTTTCCCACTAGCTTGCTCCCTAGGATCGTCTCATGCTGAGTATCCCAAACATAACCACATAGTAATGTAGTACCACACACATACCACATATATGCCAAATATACCCATAATGGGCCAAATTATGAAAATTTCCCAATTAAATAGAAATGGGCCCGCATGCATATTTAATACACCTAAACATGCATATCAAATCATATTATAATATAACTCACATAATCACATAATAATACACATAAATATCTTATAATCACATAATTCCATAATTTGCCATCCTGGCCCCCTAATCAAAGCCCTAAGCCTTATTAGGAAATTTAAGACGTAGATTATTTAAGACGTGTTAACCATGCAGAGGAAAAATACATACTGGATGAGTTACATGAAGGAGAGTGCAGAAACCATTACGGAGGGCGAAGCTTGGCACACCAAGCCCTAACACAAGGGTACCACTGACCGACCATGAGAGTTGACTCCTCTGACTATGCAAGATGCTTTGATAGGTGCCAGAGGTTCGCTCAAGTGTCTCATCAGCCTCCGGAATGCTTGGTGGCAATCACTTCCCCATGGTCTTTCATGAAATGGGGAATGGACATAGTTGGCAAGCTCCCAACTCCACCAGGACAGAAAGTCTACATGCTTGTTGTAACGGACTACTTCAATAAGTGGATCGAGGCAGAATCCTACCATCAAGTGAAGGACAAAGAAGTGAAGAACTTCATTTGGAAAAACGTGATATGCCTATTCGGGGTACCTAAGGAGATCATAACAGACAACTAATCTCAATTTATTAGCTCTGACTTCCAAGACTTCTGCAAATTTCGGAACATCAGGCTCAACTTCTCGACACCAAGGTATCCCCAAGCACACGAACAGCCAGAGTCATCCAACAAGACAAGCCTATAGAAAGCTAAGGGAAGATGGGCAGATGAGCTGTCAGGAGTCTTATGGTCTTATCAAACCACAATCAGGACTTCAACAGGAGAAATGCCATTCTCCCTAGCTTACGGGATGGAAGCAGTCATCCCTACCGAAAGTGAAGTTCCAACAGCCAGATATGAACTGACAATCGACAAAGAAAACGAGGAGAGCATGTGCTTGAGCTCGACACCTTTGATGAAAAAAAGGGAAAAAGCACTCTTGAGAATCTTAGCCTACCAGCAAAGCATTGCCAGACATTACCAAAAAAACATTCGCACTCGAACATTCAAAGTGGGAGACTGGGTATTACGAAGAGTGTTCCAAAACACTAGGGAAGCAAAAGTAGGTAAGCTCGCCCCAACCTAGGAAGGTCCCTACCTGGTTACTAAGGTAGTCGAACATCGAGCGTACAAGCTACGAACTCAGGATGGACAAGACATCAGTAACAGCTAGAACGTTGTCCACCTAAAATAGTATCATCCTTAACTCTACTTAGTCTTCTATCATCTACTTTGATCATGATCTTACGAGATCTTCATCCAAGCTACATACTAACATTATCATGTAGGGAGTCAGAACTACATTTGGGCTTGATCCCTACAAAAGGTATGTAGGCAGCTCTACAGAGCACAGCCCCCTATCACAACCATTTTTTTCCTCCGACAACACTACAAGTAGAAAAATAACAAATCAAATTATGAATAACTTCATACTGAGATTGGGGGGAATAAGGTACTGATATTACTTCACAAGTCAAATAGCCAGCGGCATCCGATACAACAACTAAATATTTATAAAACACAGATACAAGCCACAACTAGACAACTTACAACAAGATAAAGAAAAACCATAAGTTCATACAACAACTAGAAGTACATAACTGAGAATAAAAATATTCATCCCCCAACAAAGAAAGTGAACAAAAGAGGAATCAGTCATCCAAAAGAGGATCATGAGTAGTCATGCCACCAAAAGAAGCAGTCAACCCTTCAGCCTGGGTCGTGTCCTTAGCTCTCATCTTCTTCAACTCTTCAAAGTCCACGATATACCTAGGAACATCCCAGTTCTCAGTCTTACCATCTTAAAACTCACTAGCCACACCACTAGATCTCCGGGAGTCACTCATCAAGCTCCTTAATTCAGAGATAATTTGTTCAGACTCCTTCTTGGAACCTTTCAGCCTACCAACATCACCCCGAAGGTCATTTCTCTGACCTCTTACTTCCTTTAACGTTGCCATTAGAGACTTAATTTTTTTTTCAGCAAGATAACCCCCTACAAACCCTGCAAAAAACAAAGAGAAAAGGAAAAATAAGATATCAATCTGTCAACTTGTGGTAAACTAAGGGAAAAATACATACCTGAAACAAGTGGGAGACAGTAGTATCAACTGTCTCATCCATACCAACTTAATCCATTCTAACATCATCCTCAGACCACAGCAACTTGTCAATCTCCCATAAGTGAGGTCCAAGTTCACTATGAGCAGCAGCAAAAGATGGGAATAAAAGGTCAACGATGTCACTGAATGGGTTGGATGGCTCATCTTGAGCAGCCTTCTTCTTCTTCTTTTGATTTTGTGTTAAAATAGGAGGTTCACCAGCAAGCGCAACCTCCCTATCTGCATCAATACTCCCTACAGATGACTTTTTTGCACGACGCAAACATTCTGAAACATCAGAACCAGATAGGGGAAGGGTAAAGGGTTGAGACATAGCTATGTCTGCAAACAATCGCTCATTGGTCATCAACTCAGTCAACAAAGTATGATTATATCCCAAGACTTCAAGACTTCTCTTGATAAACACAATATGAGGGTTATCAAGACTTTGAAGAAGAGGAATACCTTCAGGAAGTTGAAGGACAAAGCACCATAGTTAACTTTGATGAAGATTCAACTCAGATAGTAGATCGTTCTAATCACGATCCCCCTCTGGAATGTCACAAATTCACTTGAGTCGGCTATCAGACTCCCTCGAATCCCAGAGAAACTCAACGTTAAGCCTACCTGCAAATCAATGCAAGTATCATAAAATAACGAGTCAAGTCAATCTTTCATGAAATAAACGACTGAATAAGAGAACATTAAACACTCATATGCAGAAGACCATGAACAAGGAATCCTACAACCAACCGGTAATTCCAACAAATGGAAAGGAATGAAGAAGTAACGATTCTTCCACTTCTAATCTCTAGACTTCAAACTAGTAATTAGAGGTGGGTCCTTCCCCCTAGCCGTTAACTAGATACCTACCCTTGTCATTTAGATTTTCCCTCAAGTAATAATCTCGTAGTAACTCAGCCACCCCAAACGTTATACTATGTTTCTCACAAAGGACTTTGAGAGACATCAGAACCCGCCAAGAGTTAGGCATTAATTGTTCGGGCGATATCTCATGATATTCACACAATTCAACCACTGATCTAGGGATAGGGAACCAAAAACCATCCTTAAAGGGAAGCTTATACAGACACACCCAACCAGGTAACTGACAATCAGCTCGCTCTATACTAGCAGGAGCATGTAAACTAAAGGTATCAAGTGTATCGTAGTAACGACAGAAATAAGGCAACTCACTTATACTAATCGAAGATTTAGGGTTGAGACTAAGCATACCTCTAAGCGTACCACCAGCAATAGGATCACCAATATCTATCCCTCTACTACTAACACCATCTAAAGGTCGATCACCTGACTTTACTACTGTAACTCGGTTGCAGTCAACTTTCTCACCAGGAATTTCAAATTGGGAACTATAATCTTCCCCACTGAATGAACAAGACAATCGACTCGGGGAGCCAACACAACTGCCACTCCTTCTGGTAGACATAATGAGTAGATCACTTAGAGCAAAACAATGACTAAGTTTGAAGGAACATAAAAAAATGCAAATAAAAAGCATAAACGTTCAGCTAGACGCGCAAGCAGGGATCAATATATTCCTCACCAGTCAATCAGACGGACCACTCATCAAGACATACAATTAAACAAGCAAGAGTTTCCACAAATCATTCAGATGAACTACTATAAAATTAGGGTGAAAACATGCCTCATCAACCAGTCAGATGGACCACTAAGCAAGACATACATATTGAATAATGAAAGTTTCCACTGATCAATCAGACAGACAACCTGGCTAGACCTGTCACTAAGCCAGAAGTATCATACATGAATTAGACTGGCATGCATTATGAAGAAGATAAATGCTATCCTAAAGGAGAAACTGTAAAAATGAAATTTTTACCACTGGAAAAGATCAAACACTAACGAAAAATCTACAGGGTCGGATAAAAATAACAGTTCAACTTACCTAAAACTAACACGAAGAACACGAAGAGCATGCATAAGAACATTCAAAGGAAAGCAAAGGAGAGAAAATTTACCTCTTGAGAGCTCCCTCACTCCACACTTTGCACCTCTACTCCAAGCCCTTCTCAAATGTGTGCAAGGGTGAAAAATAAACTCCCCTTATATAGGCATTTAATACCATCAAATGGGTGCCAAGTGTCAACCATCAAAAGGTCGTACCAAAGAGTACTTGACTTCTCAAAGAAAACACCCAAAATCCTCAAAAGAAGTAAAGGAGCATGATAATCACAAGAAGAAAGCCACTTGGCAGTACACTCGGCCACCCCGGCGGTGCACTCCGCCCACTCGGCGATCGAGTCAGCCACCAGGCGAACCACCCATTCATCTCAACACTCGACCCCATCGACCAACTACTCGTTCCACCTGGCCTCTTGTTGGACCCACGAGAACACCAGGGCACACGCGCATGGCCACTCAGACCCATAGGCAGGCCACTCGACCACCTCGGCTAAGCCACTCAACCAGCACTGCGGACCACTCGTCCACCTCGGCCAGGCCACTCGACCGCCTCGGCCAGGCCACTCAACCACCTCGGTGGGCCACTCGAACACCTTGTCCAGGCCACTCTACCAGCTCAGTGGGCCACTCGGCCCTCTTGGTGAGCCACTCTGCCAGCTCGCGTGGGCCACTCAACCCTCTAGGCGGGCCACTCAGTCACCTCGTCCAGACCACTGTGCCAACTCGGCAAGCCACTCGGCCGCCTTGTCTAGGCCACTCTACCAGCTCAGCGGGCCATTCGGCCGCCTCGTCTGGGTCACTTGGCCCTTTAAGAACCCCGTGAAAGAACACTGAAAGGGGCAAACAAATTCAAGGCATATTCTAACACGCTTTCTCTCACTTTTGAGACCAATTGAGTTGAATAAATTCCGATAGAATTAGAATTTCCTACTCTTTGATCAGAATGATTTCTATACCAAATAGTGAGGGACAAACTGTAGTGGGCAAATTCCGTCTACATGATCCATGAAATTAGTTGGACTAGCCAACCAGACCCAACAAGCCAGCCAGACTAGCTAGTCAGGCCCAAACCAACGTAAATGGACTCATGTATGCTAAATTCCCATCAGATTGATCAATGGATATCCAGACCCGAATCCGGAGACAATTAATTAGCCAGAGACCTTGAAACAATCAAGGTATACGCAACTCTCCCATGAAAATCGGGAGAGAACCACTAAGAACGGGTCAAACGAATGGAACTTGGACCGTAAGGAAAACGACTATAAAGAGGACCCTCAGGGGCTAAGAGCGGATCATCTAGAAAGACGATTACTTTGAATACTCTCTTTGACTAAGAACACTCTCTCGAATTTGATCCTGTAAACCAAGTCGAACCAGTCAAACTGACCTGACTGGACCCTGATCTCGAACCAATCAATCTGATCTAACCAGACCATCAAGCTCCACCATCACTGCATTTTCTGTTACTACAATCCAACTGAATTGAGCGTCGGAGTCTCTTTCGCTGACCCCCCACCGGTGCTCCCCATTTGAACTCTTATCTCTCTCTTTGTTCTTGATAGGTTGTGGGTGCACATTTAATCAATTGTATGAAATCACATCTTAATTTGTAAATTTAAATTAAATAAAAATAATTTATTTAAGTCAATTAATTAATGTATAGTATTTACTAAATGTTAATGTTACAATATACATATGTACACGTGGAGTGAGCAGTACGGCAAAGTGAGGACCACTCACTTTTCTTTAAAAATGAAAAAAAAAAATCAACATTATAAATAATCAGTTTATTTTATTAAGTTCTACTTAGAAGTCACTGCATAATTAGCCGGTCGAGTACTACACAACCTAGTAATTAAATTATATTTTAAAATATAATGGGTGTTTAGAAATCAAGTAGTAATCACATAAAATTTCTTAATATCATATTTGATAAGACAGTTAGCAATTACACAATAAATATTCAATAATTACATAACATAATTATACATAATTTTCACCCAGATAAAAATTGAAAAGTATAATTGAAGCTAGGAGTAGGCATCCGATCAAATCAAACATTTTGGTACTAGTCCAATCCCATCCAATCCAATCAAATCAAATGTTGGATTTTAAAAATTATTATCTAATTCAATCCAATCCAATTGAATGTTGGATTTTAAAAATCATCATCTAATTCAATCAAATTAATCATCAAAATTCAATCAAATCCAATTGGATTAATTCAGTTTTTTAATTGGATTTCGAGTTGGAATCTAATTTTTTTTTCGAAACTAAGTTTGAACTTGATTTTTAATATTAACTTAAAAATAGACCCAAAAAAATCACTTAAAAACTAAACATCATCATTCATTTAGGTTCAAACTACATAAAGTTATCAACCTTACAAGTTTAATCCAACTAAAAGCTTAAAGTAGTATTGAAAAGAAGAGAAAACGAGGAGAATAAATGCGTATTTTTAGTGTTTTCTCCTCTAATTAGGTGTGAAAGTGTATAGGGGAGGACTAATAATTAGTCAATAATAATGTATTAGAAGAAATATAAATGTTTTTTTAATAAATTTATAGAAATATAAATAATTAAATATTTTTTATATTATATGTATTTAGATTTGATAAATTTTTTATTAGATTTTGACAGTGACATTTATGATCCAATCCAATTAAAATCTATTTTTTTATAATTGAATTAAATTTGATTAGTTCAGTTTAATTTGATTGGTTTGGATGTTGTCCACCCTTAATTAGAACACTTCAATTATCTTCAAAAATATAATTATTTTGTAATTACTTGGTTAAATTTATGTGGTAATTACCTCAACTTACATTCGATTTTAATTATAAATTGCATTTAATTATGTTGGGTCCGAATCATTTTCATCTCATTTATTATTTTATGCATATAACTCAAAACAATCCCAATATTTTCTCTTCTTCTCAAAATTGAAAAACAAAACAAAACATTCATTTCCAATCTGTGTAGACAAGTTACCCAAAAGTGCTCATGATAAAGAGGTATGATGCTTTGTGGAAAAGTCTGTTAGGGATGAGATTTTCAAACCTAAATAAAATGGAGAGGCCAAGCGATGTAACTGATGTTATACTAGATTCAGCAAAGAGAATCAAAGGAGTACAAAATACAATCAAAGAGAATATTCTGAAAAAGAAGTTTTAGGTATGGTATTGATAAAAATTCCATCTGATAGAACTCAATGGCATCCATGAATAGCAATGCGACAAAAGAAATGGCACGGTCTTTATGTACAAATATCTACTAGTCCTAACCATCATAAAAATGATGATGGATCACAAAACGAACAAGTACTCTAACTGGGTCCTAGGCAAAGACCTTATGCAGTGATTAAGCAATATCACTTTCTGATCTTGTATTGTAGTAGATAGTCAGACAAAATCTATCAGCTATATCTCAACTTGGGACAGTCCTACATCATCAGAAGATGATCAAGTTGTAGCTCAGTAAGGGGTTCTTGCCCAAGCTCCTGTCCTCTAATCCTCACTGCTTAGGTTCTCTATGAAAATTAGCAGGAATCAACGCATTGTCATCAAAGTTCGGACCCTTTTTTCTCTTTCAGCCCTCTTAGCAGTTGGAGTTCTCTTCAGTTTATGTAACTCCTCCATTACTACCTTCTCAACTGTGTCGATTGAGTTCAGAAGTTTCTTCTGGGGTGTGAGACAATCTGATTCTCCAGTCGTCTGATTAGCAATTCCAAGCAAAATCTTTGGAACTTTACCAACAGAACTGACGGAAGGTGGGCAGGGCTTTCTTCTCACAACTGAACGTGGAGTGGTAGTATAAAGATTGTAGTCGAGTGGAGCAACATCTACTGAAGAAGAAGCAAAACTCCCCAGTTCCTGTGGTGTAGGACTACCAATTTCTAGGCCACTTCCGGCAGCATCTCTCAAAGAAGCTCTTCTCCTTTCAATGGCCTGGAAAGAGTTCAAAAGAAATTTTAGTTATAAGTAAACCTCAAAATTCACTGGTGTTGTTACAAAAGAGCTCAGATTAACATGATCAGGTAAGGGGGCTTGAGTTAAGCGCCTTTATGCAATGAAAAAAACAATGATGAGAACTTAAAAAACTGAGCTTTGATATCAATTCATTCCACGATTAAGATCTCAGTAGAAAAACAAATAATTATAAGAAATAAACGCATAACAGCAATAATTTCAGTCAAAAGATGCACAATTATTAGGCAGCTTTACAAAATTGACAAAGTACAAAGGCATCATAGCATTATTTTGCACTCTCAGGGACATAAAAGTCTTGCTCCTATGCACCATCATAGTTATCTTAGTTATCAAACTAAGATAACTACATTGCCAAGCAAATTTCACACGACAAAGCTCATCAAAACTGGGGGGTGGGTGGTGATAATGAGGTGGCAAAGATGTAAAGGGCAATGATGAAAAACCAAGGGAACTTGTTTCGCACAATGAGACAAAGCACATCAAAACTTACTTTAACAAATTCCATACTATAAAAAAATTCAAATACGATGTGGACCAAATGTTACTATATGACCTAAAAGACAAACAAACAATTTTTGGAACTATAAAAGCCCTCATATCTATGCCATTCCATTTGCAGAAGAAAAAAACAAATAAAGGATCCCATATGACCAAATACAATTAACAGTGATGGGATGATCTCAAAACAGGAAACATTCAGGCTTTTACATTTTATTTTTACCTCTATTGACCTAACACATTATCAAACGTATTTTCTAATCAACTCACAGAAATTAAACAACAAAAATTGGACCCTTAATTCCTGTGCTACCAAAATAAATTGGAACAATTAGCACAGTAGTTTTAAGTAATAAATACAACCAACCCAAGGCTTAATTCTCAATTTCATAGCAAGCAAACTATACCGCACGTTAATTCTACTAGGGCCTAATCGTAAAAGTAACATAATTGAACTATACCAACCACAATACAGTAGTAAATCACATTCAATTTCAACTATGATAAACCAACACACAATAAACAGTTTCATGAAACCAACTACATACTCTAACGATAGCAGTGATATCACGGAGAGGGGTTCTTGGGTACCAAGAAGGTAATAGGGTATGCCGATTTCGTCCCCGTCCCCACCCCCGACGAGAGGTCCCAGTCATGGGTGTACTCTCCCTCCGCCAGGGTCCAGCTCTTGGAGTTCCGAAACTGTCCCGTCTAAGGCCACCACCCTCTCTTGTAGCCCCAAAACCCGTCGTTGTACCAAGATCAGTGGTCGTCGTAGTTGTCGTTTGCAGCGTGGGCGGTCCAATCACGGTCGGACCCAACTCGGGTTCATCGACCAGCACCCCGAGGCTATTGGCTCTCCGTTGAGAGAATATTCCGGCGACGTCAACTGGCCTTGACAATCTGTCTCTTGATTCCGGCATAGCTTGCCTTGTGAACTGAAATTACGAATATTAAAACGTCAAAAAGATTGAAGTAGAACTCCATTTCAGAATAAACCAATAAATCAAAACCCATTTTGAAACCAATCCAGATTGCTATAGAATAGATTTAACAGTAACCTAGACTCAAATCTTTCTTCTGATCAGAACCCAGTTGGGTTCGTCCAGATTATTCTCAGAAAGAAATGAAGGCATTTCAGTGAAAAAAACAAGAACCCATTTTCGAAAACGGCTCAGATCCCGTGTCCGGCTGAAACTGAGATTTAGCAACGATACAAACCATTTGAGAAAATCAATATGGTAGAACAACAGAAACAAAAACAAAAACCAAATCAGAGTAGAGAAACGAGAAGCAGAAGATTGAGCTTACCTTAAGAAGAAAATGTAGAGGTTTTGGAGGCTGATTCCGTTGAAAGCATCAGATGGAGGGCCTCTCTGTTGGAAGATGAGTACTGAAAAAAGATAGAGAGCGCTTTGAGAGTAGACCGAATTGGCAAATTTTTCAAAGTGAAAAATGGGCGGTATTATAGAAAAGAGCATCCTCCCCCTAAAAAAATTCACATGTGTTTTTATTTTCGTTTTTTTTATTTTATTTTTTATTTTTTATTTTTTTGTAGTGCGATTCAAAATTCAAAATTGTCACTAGGAGCGGGAATGCAAGTAGGTTAGCTATTTATTCGGTTTATAAGTTTTCCTCGGATTTCAAGTGTTTTACAAAACTACCCAAAAATACAAAACTAATTTAAATTTGGGTATGAAATGGTAGGGGTATTTTTGGAATCAAGGGAAAGGGAAAGAGTAGCATGAAAATGTCATGTGTCCATGGCATAACATATTTTTTATGGGAAATTTGAGTTTTTATGCTTAATGAGATGTACTAAATCAAAAAAATGCTAGCATTTCTAATCATTTCAAAAAAAATGTCAAATCTTTTGACAATACCCAAAATACCCCTCTCATAATTTTTTCATCAACTTCCTCTTCTTTTTTCCCTCTCTCTCCCTCAACCCATTCCTCTCAACTCTCTCTAGAAAAAAATTCATGGGTAAGGTAAAATATAAGAGAACTCAATGTAATAGCAAGTATTCCTTACTTAGGACACTAAAATACTGCATTTCAAACAGATCTGTGCATGATTTTTGAGTTTTCTTTGTGATTTTTTTCAAATCTGAAACTTTGAAATCTGTAGAAAATCGATGTGGTTCGATGGTGCTCGATGACAGCTCGATGGGGCCTTCAAAATCAAGATTTTCATGAAAAACTTGATGTTGCTCGATGGTGGTTCAATGGAGGTTCGATGGTGTTCGATGCGATTCTTGCAAGATACGTAATTTTTCACTCGGGTGTCCGTTTCGGGTGATTTTTTTTTATTGTGGGTATTTTTTCAAGATCTACACGTTTGAGATGTGTATATACACATTTGGGAAATGTAAATCTTGAAAGAAAAAAATGACAAATGCAAAACATAGCTTATGTTCAAGATATGTTTTGGTATGTTTTCAAGTTCTAAACTTTGAAAATGTGTATGTGAACATCTAAATCGTGTAGATCTCAAAAAAATACCCAAAATAAAAAAAAATCATCCCAAACGGACATCCGAATAAAAAATTATGTCTCTTACAAGAATTGCATTGAACCACCATCGAGCAACCATCGAGTTAGGCATGATTTTTTAGTTATTTTTCAGATTTGAAACTCTGAAATATGTAGAAAATTGATTTTGCTCGATTGTTGCTCGATGGTGCTCGATACCAGCTCGATGGGGCCTTCAAAATCAATATTTTCATGAAAAATTCGAGATTTCTCGATGGTGGTTCGATGGTTGCTCGATGGTGGTTCGATGAAATTCTTGTAAGAGACATAATTTTTCACTCGGGTATCCATTTGGGATGATTTTTTTTTATTTTTGGTATTTTTTTTTAGATCTACACATTTTAGATGTTCACATACACATTCTCAAAGTTTAGAACTTGAAAACATACCAAAACATATCTTGAACCTGAGGTATGTGTAACGCCCTGGCTACCCCAGAACAGTTACGGTGAACGGTGGACCGGAAATTTGACTCACTACCTGAGTCCTTTGGTCAAAAACGTACTCTAAGTGTAATTAACAGGTCAAGGTATAAAACTAGTAAAAAGGTAATGGAGATTTTCATTACAAACTGCTCTGCAGAGCTAAACAAAGCGTTTACAAGCTGTTCTCAGTACAAAATGGTCACTACTGTTGTAAAGTTACAATCCCGCCGACCTAAGCGGCAAAAATAGGGTAAACCCCCTAGTTCCTCTAAAAACACCTTGACCGTGGTGGTCAAGCGGCTGCATATGTACACACCACCACATCAGCTCTCCACTCAAGGCTAGGTGAGCTTCTCTTTCCCTTTACCTGCACCACATAGCACCCATGAGCCAAGGCCCAGCAAGAAAACATAACACTTTATATAAACATTATCAAATGATTATCATTATAATCACACTGAGCGTAAAGCTTTCAAACAAATGAGTAAACACCACATGAGGTCCGGATAAACCACACTAAGTGACTGGCAAACAAGTCACTAATTCAGATGGAAGAGTGGTTGATAGGTAAGCCACTAGCCTTCAACAGGTTCTGGTAACCGTACTGAGTGACTGCCATGCATGTCACTAATTCAGATGGGAGAGTGGCTGCTAAGTAAGCCACCAGCCTCCAAGCGCTTATTTCATTCATCGACCCTCGGGGTCGGTCTGGCATTAATGCTCTCTGAGCCATTCAATGCTGATAATTGATTTGATCAAATCTTGTTGGCTTGCATGACACACGCTAAGGCCGTCCTGACTAATAAGTCAGCTCAACATGATCAGTGCCCAGTACCACCGCCGAACCTGACTAATAAGTCACAGCTTCACAGTTGATACTAGCACCCTTGCCAAACCTGACTAATAAGTCAGTACCATGCATAAATGAGCAACATATGCTAAGCATTCTATATTCAGTCCATGTCCATATTCTCACAATCAACATGCTTCATGAATGTCCACGCATGTCATATTTGGGGTGCAGTTTTCTTACCTTTGGTTCGAGCAAGAACGAATAAAAGAACAACCCTGAGAACAATCGACTTTTGGTCCTTTAGCGGTTACCTGGTCATAACCAAATCATGGGATTCCATCAATAAAATGAATAATAAAAGGTTCCCAAACCCAAACCTAACCTCCGGGACCTCAAACACTACTCAACCGGGTAGTAGGTTCAATCCCGAGGCCTTAGGCTTGCATCCCCGAGCCAAAAAGCTAATTCTGGCCAAAAATGCCTTAAGGGTCGCGGCCCTCCTTGGCCATGCCGCGGCCCGCCCCTCAGACAGAGGCGCCTAAACCCAGCAACCCCCAAGGGCCGCGGCTCACCCCTGCCATGCCGCGACGCAAGCTCCATTTCAGCCAAAACCCTTGTTTTTCCTCCCTTGCGTTTTCCCTTGAAACCAACCCTTCAAACCCAATTTAAACACCACCCAAACCTCTCTCAAACACCCATTTAAACCTCCAAACATCACCCATAACTATCCCTCATCATAACCCAAGTAAAACATCCCAAGAACTCCCCTTGATTCCAACTTTCCATACCAAAATCTAAAGCTGAAAACTATGAACGAAAACAGAGCAAAACCAGTAAAACAATGGATAAAACTCACCTCAAATTCGAAACCAAACCCTCTTCAATGACTGAGCTATGTCTACAACCTCAACCTCCAAGTTCCCTAGCTTAATTCCACACCTTGAGCTCAAAACTCCAAAGAGGAAGAAGAGAGAAATGAACTTACGGGAAGGAGAAGAAGCAAAACTCTGTTTTGGTTATGTTTTCTCTACATCCATCTAAACCATATATATCCAAATCCCAAATGACCATTATACCCCTAGGTCTTTAAAAGTCTCTAAAGCCAACTCAAGGGCAATTTTGGTACTTTCCACCTACACCGTTAATCATAATTAACGCTTCCCAATTCCCGCTAATCTCAATATTTTCAAACTCCAATATTTCACATCCCGTTACCCTTTAATGCCCGGTAACACTCTAATCATTAAAACACCCCGAGACTCACCCCGAGCCCCGAGCTTAAGCCCGTTATGACCAAACCGATAATTAACATTCCTTGATCGTCTCATGCCAAATGGCTCGAACAAACCCACATCATAATGTGGTCTCAAATTATATCACCAACATGCGAATAAATAATCAATTTACCCTCAACGGGCCAAACTACCATCACACCCCTGTGGATAGAAATATGGACTCACATGCATGCATTTCACATCATATCATAATATAATCAACAGATACATGCATTTTATCAATTAATAACTTAATTAAGCAAGTATGGCCCTCCCGCCCTACTGTTCACGCCGTTAAACACAACGGAGAATTTGGGGCATTATAGTATGTTTTGCATTTGTCATTTTTTTTCAAGATTTACATTTTCCAAATGTGTATATACACATCTCAAATGTGTAGATCTTGAAAAAATACCCAAAATAAAAAAAATTACCCCAAACGGACACCCGAATGAAAAATTACGTATCTTGAAAGAATTGCATCGAACACCATCGACCACCATCGAACCACCATCGAGCAACATCGATTTTTTCATGAAAATCTTGATTTTGAAGGCCCCATCGAGTTGGCATCGAGCACCATCGAACCACCATCTAACCACGTCGATTTTCTGCAGATTTCAAAGTTTCAGATCTAAAAAAAATCGCAATAAAAACCCAAAAATCATGCCCAGATCTGTTCGAAATGTAGTATTTTAGTGTCCTAAGTGAGGAATACTTGCCGTTACATTGATTTCTATGATATTTTATCTTGCCCGTGAATTATTTTTCTAGAGAGGGAGTTGAGAGGAATGTGTTGAGGGAGAGAGAGGAAAGAGAGAAGGGGAGGGGATGAGAAAAATGATGAGAGGGGTATTTTGGGTATTGTCAAAAGAATTAGCATTTTTTTTAAATGATTTAAATGCCTAGCATTTTTTTTATTTATAAACCCTCATTAAGCATAAAAACTCAAATTTCCCATTGTTTATTTAGGACCCTAATACATAAAAACTCAAATTTGCCTCCTAATATGAGATTTTTTTATATGACAAACATAATAAACATTTCCCCATATGTCTTTTGTGTAATATTGACAAGTTTACCCTTGCATAAGAATGTCTACCCTTTTATCCCTCTCTCTAAACAACCATTACTATTCTCCCTTTCTCACAAAGCTCAAAGCACACCAATAGAACTAAAACCAATTTATTGATTCAAACTACACTCCCCCATTCACAATCATCATCCCACTTATTCTTGTGGAAAAAAATTCGTACACATTTATAGTGAAAAAATCATGGGTAATTTTCTTCTCACCTTTATCTAGTGTTATATGCATGTTAGGATCACTTTGATATGTTTTTCGAGCAATTATGTGTTCAATTTATTTAATTTTCTACATTTTTTTTATGTTGTTCTTGAGAAGTCGTATTCTGGATCTGCGTTTTCTTAATGATGCATCAACAATGGCCTTATTATTTTGGTTTTCTTGAGTGGTGTTAACCCATCGCTATAGCATTGTTGGTCATGTAGGTTTATTTTATAAAAATGCATCATTATTGCACCGTAAGCCCATCGTTAACTCACTTTAATATACCAAGACAATCGTTTTCGCATTGCCAAACTATTGTTAATGCATTGTTAAATCATTATTTTTTTTTTATTTTTCGTATTGCACCGTTAACCTATCGTTAATGCATCGTTAATTATTTGTACTTTATTCTTTCATTATGCATCATTATTGCATCGTTATTAATAAAGGTAATCGTTAAACCATTGTAAATGTATCTTAATGCTTTGTATTTTTATTTTTTGTGATGCATCGTTAATCATGATTTCAGATTTAATCATCGTAGGTACTCTGTTTGAATTCACAGGATCGAGGAGTTACCATCATTGTTTCGTTCAACAACGTTTGGAAAAAAAAAGGCGAGAAATGGACTTTCAAATGGGGTTCTAATGCTATTATTCAAGTACAAACAGTTGTTAGTTACACACAATTGTTGGATAAGGTGTCTTCTAAGTTGAACGTGGATAGTTCATTGTTTGACTTAAAGTTGAAAATCCCCTTTACATGCTATAATTTCTGCTTAGATCCCATTGAAATCAAAGATGATGAAGGAGTGACCGCTTTTATGTTAGATAATTCCAAATCCATAAAACATCGAGTTCCTCTATGGGTTACTAAGATTCCAAAGAACAATGGCATTCTTGATCCATCTCCTTGAGCAAGTGTTAACTAGGAATTTGTGAGTCAGATCCAAACAGTTGTTCCAGTTACAGCTCTTGGCCTAAGTATAAGGGTGGAGGGTCGTATTCATCAAGAGACTTTTAATCCACAAATAGAAAATATGCCTGGGACATGTTATGAGTACGATCCATATTCAATGATGATCCAGATGACGATTTTCCTGAGGATGATGACGTAGTTGAGGGGTGTAGTAGTTCCGACGACAATACTGAGGATGTTAGGGTTGATGACCATGCCATCGTACGTAGACAGTCTATTGAAGATAATCAAAATCAAGCTGAACCCACACATAATGAAAGCCAAGGAGTGAATACTATTGGATTAGAAAGTAGTTGACCACGTACACAGGATCACAGCAAAAGATGGACTGCTCCAGTATATTATGCAGAAGATATCACATGCCCATTGTATGTTATCCCAATGTCATCTGGAGTGAGTTGTGGAGCAATAAAGGTAGGCTAGGTTTTTTAGAACAAGCTAGACTTGAAAACGAAAGCCCATTTGTATGCAAGGAAGAACTTTGAGTTTGTCATGAAGAAATCAGGTACAAAAATTTGGTATATTACTTGTAGGGACCCTGATTGCGAGTGGAGATTGAGGGGGGAAAAGTTACCCAAATCTAAGATGTTTGAGACTACCGCTTCACCAGCAAACACACTTGTTTACTGGAACTCAAACATAAAGACCTTCATCAAGCAACACCTTGGGTTATTGGGCACTACATAAAGAAGAAATATGAAACCAGAGCAAATGACTACATGACAAACACATAAGAGTAGACATAAAGAATAAATATGGCATTGAGCTATCATACGAAAAATCTTGGAGATGCCAAGAGAAGGCTCTTATGTATATGAGGGGGACACTTGAAGTGTTTTATCAGAAGCTACCATCATACTTGTACATGTTGAAACAGAAAAACCCAGATACATTGACATATTTTGTAATTGAGGACGACCGATTCAAGTATTGTGTTTTTGCATTAGAAGTTAGTGTAAGGGGGTTTCGTACATGTCGTCATGTATTATGTGTAGATGACACTTTTTTGAAGACAAAATACGGTGGCCAAATGTTATTATTGATGTTGTTTTTCGTCAACTTGAGAACACAAGAGCGTGGATTCAAGAATAAAGATATGATAAAATAAATAACACCATATTTTATAGTGGTTCGACCCCAAAAAGATGACCTACATCCACTTAGTCACTTTTATTAATATTTAAGCTTGAAGAACCATAGTTTTCGGCGAACTTATGTTGTCAGCTGTTCTACAATCCTCCTTCACTTTTACATTACATAAGGATTGTTTATACAAGAATGGACATTCATCATTATGAATTGCCTCCCCTATTTCTATCACATATCCTCTTATTTAATGTGAGGAGTTTAGGGTTACATTTAAATCATGGACCTAAGCTATTGGGCTTGGCCCATAAATAATACATTACAACATTATTAACACAAATATAATTATATTTTGATAAATGACAACTTTCCATCTATTGCCAATTCTGTTAGCACAAGTAGTCTGTCTTGAACGAACAGACATAAACCAATCATGGTGCAAGACACATGTCTCTATTAGCGATTCATAACCTTCTTAAGCGAACATGAATAGAAGAATGTGAGTAAGCGACCAAACACTACAACAAAATAGAGGTTTTAGGACTTTAATTGGGAGACATTGGAAGTCTACAATGTCTCCCACTTAGTGAGACGTTGTTGCTAGGGTCATTGTAGGTATATATCCCACGTCTCCCATTAGGAGACGTGCCTCACTTCCCACGTCTCCCACTGGGAGAGGTGGAAAGTCAAACGTTGACTTTCCACCTCTCCCATTGGGAGACGTGGGAAGTGACTCACCTCTCCCAATGGGAGACGTGGGAAGTTCCTAGGAGACATCCCACATCTCCCATTGGGAGAGGTGAGTCACTTCCCACGTCTCCCAATGGGAGACATTGAAAGTCTCCCACATTTAAAAAAAATAAATTTATAATTAATATTATTTTAATTTGATTTAATAATTAATTAAATTGAAATAATATTAATTTAAATTGAAATTATTTTAATTTAAATTGAAATTATTTTAATCTAAATTTAAATTAATTTAATAATCAATTAAATTGAAATAATATTAATTTAAATTGAAATTATTTTAATATAAATTTAAATTAATTTAATAATCAATTAAATTGAAAGAAAAAAATATATTTGTTAGATATATACAAGAAATACAATATTTGTTAGAAATATTCAAAATGAACAAATATTGCATTGTGAATGAAGAAAGAGTTAAAAAATTAAAAAAAAAAAAACCTATCAACGAGGTCGGTAACTTTGGATTATCGGCAACATATATGTCGTCCATTCTTATCACAACTCATCAATTTGTGCCTCTGTATATGATGTGCTTGTTAGCTGCAAGAAATATAAAGTAAAATATATTAATTAATTATTTGATTACATTTATAGTTTCAAAAATAATTTGTAAATTTTAATTAATAATACCATTCTCAAGTAATGTCCGGGACTCGCATATTCAATCAAATCCTTCAACATCCTCATTAAGTAGTATCCACATGCCACATTGTCCGGTTGGTGTGGACACTAATTATTTAAAAATATGAGTAATTTATTATTAAATTGAAACTTTTTAAAAAATGCATACATATTATTCTACTTAATTATTATAAATGTTCAAAAATTTATGCTAAAGTTACTTACCTGAGGTTGCTTAATGCGTAGAGTATCAAGGATCTCGACATCAAGAAGATTCATAGAGAAAAAAAGATTGAAAGCGCTGACGATCACTGATACAATCTCCTCACGGTTATTTAGCTCTGAATTCACCGGATCACAACAATAAACATGATATGCATATGGTGCCAAAATAAGCAACATCCAATGTTCACTGTATAAGAAAAACAAAAAAATTATAGCTCAAATGTTAAACAAAGAAATTATTGATATGGGTCAGAAAAATGACAACTTTTTAAACTTACCTATGGTTCCAAGGGACAAGCATAACTTGTTCTTTTGATTTTACGTCATAACGTGATAAATTTGTATGTCTATATAAAACTAATTTTTTATTATCCTAGATAAAATCGGGCAGCATTTCCCCTATAATAGTGACCTAACTATCTGCATGTGAATATCAAAACAAACAATTCAAACAACATACAATAAGTTTCTTCCTTATAGAATGTCTATATAAAACTAATTGTTTATTATCCTAGATAAAATCGGGCAGCATTTCCCCTATAATAGTGACCTAACCATCTGCATGTGAATAGCAAAACAAACAATTCAAACAACATATAATAAGTTTCTTCCTTGTAGCTCCACAACACACAGTCAAATTTCTCAGAACCTACTTCACTAATACACACAAGTTCTCAACCTTCCGTTATCACCGCAGCACACAATTTTAATCTCAGAACCTACTTTACTATGGATGAATATTTAAGATATTCAAACTCCTCTAACATTTGTTTAATAATATTAAAAGTAGAAGTAAGAGAATATATATGTACCTCTTGCAATCTTTAATCCAAAAGCTAGCAAAATTACTTCACTTAGTAATCAAATTCACTATTAAATCCACAAACCAATAAAATTAAATTAATAAATAATAAATAAAACATCACTAAATATCTAGCAATATATACCTTATTATTGTCATTTTAGAAACTTAATTACCTCAAATGTGTGATTGATATAGGAATTTTGATGCAAAATACTCTCTAAAATCTCACCACAAAAATCACAACCTATGAAATTAAATTAATTAATATGTTAAACATTACTAAACAAATATCACTAAATATCTAATAATAGTAAATGATATTGGTAAACAAATAAAAAAAATCCCAATGTGCCGCTAATTATGACCTCAACAAAAAATCAATATAAAATTTCATAACCTAAAAACTTAATAATAAACAAAAACATAAAAATTTTCATATATTTATATTTTATAGATTATTTAATAAATTTATTTTAACATAACTATATATATAACAAAATAGTTACAATTTTTTAAAAAAATTCAAATATATACAAAAATATATCTAAATTTTGAAATAAAAAATGATAAAAATTTTAAAAAAATCATGAACATATATACTCTAATGAAATCTATACAATGTGATAGGTTAAATTAAAAAAAAAATCTAAAAAATCATAAATCCCTAAAAACTTCCATGGAAAAACCACAAAATCCTACAATGTATATAAAAAAATGCATAAAAATGTAAAACTAACACAAAATCATGTATATTACTCATCCTAATGCAAAACCTATGATTTATTTGCAAAATAATTAACTAAAAATCAATAAAAAAAAAAAAACTTACCTTAGAACCCTAAAATCGCAGCCCCAATTCGCCTCTCTGGTTTGTGCATGCTCTCGGGTTGGTGTGGTGAGGAAGAGGAAGAAGATGGGTATTGTAAAAGGGAGACATCCAACGTCTCCCACTGGGAGACGTGGGACACGTGGCACGTCTCCCGATGTAGTCCCATGCACATCCAACGTCTCCCATTGGGAGACGTGGGACACGTGGCACGTCTCCCAGTGGGAGACGTTGGATGTGCATGGGACTACATCCAACGTCTCCCACTGGGAGACGTGCCACATGTCCCACGTCTCCCAGTGGGAGACGTTGGATGTACCCATGAACACTACCCCAACCTATTTCCAACGTCTTCCACCATTTTTAATGTCTTCCAATTGTAGCCATTAATATGCACTTTCAATGTCTTACACCATTAGACATTTAAAACCCCTGATAAGTTTGTGTAAGACATTGTAGGGAGTCATTGTATATCAAATTTGTTGTAGTGAAATTCCATTTGTTATCGTTTGGTAGTTTGCTTTGTGAGAACAATAATGCAATTAGTTCTATTCATCTTCCCTTTATAATTGTTATTCTTTGACACATCATCATGCCCAAAAATGTAATGCCCTGGCTACCCCAGAACAGTTACAGTGAACGGTGAACTGGAAATTTGACCCGCTACCCGAGTCCTTTGGTTAAAAACGTGTTCTAAGTGTGATTAACAGGCTAAGGTGGAAAATCATTAAAAAGGAAAGGATATGCTTTATTTATATCAAACTGTTCATGAGCTCATTAGAACATTTACAAGTTGTTTATAATGCAAAATGGTCACTACTGATTCAAATTTACAAACCGTTGACCTAAGCGGCAAAAATAGGGTATACCCCCTAGTTCCTCTGAGAACTCCTTGGCCGTGGTGGTCAAGCGGCTGCATATGTACACATCACCACCTAAGCTCTCCACTCAAGGCTGGGTGAGATTTTCTTTCCCTTTACCTGCACCACATAGCACCCATGAGCCAAAGCCCAGCAAGAAAACACAGTATTGTATATGAACATTACCAAATGATTATCATTATAATCACACAGAGCTTATAGCTCTTAAACAGATGAGTGAATATCACTTGAGGTTCTAGAAAACCATACTGGGTGACTGACAAGCAAGTCACTAATTCAAACAAAAAAGTGGCTGCTAGGTAAGCCACTAACCTTAAACAGATGAGAGACTGATAGGTAAGTCTCTAACTTAACAGATGAGTGACTGATGGGTAAGCCACACAAGCGCTTATAGTATTCATTGAACTTGAGGTCAGTCCGGCATTAATGCTCTTTGAGTCATCCAATGCAGATGTCAATTAGATCTAATCTTTGTTGGCTTGCGTTGAACACGCTAAAGCCGTCCTGACTAATGAGTCAACTCTATGTGACCAGTGCCTAGTACCACTGCTGAACCTGACTAATGAGTCACAGCTTCACAGTTGATACCGACACCTTTGCCAAATCTGACTAATGAGTCAATACCATGCACAAGTGAGCAAGATTTGATAAGCATTCAATAATCAATCCATGTCCACATTTAAACATTCAACATGCCTCATGAATAACCATGCATGTCACATATGGGGTGCAGTTTTCTTACCTCTGGTTCGAGCGAGAAATAATATAAGAACGACCCTTGAGAACGATCAACCTTTAAATTCCTTAGCGGTTACCTAATCATAACCAATTAGAAACCATTAATAAGGCAAATCAATGAATGGTTCACAATCTAAACCACACTCCCGGGATCAATCCCTCACTCTCGGGACTCCCAATCTACTCAAAAGGGGTAAAGGAACCAACCCCCGAGCCTTAAAAACCATCCCGAACCCTAAAAACAACACACCCTGAAACTGACCTAGCGCCTAGGCGCTGCCAACCAGCGCTGGGGCGCTGCCAACCAGCGCTGGGGCGCTGCCCCAGAAACAGAGAGGGCTACTCTTTGCCCTGCATAGCGCTGGGGCGCTAGGACCGGTGTTGGGGCGCCAGCTTCAGACCAGCAGCTCCACTAGTTTTCCCTCCTTGCGATTCCCCTTGAAACCAACTTTCCAAACTAATCCCAAACCTTACCAAAACATCCAATTCAACCCCTAAACTTCACCTACATCACCCCCTCATCAAAACCCAATCAATCTTACACAAAAACTCCCATTGATTCCCACTATCCACATCAAAATCAAGAGCTGAAACTAACAACCAAAACAGAGCATACATAAAAACTAGTGGCTAAAAACTTACCTCAAATTCAAGTTGTGGTGCTCTTCAATGGTGGAACACTTTCCCAAACTCCCAAGGCCTATTTTCCAAGCTTAAATCCTCAACAAGATCACAAAAATCACAAAGGAGATGGAGGAGAAGGAAGGTACGGATAAGCTCCAAACTTGCTCTGTTTTCTCTTCAATTTTATAGCTTAACTCAGTTTATATCTATCCTAGGGGTAAAAAGACCATTATACCCCTAGGTCAATTAAAGATTTCCAAAGGCTCCCAAGGGAAAATTTGTCCTTTCCAACCTAACTCGTTAATCATAATTAACACTCTCCAATTCTCACTATTCTCGATAATCCCAAACACCAATAATTCATATCTCGTTACCCTTCAACTCCCAGTAACGCTCTAATCATTAAAAACACCCCGAGACTCATCCCGAGCCTCGAACTTAAGCCCGTTATGACTAAACCGCTACTTATTATTCAAAGATCATCTCATGCCGAAAAGCTCGAACAAATCCACATCATAATGTGGTCTCAACAACATATCACCGACATGCATACAAATATACAATTGTACCCTCAACAGACCAAATTATCATCACATCCCTATAATTAAAATGCGGACCCACATGCATGCATTTAACATCATATTATAATATAATTCACATATACATGCATTTTATCAATTAATGGCATAATTAAACAAGTATGGCCCTCCTATTCCCGCCATTAAACCATATCGGAGATTTCAAAAAAATGGGTATAACAGTTATGTGCAGTTGCATTGGACACAAATAACCATTTGTATCCAATTGTGTTTTGGGATTGTGGATAGCAAAAATCCTGACTCTTGGATGCATTTCATGTCAAATTTGAAACAAGCACTTGGATAAGTTGAGGACTTGGCTTTTGTATCTGATATGAATGCAAGTATTACGCACGCGTTGGAGAAAATTTTCCCAAATGCGTATCATGGAGCTTTTTACCACCACATTAGTATGAATGTTGTTGCAAAATTCAAGACAGATCACTGTCATTAAGAGATGTGGATGGCGACATACGCATTCAGAAAGTCAGAGTTTTCCTATCATTTTGAGAAGATAAAGGCGAAAGACCCTGCTATAGTGCAATATTTAGAAGGCATTGGTTTTGATAAGTGGTCGTGAGCTTACTTTCCCAGAAATAAGTATAAAAACTAATCACATTTATTTAACTTCATTTGTAATGCTTTAATTGTTGTATAGAGATCATGGTTTAATTTGGTTTGTAATTAGGTACAATATAATGACAAGCACTTATGCCGAAAGCTACAACAACAAGATTAGGGACGCACAGAGCTATCCAATAACTACATTTGTGGAGTATATTTGATTCACACTTTATACATGGTTTTTTGATTGAAGAGAAACTAGCAAGAAGAGTACCACTGTTCTGGCACCAACATATGAGGCCGACTTAGTTGAAATGGCCAAAAATGTCTGATTTTGTATAGGGCAACATGAGTTTCATGTGTTGGATGGTGAACATAATGGGGAGGTGGATTTATTGAATAAGACTTGTACATGTGGTATCTTTCAAATAATTGGTATCCCATGTCGTCACGCATTTGCACATCGGTAAAAATAAATGTGAACATATACTCCATGACATATGAGTATTACAAGACAGAGTCATGGAGAGCATCTTATGTAGAAACTATATACCCTTATGGTAATGAGGACGAATGGACTATCCCCAACGACATCAAGTGCATGACAGCGAGAACACCAGCTAAGAAAAATCCTGTCGGCCGCCTAAAAAAGATAAAACAAGGAAGGCCTAAGAAGAAACTTCATCCTTGCATTGGAGAACGGTTGGTGATCGAGTAAAAATGCAGCACTTGTGGTGGTCGTGGTCATATTTGGAAAACTTGTAAAGTTCGAGTTTAATGCATATGTTTTAGAATATTGTTCAATTTTTATTCTACAAAACTGGTCAGTTTTAAAGTTAGTTTAAGGATGTTTGTAATGGCCATCGTTATGACATCGTTATCGCATCGTTTATAAGCATTTCGAATGAGTAGACTATGTAGCATCATTATAGCATCGTTAATACATCATTAATGAAAGCTTATTAATGCCCAATCTATTACCGTCGTTATAACCATCGTTATAGCATCGTTAGTAAATCGTTTGGGAAAGATTTTAGTGCCAAAACTATAACCACCGATATATAATTGTTATACTATCATCAACACATCGTTAACGAGGACTTCAAACACAGAGAGTATCTAACATCGTTATACCATCGTTAAGGAAACCTTGTTTAATGGCAAAATTCTTTTCATCCTGATACCATCGTTACAGTATCGTTAACTATTATTTCAGATGATTATACTATGTAGCATCGTTATTGAATCATTATTACATCGTTAATGAAAGCTTATTCAATGTCCAATCGATCTAGCATCGTTAACAATTATTTTAGATGATTAGACTATGCACCATCGTTATAGCGTCGTTATTAAATCGTTATTGCATCGTTAATTAAAGCTTATTAAATGCCCAATATATCTAGCATCGTTATACCATCGTTAACGCATCATTGCAGTATCGTTAATAATTATTTTAGATGCCTAGAAAATATAGCATCGTTATACCATCGTTAATGCATCATTATTGAATTTCTAACATTTGTGATAAAGTGTACAAACTAGCAAGCATCAATAAGCCATCGTTAACGCATCGTCATTGTATCGTAAGCCAGTTTTACAAAATGTATAGACAACATATTATCGCTATACTATTGTTAACCTATCGCTAATGCATTGTTAGCATATTACTGTTTATAAACAAAATGTATAAACTATCTAGCATCGTTATATCACCGTCAACCTATCGATAATGCATCGTTAGCACTTTATAGTTTATAAACAAACAAACAAAAAGTCTAAAAAGTGAGAATAAATACATCTAAGGTACACATTCTCATAAAATATGTCAATGCACAATTTGTTTCTGTAATATTGGATGTGATCATCCACCACGTACAATAGTGGTACATCTCCCAACAAAAACTCTAAGTGCTTGATGGCTAAGACACCGCAATCTCCACTATAATTGCACAAACCATTGTTAGTGTAATGTTACAAATCTGCTAATAAGGTATAGAGCCTTGATTAGTGTACTGGAAGGGCATAATTGGATATATATATCTGTGAGATTAATTGAATATATGTGTGATTATGTGGCATTATGAATTTTATGGTAATATGAATATTTATGCATGTTTATGTGTATTAAATATGAATGTGGGTCCGTTCTTGTTAATAAGGGCATATTTGTAATTTTGACTCGTTGAGGGTATAAATGTAATTATATGTTCTATGTGAGTGAGACCACATTATTATGTGGATATATTTGTGATGTGTGGCAAGAGGCGATCCTAGTGAGTGTGATGACCTTCGATTTAGTCAACAACATAGAGTCACGAAAAATGATAAGAATTATAAAATTGAATGCAAGAATTAAAATGACACAATGAGTTATAGTGGTTCGGCCCCAGAGATTGGTAATAACCTACGCCCACTTAGTGTTTTTATTAATGTAGACTACAAAACCTGCGATCAATGAACTAGGGTTCACTAAGTTTCACAAGCTTCGAAGTTGAATACAAAAATCGTGTATAAAAGCACTTGTTCTCTCTGAATACCAAATATTTGTGCATATCCTCAATGAATCACATGAGTCCTATTTATAGGCTCAAGGATGTACATATAGGCCTATGGGCCGTCCTTAACTTGTGTTACAAGCACAACAAAATAGTAACAGAAATAATGATATTTACACATATAAATAATCAAATATCCTAGGAATATCTAACTCATAACCATCCTTGAGTGCTTGCCTTGGTCCTACGAGCAGATTTGGTCGCATATGTCAGCACATCTTCTTTTCCTGCTGCTCAGCATATTCCTTGCGCCTATCGAGCAGCTCAATTTCCTCTCGATATCCTGGTCGTTGGTCGACCAGGTCTTTATCAATAACTAGTCACGTGCTATCCATGTGCCTCTTAACACATGCCACGTCATCATACAAATATTTTAGGAAAACATTTTTCCCCTAAGTTTATTTTAATGTGATAAGCATTTAATAAACTTATTCAACCAACAATCCTACTAACCCGTCACATATGTCAGTACTTACATTCTCGAAAAGGTAAGCCCTTTCAGTTCCCCAGACATGTCTTGACGGTTATTGTGATTTCTCATGCATCGAAACCATATTCTCATCATTACTCACCATGAATGCCCCGAGCAGTATAAATATAAGCCCCTTCACTCCTTTTCACTTTTACCCAAACTTTCTCTCTCTTCAAGAATACTCAGAAAAAACCTCCAAGGACCCCAGACACTCCAGTGCGATCCGAGGCATCTTCGAGCAACTTCAAGCAAAACCTTGTGATCTCTTCTACAATCCGTACTTCAAGTAAGTTTTTGAACCCATCTTCTTATCTTCATAGCAATTTTCATGCATTTTGGCTGTGATTTGTCTATGTTCATAACTGGATTTTGAATGTTCTTGATAAGGTTTTGGGTAAATCAGGTTTGGGTAAAAAAACACCCACAAATACTATAATAAAATAGGTATTGTAGGCAACATAATGCACAAAACAATTTTTATAAGGAATATTGGGTTTCATTACACTGATTTTGGTTCTTGATGAGGTTTTGGGTAAATCGAGTTTAATTACACTGATTTCGGGAAAACTGGGTTTTCCCGCCTATTTTCGGAGCTGAAAAGCTTTTCTTTTCATATTCACTTTTTGATCCGTTTTTCCAACCTGTTCGCATGTTTATGGTGTTTTTATTAGGATGTTGTTGGTCGTATAAAAGCCTAACTTTTATACACGAGCAGCGCTATCCTTACTTTTCTTTTTCTTCTTTCTTTATTGGTCGTAGATTCTCACTTCCCATTTTGCTCTTCTCAGATATTCATGCATGATCCCTGGTGGGGTGAGAGACCAATAGACTGTGACCTGCTTGCTCTGTTGTTCGAGGATCAGGAACAACCTTCTCTGCCTTTTCCAGAGCCTTCGACTCCACCTCAAATTCCTACGACCAGCCTTCCTCAAAATCCTCCAAAGAGCCAACCAAACATGGGTCGTTTCAAACACATTGCTCATAGGAAAATAAAAACCACAAACTCACGTACCACCCAACCATCTGCTAACACTGAGGATCCTTCGAGGGTTAAATACTTAGGGAAATAGAGAAGATTAATGAAATAGTCACAACGGAGTTAAATATTCAGCTCGGGGATGAGCCTAAGGGTATTTTGGGAACGTGGTGCGTATTCGGGATTTACCGGGTAACAGGTAGTTATTTGGTGGTATATTGGATATGTCGAGATTAATTGGTAATTTATAGTGCAATTTGAGGATTAATGGGAAATGAGACTAATGACAGTTTTGCCCTTGAGGGCATTGAAGGGAAAAGTCTTGACCTAGGGGCACTTTAGTCCTTTTGATGTTAGGGGATAGACTTAGGCAGCCTTGGGAACAACCAGAAGGAAAAACAAACACTCAGTTGCTCTCTCTCCCTCTCTTTTGAGCCTTGGGAGATATTTGGAGTTCTTGAGAAGTTTGGCTTAGGAAAATGAAGATTGAGGCTAAGTTGATTGGGGATTTAGCTTAGGGGTCAAAATCATTTCTAAGGTAAGCTTTATAACTTAATTTTTCTATGAATTCTCTAATTAGTTTAGGATTTGATTGAGGTGGGTTAGGGATTTGATTTGGATTTTGGATTGCTTGTGTTATTTAGAATGTGTTATTGAGGGTCTCAGACTCAATTATGGCTTTAGTGTATGTTTATATTGAATTACGGTGAGTTTATATTGGGGGAAAACGCAGGAGAAGTCTTGGAAAATCTGGGTTCGCGGGGTCGCATCGCTGTGCTTGGAGCATCACGACCTGCATAAACTCAGAGGCCAGGGGGTTTGCTGAACCGCCTTAGCGGCACGGCGCGTGTCCAGGAAATGGACTTGGGAGGCTCTCTGACTTGAAGATGGTCACGGCTCAAATAGAGAGTTTTAGCCAATTGGGGTTTTTAATCTTGGGAACTCAAACCTAAGGGCTCAGGAAGGATTATACTACCCGGTTTAGTAGAATTCGAGGTCCCGAAGGCTAGGAATAAATATTGAAACTTTTAATTGGTTTAGTACTTGATGGATATCCCTTATTATGTTGTGACTAGGGGTACCACAACGCTTGAGAAAGAAAGGAATCGTGCTCGTTGTCACCTTACCCTATTGCAGAGGACTTGAGGTAAGAAAACTGTTTCTTACACCCAGTGTAGGGTGTGCGCCCCAATTATAAGGCACAGAAGAAAGTGTGCCATGATACCATTATAGTTGAATGTCTGCTGTGAATGAATTTATGCTATTATAATTGTTGGTATTGAATGTCTGGTTGGGAGACCGTTAACGACATTATTGATGCTGTTTTTCGTCAACTTAAAATAGAAGAGCACTAAATACAGAATTAGGAAAATCAATAAAAACACACGATATTTTACGTGGTTCAGTAGTTAAAATCTTCCTAGTCCATAAGTCAATATTATTGAATGGTGGAATTCTCTCAAAGCTTTTAGAAAGAAATTTTTGTAGAGTATTCTCAGTACCAAAATCCAGCCTCCACAAATGAATTTCTCCAGTCCATTTATAGACTAGTTTACAAAATATCTTCCCCCTTATTTCGAGAAGTTATAATTCAAATTTCAAATAAATACAAATAAATGCATTAATTACATAATATCCCATGATAATCGAGATTCATTATCATATTACAACCAATCCCCGAGAAATAGGGATTTTCAAACAGTAACCGTATTCAAACTAGATTACTGACCTCGAACATATAACTTATATACTTTCGAGATCAACCAACATCACGAGCTCGTCATTTTGGTTAACTTCATCCTTAACAAGTAACTTTATCAAGATCATCCTCTTCGAGCTTGCAATGCTCAGGCTCGAACCTTCCTAGCTGGTGTTCGATCGCCTATAAGAATAAACCAAGAAATTTATACAAGTGTTGAACCCTTGTATTTGTAGCTTCGAGCTTGACTTGTAACCTCAAAACATCTTCAAGACCGCACGCAGTTCCAAGCTCACCAATTCCATCATTGTCATCTTAATTCCGAGCGAAACTGCCAAACCCAATACGCATAAATGCTGATGACGTGGCACACTTGCTTATTTCGAGCTTAGATTTTATGACCCTGTATTTCAAGATCATAAATTATATTCTCAAAATTTGGGTGTAACATTTTGCCCCCTCAAAAGTGTTGGTTCGAATGCTACGAGAAGGAAACTTTTGAACTTCTACTTTCGAATATTGTGCCACCTACCATACTCGAGTATGGACATGCGTCAGCTAAGGATTGCACACTAGAGTACTTGAGTACTCCCTACTTCTGCCCACGTCTCTTCATATCTCAACTTTTTGCCACCAATACCCCATCCGTCGGATCAAATTCCAAATCAAACCAAAAGCCCAGATTTGCCCGACCTTTGACATCCCTCTAGAATACATAATATATATACCCTTTTTCTTCTTTGTCTTCATTCTTATTTCATTATCCAAAGAAAAGAAAAACCGAACCAGAATGGACCAGAGCCCCCTTATTTTTTTCATTCTTTGCATGTTCTCCAAACTGTAGAAACAAATTAACTCCAGCACTTTCGACTCCATGAGGTCTTTCTTGCAACCGCTCCTTTAGTCGTCGATCTCATTATATCCACAAACAACTTTGCGTAAGTTTCTGCTCTTGATTCTCTTTCTTTGGTATATATTTTTTACGTATTTCCTCTGTACTGTGAGTATATTTACTAGTTTTTCACTAGTTTTATAAGGCTATTTGATCGATGTTAGGCAAAATTCTAATCTGAGTTATTGTAATGTAATCAAAATCACAGTATTAGACCCAAATTCTCTAATATAAACATGCAAAAATGGGGTTTTTCTGGCCAAAAAGAGTTTCATGTAGCTTAAGAAATAGGGTTACAACTAAAACATCATTCCTACATTACTGATAATAAGGTCGTAGATGTTCACCATTCCAAGCTCACGGAACCAATTCTCCATTTAGCCTCGCCAGCTTATACACTCCAGGTCCAATAATAGACTCGATCTGGTAAGGCCCTTCCCAGTTAGGTCCAAGTACCCCAACATACGGGTCTCGTGTGGCTAAGAATATGTGCCTTAGCACCAGGTCTCCCAATCTAAATTTTCTATCTCGAACCCTCTTGTTAAAATACCTAGTAACTCGTTGTTGGTATGCATCATGTTTCAATTGGGCTTCATCTCATCTTTCTTAAATGAGGTCTAGACTTTCTTCGAGCTAAGATTGGTTCGAGGCCTGATTGTACGCATCACGCTGTATTGTTGGGATTTCGACCTCAATTGGTAACATGGCCTCGCATCCATAAGATAGGGAGAAAGGAGTATGCCCCATTGAAGTATGTGCTGTGGTTCTATAAGCCCACAAGACTTGAGGCAACTCCTCGGGCCATTTCCCCTTCGCCTCTTCTAGCCTTTTCTTCATGGAGCTTTTTAAAGTCTTATTGACTGCTTCGACCTGGACGTTTGACTAGGGATGGGCCACAGAGGAGAAAATTTTTATTATCCCATTTTTTTCGCAGAAATGTGTAAACAAATCACAGTCGAACTGTGTCCCATTATCTGATACTATCTTTCTAGGCACCCCATATCTGCAGATGATATTTTTTACTACGAAATCTAGGATTTCTTCGAGGTAATAGTGGCCAAGGGTTCAGCTTCAGTCCATTTTGTAAAATAGTCAACTGCGACCATCGGAGCGTAAACTCCTCCCAACGCATTATGATATGTTTCCAGGCGTGGATTTCCTAAAGTTAGGCCATGTGCTAAGGACCACCATTGTGGTCCTCCCATCTTCTTTGTTAGTTAGTCCTCCAGGTCTAGGAGTTTGTCCTCAGACCTAGAGGGAATGTCAAGTGTCAATCATAACTACTTTGGACCACAAGCGACTGTCTAATAGATTTTGGTGCCTTGAGTAGTGGTGTCGAGCCCATACACTTGACAATTAGCATGTCTCAATGTGCCGCCTGACATGGGAAAACGTGCAGTTGCATTTTCACAATGTCAGGGGCGTGTCCTGTAAAGTAGTGAGCTGTAACCTACGAATTGGGCCCTATGCAATACGCCTTGGCCCACCACCATAATTAGTGCACCTGGAGATGTAATTAGCATTAAACTCCCAAATTATTGGGAGTTTTTGTAATAAATCCCCATTAAGGGAATTAATTACCGTCAGCCACTATAAATAGGGCTAGGGCTAGGGCTTCCATTGTAAAGGACATTTGGGCTATTGATCCCACTCTTTGTACTCGTAGCAATATATATGCTACCTGAGAAACCTCCATTGAAGCTTGCCATCTCCAGCTTCAAGAACATTAATACTAAAGTCTTGCGGAGTAGGGTTGTGTTTATAACCTGAACCACGTAAAACTCGTGTCTCTTTCTTGCATGTATTTTAAGTTCTTATTTAATTAGTTGATAGCGAAAAAGACAGTCAACATTTTGGTGCTTTCATTGAGAGCTTGAAGAAAGCTTCGAAAATTCAATCATGGTGATCACCATAAGAAACACTCCAGACAATGTTGCTTTTCCCATCAGACTATTTGACTATTTGACACTTGAGGAATTAGTGGGAACTGGGGAAAAGACTATTTGACCCCTAGAACAAATTAAAGGACTAAGTAATCTAAGGGGGGTAGTTTGGTCATTTTGAGGTAAAGATTAACTCAGTTGGGGTAAATCTAGACTCAGCCAGAAACTACCCAAGAATTATAAACATTCAGGTCTCTCTCACTCTCTTACACGTTCTCTCTCTCTCCATCTCTCTCATTGTGCCTTGAAGCTAGAAGAAGGGAAAAACTTAGGAAGTTGAGCTGGGATTAGAGCTGGAAAATAGAGGAAATTAAGCTAGGATCAATTAAGTGTATCCTGAGGATCTGAGTTGCAAGCTGAGGTAAGGAATTTGTACTAATCATGTTGAATTTTCTGTTGAAACTAAGTTAAAGGTTTGAGTTTGCATGAGTTTTAGTTTGTTAGCTGGATTTGTGTGTTTGATGGTGTAAGAAAATGGTTATAGGCTAGTAGTGATGGCTGGGATATAAGGATGGGAATTATGGGCTTGAATTTGAGTTTGGCTGCTAGTTTGGGATGGAAATCTGAGGTTAGATTCGTGGAAAAATGCTGAGAGAAATTCATTTTTTAGGGTTTAAGGGCTTAGGTCGCAGCCCTGTTCTTCAGGCGCCATGGCCCGTATGAGTTTTGGAGGCTGGAAGTCTCTGTTCACCAGGCGCGTTGCAACTCAGAGGAGTGTAGGTCGTGGCCTATGTCCCCCATCAGGGAGGATTGAGCATTTGTCCAAGGGGCGAGTTGCGGCCGTCAAGGGCAAGTCGCGCCCCTAAATAGGGAATGAAGGGGAAATGAGGTTTAAGGCTCGGGAATACAAACCTAGGCACTCGAGATGAATTCTACTACCCAGATTAGCAGAATTCGAGGTCCTGGAGACTAATATTTATTCCCTAAGTATTTATTTGGATTAGAAATTTATGGTTACCCATTGACACTATTACTAGGTTTATCGCCATGGCTCGAGACTGAGGATCGTGCTCGGGATCGTCCTATATTCTTCGCTCAGGATTCGAGGTAAGAAAATGCACCCTTATGGTTGTGAATGAGACTGAGGTTCCCAATATCTGAATGCGTGTACTATGTGATTGTACGATTATTATGATATATGAGAATGGACGACCTAAGGGTGCTGGGGCTGATGATATGCGTAAGCGAGCCGGGGTTAGCTAGATAAACAGAGGGCTCGGGCTAAGCGTACCAACCCTGAACATTTATGTATCTAGATAAAATATGAACTTGAGATTATATGTTTACCATTGGTTTGTTTGATACTTGTATTATGTTATTTGATTGAACTGATGAGTTAAGATTGATTGAGTACCATTGTTACTATATGTGTTTGCCGTTTATGGTTTTTTTACTGGGCCTTGACTCACAGGTGCTACATGGTGCAGGTAAAGGCAAAGGGAAACTGGACCAACCATGAGTTGGAGAGCTCTGGGGGCAGAGTGTACATAGTCAGCTGCTCGTCTTCCACAACCTAGGGAAAGTACAGGGACAAGGCCCTAAAACTTGTGTTTTGCCATTAGAGTGGCTTTTGGTTGTATTATCTTTTGGAGATTGTAAATTATCACTTATACCCTATTTTTGGGATCCCATGTATTAAACATCCATTTTAATGAAAATTAACCAATTATGATCAAAATATTTTATCCCTAACCTGATGATTGATCTTAGGAACACATTTTTGTTCAAATGACTTGATTAGCAAGTCTTGCACTATTTCAAATACATAGTGTAACGGTCTTGGTTAACTAGCGCATTACAAAATGGTATCAGAGCGGTCTAGGTTTAAGGGTTCCTGAAGATTGGCTAGGCATGTACACTAGTGCTAAAGACAAGCTCGACTCATGGTTTGGTAACTGTATATATTTGATTACATGCTTAAATGCTTGAATGAAATATAAATGTTTTAATCTGTATTAGGGAGCATGCAATACTGATAGGGTCTAGCCCTTGACTACTATGTGATTATAATGAGGCATGCTTATTAGCATTGCTGTTGCATGTGAATGATGCTTAAATGCTTGTTTGCATCTTGATTGCATATGGCTGGTTGAGTTTCAATGGTGGACTATGAAAAGACTATTAACCTGTCATCATTGCCTGATTGCCGAGTCGTTGATTGCAGATAAACTTGGATAGCTATGGGTCCAAAGCGATCAATATGACTAGCCGACACAGGGTCCGAGGCTAGAGATGATGAACAGGGCCAGAACCCTTCACCAGTCTCTGGGAACTGGTAGCAAATACTTGTTGATATGCAAGTCCGATTGCAAAGTCAGGAAGAGTATATCCGTCTCTTAAGACAGTAGACTCCGTCAGGGAGTGCTGCACTTATTATGCCACCTGCTGTGGCACCCGTTGTACAACCACCTGAGGTTGGGAACAGGTGGGAGCCACTTTATGAGCTGTTCAGAAGACAACATCTTCCAACCTTTGAGGGAGGACCAGATCCACTGAAGGCTGAACAGTGGATGAGTATGATCACTTCCATCCTGGATTTCATGAGGGTGGAAGGTAATGACAGGGAGGCCTATGCCACTTATATGCTTAGGGAGGAAGCCCGTATTTGGTGGGAGGTGGCATCACAGACCAGGGATGTTTCCACTTTGAGTTATGATGAGTTCAAAGATCTGTTTAACCAAAAATATTACAAAATTTCCATCAGGGCAGTGAAGGTGAACGTGTTTGTGGGGTTGGTACAGGGCAGTATAACAGTTACAGAGTATGCCCTGAAGTTTGCATCAGACTTGGTGCCTACAGATGCGGCCAGGCAAGACAGGTTCGTTTGAGGGCTTAATGCTATGGTAGCCCAGGATGTGAGGATTACTTTGGTACCTGGGCAGACGACTTATGCCCAGGCTGTTTAGAAGGCTTTTACCGCTGAAGAGGCAAAAAATGTGATCTGGAGGGAGAAAGTTGAGAGACGGGATGTTCGTAGGGCAGTGCCTTCATCCATAGGGTCTGGTAGGGGCGGAGGCCCCAGTGATCTGAAGAGGAAGACCCCTAACACTTCGACCACTGCTGGTCTTGATAGGAGGGGCTGGGGTGCTCAGGGTGGTCGCCAGGAAGGCGGTGAGACATGGAGGAGTTATCCAGAATGCACGAGATGCAGGAAGCGCCATCCGGGCGAATGTCGGGCAAAGGCTTGTTATCTATGCGGGGTGGTGGGACACCTCAAGAAGGATTGTCCAGCAGCGAAGAGAGAGGAACCAGGGAAGGTGGGCAGCTTGACTCCAGCTCGAGTGTTCACCTTGATGCAGGCTGAGGCCGAGGCTAGTCCTTCAGTAATGACATGTTAACTTTCTAGTGTCGGCTCTTCTTATACTGTATCAATTGATTCTGGTGCTACACATTCGTTTGTTTCTGGTAAGGTAATTGATAGATTATGTAGACCTAGTGAGTATTATACTGCGGGGTTTGGGACTATACTTCCTACAAGGGAACTGCTAGTTTCTAGGAGATGGATTAGAGCACTGCTAGTGATGGTAGATAATAGGGAACTATCAGTAGATTTGATTGAGTTGAGTATGGATGATTTTGATATGATTCAAGGGATGGATTGGCTGGTCATATATGGGGCTACTATAGATTTTAGGAAGAAGATGGTGACCTTTGAGACTGAGGGTGAGGATCCCTTTGTTTTCGTGGGTGCTGTGCATGGACCCCGCATACCCATGATATCAACATTGAGGGCTAGGGACCTATTATAGGGAGGTTGTATAGGTTTTCTAGCTAGCGTGGTGGATACCACCAGAGTTATGCCAGCGAGGCTGGGAGAGACCATATTGGTATGCAAGTTCTTGGATGTGTTTCTTGAGGATTTACCAGGACTGCCGCTGCAAATGGAGATTTAGTTTGTCATTGAGTTAGCGCGAGTACAGATCCAGTGTCGAGGACACCATATAGGATGGCTCTGGAGGAATTGAAGGAGTTGAATATATAGTTGCAAGAGCTTCTCGATTTGGGGTTTATTAGACCTAGCGTCTCGCTGTGGGGTGCTTTGGTTTTGTTTGTGAAGAAGAAGGATGGAGCTCTGAGAATGTGTATAGACTACAGGAAGTTAAATAAGCTGACCATCAAGAACAAATACCCCTTACCAAGGATCGATGACCTATTTGATCAGCTGCAGAGAAAGATGGTATTCCCGAAGATTGATCTTCGATCTGGTTATCACCAGCTGAGGATCAAGGATGAGGATATTCCGAAGACGACTTTCTGAACGAGGTATGGGCATTATGAGTTCTTGGTCATGTCGTTTGGTTTGACCAATGCCCCAGCAGCATTCATGGACATGATGAACAGGGTGTTCACGGACTTCCTATACCAGTTTGTGATTGTCTTCATCGACAACATCTTAGTTTACTCCAGTTTAGAGGCAGAGCATGAACAACATCTCTAACAGGTATTACAGAGATTGAGAGAGCATTGATTGTATGCTAAGTTTAAGAAGTACGAGTTCTGGCTACCAAAAGTGACACGCCTTCGACACATTGTTGGTGAAGATAGGATTAAGGTGGATCCAGCTAAGGTAGAGGCAGTGAGAGATTGGGTGTGGACAAAGAATGCTTCGAAGGTTAGGAGCTTCCTTGGATTAGAGGGATATTACAAACGGTTCATGGAAGGGTTTTCGAAGATTGCTGCACCAATGACAGAATTGACACGAAAGAATCTGAAGCTCGTCTGGTCAGACAAGTGTGAGAATAGCTTCCAGAAACTGAAGCGATGGCTGATTACTGTTTCGGTGTTGAGTCTTCCTTCGGAGGGAGGGAAGTTTGTAGTATATTGTGACACATCAAGATTGGGGTTGGGATGCGTGTTGATGCAAAATGAGAAGTTAATTGCTTATGCGTCATGACAGCTGAAGGAGTATGAGCAGCGGTACCCTACCCATGATCTGGAGTTGGCAGTGGTGGTATTCACAATGAAAGTTTGGCGACATTACTTGTATGGTGAAAAGTGCGAGATATACACCGATCATAAGAGCTTGAAGTATTTCTTCACCCAGAAAGACTTGAATATGAGGCAGAGATGTTGGTTGCAGTTGGTAAAGGACTGTGATTATGATATCCTTTACCACCCAGGGAAAGCCAATGTAGTGGCAAATGTGTTAAGCCGGAGGGGCCCGGGACAATTATTTAGCTCTACAAAGATATCAAAGGAGTTGGCAGAGGAGATGTCCAGAGCGAGGATAGAGTTGGTTGTGGGATTAATGGCCAATATTACTCAATCTACCCTCCTGGAAATGATAAGAGAGGGTCAGATGGATGATGCATAGTTGCAGGAGATCAGAGGGAACGTCCTAGCTGGGGTAGATAAGGACTATTCTATTTCAGAGGCTGGTTTATTGCGATATAAGGATCGAATTTATGTCCTGACAGATGTGGGTATTAGACAAAAAATACTTGATGAAACCCACACTTCACCATACTCACTCCTTCCAGGCACCACGAAGATGTATCAGGATCTATGGACTTTATACTGGTGGTCTGGGATGAAGAAAGACGTAGTTGAGTACGTGGCCAAGTGTTTAACCTGTCAGCAGGTTAAGGCTTTGCACCAGCGACCAGCGGGGTTGCTACAGCCTTTGGGTATTCTCGAGTGGAAGTGGGAAGACATTACTATGGATTTTGTGGGAGGTTTACCTAGGATAGTGGGGTTACATGACTTGGTGTGGGTGATTGTAGACAAATACACCAAGTCAGCTCATTTTCTATCAGTGAGGATGACCAATACAGTGGATCAGTATGCAAAGTTGTTTGTGAAGGAGATTGTACGTCTCCATGGGGTTCCTAAATTTATAGTATCAGACCGAGATCCCATATTCACCTCTAAGTTTTGGGGTGGTTTGCAAAAGGCTATGTGGACTCAGTTGAAGTCTAAGAGAACGATTAAGGTATTGGAAGACATGCTTAGAGCATGTGTATTGGACTTTGAGGGGTCTTGGAGTAACTACCTTCCATTGATTGAGTTTTCATACAACAACAATTATTAATAAATGATTGGAGTAGCTCCATATGAGATGCTGTATAGAAGGAGATGTAGATCACCCATTCATTGGGATGAGATGGGTGAGAGGAAGTATTTGGGACCGGAGTTGGTTTAGAAGACTAATGAAGCTATTGAGAAGATCCGAGCTCGAATGCTCGCTTTGTAGAGTAGACAAAAAAGCTACGCTGATCCTAAGCGTAGGGACATGGAGTTTTAGGTGGGGGACCACGTGTTTCTACGAGTGTCACCACTGCAAGGGGTGAGGAGGTTTGGGAAAAAGGGCAAGCTAAGCCCTAGATTCGTAGGACCTTTTGATATCCTAGAGAGGATCGGGCTAGTAGCCTACAGATTGGCACTACCACCATCATTATCAGGGGTTCATGACGTATCCCACATTTCTATGCTTCGAAAGTACGTCTCAGACACGACTCATGTATTGAAGTATGAGGATTTGGTGTTGCAGACATATTTGTCATATGAGAAGCAATCGATTTAGACGATTCCTCTAGTCAAAGTATTATGGAGGAATAGTGAGGAAGCGACCTGGGAGCTTGAGTCAGCTATGCGACATCAGTATCCCAAGCTATTCAGGTAAATTTCGAGGACGAAATTCTTAGTAGGAGGGGATAGTTGTAACGACCCAAAATTGCTAATAGGGCATAGTGCCTTGATTAGAGTGTCGGGAAGGCATAATTGGATATATGTATGTTTAATTGGTTAAATGCATGACTATGTGGCATGCATGATTAATATGATTATGTGAGTATGTTATATGCATGTTTATGAGTATTAGATATGCATGTGGGCCCTTTATAGCTTATAAGGGCATATTTGTAATTTTGGCCGTTAAGGGCATAAATGTGATTATATGTGATATATGGGTGAGACCACATTATTATGTGGATATATATGCAATGTATGGCTCGAGACGGTCCTAGTGAGCGGATTAGAGAAATAGTCACATCGGGGTTTAATACCCCGCTCGGGGGGAGCCTAGGGGTATTATGGGAATTTAGAGGGTAGTTTGGGATTTATTGGGTAATGAATAAGTATTTGGTAATTAACTGGACACGATAGGATTAGTAGGTAAATGATAGGAACACTTGAGGAATTAGTGGGAACTGGGGAAAAGACTATTTGACCCCTAGAACAAATTAAAGGACTAAGTAATCCAAGGGGGGTAGTTTGGTCATTTTGAGTTAAAGATTAACTCAGTTGGGGTAAATCTAGACTCAGCCAGAAACTACCCAAGAATTATAAACATTCAGGTCTCTCTCACTCTCTTACACGTTCTATCTCCATCTCTCTCATTATGCCTTGAAGCTAGAAGAAGGGAAAAACTCAAGAAGTTGAGTTGAGATTAGAGCTGAAAAGCAAGGGAAATTAAGCTAGGATCAATTAAGTGTATGCTGAGGATCTGAGTTGCAAGCTGAGGTAAGGAATTTGTGCTAATCATGTTGACTTTTCTGTTGAAACTAAGTTAAAGGTTTGAGTTTGCATGAGTTTTAGTTTGTCAGCTGGATTTGAGTGTTTGATGGTATAAGAAAATGGTTATAGGCTAGTAGTGATGGCTGAGATATAAGGATGGGAATTCTGGGCTTGAATTTGAGTTTGGCTGCTAGTTTGGGATAGAAATTAGAGGTTAGGTTCGTGGAAAAACACTGAGAAATATTGGTTTTTCTAGGTTTAGGGGATCAGGTTGCCGCCTTGTTCTTCAGGTGCCGCGACCTGCATGAGTTTTGGAGACTGGGAGCCTCTATTCGCTAGGCACGGCGTGACTCAGAGGAGTGCAGGTCGTGCCCCGTGTCCCCTATCAGGGAGGATTAGCCTCTGTCCAAGGGGCGGGCTGTGGCCCTCAAGGGCAAGTCACGGCCCTAAATGGGGAATTAAGGGGAAAGGTTTAAGGCTCGAGGAGGCTTGGGAATTCAAACCTAGGCACTCAAGATGAATTCTACTACCCAGTTTAGTAGAATTCGTGGTCACAGAGACTAATACTTATTCCCTAAGTATTTATTTGGATTAGAAATTTATGGTTACCCATTGACACTATTACTAGGTTTATCGCCATGGCTCGAGACTGAGGATCGTGCTTGGGATCGTCCTATACTCTTCGCTCAGGATTCGAGGTAAGAAAACTGCACCCTTATGGTTGTGAATGGGACTGAGGTTTCTAATATCTGAATACATGTACTATGTGATTGTACAATTATTATGATATATGAGAATGGACAGCCTAAGAGTGTCAGGGCTGATGATATGCGTATTGAACGTAGCTTGACCTAAGCGAGCCAGGGTTATCTAGATAAACAAAGGGCTCGGTCTAAGCGTACCAACCCTGAACATTTGTGTATCTGGCTAGAATATGAACTTGAGATTATATGATTACCATTGGTTAGTTTGATGCTTGTATTCTGTTATTTAATTGAACTGATGAGTTAAGATTGGTTGAATACCATTGTTGCTATATGTGTTTGCTGTTTATGGTTTTCTTGCTGGGCCTTGGCTCACGAGTGCTACGTGGTGCAGGTAAAGGCAAAGGAAAACTGGACCAACCATGAGTTGGAGAGCTCTAGGGGTGGAGTGTACATAGTCAACTACTCATCCGCCACGGCTGAGGGAAAGTACAGGGGCAAAGCCCTAAAACTTGTGTTTTGCCATTAGAGTGGCTTTTGGTTGTATTATCTTTTGGAGATTGTAAATTATAACTTATACCCTGTTTTTGGGATTTCATCTATTAAACATCCGTTTTAATGAAAATTAATCGTTGATGATCAAAATATTTTAACCCTAACCTGATGATTTACCTTAGGAACACATTTTTGTTCAAATGACTTGATTAGCAAGTATTGAACTATTTCAAATGCATCGTGTAATGGTCTTGGTTATCTAGGGCATTACACCCGTGGTGTTCCGTGCAGGCGCGCTATGACAGATCACTTTAGGCTTGGAGGTGGTGTCTTGCCAGCACCTCGCTAGCCTCCAAGAAACCCCGGCCAAGGGGCCAATAGGAGAAATGTCTTTGTTAACCGAGGAAAAAGAATCAGTGTCTCTGTCCATAATGAGTACGTCGACTCCGAGTCACCACCAAGCACAACCTGACCTGCGAGATGACTTGAATGTTCGCAGGGGTAGGACAGCTCCCGAGGACTACCATGGGAGAGGAAATCAACCAGACCTCTGAGATGACCTTAATGCTCGGAGGAAATAATGTTGAGGGAGAGTGAGATAATCCCACCTCAAAAATTAAAATCTACACAAAAATTGGATTGACAAAGACTTAAAAAATATTGAGAAAGAACTTGCAAACTCAAGTAGATCAATGGTGTTCTTCAACTTTGATGAAGCTTCAAAACCCTATGCAATCTGGGAACTATATTGGAGACTATTTGACATTGAGGAAAATAATTGGTGAGTAGTTAGGTGTCGGGGTTTAAGCGGTAATTATTAGGGACACTCGAGGAATTAGCGGGAATTGGGAGAAAATGACCAAAATGCCCTTGGTATGTTTAAAGGCTTAGGTTTTAATGGGAGGGCAAAATGGTCATTTGATTTAAAAAGGGATAAGGGTCATTCTGCCTTTATGGACTTAGTGGGATTTGTAGGAAGTTGTAGAAATTGAAAGAAAAGAAAAAACAGAACATTGAGCTTACCCTTTCTCTCCCACTCGATTTCCTCTTCCTTCACCATCTCTTGAGGATTTTTGGAGCTGTAACTCAGAGAAAGCTTAGGCTAGAGCTTGGGGATAGAGTCCTTGGTGAAGCAAAAAGATTAAGTAGGAGTTAACTACTCAATTGAGGTAAGGTTTAAAGGTTTTTGATGAGTTTTCTGAACTTTGTTAGAATTGATTTCTGAACTTGGGTTTTGGATGGAAGCTAAGGGAATTAAGCTTTGGGAACTGAGGAGTTAAAGGCTGGAAAGGCTTAAAGGACAACCTAGGGTCGAATTCCCCATCAAAGGTAAGGAATTATGAGTTACTGGGTTATCTCTAGTTTTTCTGATGAGTTTTTGAGTTCTAAGTTCAATTATTGTTTTGCTATGTTTGATGGTGCATGTGGCCAACTTTGATGTTGTTGGGCCATGTGGGGTGAGATGTAGTGGATGGTAGGCTTATTTTGAAGTGTCGTTGAAGTTTGGAGTAGTTTTGGGGAGGTTTGGCTCAGGGAAATTTGAAGGAGAAACTCAGAGTGCTGAAGGTCCTGTAAGTAGCACTGTAGCGCTAGCTTTAGGGTGCTACATCACTAGGCTTGGGTTTTCTGGGGGATTTTCTTCTGTTTGTAGCACTGTGGCGCCCACCTTGTGGCGTTGTAGCACTACCCTGCCTTCAGAAATGGATTTTTGGGTATTTTATTAGGGTTTTTTCCCGAGGGCTCGGGGTTTGATTCCACCACCCCGTTTGGTGGAATTAGGGCTTCTCGAGGGCTCGAGATTGGTCCCGAGGTTAGGTTATGGGATTGAATGTTAATGAGGGTTTCATGTCGCATTTGTGACTAGGTGAATGCTAGGGCTCGGTCGGGATCGTGCTCGAGGATCGTTTCAATTAATTAAAGCGTTCAGAAGCAAAGGTAAGAAACTGTACCCGGTTATGTGTTTATGTTGGGACTAAGAGTTCCCTATATTTATATGTGATGTCATAAGATGGTATTATGCCATGGGACATGTGATAAACGACCTAAGAGTGCCAGAATTAATATTTGCGCATTGGGCGCGGCTCGGCCACTGGTAGTTGAGGTTAAAATACATAATCACTGAGCTCGGTCTAAGCGAGCCGGAGTCAGTGGGATAATTAGGGGGTGCGGCCTAAGGTTTCCACCCTAGATTTTGGCGTGATATGTTTAATGTTGGTCAAATTGATGATTGTGATGAGTTTGTTATCCGAATAATTGATTATTGGCTTGTAGTTTGATATCACTGTTTTTGAGAGTTGTATGACTTGTTGTATACCTGTTTGGTGATTTATGAAATATCTGACTGTCGTATATTGTTTATACTCTATATTATGGTTTTCTTGTTGGGCCTTGGCTCACGGGTGCTACATGGTGCGGGTAAAGGCAAGAGCAAGGTGGACCAGTCCTGAGTTGGAGAGCTTTGAGGCTGAATGTACATAGTCAGTTGATCGGCTGCCACGACCGAGGAGTGGTACAGGATACAAGAAGCCTAAATGTCTGTTTTTCCCTTAGAGAGGCCAATAGCAGAATATAATTTGATTTTTTTTTGTAAACTGTCATTTAAACTTTATTTCTTTTGGGATTCCATGTACAAAATGTTTAATTAAATGAAAGTATCTTTTGTGACCCAAAATCTTTTAACCCTAGTTCAATTATAGTTGCAGTAACACGTTTCTAACTAATTGACTTGATTAGCAAGTCTTGCACCTTTATAAACACACAGTGTAACGGTCTTGGCTACCCAGAGCGTTACAACTTGGTATCAGAGCGTCCTAGGTTTAAGGGTTCTTGAAGACAGGCTGGACATGTACATTTGCCGCTAAAGACAAGCTTGACTCAGGGTTTGGTAATTGTGTATACATGTTTATATGCTTAAATGATTAGAAAGGAATATGAATGTTGATACCTGTGTGATTAATAGGAAGCATGAGATACTGTTAGGGCCTGGCCCTTGGCTGCTGTGTGATGATATCGAGGCATGCTTATTAGCATTGTTGTGTATGTGAATGAATATTTGAATAAATTGTTATATCTTGATTGCTTGTGAATGATTGAGTTCCAGTGGTTGATTATGGAAGGATTATTACCCTGTCATCATAGTCTGACCGTCGAGTCGTTGATTATAGATTAACTTGGATAGATATGCGTCCAAGATGATCTGTACGACTTACCAACAGTAGGTCTGAGGCAAGGGATGATGACCAGGGCCAGACCCCTCCGCCAGTCCCTGAGAACTAGCAGTAGGTCATGGCAGACATGCAAGCACGACTATAGAGCCAGGATGAGCAGATCTGACTTCTGTGACAGCAGGCTCTGTCAGGGAGTGCTGCCCCTATTGTGCCACCTGCAGTGGTACCAGTTGTACAGCCAGTAGAGGTTGGAAATAAATAAGAGTCGTTATATGAGCGGTTCAAGAAACAACAACCTCCAACTTTTGAGGGAGGACTAGATCCACTAAAAGCTGAACAGTGGATGAGTATGATCATCGCTATCTTGGACTTCATGAGGGTAAAGGGTCATGACAGAGTGGCCTGTGCTGCATATATGTTGAGGGAGGATGCCCGTATTTGGTGGGAAGTGGCATCACAGACCAGGGATGATGCTACATTGAGTTGGGAAGAATTTCAGGATTTGTTCAGCCAGAAGTATTATAATGTTGCCATCAGGGCAGCGAAAGTCAATGAATTTGTGGGATTGGTTTAGGGCAACATGACAGTTACAGAATATGCCCTGAAGTTTGACAAACTTACGAAGTTCGCACCAGATCTTGTGCCTACCGATGCAGCTAGGCAAGATAGATTTATCAGAAGGCTTAATGCTATGATAGCCCGAGATGTGAGAATTACAACAGTTCTTGGGGGGACAACTTATGCCCAGGCTATTGAGAAGGCTTTTACTGCTGAGGAAGTGGAGAACAAGATCTGGAGGGAGAGTGTGGCCGGGCGGGAGGGCCGCAGGGCGATGCCTCCATATTCTGGATCTAGTAGGGGCAGAGGCCCCAGTGATCTGAAGAGGAAGACCCTTGATGCTTTGACCGCTCCTGGTCCTGATAGAAGAGGTCAGGGTACCTAGGGTGGCCATCAGGGAGGCAGAGATTCAAGGAAGAGCTATCCTGAGTGCACGAGGTGCAGAAGACGCCATCCGGACGAATGTTGGGCTAAGGCCTGTTATGTGTGCGGGGTGGTAGGACACCTCAAGAAAGACTGCCCAACAATGAAGAAAGGGAAAGCAGGGAAGTTGGATAGCTTAACTCCAGCTTGAGTGTTCACCCTGACACAGGCAGAGGCCGAGGCTAGTCCCTCCCTAGTGATAGGTCAGCTTTCTAGTGCTAACTCTCCTTGTACTGTATTGATTGACTTTGGTGCTACACATTCATTTGTTTCTAGTAAGGTGATTGATAGACTATGTAGACCTAGTGAGTATTATACTGTAGGGTTTGAGACTATATTGCCTACAGGAGAACTGGTAGTTTCTAGGAGGTGGATTAGAGCACTGCCAGTGATGGTTGATGTAACGCCCCAAACTCCAGGGACCGTTACGGTGTGCCTTGTAAACAGTGCTAAACTCGCTAACCGAGTCATTTGGCCAAAATCGTGAACTAAGTATGATTAGCGGTTTAGGGATTAAAAACTTTGGTTAAGATGTAACGTTTCACTAGAACGTTTAATATATATACATTGGGATCCCGAAAATATAATTTCAGAGTCTATTACAGAAAATATTTACAACAGGCCATTCTAAGCGGCAAATCAGGGTTCAACCCTAGTTCCACTTTAAACCTCGGCCGTGGCGGACGAGCAGCTGCATATGTACACGTCATCACCTAAGCTCTCCAACTCAAGGATGGTCCAGCTTCCTCTTGCCTTTACCTGCACCACGTAGCACCCGTGAGCCGAAGCCCAGCAAGAAAACACCATATAACATGATATAATATCAACAGATAACATGACGTAATATCAACAGATAACATGATGTAATATCATCAGGTAACATGATATAATATCAACAGATAACATGATGTAATATCATCAGGTAATTGTAACAGCCATTCAGGACCAACGGTCCAAAATAGGTAGGTGACAATAGCCAAAAGTCACAGAAATGGGTACAGCTCAATTGATAAGTGGTTCCTTCATAAGCTTGATCAGGATAGGTGCATGGTGATAGTCACCAACATAACCATCCTCCCGACCCTAGAGTCGTAACTAAGAACAGCGTCCCCCAGCCATGTGACAAACAGTCACCGGGGTCATATACCTTGGCTGAAATCATCTGGTCTTAGACCAGGTAAGCGCTTATAGTTCTCATTGACCTTCCGGTCGGTCCAGCACTGATACCCTATACGGTTCATCCAATGCCAACCTCGATTAGATCTAATCTCCATTTGGCCCAGCGTTTGCAACGCACTGCCACTTCTGACTCTTGGGTCGGTGAAACTCGACCAGTGCTCAGCCCGTTGTGAACTTAACTAATAAGTTACAGCTTCACAGACGGATCTGACACCATTGCCGATTCTGACTAATAAGCCAGCGCCATACACAAGTAAGCCATGCCACCAAACATATATCACATATCCAATATCCATAAACAAGGCATTCAACATGCTTACTTAACAGGTACTAGTACAATTAGGTCCATGTACAACACAGAGGCTCAAGCTCTGAACAACATCATACCCAGTATACAAAGCATGTCCTAATCACATGTTTCTCATGCATCACATGCATCATACTCAACAATCCAACATGCACCAATAACCGCCATGCATGTCACGTTCAACAATTAACCAACATGCATCAAGAATAGCCATGCATGTCATACTTAATAATCAACCCACATGCATCAAGAATAGCCATGCATGTCACATATACACAGGGTGCAGTTTTCTTACCTCAAAGTTGAGCTAGAATGATTAAAAGAACGACCCTTGAGAACGATCAACTTTCAGTCCTTTAGCGGTCACCTTAAGCTGGTTTGAATCCTTCCCAATGGCTGAGCTAGGTCTAGAATTCCCAAGCTTTGATTTCCCTAGCTTGCTCTTCAATATGGGCTCTCAAAAATCAAAGAGAAGAATGAAGGAAAACTTGTACGGGAGAGAAGAAAGAAACGTCTCTGTTTTGCTCTGTTTCTACAGCCTTCAAAGCCCCAAAAACTGATATAAATCCTTAAGGCCAAAAGACCATAATGCCCTTAAGCCAAATAAATCCCTCTAAAAGCTTCCGAGGGTAAAACCGTCCTTTCCCGCGTATCTCGTTAATTATAATTAACGCTCTCCAATTCACGCTATTCTCAATATTCCCAAATACCAATAAACCATATCCCATTACCCTTTAATTCCCGGTAATGCTCTAGTCATCAAAATGACCCCAAGACTCACCCCGAGCCCCGAACTTAAACTCGTTATGACTAGACCGAGCACTTACATCTCATGATCGTCTCATGCCGAATAGCTTGAATCAATCCACCTTATAATGTGGCTATATTAATTAATCACAACATGCACCCTAAATACACAATTACGCCCACAGTGGCCAAATTACCAAAATACCCTTATAATAATAAATACTCCCATATGCATGCATTCACCATCATATAATAATATAATTCACGTAAACATGCATATAATCATTAAATACTATAATAAATCAATTATGGCCCTCCCGGCCTCCTAATCAAGGTCCTAAACCTTATTAGGAAATTTGGGGCATTACAGTTGATGGTAGGGAATTGTTGGTAGACTTGATTGAGTTGAGTATGGAGGACTTTGACATGATTTTAGGTATGGATTGGTTGGTTAGATACAGAGCTACTATTGATTGTAGGAAGAAGATGGTGACCTTTGAGCTGGAGGGCGAGGATCCCTTTGTCTTTGTGGGAGCGGTATGTGGACCCCGCGTACCCATGATATCAGCGCTGAGAGCCAGATATTTATTACAGGGAGGATGTATGGGCTTTCTGGTTAGTGTGGTGGATACCACTAGGGTTTTGCCAACAGGGCCGGGGGAGACTAGATTGGTTTGTGAGTTCTTGGATGTCTACCCTGAGGATTTACCAGGGCTGCCACCACACAGGGAGATTCAGTTTGTTATTGAGTTAGCACTGGGGACAGAGCCGGTGTCAAGGGCACCATATAGAATGGCACCGGCGGAACTGAAGGAATTGAAGATACATGTAATGACCCAACTACTCTGGACTTTGGACAATTAACGAAAACTATACATAGACACTAATCTTTAACAAAACTTACAAGTGAAAAGATCATAACTTTATTAAAACTTGTAAAAACAAATGTTAAACTTACATAAAAGTTAAAGTAGGATATGGGATCCCATTGTTTTAAAAGGAAAACATAACATAATTGTAATTAAAAGAGATTACATAAATAAGTGCGGAAAAATACACATAAAACCATAAGTAAAGACTTCATCCTTGAATCGAAACTCTCGGCTCTTTGAATCCATTCTGCCTCAATACACATTCCCCAAGCTTCCAAGAACCTTTCCCGCCACTAAAGCTATTTTCCTGCACATATAAACATAAAAGGAGTGAGCCTAATGCCCAGCAAGGAAAATCTAACATATAACCATATACATAAAATTCATAATGTAACATAAAACATATCATAACACTTATGTCACATACATACTATAATGGCCATTACTACTTGGGGTCCCATAAACTAAATAAGTCATATGCCCATTAGATTAGTGGAGCTTGCTAGCTAAGCAAGTCATATGCCCATAATCTATTTGGGGCTTGTTAGTTGTATAGGTCATATGCCGAAGTTTACAAACATACTTAACATAGCATATTACATAACATAAAATCATAAGATAACATATAAAATCATATAACACATAAATCCTATCCTATTTTCCTTATCAAAATTACCGGGATATGAGAACAGGTTTGGGACCTTGGAACACTCCTAAAAACCATTTATAACAGGGTGAGTATATTGAAGAAAATGGATGAAAGTGATGAAGGAACTATACCATCAAAATACACTTACCAAGAATCTTATGCTCAAGAACTTAGATTTCCTAACCAAGAATAAAAAATAAGGTTAGAATGCTTGCTGAGTAGAAGACTATGAGAACTTAAAGAAAATAATACCAATTGAACTAGAGTGTGGAATACCATGAATGCTTATATGACCAATATAAACCTTGAACCGAAATGTGATAAAACCTTACTTCCCAAGTGTTTGGTAAGCTTATAGTGATCAAGCTTATGATCCCCAACCCAAGTGTTTACACTCTCACAATAACCTAGCAACTAACAGCCTCTGAACTTAGTTTGATGAATGAATAAATGGCTGGGTACTAGGTCCTATTTATAGAGTTTAGGAATGAAAAGATCTTCATTTAACTTCAATAAAAATAATGGCATTTTAAGTGAAAAACATTTGAATTATCGTTCAGCAGAGGCTGAAGACTCGTTCACAAAGATGCTGGACTTATCAAGAGGTTAAAGGTTTGAATGGAGAACATTTTCAAAATGTTTCAAAATGCCCTGAAGGAGGCGATATATCGCCTGGGCCAGTATGCCTGAGGCAATCGTGCAACGTTTCGTGTTTTTCGTATCTTCGTGCTGCGATATATCGCCCCCTATAGCTGCGATATATTGGCATACGCTGAATATTTAAACATGAAATTACACAATTTTAACTTAATTTGAATTGAGTAAACAACCTTGACTAAGCCCTCTAACGTTTTCAAAGCTGCTGACTGACCCTAGGATATTCAAATTTTAACCTTAATAAATTTATTCCTCAAAATACTTAATCATTATTAAACATACACATGACATGTGCTATTATCTTATTGGGTCTTATCTATACCTTATAATATAATAAATATTACCCTCAATATCAGTCATATTAATCAAACCTTAGGTTAAAATTAATATTCTTAAACTATAGGTTAAACTTAGAAAATCTACAAGTGTTACTATGAGTGTCCAAATAAATCCCAGTCTGAACCAAAAATCCACAGTCATAACAATAATACTACTATCTAACTAGCTAAGTAAAGTTCTTGGACTCTACAATTCTCCCCTACTAAAAAGAATTTCGTCCTCGAAATTTAATTACCAAATAACTCCGGATACCGGCCTTGCATGTCCTCTTCCAACTCCCTCGTTGCCTCTCGTTCAGAACTATTATTCCATAGGACTTTGACTATAGGAAAACTCTTGGACCGTAACTGCTTCATCCCCCTATCCAGGATGCTAACCGGTCGTTCCTCGTAACTTAAGTCTTTCTGGAGTGCTATCGTATCGTACTTGAGGACGTGAGATGGGTCTGACACATACTTGCGTAGCATCGAGATGTGGAACACGTTGTGACTATCAGCTAGTGCTGGCGGTAGGGCTAGTCTATACGCAACTGCTCCCACTTTGTCCAATATCTCAAAAGGACCTATGAATCGGGGACTAAGCTTGCCTTTCTTCCCAAACCGCTTTACACCTTTCATAGGAGATATCTTCAAGAAGACTTGATCTTTGAATTTGAATTCCACATCGCATCGTTTGGCATCCGCATAGCTTTTCTGACGGCTTTGAGCAGCAAGCATACGCTGTCTAATAAGCGCTACTACTTCTTGAGCTTGTCTAACAGCTTCGGGACCAAATAGCTGCCTTTCTCCTACCTCGTCCCAGTGCAATGGTGATCGGCACCTTCTTCCATATAGCAACTCATAAGGTGCCATCCCGATCGTTGACTGGTAGCTGTTGTTGTAGGAGAACTCTATCAACGACAAGTACTTATTCCATGATCCTCTGAAATCAAGTACACACGCACGTAGCATATCCTCTAAAATCTGAATCGTACGCTTGGACTGCCCATCTGTCTGAGGATGAAAAGCTGTACTAAGACTTAACTTAGTACCCATAGCTTGCTGTAAACTTCCCCAAAATCTCGATGTAAACACCGATCCTCTATCCGACACTATCGTCTTGGGGATTCCATGCAACTGTACTATTTCTTGGATATAGATGTCTGCATATTGGTCTGCCGTGTATGAAGTCTTAACAGGCAGGAAATGAGCCGACTTGGTTAGTCTATCTATTACTATCCAAGTGGAATCATGCTGCTTATTCGTCTTTGGCAGACCCGTCACGAAGTCCATGGCTATATCGTCCCACTTCCATTCTGGTACGCTAAGCGGTTGCAATAAGCCCGCAGGCCACTGATGCTCTGCTTTCACTTGCTGGCATATAAGACACTTGGACACAAATTTTGCTATGTCCTTCTTCATCCCTGGCCACCAATAGATTGCCTTGATGTCATGAGTTATCTTGGCAGACCCTGGGTGAATTGAGTACGGGGTACTGTGTGCTTCTTCTAGAACCATCCTCTTAATCTTTTGATCATTTGGCACGCATACCCAATCCTTATATCTCAATAAACCTTGACTAGATATTGAGAAATTTGTAGTCTTGCCTTCTCTGACTGCGTCCATATGTGCTGTTAGTGTGTCGTCATATACCTGACCATTCCGTATATCTTCTAGTAGATTCGAATGGATAGACAAGTTAGCCAGCTTGCCTACAACTACTTCTATTCCGGCACTGATTAGCTCCTGCTGTAGCGACTTTTCTATTCCGGCTAAAGCTGCTAAATTTGCATAACTTTTCCTACTTAGTGCATTAGCAACTACATTTGCCTTCCCTGGGTGGTATAGGATTTCGCAGTCGTAATCCTTTACTAACTCCAACTACCTGCACTGCCTCATGTTGAGCTCCTTTTGAGTAAAGAAGTACTTTAAAATCTTGTGGTCTGTATAAATCTCGCACCGTTCTCCGTAAAGATAATGGCGCTAGATTTTTAATGCAAAGACCACCAATGCCAACTCCATATCGTGAGTTGGATAGCGCTGCTCGTACTCCTTCAATTGTCGTGAGGCGTAGGCTATCACCTTGTCATTTTGCATCAGCACGCAACCCAATCCTTGCTTTGATGCATCGCAGTAGACTACGAACTTATCGTTTGGTGTCGGTACACAGAGTACTGGTGCTGAGCACAGCTTATCCTTAAGCAACTAGAAGCTTTCTTTACACTTATCATTCCAGTTAAATCTTTGTTGTTTCCAGGTCAGGTTGGTGAGTGGAGTGGCTATCTTAGAAAAGCCCTCTACGAACTTCCTATAATAACCTACTAACCCAAGAAAGCTTCTTACTTCAGATGCGTTCTTTGGTCTGGGCCAATCCTTCACGACCTCTATCTTTGATGGGTCTACTGCAACTCTGTCTCTTGATATAATGTGCCCGAGGAACGCCACTTGCGAAAGCCAAAATTCGCATTTCTTGAACTTGGCGTAGAGTTGATGCTCCTTCAATTGCGTCAAGATCAAACTCAAATGTTCCTCGTGCTCTACTTCATCCTTGGAGTATACTAAAATGTCGTCGATGAAAACAACGACGAATTTATCTAAGTAGTCTTTGAAGACCTTATTCATTAAGTCCATAAACGCGGCTGGTGCATTGGTAAGACCAAAGGACATAACCAAGAACTCATAATGTCCATAACGAGTCCTAAAGGCTGTCTTAGGAATATTTTCTCCCTTTAATTTGCGCTGATGATACCCGGACCGTAAATTGATCTTTGAAAATACAGTTGCGCCTCGGAGTTGATCAAACAAATCGTCGATTCGAGGTAGCGGGCACTTGTTCTTAATCGTTACCTTGTTCAGCTCGTGATAGTCTATACACATCCGCATACTTCCGTCCTTCTTCTTCATGAATAGTACCGGAGCTCCTCATTGCGAATGGCTTGGCCTAATAAAACCCAAGTCTAGGAGTTCTTGTAGCTGCGTCTTTAACTCCTTGAGTTCTGTAGGTGCCATCCGGTATGGTGCCTTAGAGATAGGCTCGGTGCCTGGTACTAATTCTATCGTGAAGTCTATATCCTGAGTTGGCGACAATCCTGGCAAGCCATGGAGAAATACCTCTGGAAATTCTCGTATAACACGAACATCTCCAACCTTAAGTGGTGTCTCCCTTTCCACATTTGTGATGCTGGCTAAGAACGCTCGACATCCTTTCTCCATCATTCTTTGAGCTTTGAGAGATGATACTAACGGGGTGCGTAATCCTGAAGCTTGTCCCATGAAGCATAGTCTTTGGCCGTCAGGGGTCTCGAACATCACCTTCTTGCATTTATAGTCGATGGTTGTGCCATGCCGTGCTAGCCAGTCCATGCCTAGTATTACGTCGAAGTCCTTGATTACTAGTTCTATCAGATCTCCTTCTAGTTCTATGTCCTCAATCTTGATCGGTGCACCTCGTACTATCCGTGATGATAGAACTACTTTGCCCGAAGGTAACTCGGTTACAAACCTAGTTCTAAATCTTTCACAAGGTTTGTCTAGTTTTTCTATCATTCCTAACGAGATATACGAATGAGTGGCTCCCGAATCAAATAATACATAACATATGTTATTGAGGATAGAAACCTGACCTATGACCACCTTATTACTAGCATCAGCCTCTCCTTGGGTTAAGGTAATAATGCTAGCAGGAACCATCTTGTCGTCTTTCTTCCCATCTGGCTTGCGCTGAGGACAATCTCTTTTTCGGTGTCCTTCCTGACCACAGTTAAAACATTCCTTGGTGTTTGCGCGACATTCTCCAGGATGTTTCTTCTGACACTTAGCACATGGAGGGTATTCCACGTAGCCCGGCCTATTTCCCCCATTATTTGTTCGTGCCCTCTTATCGCTGTCAGATTGCTTGTTGTCAAGATGCCTTCTCTTTTGACCGTTACTGTTGTTGCCTGACTGATTGTTGTTATTATAGTTGTTGTTCCAACTGGTATGAGGTTGATTCTGCTGTCTAGGTTCAGGCTTACTGGCTTCCTCTTTACTTACATTAGCCTGCAACATCTCTACTTCTATTGCCGTCTCAAGAATGTCGGGTAGTATTCCCCGGGTTTGCTAACTTAACCCCCATCTCGATTTTCGGTTGAAGTCCTCTAACAAATTTTTTCACCCTCAGAAAATCGGTTGGAACCATCTCAGATGCAAATTTAGCTAAGCGGTCGAATTGACGAGCATACTCTACCACTGATAAAGTACCCTGCTTCAAGTTGGCGAACTCCTCAACTCTCGTAGCGAGTACAGCCAAATTGTAGTACTTCTTGTGGAAGAGCTCCACAAATCGAGTCCATGTCATGGTGGCAACATCATGCAATTGCTGGACCAAGTCCCACCATATCCTGGCATCCTTCTTGAGCAATGATGAGACACAGGATATGCGGTCCGCATTACTGAGATTCATGTGCGTCAGAATTGGCTCCACATTCCTTAGCCACTCTTCTGCCTCAAAGGGGTCTGTAGTCCCTTCGAATTTTGGAGCATGTTGCTTGCGGAACCTCTCATACACTGGCTCCATGTTCGGTACTGGATATGGCGCGTAGTTCGCCACTGGCCATCCCCCATATGGACCAACTTGTTGGGGTGTTGAGGCCATTTGCTGTGGCTGCGGCTGTGGCGGAGGCTGAGTTTGAGCCTGTTGGCGTTGTTGCTGCAAAAGTTCCTCGACTTGTTGTCGCAGTCTGGCGATCTCCGCAGTGTTGTCAGCTGGCGGTGCCGGCGCATTGTGGCTGGCAGTAGCACGCACTCTCCTTCTGCGTACTGGAGGGACTTCATTGCTCACTGGAACAGCGTTGGAGGCGTTTCCGTTGGTGCGTGCAGATCTTCGGAGCAACATCGTAGCAGAGTTCTAACAGTTGAAAGAAGCATGTTAGAACTTTACCTAATAGGCTCTAAGGCAAAAACTTATTCTAAAACAACATATCTCAGACCTATTGATTATGACTTCTTATGAAATTTTTTATAAGTCTTCTTTATTATTTAGAGTGGGTTTCTATACTTAGAAAAACAAGTCATCTTTATTTTTTTCTAAGTTTGTTTCTAATTATCCTATATGACTTAATTCTCAGGCTCGAAACTCATCTTTGTTCCAAAGTTAACCATATTGAGGGAGGGATGGGATCAGTAAAATCGTTCCCATTACTATGGCCCCCTATCTCTCAATAAGGAAACTTGGTTCATTGATTTGTATCCACCCTCACCGAACTTAGTCATTATTCATTTTATTTATTATTTATTATGATTGTGAAAATAAAATCAAACTCATACATGATAACAAAATAACATGATATTCATTTGGAAAAATAGTTTTTCACTTATTACAACCATAAAATAAAGAAATAAATAAAACAAACAATGAAAACTACTATTCTAAAAATCAGGATCTTCTACATCTGACCCTTCATCTAACATATCATCATCTAGCTCTTCATAATCCTCATTGTCATGTGCATCAAAATGTCCTCTAGGAAGGTTTGTGAAAATCCTATGTTTTTGCTCATTGGTAAACTGAAATTCAGATTTTGAAGTGAACCTAATTAGAAGAAAGTAATATCGCATTGCTGCTGGTAATTCATCCTCATCATCCATTGTTTCCCATATTTCCTTTAAGGCTTCAATTACAGGATGGAAATCTCTAAATAGTCTAATTATTAAAACATATTGCTCCGTTGCTCTCATCATGATTTGCTTAGTTTCTTGAAGGTGACCTATCTCTCGGTGGAACAAAAGCAATCTCCGAGTGATTCTCTCTAGTGTTCCTATGGTGTTTCTTGGTTCTCTTATTCTCTTCAAAGCCTTAATGGCTCGGATATCCTCATAAGTTAATGCTCCATTCATACTTAAATGAAAACATAAATACTAAAAATCGTTAGCTATACACATAAGCAAAATAACTATAACTTAAATACTTACTTGGCAGTCAGATTCAGAGCTTTGAGTGTGTGTATCGAGGAGAACTTCATGCGAAGGAACCATTTCTCTGATACCAACTGTAATGACCCAACTACTCTAGACTTTGGACCATTAATGAAAACTACACATAGACCCTAATTCTTAATAGAACTTACAAGTGAAAAGATCATAACTTTATTAAAAACTTGTAAAAATAAAGGTTAAACTTACATAAAATTTAAGTTAAGGATATGCGATCCCATTGTTTTAAAATCAAAACATAACATAATTATAATTAAAAGAAATTACATAAATAAGTGCGGAAAAATACACATAAAACCATAGCTAAAGACTTCATCCTCGAATCGAAACTCTCGGCTCTTTGAATCCATTCCGCCTCAATACACATTCCCCAAGCTTTGAAAAACCTTTCCCACCACTAAAGCTATTTTCCTTGCTGGGCATTAGGGTTTCTTGAAACCCTAGGCATCAAGCGATGCCTCGCCAGTGGTGAAGTATCGCCACCCTCTCTGATTTTGGACAATTCCAAATGTCCTAAAAATGCTCTAAATGCTACCAAATTTTTTGGGAACCCTTAGATACTCTCATGCATCACTTTGGACCCAGAATTGCATTTTATAAATGCCTAGACTTGAAGCTCAAATTTCTCATCTTCATTATGTGAATTTTACTAAGTGTTTGTACCTTGCTTGTATTTTAACACTTATCACTTGTATTTAACCAATCATAACAAAGAACACTCGACACAGAGTGCTAACCAAGACCGCAACCCTCTTTGAGTAGAGTTTGAGAGTTTGAAGAGAATAATGCTTAGAATGGCCCGAAGACAAGGCCACGACTCCGACTTGGAGGATGAAGATGGGGAGTCTTGTGCTCCTCACATTGTGGAAGCCCCGTTGCCTCGAGGCTTCAAGATGCCAGACATCATGCTGTACATCAGAGGAACGGATTCCACTGACCATCTCTCAAAGTTCAATAGATTGATGTCGATCCACCACGTCTTCGAGGACACTAAGTACCACGCCTTCCTGTTAACTTTGATGAGACCAACTGACGAGTGGTTCAAGAAGCATAAGCAGCTGACTATGTACACTCTGCCCCCAGAGCTCTTCAACTCATGGTTGGTCCAACTTCTCTTTGCCTTTACCTGCACCACGTAGCACCCGTGAGCCAAGGCCCACCAAGAAAACCAGAAACAACAAACACATGTAACAATAAGAATATTCAATCAAGCTTATCTCATTCAAACATAAACATAGTAAAAATATTCAACTAATCAAGGATAAACACATAATCTCAAGTTCTCAAATAATTAGGGTTGGCACACTTAGGCCGAGCCCCCTGTTGATCTAGCTGGCCTCGGGTCGCTTAGGCCAGACCGCACTCAGTACGCTTACCATTAGCCCCGACTCCCTTAAGCCGGTCATTCTTGTATATTACATCAATCTTATAAGCACATAGTACAAGAAATCAATAATTGGGAATCTCAGTCCCATTCACAACCACGCAGGGGTGTAGTTTTCTTGCCTTGAATTCCGAGCGGAGGATACAAAACGGTCTTGAGAACAACCCTCAGTCCTGAGCCTTGGTGATAAACCTAGTCATAGTGGCCAATGGGTAGTCATCAATTTCTAATCTAAATAAATACTTAGGTAACATTAGCTAGCCTCTAGGACCTCAATTTCTACTAAACCGGGTAGTAGAAATCGTCCCGAGTGCCTAGGTTCGAACCCCCGAGCCTTACCAATCCTAGAAACCAACATAAGACAAAAACCCCTAGGCGGGCTGCGACGCGCCCCCAAGTTAGAGGCTAAATCCCCAAGCCTCGGGGGGAGGCGGGCCGCGACTTGCCCCCCTAGGGTCGCGACGCGCCCTCAAAAGTTCTGGGCATGCAGGCCGCGGTGCACCCCCTTGTGCCTAGAATTTCTAGGTTTTCCCCAACATCTTTCCCAGCTAAAACCACATAATTCAACTTTAATAAACATTCTAACCCAAAATTAAGCTTAGCTACAAACTTAGGACCTTTAATCACATATTTTAAACACAAAATCTTATCAATCCTACTAAAACCTCTATCCCAATTCAGTAAAAACCCCATACTCTTTCTAACACCCAAAATCAATTATCAAGTTCACATTCATGCCAACCCAAACTCTTAACACAAACCCAGCAAAATTAGAGAATTAGACTAGAGTTCTTACCTCCAATTGTAGCCTAGTTTCTCTAGCAGTATCCTTGCACAAACTCAGCTTAATTCCTCAGTCTAACCCAGCCAAGTTCAGCTTCAAATCCCAGCTTGTGTCCTTAGCTTTTCTTTCAAAATTCAGAAATCCCCTTAGGCTTCTTAAGAGAGGAAAACGTGAGATGGAGAAATAGTAGGAATTGGGAGTTCTCAAGTGGCTTCTAGCTTAGTCTAGAATCCTACAGAGTATAACCTTTAACCCCTAAAAAGACAATATTGCCCCCTTTAAGCTTATTAATCCTCTAATCATCTCTAAGGGTAAAATGGTAATTCCGCTCCCGGTTCCCGCTAATTCCTCAAGTGTTCTTAATATTTACCAATTAATCCTGTCATCCAATTAATTACCAAATACCTATCCCATATTTAAGAAATCCCAAAATATTTTCTAAATTCCTAAAAATACCCCTAGGCTCCCCTCGAGCTGGGTATTAAACCCCGTTGTGACTATTTCGCTAATCCGCTAACTAGGACCGTCTCGAGCCATATGCTGCAAATATATGTCCACATAATAATGTGGTCTCAACCATTTATCACATATAATTACATTTATGCCCATAACAAGCCAAAATTACAAATATGCACTTATAAGCTATAAAGGGCTCACATGCATATCTAACACTCGTAAACATGCATATCACATATTCATATAATCATATCAATTATGCATGCTACGTAATCACACATTTAACCAATTAAACATACATATACCAATTATGCCCTCCTAGCACGCTAATCAAGGCCCTAAGCCTTATTAGCAATTTTGGATCGTTACAAAATCTCTAGCTCTTTCTCTCCTCCTTTTCACTTAGTGTTAATGATTGAATAAACCCCTTATTGGGCTATGGGCCCTTACAAGCGAATCTAGGTCATACACGTGTAGGTGTGGAATTAGTACATTCAGTTAGATATTCAAATAATATAGGAATAATACAATTTAAATATCAGTTACATAAATATCTTGGGATATTTGATAGTGTCTGATGAAACCCGGATCTTTGGGTTAAATTGTCCTGCTCATCGAGCAAGTCTTGTACTCCGAGCAGCTTCATGTGATGGTACTAGTTTGCTCCATCATCGAGCATGTTATTAGATCTTTGCTAAATAATATTTTATATTCTAATGTAGCCTCCTCGAGCTGCTACTCCTTCCGACCATCTTCCTGAATTTAATGTAGTATGACGCCATGTGTCTCTTTCGTAGAAGACACGTCATCAAGTAAAAATTGGGTTAAACACCTTGAAAAATTCATTAACATTTACCATTGTACTCTTAACGTAAACAAAAAACTCACAAAAATATGGCAGCAAACATATTTGATTTAAATTCTTGAAATCTACACATTTTGAAATAAGGAATTTGATGATATCAATCGCCTTTAGTTTTTAATCCTGTAGAGTAGTCTCATCCTTTGTTGATGAAGACTTTGAATCCATTATCACATTCATGTAACACATATCCAAATAAAATTTCTTTGATCTCTCATGGTTATGTGTTAAACACAAACCAAATCTTGAAGTAATGATTTGAAAATTGTAGAAGATGAACAAAATTCCCTCATTTTTATTATACAAAACACAAAAGAAAGTAATTAGAGATAGAGATTCTTTATTGTTGGGGATTTATGGCTTAAACTTTTTAATCCAACAATGAATAATGTGAATTAATTCATTATTTCAAACCCTAGAGACTAATCAAGAGTCATATTCAAAGTATGAATGCAAATCTTGATAATTAAATAAACATATGTTGGTATTAAATGATCAAATCAAAGGTACACAACGGAATATATGGACCAATTTTAGTAAATATTAATACGAACCAGGATCATACACATATATAAATATTAAATCACATACAAATAGATCAGGGATTACCTCTTGTAGCCTATAAAGTGTCATTGAGTCTTTTTGTATAAATCAACGATCTTCTATCCAGTGTTCTAATATCTCACACCCTGATCTTCCAGACCAATCCTCAAACACACAAGGATGTGTGTGGGCACGTAGGATTCGTAAGGTTGATTTATGTGACTCCCTAGATGTACTCAACACATAAGATCTAGAGAGTTTTTGACAGAGAGAATTAGAATAGTTTTCAAGTTTAGAGAAAAGTATCGCTTAGAGAGAGAGTTTGTATTTTTATTATTCAAAATAATAATAATTCCTTATTCTGAAAGTTACGTACTAACAGACTTATAAAGATATTTAATCTAATTAAATAATATTTATTTAATTAAAATATGATTCAAATTAAAAACTGATTAGATATTTTCATTTAATTATTTATTTAAATCATATTTAAAAAGAATAATTAAATAACTGATTAAACAAACATATTTGAAATTTAAAATTCAAATCCCATGGATAAAAATCCCTGATGCTAGGCGCCATACACTGTACTGTACAATGTGTGTCGCCCAGCCTTATTAGGGTTGCCCTAATTTTCTCATTTGTTTATTTAATCAACTTTTAAGACAAGATATTTATTCCAACATAAATATCAGTTAATTCAAAATTAACTTTATCTTAAAATATCAGTTTTAAATTAAATAAATAAATAAATATCATATTATAAATAAGATATTTATTACTATCTCTCTTTATATTAATCCAAACAAGATTAATATTAATTTTAACCTATAGTTAAATAATTAGTTAATTCACAATTAATCAATTACCCATAATTATCAAATAATTATTTTATTGCCCTAGAGAATTAATTCCTTTGCAATTTAGTCATTTCTCTTTACAAATCTTTCTTTTGACATCTTTATTCTTGATAGTGTAGGACAGAGGTGATCTGGGGGACCATGGACTTATAATACGAAGCTCCAATAAACCATATTATTAATTAACCTTTTTAATCTAATAGTATTATTTATTAATTTCATGATTACTCAACTATAAATATGGAATTGCACTCTAAGTATTTATAGAATTATATTTACAGAGTTTTCTCTAGCAGTCCATTGATATAATCAATATATATAGTTATGCCCTCCATTATTGGTTCGTTAATTAGAGCTAGTCAAAATTACTCGTTATCCCTAAAAAATATAGAAATGATGTGGCAAATGAGAAAGCGACACGTGGCATCACAAATCAGGGAAAAATGATGAAGTATTGAAAAAGGACCGATGAGCAAAAAAGATAGGTATAGGACCTATAGGGAAGTCGACCAGGCCTAAACCCCTTAGGGATGGTCGGCCTGAGATGTTCAAAAGCCACATGGGTGGTCGACCCACCCTATTCTTCAGAGGGTGATCAGCCTAAACTCCCAAACACACTTTGTTGAATAAAGTTCACGCTCGTTCAAGCTGAAATCATCAGGCCTTGCACCCGTAGGATCAACATGCCTAGCACCCAGAGGATCAACAGGTCTAGCACCCAGAGGGTCATCAAGCCTAGCACCCAAGCTCTGAAGGGTCATCAGGCCTAGCACCTAAGTCTCATAGACCAACCAAGACTTAGCATTTTCCCAGAAGTTTCAATCGTGCATTGTCTACCACGATCCAGAGAAACAATGAGAAAACCACAATATCATAATCATGGGGAGGTGGACAAGTATCTCCACTACCTAATAAACGTGTACCAAACCACGATCCTAGTATTACCGATCATGTAACAGCCCCTGGGTACTATAAATAAAGGACCCAGGGCTTCATTGAAAGGGATCCGATGAATATTTTGGAAGAAACTCTGGGCAAATTAGCAACGAGTGAATACTTCTGTTCATCAGTGTAATTGTCTATCGAGTAATTCAATACTAAAAACTAAGTGGATTAGGTTATTACTGCTCATCAGAACAGGGCTAAACCACTATAAATTCCTGTGTGTTTGTTTAAGATATTTGTACTTTGTCGTATTTTATATTCATTCCGTTCAAAAGGTGTTGTATACTATACATACGACCGTTGGCCAATTTCACAGGTCAACATTACTGTTTTACCCTTCTAGTTACCTCTTGATCCTTAAGTACCATTAATTCACTAGCGAATAATTAATATATAATCTAATTATAGATTTGAGCTCAATAACTATTCAGTTCCAGAATCAACCCTTAAGGGAACCAATATTCGATCCGTTAGGAAAGCATGGATTCCAATATTGTAATTCATGTTCTCAGCCATCCATGATATTGAATCTCCAAAATAAAAGTCATTAGCCTCATTATTCTAAGAGACCTTAACAAGTGAATCAAAAAATCCAATAAACATAAACAGGAGTTCATGAATACTCAGGATTTAGACTGATCTACAAATGATCATCTATTATGATAAGAATTAAATCTTTACGTCACACGACAAGTTTATAAAGATAATTAATTCTCATGTTACTGACTATTTTATCCATTTTATATGATCTTAATTCTCTCGTACTAATACAAGATCATACTCTCATGAATGAATATGAAATTTTCTTGATACTATTATATAATTAATTCAAACAATAATTATAACATTCAAATATAATAAAATTTTACTTTTATTTAAAACCAATAAAATATCTCTATATGCTTTTAGGGCATATGTAATGCCCCGAATTCTCCGATATGGTTTAATGGCGGGATTAGTAGGCCGGGAGGGCCATAACTATTTGATTACACCATTAAATGATTATATGCATGTTTATGTGAATTATATTATAATATAATGTTAAATGCATGCATTTAGGTCCACATTTCATAACAGGGGCATTTTGGTAATTTGGCCCGTTGAGGGCGTAATTGTATATTTTGGGTGCATGTTTGTGATTAATTGATAAGGCCACATTATAATGTGGATTTTTTCGAGCCATTCAGCATGAGACGATCTTGAGTACAAACTATCGGTTTGGTCATAACAGGTTTGAGTTTGGGGCTCGGGGTGAGTCTCGGGGTGTTTTGATGATTAGAGCGTTACCGGGAATTAAAGGGTAACGGGATATGAATTATTGGTGTTTATGAAATTTGAGAATAACGGGAATTGGAGAGCGTTAATTATGATTAACGAGATAGGTTGGAAAGGACAGTTTTACCCTTAGGAGTCTTTAGAAGCTTTTAAATGACCTAGGGGCAAAATAGTCATTTCACCCCTAGGATTGGTATAAGCCATTGAAGGCTGTAGAAAACAGAACCAAAACAGAGTTTTGCCACCTCCCTCACATTCATCCTTTCCCCTTCATTCTCCTTTGGAGTTTTTTATCTCAATTTGAAGAACTAAGCTCGGGAATCAAAGTTTGGAGCTTAGGACTGTAGTTCATCCATTGAAGAGGTTTCAATTCAAGCTTAAGGTAAGGTTCTAGTTCCATTTTATAGTGTTTTGCCCTGTTTCTGTGCTAGTTTTAAAGTTTGAAGTTTTGATAATTGAATGGGGAATTTGAGGAAGTTTTGATTGGTGTAAAGCTTGGGTTTTGTTGGTTATATGGTGGATAAGTTATGGTGATAATTGGTGGCATTACTTGGTGATATTGGGAGTGTTTTTGTAAGGATTTTAAATATGTTTGAAGGGGGAAAAACAGAGGTTCTGGATGAATTTTGGAAGGGGCCGCGTCTCTGTTCTAGAGCACCGTGGCCCAAGCTTGTGGAAGAAGAAGGTGGTGCTGATGGGGTCGAAGGGCCGCGACGCTTGGGGAAGGGCCGCGGCGCTTGAGGCAGGGGCGTGAGGGGATTGTGTTCTGTTTTGGGGAAGGGCTGTAGCGCTTGAAAGTCATTTTGGCCAAAAATGTGTTTTTGACCTAGGGATGCAAACCTTAGGCCTTGGGATCGATCCTACTACCCGGTTTAGTGGGATTCGATGTCTCGGAGGCTAGGTCTTGGTCCAGAAACATTTTATTACTCAATTTATTGATGGAATCCCATAATTGGTTATGACCATGTGACCGTTAAGGAACAAAAAGGTTGATCGTTCTCAAGGGTCGTTCTTATTATATTTCTCGCTCGAACCCGAGGTAAGAAAATTGCACCCTGTGTATGTATGACATGCATGATTATTCTTGAGGCATGTTGATGGTGTAAATGTGGACATGGATTGATTATTGAATGCTTAGCAAATCTTGCTCACTTGTGCATGGTACTGACTAATTAGTCAGATTTGGCAAAGGTGTCAGTATCAACTGTGAAGCTATGACTCATTAGTCAGGTTCGGCAGTGTTACTGGGCACTGGTCACACAGTGCTAACTTATAAGTCAGGACGGCCTTAGCGTGTTCAACGCAAGCCAATAAAGATTAGATCTAATCGATATCTGCATTGGATGACTCAAAGAGCATTAATGCCGGACAGACCTCAAGTTCGATGAATACTATAAGTGCTTATGTGACTTACCCATCAATCACTCACCTGTTAAGTTAAAGACTTACCTATCAGTCTCTCATATGTTTAAGGCTAGTGACTTACCCATCAGCCACTCTTCTGTTTAAATTAGTGACTTGCTTGACAGTCACTCAGTATGGTTTTCTAGAACCTCAAGTGATATTCACTCATCTGTTTAAGAGCTATAAGCTCTGCGTGATTATAATGATAATCCTTTGATAATGTTTATATACAATACTGTGTTTTCTTGCTGGGCTTTGGCTCATGGGTGCTATGTGGTGCAGGTAAAGGGAAAGAAATGCTGACCCAGCCTTGAGTGGAGAGCTTAGGTGGTGATGTGTATATATGCAGCCGCTTGACCACCACGGCCAAGGAGTTCTCAGAGGAACTAGGGGGTTTACCTTATTTTTGCCGTTTAGGTCGGCGGGTTTGTAATTTTGAAACAGTAATGGCCTTTTTGAGTTGTAAATAACTTGTAAATGTTCTTGTGGGCCCATGAACAGTTTTATGTACTTAATAAAATAGATCATTTCATTTTTATTGATTTTTCACCTTCGCCTGTTAATAACACTTAGAACACGTTTTTAACCAAATGACTCGGGTAGCGGGTCAAATTTCCGGCTCACCGTAACGGTTCTGGGGTAACCAGGGCGTTACAGCATAAATCCTAATAACATATTCAAAGTATGAATTCAAATCTTGATAATTAAAGAATAAGTAATTAAATAATTATAGCATGAATTTAGAAACATTTAATAACAATATAACCATGAATTTAATGATAGAATAACACAAATTAGATTAAGAGAAAGAATAGACCTTTGTGGAGAGAAAACCAAGTTACATAAAATCATAAGTCTATGATTTTATGTGAAACACAAAATGGAACAAGGCTTGACACAAATGAAGATTTGCTGTCCAAAAATCTCTATTCCTAGGCTCCTCCTTGAGATTGTTTGAAGCTACTACAATGGAATGAGATTGAGATTTACAAGCCTTGAATATTCATGCAAGTTAAGCTTTCTTGATGAAGATCTTGGAGAAAACTAGTAATCTTGAGAGCTAGAGAGAGAGAGGTGAGTGATCAATTCACCAAAAACTCAAATGAGCCCTTTAAATAGTATAGGAACCATCATTAGGCTCAACCAATGAGATTAAGGCATTTGATTTGAATTTTGGAGCAAAAAATACGTCACTGTACGGTCATGTACGGACCGCCCAGGCGACGTGTCGCTTGCATCTAGGCATGCATCGCCACCATGCTGGCAACGCGTTGCCTGTGAAGTGATTCAAAGGACCAGCGATGCGTCGCCTCCTAGAGGTAACACAATGCAGGTCTCTCTGAGTTGGCACCCCAAAATTTGTATCAAAACATCCCCAAATTCCTCCAAACTTTTTGGGCGTTCTTATATACTTCAAAGAAACACTTTTGACCCTAAAAGATGATTTATAGATGCATATACCAACAATCAACTCTCACATGTCAACTTTAGTGAAACTGTTATGGTTTTTGCACCTCTTCCTGCATAACCAATTCCACTATGTATTTAACCAATCATATCAAATGAGGGTTGCGATATTTTTGTAAATAAGATACAAAAATATGGCGCTACATGTAAATTTTTCAAAGTTAAAATCAAAAGTCTTGACAATCAGGCCCTTAAAAGCTCTTTTAATGCTTTGTTTGGATTTACCTATATTTGAGCTTTTGACTTTAATAAGCCCAACAACAAGAAGCCACATGATGTGACTTTTGTAAGAATAACTTCAGACATTTTTTACTTACATACAACAAAAGTAAAGAATTTACTATAATAATATCACATATATTATCTACAAAATTATGTACAATATATAGCATTTTATTAAACATAATTATATAAACACATTCTCACCAATTAAGCCACTTTCCTAATTTGTATCATATATATATATATAAATATAACTTTCCATATTTAATGTTATAGAAATTCAATTAATAAATCCAATAATAATTATATAATATACAAATTAATTATTATCTCAATTAAGTGAGATATGACAACCAAATAGATGACAATTCCATGAAATTTGAATCACCATCTTCTTATAATTTTTTCATTTATTTTTTATTTAAAGAAGTTCGTGTCTTCTTATTAGATATTACACATTTTGGTGTTGTTCTATTTTCTTTAGTTTTACAACTAAACTTATATTATTATATTTCCAATATATAATATGTTTTTCCATATAAATTTTAATATGGATTAGTAGTGATTAAGTCACCACCAAAAAATTTAAAAATATAAGTAAATGCATTTACATCATTTACAATACTAATTCCTCTCATTCAGGTTGGAGGCTGTAACTAATAAAATATTGCGTTATAGAAGGCGAAATGCAAGTGATAAATGTTGGCCGTGAAATAATTACTAGACACGTATGCTCTCTTTTATTTTAATACAAACAATTTCAAAAGAAAAATTGTTTATACGTCCTAAAATAGCTATTGATCTTCTCAAACTGTTTTCTCTCATCTCCACTAACAATCATTTCTTTCGAACAAATTCACCAATGTCCCAAAATTTATCCTTAATTCTAATCACATTCGAATCCAAATCCTTGTTATTCTAGTCCATTCTATCTCTCTAATACATGTGTTGATTCATGCTTTTTGAATCCATGTGTAAGAAATTCACCTCTAAAGTCTCCAATTTTCAGGACATTATTTGTGATCTTTTATGTTAGAGACGGTGGCATTGGGAATTTGGGTTTGATTGTGGGTGAGGAGGATGTCGAATTTGTATGGAGATTATAGTCAAAAGATTGATTATGTATTCAAAGTTGTGTTGATTGGAGATTCAGCTGTTGGAAAAACCCAACTGTTGGCTCGGTTCGCAAGGAACGAATTCAGCATCGATTCTAAGGCTACAATTGGGGTCGAATTCCAGACCAAAACTCTAATTATTGATCAAAAGACTGTCAAGGCACAAATTTGGGATACTGCTGGCCAAGAAAGGTGTGCTCTCTCAGTTTCTCTTTTCTTTTATCTTATGTTTGGTACATAAAAATGCTCTTCTTGTTTGCATGTATGTGTGAGATCTGATTTGGATTTTGGATAATAATGAATAGAAAATTAGTCATCTTTGATTTTGACATGACACAATGGATGACAGTAGGTTTGTATGTTGCACACACACAAAAAAAGAAAGAAAATAATATGCCTTATTGAGGCCTCTGAATTTTACAGCATGATTTTCCTTTTGGGATCAAACATTTGGTATTTTGTCACAAGATGGGAATACCCTTTTGCCTTTTCTGACATACCCATTAAATAAAAATGCAATTATCTACGGGCCAATCATTTTCATACCAAAGAGAATATCTTTGTAGATTGTGGAATTCCAAGGTGTATCTTTGAAAATTCTCATTAGTTATTATGCTGTTTGCATTTTATAAAATACATGCATGTGTGTTTCAGAGCACCCGGACAAATAAACATATTAACTACTATGTATCTATTGTGTCAATATAGATAAACTAACATTATATGCACATTTGTTAACCACCTTGAAGTTTACAATATGAAGATTTATAGATGCATTACATGAAGATACAAGATTTTAAGGCTTGTTTATCTTTTAAAGCTTGGTTAATGGTACTTAGGATCACAATTTTGTTGCTCACTTTAGGTATAGGGCAGTAACAAGTGCATACTACCGAGGGGCAGTAGGGGCAATGTTAGTGTATGACATGACAAAACGACAGTCGTTTGACCACATGGCGAGGTGGTTAGAGGAACTGAGGGGCCATGCAGACAAGAACATTGTGATCATGCTCATTGGTAACAAATGTGACTTGGGGAGTCTTAGAGCAGTGCCAACTGAGGATGCTCAAGAGTTTGCTCAAAGAGAGAACCTGTTCTTTATGGAGACATCAGCTCTCGAGTCCACTAACGTTGAAACTGCATTTTTGACAATCTTAACAGAGATATATAGGTTAATCAGCAAGAAAACTCTTACTGCCAGTGATGAGGTTGATTCCACTGGGACTTCTGGCCTTTTAAAGGGTACTAAAATCATTGTTCCACTTCAGGAAGAGGGTCCAAGGAAAGGCTGCTGCTTTTCCTCATAACTTGTTTAAGACTTTTTTTTTTTTTTTTAATTGTTTGTATTCTCAATTTTCAGAAATATTTTCCTTTAGGTTGTCTTGTTTCAGAGAAATGTAGTTCTTTGTAGAAAAAAGATGTTGGAGGAAGATGGATTACCATTTTTTTTATATGGTGTGAGCTTACACTATGTGCTCACTCGAAATTAATAACAAGGAAATTAACAAGAAGGAGGAGATCTCATATTCGAATATAAACTCTATCCTTTCGTTATCACTAGACTAATCTCGGTGGTTTGAAGATGCAATCTATCTTTAATGTTATTGTAGAAAAAAATTATCTTTTATCTTATCAAACTAATCTTCTAAATTTTAATAAATATAATTCATTTCAATAAATTCTTAGTTAAATAAATCAACTATGAATTATTTAACTAAAAATTGATAAATTCAATTTCAAAAGTTAAATATTAATTTATTTGAATCTTTAACCACTATGTATTCTATGAGTTATTATAATATTAGTTAGTCCTAATTACAAATTTCTCATTATCAATTGGTATAAGATTTCTTCTGTGTACTATTGAATATGAAGAGGTCAAATCTTGACCATCAAAACACAGTCTACTGTCGCCATATGTCTGTAATAGACTCCAAAAGTGGCCACAATAGAGCCTCAATGTCATAGTGTGATGATATATTGCTGCATATATTTGTCACAATTCTTTCATCGTTACATGATTTTTTTTTGCTACAAAAAAAAGTCGCAACAATAAGCATATCTTGCAGCTCCAAGTGATCCAAATATTGCTGCAAAATAATTTTCAAACCGACACATACTGCAATGACATTATATGAATATGTTGCTGCAATGAGTTGTAAAATATTTTTATATATAAAAAATGTGTAAATAATATATTTTTTTGTTTTAAACAGTTTTTTTTATTAATTTTAATAGAATATTCTAAATATTTAATGTAATATACTTTTAAAATAAATTAACAATAAATATTTATTAATTATATTAATATAAATTTAAATGTTATATAAAATATCATTATTATAATAATATTTATAACATTTGCATTTATATTAATATAATTATTAATTATTAATATAAATTCAAATATTATAAAATATCATTAATAGTATGTAACACAAAAATTGATATTTAATAATTATATTAATATAAATTAAAATGTTATAAATGTTATTATAATATACTATCATACTAGTTTTTATAAAAAATTTCTAAAATAAATATTTAGTAATTATATTAATATAAATTTAAATATTATAAAATATCATTATTATAATAATATTTAATACAAAACTAGATATTTAATAATTATATTAATATAATTTCATACATGTTATAAAATATTATTATTACAATAATATATAGTAAATAATAAATACATCATATATAAGTGTCATATATGTACAAATAGTACGAGTGTGTAACTAAATAAAAAATTAGAATAACATTTATCTTCAATCAAGAATAAATAAATTTCTTCTTCAATCATTGGTGTATGATTTGAATAATATCATGAATGTTTTGTACCTTAAATATGATAGTTTGTAATCTAAAATGTTATCATATTTTTTTATTAAAAAACTATAACAATGTTTTGGTTTAATTTTTCTTTTAATATGTTTATATCATTCTTTTATATATAATATTGTTAACATATTTATTTAAAATTTATATGAAAATCATAAAAATTTAATAAAAGTAATTAGTAAATTTTCTAAATAAAAACTAAACAAACATGCATTGTATGTTACTTGCACCTAGTTGTTAGAATTTTTTTTGAAATTTAAAAAAAATGTACTATTTTATTATTTAATACCCACTTTTGAATTGAGGTTTTTTTTAATAAAAAAATAAATAAAAATTTATTTAATTAATAATATTTTTATATTAAAATAATAGAATTACAAAATAAATTCATAATTTTTGTAAATTAACATACTAATTGTTTTAAAAATCCCAAATATTGTTATTGTGAAAAGAAAAAAAAAGTCCCAACTTAAGTCAATAGTGACATCATCATCATTCTCTTCCATAACTTCATTTGCAGGTTGTGGCATCCTAGCGTTGAGCATTTGCATAACTTCTTGAAAATGGTTGCTTTTGAGGGTTAGGATTCGAATAAACCTCGAGTGGGACTTGAGGATTTTGGTGTAGGTTCTAAAACTCTTGTGCATAAGATTGCATGACATCGATCATTTTTCCCACCATTTAGTGGAACATATCCAATGGAACTGAGGGCTGCTTAGGCGACATAGCTTGTGTATAAGTTGACGCCCAAGTTTGACTACTGTTAGAGCACTCCCAATGAAAGAGGTAAAATGTTTAATTCTTTATAATATAGAGAAAACATTGTTAAATAGTCTTCCAATGAGTGATGTAAAGTTATATTTTTTTTACCTAAATGAATAGTATTTCTTTATATGTAGTGAAACACTATTCATCAAGTTATAAATATTTTATTATTTTTTTATAAACTTTTGTATATATATATATATATATATGAGTGTGATACTATTATATTTAATTATTTTATTTCTTAAAATGAATAAAATATTTAAAAAAAATATAATATTTAAATGATGTAGAGAAGAAATAGAGAAGTTGATATATGGTATAATGTAAAAATTTGAGGTAAATTATAAAAAAAATATGTTTGGTGGTGTATTTTGTAATACATTTTCTCTATAATATTTAGCTAAAACTCATAAATACACATTCCATTAGCTCATTTATACATATATTTATAATAGCTATGCACAAACTCCAATTAATCCATATCTACATTTACATAACATTTATATATCATTTATATAATATTTTAATATTATTATTTTTCTTTATAAGTTTTCTCTCTCCCATTTAGTATATATATATTTATTTTTTCTTTTTTTTTTCAATTATTTTATTTTACTTTAATTAACAAAATATGTTTAAAGATATAATATTTAAATTATGTAGAGAAATATATAGAGAATCTGATGTATGGTATAATGTAAAACTTAGAAGTAAAATAGAAAAATGTGTATTTTTTGGAGGTATTTTAAAGGATAGAATAGAGCATTCATTGAGAGTACTCTTAGAGACCTCCTTCAATTTGGGCCTAGTCCTCACTCGTGGCCATGTTGTTCACCAAATACATTTCTCATGATCGTTCTTAGGTCAATGGTGGTCAAGGCATCAGATGAAGAAGAAACTTGTTGGGTTTGTCTCACAAGATCTTCTTGCATCTTATTCTGTTACAAAATAAAAGCAATATACAAATAATTTTTTTATTCTAAAAGTTAAATAATGAAATAATATAATTTTGTAATCGGCTTCAGTCTGCTCATTGTCAAACCCCTGGCCTTTCTTCCAATGGAAATATTGCCGACTCTGAATAATCCCTAATAATTATTTAGTTTTTTGGTCCATCTGACACTTTTTTTTAAAGAGAATCTTAGATAAATAAATTAATAGAAATACATTTTACAAATTTTTTAACTTACTCTCTATCATAAAGGCTCGCAACAAATGATTTTGAACCCTGAATAGTAGAATATTTCATCAATTTCTTGCTCTTTGCATCGTGCTCTATAAATTTAGGATCCGTCCAAAGCTCGACATATTTCTTCCAATCTTCCAAGTTGACTCCCTTTCTAAGGTTCTTTTGAGCGCACTCATTATCACCATCTTTACCCTTATGACTTTTAAAATATGACTTTCAACAGGATTTTTTTGTCTTGTTATCAATCTCGGGCCTCTTGATCGATATCAACTTTAATGGAACAATAGTATGCCCTAGGCTCCACAACCACGATGGCCAGTACATATAAAAGTTTATTTAATATATAGAATTAAAAATAATATATATATATATATATAAAAAAAAACAACTCACACAATTGATTTACTACAATCGAATGATCAAGATAACCTACTTTTTTATAAACATATATTTTTATTTGTACCTTAAGCTTGGTTCAAGAGTCATGACTCATTTCTTGGCTTCACAACAACAACGGCTAGAGGAAAGGAAATGTGTTTTTATAGTTGGTTGGATAGTGCATCTTCGGGAGGTATCCCTTATCATCAATGTGGAACGGCAATGATGACTAACCTCCATGGATGTCAAGGGTGATGGAGATAGAAAAAAAAAGGGTAAAGAGATGGTGCTTCACATGTTTATTAGAATCACATGAGAGGTTTTGGGGAATAAATGAGATGTTTCAAATGAGGCAACTTCTCATTAAACATTGGCCATATACTCCCTAAATTAGCTAGATTCAAATTTTAAATTAAAAAAGAAAAGTTAAAACTACATTAGTAGGATATTTAGTTTATATATTAAAAGAATGTAACTAAATATATTAAAAAAAAAAAGTAAATACTCTTATAAATTGTAGTTAAAAAAAATGTAAATAGGTTTTTTGGTCTTAAATTTGTAATAATGTTTAAAATTCTCTTTATTTTTTTCTTATAAAAAATGCACAAAGAAATTTCTAAAAAAATTTGTGTAATTGTTGAATGTTTTTCGGCTTTTGTAATGTCTCCACATAAAATATGTAACCTCTATGGTTAATGGAAGAAACTCCCACAAATGTTTAAGATTTATGAAAGACTTTGAATGTCTTGTTCCCTCGTAAAGCCTATAAAAGAGTCTTTCTCCTCAATGCATACGAGTTTTAGGCAACACTGAGTTAGTTGGGAGTGACCACAAAAGTGCTTAGTTGTTACTTAAGTAACTCTTTAGTTTATTTTATCCTCCAAGATAAACACTGTTATCAATCATCAAACACCTATAGAGAAGTCATATATGTTTTAAATAAATTACGATACATAATACTCAATTTGGATTTACCACTAACTTGTTATCTTATAATTTCATATTGTTATTTTTAGTGTGCTTTGATATATATAAAAGAGTTTTCAATGGTTACGTATGGTGGTTACATTTTTAGTGACCTATTATAGTAGGTTAATCAGTGTAAAAGTTTCCATTTTAAGAATTAAATTGATTATTTATTAATAAAATAAGTATGTAATTATAGTTTGTATAATTAATAATTTATTATTTTTTTTACAAGTAAGATCCTTCAATTATTTTATACTTTAGTCCTATTTAAATTTTTAATAATTAACTTAATAATAATAATAATCATAATAATATATTTTAATCCTAGTACCTTTTTAATAATACCCATCTATTCCTAGTCCCAATTTGCGTCTACCAACTCTAACCTCAACACTTTCTCACTCATCCTTTACTTCCTTCGAATTAAATCATTACCCACCCAACTATATCACTCGCCCTTCAAATGGCGACCATAGCTGAATTAGATTTCAATAAAGCTCAACTTAAAATCACTTATTCTTCTCGTGTTATTAAAACCCAGTTCTCAATCAAAAGATGTTGATGTGGATGGTAAGCTCAAATTTTATACTAAATTTTATTTTTTATTAAAAAATTAGAGATATGATATGTTTAAAGAATTCATATTGTTATATTGATATTTTTGTTCATGTTTAGCTTTTTCCGATTTTCTAAAGTCACTGAATGATTCCAATGGCAGAATAACATATTGAAGCCTCAATTTTTTGAGTCCATGTTTCAATTGGTCTCATGTGACTTGCACATGTGACAATGTTGTATCCTTGTAAGATCAAGCGCAACCACTTGGGGTGTATAGTTTACTAGTTTAGTTCAGTGTGTTATGAATATGAGAATGCCACTGCTTTCTTTTTTTTCATGGATACATTGTTAAACTTATTAAAGGAGGATGAGTATAAAAATTAACAATCATATTCATTAACATCAACCACAATATATCTAATCTCATAGAATATTGAGGCATGTCTTCAATAGAATTTGGGTTAGAAAATTACCTCCAACATCCTCGTTCATGGGGCAATTCGTGGCTGCATACTACCTGCCAAGAGAAGCCAAAAACAACAAGAGGAGCAAGAAGTGTCTATGAACACTACTCTCTTCTATTTCTTTCTAAACCATACACACACCACCACACCATATGCAATGGTGTATCTGTCATTTTGTATGAACCTAAATGGGCCTAGTAGGCCTTGATACATAAAGAGAGGGAGAGTTAGATGTCTTGGCCCAAAGGGCTGGCCGAAAGACGTTGAGAGCATGTACATGGCCCCCGAGCATGTTAGTATGTTATGTCCATCCCATTATGGTGCGATCAAAATACCATGCATATAAATATACAGTTATCGTAATATGATAATGACGTTGAGTAAGCAACGCTTAATTATGTCAGTCTAGATAAAATATTCTAACATTCTCCCACTTGGACTACATAATTACACAAACAACTGCCCACTGAACAATAATGTCTATATACAAGAATCTCAAGAAACATAAAAGATTAAAAATTAGTAATGCATCATATTACATTGATAGGATATAAATATAACACATAACCAAATGTTGGAGATTCATAAAGCATGGCAATAACTTTCAACGTGGATCTACTTGAAACACAACATTGAGACTAAGTCATTGTCTCGCATCATTATGTCACCATTAGACAAACAAATGTGCGCACACAATGTCAAAGAGTGATCCACGATTTGCATGTATTCAACAACAAATGACAATCATTTCATTTCTATCATACATGATAACAATGACTCCCACTAGCTAAATACGCTTTAGGCACCTAACAATCCACATAAAAAGTGTATTTTCAGTACACACAATTAGGTAAGCCTTGTCACTGTAGTCATGAACATGTTATCGACAAGTGCGTATTATAATGCTAATAGAGGACTCCACAACTTTCTCACCACAAATGGAACATCATTAACACTAATGGAATAACAAAACTCCCCAAGTTTCGAGAGAAAGATATGAATGTGACATTTTATTCAACTTAAAGGTTAGTAAATTCACACTAGAGTCAATGACTAGTAATTAATATTGAAACGAAATATCGCAGTCATATTGTATAATCAATGTCCTCGTAACACTCCATACACCCTACCTATATGAGCGAGGATGTTGTAAGTGTCCATACAACACTTGACCACAAAATAACTCCTCTTACCATTATACCTTCATGTATGAGAGAGGATTTTGTAGGTGTTTGTATGGCACTTAATCACAAAATAGATCCTCCTACCATTATGAATGCTTAGAAATAGACTTTATCATTCATTCAGCCTGTCCAATCGATAGCACTAAAACCAACTATTGTATGTCATAATGTTGGTTTGTCAATTTCTAACACATCCTTGGTACCGTAAGGATGGGAACTCAAGCATTTACCCAACATCCTTACAACAACTAACGAAAGAGGAATGCACATACTTGAGTAAACATGAGGCTGCCTGTAATAAACATGCATAGGACAATCTCAAATTTGATCTCTCGTTATTTGTCAGTACATTTATGGACTTTATGCCTTTTATAATATATCACACGTTAGACTATTCCAAAATTCTCAATGAAATCGAAACATTAATCTCAACAAAAAATAGTCAATTCAAACTATGAGACAATTCAACCTACCGCTGATCTCATTATGAAGAATCTAAATACTTAGATTATGTGAGGTTTATCAAGGACTCTTCATTTGGCAGAGATTATCAAATAATGATTTATTTGTCTCTTGAATAAATCAACATCATAAGAAAGGAGCAATCCACTATATCTTATTAGGATATAAACATATCATCACTCCCACTGATCTATCACATAATATTGAATAATGATAATGTTTCAAATTTACCTTTTTGAGAATTACAATAGTCATTGTCTTGATGTTGTTCCACAAAATGGATTTAATCCATTGACCTCGGGTGTCTTTTTCGGTCACCATCTCAAGGCTAAATTGATCCATATGATATTCTTAAATAAGAATTTGGCTCTCACGTCCTTGAACATTGATTTCCAAGTTGTCATTTTACCATCCAATAATAGTGCAAAATGAACAAGTCCTTTTTATGAGAATACTGACTAGCTATAGGCTTTAATTCACCTTAATTTAATCCTCAAATAGTAAATTCTCAACATGAACTTTCATTAGAATAAAAAACTCACAATCACCATTTAATTAAGCCTAAACTTTCAAGTTTGAACATAGCTTGGAAATCGTGATATTGTTATATCATCTGCCCAATAAGGATTAAGAACTATTAATTGCTCTCAATTAACAATTTAGAGGTATATGCCATCAAACTCATTCCCTGCTTGGAAATCAAGTCTTTAAAATAGTTTCGATCATTTATCTTTGCTTGTTCACATATGGAGTTTCTCATCATATTATAGCCAAACATAGGGTCAACATTAGTAACAGCGAAAGAAAAATAGAGGATAATCAAATTTTTTTCTTAAATAATCTTTTGACCCCTGACTAATGCCAACATAAAACTCCAATTTGGACAACTTTATTTACTTATCATCAATTGTGGATGAAAGAGACATCGTATGAAACTTAGTACTCTCTAAAATAACCAAAGTATCCAAAAAATCAAATCCTTATTCAATGACAACCTATATGAAATTATGAATAAAACGATACTAATCATCAAATCTCAATCTTTTGAGAGTCGTTGCAAAAGGCTTATACATAGTGTCTCTTTAAAACATCTAACATGGTTGTGAAAATAAAATTATGTTTATGATTATATTAGTCCATATAAAATTTTAATATCTCTCCCACTTGGACCAATATAATAAACAAACACCATACTAATCTTCATTGTACAATAGGCAATCATATAAATCATGCATAACATCATACCGATAGGATACATATATTACACATGATTTGACCCGGGAGACATTCAAATATAATAACAACCATTAAAATAACATTCATGTAGAACAACAATTGAGACTATACATTCATCTCCTTTTGTACTTGTCACTTCGTCAAACAATACATATAAGAAGTGATTGCATATCATTATGCATGTTTGGATTAATCGATTTAGTTATTTTTCACTTTGAAGCTTTCTAAAACCCAAAAGCTTTTAAAATTTGATAAGTCAAAACTTTGAGAAGGTTGTGCTCAAGATGACCATGCAAGAGAGATCTTAACAAAAGAGTAATAAATACTCGATATCTCTCAAATCTTATACATGGTATTATAGATCATAAAAACCTTATGGACAAACAGAATAATTTGATCTACATGTGTACTGATCTTCAACAATTTAAAGCCTAACATCCACTAATCTTTCCATTGATTATCCAAAAAATTGATACTTAGTCATCAATGTCACTATATGGAAAAGTTTTGTTTCATTGAATTTGATCAAACCAAAATTGTTGTCTATATATAGTTTAGCTATCCTCAAATTTAGTTGCAGCAACGACATGATATTGAGCACACATGCATTATCCCATTTAATTTGGATTCATCGTGTTTACAGACATCCACAATTAACACGATTGACACGATTGACATAAATAGTAACCATCTCATATTTATCATTAATATATAGGGTCGTGTCAGATACAAAAATTTGTCCATTTGAGATCTATGCCTTATCTCGAACCTCAATTATAAGAAAATCATAATAAATGACTCATTAGTTCCACAAAATGTAACGACCCAAAATTACTAATAAGGCTTAGGGGCCTTGATTAGTGTGCCGGGAAGGCATAATTGGAGGTTAAGAGAATTAATGGTAAGAAAGCGTGAAATGGGTATTGAATGAGTATGCGGGCCCTGTTTGGCTGGTAAGGGCATAATGGTAATCTTGGCCCGTTAGGGCATAAATGTGAATGTGTGTGATAAATTGTTGAGACCACATTATTATGTGGGTCGATTGATAAATATATATAAGCGTGTACAAGTGTGTGAATTTGTAACTATCGGCGCAAGGCGATCCTAGGGAGCAGGTAGCGGGAAAAGTCACAACGGGGCTTAAGATACGACTTTGGATAAGTCGGGGGTACTTTTGGATAGCAGGTAGCGATTTGGACTGTCGGGTCATGAAAATAAATATATGGAGATATATTTGAGGTTAGGATGTCTAGGCGGGAATATTGGGGAATTTTACCATTTTGGCCTCGGGGACGGTTCCGGCACCCCGAGCCTCGGGATTAACTTAACGGGTAAGCTAAACATAAGGAAGCTCTTAGAAGAAAAACACAAACCGACTAAGCACATTACCTCAGTTCACCTACACGTTCAAGGAAAACAAAGGAGAGAAAACACAGGAAAATTAAGGGGAAACAAGTTGAAATCTCTTGGATTTGTGGTGAGGGATTGAAGGTTTAGCTCAGGGGTAAATCAAGGAACTAAAACAGGGATTAAGGTAAGCATCTAACCATCTTTTCTGTGGTTAGAAACTCTGAGTTTTCTGAGTAGTAAGATAATTGTAATTTTGATGTTTAAGGTGGAATTGAAGCTAGAAACTTGGGAACTAGCTGGGATTCTGCTTAGAGAAGGGGTTCAGCTGAAAAGGTAAACTTTAATTTATGATTTAGCAGTTTAAATCTGAGTTTTGAATGGTTGGTTGTGGTGTTTGATGTTCTTGAGTTTCAGATATTGAAACATGGATTGCAATGAGTTTTAGATTGGGTTTCCTGTTGAATTATGATGTTAGAGTTGTTTTAAAAGTGTTGGGAGTGATTGTTATTGAAGTAGGGAGCTTTGGGATGATTTTGGGTAAGGTTTGGAGGTTGGAAATGGTGGAAATTCTGGGTTCGACGGGAAGGGCCGCGGCTCTGTTCTAGAGTGCTGCGGCCCTAGCTTGCAAAGGAGCCAAGAAGGCTCGGACAAAGGTAAGCGCCGCGGCGCCCAAAGCAAGGGCCGCGACGCGTGTCCCCTTCAGGTGTGGTGTTGGCTCTGTTTTGGACTAGGGCCGCGGCTAAGCTTCAGGGGCCGCAGCCCTTGGTTGTACACATGAGTTGTTGAGGGTTTTAAGCACGGGGAAGAGGTCTAGTGTGCTCGGGTTTGGTTTCACCACCGTGCTTGGTGGAATTTGGAATTCCGGAAGTTAGTTTTGTACATGAAAACCTATATGTGAATATTAATGGAATTCATTATCTTGGTTGTGACTAGGTATTAAGCTAGGGCTCGGGATCGTGTTCGGGGGTCATCCTTTCGAATTAAAGCACTTCAAATCAAGGTAAGAAAACTGCACCTGTATATGTGGATAGGATGGGACTAAGTGTTCCCTATACTTGAATGTGTTGTTACGTGATTGTGATACACTATGTGAATATGTCGGGACTAGGAGCTCCCTATAATGATATGAATGTCATAAGGTGGTATTATGCCACGAGGACATGTGGTAGCGGCCTAAGGGTGCCAAAATCTACACTTGCGCTTAGGGCGCGGCTCGGACACTGGTATCCGAGGACAGCTTATTATGCACTGAGCTCGGTTAAGCTGGCCGGAGTCAGTGGGCATGTCACTGTAGTTGGCCTAAGCGAGCCAAAGGTAGTGAGTTAAACAGAGGGTGCGGCCTGCGGGCGTTAACCCTAGTTATTACTTGATATGTGTTTATTGTGGATTAATGTCTGTGACTTAATGAGTTTCTGGAGCTGGATTAATGGTTTTTGGTCAGTGTGTTGCTTTGAATGAATTTTATGGCCTGATGGTGCTGAATAGTATTTTGTGGTTATAGGACTATGCTATGTGAACTGCTAGCTGTTATAACTGTTATGTTACGATACTATGTTTTCTTGCTGGGCTTCGGCTCACGGGTGCTACATGGTGCAGGTAAGGCAAGTTGGCCATGGGTTGGAGAGCTCTGAGGGCAAGGTGTACATTGTCAGTTGCTCGGCCGCCACGGCCAAGGATTGTACAGGAACGGGAACCTAAAGTGTATATTTTGCCATTAGAGTGGCTTGGTCAACTATTTGTAATTAAAAATTTTGTATTTACGTTATTTAAACCCTGATTTGGGATCCTATACAATAAACGTCTGTTTTCAATAAAGTTTAACCGTTTCTAACCAAATTCTATTTAACCTAATCCCTTGTGTCAATAGATACACGGTTCAAACTAAATGACTTGATTAGCAAGTCTTGCACTATTTCAAACACACAATGTAACGGTCTTGGTTATCCAGGGCGTTACACAAAAACTATTCCAAAAGCATAAAACCAATGCACTAGTCTCCTGAACTCATCATTATCGAAAAATCATAAGGGTTTCACTTCAAATATCTCGAGAAATTCCTAAGTGATCTCATCCTGATAAAGCTGTCATAACATAATCAACCAACATTTATACATATAACCAAATGACACTCATCTCAAACTCACACTGATCATGGAGTAACTTGACATCTTTTAAATTTCAATTGTGGCATCAAGATTTATGAATTGAGACCTAGTCCACTTTTTTAATGAGAGATCGATACGTCAAAACATATGAATTATTGTCCCATTTGTTAATCAAAATGGTAGAGATTTTAGGATTGCTTATAGCTAAAGGAAATGTCTAAGAGCAGTACCATTATGCATACGAAACATGTTATTTGCTCGTTTCCTTAGCTTTCTCAATGATCTATCAACATAAACAATCATATAATGCTAGAGTCATTCAAACAAAACATATGACTCATTCGCGGGTAGGGACAACTACTTCAAATGTCATAACCAAGTTCATTAATCCATTATCGATAGGATAGAAAATATTGTGCAGTTTATGACATCTAATGTGTTTCCTTCACCATCTAAGCATCCTACCAAATGATAAAACTATCGACAGGATAATTAAACCATCCATATGGATCTTATTATTAATTGTGATTAGAACAAATATAAAGTTAATCAATGGTAATCACAATCACTAAATATATATCCATAGAACAATCAATTTTACGTTCAACATAAATTATAATCTCATAATTATTAAATAAGCCCAGCTAAGCATCCATAAATATCAAAGAATTTATTACCGAGAGCATAAATCAAATAGGTAATAATTGTGTAAATAAACCAAATATATGCCAACAATAATCCATTCATAATCATGAATCCTCACATAGTTACAAGGCATATGCACAAATAAATGATTACAACATATTGCTTAATTATTGGGTCTTATTGCTTAATTTTTAAATTTATTAAAATGATCCCACAAATGGAGGCACTGCCCTCCAAACATCTCGTCTTGCAGCGATCTCCCTCCATATCTTTTTTTCTGCCTCCTCAGCTGTAAGAGCCTTCTCAACCACCTGGACATAGGTAGTCTCCCCATGTACTGAGGTAATCCGCACATCTCAGGCTATCATAACATTCAGCCTCCGGATGAACTTGTCTTGCTTAGCTGCATCTACAGGCACTAGATCAGGTGCAAGCTTCACCAACCTATTAAATTTCAGGGCATACTCAGTAACTGTCATGCTGTTATGTACCAAACTAGTTGTTATCCCCATTTCTTCCAAAATGTACGGATCCACACTCTAAGTTTATGGGCCACCTTCCAGGGAGTTCAAGCCCAGATCGGGCCCAATAGAAATATTGGCAGTCCAAGTCTTGGCAAGGCCCAAAGGGTATCCGGAAGTGTAAGCTAGGACCATCACTGGGGTAGGTTGCATAAACCCGGGATCGCGTACCGGGATGTCTCCCGAAATGCAATAAAAGAGGTCGTGGCTCCCAAGTTCGAGATTAGGCCGGGATTGCTGTGGATGAACCCGGGTCCTAGTAAATGAACCGGGACCCTGGTAAATGAAGAGGGATGTTGGTAACGGACCTGGATCGGTTGGCCGAGTTTGGCATGATAAAGTATCCCCAAAACTGACATCATCCCAATAAGCATGGAGCTAGGTCCCCATAAGTAACCTGCAGAGGAGACTACCTCGGGAATGTACGTCGTTGGTTCAGAACTACGCTGCCACTACACTGACAGATCTTGTCCCCCGAATCTTCCTCGTAGCCCATGACACCTAGACTGAAGCAACTGTTTGTTGCGAGTCTTATAATGTGATCATGTTTGGGCTGGCCTAATGGGCTTTGGTTAATATATGTTGTATATTTCAATCCTTTGTATTGAGCCTCCATCCAAGAGAAAATAATATTTACACCCCTATTGGGCCCGGATTAGCCCGGCCCAAGCCCAGTGCACTCGCTTGCCTATAAATATGAATAGTGGTGCATTGAAGAAAAGGGGACCCCAGATATTTCTTGTAAGCAATTACTCTACTCAAACTTGCAGAAAACTCCATTGTCAAAAGCTCTCTAAGCTCTAATACAACGAACTCTTGGACTAAGGCTGATTAATGCCCCAACCACGTAAAAATCCTTGCTTGAACATTCTAAATCCTTACTTTCTAATCTCTCTTATCTTTGATAATTCCAGTTTCTGAAAAACTCGGTAAACATTTTGGTGCTTTCATTGAGAGTTAAAGAAAGCTTGAGTTGATCTTGAACATCTGCAACAATGGTGAACACAAGACACACCACTTTTGACCCTACTAACCAAGAACAAGGCAATGGAGAGCCACTTCCTAGCCAACCTCTTCCTCAGAACCAACCTGAGGACACAACTCATTAGATGCCCCAGCCTGACGAGTCGCAAAACTATGAAGGTGGAGTAGATTATGAGGAAGATTACTACGAGGAAGAGGAGGGAAACGAGGGGGAATACCATGACCTCGAGCTGAGGATCCAAAGATCCCAGAAGAAGTAGACCCCGATCAAGAGGACTCGGAGGTGACAAAACTAAGGCAACAAGTCCTGGACCAAGAGGCTAGGATTGCTGAACAAAAAGAAGCCACTCGACGGATGCAAGAATCCCTCCTGGACCTACAAGCTTTCATCGCCGCCCAAGGGTTGGCAGCCAGTCCTCCAGTTGTTCAGTCTCCAGGAACACAACTGCTTGCTCCGCAGGCTAGAAATAACGTCCCCGAACTTGCGAGGCCGATTCCTCCCCCGGGAAAAGCTCTCGAACAGGGCCCGACTAACCCGACTCAAGAGAAAGGGAAGGCCAAAGCGGCCAACCCCGAAGGAAAAACAAACCCCCAGAGAAAAATTCCTCCCGTTCAGAAAATTGGGGCCAACCCTCGGCCGCTCCCTAGGAGAGAGAAGGTGCATCCTGTCCCAGGACGGGATCACCCAATCGATCCGCAAGTTACCAGGCCCTAGGCTGCCCCTATGTAGACTGGAAGGGAATAGTTTTTTCGCCCAAGAACCTCCATGAATAAAGATCACCAAGGATGCCAACATGATGACGAGCCAAACACCCTTAGCTCAGGGGACAACAGGTCCTGAGTAGACCTGCGCGATAGGCTAAACGCTCGAAAGGAACGAGCCTGCAAGGAAAAGATCTGCCCCTGAGGAGGCGATTTGAGAAATAATCTCAACGACAGAAGGAACGAGAGAGTTCCCCTAGATGATGGTACGACCAGAAAGTTCATGGAACAGTTGGCCGCCTTAAAAAAGGTCATGGACCGCCTGGTCTGCAAGAAGGAGGGAGGAGACTTCGACTCTGAAGAAGAGGAAAAGGAGCCCTGCGCTAAGCACATCCTGGATGTGGTGCTGCACAAAGGGTTCAAAATGCCGAATTTACTCGCCTACACTGGGAACACCGACCCCAGATACCATCTATCACGCTATAATCGGTTAATGACCGTAGCCCTCGTCTACGACAACGGCAAGTGCCTCTGATTTTTGATTACTCTCGCCGAACCTACAGAGGAATGGTGGAAGAGGCTCAAGCCAGGATCCATCCAATCCTGGTCCGGACAGCAGTCGGGGTTCCGCAAACAATTTGTGGCCGCCATGAGGATGGATATGCAAATCAGTGCCCTCGCCAACATCAAGCAACTCCCCAGGGAGACTCTAAGGGCCTACATCCAGTGTTTCACAGAGGAAGCCTCGAAAAGCAAGGTGGACGATGGGCAGCGCCTGGTGGCCCTACAATCCAGATTCCGGGCCAAGTCTCCCCTCTAGGACAACATGCAGCGTAGAAAGGCGGCCACCCTCAAAGAATTCATAAGGAGGGCGCAAGGCTTTTCAACTGGGAGGAGGCCCGATTCCAGGCATTCGGATGGCAGCCAACCCCTTAGCCAAATGCCCAAACCTTTCCAGGATACGGGGTGCATCTCCGGCCCAGCAGTACCTAGCTCCCCCGATAGTGCCAGGATCAGCAACTGCACCTGGAATGACCTTTGCCGTGCCTGCGGTCTATGGCCCAGCATCTTACAGATACGCCCCGACCCAGTCTACCCCTTTACCCGGGTACAGATTCGCGCCAGTCGGGTACAGTGCTGCTCCCAGCGGGGCCTAGCCGTCCCAGATGGGGGGAACTGAGGCAAGTGTGAATCCCTCTCGGGGTAAGAGATCTGGGAAAGGAAAAAATCAGTCCAAACCCTCTAAGAAAGGCAAGAGGGGCTATGAGCCCCAGTATTCGAAGTACACCAACCTAGTGGACACTAGGGAGAACATATACCTGGCCACAGAAAGGACAGTTCATTACTGGAAACCAGCCCCCATGTTCACAGGGGGAAAGAACCTAAGGGATACCAGCAAAAGGTGCATGTACCATAAGGAGGTGGGCCACACAACCGAAGAATGTTGGCAACTGAAGGACGAGATCAAAATTTGATCAAGCTGGGACATCTCCACCAGTGGGTCAGGATGCCCGTGGGCGTTCTGGGATTGCCAGCAGTCCGCAGACAGTCCACGATCATGGGCGCACCTGGAGCGTACCCACCTCCCCAGGGAGGATACGCAAAGGGCCTGGGAGCACAGGCCCCTCAGGGGGCCCTCACTGTGTAGGCACTCAGACCTGGAATGCCCTACCCTGCCGGGACCGCACCCCCGCAAGTAGATGGTCACGTAGCCACCATCTTGGGCGGGCCCTATTTGGGAGGACCGTCCCAGAATGATCAAAAGCGCTACCTCAACAAACTTGACCACGACCAAGAGGTATGCACCTTAGTCCAAGCACCGGCTCAACGCTCGAAGTTAATGAACCTCCCCATCACCTTCATGGAAGACAACGCCTGCAATGTCCATTTCCCGCATCATGATACTCTCGTCATTAATGCCCAGATAGCTAACAAGATGGTGTTCTGAGTGTTTGTGGATGATGGGAGCTCCGTCAACATCTTGTTTAAGCCAGCCTTCGTTGAAATTGGCTCAACTGAGGTAGATCTAGCCTCATTCCCAACCCAGATCTACGGTTTCAATGGAGATTCGATACTCCCGATTGGAAAAATCCAGTTGCCCGTAACACTGGGGAACGAGATCTAAGGCTCGTTCAAATTTTGTACATTTGTAGTGGTGGACTGCCCCACCACGTACAACATCATCTTTGGTCGGCCCGTACTGGTCGACTTCGGGGCTATCACCTCCATCCGCCACCTCTGCATGAAGTTCCCCTACGACAACGGAGGGGTAGGAACAGTCTGGGGAGATCAGAAGAGTGCCCAGAAATGTTACCACGTATCTGCCCAGCCCATTTACATGGTCTGCGAAGAACCTATTGAGGAGGAAAATGCCGATCCAGTTTCGCCTCGTCCCTCGGCAAGACAGATTATCCAGGAAGAAGATGAGCTGGACCCACGGATAGGGGAGGACCGTATACTGGAGCCCATGGAGGAATTTGAGGAGGTGTGCATCAGCAACACCAACCCGACCAAGGTAATCCAAGTTGAGATGAACCTAAGTGTAGAGGTCCGGGCCGCCATCATCGCTCGGGTGAAAGAGAACTAGGATGTCCTGGCGTGGTCTCATTCAGATATGAGCAGGATCGACTGCAATATCATCTGTCACGCCTTAAATATCAACAAGGACGCGACCCCGGATCGGCAGAAATAGAGACCCTTAAGGGCAGAAAGAGCGGAAGCTCTCAAGCTGGAAGTTGAAAAGTTATACTCGATCAACTTCATCTAAGAAGCTTTATATCCCGTGTGGCTAGCCAATCCAATGCTGATGCCTAAGTCGAACGGGACTTGGAGAATGTGCATCGACTTCACGGATCTTAATAAAGCTTGTCCTAAAGATTGCTTCCCACTCTCTCGGATTGATCAGATGGTGGATGCAACATCCAGCTACGAAATCTTGAGCTTTATGGATGCCTATTAAGGCTACAACTAGATATCTATGCATGTAGCGGACTAGGAACATACCAGCTTCCAAACCGACAAGGGGGTGTACTGCTACGTCATCATGCCCTTTGGACTCAAAAACGTTGGAGCCACATATCAGCAGCTTGTCAATAGAATGTTCCGAGCCCAGCTAGGAAGGAACATGAAGGTCTACATCGACGATATGCTGGTCAAGTCCAAGACCTCCGGAGCACACGCTAATGATCTGGCTGAAGCCTTCGCGATCATTCGGAGGTATGGGATGAAGTTGAATCCCAAAAAATGCACCTTTGGTGTGGCATCTGGGAAGTTCCTGGGATTCATAGTAAGCTACTGGGGAATAGAGGCCAATCCGGACAAAATCAAAGCACTGATTGACATGCCCTCACCACGGAAGCACAAATATGTTCAAAGCCTGATAGGGCGGATAGCCACTTTGTCTCAAAGGCCACGGACAAGTGCATCCCATTCTTCAACATCCTTTGGGGAACCAAAGGTTCGAATGGTCGGCTAAATGCGAAGAGGCTTTCCAAAGACTAAAAGAACATCTGGCCCGATCACCAATTCTAGCAAAATCCATGGAGGGAGAACCGTTGTACCTCTATTTGGCTGTGACCGAACATGCCATCAGTGCCGCACTAGTACGGGAATACGGGGTTCCCGGTCTATTACGTAAGCAAAAGGCTATTAGGTGCAGAATCACGATACCCACTTATCGAAAAGTTGACATTTTGCCTACTAATCGCATCCCAGAAGCTTAGGCCTTATTTTTAGGCCCATGCCATAAGAGTTCTGACCAACCATCCTTTGCGACAATTGTTGGAAAAACCTTAATCATCGGGAAGGCTCTTGAAGTAGGCCATGGAACTGAGTCAGTTCGACATTGCGGATGTCCCTCGAATATCAATAAAGGGACAAGCCTTGGTCGACTTCATCATGGAATGCTCCGGGACCACCGAAGAGGACAAGCCCGCCGATCCCGCATAACCTTGTGGAAGGTTTACGTAGACGGAGCCTCGAATGAAAATGGAGCAGGGGCCGGAATCATCCTGGTGTCGCCACAGGGACACCAGTTACAAAATGCCCTACGTTTCCAGTTTAAGGCTTCGAACAACGAGGTTGAGCACGAGGCCATGTTGGCCGGACTGCGCCTGGTCTGGGAGGTAGGGGCCGCAAACCTGGAGATCTATAGCGACTCCCAATTGGTTGTCAGACAGATCTTGGGAGAATACCAAACAATAAGGGGAAAATATGGAAGCTTATGTGGCAAGGACGTGAGAGATAATTCAAACTTGCAAGAAGCACTCAATCCGTCAGATCCCCATGGAACAAAACGTGTTTGCAGACACGTTGGCAAAACTGGCCACGGATACTGAGGCAGAACACTTCGGGCTGTTCCCGATCAACCATCTCCCCGCACCAAGTATTCAAGCCCCCATGATCAGCGCTATAGACTACTCCACATCTTGGATGGGACCCATCATCCAATACCTAACAACTAGGGGGTTGCCCACAGACAAGAGAGCAGCTAGGAAGCTTCAGTACCAGGTCCATAGATACGTCGTGATGGAAGGAAAACTCTATCGCAGAGGGCTATCCATGCCATACCTCCGATGTGTGTTTGAGACCAAAATGAGTGCAATCATGCATGAGGTGCACGAAGGCTTCTTTGGAGATCATACAACCGGACTTAGCTTGTCCAATAAAATCCCGCGCCAAGGATATTTCTGGCCAACCATGAAAAAAGACTGTGTTGATTACGTCCGCAAGTGCGAACAATGCCAAAGGTACGCAAATATCCTGCGAGCCCCTCAATCAGAAATAACTTTGATGATGAGTCCCTGGCCTTTCGCGGTATGGGGAATCGACCTATTAGGATCGCTCCCGACCGGGAAAGGTGGAGTGAAGTATGCAATCGTGGCCGTCGACTACTACACCAAGTGGGTCGAAGCAGAACCCATGAACACCATCACCTCAAAGAAGGCCTTAGACTTTGTCATCAACAACATTGTGTGCCAGTATAGGCCCCCCTACAAGATCGTGTCCGACAACGGGAAGCAATTTGACAGCATCCACTTCATAGAATTCTGTGAAAGACATGGCATCATCAAAGCTTCTCCGCGGTCGCCAGGCCTCAAGCAAACAGGCAAACATAGGCTGTCAACAAAATCTTGAAGGGGACGTTAAAGAAAAAGCTTCAAGCCTGCAAGAGCAAATGGCCAGAGGATTTGCCTCGCGCACTATGGGCATACCGGACCATAGAACGAACGTCTACCAGACACACTCCTTACACCATGGTATACGGGTGTGAAGCCATCATCCCGGTGGAAACAGCTTTCCCATCCCACAGGAGGGACACGTATGATCCTGCTCAGAACCAAGCCTTACTCCAAGAATTCTTAGATCTTATCAAAGAGATCCGGGAAGAATCTCAAGTTTAGTTGAAGATGTATCAAGGAAAGATCGCTCAGCATTTTAACTCGAAAGTAAAGAGCTAAAGGTTTGAAACCGGCGACCTAGTCCTAAGGAGAGTCTTCCCTGCAACCCAAGATCTAGGAGTGGGGGTTCTGGGCCCAAACTGGGAAGGACCATACGAAATCAAACATGAAGTATGTCCGGGAACGTACCACTTAAGGTGACTGGACGGGACCGAAGTCCCAAGGGCCTGGAACGCGAAACATCTCTGCAAGTACTATCAGTAGTCAGGAGAGCATGTTTCGACTTTTAATTTTCCTTGTAAACAATGTACGCCCCAGGGTGATCTCATGAATAATAAAAATGATGTGTTCAAAACATCATATATGAAAAAAAATATTGTGAAACAATGAAAGTTCTCGTCCGTCTCCATAAACAAGTGACCCATGACCAGTCTTCGCTCGCTTGAGGGGGGGGGGGGGGGATATATCCATTCATATAAACAAGTCCGAGAACAAAAACAAAACAGGAAGCTATATGCTCTTGGTTCAAACCGTACACACGGATAATAATGAAAGCCCAACTCCTAATGAAAGGACGCAAGGCTAACGCCTAGTCCCAACCTGGACTGACAAGGTCCGAGGGGTGCAAGCCCAAAAGGATGCAAGGCTAACGCCTAGTCCCAACCCGAACCGACAAGGTTTGGGGGATGCAAGCCAAAAAGGATGCAAGGCTAACGCCTAGTCCCAACTTGGACCGACAAGGTCCAGGGGGTACAAGCCCAAAAGGACGCAATGCCGACGCCTAGTCCCAGCCCGGATCTCCAAGGTCCGGGGGGTACAAACCAAGTGGGACGCAAGGCTCAGGCCTAGTTCTGACTCGAACGTACGTGGTCCGGGAGTACAAACTCAATAGGACTTAAGGCTCAGGCCTAATCCTGGCCCGGACATACATGGTCCAGAGGTATAATAACCAATAAGACATGCGGCCCAACCCTAATCCTAACCCGGACACGCATGGTTCAGGGATATGAAATACTTAAAAAATAGGTTGACTAAGCGTGGTCCCAAATAACCAAATACTCGTCCACATCTTCTCTACAATAGCACAAGACCATTGGAGCGTGAGTTCCAGGTATAAGTTATATAAAATTAGTATTATAAATGGTCCAGGCTGAAAGAACCTACCCCGTGGTTCAAAATAAGCTAATAAACTCCCTAATGGCCCAGGCCGTTGGAACCTGAACAAAAGGGTTAAAGTGAGTTAATAAGTTAAAATCTAAAAAGAGATCTCTGATGGTCTGGGCCGTTGGAGTCCGTATTATAAAATTGGGATAATACACTCCAGGTCGTAAAGACCCGAACACAGGTCATCAGAAGAGAGAGACGTTTTCTGCAACTTTTCCCCAATGGTCCCTGTAGCGTCCCAAATTTTCTAATAAGGCTTAGGGCCTTGATTAGCATGCCTGGAGGGCAATAAATGATTTATTATTATAATATGTGAATTTTTATGAGTATGTGATTAGAGATGCATGTTTAGGTGAATTAAATATGCATGTGGGCCCCGTTTGGTTGTTAGGGGCATATTTGTAATTTTAGCCCGTTGAGGGCATAAATGTGATAATTGTAATAATTGTGATATACTTGTGATATATCTGTGTTGCACGATTCGAGACAGTCCTAGGGAGCGGTGAGCTAGAAAGTCACAACGGGGTCGAATACCTGACTCGGGGCGAGTCGAGGGGTATTTCGGGCGTTTGACATTTTATGGGGTTACCGGGTTATGGAAATAAATATTTGGAGATATATTTAAGGGTAGAATGTTTAGGAGGGAATATTGGGGAAATTTACCATTTTTCCCTCGGGGACGTTTTTGGCACCTCGAGCCTTTGAGATAACCTTAGAAACTTAAGTTAAATAAAACAAAACCAAATAAGCTTTTAAAAAATTAGAAACCGACCCTTTCTTTCTCTATCTCTCGGTTCTCTCTTTTCTCTTGGGAGTTTGGTGAATTTTGGTGAAAACTAACTAGAAGCTAAGGATTTGAAGCTGAGATTTTGGGAGCTAGAAGATTGGAGCTTAGGGAACTAATCCAGGGATTCAACTCAGCTCAAGGTAAGCTCTTAACTTAGTGAATTATATTGGTTTCCTGCTGGAATTTTAGAAGTTTGTATGTGGGACAGGTGAAAGATCATTCTAGAGTTTTAGATGGGATTTGGGATTAACTCTTGTTAGGTTTTGTTGCTGAGATGGTGGTTGAACTTTTGTGATGATTAGTTTGAATTGTTGGATTGATTTTTGGGTAAATTGGCTGGGTTTTCGTGGTAAAAATGGAGGATTTTTTTGGGTTTGAAGGGTTAGGCCCGACATTGTTCTTGCTGAGCCGCGACCATCTAGAACAAATTGGAGGCCAGGAAGAGGGGCGGGCCACGGCATGCCTAGTTTGGCCGTGGTGCGCCTGCCCTGTTCTGGGGTTGGAGGTCTCTGGTTGGGGGCGGGCCACGGCATGGCCTCATGGGGCCGCGACACTTAGTGAATTTTTGGGCTTTAAACAGGTTTTAGGCTTGGGAATAAAAAAGTTAAGGCTCGGGATGGATTTTATCACCCGGATTGATAGAATTCAAGGTCCCGAAGACTAGAATTATGACCCAAAGTTATTTAATGGATTAGAACTTGATGGATGGATATTGTTAGTGCATTGTGACTAGGGTTTCAGCGAGGCTCAGACTAAAGGACTGTGCTCAGGACATCGGTGCTTGGAAAGCTCGGGACACAGGCAAGAAAATTGTTGTACCCATAGAGCAGGGCGAGGCCCTATAGCTTGTGTTGCAAGGCACGACCCTATGGTTTTGCTACAATTTTGTCTTAAAACCTCAATTAGCAAGTTAATTGCACGTTTTAAACTCACTTAGTAACGACTCTAAGGAAGTAGGGCGTTACGGTCCCGGCCGTTGGAACCAAGACCAAACATTCGATTCGTTTATGCAGGGTGGTAAAACACTTAGTGAAAGTTTAACGAATGGAAATAGGAAAACCTTGTGCAAGAAACGAATAAATACGAGTATAAAAATTGTCTCAGACTCACCCGCGTCCATAAAAGTGTTACAAAAAAAAGAGAAAGAAAAACAAGTAAAAGACCTGGGCCTAGGCTTTGCCGTGCCCTGATGCCTCTGGGTTAGGTCCATCTGCCTCTTCCTCGTCCAAGGGTTCTGCGTCAGCTTTCTCCTTGGACTCAAATTCAGCTCTCTTTGCAGCAGGGTCGGGGTAAAGCAGAATGTTCATGTTCTTGCCCTGAAGCCAGGCCATGTAGATGGCCTCATCAAAGGTAGCCTCCAGCAAGGCGTCCGCTTGCTCTTTCTCTTGATGGGTCTCCCGGTGTGTTTTCACCTCCAGCTGAAGCTGATCATCCAAGGCCTGGATTCGAGACTCAAGACTGGTGATCCTCTCCCGATCCTGGGTAGACTGGGCTTCGGCCGCCTCCAACTGACCCTTAACTCAGAGAAGCTCCGCCTCCAAATTAGCCACCATCTATCTATTCTTGGGTTTTCTCCGGGAAAAAGTCTCTTTGAGTTGAAAATGAGTCCTGGCAGCCTCTTTGCGGTCTGCTTTGGCCTGAGCCACCTCCTTGGCTAGGGCTTCCTTAGCGGCTTCCCGCTGGTTCTTGACCGCCTCTAGCTCCAACTGGCCCGTCTCCATTTTCATTGCCATCTTAGCCACCAAGTCGGCATTCCAATGGGGCAGTAAAGCATCCTAGAACGAATTAAAGTTAGAAAACCTTGAAGAACTAAAAATACGAGAAGTAAAAGGAGGTGTAAACGGATAACTTACAGCAGTGGCCTGATGGCGGATCGCCTGGGAAATGAATAGTGTGTCCTGGTTGGCTATAATGGCGTACCACTTCAACTGCAGATTGGACGTAGTAGCCCGAACCTGCTCCAACAAGTCTGCGGCGAATGGAGCCATGTCCTGCCCCAGTTTGGGACGAAACCCAGTCTCAGCAACAAGCCGGTCCATGATCGGCTGGGAAGCACTGAAGGCTGCTGGGCGCTTTGAGAACTCAACCTTATGATGAATTGTCAAGGCCCAGTAAACCTCCTCCCTCTCCTCCCGACCATTCTCCCACGTCCAGGACACCAATTTGGACCGCTCCTCCTGCAAGATCGCCTCTCCCTCTTTGGGCAAAGCTGGATGGATGGGAAGCATGGTCCCTTCCAGAAGTTCCTGGGTAGCAAGTTGACTTTCCCTGGAGGACTCCTCATCCAAGCAAGCATCTTTGGTCTTGGCCCTCTTCGCTCCCTTCGCAGACTCACCCGCGCTCGACTCCGCGGTTCTCTTCCTGGATCCCCGACTCACTAGCGGTTCCCGCTCCAGGTCGATTACCGAAGGATAAGCAGGGAGAGGCGGGACAGTTTCAGTGCGAACTGTCATGATAGGGACCATGGCTGAGGCCTCCCTGACAGTGTTCGGCTCCGGCACCGAACCTCCAAGGATCGCATCCATCGCTTTCGGCTTGGGCGCGCCTTTGGCAGCTTTCTTAGCCGAAGCCCTGGCAGCCCAGGCCTCAAGGGCCTGCTTCATCTTCTCCACCGGGTTGGTCATGTCGGAGTCTTCTGAAATGGATAAAAAGAAAAAGAATTAACAAAATAAACGAGCCAAGATAAGTGAGTAAAAACAAATCTAAAAGTCCTTTGTTACATACCTATGTCTAGAACTCGGACTTGACTTAATTCTCCTAAGGCGAAGGAATGGACTTGGTCTCCCATGTCACCTGGGTCCAGGAAGTTCCCATATTGAAGGAAGCTGGACGAGTACATGAGAGTTTCCGGGTCTACAATGATGGGAGATGAAGGTCTCGTTTCCCCATCAGCCCCGAACATGGGGCCTTGATAAACTAGTCTATCCCTAACTAAGTCCCCAACATGGGGAGCATAAGTCAAAAGCAAAGGTGAATTACCTCGCCCTGATACACTAGTACCAGGAGTCCCCATGTTCGGTTGGGCCTCGTCGAAAAGGGCCTCCAGCTCCTTAGAGGTGGCACTCTCCCTTTGCTGAGCTTGGCCCCTCTTCCTTTTTGCCGCGTCTGCCTGGGCCGCGGCTTCCACAGCCTTGATGTGCTCGAGGGCCAGTTCCTCCCTCAAGGCTGGATCTTCCTCGCATTGTATCCCTCGGAGGCTAGGGGCCCTGATCGTCTGGTTGGCTGTCAACATCCCGACCACTTGAAGAATTTCGGTGTTAACATAGCCCCCTACGTCCAGGTCCTCTGCGCTTAGCATGGAATAGAACTTCCTCCGATCTAGGATCAACAAGGTGAGGGAAGTCTGGGCATAGGGTCCTGTCATCCAGGGAAATAAGTTGAAAATGGGGAATAAAAAGTGAAAAACATAATTAAACCGGGAAAAGGGAAGCTACTTACCCACTCGCTGGTAGTCCAACGTCAGCGTGGGGTTCTTGTCCAAAAGAAACCTGGACGTCATGAACCAATAGTGTTTGACATCTGGGGGGTACTTCCATGAGCTGGTGGGGGCAGCGTAGTTGCCACAATGTTTCAATCTTTAGAAGCCATCCAAAGTTTTGTCCTTGGCATTAAGTTGCGAATCCAGTTTGTAGAAGTACAACACTTCCGCAGGATTCAGATTTGGGATTCCCTTTGCCACACAGAAAATGCACCATCCCGCAAGCAGTCGATATGCTTTAGGCAAAAACTTGAATGGAGTAATCCCCACGAACTTGAGGAATTTCACGAAGTAATCGTGAAGCGGGAGAGTGGCTCTCGCATTGATGTGGCCCACGCTCCAGGCCCCGAATTCGCCCGCTGCAGTATGGGCTTTTTCTTCTTTTCTGGCTAGACGGTTGTATAACAGTCCATGAGTCGATTCCACGCCCAAATGTTTTTCCAGGGCGTACAACATTTGATAGAATTGAAATAAGTTCTTCACCCCGTCCATCTCCCATCTGTTGCCACTGGGAGCCTTATGTCCTAATAGAGTGAAAGGGGCTGTTTGAACGTGTTCTTCTGAATGGATGGTGACACCGTAAGTCATAGCTGATGATCTGAGAACAAAAGGAAGCAAAACAAACCAAGCAGTTAGCACCAAAACCCAAAAAGGTCGGTTAAGGTACGGGGGCTCTCCTTCGAACTGCTTGGAAGAGTCCCCTCCGGATCTGATCCGGGATCACCAAGGATCTGCAAGATCCCGATCGGGAACAAACATGAAGGGTTCTTGGTAAAGTTTTCCTAAGCCGGCCTATTGCCATTTTTCCCAGAACAGCCCGAACCTGAGAAGATCTGGGATGGCCCAGAAAACTTTTTCCTCGCCTACTCTAAATAGAGCAAATGGCTCTAGCAACCTTACGACTATAAAAACAACTTGACGATATGGTAAACGCGAGAAAATAAAAGCAAAAAGTTAGGAAAACTTACTGTAAAGAACTGGTCATGAAAAATGGCGTATTTCCGGCGACAGCAATGGAAAAATCGCAGTCTTGAACAGGTGAAGATGGTGAAAAAGTTCGTCTATTGGACAAGCCGAGGTCGTTTGCTCAGGAAAACGTGCGGAGAACAGGCACGTTGGAAATAAATGACGGCGAAGGCGAAGTAGGCGATGGTAAATGTCGTCGGTGAGCTCGGACATAAAAAGGTCCTATGAGCATTTTTAGATTTAAGAGTGTAAAGATTTTAAATGAGAACCTAAGGTTATTTATAAGAACCGAAAGGCTGGTTTTTGATCCAACGATTCAGCATGATTTCACCCATCAGACGGTCCTAGATCGTGCAGGGACATTAATGGGCCTACTCGAATACTGGGTTGCGGTTACCCAAAGGTGCGATCTGCGTAGCCCTGATCCAACGTCCCAGGGGAAGAACATCTCAAAGGTCATCCCATATAATGGTCCCCTTTGATGCAGAGGTAATAAAAGGGCCGTCCGTGCGGATGGGACGCTTCGAAAGTCGCACTGACGCATGACTGCCAACACGGCAACCAATAGAGTGTCTTTTGACCTTTCAAATTTAGGTGCCATCGACATGCCAAACGCAAGAGGACACGTATGTACATCATGATGAAGCTGAGTGAACGGGAGGCATCCAAACGGCCATGAAGTAAACGAACCGAGGCTTTGGTAAAAAAACCCGGATCCTAGTAAACGAATCAGGATTTTTGGATTCGGCCAAGACATTGAAACAGGCGTTCACTCCATGATCGTTCAGCAAGCAATGCCCCCCATCAGCGGACCCGTCACCTTGGAAATGAATTGGGAAGTGCTGAGCTGGTCCAGGAAGGAGACAAGCCTCCACCGCGCAAGCCCAGATGAAGGCTTGGGGGGTAATTGTTATCCCTGTTTTTTCCAAAATGTACGGATCCACACTCTAAGTTATGGGCCGCCTTCCAGGGAGATAAAGCCCAGATCGGGGCCAGTAGACGAAGAGGAAACGAATATTAGCAGTCCAAGTCTCAGCAAGGCCCAAAGGGCATCCGGAAGTCTAAGCCAGGACCATCGCCGGGGCAGGTTGCATAAACCCGGTACCGCGTACCAGGATGTCTCCCGAGATGCAATAAAAGAGGTCATGGCTCCCAAGTCCGAGATTAGGATAGGATCACTGTGGATGAACCCGGGTCCTAGTAAACGAACCGAGACCTTGGTAAATGAAGATGGATGTTGGTAAACGGACCTGGATTGGTTGGCCGAGTTTGGCGTGATAAAGTATCCCCGACACTGACATCATCCCGAGAAGTGTGGAGCTGTGTCCCCATCAGTAACCTGCAGATGAGGCTACCTCGGGAATGTACGTCGTTTGTTCAGAACTGTGCCACCACTACACTGACAGATCTTGTGCCTCGAATCTTCTTCGTAGCCCACGACACCCAGACCGAAGCAACTATTTTTCGCAAGTCTTATAATGTGATCATGTTTGGGCTGGCCCAATGGGCCTTGGTTAATATATGTTGTATATTTCAATCCTTTGTATTGAGCCTCCATCCAAGAGAAAATAATATTTACACCCCTATTGGGTCCGGATTAGCCCGACCCAAGCCCAGTGCACTCGCTTGCCTATAAATATGAATAGTGGTGCATTGAAGAAATGAGGATCCAAGATATTTCTTGTAAGCAATTACTCTGCTCAAACTTACAGAAAACTCCATTGTCAAAAGCTCTCTAAGCTCTAATACAACGGACTCATGGACTAAGGCTGATTAATGCCCCAACCACATAAAAATCCTTGCTTGCATATTCTAAATCCTTACTTTCTAAGCTCTCTTATCTTTGATAATTCTAGTTTCCGAAAAACTCGATAAACACTAGTGAACTTGTTCACCTTTGCTGCCCTAACAACATTACTGTAGTACTTTTGGTTGAACAAGTCTCTGAACTCATCCCAACCCATGATAGAAACATCTCGAGTCTAGGATGCCACCTCCCACCAAATGCGGACATCATCTCGAAACATGTAAGTGGCATAGGACACCCTATCATTACCTACCACCTTCATGACGTCCTGGATAGAGGTGGTCAGGCTCATCGACTGTTAAGCCTTAAGTGGATCTAGTCCTCCCTCAATGATTGGAGGATATTGCTTCCTGAATCTCTCGTACAGTGGCTCCCGCCTGTTCCCAATATCAAGCTATTGTACGGCTGGTGCCACAACAGGTGGTAAGTCTGGTGGAGCATTCTCTGAAAAAACCTACTGTCTCAGAAGGCAAATCTCTTCCTCTTAACTCTGAAGTCTAGCTTGCATGTCAGAAAGCACCTGCTACAAGTTCTCAGGGACTGGTAGAGGGTTCTGACCCTGGTTAACATCTCTAGCCTCGATCTCGATGCCGGCTAGTCGAACTGATCGCCTTGGAGGCATAACTATCTAAGTATATCTGCAATCAATGACTTGGCTGATCAGGCAATGATAACAGGTTTTTAAAATCACCCCACAGTCTAATGCCAAAAATCAAGCAACAATATGAAATCATAATGCTAACAGGCATTTCAACAATTATCCACATACAGTAGCAATGCTAATAAGTATGCCTTATCATATACACATAGTAGTCAAGGGCTAGGCCCTATCAGTATATCTCATGCTTCCTATTAAACATGCAGATAAGGCATTTATATTTCATTTGAACAGTCAAACATATAATCACATATATAGTTACCAAACCCTGAGTTGAGCTTTTCTTTAGCGGCGAGTGTACATGCCCAGCCAGTCTTCAAGAACCCTTAAACCTAGACTGCTCTGATACCAAGTTATAACGCTCTAGATAGCCAAGACCATTACACTGTGTATTATGAATAGTAATGGGCTTGTTAATCAAGTCATTTGGATATAAACGTGTTACTAAGGATAACTACAAATTAAGGTTAAAAAGATTTTGTTTGTAGAAATAACTGTTTTCATTAAAAAGTTTGAGTTTATACATAGGATCCAAAAAAAAAAGTGTTTACAAGGCATATACAACTTCAAAATAATTACAAGGTAAGACGGCCTATGCGACAAAATTAAGTTTGGCTCTAGCCCCTGGTGATCCCTCGGTCGTGGTAGTCGAGCAGCTACAAATGTACACGACGCCCCTAAAGTTCTCCAACTCATGGCTAGTCTAGCTTTCCTTTTCCCTTACCAACACCACAAAGCACCCGTGAGCCAAGGCTTAGCAAGAAAACTTAAATCACAAACACAAACTAATAACAATATATAAACAGTAAACTCAAGTCGTTCAATTCAATAGTAGCAGAACATAAGCAATAAGCTAGGCGGTAATAATCTGCTCAATCCAACACATAATTCAATCTCAACATTCAGTATAGTTAATTACGTGCAAATGACATTCTATTTTGTTTTAGTGACGTTCAAGCCCGACACCCTTAGGTCGAGTCCTTTGGTCATATAGCTGACCCCGGCACGCTTAGGCCGGGCTACACTCCGCAAGCCTAACGTCAGCCTCGACTCCCTTAGGCCTGACTTTTAGATCAAATATAATCAAACAAATATATTGCATAACACACAATCAGTTGCAGCATAACACAAGCATGCCTAACCAGATATTCTTAAATATAGATATAATCATAATCCCATATATAATCATAGTCATACTCATTAACAGGGGTCCGAGCCTCGACCACAACCAGGGTGTAGTTTTCTTACCTCGAGTCCCAAGTTGAAAGTATAAGGTGATCCCGAGCACAAACCTTATTCCCGAGCCTTAGCGGTAAAACCTAGTCACAACGCAATAATGGATAGCCATCAAAACCTAAATGAGTTAAAATCTTAAAAATAATATACTAGCCTCGAGGACCTTGAATTCCACTAAACTTGGTAGTAGAATCCTTCCCGAGCACTTAAGTTTGAGTTCCCGAGCTAAAAAATTGTTTTGCCTATTTTTCTCAATTAGAATCGCGGCTCAGGCCAAAGGGTCGCGGCGCGCTACAAGTCAGAGAACCCAAGGACCAAAACCTTCATTTTTTACAAAACCAAACCCCCAAACAAGCTCACTTGAGAATATACAACATTTATGACCTATAAACTAGCTCAATACTACCTCAAATCTTAAAATTCTCACTTAAGCTAAAACTTCAAGAATTTTTTAACTTGATCACCGAAATTCACCAAGTAAAAAGGTTTTAACCCTTACCTTAATAAAATTTTTGACATCCTAAGCTATTCCAATTCAATCCTAGCTTCAATCCCCAATTCACAATCTCAATTGTCAAGCCTTCCTCCTCAAAATCCCAAGGCTTGCCCAAAACTTCAAGAGAGAGAGAGAGAGAGTAATTGAAAGAGTATTTTGTTATTTTCTCCTTTGTTCTGAAAGGTTCCAAGTGACTAAGTCACTCTAGCTGGGTAAATGACCAAGCTACCCCTTACTAGACCCTTACCCATAAAATGTCCCCAAGGGAAAATTCGTCATTTGCCACATTTCCTGCTAATCCTCAAGTACTCCTATAAATTCCCAATTAAACCCGACGTGCCCAAATAATCACCAAACAGCTACCCGTTACCCTATAAATCCTGAGTACGCACTAAGTTTCCCAAAATACGCCTAAGCTCACCCCGATCCGGGTATTTAATCCCGTTGTGACTATTATGCTAATCTGCCCACTAGGATCGCCTCGAGCCAAATATCACAAATATATCCACATAATATTGTGGTCTCAATCATTTAACACATATAGACACATTTATAACCTCAACGGGTCAAAATTACAAATGTGCCCTTATTGATAAGAGCAGACCCACATGCATATTTAATACACATAAACATGCCTATATATTCATATTACCATATAAATCATGTACGCCACGTAGTCACACATTTATTTAATTAATTTCATATGTAATTCCAATTATGCCCTACCGACACATTAATCAAGGCTCTAAGCCTTTTTAGAAATTTGGGACATTACAACATGTCTTCAATGAAATTTGGATTAGAAAATTACCTCCAACATCCTCGCTCATGGGGTGATTCATGGTTGCAAACTACTTGCCAAGAGAAGCCAAAAACAATAAGAGGAGCAAGGGGTGTCTATGAACACTACTCTCTTATATTTCTCTCTAAACCATACACATACCACCACACCATATGCAAGGATGTATCTCTTATTTTGTATGTATCTAAATGGGTCTAGTGGGCCTTCATACATAAAGAGAGGGAGAGTTAGATGTCTTGGCCCAATAGGCTGGCCGAAAGACATTGAGAGCGTGTCATGGGCCTCGAGCATGTTAGTATGTTATGTCCATTCCATTATGGCCCGATCATAATACCATGCACATAAATATACAGTTATCATAATATGATAACAACACTGAATAATCAACGCTTAATTATGTCAGTCCAGATAAAATATTCTAACATATATAATTTGTATCTATTATTTCATATTCATTTTCCATTGTTGTTTATAAAAACTAGCAACTATAGAAAAATATAAACCCTGAATAAAGAACTAATTCCTTGACTTTTTTTTCTTTGAAAAAGTTTACTCTTATAAACTAAATATTTAAATATTAGCATGACAGAAGATACATCTACAAAACATAAAGTGAAATCAAGATGATATTTGTAATGCCCCGGATTCCCTATCATGGTTAATGGCTGGATTAGTAGGCCGGGAGGGCCATAACTGCTTGATTATGCCATTAAATGTGTTTATGCATGTTTATGAGAATTATATTATAATATGATGTTAAATGCGTGCATGTGAGTCCACATTTGTTTAAAGGGGTATTTTGGTAATTTGGCCCGTTGAGGGTGTAATTGAATATTTGTTTGCGTGTTAATGATATATTGTGAGACCACATTATAATGTGGATTGGTTCGAGTATCTCGACATGAAACGATCTTTAAACATGATTTAGCGGTTTGGTCATAACAGGTTTGAGCTCGGGGCTCGGGGTGAGTCTCGGGATGATATTAATGGTTATGGTGTTACCGGGGATTTTAGGGTAACGGGATGTGAATTATTGGTGTTTGAGGATATTGAGATTAGCGGGAATTGGGAAGCGTTAATTATAATTAGCGGGATAGGCGGAAAGTACCAATTTTGCCCTTGAGGTGGCTTTAGAGGCTTAAGATGACACAAGGGTATTTTGGTCTTTTTTGGGAGGATATATGTGACTTAAGTGGATTAGAAGGCTGTAGAATAAACAGAGCACAAAAACAGAGGCATTATCTTCTCTTCCCGTACACCACTTCCTCCATTGCTTTCTTTGGTGTTTTGAGCTCAAGGTGGGATATCAAGCTAAGGAACTTCAAGGCTGAGTTAGTAGACTTGGTTCTGCTTGTGTGGGAAGTTCAAAACAGGTTTTAAGGTAAGTTTTGATCCTTGAACTCAAGTTATGCTCTGTTTTGATTGTTAGTTTCAGACTTAGAGTTTTGATGTGGAAAGTGTGAATCAAAGGGGTGTTTTAGTGTTAGTTTGATTGGGGTTTGATGTAAGTGAGTTAAGGGTGTTATTTGGGGGTTTAATTATATGTTTGGAGGAGGTTTAAAGGTGGTTTGAGGGACTGGTTTGAGAGGGAAAACGCAGGGTTAAAATTCTGGTGCGTGTGGCCGACTTGGCTGGTCTGGGCTGGGCGCCGCGGCGAAGCAGGGGAGCTCTGCGGCCCTTGGCGTCTGGCAGATGGGGAGCCCCTCTGTTTGGGGGCGCGCCGCGGCGCAGCAGAGGGGGGCCGCGGCCCTTAAGGCCAATTTTTCTAAAATGTGGTTTTTAGCTTGGGGATTCAAACCATAGGCCTCGGGGTTGGACCTAGTACCCGGTTGGGTAATATTTGATGTCTCGGGGGCTGGGATTTGGTTTGGGAACCCTCGGTTATCATTTTTATTGATAAATTCTATAATTTGGTTAAGACCAGGTGACCGTCAGGGATTTTAAAGGTTGATCGTTCTCAGGGGTCGTTCAAATAATAATCCTCACTCGAACCAGAGGTAAGAAAACAGTGTATGAATACAGTTGCACCCTGTATAGGTATATGACATGCATGGTTTGATATTGAGGCATGTTGGTTGACTTATGTGGACATGGATTGCATGTTAAATGCTAGTGAACACTGATTACTTGTTTGGGACACTGACTAGTCAGAGACCGACTCTAAAGTCGATGATCACGCATTGAATGGCTCTATGGCATTAATGTGGGACCGACCTTAAGGTCGAAGAACTTATAAGTGCTTGCCTGGTCTACGACCAGATGACTATAGCCAAGGTATATGACCCCGGTGACCGTTTGTCACGTGGCTAAGGGACGTTGTCCATAGTTTCGACCCTAGAGTCGTGAGGAAGGTTATGTTGGTGACCAATCATGTAGAGTCCAAGAACTTTACTTAGCTAATTGTTTAGTAGTATTATAGTATGTATAGTATTATCTTTGTTACTGTGGATTTTTGGTTCAGACCGGGAATTATTTGGACACTCATAGTAGTACTTATAGATTTTCTAAGTTTAACCTATAGTTTAAGAATATTAAGTATAACCTAAGGTTTGATTATATGACTGATAATTAAGGATTATATTTATTATATTATAAGGTTTAGACATCAACCAATAGGATTTTAAGCACATGATATGAATGGTGATTAAGGATTAAGTATTTTTGAGGATTAAATTAAATAAGGGTAAAGTTTGAATGTTATAGGGTCAGTCAGTAGCTTTGAATACGTTGAAGGCTTAGTCAAGGCTGTTTACTCCATTCAAACTTAGCTAAAAATGTGTAATTTCGTGTTTAAATATTCAGCGTGTGCCGATATATCGCAGCACGTAGATACGGAAAACACAAATCGATGCACGGTCGCCTCGGGAACAATGGTCCAGGCGATATATCGCCTATAGGGGGCGATATATCGCCTCCTCCAGCATGAATTCAAACTCTTTTGAATTCTTTTCCTTTCAGCCATTCAAACTTCTTCAAAAGTCCAACATCTTTTGAACGAGTCTTCAGCCTCTGCTGAACGATTATTCAAATGATTTTCACCTAAAAAGCCATTATTTTTATTCAATTAAAATCAAGATACTTTCATTCCCAAACTCTATAAATAGGACCTAGTACCCAGCCATTATTCACCTTTTGCTCTAAGTTCAGAAGCTGCTAGTGTTAAGTGAGTGTGAGAGTGTAAACACCTGGTTTGGGAAAATCATAAGCTTAAACATCATAAGCTTATCAAACACTTTGGGAAGTGAGGTTCTATAGTATTTCGGTTGAGGTGTAGATTGGTCTTTCAAGTCTTTGAGGTAACCAAAACTCCAGTTCATTTATGTATTATGTTATTTTCTTTCTCATAGTCTTCCACTCAATCTCTAACCTTAATCTTCATTTTGGTTAGGGAATCTAAGTTCTTGAGCACATAAGTTTCGGTAAGCATAATTCTCAAATGGTTTAGTCTTCCCATTTTCCTTTTCATCTCTTTTCTTCTTTCAACTCACTCTTGTTCATTATGGTTATTAGGAGTGTTCCAAAAGTCCCAACTCAGTCCACATATCCCGGTAACTTTGGTAGGCTAGAATCAATATGTTATATGCTTATGTTATCTTATGTTTTATGTTGTTAAATGTGTTATGATATGTATGCATGTATGTTTGTAGGCTTGGGCATATGACCCATATGACTAACAAGACCCCACATGGGTTATGGGCATATGACCTACTTAGCTAGTAGGACCCCACTAATCCCATGGGCATATGCTTGTTTAGTCTATGGGACCCCAAGTAATAATGGCCATTATAATAAGTGTATGTTATATGTATTATGTTAAGTCTTTATGTTTCTTATGAAGTTATGTTTATGACTATGTGTTAGATTTTCCTTGCTGGGCATTAGGCTCATTCCTTTTTGTTTTATGTGCAAGAAAATAAGCTTTAGAGGCGGTAAGATTCGTGACGCTTAGAGGATGTGTATCGATGGTGAATGAAGTCAAGGGGCCGAGCGTTATTCGATTCGAGGATGTAGTTTCTGTTTTATGTCTTTTTACATGTATTTTCCGCACCATTTATGTAATGTCTTTTATTTTAAATCATGTTTTGTTTTTAAAGACAATGGGATCCCATATCCTTCTTAGTATTCTATTTATTTGTAAAGTAACTCTTATTTTACAAGTTACTCAATAAAATTATGGTATTTTCATAAAAATGTAAGTTTTATGTATAGTTTCGTTAATGGTCCAAATAGTCTAGATTAGTGGGTCATTACAAATCACCATGCACCTGTCTTGAACATGCTTATGAAAGAAATCACCTATCAGTTAAGCCCTGGTGACCCTATCGTCACATGGCTAGAGGGAGCGATGCTCATTATTGTGACTTTTGGCTATTGTCACCTATTCGTTGAACTGATAGTCCTGAATGGTTATTATGATCGTTGTTGATATTACATCATGTTTTATTATGTTTTCTTGCTGGGCCTTGGCTCATGGGTGCTATGTGGTGCAGGTAAAGGAAAGGAAAAGCTTGGCCAGCCTTGAGTGGAGAGCTTAAGCGATGTGATGTACATACAGGGCCGCTTGACTGCCACGGTCAAGGAGTTCTCAGAGGGACTAGGGGTTTACCCTATTTTTGCCGCTTAGGCCGGTGGGGATTGTATATTTGGAACTGTAGCAACTCTTTTGTAATACAAACTACTCGTAAACATTTTAAAAGGCTCATGAGCAGTTTATTTACTTAATGAAATGTACCCTTTCCTTTTTATTGGTTTTTCACCTTAACCTGTTAATGGTACCTAGATCACGTTTTTAACCAAAGGACTCGGGTAGCAAGTCAAATTTCCGGTTCACTGTTCATCGTAACTGTTCTGGGGTAACCAGGGCGTTACAATATTTATGAATCATAAATGAAAGAAGTCAAGATACTTTTTAAGGCATATTATTTATTTATTTGAGCAATAAAAAATAATGTGAAAATCTAGACTCTTTTAAAACCAATGGCTTTCATTGGAAATTTCAATAAAGATTGAATAAATTTTAAAGAGCCACTAAGAATAGTACTAATGAAAGATAGTTGTCTTTCCGAATTCACCAAAATGACAAAACTCAACCAAATTCAAACAATATATCTTGTTTCAAATTTTTAAAAGAAATTTATTTATTTTGAAAACAAAAATGAAGATAAGTATGTGTCTAGTGCTATTTAAATATTTAAATAATGTCTAATTATCATAGAATGCTAGTGTAGTGTTTTTTTACACAACATGTATAAGACAATTTATAAAGAGACGAAATAATTCTTGACAAAATAATTAATTTAATTAAATTTATTAATGTTTGCTTCTACTAATAAAAATATTGATATTGAAATATGTATAAATGAAATAAATGGGAAAGATTGATTAAATAAAACGCTTCGTAAGGTAGAGATGCAACACTGTAAATCATATTCTAACATTGATATTAATTCAAAATGCAGTTGTAATTCTACACCATTAATTATAATTGGAAAATATATATAATATATCTCACCTTAAAACATGTTCTTAATTAAATTTACACTAACTTTAATTTTAAAATCTATCATATTATATATCTTAGAGCGACAAAATATCAATGACAGAATGAAGTAAAAAGTATATAATATAAAAATATCATAAATTAAATAAATAGACTAAATTACATAAGAAAAACATGACCGAACTTATGTAAAAGACACCAATAAATTTAGAATAAAAATTAGAAGAAAAAAAATTTAATTGAAACAAATATAGAAACGAAGAACATAGAGAATCAATATATTAGAAAAATAATGTTGAACATGAACTCCACTCTAGCCTTTCCACAAGAAAATTTAGCCTAAAATAGGCATTGTATTCACTCAAAAATATAAAAGAAATAAAAAAGAAACAAAATGACAAAGTGTATTTTTCTCTCTAAAATTTTGATCTCTAATCTGAAGAATTGCACAAGCTTTTGGGTCCTATTTATAGAGAAAATTTGCTCCCAAGTTTAGTAAAAACATGTAATAGAAAGTGGGAAAAATGACTTCAATTTCTTATGCAACAGGAGACAAGTGGGGCACGTGTAGTGCTCGGATTGGTGTGCTGAAAAGGTTGCTGGTGGGGTGGGAGATACATTCGACATATGTTGCGAGTTAAAGTGGTGCGCATGTGAGTGGGGGACAGCTGGGCCCACGTGCATCGGAATTGAGGTGGTAGAGGAGACAAAGGTGACATATGTCGTGTGCGAATGAGGGCTTGACAGGTGGTGGGAGAGCAACAGTGGACACGTGGTGCGTTGGAGGAACTCGACTTGCGTCAGCTTGGCAGGCGGGTAGTAGGTCGCGGACACGTAGTGCCAGAACAGAGGAGCTCGGTCAGGCAGCTCGACTTGACGAATCTGAAGCTACCACGTGGCACCTGGTTGTTGAGCTCCAAAAATATTGCTGGGGATGAGGCTTTTCATTTGGGCTTTTTTTTTTTTTTTACTTCTTTTCATTTATACCATTTTACTCAGATCTGAAAAATAACACAAAATCAAAGTATATTAAATATTTTTAATTAAAATAATCTCAAGATTAAAACCATGAAAATAATTAATTTAATTTGAATTTATATACAATTAAAGCTTTTAAATAGATAAATTTGAGCATTAATCACAACCCCCAACCAGCTTATTGCTTTATTGCTAGTCTCTAGAAATTCAAGCAAAATGATAAATGTCAACATGATATATTTCAAGTCAAAAACTTATAAAAGAACCTAAGTATTAATATAAAATGTTAGTAACAAGTCAATAAGAGCTATCAAAAATTACTTTGAATGAATCTAGAGTTGTGAGTGTGTGCACCAAATTTGAACCTTCTTACCGCAAAGCATAACACATAAATCCTTTGAAAATTCTGCCAAGTAAAAGTCTCAACTCCATCAACCTCTCATGTAATTGAAAATATATATGGCTAAGGGTTTCATTCATGGAGTTGGAAATAAAGAAGTGAGCACTCATCAAATGGATATATTTTTAGGACAAACATTTAAATAATCACTGAAACAAAGATATGAAATAAACTATTTGGACAATCACCATAAAGAGTACCACAAAACAAAATTTTTAGGATTTATTTAAGTAAAAATAGACAATCTTTATGTTTATTCTAAGAATCATAAAAAAATAAAACATGAAAATAATACACACACACTTTTTTTTTTCTTTTTCTTGGACACAAGAGACAATGTAATTGAAAATGATAGAGCTATTGCTCTTGTGTTCTTTCATTTCTTTTCATTCTTTCATTATTTTTCTTTTTTTTTTTTATGAAGAAAAATAACAAAAAGGCTCTCTAATAAATTTGTCTATAGAAAAATTATTATTCCCAAGACTTCATCCATTCATACCCACAATACCTTGTCCAACTAATTATAACTTTTTCTAAGATTCAATGAAAAAAAATTCTTAAGTCTCACAACTCAAAGTAAAGAATGAATACTTAAACATGACAAATCTCTAAGCAAATACATGATAACATTCATCTTACCACAAAGTTTGGTATGTGCATTATATAACTCTAGAAATTTTCTTAGTAATATAGATAGCAAAAATTGACTCAAAAATAAAATTTTCCAATAATAAATAAGAAATTTTTGAAAAAATTGACCATGAAAATATTAATATGACAAAAACAAACACACATGAATATGCTCACCACCCCTAACCAAAATCAGAAATTGTCCTCAATGTCTAAAAATATAACCAATGTAAAAAGAACAGAGAAAGAGAACATCTGGATAGCATGCAATGACCATGTAGCTGAGTGATGTGATAATGATTCTCTTAAATATAGAAAATAGAAAAAAAAAAAAATAACAAAAGAAATACTAACAGAAAAGGGAACTAAATGGAAAAGAGAACACAAATAGAACAAATAAAACAAAAATATACCATAGTTGTATAAAGTATTTTTTCAACATCAGAATCATGGATGAGATAATCTAAATAATCATAATCATCTTTCATAAGAACTTCCTCCTCAGCAAGCGTGTCTATCATATCAATATGATAACAATCATCTTCTTCGTTTGGTGGTTGTTTTGAAATGTGAAAAATGTTAACCTCCGTAGTCATACTCCCAAATGACAATTTTAATAAGACCATTCCTACAATTGATGAGGGCATTAGCTATAGCAAGGAAATGTCTACCAAGAATGATGAGAATTTTTAACTCAGTATTAACCAAAAAGAAAGTGTCCAAAATTAGAAAGTCAGTGGGGTAATAGAATTCCCCAACTTTGATTAAGATGTCTTCAACTATTTCCCTAGGCTTCTTGATTCAACGATCGACCAATTGTAGCACCACATATGTGGTCTTGATTTTGAGTATTGGAAGTGGAAGTGCTTATCTTATCAAAATTTTGACCACTACGAGTAGAAATGACATTGACCTCTTTGAGATTTGAATGCTCAAGATTAGAGGTTTGAGCCATGTGTTGTCCCTTTCAATTGGATTGAGCCTGAGATGGGAACTTACCTCACTCTTGAATGGCCAAAGTGCTATTTAACTTTGTAATTTCGCTTTTCATGTCTTTGATTTCCTCTACCACTTTCTAGTTCGTCTTATGTTGTGCCTTTATAAACATGTGCATAGTGTTTTCAAGAGAGTTCCTTGAGAATGTATTATTCTACGGTGCAAAATTCATTGATGATGATTGTATTTGCGGTTCGGGTCTCTATGACATCCAGATGCTTGGTTGGAATCCTTCCAATTGAAATTTGGGTGGTTACACCAACCAGGATTGTAAGTGTTTGAGTATGGAGTATAGGGCTGTAGAGTCCAAGAACTTTACTTAGCTAGTTAGATAGTAGTATTATAGTAGTGATAGTATTATCTTTTTGACTGTGGATTTTTGGTTCAGACCGGGATTTATTTGGACACTCATAGTACTTGTAGATTTTCTAAGTTTAACCTATAGTTTAAGAATATTAATTTTAACCTAAGGTTTGATTAATATGACTGATATTGAGGATAATATTTATTATACTATAAGGTTTAGATAAGAACCAATAGGATTTTAAGCACGTTTTATTAATGATTAAGTATTTTGAGATTTAAATTTATTAAAGGTAAAGTTTGAATGCTCTAAGGTCAGTCGGCAGCTTTGAAAACGTTTGAGGGCTTAGTCAAGGCTGTTTACTCAATTCAAATTAAGCTAAAAATGTGTAATTTCGTGTTTAAATAATCAGTGTATGCTGATATATCGCAGTTATAGGGGGCGATATATCGCAGTACGAGGATACGAAAAACCCGAAACGATGCACGTTTGCCTCGGGCATACTGGCCCAGGCGAGATATCGCCTACAGGGGGCGATATATCGCCTCCTTTAGCATATTTTGAATGTTTTCAAAATCGTTTCCCATTCAAACCTTCAACCTCTTGATAAGTCCAGCACCTTTCTGAACAAGTCTTCAGCCTCTGCTGAACGATAATTCAAATGATTTTCACTTAAAAAGCCATTATTTTTATTCAAGTTAAATTAAGATCCTTTCATTCCTAAACTCTATAAATAGGACCTAGTACCCATCCATTATTCATCTTTTACTCTAAGTTCAGAGGCTGCAAGTTGCTAGGTGAGTGTGAGAGTGTAAACACTTGGGTTGGGAATCGTAAGCTTGATCATTATAAGTTTATCAAACACTTGGGAAGTAAGATTTTATAGCATTTTGGTTCAAGGTTTAGATCGGTCTTATAAGTCTTCAAGGTAACCCAAACTCTAGTTCGTTTCTGTACTTTTTCTTTAAAAGTTCTCATAGTCTTCTACTTATTCTAACCTTATTCTTATTTTGGTTAGGAAATCTAAGTTCTTGAGCAAAAGGTTTTGGTAAGTATATTTTAAAAAGTATAGTTCCTTCATCTCTTTCATTTCTTTTCTTCAATATACTCACTTTGTTACAAATGGTTTTTAGGAGTGTTCCAAAGTCCCAACTCTGTCCTCATATCCCGGTATTTTTGGTAAGGAAAATAGGATAGAACCTATATGTTATATGTTTTATATGTTATCTTATGTTTTTATGTTATGAAATGTGTTATGTTATGTATGTATGTAGGCTTGGGCATATGACCCATATGACTAACAAGCCCCAAATGGATTATGGGCATATGACCTGCTTAGCTAGTAGGACCCCACTAATCTAATGGGCATATGACTTGTTTAGTCTATGGGACCCCAAGTAATAATGGCCATTATAGTATGTGTATGATATAAGTGTTATGTTATGTTTTTATGTTTCTTACGAAAATTATGTATATGAACTATGTGTTAGATTTTCCTTGCTGGGCATTAGGCTCATTTCTTTTTGTTTATATGTGCAGGAAAATAGTCTTAGTGGCGGGAAAGGTTCTTGGATGCTTGGAGAATGTGTATTGAGGTCGAATGGATTCGAGAGCCGAGCGTTACGATTCGAGGATGTAGTTTTGTTTTATGGTCTTTTACATGTATTTTTCCGCACTTATTATGTAATCCCTTTTTATTTTTAATTATGTCATGTTTTGATTTTAAAACAATGGGATCCCATATCCTAACTAAAATTTTATGTAAGTTTAACTCTTATTTTTACAAGTTTCTTAATAAAGTTATGGTATTTTCACTTGTAAGTTTTATTAAGGATTAGTATGTATAGTTTTCGTTAATGGTCCAAAAGTCTAGAGTAGTTGGGTCATTACAAGGGCTTACTGTATAAATAATTACATTGCTCCCCCTATACTCCTTTCATTTTGCTAAAACTAGGACAATCTAGTGATTGATGTTCAATTCCACCGCAAACAAAACATGGCTCTCGTAACTCAGCCTTGGAAATGATGTGGATTTTTCTACCTTCTTTGGTTGTAAAAGCCTCAACTTGTTTAGTTAGAGGTTTAACTTGGGCTTTAATGCTATCATCTTCCCTTAGTTGGTAAACTCCAGGTTGTCGAGACCTACTCGTGCTTTCAGTAGCACTTGGTCCATTCCATGTGTGGGATTTATCAGCGATATTATTGATACTCAAAAGCTTCCTCGAGATATTTTTGGAGGACCTTGCAATTGCATACCATCTCCATGAATTTTCTCTCTTGATATGTGAGGCCTTCATAGAAGTAGCTAACCAGGCGCCAACTTTCATATTTGTGGTTGGACATTGATTGAGCATATCTTTGAACCTTTTCCATGATTCGTAAAGAGTTTCATGTTCTTTTTGGGTAAAGGTAGAGATTTTTCTTTTAAGGTTGTTAGTCTTATGGTGTGGAAAATATTTGGCAAAGAAAGCAGATGTCATTTCGTCCCATGTTCCAATAGATCTAGGCCTTAAAGAATACAACCATTGTTTAGCTTTGTCTTTGAGAGAGAAAGGAAAGAAATTCAATCTCACAATGTTTGTGACGTTAGCTTGGTTTTTGGATGTGGCCACCACCTCTTCGAAATCATGAATGTGCACATACAGACTCTCATTTTCCAATCCATGGAAGGTTTGTAAAAGTTGAATCATTCCGGGTTTGAAATGGAAGTTTGGCATATTTGTGGGATACATGATGCAAGAAGGTGTGGACGTACGCCTAGGATGTAGATAATCTTGTAGCGTTCTTGGTTGGACTTCATCTTGTTGAGCCATCGTGGGTGGTTTAGAGAGTCTCAATGAAATTGGTGAATGAGAGTGAATGGAAGAGAATGACGAGCTAGGAAAGTTTTCTAAAGCTTCTACTTGTTGTCTCACAAATGTCCTTAATGTGTCTTTACTTCGTGTCATTCACTTTTTTTTAAGTATTAAAAGCGCAAATGTGTAATGGTGTAATAAGTATACACCAAAAATGTTCCTAAACCAATTGGGAAGGTTGCCAAGGTACCACTTCAGGCCCAAAACTTTCCTAGAATTCCCCGAGATTTTTAAAAAAATGTTGGAGGGCAACTGTACACAGATCTTATTTAACAAAAAATCTTTCTTAGACAGAACAAGTTTGGTTTTTGACCAATTCTCAAATTACACAAATGTTCTCAATACTTTTTTTTTTAATTTATGCTCTCTTTTTTTCAGAAAAAAATATAGAACAAAATTCTACACCTAGAAGTAAGAAAAGAAAAAAAAAACTGAAAAATAATAAACAAAAGGAACAAAAATGTAACAAAATTAAAATTACTAAGGCAATGTAAAAATAAAATTAAATTAAATTAAATTAATTCAACAATGCTACCCTTTAATAGTATAATTACCACCCTGGCAATGACGCCAAAAATTGATATCGCCTGTAACGCCCTAATTTCTTGAAGCGTTAATTTGACAATTACCATAAATAAGGTTTATAATAAAAAAATAATTTATAAAATCGTTCATAAACACCACTCAACGTTAAAAAGATTGAAACTCTGGAGTTTTGTAGTTTTCATAAATAATATAAAATAAAATAAACAACTTAAAAATCCAATCCATAAAACTAAAACATCATTTTAAAGGAAATACTTAGTAAATTCCTAATGTAGGCCCGATCCTCTATGATCGTTAAAACCTTGATATGTACGCCATCTGCTACGCTCTCCAACTTATTGTGTTGCAACCACCTCTTTACCTTTACTTGCAGCACAGAGTACCCATGAGCCAAGCCTAACAAGAAGAGCTATGTAGGACACAATCCCATAACCTTAATCGTGAACTTAATTCAATAACAATAATGATAACAATAATATAACATAAATCATAACTCATGAAAAGAAAACGTAGTCCAAGTTAAGTTGGACAAAGATCTTATAATGTAAGAATGCATTTTCAATATATCATAAGCATGCATTTTTCGTAACATAGACATGCATTTGAAACGTAAGCATGTCAAACAATTATCACATACACATACACAACATGTAACTATAAGTTCATATATGCTTAATAGACATAAACATTCACTAGTACAATCATGCATTAACATAAACATATCACATAAAACAACTTCTACCATAGAGTACATCAAGCGTACACCCTGCATGCAAGTGTCCACTCTTCTTACCTCAAATGCAACTGCGATCCACACACCCTAACGTGTTTCTTCAAGTATCATCAATGAGCCTAAACATAACATATAACATTAAGGCTTTAAAACTCTCAACCAAGCCAAAACCATAATTAAACCCACTAAAATTCTTCTTTTAAAACTAATTCATCACCACAATACTTAAGAAAGTCTTTAAAACCTCTTTGCATATGGTCCCGACAATTACCAACGTATATCTAAAGCTACATAAAAACATCCCCAAAATCACATTCTGGGCAGCTGGTTCGGTCACGCCAGTGCCTGGGCGCGGTCGCGCTCACAGAGTGCCTGGCCAATCCAGCTAAGTAGCGCGGTCGCGCCAAGGCTGGGCATGGTCATGCTAGGTCTCTACTTTCAGAGATCACAGTTGCGATTTCTATACCTGAAAATCGAACCTAAATCATAAAATTTGACCTTGAACCACTATCAACTCAGTCCTAGCATGTTTCTAGCCTCAATAACTAATATAAATTCAATTCTAAACCTGAAAACAACCTATAGTTATGTATAACACAATTAATAACCCAGTTTACCTCAACCCTAAATCTAACAAAAATTTATTTATTTAACTTAATTCGTATAAAAAACCAACTGCACTTTCTATCCCCAATCTCAAATTAATCTTTAATTATCACTTAAGACCCTTATTGTAATTTCCATCCAAAACTAATAGCTTCAATTTTTGATAATTACACTTTCTATCATAAAACCCATAATTCTACTTTGGCCCTAGTACACAATTTCTATTAAACTTTGGCCCTTAACGCTTGAAGAAACTAATGCATGTGGATTGCTTGACAAAAAATATAATTTAATGTACACCATAAATCATGCATATTATAATTCACATAATTAAACACATAATATCATACAATTTACCATAATACCCTTAATAGTAACAGTAGATATTACATCGTCAAATAAACTTCTAGGCGGTCGCGGTAGAAATCGGGCTATGTCGTATCCATATAGAGGCAAAGCACAACTAATGATTATATTAGTAAAGTTAAAGATAAAAACAGAAAAGATTAGAAAAGAGTTAAAAATAATAATAAAATGATAGATTAAAAAGATTGATCAAATAAAGATTTTGATAAGGTAGAGATGCAGTACTGTAAATCTAATTCTAACATTGATATTAATTCAAAATGCAATTGCAATTATACACCATTAGTTAAATTGATATCGCCCAATAAGCTCTTAAGTGGTCGCGGTAGTAATCGAGCAATATCGTATCCACGAAGACACAAAACACAACTAAAGATTAGATTAGTAAAGTTGAAGATAAAAATAGAAATGAGTATAAAAGAGTTAAATATAATAAAATGATAGAAGGAAAATATTGATCAGATAAAGAGCTTGATAAGGTAGAGATGCAATATTGTAAATCCTCTTCTAACATTGATATTAATTCAAAACGTAGTTGTAATTCTACACCATTAATTATAGTTGAAAAATATATATAATAACGCTGACCTTAAAACATGTTCTTAATTAAATTTACACTAACTTCTAATTTCAAAATCTATCATATTAAATACTTTAGAACGATAAAATACCAATGGAAGAATGCAGTAAAAAGCATACAATATATCAAATATCCTAAATTAAATCAATAGCCTAAATTACATAAGAAAAGTGGCTGAACTTATGTAAAAGACACCAATAAATATTGAATAAAAATTTGAAGAAAAGAAATTTAATTGAAACATATATAGAAACGAAGGACATAGAGAATGTTATATTATTTTATAATATGATCTTTAGATTAAATAATGTGACAATAAGTGTCACATATTGTAACATATAAAAGAGACAATAGTTGGATATATGTGAATATTCAAATATGTAACATATTTAGAGTTACAAATTCAGTTACAAGTTTGTAACCCCTAAATATTACCCAATGATGTGTAGATTTGATGTTACACATTTTGATTTGAATTTTTCAAAGCCATAAGAGATATGGCTATTGGAGACATGATTTTAAACCCCATAATGTGTTTGGAGGTTACGAAATCATGTGGGAAGAGTATAGAGTCGTTTGAAAAATTGCACAAAAATAATGTGTTTAAATTGGGTTGTGGCTGCGGCAAACAGTGTTCCTGGTCACGACCTGGGGAACAAAGACTCACGGCCGCGGCCAGGAACAGCTCTGGCCGTGGCCAAAGGAGCTGACAGCCAAACCCAATTTCATTTTTCCATTTTGAATGGTTCTAACAACTCATGTAACTCTCAAAGCTCATTTTTATTTCATAAACATCCAATTAAACATTGGTAACAATCATAGGGGTAGGTGGTATTTCAAATTTTAAGGGTGTCTCAAAACTCTATAAATAGGAGCATATTGCTCACTTGTAAGACACACCAATTTCTATCCACTAGAGCACTTGGCTAGAAATTCACCTAGAGGATTGTTTATTCCAGAGAGCTATTTCCAATTGCGAGAGTTCCCTTAGTGTTTGAGATAGGTGGAAATAAGCTTTTAGACAAAGGTTGTAAACTTTGTTCAAGTTGGTGATCCCCAATGCTCTTCACTTTGGTGATGTGAGTGAAAGAGTTGTTTCTATTCTTTTTCTTGCTTTTATCTTATTCTTTTACTTCTTTTGGTTCATCATCTTATTTCTTCTTTTATATTTAGTTGTATCTTTTTTCTATAGAGTTGCACTTCCATCTATATCTTTTGTTCTTCATCCTTTAGTTTACTTGTATCCTTTTGTTACAGAGTTGTATAATCTATTACTCTCTTCTTCTACATCTTTTTATATTTACATGTATTTTTTGCAATCGAGTTGTAACTTATTTAATCAATCACTTTATCTTTGTATTATTTTGCTTAGATTTTTAAGGTCTTACTATTTTTCATTGAGGAAATATATATATATATATCTAACATTCAAAAGCTTATTCCTTATTTGTTTCAATGGAAGGTGAGATCATCAAGATCATGAACCAATACCTAGTGAGGTTTGATAGGTTTGATGGATCCAATTTCACTAGGTGGCAAGACAAGGTGATATTCCTCTTGACCACTCTCAAGATCGCCTACATCCTAGAGTCCACCCTTGAACCTCTTCCGGCGCCATCCGACAAAGACACTCCCGAGGTGGTGGAGAAAAGAAGGAAGAGAGAGGAGGACAATCTATTAGGAAAAATTAGATTGCCTCAATGGAAATAGGTAAGAATATTACAACTCTATGCAATAATATTACAAATAAATATAGATTTATTAAATAAGGTTACAAATCTATAACTGAAAATTACAAATAAACAAAGAAAAGGAAGAAGATGATGAAGAAGAAGAGAATAGTGAGAATACAACTCTAAGCAAAAGATTACAAGTAAAATAAAGTGTTTGGACCAAAAGAAAATATTACAACTCTTAAACAAAATATACAAGTAAATAGAACAAGAGAATAAGAAGAAAAAAAATAGAATAAAATGAAGAACAGAAATACAAGTAAACTCTCACTTACACAACCTAAGTGAAGAGGGTTGGGGATCACCAACTTGAACAAGGTTTAAAACCTTTGTCCAAAAGCTTATTTTCCTTTAACTTAAGCACTAAGGGATCTCTCTCAGTTATTGGAAATGCTTTATGGAATTATCAAGCCTCAAGGTGTTTCTAGCCAAGTGCACTAATGGATAGAAATGTTGTGTCTATCAAGTGAGCTATATGCTCCTATTTATAGAGTTTAGAGACACCATTTGAATTTCAAATTCCACCAACCCTCATGGCTGTTACCAATGTTTAATTGGATTAATATGGAATTAAAAATGAAATTGGGGAGTTATTTGGGTTTTTTGAGCCGTTCAACAAAGATTGAAAAAACTGAAAAAATGGTCAATTTCGGCTTGTGACCGCAGCCACCAACATTCAGTGACCGCGGCCACTGACCATTTTCAGCACTTAAAAATGTGTTGTTTTTCCCAACGGTTCCAAACCCTCCCAAATGATTTTGTAACTCCCAAAACACATTATTGGGGTTAAAATCATATCTCTAACAGCCATTTCACATATGGCTTTATAAAATTCATCTCAATATTTGTACCGACCCACTAATCTAGACTACTTGGACCATTAACGAATCTATACATAAAACTTACATTTTTGCGGAAATACCATAATTATATTGAAAACTTATGGAAACAAAGGTTACTTTCATAAAATAAGTAGGATATGGGTACCCATTGTCTTTAAAACAAAAATAACTTAAAAACTAAAAAGATTTACATAGAAAATGCGGAAAATACATTTAAAACCATAAAAACATAAACATGACTACATCCTCGAATCGAATAACGCTCGGCTCCTTGACTCCATTCACCATCGATACACATCCTCTAAGCGTCACGAATCTTTCCGCCTCTAAAGCTTATTTCCTGCACATAAACAGAAAGGAATGAGCCTAATGCCCAGCAAGGAAAATCTAACACATAGTCATAAACATAAACATAATGTCATAATAACGTAAAGACATATCATAACACATAATACACTTATTATAATGGCCATTATTACTTGGGGTCCCATAGACTAAACAAGCATATGCCCATGGGATTAGTGGGGTCCTACTAGCTAAGTAGGTCATATGCCCATAACCCATTTGGGGTCTTGTTAGTCATATGGGTCATATGCCCAAGCCTACAAACATACACATATACATATCATAACACTTTTAATAACATAAATCATATAGATAACATAAGCACATAACATGTTGATTCTAGCCTATTTTCCTTACCAAAGTTACCGGGATTATGGACTGAGTTGGGACTTTTGGAACACTCCTAAAACCATAAGAAAGAGTGAGTCTAAAGAGAGGAGATGAAATGAAAGACTAAACCATAAAAACATACTTACCAACTTATATGCTTAAGAGCTTGGATTCCCTAACCAAAATAAGAATAAGGTTAGGGGACTGAGTAGAAGGTTTTGAGAAAAGAAATAACATAGAATACAGAAAGGACTAGAGTTTTGGGTTTACCTCAAAGATTGCAAGATCAATCTAACATCCACCGAAATACTATAACACTCACTTACTTCCCAAGTGTTTGATAAGCTTATGATGTTTAAGCTTATAGTTTTTTTTCCCAAACCAAGTGTTTACACTCTCTCACTCACTTAACACTAGCAGCCTCTGAACTTAGAGCAAATGGTGAATAATGGCTGGGTACTAGGTCCTATTTATAGAGTTTGGGAATGAAAATATCTTGATTTTACTTGAATAAAAATAATGGCTTTTTAGGTGAAAATCATTTGAATAATCGTTCAGCAGAGGCTGAAGACTCGTTCACAAGATGCTGGACTGTTGAAGGAGTTTGAATGGCTGAAAGGAAATGAATTCAAAAGAGTTTGAATCCATGCTGAAGGAGGCGATATATCGCCCCCTGTAGGCGATATATCGCCTGGGCCAGTATGCCCGAGGCGACCGTGCATCGTTTCGTGTTTTCCGTATCTACGTGCTGCGACATATCGCCCCCTATAGCTGCGATATATCGGCACACGCTGAATATTTAAACACGAAATTACACATTTTTAGCTAAGTTTGAATGGAGTAAACAGCCTTGACTAAGCCCTCAACGTACTCAAAGCTGCTGACTGACCCTATAACATTCAAACTTTACTCCTTATTATATTTAATCCTCAAAAATCTTAATCCTTAATTACCATTCAAAACATGTGCTTAAAATCCTATTGGTTGATGTCTAAACCTTATAATATAATAATATAATCCTTAATATCAGTCACATTAATCAAATCTTAGGTTATACTTAATATTCTTAAACTATAGGTTAAACTTAGAAAATCTATAAGTACTACTATGAGTGTCCAAATAACTCCCGGTCTGAACCAAAAATCCAAAGTAACAAAGATAATGCTATAAATACTATCATACTACTATCTATCTTAGCTAAGTAAAGTTCTTGGACTCTACAATATTGTGTAACATAAAATTTACACAATAAAGGGTAATATTTGGAAGTTACAAATTCGTAACACCAAATATGTTACATTATTTGGATATATCTCATATATCTAAATATTGCCACTCTCTATTATATGTTACAATATGATACACTCTTTGTCACGTTTATTTAATCTAAAGCATTATATTATAATATAATATAATATTACATTATATTATAAAATAATATAGCATTCCCCCACTAGATTAAATAGTTATCTATTGTAACACTTATTTAATCAATCATTATATTTTAAAATATAACATATCCCCCACTTGATTAAATAAGAACTCTCTCTTATAGGAGTCAATGCATTAGTCCATAAAGCAAAGTGTTTTTCAACTTGAACTTTTCCATAGTGTAATTATCACAAAATTTGTCGAAATTTTGGTTGCACTAGGCATTGAACCATCTTTTCATGATAACAAATCGGTGATAACACACACACCTTTGCGATGTTCACTTGAGACCTCTATGTCTCGCTTTGCACCGTTAATGGCCATGTGCACTTTCCATTCATGGACGTTCTTGAGAATACTCTCAATTCTCATGAGAGGCGGCACCACCCCTAGGTCCATATAGGTAGAATTCTTACAGTATTTTGTTACCAAAAATACTTGTCTTCACAAGACTGAATTCTATTAAAAAAACCTTTCGGTTTTAACCCTCAACTTGGTAACACACAAGTACTCAATATCTCAGATGGGACTTGTTTTAAATACAACTAATATTCACTTGATTGACTTGTTGTTACCTATTGAACCTAACACTAGTTGAATAACTAGTGTTAAGATAGGTTACCATCAATCGTGAATCTCCTTAGGGAGTTTAAGTCACATCCCTTGAGATGATGCAGCCACTAAATCCCTCGTTAGTGGCTTAGTGAAAGGATCCGCCAGATTTTCACTTGTACTCACATAGGATATTGAGATGACTCCTCTTTGAATCAATTCTCTTACATATCCATGTCTTAGACTAATATGTTTAGACTTCCCATTATACACTCCGATGTATGCTCTAGCCAATGTCGCTTGGCTATCACAATGTATCGATATAGTAGATACATTCTCTTTGATTAGGGGAATCTCTATCAACAAAAACCTTAACCATTCGGCCTCTTTGCCGGTAGCAGCTAGAGCTATGAACTCTGCTTCCATAGTGGAATGAGATATACAGGTTTGTTTCTTGGAACCCTAAGAAATTGCACCTCCACCAAGTGTAAATACCCAACCAGTTGTGGAAAAGTTGTCCCCAAGATTAGATATCCAACTTGCATCTGTATATCCTTCTAAAATTGAAGGAAATTTGGAGTAGTGAAGGCTTAATCCTTTGGTTTTCTTGAGATAACCTAGGACTCTTCCAATTGCCTTCCAGTGATCCACACTTGTATTACTTGTAAACCTACTAAGTTTACTTACCGCTATATCAGGTCTAGTACATTGGGCAGCGTACATTAGACTCCCTATAGCACTAGCGTACTCTAATTGAGCCACCGCTCTTCCTTCATTCTTCTCTAGTTTTACACTATGATCGAATGGAGTATTGGCATCTTTAACCCTAAGATGGTTAAATTTGTTCAATACTTTCTCAACATAGTGGACTTGCCCTAACGCAAAACCCCCACTATGTTTCTTTACTTTGATACCAAGTATGGTGTCAACTTCTCCAAGATCTTTCATCTTTAAGGTTGACGATAGAAACCTCTTCATTTCTTCTATCCTTTTCATGCTATTACTTAGAGTAAGCATGTCATCCACATATAAGCAAACAATGATCACATATCCCTTACAAGTTTTGGAATACAAACACTTGTCTCCATTGTTATGTCAAAACCCATTAGACATGATGGCTTGATCAAATTTTTCATGCCATTGCTTAGGAGCTTGTTTCAATCCATATAAGGATTTTATAAGTCTACAAACTTTATGTTCATATTTTGGTAGGACAAACCCTTCGGGTTGTTCCATATAGACCTCCTCATTGAGGTCACCATTAAGAAATGTCATTTTGACATCCATTTGATGAACATACAAGTTGTGTATAGATGCTAAAGCGAACAAAATTCTTATAGAAGTTGTTCTTTCAACAGGCGCATAAGTATCGAAATAATCGATACCCTCTTTTTGCCTAAACCCTTTAGCTACTAATCTAGCTTTAAAGGTTTGGATAGTGCCGTTAGTGTGGTATTTGCTCCTAAATACCCACTTACACCCAATTGGCTTAGACCCTGGTGGGAGGTCTACCAATTCCCAAGTGTTATTGGAAAGAATGGAATCCATCTCATCATTGAAGGCTTCTTTCCAAAATGCACTATCTCTTGATTGCATAGCTTCTCTATAAGTCTTAGGATCATCCTCAACGAGAAGTACAATAGGAATTTTCCTAATAACTTCCTCTCTATTTCCTTCTACAATGTAGAATAAAATTCATTGAGAATCTATCTCATCCACTACTAGACTTTTATGATTTTTAAGCCTTTGACTTCTTCTAGGTTCAAAGGGTTGCTTTACATCCTTTTGAGAATTCTCCTCTTGAGAATCAACTTTGGATGTAGAAGCTTGATAATTGTTCTCATATAACAAATTCTCCTTTAGAGATGTTGAAGCATGAGAATTGTTGTCACATAACATATTCTCAAAACATTCAACTTCTCTAGATCAATCATAATATTAGACTCTAAGTCTAATAGCCTATAGGCTTTACTATTGTTGGCATAACCAACAAAAGCACACTTTATGGTTCTTGAACCTAATTTTGTTCTATTAGGTTCGTTTTCTTGCAATATGCAAGACACCCCCACAATTTGAAGTACCCTATGTTGGGTTTTCTTCCTTTCCATAACTCATATGGAGATATCTCATTTTTCTTCATCGGAATTCGATTAAGAATTTGACAAGCAGTTAAAAGTGCTTCACCCCATAAGTTGAAGTTCAACTTAGAAAACACCAACATAGAATTTATCATCTCTGGAGAAGTCCTATTTTTCCTTTCGGCAACACCATTGTGTTGTGGTGTATAAGGTGCAGTGCACTCATGAATTATACCATTTTCTTCACAAAATATATTGAATTCATTAGAGAAGTACTCTCATCCTCTATCACTTCTTAGCACCTTAATCTTTCTATTTAGTTGATTTTCAACTTCTAATTTATACAATTTAAAAGCATCAAAAGTTTCATCTTTATGCTTTAAAAGAAACACATAGGTATATCTACTAAAATCATCTATAAAAGTAAGAAAATACCTTTTACCACCACTAGTTAAAACACCATTTAATTCACAAAGATCACTGTGGATTAAATCTAGTAAATTAGATGATCTTTCTACACTAGGAAATGGTTTCTTAATCATTTTTGCCTTAACACATGTTGCACATTTACCATAGTTTTTAATATTGCATGCAATCATACCACATTTAACTAATCTTTTCATGGTTGAAAAAACTATATGCGATAGTCTAAGATGCCACAAAAATAAAGAATCATACTCAACAATATAGGCGGAATTAGCATTTTTATTGATAACATTGAAAGTTACATCATTGGCGCACAATTTAACCATACCCTCACAAGAGTACCCATTTCCCAAAAATACATTTGATTTGGTAAGTATAAGTTTACCAGACTCAAAAACGGCTTTAATGCCAGGCTTGCCAAGAAAATCACCACTTACCAAGTTTCTACTCATTTCAGGTACATAAAGTACATTCACTAATGTAACTTTCTTGCCAGAGGTGAAAAAGACTTAAATGGTACCTTTGCCAAGTACCTTGGATTTGACCTCATTGCTCATTTGAATCTCATGGTTTCCCTTTGACTCTTCAAAGGTCTTGAACAATGATTTGTCATAGGTGACATGGACGGTGGCACATGTATCATACCACCACTGTAACGCCCTACTACCTTAGAGCCGTTACTACGTGAGTTTAAACGTGCATTTAGCTTGCTAAACGAGGTTTTTAGAATAAAAGTGTGATTAAACAAAAAGACAAGGCTGTAATCTTTAAAAGTACACCATTTCACTAAAAGTTCCAAGAGTTTAACATTTGGGCTCCCAAAACGAGGTTTGTAAAATATTTACAATTCAAAATAGATTTACAGATGACTAACTATCAAAAACAGAGTTTAGTACAACCATTTCTCAAAATGCCCCCAACCAAGGCAGTCGGGCAGGCCAAACATGTACGTGTCGCCCCCACGCTCTCTATACTCATGGCTAGTTGACTTTCTCTTTGCCCTTACCTGCAACACAGAGCACCCGTGAGCCGAAGCCCAGCAAGAAAACTCATACAACACATAACATATTCATATCACACAATCACTATAGCAGATCACTCACGGCTAATAAGACAATCAATAAGATTTAAACACATATACGACCATGCCGTCCCAGAAGCGTTACCAAAGCCTGGGTTCTTGGTCCATACCATAAGGATATCCCATGTATCCATTGGGGTCTCACCCTAACCACAAGCACCCCATGTGCTAAGTGATATTCCTGGCCCCACTGCCGTTCTCGGCCCTTCGCCGTTCCCGGCTCCTTTGTCGTTCTTTTCCCTATAACCACATTTAGCATTCTCAAACAACAGTCAATCATATAATAATTCATTTAAAGCTACATCCTAGCAATGATACAATCTAGGGTCGTGCCCTGCAACAATACTAAGGGCCCAAGCCCTGCTCTACCGATGCTACAGTTTTCTTACCTGTATCCCGAGCTTTCTGATGCACCAAGGTCACGAGCACGGTCCTCTACCACGAGCCTCTCCAAAATCCTAGTCGCAACACATATAAAACACTTTTAATACTAACCAATCCCAAAACCACTTCTCGGGACCAATCCCGTACTCTCGGGACCTCTAATTCCCTAAAACAATGCATTGGAACCATCCCCCGAGTCCTCGGGAAAAAGCCCTAAAAATTCAATATTTGGTTGTCAAAAATGGCCTAGGGCCAAGGCACTCCATCCAAGGGCCGCGGCACCGAGAAGCCTCCCCTGATCCTGATGCAAGCCTGCGCCGCTGTACCAAAGAACGGGGCCGCAATGCCCCTACGCGAACCCAGATTTCTGGGTTTTCTCGTGCATTTTTTCCGAGCCAAAACAACTCCAATTCAACCCAAACAAGTACCTGAGCCCCAAAATCAATTTAAAACCCCAATTGAACCCTTTAACAACCTATAAACATAAAAAACAAACTCAATTACACAATCATACTCAAAATCCAATCTTGAGTTTCAAATTCCTTAAACTTAAACCATGGCTTCCAAGACTTATACCAGAGCTTAAAAACTATAAATCATGCCTCTAAAATCTTAAACCACATAAGATACGAAAATTTAAACATGTTAGAACTCTTACCTCAATCAAGAATCTAGCTTGAACTCTTCTCAATTCTAGCCTCCTACCTCCTTCCTCTTGATTATCCTAACTGAATTTCCAAGTAAAACCAGCCATATCTCCTTTAAATTCCCACACTCAATCTCTAAAAATTCAGACTTAAATCCAACAAAAACAGAGCACAAATTCTTACCTTTGAACAATCCCTAGCTTAAATTTGGTTTTGGTTGCCTTAAACTCCTTTGAATTTCCTCCTAGGTTTCAAGTTCTAGCCCTCCTCCTTGATTCCCTTCCTTTCTAGCCTTTTCTTCAAATTCAGCATAAACCAAAATGATATAGTGTAGAACGTGAATCCTTTTTCCCTCAGCTGAACCTTATCTAACCCTTGCCTAATGACCACTTTACTCTTCCACAAGAATTCCTTCCTAACTAAACCTCAAGGGCACTCTTGTCCTTTCACCTATTTTACAATTCTACCATTTTCCATCTAAACTTGTTACTCTCAGCAGTTACTAATGGTTACACAGGTTACCCAATCACCAACAACCATTAACCTCTAATTCTCGACTCAACTTACAAAATTTCCAAAGTACCCCTAGGCTCCTCCCAAGCCGGGTATAAAATCCCGTTGTGACTTTTAAGTTAACTAGCTCCCTAGGACCATCTCGGCACGTGCATCACATTAATATCACCACACTCACGTTGTACAAATTACATAATACAATTATCACATTTATGCCATCAGCGGGCTAAAATTACCAATTTACCCCTATCATGCAAACGGGGTCCACATGCATATTTATACCACCTAAACATGCATTCTAATCACATACTCATTTAAATTCATATATTATCATGTTAATCCACTTATTGCCCTCCAGGCACGCTAATCAAGGTCCTCAACTTTATTAACAACTTGGGGTGTTACAACCACCCTTTCACCTTGCCTTGGACCGCATTCACCTCACTAAGGCTAGCAACTATGTTTTCCCCTTGAGTTGCGATCACCTTAGGTCCTTGTTGGTCTTTTCTATGCCTACACTCTCTAGCATAGTGACCCTTTTTCCCACACACAAAGCAAAGACCTTTCTCGCCCTTAAACTTGTTTGGGTTGGTTTTTGGACCCAAAGGTTTCTCGTTACCCTTTTCCCTTTGTTTTTGGATTGTTTTGGTTGTGACACCACATTTTCTTTGGAAGTTTCTCCATTAGACCCCTCCACAAGTTTATCTCTACATATCGATTCCTCTTCGATTCGAATATGCTTTTGGATTTCCTCCAAAGAATAATCCTCATTTTTATGAAGGATTCTTTTCCTATAGCTCTTCCAAGTTGGTGGTAATTTACCCACTATAGCACCAACTTGAAAGGCCTCGGGAAGCTCAATCTTTAAAACTTTCAGTGTGTTAACAATTATTTGCAATTCATGAATTTGAGGAAGAATAGGTTTATCACCAAAAAATTTGAAATCAAAGTATGGAGATATCAAAAAAAATTTGGTACCTTCCTCTTTCGCCTTGAACTTTTTCTCAAGTGCATCCCATATCTCCTTGGCCGATTTGGTCTCGATGTAGAGGTCATAGAGCCTATCAGATAGGGTGTTGAGGATATGACCCCTACAAAGGAGATTGTCCTCCTCCCTCTTCCTTCTTTTCTCCACCTCCTCGGGAGTGTCCTTGTCAGATGGCGTTGGGAGAGGTTCTAGAGTGGATTCTAGAATGTAGGCGTTTTTGAGAGTGGTCAAAAGGAATCTCACCTTGTCTTGCCACCTAGTGAAATTGGACCCATCAAACTTATCCAACCTCACTAGGTCTTGATTCATTATCTTGATGATCTCACCTTCCATTGAAACAAACAAAGGGATAAGCTTTTGAATGTTAGGAAAAATTAGATTGCCTCAATGGAAATAGGTAAGAATATTGCAAATCTATGCAATAATATTACAAATAAATATATATTGATTAAATAAGGTTACAACTCTATAATTGAAAATTACAAATAAACAAAGAAAAGGAAGATGATGAAGAAGAAGAAGAGAATAGTGAGAATACAACTCTAAGAAAAAGATTACAAGTAAAATAAAGTGTTTTGACCAAAAGAAAAGATTACAACTCTTAAAAAAAATATATACAAGTAAATAGAACAAGAGAATAAGAAGAAAAACAATAGAATAAAATGAAGAACAGAAACACAAGTAAGCTCTCACTTGCACAACCTAAGTGAAGAGGGTTCGGGATCACCAACTTGAACAAGGTTTAAAACCTTTGTCCAAAAGCTTATTTCCCCCTAACTCAAGCACTAAAGGATCTCTCTCAGATATTGGAAATGCTTTCTGGAATTATCAAGCCTCAAGGTGTTTCTAGCCAAGTGCTCTAATGGATAGAAATGTTGTGTCTATCAAGTGAGCTATAAGCTCCTATTTATAGAGTTTGGAGACACCCTTTTATTTTCAAATTCCACCAACCCCCATGGCTGTTACCAATGTTTAATTGGATTAATATGGAATTAAAAATGAGATTTGGGAGTTATTTGGGTTTTTTGAGCCGTTCAACAAAGATTGAAAAAACTGAAAAAATGGTCAGTTTTGGCCTGTGGCCGTGGCCACCAACATTCAGTGGCCACGGCCACTAACCATTTTCAGCACTTAAAAATGTGTTGTTTTTCCAAACGGTTCCAAACCCTCCCAAATGATTTTGAAACTCCCAAAACACGTTATTGGGGTTAAAATCATATCTCTAACAGCCATTTCACATATGGCTTTATGAAATTCATCTCAATATTTTGTAACACCAAATTTACACAACAAAGGGTAATATTTGGAAGTTACAAATTTGTAACACCAAATATGTTACATTATTTGGATATATCTCATATATCTAAATATTGTAACTCTCTATTATATGTTACAATATGTGACACTCTTTGTCACATTTATTTAATATAAAACATTATATTATAATATAATATAATATTACATTATATTATAAAATAATACACAATCTTCTTTGTAGGGGTCATATCCTCAACGTCCTATCCGAAAGGCTCTATGACCTCTATATGGAGACCAAGTCGGCAAAGGAGATTTGGAATGCACTTGAGACAAAATTCAAGGCGGTAGAGGAGTGTACCAAAAAGTTTTTGATTTCTCAATACATTGATGTCAAATTCATTGGTGATAAACCTATTTTGCCTCAAATTCATGAGCTTCAAATAATTGTTAAAAAATTGAAAGTTTTGAAGATTGAGCTTCCCAAGGCTTTTCAAGTTGGTGCAATAGTGGAAAAATTACCACCAACCTGGAGGAGCTATAGGAAAAGAATCATTCATAAAAATGAGGATTATTTTTTGGAGGAAATCTAAAAGCATATTCGAATCGAGGAGGAATCGATATGTAAAGATAAACTTGTGGAGGGGTCTAATGGAGAGACTTCCAAAGTAAATGTGGTGTAACAACCAAAACATCCCAAAAATAAAGGGAAAGGCAAGAAGGGTAATGAGAAACCTTTGGGTCAAAAAACCTACCCAAACAAGTTTAAGGGCGAGAAAGGTCCTTGCTTTGTGTGTGGAAAAAATGGTCACTATGCTAGAGAATGTAGGCATAGAAAAGACCAACAAGGATCTAAGGTGAATGCAACTCAAGAGGATAATATAGTTGCTACCCTTAGTGAGGTGAATGCGGTCCAAGGAAAGCTGAAGGGATGGTGGTATGACATATGTGCCACTGTCCATGTCACCTATGACAAATCATTGTTCAAGACCTTTGAATAGTCAAAGGGCAACCATGGGATTCAAATGGGCAATGAGGGAAAATTAAAGGAACTTGGAAAAGGTACCATTGAAGTCTTTTTCACCTCCGACAAGAAGGTCACATTAGTGAATGTGCTTCATGTTCCCGAAATGAGTATAAACTTGGTAAGTGGATGTTTTCTTGGCAAGCCCGACACTAAGGTCATTTTTTAGTCTGGTAAACTTATTCTTACCAAGTCCAATGTATTTTTGGGAAATGGGTACTCTTGTGAGGATATGGTTAAGTTGTGCACCAATGATGCAACTTTCAATGTTATCAATAAAGATGTTAATTTCGCTTATATTGTTGAGTATGATTCTTTATTTTGATGGCATCTTAGACTATCTCATATAAGTTTTTCAACCATGAAAAAAGTAGTAAAATGTGGTAAGATTGCATGCAACATTAAAAATTATGGAAAATGTGAAACACGTGTTAAAACAAAAATGATAAAGAAACAATTTCCTAGTGTAGAAATATCATCTAATTTGCTTGATTTAATCCATAATGATCTTTGTGAATTAAATGGTGTTTTAACTAGAGGTGATAAATGTATTTTCTTACTTTTCTAAATGATTTTAGTATATATACCTATGTATTTCTTTTAAAGCATAAAAATGAGACTTTTGATGCTTTTAAAGTTTATAAACTAGAAGTTGAAAATCAACTAAATAAAAAGATTAAGGTGCTAAGAAATGATAGAAGAGGTGAGTAATCCTCTAATTAATTCAATGCATTTTGTGAAGAAAATGGAATAATTCATGAGTGCACCGCATCTTATACACCACAACACAATGGTGTTGCCGAAAGGAAAATTGGGACTTATCTAGAGATGATAAATTCTATGTTGGTGTTTTCTAAGTTGAACTTAAAATTATGGGGTGCAGAGTTATTAATCACTTGTCACATTCTTAATCAAATACCAATGAAGAAAAATGAGATATTTCCACATGAGTTATGGAAAGGAAGAAAACCCAATATAGGGCACTTCAAAGTGTGGGAGTGTCTTGCATATTGCAAGAAAAATGAACCCAATATAACAAAGTTAGATTCAAGAGCCATAAAGCGTGCTTTTGTTGGTTATGCCAACAATAATAAAGCTTATAGGCTATTAGAATCTAGGGAAGTTGAATTCTTTGAGAACATGTTATGTGACAGCAATTCTCAAGCTTCAAACTCTCTCAAGGAGAATTTGTAATATAGGAACAATTCTCAAGCATCCACTTCCGAAAATAATTCTCAAGAGGAGAATTCTCAAAGGAATGCAGAGCAACCCATTGAACTTATAAGAAGTCAAAGGGTTAGAAAAGAGAAAAGTCTAGGATTGGATGAGATAGATTCTCAATGAAATTCATTCTACATGGTAAAAGGAAATAGAGAAGAAGTCATTAGGACAATTCCAATTGTACTTCTCGTTGAGGATGATCCTAAGACTTACAGAGAAGCCATGAAATCTAGAGATAGTACATTTTGATAAGAAGCCATCAATTGTAACGTCCCAAATTCCATAATAAGGCTTAATTACTTGATTAGGGGGCCAGGAGGGAAATAAGAGATTTAATTGCATTATTATGTGATTTGATGCATGAATAAACGAATTATGTGAGTTATATTATAATGTGATTGTATTTGCATGCACATGGGCCCATTTTTTATTAGAAGGGAAATTTAGTAATTTTGGCCTATTCAGGGCATATATGTGTATATATATATGTGTTATATGTTGAGACCACATTATTATATGGATATATTTGGGTTATTCGGCACAAGACGATCCTAGCGAACAAAGTAGCGGTTTAGTCATAACAGGGTCAAATACCCAGCTCGGGGCAAGCCTAGGGTAATTTTGGTAAATAAGTACATTGCCGGGGTTTATCGGGTAATGGGAAAATTATTTGATGGGTATTTGGGATGTTGGAATTAATTGGAGAATTGTGAGATAGTTTGGAGATTAGTGAGAAGTTGTGGTTAATGACCACTGTGTCCTTGAGGGCATTAATGAACCTAAGCTTGACTAAGGGGTATATTGGTAATTTCCTAGCCTAAGGAATGATATACTCATAACCTAGAAACTATCATGTTTCCTCTCTCCCCCTCTCTCTCTCTCTAAGTCTTGGAGGTTTGATCTTTTTTTTGAGGAAAAGGCTAGGGAATTGAAGATTCAAGCTGGGAATTCAAGTAGGAGGAAGATAAAGGACCTGTTCATGTAACGACCCAAATTTACTAATAAGGCTTAAGGGCCCTGATTAGGTTAGAATGGCATAATCGTAATTTTGGCCCTTTGAGGGCATAACTGTATATATACGTGATAAATTGTCGAGACCACATTATTATGTGGATATATTTGTAATCTGTGACTCGAGACGATCCTAGTGAGCGGTTCAGCGAAAAAGTCACGGCGGGGATCTATACCCGGCTCGGGGTGAGCCTGCGGGTATTTCTGGGAATTTAGAGAATATATTGGGGTCAATTTTGACATTGAGGAATATAATTGGTGATTAGTTAGGTGTCGGTAAGTAAGTGGTAAATTTTAGAGGAATTCGAGGAATTAGCGGGAATTGGGTGTAATGACCAAAATGCCCCTAGGTTGACTTAAAGGTTTAGGAATAAAGGGAGGGTATTTTGGTCATTTGAGTCAAAATCTGGGATAAGTATAACTCCTATTTTATGCCTTAGTGGGATGTGTAGAAAGAAATAGAAGACTGAAGAAAAGAAAGGAAGGAAGGAAAAAGAAGTAGAAGACTACTATTTCTCTCTCTCTCGGTTTGGGATTTCTTCACCATTTCTTGGGGTATTTTGGAGCTGAGGTTCAGAGGAGTGCTAGGTCAAGCTTAGCAATTGGATTCCTGGGTTAAGCTTGAGGGTTAACAGAGGTTACTCATCCATTTGAGGTAAGTTTTCAAGGTTTTCTTCAGTTTCTGGTTTTGATTTTGAACTAAGATTTCTAAGCTGAATTTGATGGGGATTCTAGGGAATTAAAGCTAAGGGTTTGAGGAGGAGGAAGCCAAGGAAGTGTAGAGGATATCCTAACATCGAATTTTCCAACTAAAGGTAAGAAACTTTAAACTTGGTCATTTGAAATCCTGAGATTTTAGTTGTTTTGGTGAGTTTCTGAGTTTGAGGTCCAGCCATGGTGAATTTTGGGATTTGGAGTGCATGTGCTTAAGTTTTATGTGGTTGGATCATTTGGGTTGAGCTAGACATGTTGATAAGCTTGTTTTTAAATTTTGTTGAAGGTTGGAAAAGTTTTGGTAAGGTTTGGCTCGGGAGAAATCGAAGGAGGGAAAATGCAAGGTTGCTATTCTGTGACTAGCGCTACAATGCTAGCCTTTAGGCGCTGTAGCGCTAGGCTAAGTGCTCTGGGTAGATTTTGGGCTCTGTTTGTAGCGCTGTAGAGCCCTCCAAAGAGCGTTGTAGCGATACCCTGTTTCCATAAAGGTGTTTTTGGGTTATTTTCAAGGGTTTTTGCCCAGGGATTCGAGGTTTGATTCCACCACCCCGTTTGGTGGAATTAGAGCTTCCTGAGGGCTCGGGATTGATCCTGAGGCTAGGTTTTGGACTTGAGGTTCGGTGATGATTTTGATTTATGATTGTGACTAGGTGTGCGCTAGGGCTCGAGAGGGATCGTGCTTGAGGATCAATCAATCAAAGCCAGCAAAGCTAAAGGTAAGAAAGCTGCACCCGTTAATGTGTTTGTGATGGGACTATAACTGTATAATGTAATAGATGGTATTACGCCATGGGACATGTGATAATCGGCCTAAGGGTGCCATAAATTATACTTGCGCATAGGGCGCGGCTCGGCCACTAGTAGCCGAGGATAGCTTAATATTCACTGAGCTCGGTTTAAGCGGGATGAAGTCAGTGGGATTAACAGAGGGTGCGACCTAAGGGCACTAACCCTAGTTATCATTTGTGAATTGATTATTGATATGAAATGACAAGCTTGGTATGCTGAATACTTGATTATCATGGATGCTTAAACTGTTGAGAACATGCTTATGCAGTATGAGATATATGATTGTCTGTTGATTGATTGTGCTTATTATTGTGTTTTCTTGCTGAGCCTTGGCTCACGGGTGCTACGTGGTGCAGGTAAAGGCAAAGGTAAGTTGACCAATCCTGAGATGGAGAGCTGCGGGGTTGAATGTACATAGTCAGTTGTTCGGCCGCCATGGCCAAGGAGTGGAACAGGACGAAAAATGTTTAACCGTCTGTTTTGCCGTAGAGTGGCTAACCATTGAATCTAGATCTTGAATCGTTTGTAAATAGTCTTTAACTTATTACTTTTGGGATCCCATGTAAATAGGAATTGTTTATTTATAAGAAATGCATCTTTGGAGACCAAAATCTTTTAACCCTAGTTCAACTATAGTTTTACTAACACGTTTTGATTAAATGACTTGATTAGCAAGTCTTGCACCTTTATAAATGCATAGTGTAACGGTCTTGGCTATCTATGGCGTTACAGTTCATCACTGAGGTAAGCCCTAATCTCTGCTTTGATTCAAGTTTGATTTGGTTTAAGGGTGTTCTTGAGGTGTTCTTGAGCTTCAAAGCTCAAGATGTGGGTTTATTATTTTGATGGGATTTTGATCTAGTGTAAACCTGGGTTTTGTTGATGTTGGTGTGTTAATGATGTTTTGAGGCTGAATTTTTAGTTTGGGGGTGTGTTTAGATTGGATTTTGGGGGTTCGAATTCGAAGATTACACGAGTGGAACAACCTAGAATTTTGGGGTCGTAGAGGAACGCCCCAACACTAGAATTGGGCGCCCCAACGCTATGTAGGGGAAGCTTTAAGAGGGATCTCTGACTTGGTTGGAACTCTATTGCTACCCTTGGGCGCCCTAGCGCTATGTAGGGGAAGCCCTAAGGGGGCTCTCTGACCTTGTTGGAACCCTAGTGCTACCCTTCAGCACCCCAGCGCTAGACCAGTCTCAGGAAAACCCATTTTTAGAGCATGGGAAGGCTTGGGGTCTCGGGGGATGGTTCCACCATCCCGTTGGATGTGATTTGTGTTAGGAGTATGTCCTAAAAGCATGTAAAAGACATTTATTATTTCAATGAATAAATAAATACAATGGTCTATTATTGTTATATTTAGATTATTTAAATTATTGTTTGAATAATTTCTTTGTAAATATCAGAAAAATTCCATATTCATTATTGAGAATGTGATCTTGTATTAGTACGAGAGAATTAAGATCACATGAATGAATAAAAATATTCAACAACAAATTGAAGTTATGGAATTCTTTAATTAGGGTTGTAAGTACGGTTTACTGAGTATCATGTTGATACAAATAATCTAGGTTCAGATTATTGATGTGGCAAGACATCTAAGTAAAGGCTCTTTATATAATATGATTATATATGACAAGGACCGATATGAATAAAATTCTTTATCCAAAAACCATTTAATAATAAAGATTTTTAATTCATATCATAACTGATGATCATTTATAGATCAACCTAAATCCTGAGTGTTCATGAACTCCAGTTTATGTTTATTAAATCTTTTGATTCATTTGTTAAGGTCTCTTCATAGATTGAGGCTAATGACTTTTGTTTTGGAGATTTAATATCATGGATGGCTGAGAACATGTATCAACAATACAGAATCTAATCTTTCCTAACAGATCGTATATTGGTTCCCTTAAGGGTTAATTCTGGAACTAAATGATTTTGAGCTCAAATCTATAATTAGTTTATAGATTAATTATTCACTAGTGAATTAATGGTAATTAATGAATAAGAAGTAAATTAGAAAGGTAAAATGGTAATTCTTCCATTCTAATTTATGAACTAATTAATTAGAGGGTTGAACTATTATAAGATGGTTATATCAATGGACAACTTAAAATAAGATTTCTATAAAAGTATATCTATAACATACAGAGTCCAGTTCTGAATTTATAGTAGAGAAATATCATAATTAATAAATTAACTATTATGATTAAAGAGTTTAATTATTTAGTTTTAATTTATTGGAGCTTAATGTTATAGGTCAATGGTCCCCGAAATGGCTCAAACAAACACTAACAAAGTTAAATACAAAAATAGGAAAAAGGACTCATTTGATAAGTAAAATATTTTTCTATGCAATAAACATAATTATTCTATAATTATGTGTAATTAATTAATTATTCAATTTAACAAAAATATAATTAATTTTGAATTAATTTATTTTTGGGAATTTTGGTATTTAAATAATGATGAAAAAATTGGGAAAATCACATGCCCTCCTTGGCATGGGTTGGGCGTGTAGCACAGTGCACAGACACTGTGCTACACGCACAAGAAGATTCCAGAAGAATCTTGGTTCAACAATTTTCGTTATTTAAATTTTAAATAAATAATGAGATATTTTAATATGATTAAAATATTATTATTTAAACAAAAATCTGATAACTGATTAGTTGTTTTTAAATTGTTTAAAATAACTAATATTATTTATTTTTAATATATATTTGATATATTAAATATAGGAGATCAGTTTTTCCAGAGCAGTACTTTTCAGAGATAGAAAATATATAGTGAAATCTCCCTGTGAGAATGAGAACAGTGCTACAAGAATAGGTCACTGTTCTTCACAAATTTAAGTCCAAACTTTATCACATCTCATGTGTTGAGAATATCTGATAAATAGATTTTTCCTATTGTTTTGTATAACGAGCCCACACTCGTTCTTTGTGTGTTGAGAACATTTTCGGAAGATCTTGGTGTGAGATCTCAAGGATTTTGCCGTACAAAAAGATAGTAGCAAGGAAGGACTTGAGGTAATTTTTCTATTCATCTCTTTGATTCAATATATATATGTATGTGAAGAATTAGATCTAGAAATATTGTGGGATTAAATTAACAATTTTGATTGTTGTTCTGTTGCGTATAATCTCTGATTTGATCTATAAAAACCAACAATTGGAAGTCCTGAGAGCACGGGATTGGTCCCAGAGTTTATTTTTAGGATTAAATCTTAATGAGGGTATTATTTATGGTTGTGAATAGGTTACCGCTATGGCTCGGGACAGGAACGTGCTTGAGGGTCATTTATATTTAACTCATGCTTGGACCAAAGGTAAGATAACTACACCCAATGCGTGATGTATGTGATTAAGGCTTGGCCCGACTGTTGAATATGGAATGGATTAGGATTGGGACCCATTAAATGTACATGATTATGATTATATTTTTGATTGTTTGATTAAGCATGTTGAATGCTCTATATCTGGATAATTGTTATATACTATATGTCTGTTTGCATTATTTGATTGAAAAAGGCTTGACTTAAAAGTCAAGGATGGCAATAGCGCTGAGCGTTGGTCGAAAGCATTGACTTATAAGTCAAGAGCGACAATAGTGCACTGAGCGCTGGTCGTAATGGTTAGGCCTAATTAGGAGCGTATTATACGCTTGCCCGACCCAATGGTTATGGAAAATTTAAGTGTCAGGTACGTTGGGCCAGCTCCATGGCTGGTTATACAGAGGATAGGGCAACAGGCCATGGGGTGACTTATTAGTCCCATATCCTAGGGCACTAGGGCCCAATATGACTTATTAGTCAGTTAATTAGGGTAACTAGCCCCGACATGACGTTGTAGTCATTTATATGAGTAGAATGCATGCATGAGTAGGGTTATTACTGATGGGCATGCTTATTATGATTTGGTGATATGTTATTAACTTCTTATGAGCATGTTTAAGTTTTCTTGCTGGGCCTTGGCTTACGAGTGCTATGTGGTGCAAGTAAATGGAAAGGGAAGCTGGACCAGCCATGATTTGGAGAGCTTCAATGGCGATATGTACATATGCAGCTACTTGACCACCACAACCAGGGTTTCTCAGAGGAACTAGCCTTATTTTGCCGCTTAGGTCGACCGTTTGTAACATTTTGAGTTGTAATTACCCTTTTGGAACTGTAAATGACTTGTAAATGTTTATTTTGGGATCCCGTGTACAAAGTCAACATTTTAATGAAATAGCTATTCCTTTTGACAGAAATTTTAACCCTAAACTGTTAATCACATTTAGTTACACATTTAAGGCCAAATGACTCATTTAGCGAGTTTAGCACTATTTAAATACACAGTGTAATTGTCTTGGCTATCCAGGGCGTTACAACTTGGTATCAAAGCATGCCAAGGTTAAGGGTTTTTGAAGATAGGTTGGGCATGTACACTCATCACTAAAGACAAGCTTAACTTAGGGTTTGGTAACTATTTATGTGGTTATGTGTTCAACTGCTTAAATAGGATATAAATGCCTTATTAGGTAGCATGAGATATTCTGATAGGGCTTGGCCCTTGACTATTGAATGCTTTACAAGGACATGCTTATTAGCACCGACATTGTTTGTGAATGAAATAGGAAGCACTTATTAGCGTTGTTATATGGACATGTAGGTCAGGGCACGCTCATTAGTGTTTTCATATATACATGTATGCTAGGAAATTCTTATTAGCACTGTTAAATGTTAAAGAAATGCTTATTAGCATCGCTATTTGTTTGTAAATGTTAGAATATGCTTATTAGCTTCGTTAATTGTTTATGAGTGCCAGAAAATGCTTATTAGCATCGTTATTTGCCGATGAATATCAGGAAGTGCTTATTAGCACTATGATTGAATATAGTATGTGTTGGCATGCTTATTAGCATTGCATTTGTGTGTTTGTTTGTTCTTGGACCGTCAGGCGGTAGAGGTATAGTTATTACTTACCTAACTGGCCGAATTGTTTACTACAGCAAGGTACAAGTTTGGAAGTATGCTTCCAGGGCAGTCAGGTCTGCAAGCCGACCAGGGAATACATGCCAAAAATGATGATCAGGGTCAGACCCATCCGCCAGCTCCTGAGAACTGGCAGCAAGTGCTTGTTGATATGCAATCCAAGTTATAGAGGCAAGAAGTAGAGATCTGTCTCCTGAAACAGCAATAGGTTCTTATAAGGAACAGTCAATCAGAGGTACCACCTATGATGGTGCCAACAGTTGAGCAGCCACCAGAGGCTAGGAATAGATGGAAACCTCTATATGAAAGGTTTAGGAAACAACACCCTAAAGTTTTTTAGGGCAGTGCAGATCCGCCTAAGGTCATACAGTGGTTTAGCATGGTTACAACCATCCTGGATTTCATGAGGGTGGTTGGTAATGTGCCACATACATGTTTCGGTGGGACACATACATGTTTCGGTGGGAGGTGATATCCCAGACCAGGAACATTAATACCTTGGAGTGGGAGGAGTTTAGGACTGTAGTGGACAAAATCTTTCTACTTGATTAAAAAAAAGAAAAAAAGAAGAAGTCCAACAAGCAGTCAGATTAGCATCTTGGCCCAATAAGCCAGCCTGACTAGCTAATAAAGCCCAAACCCATGTGAATAGGTGTTGACTGCGTTTTTAGCCAATGACGTGAGAACGTCAATAACGACAAGCCTTCAAGAGAATGTAAATGACAACAGACAGTTTTAATAAAGAAAATAAAGAACACACAAGAGATTTTATAGTGGTTCAGCCCCGATTGTCGGTAATAGCCTAATCCACTTAGAGTTGTGATTTATAGATCCGTACTCAAGATCAGATGGACTGAGCCAACTGAGTTTCTTCAGTACAGATTGCAAAAATACAAGAATTCTCTCTTATTTCAGCACTTTCTCTCTCTAGAATACTCAGACCCAAATTTCTCTCTCTAGAAAGAAGAAGTGGAAGAAGCCCCTCTTTCATCCCATAATCCCCCTATTTATAGGCTTAGGGTCATACATACGGTATCCCTTAGAACCGGGATATTTTATTATATTTATTACATTTAAATTACAAAGAAACATTCAAAATTCAAAATGTAACAAACCCCCCATTTGTGGGAAGAATGAGGGATTCCCGCATATCTTGTTGAAGTTGTTTCTGGGAATCTTGACTTAGTCTCCTCTAGCTAGTTGATCCACCTCCTACTGACCACTCATGCAAGTGTTGGTTGGACGTGCATGGTGGTAGGACATGCATGGTGGTAGGACATGTTTTTGTGGGTCGAACGCGCATGGTGGTAGGATATGCACTTCTCTCCTCTAACATGGCACTCTCCTCTAGCATGCCATGTTTCTCCTTGAACCAATCTCCTTGGCTTCTCACCTCGGATAGGTCCGAGGCAACCTCCTTGGCATGTCACCCCGGATAGGTCCGAGGCAACCTCCTTGAAGCTTCTCACCTCGGATAGGTCCGAGGCACTCTCCTCTAGCATCTCCCAACTATGTCCGATCGGACATTGTGTATGCTCTCTGTTTCAAAATCTAAGTCTCAATTCTTGGCTTGCATGGAACTCCTCCAACATGGCACTCTCCTCTAACATGCCATGTTTCTCCTCGGATGCATCTCCTTAGCTCTCCTAGGATGCATTCTCCCTAGCTCTCCTAGGATGCATTCTCCTTAGCCTCCTAGGATGCACTCTCCTTAGCTCTCCTAGGATGCATTCTCCTTAGCCTCCTAGGACTAAGGTGCACTTGGCTTGGTTATGACATCTTTCAAGAAGTCCAAATTCTTCGTCAGTCTACCGGGTCCTTTATCACAACTCTGAGGAATGCATTGCCATACGTCACCTTTATTTCCACGTTATTGATCTCCAATTTTTGGGTATAACAATAGGTTCACATATACAATGAACCGTCCAAAATGCCCAAAACCATACCTGGACCCGAACCTGAATTCGGATACGCCCAGTCAGCCAAGGACCTTGAAACAGTTAAGGCTCGCACCACATTTGCCACGAATTTTGGAAAGAAACCACTTGGAGCGAGTCAAACGAATTAGGAAGATGGAGGAATAACGGTAGAGAAAAGAATAATAAATAAGACCCTCAGGGGTTGAGGAGGGAACATCTGATAATCATCTTACTCTACTTTATTTTCTTACTGCAATGAAGTACTACTCTTTCTAGGCGATCCAATCAAGCAAGTTGAATCAGTCAGCCTGGTGTGACTCAACCATACTTAACCCGATCATTGAATTTCGTCGTCGTCTCTGTCGTCACTTTGACCATCCTACTACTCATCCATCCATCAATATATCGTTATTTTCATTATAATTTTATTATTTTCAATTAGCTCTCATTACAACCTGACTAACTTGAGCATTGGATTCCCTTTGGCTGACACCCCACCGGTGCTCCCAATTGAACTCTCGTCTCTCTCTCTCTCTTTGTTTTTGACAGGTTGCTGGTGCCCATATAATCAATTGTAGGAAATCACCTCTACAATTTGGCGCCCACCGTGGGGCCCTAGCAATCAGACGATCGACAAAGAGATCAAGAAGTTCACTTAAGAGCCATGTCAGACATGACTGAGACACCCGATCTGTCTGCTCAACTCGCTGCTCTTACTGCCCAGATGAATGAAGAACGCGAGAAAATGAGGAGGCTCGAAGCTGAGAATGCTGACCTGCTCGTACGAATGGAGGCCATGTCCTCTCAAGCCACTGAGGCTCAGCCATCCTGCTTCCGAGGCCTAGTCAGCCCTATGCAACCTCTGGGAGACCTCACTCCTATCTCTAACAGTGATGGACCGAATCGGACAATTCCATCACCCTCGGTAAGGAATTATCAAACTCCACCCACCATGTCTAACATTCAAAATTTTGTTGTCAATACATGCGAATAGATAACCATGACTGAACATGGACATTCATCTACGCCCAGATCACAACAGATTCTAGGAGTCAGGCAACTTCCAAGAGCCAGTCAGCCAGCCACTGGACTCGGACAGCAGCAGGTTCCAAGTTTTAATCAGCCTACCATTGGAGCCAGCCAGACCATCATTGGAGCTAGTCAGAATATACCTGAGCAGCAGACAATCGGATTGAATCACCCAGTCATGAGCGAGCCAATCCGCCAAGCAACCACAAGCTCATTTCCAATCCAAGTTCCTGACTTGGCTCGAAAGTTAGCTGAGATTGAGGCGCTCATTCAACGGATTCCTGAGATACCAGCTCCAATTAAGAAGAGTGCAGCAAGCTGTTATGCAGGCTCTCCATTCATAGACGACATTGCACTAGTGGAAATTCCAAAGAAGTTCAACTTCCCAAATATGAAGATGTTTGATTGGACGTCTGACCCGGATGACCACATCGCACAGTATAGGCAGAGGATGTTCACCGTTGCCATCCCACGCGATTTGAGGGAAGCATGCATGTGTAAGGGGCTTGGTTTTAGTCTGATTGGACCAGCCCTCCAGTGGTATACTAATTTACCTAATAATTCTATTTTTACTTTTGCACAATTGACTAACACTTTTGTTGAGCAGTTTGCTAGTAGCAGGAAACTTGAAAAGTCTGCAGAAGACCTCTACATCATAGTTCAACGACGGGGTGAGACCTTACAAGAGTACATAGGCCGTTTCTATAACCCATTGTAATCAGGACATAGCCATCTCAGCCTTTCGTAAAGGACTCCACTATGACTCAGACCTATACAAAGAACTTACCAAGTATCCTTACAAGACGATGGAAGACGTTCTCGCCAAAGCCTGGGCACAGATCAAATGGGAGGAGGATGAAGCTAACTATTATCACTCTTCTCCAAGGAAAGACACTCAAAGAGACTCAAGGGCAGGCAGATGGTAGAGTGATATACAATCCAAGCCATACCCGTATCCCAACAGATCAGAGAACAGAAGGAGGGAGTACAACCGGTCGTCCGAGACACGTCTATGAGATGGACCAAAGATACCAGAATACAATCTTTCAATTTCACCAGCCAAAGTCGTGGCGTACTGAAAGGACTCGGAAACAAAGTGAAATGGCTGGAAAGGATGAGGACTCCGTCTGACCAGCGAGACAAAGCAAAATGGTGTGAGTTCCACAACGACCACGGTCACCGAACAGATGAGTGCATTTCCTTAAGACTCGAAGTATCCAACCTATTAAGACGTGATCACCTAACTGACTTGCTCACAGAAAAAGGCAAAAGAACATTCCAGCAGGAGGCAGACAGGTCAGTCATCTGAAGAGAAGTAACCCTGCCGAAGCCACCTACTCATCAACGGACAGTGAACGTAATAACTGGTGGCTCTAAGGTAAGTGGAGCCACCCATTCAGCAGCCAAAAGACATGCCAGGCAGACCAACTGGATCAAAGAAGAGTCCAGCGGGACAGAGAAGGATACCATCAACCTACCAGCTCAAACCATCAGTTTCTCAACAACAGAGTCAACCAGAATCCTCAACCCACATCATGATGCTCTTGTCATTGCACTTTACATTGCTAATTGTCTTACTAAATGTATACTTATTGATAATGGCAGTTCAACTAACATTTTATTTTTAAGTGCTCTTAGGGAAATTGAGATAGATGAATCAAAGATCATAAAGAAGACTACAATCCTCATCAATTTCAGTGGAGAACAAAAGAACACACTAGGAGAGATCGAACTACCTGTCTATGCTGAAGGAGTCAATCTTTGCACAAGATTCTTGGTAGTAGACTCTCCGTCTGCTTACAACGTGATACTAGGTCGACCATGGATACATGAAATGGAGGTAGTCCCTTCAACATACCACTAAGTCCTAAGGTTCCCAAATAAATGGGGAGTAAAAGAAATTAAAGGCCAACAGAAAGATTCAAGAGCATGTTACCAGACTACCATGAAGGCCAAACCTGCTCAGTTATAGCAATTACAGGAAGACAGACTGACTGACTGACTCCCAGATGAACCAACCAGACATGGAGGGAGTTGCACGAAGTCCAGATACATCTGGACTTCCCAAATCACAAAGTCCAAATCGGGTGACGATTGGACCCTGACATCAGAACTAAACTCATTGATTTTTTATTTGCCTATTATGATTGTTTTGCTTGGTCCCATGCGGACATGACTGGAATTGACCCCGAAGTAATTGTCCATAAATTTCAGGTTGATCCAGACTACCCACCAAGGAAGCAAAAAAGAAGAAAATTTTCCCCTGAAAGGAACAAAGCCATTAACGAAGAAGTTCAAAAGCTTATTGATAATGGGTTCGTGAGGGAGGTGCATTATCCCGACTGGTTGGCCAACGTAGTCATCATGAAAAAAAAGAATGGAAAATGGCGAGTTTGCATTGACTTCACAGACCTAAACAAGGCGTGTCCAAAGGACTCATTCCCATTACCACTCATAGACATGTTAGTAGACGCCACAGCCGGTCATGAACTCCTAAGCTTCATGGACGCATACTCAGGATACAACTAGATCCTGATGAATCCAGAAGACCAGGAAAAGACATCCTTCATGACCAACTTAAGCATATTCTGCTACAAGGTCATGCCATTCGAATTGAAGAATGCAGGAGCAACATATCAGAGATTAGTCAACAAGATGTTTGTTGGCTATCTGGGGAAGACGATGGAAGTCTACATTGACGACATTCTCGTCAAATCCCTCATTGCAAAGGACCATATCAGCCATTTAAAACAATCTTTTGACATTCTTAGGAAATATAATATGAAACTGAATCCAACTAAATATTCTTTTGGTGTGACTGCAGGAAAGTTCCTTGGGTACCTAGTAACCCAAAGGGGAATCGAGGCTAACCCAGCACAGATAGAGTCAATCCAAAGGATTCCTTCCCCAACGTGCATAAAAGACGTACATAAATTAATTGGACGCATTGCAGGACATAGTCAATTCATATCAAAGTCTTCAGAACGATATCACCTCTTCTTCAACATACTAAGAAAATAAAAAACTTTCGAGTGGATAGCTGAATGTGAAGAGGCACTAGCCCAGCTAAAACAGTACCTGACTAGACCGCCTCTCCTCTCAAAGCCAAAAGAAAATGAGACATTATTCATCTATCTAGCAGTATCCGAGACGGTAGTTAGCGCAGTCCTAGTCCGAGAAGAGGAAGGCAAGCAGTCTCCAGTCTACTATGTAAGCAAAGCTTTGCTTAATGCACAAACCCGATATAGCCAGCTGGAGAAGCTTGCACTAGCACTCATCCACGCAGCAAGGAAGCTACACCCATACTTCCAGTGCCATCCAATAACGGTCTTGACCATCTTCCCACTCAAAACAATCCTCCATAAACCAGAACTGTCAGGCAGACTGACCAAGTGGCCGGTAGAGCTCAGTGAGTACGAAGTAACATACAAGCCACGAACTTCCCTCAGATCTCAGGTATTAGCTGACTTCATTGCAGATTTTACACCTAACATTCATGTGCAGGTAGAAAAGAACTTTGTTGTCTGACCGAGGGACAGTCAGCCGAAATCTGGGAGTTGCAAGTAGACGGCTCAAGTAACACTAGAGGAAGTGGACTCGGACTCGGACTCATCCTGACTTCACCCCAAGGTGACGTAATCGAACAAGCAGTCCGATGCAGGTTCAAAGCTACCAACAATGAAGCTGAATACGAAGCAATGATAGCTGGACTCGGACTAGCCAAAGACATGGGAGTAAAAAAGATCGTGGTCTTCAGTGATTCTCAATTGGTAGTCAACCAAATGCAAGGTCATTATCAGGCCCGGGATAACAAAATGATAGCCTACCTCAACAAGACTAAAGAGTTGCAGTAAGTCTTTGACGAGTTCACTATCAACCAAGTACCAAGAGGGGAGAACAGTCATGTAGATGCATTAGCAAACCTTGGATCCTCCATCCAGATAACCGACCCCAAGACAATACCTGTAGTATATCTCCAATGGCCAGCTGTCTGGAAAGATGAAGAAGAGTAAGTTAGTGACATCTCCAACAACCGAACATGGATGACTCCAATAGTCGAGTACTTGGGGCAGGACATACTTCCCGAAGATAAGAACGAAGCACGTCAGGTCAAGGTCAATCATCCCGCTTCACTATCATACATGGTAAACTCTATAAACGTTCATTTTTTGGTCCATATTTGAGATGCATTGACCCTACAGAGGCCAAGTACATACTGGCTGAGTTGCATGAAGGAGAGTGCGGCAACCACTCTAGAGGACGAAGCTTGGCGCACCGTGCCCTAACACAAGGCTACTACTGGACAACTATGCGAGCCGACTCCTCCGACTATGCAAGATGATGTGACAAGTGCCAACGGTTCGCCCAACTATCCCACCAACCTCCAGAGCGTCTAATCTCCATCACATCCCCTTGGCCATTCATGAAATGGGGGATGGACATTGTAGGCAGGCTTCCAACCGCACCAGGAAAAAAGATGTACATGCTTGCAGTGACTGACTACTTCAGCAAGTGGATCGAATCAGACTCATTCCACCAAGTCCGAGACAAAGAAGTAAAGGGCTTCATTTGGAAGAATGTGATCTGTAGGTACGGAGTACCAAAAGAAATTGTGACAGACAATGGCTATCAATTCATCAGTTTCGACTTCCAAGACTTCTGCAAATTCTAGAACATCAAGCTCAGCTTCTCCACACCAAGGTATCCCCAAGAAAATGAACAAGCAGAGTCATCCAACAAGACTATCATGAACAACATCAAGAAGCGCCTCAAAAAAGCTAAGGGAAGATGGGCTGACGAGTTGCCGAGAGTCCTATGGTCTTATCGAACCACAACCAGGACTGTGACAGGGGAAACACCATTCTCATTAGCCTACGGGATGGAGGCAGTCATCCCAACTGAGAGTGAAGTTCCGACAGCCAGATATGAGCTGACGACAGACGAAGCAAATTGGGAAAACATGTGCCATGAACTCGACACCATCGACAAAAGAAAAGCACTCTTAAGAGTCTCGGCCTATCAACAAAGCATAGCCAGACATTACAACAAGAACATCCGCACTCGGACATTCAAAGTATGAGATTGGGTTCTACGAAGAGTCTTCCAGAACACTAAAGCAGTGGGAGCAGGTAAGCTCGCCCCGACATGGGAAGGTCCCTTCCTGATCACAAAGGTAGTCGGACATGGAGCATACAAGCCACAAACTAAAGATGGACGTGAAATCAACAATAGCTGGAACGCTGTCCACTTAAAACAGTATCACTTTTAACTCAACCCAGTTTTCTTTCATTTTCTTTCATCATTGATCTCACGGGATCCTCATTCAAGCAACATACTGACACTATCATGCAAGAAGTGTCAGAACTACATTTGGGCTTGATCCCTGACAAGGGTATGTAGGAAACTCTATGGAGTGCAGCCCCAAATTACATCCAATGTTTTCTTTTTACCTAAGATTGGTCGTCCAGCAAGTTAGTCAAGAAAGTGAACTAGCCTAACCATAATTTATCTGAGGACAAACGCCCGAGTTAACACAAAAAAGAAAACCAATAGTCTATGTCTAAAATTCCAAGTATATTACACTTAGACTGGGGGACAAAGATAGAGTATATCATCAGTCAGAAAACCATGGTGAATGATATGATTAGCCAAGTAAATCGGCCACCCAGTCAGTCATCCGGACAAGGTTAATATGAAAAGTAAGATAATACTTCTAGTCATTTTAATATAAAGAAAAATATGTAGGATACAAGATTACTTTGAGCCAAAATACAAGATTGTTTCATAACCATCAAGACTGCCAGCCTACCATATCAACCATTCAGGCTAGACCGACTACTACCGACATAATCTTGTTAGAAAGAAATTACAACAACAACTTATAAAAAAGTTTGTGCAATCATAAAAAACTTATAAAAAAAGAAGAAAAAAAAAAGGCTTCTACAACAAAGAAATAGTAAATCAAGCAAGGGTCAAAAATCAATCCTCATGCCCAAGATCGCCTGTAGTCATGTCTCCAAAGGAGACAGGTAGATTGTTAGCTTGAATAGCCTCTTCAACCCTCATTTGTTGCAGTTCTTCATAATCAGCTATAAAGTGAGTTACATTCCAGGAATTAGTCTTCCCATCACAAAAGTCAATCGCCATCTGACCACGACATTGGATCTCGGCCTCTAAGGCAATATCAGTCAAACGACCTTCTAACATATCAACCTTGGTTCGAACATTGGCCAAGGTATCCAAAGTAGGTTGTAGTCGACTAGCATCTAGCTCCTTGGAATCCAATTGGGTATTGAGATCCCCATTAAGTTTCTCAAGGTCTTTTTTGCAAGTCTTCAATCCCTTGACCTCAGACCACAGATCAACATTCTGACGGTTCAATGTTTTCACTTGTTTTTCCAGTTCTTGAATCTTCTCATTTGCCCACATAAGGCCTTGTATACCCTGCCATAATAAAGAAAAACAATAACAAAACAATCAATCAATCTGACTACCCATCATTATGAAATAAAATTGATAAATCAAAAAAACCTGAAAGACGTGGGAAATGGAAGCAGAAAGCGATGACTTTGATCCAAGCTGATCAAACCTGTCTTTGTCCTCAGCCCATAGTAGCTTATTAACCTCCTCAAGGTGAGGACCAAACTCAGAATGTGCTGAGGCGGACGACGGAAAAGAAAGCTCTATCTTCTCAGCAAACCAGTCAGACGAATCAGTTGGAGAACTCCACTTCTTCTTGTTCTTCTGAGTCTTTCCAGCAGTAGGAAGAGGAGGAGGAGGAACTTCATTGACAACATCCTTCTCAGCACTTGAAGGTGCAATTGCCTGCTTCTTACATGCTCATAGGCGTTCCATAGCCCCAAAGCCTGTCAGATTTAGACGAAACGTTTCTCCAGCCATAAGAAGGTCTGCAAAATTTTGTTCGCCTGGCGTCAGTTCAATCATCAAAGATGATTCATACCCCAAAATCTCAAGACTTCGTGTGATAAGTATAATGCGAGATTGAATACGACTCGTAGGAAGGGTAATACCTTCAGGATGACGAGGAACCTGACTCCACAAAGAGCTACCACGAAGATTCGAATCAAACAAGATCGCTTGCCACCTACGATCTTCTTCTCGAAACTCAGCAAACTGATCAACCCTTCCTTGAGCTCCTCGACACATCCAGGCAAACGGTAAGTTCACTCTGCCTACAAATTAAACAAAACAACCAGTCAGAAGAATGTCAGCAAAAACTACAGAAAGAAATTAATAATTTCATCACACGCAAGCACTCACTAGCTGAAGACCATGCATGAGGAATCTTACAATCAGCCAGCAACCCCAACACATTATGAGAAACAAAAAAGTATCGATCCTTCCAACGTTTGTCATAATCTTTCAAATCTACAATAAGGGAACTCTTCTACTGAGACAAGAATTGGTATCTACCCTTGTCCATATAATGCTCCTTCAAAGAGTATGCAAGTAACGCCTCTTCAACAGTAAACTCAATGCCATGTTTCTCACTAAAAATTTCCATGGCCATCAGAACACACCAGACATTCGGCATCAGCTGACTGGGTGATACAATATGATATTCACATACTTCTTTCACTAACCTAGGAAGAGAAAATTTGAACCCTTCCTTGAAAGGAAGCTCATACATGCATACCCAGCCAGGTAAATTCCAATTAGCCCGCTCCCCACCAGACGGAGCATGCAGACTAGCATAACTAGGTATATCATAAGCCTGACGAAGCCGAGGCAAATCCTCTAAAGTAATCTTTGACTTCGGGTTACAACCCATAAGCATGCGACTAAACTGACCACCAACTATAGGCTCATCACTATCCACATCAATTTCGACCACGCCAATAGGAATATTGGGATTGGTGCAGCTACCATCATCACTAGATGAACAGGTCATCCTACCAGAAGACCCAGCAAGACTGCATCGATTACTGGAAGACATGCTCGAAAGACCACCTAGAACAAATGCACTATCTAAGTTCGAGTGGACGTACAAATAATTATAAACATTATCGGCCTACCAGATAGCAAGACAATATAGATCAAAAAGTTATTGGCTGACAAAAAGACAGACATACAACTAGTTCTCATCTAACCATCCAGACTGTCGGACATAAGGTCAAACGTCCTAAGAGTATGTATTCACTAAGGAAAAACATCATAATACATGGAAAATAGTAAAAAAAACATGTTCCTACTATCAACAAAGATCAAATGCAAACGGCAATAAAAAGTGAATCAAACTAAAGTTACAACTACAACCTATACAAAACGACTTCAAGATCAAATAAGAACACGAAGAACGACATAAGAACATTCAAAGAAAGAAAGGAAAAGGAAACCAACCTCTAGAGAGCTTTCCTCAAAGTCTTTAAGACAAGCCCCACCAAATGCTGCACCAAATGTGAAGAGCTTGTAAACAATGCTCACTTTTATAGGCTCAAAGGGACCTTGGATGGATGACAAGTGTCAACCATCCAATGGGGAAAATAGTATACCTACAAACAAATTTACCAAAAAGCATGTTTGGGTTTGGACATACTTAGTAAAATATAAACCCAGGCAAAATCACACAAAGCTTGATAAAATTTGTGAGCTCCAATCGGACCTGGCTCCCCTCATGCACACAGTTCGTACCAAACAATATGCACTCTAGTCTACAAGGCATTCGGACAATCCACCACATGTCCGTGTATATACCTGGCTAATAAACATCTTGATCGGACAGTCGGACAATCTAACTCACGGATGCATGTCACTCGGCCAAGGCCCGCGCACATCAGCAGGTCCCTCGGCAACTCGGACACCGGCCAATTAGGCCCGCGCGCATAAGTAGGCCCCTCGGCCAGTCGAACAACCGGTCAACTAGTCGCGTGCGTCAATAAACCCCTAGGCCACTCGGACATCCAGATGCGCGCGAGTGTGTGTCACTCGGCCAGCGAGGCCTGCACGCATCCACAGGCCAATCGAACACTTAGCCACAGGCACATCGCACTGCCGCATAAGGCCACATACTCAGACACTCGGAAACTCGGCCACATGCACATTATAATTGTTGTGCGAGGCCCCCGTGAATAATTGCTGAAAGGGGTACATAAAGTCAAGGCATATTCTGACAATTGTCTCTAACTGTTGGGACCGATTGAGTTGGATAAATTGCGATATAATTAATTTATTTTTCCTACTCTTTGATAAATAATGAATTCTATACCAAAGAGTGAGGGACAAACTGTAGTGGACAAAATCTGTCTACTTGATTAAAAAAAAAAAAAAGAAGTCCAACAAGCAGTTAGATTAGCATCTTGGCCCAATAAGCCAGCCTGACTAGCCAATAAATCCCAAACCCATGTGAATAGGTTCGCATATACAATGAACCGTCCAAAATGCCCAAAACCAAACCTGGACCCGGACCCAAATTCGGATATGCCCAGTCAGCCAAAGACCTTGAAACAGTCAACGCTCGCACCACATTTGCCAAGAATTTCGAAAAGAAACCACTTGGAGCGAGTCAGACGAATTAGGAAGATGGAGGAATAACGATAAAGAAAAAGAATAATAAATAAGACCCTCAGGGGTTGAGGAGGGGACATCTGATAACCATTTTACTATACTTTATTTTCTTACTGCAACGAAGAATTACTCTTTCTAGGAGATCCAATCAAGCAAGTTGAATCAGTCAGCCTGGTCTGACTCAACCGGACTTAACCCGAACATTGAATTCTGCCGTCGTCTCTGTCGTCACTTTGACCATCCTACTACTCATCCATCCATCAATATATTGTTATTTTCATTATAATTTCATTATTTTTAATTAGCTCTCATTACAACCCGACTAACTTGAGCGTCGGAGTCCCTTTGGCTGACACCCCACCAGTGCTCCCAATTGAACTCTCCTCTCTCTCTCTCTCTCTTTATTTTTGACAGGTTGCTGGTGCCCATCTAATCAATTGTAGGAAATCACCTCTACAAGGACTATGTTCAATGAGAAGTATTACAATGATGCAGTTAGGGCTGCAAAAGCTGAAGAGTTCAGTAAATTGCTTCAGGGGAATATGTCAGTGTCAGAGTATGCTCTGAGGTTTGATAGATTGGCCAAGTTCACTGCAGACTTGGTGTTCACTAATGGGAAAGGGAAGAAAGATTCCTTTAGGGGCTATAACCTATGATAGCCCAGGATGTTCGCATTACCACCGTGCCAGGGGTGACGACTTATGCACAGGTGGTAGAGAAGGCCCTTACTACTGAGGGCACAGAGAACGTGACCAAAAGAGACATTAGGAGAATGGGACCTCCATTTATTGGTTTTGGTAGGGGCGGAGGCCACAGTGATCAGAAAAGGAAGGCTCCAGATGCCTTTCCAACTTCAAGCCCGGGTAGGAGACCACGTGGTATTCAGATAGGCCACCAAGGTGGCAATGAAGGATGGAGGACCTTCCCAGAGTGCGCCAGATGCAGGAGGCGCCATTAGGAGAGTGTCAGGAAAAGGCTTGCTTTTTGTGCGGGATAGTGGGACAATTAAAGAAAGATTTCCCAAAAGAAAGAAAGGAAGAACCAAGGAAGGCGGTCAGCTCGAGTATTCGCACTGACTCAGGCATAAGCTGAGGCTAGTCCCTCAGTAGTGACAGGTCATCTTTCTAGTGTTGGAACCCCTTATAATGTTTTGATTGATTTGGGTGCAACACACTCTTTTGTTGCTAGTAGGATTATTGATAGACTATGTAGGCCATGTAATTATTATGTTGTGGGGTTCGAGACCTTACTGCTCCCTTGGGAGTTTTTAGTTTCCATGAGATGGGTCAGATCACTACCAGTAACAGTAGACGATAGAGAGTTGTCAGTTGACTTGATAGAGTTGGTTATGACCGACTTTGACATGATTCTAGGTATGGACTGGTTAGAGAATTATGGGGCAACCATAGACTGCAAGAAAAAGATGGTAACCTTTGAACCCGAGGGAGATGACCCCTTTGTATTTGTTGGAACTGTGCATGGACCCCATGTACCTATGATATCAGTATTGACGCTAGAGACCTACTGCGAGGTGGTTGCATAAAATTCTTAGCCAGTGTGGTAGATACCACTTAGGCTGTGCCAGTGGGACCAGTAGAGACTAGACTAGTCTGTGAGTTCCTGGATGTGTTTCCAGAGGATTTACAAGGGTTGACGCCACACAGAGAGATAGAGTTTGTTATCGAAATCACATTAGGGATAGAATCAGTGTCTAGGGCACCGTGCAGGATGGCCCTAGCAGAGTTGAAAGAACTAAAAGTACAGTTGCAGGAGCTGTTAGAATTGGGTTTTATTAGACCTTGTTTTTCACCATGGGGTGAACCAGTCCTATTTGTAATAAAGAAGGATGATTATCTGAGGATGTGCATTGACTACTTGGAACTGAACAAGTTAACCATTAAGAACAAATATCCTCTGCCAAGGATAGATGATATGTTTGATCAATTGCAAGGTAAGATGGTATTCTCAAAGATAGATCTTCGATCTGGTTAACACCAACTAAAGATCAAGGAGGGAGATATACTGAAGACTGCCTTATTCTCAAAATATGGGCATTATGAGTTCTTAGTCATGTCATTTGGTTTGACTAATTCCCCAGCTACTTTTATGGATCTGATGAATAGGGTGTTCAAAGATTATTTGAATCGGTTTGTGAACATCTTCATCAATGATACTCTGGTTTATTCTTAGTCTGAGGCAGAACATGAGCAGCATCTCAAGTTTGTTCTACAGAGGCTGAGGGAACACATGCTATATGCGAAGTTCAAGAAATGTGAGTTCTGACTATCGCAAGTGACTTTCCTTGGTCACATTGTCAATAGAGATGGGATTAAGGTGGACCTAGGAAAGATTAAGGCAGTTAGATATTGGCCAAGACCAAGGAACGCCTTAGAGATCACAAGTTTCCTTGGATTGACAGGCTATTGTAGGAGTTTTGTGGAGGGGTTCTCAAGGATTGCTACTCTATTGTCAGAATTGACATGCAAGAATCGAAAGTTTGCATGGTCAGATAAGTGTGAGAACAGCTTCCAAGAACTGAAGTGGTGTTTGGTTACAGCTCCAGTACTATGTCTTCCAACGGATCAGGAGAAGTATGTGGTATATTGTGATGCCTCAAGACATGGTTTGGGTTGTGTCCTTATGCAATCAGGGAAGGTGATTTCCTATGCATCACGTAAGTGGAGGGAGTATGAGCAGAGATATCTCACTCATGATCTGGAATCGGCAGCAGTGGTCTTTGCATTAAAGGTATGGAAGCATTACCTTTATGGGGAGAAGTGTGAGATATACATTGACCATAAGAGCTTGAAATAATTCTTCATGAAGAAAGACCTAAACATGAGACAAATGTGTTGGCTAGAGTTGGTGAAGGATTATGGATGTGAAATCCTGTATCACCCAGGAAAGACCAACGTGGTGATAGATGCCTTAAGCCGAAAGAGTCCGGGGCAGTTATTCAGTGCGAAGCAAATATCTAGGGAGTTGGTAGAGGATATGACTAGAGCTAGAATAGAGTTGGTGGTGGACTAGTTAGCCAACATCACACTACAGTCTATTCTTCTGGAGAGAATAAAGGAAAGTCAGTTGAGTGATCCACAACTAGCGAGGATCAGAGGGGATGTCCTAGTTGGAGTAGCTAGGGATTATATAATGTCAGATATAGGCTTGTTGAGATACAAGGGTCGGATCTGTGTTCCGATTGACACTATTATCTGACGAGAGATTTTGGATGAATCTCAAAGTACCCCTTCCTCTTTGCATCCAGGCACCATGAAGATGTATCAGGATTTGAGATCGCTATATTGGTGGCCTAGGATGAAGAAGGATGTGACAGAATATGTGGCTAAGTGCTTGACATGTCAACAGATCAAGGCTGAGCATCAGAGACCAGCAGGGCTATTACATCCTCTGGATAATCCAGAGTGGAAATGGGAGGATATCACAATGGATTTTGTGGTTGGATTACCCAGGACTGTGCGTCAATATGATTTGGTGTGGGTTATCGTGGATCGATAAACCAAATAAGCTCACTGTTTACCAGTGAGGACGACATATACAATTGACTAGTACGCTGATCTCTATGTGAGAGAGAGAGTACGCTTTCATGGGGCTCTGAGGTCGATTGTGTTAGACTAGGACCCAACATTTACTTCCAAGTTTTGGGGAAGTTTGCAGAAGGCTATGGGTACACAACTAAAATTCAGTACAGGTTATCATCCTCAAACAGATGGATAATCTGAGAGGACGATCCCAATATTAGAGGACATACTGCGAGTATGTGTAGTAGACTTTAAAGGTTCTTGGAGTAAGTGTTTGCCCTTGATAGAGTTTTCCTACAATAACAGCTATCAGTCGACCATTGGGGTGGCTCCTTATGAGGTGTTGTATGCTAGGAAATGTAGATCTCCCATTCACTGGGATGAGATGGGGGAAATGAGATACTTGGGTCCAGAGGTAGTTCAGAGGAGCAATGAGGCTATTGAGAAGATCAGAGCTTGGATGCTCGTTTCTAAAAGCAGACAGAAAAGTTATGCTGACCCGAAGTGCAGGAACATGGAGTTCCAAGTGGGAGACTATGTCTTCCTGAGAGTCTCTAATAGACCCAAAACGAGTATGTTTTAAATATTTATACTCGCAAGCGCACGAATCGTATTTATAGAATAATGTTCGTGTAAGCACAAGGTCGAACCCAAAGGAGTTGTCTAAACTTGAAAAGGAAACTATTTTAAACCAAAATTAACAAATTCTAACCTAGCTCCAAAGATTGAAGAGATTTTTGAATAATGAAAATACAATAAAAGACAATAATATAAAAATTAAAGACAATATATATAAATATAAATTAAAAGTAGAAATCGAAATCGAAATAGTAAAATAAGATTATTAAGGTTTAGAATCCACAAAATATAAGTTCAATAATATTTATAAGTACATTGATTCCCAAGTTTTAGTGATAGTTAAAATAAATCAAACTATAATTTTTCCAAATAGATGTATAATTTTAAGCACAAATTACTTCTAAAAAGATAGGACTTTTCTTCACTTTTCAAAATTATAATTTCAAAGCATTTAGTGTAAATCAATCTAATGAAATAACAAATAAATCAATGAACATTATTTATAAGGCAAAACATAATATTTTTGTATGGATGTGTACAATTTAATGACACGTCTTACACAAAGAATATTATGTTTTTGCACAAAGAATAAGTGTAAATATGTGCTAACAATCCAAAATACATGATATTTAAGATGAAAGAAGATATTTGAAGAAGAAAATTCCATAAACTTTGTTGCACAAAATGGGAAATCAACATACAAAATAAATACCATCTAGTTACATATTGTTTCATCATCACCTTAATAATCTTAAAAAGATTAGAAACACATAACTAGAATAGAAAATACAAATTAAAAATTACAAACATAAATAGGAAAATTTGGAGGAGAAACCCCCAAATTTTTCCTCTAAAAATACATAGAAAATCACCAAAAAGTAGAAGAAGATGAAGAGAATAGAGAGGTTTTGAAATGTGTATAATTTTTTGTATGGTAACCTCTTAAAATTGACCCTAAACTCCCTTATTTATACCCAAAAAAATGGGTATTAAAATAATCAATTTAAATTAATTAAATTGATTAAATTAATTATAACGTGGCAAATAGGGATAAATTATAGGGTGTAATAATGATGTTTTGGGGTAAAATGTGTATAAAGTGGGGTAAAAAGATTGGTATTTTTGGCAAAGAGGACAAGGAGACAAAATGTATTTGTTGGGCTCAATACAAATGGCATGGAGGCTGCTTGTGGCTGCTGCATGGCTGGTGGCAGCTAAAGCTTGGGCCGAATGGGTGCTGGTTGGTGAATCAAGAGGCAGCTGATGGGCGGATTGGGCCTGGCAGATGGGCCTGTTGCTGAGTGAAGTGCATGGCTGTTTGCAAGCTGGGAAGAGGCAGGGAGATGATGGGAAGGAGGCCAGGCGTGAAGGGCCGAATGTTGTGGACATTGGTGTGTGGCTGTGATTGACAGCTATCGGCATCAGGAGCTGAAGGAGGCTGCTGAAGGTGGGCCTCGGGTTGGGCTCCTAGAGGCAGGCGGGCTGGAGCAAGAGCTGGGCTGGGCATTGGCTGCTTCAGAAATGCCACATTCTTTTGTTATTTTTCACAAAAATGCCACTTTTTTTCATCATTTTCCTTGCTTTTCAATAGCATAAATTCCCTACAAAATAAATATAAAATAAATCATAATACAATATTTTCAACTATAAAATAAATCAATTTAATTCTTTGAAAATATTAATTATAACTTAATTTATATTTTATATTTAAGTTCAATAATACAACATTTTTTTACCACTAACTTAACAATAATAATTCAAATAATTAACTACAACATTTTACAACAAAATAACTATAAAAACACACAAAAGTATATAAAATCATGATAAGACTAATAAATTCAAAATTACTTAAAAACTTAATAAATTACTTAAAAACTCAATAATTAAGCAACAATTAGCACATAAAAAGTGGTAAAATAACTCTATTTTGTAGAGTTATCAGTCTCACCATGGGAAATGGGTGAAGAGATTTGGGAAGAAGGGGAAGTTGAGCCCTAAATTTGTGGGACTGTTTGAGATCTTGGAGAGGATCGGTCAGGTGGCATATAAATTGGCCTTAACTCCAGCACTGTTGACCGTACACAATGTATTTCATATTTTGACACTTTAGAAGTATGTGTCAGACTTGACTCATGTGTTGAGTTACGAGGATCTGGAGCTACAGGCAAATCTCTCCTATGAGGAACAACCAGTTGAGATATTGGACAGGAAGGACAAGGTCTTGAGGAGCAAAACCATACCTTTCGTTAAGGTATTATGACAAAAATCCCCCCGGGACAGTATAGTCAAAACTCCCAGAATTTCCTCCTGATCTCAATAACTCCCAATTTATCATCAAATAACATTCTCATAACTCACTATCCCAATAAAAGACCCCCGTTATGACAAAACTGCTAATTCATAATATAAGACCGTCTCATGCCGAATAGCTCGAATATATCTCCATAATAATGGGGTCTCATTCACAAATCACAATATGCACCCAAATATACAAATATGCCCTCAACGACCAAATTACCAAAGTATCATAATAATCAAATGTGGACCCACATGCATGCATATAACATCATATTATAATATAATTCACATAAACATGCATATATTCATTTAATGGCATAATTAAATAGTTATGGCCCTCCCGGCCTACTAATCCAACTATTAAACCGCATTAGGGAGTTCGGGGCATTACAAAAACCCTAAAAATATTACGTTTCAAAATTTATTTGTCCAGAATATAATGCAAGAGCACCAAAATCAAACTCATACCAAAACATAAACATAAACATAAGCAATTATGTACAACTAAAATCAAATTATTTACGTTTTGTTCTGATTTCAATACAAATCACTAATAAATACAAGATACATAACAAAATTTCAATATAAATCCCAAGCAAATCTATGTTTCAATACAAGATACATTCTCAAATTTGTTTTGGGTTTCAATACAAAACTAAAATAAATACTTCAAATCAAGAACATCTATTTGCCAAAAATTAAATCCAACTCCACTTAGAGAATTATTTTATTTTACAAATCCAAACTTGCAAACAAACCACCACACACCATTTTCACATCGTTAAGAAAATTAAATAAGAATCTTAAAACAAACATTATGAATAACATTATAATGCTACCATATTTATAAAAAAATCAAAGAAAAGAAAAATCAACCTCGTGGGCCTTTTCGTTGTGCCCCGTCGTCATACTCCAACCTCTGTCACTATGCCCAAAGCACGTTAGAGCCACTCCAATGGTGACAACTTTAAAAATTACCAAAAATTGCCAAAAGGTACGAAGTCATCCTAAAATATTTTTTTTATTGTTTCTCTCATCCAAATCACTTCTTGCAACTTTTTATTTTAAAAAAATAGTCCAATTGTAGTCAACTCCAAAAGTTGTTCACCATGGTCCCACATATAAGTTTTCATTTATTATTTCTAATTATAAATAATCTCACAATAAATTTTTAAAATTCATAAACTAATATAAATAAATATTACATGAAATTTATGCTACGCTGACTTTAAAAGTAGCTCATAAAATTGCTTAATAATAATTAATCAATCTAACACAACTAAAAAAATATCTAATCAAAATAATTTCCAAATTTGGGTCATATGTGCTCCACCAAGTTTGCCTGAAGATTGTGATGCATGTTTCTGTTACGAATTTCAGTATTTCTTGAAGCATCGTCGGGAATTGGGATATAGGTCCATGCAATACTTCAATTGTTGGGGTGTCGGTGGGGCCTTCATCATTATTAAAATCAAACAAACTCTCACATACATCTCTTTCATCCTCAACAATAATGATCTGCAATATGATGCATGCATACATAATATCGTTGAGAACGTCTCTTTGCCAAAAACATGCAAGTCCTTGTACAAAGGCAAAACATGCCATTTATCGTAAAGTCAACTCTAGGAGCTTGCCCTTGTAAGATGTCAGTGAAAAATGGGTATTCATTTAACACGTTGAGATCATTATTGCATCCTGGAAAACCAAAAATTGCATGCCAAATCCAAAGATCTTGTAATGCAACTTCTTTAAGCATGATTGTTTACATGGCATGATCACCTCGCGTGACTTGGCCTTTCCATGCACCTGGACAATTTTTCCATTCTCAGTGCATACAATCAATGCTTCCCAACATGTCTCGAAAACCACACACTCCTCCATTTGGTGTAAGCAACAAATGTCGTTGATATTGGTTCGTCTCAAATATTCAGTCCCAAAAATCTCATTCACCCTAAACAAAACTGATTAGGCAGTAAATAGTAGTGCTTTCACCAATTCAAACATACTCATCAACGTAATCAGCATGCGCTCCATATACCAACATTCACGTAGTAGTTGTGCACTTCTGTAATGGTGAAAGCCCTCTTCTATCGACCTCATCAAACCTCATCTGGAAATACTTTGAATGATTTCCTAGAGGTTGCACTATGCATAGGAATACTTGTCTATCCATTCTAAATCTTCTTCAAAATTGAGATTTCGTATACACTGGTTAATCAAAAAAGTACACATTGAACACACGTTGGTGTCCTTCTACATGACCCCTATCAATGTTGGCATCCTTTCTTCCTCGCCCTTTTGAGCTAACCCATCCATGAAAGCATTGAAATATTGATCATCATTCTCTTCGGTACATTCTTCTATCATAATATCGTCCAGACTCATATTGTCGTACGGATTCAAAGAATTTGGTGAATTCATTGTCGAACTTAAATTAGATGATATTTGGGAATGTTAGATGAATGAGAGAGTAAAATGAATGATTAAATGGAGAGTTGAGTAAAAGGAAGATTGAAATGTGGTATTTATAAACATGGGGACATATATAGCCATAAAAAAATTGTCATTATTTACTCATTAAATAATGAAAGATAATTATTTAAATAAAATAATACATAATAATGATATTTAAAAAAAATACATTGCAATTAGAACTTCAAGATATTAGTCTTAATATACGTACACAAATTTTCACGATCTTTCTTTTGTTCATGACTCGTATGTAACGTGTCCATGACGAGATAATCCATGTATTTTGACATCCTTTTATCTTCTTCCTTTTTCTCCCTTATCACAACCATTTTCTCCAATGCCAATGTTTTTTGTGCATTAATCTCTATACATGTTGTATGTATATCCTATTTTTTTTTCCTTTCCTTTTCTATTTGCCGCTTTTTGGCCAATAGGGCTCACTTCACGTACTTTATGATCACTAATGTCTGCATTGGATGATGAAGTATATGCTCCTAATTCTGACACCTTTTTTCTTTTTACAACTTCTGGTTTGTATATTGTATTCCATTTCAGCTCATCCTTTTGCAATCTCAAACAGTCTACAAGCAAAAAATTTGAGTTTTTATTTTTAGATTTATACATTTGATGCACATTCTCAAGAATTTGCTCATCAGGCCAACCATTGTGACGTGCTTGTTGTACTCATTTATAACACCCATTGAAATGCCTCACCTTTTGATTCATCTTGTTTCAATGGTTTTTGCACTGCTTTCCAGTTCTTGTTGCTCACCTTTGTGGTTAGTGTTGAAGTATTATGCGATCCAATCCCAGAATTTGTAGAAGTTTGGTCATTCCCCACCATGGCGTGTTTAGATGTATTAAGTCATCCACTTATCATAAATATAGTTGCTTCCTTGCTCCATTTGATTTTACCTTTTTGGCTTGGTTCCTCTTAATTGTGTAGAACCACATTTTCCAACCCTTCATCCCCATGAACATGTTGGGTTTTAGAGACAAATGTGGATGACGTTTCAAGATTTAAACCCTTACTAGACTTTTCCATACTTGGCCTATAATTTCTTGAAACCATTTCGAGTTGGTGTAGGGAAGGCAAATGAAAGACACATGGTAGTGAATTTCCTAGTGTGAAGAATGAAGCGTGCTGGGGTATCTCAAAAGAGCTAGAATATAGGTAAAGGAAGGAGGACATGGGATCATCTTAAAAAATTTGGTTAACCTAAGAATGTTAAAATTTTGGATTTTGGGGGTTGGTACATGGAGAACTTGATAAATTTTGAAAAACTTGAGAATATTGAAAATTTGGATTTTGGAGATTTGTATATAGAGAATTTTGGGAATCCATTTAATAAGAAAAACAATATGTGATATTTAAAATTTTATAGAAGAATATATGAAACAGTGTGAAAAATAAATAAAATTGATGAGTATTTATAGAAGAAAAAAAAGAAATAATTTTTAAAAAAAAAATCATGCAAACACATTAATTTTTTCAAATATATTTTATGTATATTAACGTTGGCTGTTTACTTTTATTAAAAAATGTTACTACTATTAGGCAACATTGGTGGACAATGTGTTATGCTCCAATGCAAAGGCAACGTCACTTGTGGCTTGAGGACTGACCTTACTTAGTCAAGCAACGGTGCTGGAGTTGCTCTTAGAGCAACTCCAATGGTGGGTACATCATTAGTTGCTTAAAATATCAAAATCATCCCAAAATATAATTTTTTATTTTCTCTCTCATCCACATCCCTTTTAGCAACATTTTCCATAAAAATGCCACAATGCTAAGCCACCCCAAAAGTTATCAAATATGGTCCCACATATTATTATTTATTATATTATTTTGTAATTATAAATATTGTCACACTAAATTTTTTAAATCCATATATCAATATAACTGAATATTACATGAAATTTAAATTAGACGAAATTTAAAGGAGCTTATAATGACATAATCATAATTAATCAATCTAACATAAATAAAAAATGCTAATTAAAATGATTTCCAAATTTTGACCATATGTGCTCCACCAAGTCCGCCTGAAGATTGCGATGAATGATTCTGTCACGAATTTCAGCATTTCTTTAAAGCATTATCGGGAAGTCAAAAATAGGTCCATGCAATACTTCAACCGTTAAGGTGTCGGCGGGGTCTTCATCATAATTAAAATAAAAAAAAATCTCATATGCATCTCTTTCATCTTCGACAATAATGTTGTGCAATATGATGCATGCATACATAATATCTTTGAGAACATCTCTTTGCCAAAAACGTGATGGTCCTTGTACAATAGCAAAATGAGATTGAAGTACTCTGAATACTCGCTCAACGTCTTTTTTTACCACTTCTTGGCATTGGGAATTTTTTTTTTTTCTCTCCTTGAGGCAGTGGGATAGTTTTAACAAATGTACCCCACTCTGGATAGATACCATCTGCTAGATAGTACCCCTTGTTGTATTGTGTGTCACTTATCGTAAACTCAACTCTTGAAGCTTGCCCTTGTAAGATATCAATGAATAATGGGAATTGATTTAACAAGTTGAGATCATTATTGGATCCTGGAACACCAAAAAATGCATGTCATATCCAAAGATCTTGTGACGCAACTGCTTTGAGCATGATTGTTGGTCTGTCGTGATCACCTCGCGTGAATTGGCCTTTCCATGCAACTGTGAAATTTTCCATTCCTAGTGCATATAATCAATCCTTCCCAACATGCTTGGAAAACCACGCACCTCCCCCATTTAAAGTAAGCGACGAATGTCCCAAGCGTTGGGCCGTCTCAAATATTCAGTCCCAAAAATATCAATCACTCCCCGAAGGAAATTGACTAGACATTCAATAGTGGTGGTTTCACCAATTCGAACATACTCATCAACATAACCGGCAGGTGCTCCGTATGCCAACATTCACATAGGGGCGGTGCACTTCTGTAAAGATGAAAGCCCCCTTCTACCGAGTACATCAAACCTTGTTTGGAAATACTCCGAATGATTTTCTAGATCTTGCACTATGCGTAGGAATATGTGTCTACGCATTCTAAATCTTCTTGGAAATCGATATTCTGTATACACCGGTTCATCGGAAAAGTAGTCATCGAACAAACATTGGTGTCCTTCTACATGACCCCTATCAATGTGGGCTCTCTTTCTTCCTTGCCTTGTTGAGCTACCCCCATCCATGAAAGCTTTGAAATATTGATTACCATGATCTTCAATACACTCTGCAATTATGATATCCTCTAAACTCATATTATCGTATGGATTCGGAGAATTTGGCGAATCCATTGTCGACCTTAGAGTATATGATATTTGGGAATGAAAGATGAATGAGAGAGTAAAATGAAGGATGGAATGTAGAGTTGAGTAAAAGGAAGATTTAAATTTTGTATTGATAGACATGGTGACATATATAGCCGTTAAAATGTAGATGTTAAAATATAGCTATCAATGTAGTCGTTAAAATATAGCCTATCCATGTAGCCGTTAAAATATAGCTGTTAAAAATAGATAGGTGTTCAAATATAGCAGTAATTCACTCACTAAATAATAAGGATAATTTATTCAAATAAAATAAAATACATAATTGTAACTTCCCAAATTACCTAATAAGGCTTAGGGCCTAGATTAGGGGGCCAGAATGGAAAATTATGGAAATTATGTGATATATATGTGTATTATTATTTGATTATGTCAGTTATATTATACTATGACATGATATGCATATTTAGGTGTATTAAATATGCATGCGGGCCCGTTCCTGATTAAAAATGCAATTTTCGTAATTTGGCACGTTATGGGTATCTTTGGCATATATGTGATATATATGTGTGGGACAACATCATTATGAGGATATATTTGGGTTACGAGGTGATCCTAGGGAACAAGCTAGTGGAAAAGTCACAACGGGATTAATACTTGACTCGGGGTGAGTCAAGGGGTATTTTGGAAATTTAGTACATTACCAGGATATTAGGTAATGAGAATGAATATTTGAGGATATTTTGACTATTTTTCCCTTGGGGAAGTTTTTGGGTGCCCCGAGCCTTGGGATTTGTTTAAGGTTACTTAAGCTCGAAGTAACCTCTCAGAACTATAATTCTCTCACTTGACGCTTGTTAGCATTTTCGAAGGAAGCTCGAGTTTTAGAGCTCGGATTCAAGTGAGGATAGAGTCTTAACGATTCTAGGGAAGATTAGAAGCTTGATAGTCGGAGGATCTAACTGGAAAATGGCTCAATCATAGGTAATTCAAGCTTTAAGTTATGAGATTTTGACTTCTTAAGCTTTGATTGGATTGTAACTTGGGTTTTGATGGTTTTGGATTGCTAAGTTGTTTGTGAACTTTGTTTATGGGATTTGGCTATGTTTGGATAGGAATATGGAGAGATTTGGCATGAGACAATCAAAGAAAAAACTGAGTTTTCAGGTCAAGTCGTGACCCTGTTCTTGGGGCCCTACGGCTCTCTTGAACGAAGGAGAAGAAGGTGGCTGTGGGGCTTTTGATCCACGACGCTGATGTAGGCAAGGAAGAGGCTCGGGCTTCTGACTTGAGCGGGCTGCGGCTCAAATGTTTTGGGGTCACGGTGCTTAAGGGATTTTAGGCTTTGGGGAGGTTTTTAGTGCAGGAACTCAAACCTAAGCGCTCGGGATCGATCCTACTACCCATTTTAGTAGGATTCGACGTCCCGGAGGCTAGGACTCGATCTGGAACCCTTTATTTACTTGTTTTTTTATGGGATTCTATACTTGGTTGTGACTAGGTTATCGCTAGGGGCTCAGAATCAGGATCGTGCTTGAAGGTCGTTCATTTGTAACCTGTACTTGGACCAAAGGTAAGAAAACTGCACCCGGTATGAGATACATGTGATTATGGCTTGGCTCGAATGTGCATGATTATGATTATGCTTGTGATTATTGATTAAGCATGTTGAATGCTTTGTATTTGGATATTCGATATATGATATATGTCTGTCTGAATTATCTGATTGAGAAATGCTTGACTTATAAGTCAAGGACGACAATAGCGCGCTGAGCACTGGTTGAAAAGAATTGACTTATAAGTCAAGTACGATAATAGCGCATTGAGCACTAGTCATTTTGGTTAGGCTAGCTAGGAGCGCATCATACACTTGTCCGAGCCAATGGTCGTGGAAAACTCAGCACCAGGTACGCTGGAACAGCTCTAAGGTTGGTTATACAAAGGATAGGGCAAAGGGCCCAAGGGTGACTTATTAGTCCCATATCCTAGGGTTGGGCCCCAAACTTGACTTGTGAGTCAAGGACGGCCTTAGAACGCTGAGTGATGGTCAAAATTCATTGACTTATGAGTCAAGGACGACCTTAGCACGTTGAGTGCTAGTCGAAAAGCATTGACTTATGAGTCAAGGATGGCAATAGCGCACTGAGTGCTGGTTGATATGGTTATGCCTAATTAGGAGCGTGATATACGCTTGACCGACCTATTGGTCGTGGAAAATTATAGCGCCAAGTACGCTAGGCCAACTCTAAGGCTGGTTATACAGAGGATAGGGCAAAAGGCCCCGGGGTGACTTATTAGTCCCATATCCTAGGGCTCGGGACCCCAGTATGATTCATTGATTGTTTATGTTGGGATATTGGCCCATATGACGTTGTAGTCATTTATATGGATGGTATGCATGCATGAGTAGGGTTATTACTGCTAGACATGTGTATTATGATTTGGTAACATGTTATTAACTGCTTATGATCATGTTTAAATTTTCTTGTTGAGTCTTGGCTCACGGGTGCTTCTGTTGCAGGTAAAGGGAAAAGAAAGTTGGATCATCCTTGAGTTGGAGAGCTTAGTTAACGATGTGTACATATGCGGCTTCTCGACCACCACGGCCGAGGTTTTAAAGAGGAACTAGGGTCAAACCCTATTTTGTCGTTTAGGTCAGCTAGTTGTAACTTTTTCATTGTAATTAACCCTTTTAAATGTATTTTGGAATCACATGTATGAAGTAAACGTTTTAGTGAAATGATTGTACCTTTGACCAAAAAATTTAACCCTAAATCGTAAATCATGTTTAGTTACACGGTTATGGCCAAATGACTCGTTTAGCGAGTTTAGCACTATTTGAAATGCACAGTGTAACGGTCCCTGAGTAGTAGGGTGTTACAATAATAATGTGGTTGATAAAAATACATAGCAATTACAACTTCAGGATATTATTCTTAATGTAAGTACACAAGTTTTCATGATCTTTCTTTTGCTTATGAGTCATATGCGACGTGTCCACAATGAGATAATCCATGTATTTTGTCATCCTATTATCTTCTGCCTCTTTCTCCTTTATCACCATCAATTTCTCCAATGCAGATGCTTTCCGTTCACTAATATTTATAAATCTAGTATGTGTGTATTTTTTTCCCTTCCCTTTTCTCTATGTTGCCTTTTGGCCAGTAGAGCGCACATCACGTACTTCATCACCACTGATGTCTGCATTGGAAGAAGAAGCAAATGTCCCTAATTCTGACACCTTTGTTCTCTTACCACCTTTTGGTTGGTACATTGTATTCCATTTTGACTCATCCTTTAGCAATCTCCAACATTCCACAAGCAGAAAATTTGAGTTGTTATTTTCATATTTGTACAATTGATGTGCATTCACAAGAACTTGCTCATCAGCCCAACCACTGTGATGTGCTTGTTGTACTCATTTATAACACCCATTGAAATGCACCACCTTTGATTCATCTTATTCCAATGGTCTTTGCATTGCCTTCCAGTTCTCGCTTGCTCACCTTTTTGGTTGGTGTTGTACTATTCTGCGATCCGAGCCCATAAATGTATAGAAGTTTGGTCATTCCCCACAATGGCATCCTTAGATATATTAAGTCATCCACTTATCAGAATTATAGTGGCTTCCTTGCTCCATTTGACTTTACCTTTATGCCTTGATTCATCTTCATTATGTAGAACTACATTTTCCAACCCTTCAACACCATGTCCAAGTTGGGTTTCAGAGACAGATATCGATGATGTCTCACGATTCAAATCAATACTAGATTTTTCCATACTTTGTCTATAATTTTTTTAAACCATTTCGGGGTTGTGCAAGGAAGGTGTATGAAAGGCATATAGTAATGAATTTTTTGGTGTGAAGAATGGATCTTGTTGGGGCATCTCAAAAGAGCCAAAATTTTGGAAAGGGTAAGAGGAAATGGGATAATTTTGAGAATTTGGAAAACGTTGGTTAAATTGATAATATTGAAATTTTGGATTTTTGGGATAAGTAGAGGGAGTACTTTGAAAATTTTGTTTGAAATAAGAATATTGAAAATTTGGATTTTGGGGGTTGGTATGTGGAGAATATGATGAATGTAATGCCCTGGATAACCAAGACCGTTACACTATGTAGTTGAAATAGTGCAAGACTTGCTAGTCAAGTCATTTGAATAAAAACGTGATCCTAAGGTCAACCATCAGATTAGGGTTAAAAGATTTTGAGCATAACAATTAATTTTCATTAAAACAGATGTTTAAGACATGGGATCCCAAAAACAGGGTACAAGTGATAGTTATAGTTCTTAACAGTTTAAATCCAAATAACAACCACTCTGATAGCAAAATACAAGTTTTAGGCCTCTGTCCCTGTACTTTTCCTCTGCCGTGGCGGTCGAGCAGCTGATTATATACACTCCGCCCCCAGAGCTCTCCAACTCATGGTTGGTCCAGCTTCCCTTTCCCTTTACCTGCACCACGGAACACTCGTGAGCCAAGACCCAACAAGAAAACCAGAAACAGCAAACACATGTAACAACAAGAATATGCAATTAAGCTTAACTCGTTCAAACATAAAACAGGGTACAAATTTTCAACTAATCTATGATAATCACATAATCTCAAGTTCTCAAATAATCAGGATTAGCACACTTAGGCCAAGCCCCTTGTTGATCTAGCTGGCCCAGGCTCGCTTAGGCCATGCCGCGCTCAGCACGCTTACCATCAACCCCAGCTCCCTTAGGCCGATCCTTCTTGTATATCACACCAATCTTATAAGCACAACGTAGAAGAAATCAATAGTTTGGAATCTCAATTCTTTTCACAACCATGCAAGGGTGCAGCTTTCTTACCTTGAATTTCAAACGAAAGGTACAGAATGATCCCGAGCATGACCCTCAGTCCTTAGCCTTGGCCATAAACCTAGTCACATTGGCCAATGGGTAATCATCAACTTCTAATCCAAATAAATAATTAGGAGACAAAATCTAGCCTCTATGATCTTAATTTCTACTAAACTGGGTAGTAGAAATTATCCCGAGCGCCTAGGTTTGAACCCCCGAGCCTCACCAATTCTAGAAACCAACCTAAGGAAAAAACTCCTAGGTAGGCCACGACTTGACCCTAAGGACCACCCCCCCCCCCCCCCCAAGTCAGAGAGCCACCTTCAAGCATCAAAGGGAGGCGGGCCATGACTTGCCCCCTAAAGTCGCAGCGCACCCTCAAATCAGAGAGCTACCCAAGGTCCTCTGGGCACGCGGGTCGTGGTGCCCCTGAGTTGGATCGCGACTCGCCCCCATTAACTCAAAATCTCTAAGTTTTCTCCACTTCTTTCTAGCCAAAACTTCTAAGATACAAACCTAACAAACTCCCCAACCAAAATCAGTACTCAGCTACGAGTTTAGGCCTTTTAATCACCCAACTTAAACACCAAAATCTTAACAATTATACTAAGGTTAATACCCCAACTCAGTAGAAACCCATCCCCAAATACCCAGCTCAATTCTACTCAAATGATTAAAATTTCCCTAACATAACAAAGACAAAACTTTACCTCAATGGTTGTTGAATCCTTTCAATCCAGCCTCAACTTCAAACCTCAAGCTCCAAGTCCCAGCCAAACCCTCTGGTTTCCAAAGCTTCAATTCTTCCAAATTCCTTCCAAAATTCTAGCCTCAAGCCTAAGTTATTCTGCCCTTTTTCCTTGGCTTCAAAGTGTAAAGAGAAGGAGAGTGAGAGAAAAAGTACGTGAGAGAGAGAGAGAGAGGTGAGAGTTCTAGGTAATTTTGGCTAAGTTTGGAATCCTAAAAAATATTACCTTTACCCTCTAAAAAGACCATTTTGCCCTTCTAAGCTTATTAATCTTCTAAGGGTACTAAGGGGTAAAACGATCATTCCACTTCCAGTTCCCGCTAACTCCTCAAGTGTTCCTACTAATAACCAATTAACCCCGTCATGTCCAGTTAATTACCAAATACTTATTCAATATCTAATAAATCCCAAAATATTCTCTAAATTTCCAAAAATACCCCTAGGCTCCCCTCAAGCCGGGTATTAAACCCCGCTGTGACTATTTCACTAATCTGCTCACTAGGACCATCTCGAGCCATATGCTGCAAATATATCCACATAATAATGTGGTCTCAACAATTTATCACATATAATCACATTTATGTCCTCAACGAACAAAAATTACAAATATGCCCTTATAAGCTATAAATGGCCCACACGCATATTTAGTACTCATAAACATGCTTATAACATACTCATATAATCATATTAATCATGCATGCCATGTAATGATGCATTTAACCAATTAAACATACATATAAACCAATTATGCCTTCCCAGCACACTAATCAAGGCCCTAAGCCCTATTAGCAATTTTGGGTAGTTACAACTATCCCCCTCCTACTGAGAATTTCGTTCTCGAAATTTACCTGAATAACTCGGGGTACTTATCCCGCATCGATGATTCAAGCTCCCAGGTCGCTTCCTCGACGCTACTATTCTTCCACAATACTTTTACTAGAGGAATCGTCTTGTTCTATATAATCTTGTCTTTCCTGTCTAAGACTTGAACCGGTCGCTCTTCATAAGACAAATCTGTCTGCAATTCCAATTCCTCCTACTTCAATACATGAGTTGTATCTAAGATGTACTTCCAAAGCATAGAAATGTGAAATACGTCATGAACTCCTGACAACGACGGTGGCAGACCCAATCTGTAGGCCACCTGCCCGATCCTCTCTAGGATCTCAAATGCTCCATGAATCTGGGGCTCAACTTTCCCTTTTTCCCAAACTTTCTCACCCCTCGCAGTGGTGAGACTCGCGGAAACACGTGGTCCCCTACCTGGAACACCATGTCCCTACGCTTAGGATCAGCGTAGCTTTACTATCTGCGAAGAGAAGCGAGCATTTGATCTCAGATCCTCTCGATACCCTCACTAGTCTTCTGAACCATCTCTTGTCCTAAATACTTCATTTTCCCCATCTTATCCCAATGAATGGGCGATCTACATCTTCTTCGATATAACATCTCGTACGGAGCTACTCCAATCGATGATTGATAGTTGTTGTTGTTGTATGAAAACTCAATCAATAGAAGATACTTACTCCAAGACCTCTCAAAGACTATCACGCATGCTCTGAGCATGTCCTCTGATACCTGAATCATCCTCTCAGACTGCCCATCAGTCTGAGGAGGAAAGGTCGTACTGAATTTCAGCTGATTCCACATAGCCTTATGCAAACTACCCTAAAACTTGGAGGTAAATATAGGATCCCGATCCGATACTATAGACTTGGGAACCCCATGAAGACGTACAATCTCCCTCACGTACAGTTCCACATACTGATCCATAGTATAGGTCGTCTTCACTGGTAGAAAGTGGGCAAACTTGGTGTATCTGTCTACTATCACCCACACTGAGTCATGTAATCCCACTGTCCTGGGTAAACCTCCGAAAAAATCCATGGTAATGTCCTCTCGTTTCCAATCGGGAATACCCAAAGGCTGTAGCAACCCCGCTGGTCGTTGATGCTCAGCCTTCACCTGCTGACAGGTCAAACATTTGCCACATACTCTACTACATCCTCCTTCATCCCAAGCCACCAATATATTGTCCGTAGATCCTAATACATATTTATGGTGCCTGGATGAAGTGAGTATGGTGTAGTATGGGATTCATCTAATATCTCTCGTCTAATACCCATATCTGTCGGGATACAAACCCGACCCTTATACCATAGTAACCCTGTCTCTGAAATACAATAATCCTTAGCGATAGAGCCCTGGTTACTCCAAGACCATTACTATGAGCTTTGAACCGTGCTTAACTCGCTAATCGAGTTCTTTGGTTATAAAGGTGCATCTAGGTGTTATTAATATGCTAAGGTAAAAAAAACCAATCAAAAGGAAATGATATATTTTATTTCAAACATAAAATTGTTCATGGGTGCATAAAAAGATTTGCAAGTTATTTACAATCCAAAACGGTCATTGCAATGTAAAATTTACAACCTGCCGACCTACGCGGCAAAAATAGGGTAAACCCCTAGTTCCTCAGAGAAACTCCTTGGCCATGGTGGTCATGTAGCCGCATATGTACACATCACCACCTAAGCTCTCCACTCAAGGCTGGGTGAGATTTTCTTTCCCTTTACCTGCACCACATAGCACCCATGAGCCAAAGCCCAGCAAGAAAACTCAATACTGCATGTATATAATAACAAATGATGATCACGATAATCATACAGAGCTTATAGCCCTGAACAGATGAGTGAATATCACTTTGTGGTTACGTTAACAATGAAGGAGCGTATATCTCTAATCAGATGAGTGATTTAACACTTGAGGTTCTTTTAACCATAACGAGTGACTGACGAGCAAGTCACTACGAGGCTCAGCACCCACAACCATGTGACAATCCAGTCACTTGGACCTTCTGGCCCTGACTCCAATCAAATGAGTGATTGTTGGGTAAGTCACTTCAGGCTCAGCACCCATAGCCATTTGACGAAGCAGTCACCTGGGCCCTCTGGCCCTGGCTCTAAGTGACTAGCCATAAGCTAGACAAGCGCTTTTAGTTTTCATTGAACTTGAGTTCAGTCCGGCATTAATGCTCATTTGAGTCATTCAATGTAGATGTTGATTAGATCTAATATTTGTCGACTTGCGTTAAACACGCTAAGACCATTCTTGACTTATTAGTCAATACCAGGTGACCAGTGCTCAATACTACTGCTGAACTTGACTAGTGAGTCACAACTTCCCAGTTAATGCTGACACCATTGCCAATTCTAACTATTTAGTTAGTGCCACGCATAAGTGAGCAAGATTTGATAATCATTTGATATACAAGCAATGTCCACATTTAAACACTAAACATGCCTCAATAATAACCATGCATGTAACATATGGGGTGCAGTTCTCTTACCTATGGTTCGAGCGAGAAATAGTAAAAGAACGTCCCTTGAGAACGATCAACCTTTTGATTCCTTGGCGATTACCCAGTCATAACCAATTATAACCTCCATTAATGAAAATCAACAAGAAAAGGGTCTTGACCTAAACCTCACTCCCGAGACCCCGAATTGTAACCAAACGGTGAGTAGATTCGATCCCGAGCCTTAGGAATTGAAACCCCCAGCCAAAAACCCTTAAAAATGCCCAAAAAGGAATATGATGAAACAAGGTAGCGATGTAGCGCTATCCCCATAGCGCCCCAGCGCCCAAGACAGACAAGACTCCTCCCTGAGTAGCATTGTAGCGCCCACTTGTGGGCGCTACAACACTACACACAGCCAGAACTGCCCTGAAACTTTCCCCCTTTGACTCCACCATTTCCAACCTGAACCAAAAGCTTCCAAACCTCATTTTAAGTCCCAATTGAACCCAAAAACTATCTGCATATGTCCTAGGCCTCACAACCCAAGTAACCTTAGCCAAAAACTCCCATCAATTCCCTTTAACCAATCTAGAAAACCAAGCTGAAAACCAAACCAAAAATAGAGCAAAGCTAGAGTTTTAATGGCTAGAACCTTACCTTAAGCTCATATTAGGATCCTCTTCAATGGTGGAACACAATCCTAAGCCCTCAAGATCCACTTCCTTAGCTTGAATCCTCAAGAACAGCTCAAAAATCCAAAGGAAAAAGGAGGAGAAAAGATGTACGGGAGAGGAATTTAGATACTCTGTTTTGGCTAACCTTCCACAGCATTCAATGGCTTAAACATATCCTAGGGGTGAAAAGAATAAACTTCCCCTAGGTCATTTAAAATTTTCTAAAGGCTTCCAAGGGTAAAACTGTCCTTTCCCGCCTATTTTGTTAATCAAAATTAACACCCTCTAATTCCCGTTATTTTCAAAATTCTCAAATACCAATAATTCATTTCTCGTTACCCTTTAATTCTCGGTAGCGCTCTAATCACCAAAATACCCCAAGACTCACCCCGAGCCCCGAACTTAATCCTGTTATGACCAAACTGCTAACTTGCATTCTAAGATCGTCTCATGCCAAATGGCTCGAACAAATCTGCATTATTATGTGGCCTCAACAATGGCTCACCAACATGCATGAAAATATACAATTTTGCCCTCAACGAGCCAAATTACCAAAATGCCCTATGATGAAATGTGTACCCACATGCATGCATTTAACATCATATTATAATATAATTCACATAAAAAGGCATATAATAGGTTAATGGTATAATAAATCAATTATGGCCCTCCCAGCCTACTAATCCAACCACTAAACTGCATTAGGGATTTTAGGGTATTACAACTATCCCTTCCTTATAGAAATTTCATCCTCGAAATTTACCTGAACAGCTCGGGATACTGACTCCGCATATCTGACTCTAGCTCCCAAGTCGCTTCCTCGACCGTGCTGTTCCTCAACAATACCTTCACGAAAGGTATCGTCTTATTCCTGAGGACCTTGTCCTTTCTGTCAAGTATCTAGACTGGCTGTTCCTCAACTCAAGCTTCAGATCTTCATAACTCAAGACATGAGTCACATTAGAAACATACCTTCAAAGAGCTAAAACGTGAAACACGTTATGCACTACCAACAATGTCGGAGGTAAGGCCAATCTGTAAGTCACCTGACCAATATTCTCCAAGGTCTCAAATGGACCTACAAATCTAGGGCTCAGCTTGCCCTTCTTCCCAAATCTCCTCACTCATTTCCATGGTGAGACTCTAAGGAAAACATAGTCTCCCACCTTGAACTCCATGTTCCTGCGCTTGGGATCTGCATAACTTTTATGTCTGCTTTGAAAAGCGAGCATCTGAGCTCTAATCTTCTCAATGGCCTCACTAGTCCACTGAACTGCCTCAGGACCCAAGTATCTCCTCTCCCATGTCTCATCCCAATGAATGGGAGATCTGCACTTCCTACCATACAATATCTCAAAAGGTGCAACCCCAATGGTAGACTGATAACTGTTGTCGTAGGAAAACTCTATCAAAGGTAGATACTTACTCCAAGATCCACCAAAGTCTAGCACACATGCTCGCAGCATGTCTTCTAATATCTGAATCTTCCTCTCAGATAGCCCATCTGTTTGAGAATGATAAGCACTACTAAACTTCAACTGTGTTCCCATGGCCTTCTGTAAACTCCCCCAGAACTTGGAAGTAAAAGTGGGGTCCCGATCTGACACGATCGACCTCGGCACTCCATGAAGGCACACGATCTCTCTCACATAGAGATATGCATACTGATTAACTGTATAAGTAGTCCTCATTGGCAGGAAGTGAACTGACTTAGTGTAGCGATCCACAATAACTCAAATAGAATCATGTTGACCAACAGTCCTGGGTAACCCCACCACAAAATCCATTGTAATGTCCTCCCATTTCCACTCCAGGATATCCAGAGGCTACAATAACCCTACTGTCCTCTGATGCTCAGCCTTGAACTGTAGACATGTCAAGCACTTAGCCACATATTCCACTACATCCATCTTCGTCCCCGACCACCAATACAACGTCCTCACATCTTGATAAATCTTCGTGCTGCCTGGATGCAAAGAATAAGGTGTAGCATGAGAATCATCTAGAATCTCTCACCTCATATCAATTTCTAATGGAACACATAATCACCCCTTGTATCTCAACAAGCCTGAATCAGACCCTATATAATCTCTGGACGCTCCAACCAAAACATCCTTTCTGATCTTAATTAGTTGTGGATCACCCAACTGGCCCTCCTTGATTCTTTTCAACAGTGTAGAATGAAGCGTAATATTGGCCAATTGGCCCACCAGCAACTCTATACCAGCTTTGGTTATATCATTTGCAAACTCTCTGGCTATTAGCCTCGCACTATAAATCTGTCCCGGACCCTTCCGGCTTACAGCATCAGCTACCACGTTGGCTTTTCCTGGATGATACAAAATCTCACAGTCCTAATCTTTTACGAACTCCATCCAACGCCTTTGTCTCATATTCAGGTCTTTCTGCGTGAAGAAGTATTTCAGGCTTTTGTGGTCTATATAGATCTCACACTTCTCCCCATAAAGGCAATGCATCCATACCTTTAAAGCAAAGAACACAACCGCTAACTCTAAATCATGACTGGGATATCTATGTTCATATTCCTTCAGCTGACGTGAGGCATAAGCAATTACTTTCCCTGACTGCATCAAAACATAGCCTTAACCTTGATGTGAAGCATCAAAGTAAATCATAAACTTCTCCTGGTCTGTTGGAAGACTCAGAACCGGAGCTGTAATCAATCTCTGCTTCAGTTCCTAGAAGTTGTTCTCACACCTGTCTGACCACAAAAATTTCTGATTCTGGCGTGTCAGCTCAATCAATGAAGTAGAAATCTTTGAGAACCCTTCCACGAAACGCCTATAATAAGCTGCCAATCCAAGGAAACTCCTAACCTTAGAAGCATTATTTGGCCTTGGCCAGTCTCTGACTGCCTCGATCTTGGCTGGATCTACCTTAATCCCCTCCTTACTGACAATGTGCCCAAGAAATGATACCTGAGAAAACCAGAACTCGCATTTTTTGAACTTTACAAATAGTCTATGCTCCCTCAATCTCTATAGAACCAATCTAAAATGATGTTCATGTTCTGACTCTGACTGAGAATAAACCAGGATATCATCGATGAAGACGATCACAAACTAGTCTAGATAATCCTTAAACACTCTATTCATCAGATCCATAAAAGCAGCTGTGGCATTAGTCAATCCAAAAGACATGACTAAGAACTCATAATGGCCATACCTGGTGTGAAAAGCAGTCTTCGGTATGTCTCCCTCCTTGATCCTCAACTGATGATAACCAGAACAAAGGTATATCTTCAAGAATACCTTTTTACCTTACAACTGATCAAACAAATCATCTATCCTTGGCAAAGGATACTTGTTCTTGATTGTTAACTTATTTAGTTCTCTATAATCAATGCACATTCTCAGAGAACCATCCTTCTTCTTAACAAACAAAACTGGCGCACCCCAAGGTGAGAAACTAGGTCAGATAAAACCCAAATCCAACAGCTCTTGCAACTATACTTTCAATTCTTTCAACTCAGCTGGGGCCCTTCTGTAAGGTGCTCTAGACACTGGCTCCGTCCCTGGTGCCAGTTCTATCACAAACTCAATTTCTCGATGCGGTGGCAACCCCGGCAAATCTTCTGGAAACACATCTAGGAATTCATAGACTAGTCTGGTCTCTTCTTGTCTCACTAGCATGATCTGAGTGGTATCCACCACACTGGCTAAGAATCCAATGCAACCTCCTTGCAATATATCTCTAGCCCTCAAAACAGAAATCATAGGTATAAGGGTCCATGCATAGTACCAACAAACACAAAAGGATCCTCACCTTCAGGCTCAAAGGTGACCATCTTCCTTATGCAATCTATGGTTTCCCCATACTTCACTAACCAGTCCATACCGAGAATCATGTCAAAGTCAGTCATCACCAACTCCATCAAATCCACTGACAACTCTCTGCCCTCCATTGTCACTGGCAAAGATCTGACCCATCTCCTAGCACCACCAACTCTCTAGTGGGTAACAAAGTTCCAAACCCCAAACCATAAAAATCACAGGGTCTACACAATCTATCAATAATCTACTAACAACAAAAGAATGTGTAGCACCAGAATCAATCAAAAGAATGGTTACTCCAAGACAATTACTGTGAGCTTTGAACCGTGCTTAACTCGCTAATCGATTTCTTTGGCTATAAACGTACATCTAGGTGTTATTAATAGGCTAAGGTAAAAAAAACCAATCAAAAGGAAAGGATATGTTTTATTTAAAACATAAAACTGTTCATGGCCCATAAAAAAATTTACAAGTTATTTACAATCCAAAACGGTCATTACAGTGTAAAATTTACAACCCAACGACCTAAGCAGCAAAAATAGGGTAAACCCCCTAGTTCCTCCAAGAAACTCCTTAGTCGTGGTGGTCAAGCGGCCGCATATGTACACATCACTACCTAAGCTCTCCACTCAAGGCTGGGTGAGCTTTTCTTTCCCTTTACCTGCACCACATAGCACCCATGAGCCAAAGCCCAGCAAGAAAACTCAATACTGCATGTATATAATAGCAAATGATGATCACGACAATCATACAGAGCTTAAAGCCCTGAACAAATGAGTGAATATCACTTTGTGGTTACGTTAACCATGAAGGAGCATATAGCTCTAATCAGATGAGTGATTTAACACTTGAGGTTCTTTTAACCATAATGAGTGACTAACGAGCAAGTCACTACAGGGCTCAGCACCCACAACCATGTGACAATCTAGTCACCTGGACCTTCTGGCCCTGACTCCAATCAAATGAGTGACTGTTGGGTAAGTCACTTCGGGCTCAACACCCATAGCCATGTGATGAAGCAGTCCCCTGGGCCTTCTGGCCTTGGCTCTAAGTGACTAGCCATAAGCTAGACAAGGCTTTTAGCTTTCATCGAACTTGAGGTTGGTCCGGCATTAATGCTCATTTGAGTCATTCAATGCAGATGTCGATTAGATCTAATCTTTGTCGGCTTGCATTAAACACGCTAAGACTGTTCTTGACTAATTAGTCAATACCAGGTGACCAGTGCTTAGTACTACTACCGAACTTGACTAGTGAGTCACAGCTTCACAGTTAATACTGACACCATTGCCAATTCTAACTATTTAGTCAGTGCCACACACAAGTGAGAAAGATTTTCTAAGCATTGGATATACAATCAATGTCCACATTTAAACACTCAACATGCCTCAATAATAACCATGCATGTCACATATGGGGTGTAGTTCTCTTACCTATGGTTCGAGAGAGAAATAGTAAAAGAACCTCCGTTGAGAACGATCGACCTTTTGATTACTTAGCGGTTACCAAGTCATAACCAATTATAACCTCCATTAATGAAAATCAACAAGGAAAGGGTTTTGACCTAAACCTCACTCCCGAGACCCCGAATTGTACCCAAACGGTGAGTAGATTCAATCCCGAGCCTTAGGAATTGAAACCCCCAGCCAAAAACCCTTAAAAATGCCCAAAACAGGAACCTGATGAAACAGGGTAGCGCTGTAGCGCTACCCCCATAGCGCCCCAGCGCCCAAGACAGACAAGACACCTCCCTAAGTAGCGTTGTAGCGCTACACACAGCCAGAACTGCCCTGAAACTTTCCCCCTTCAATTCCACCATTTCCAACCTGAACCAAAAGTTTATAAACCTCATTTTATGTCCCAATTGAACCCAAAAACCATCTACATATTTCCTAGGGCTCACTACCCAAGTAATCCTAGCCAAAAACTCCCATCAATTCCCTTTAACCAATCTAGAAAACCAAGTTGAAAACCAAACCAAAAACAGAGCAATGCTAGAGTTTTAATGGCTAGAACCTTACCTCAAGCTCAGATTAGGATCCTCTTCAATGGTGGAACACAATCCTAAGCCCTCAAGATCCACTTCCCTAGCTTGAATCCTCAAGAACAGCTCAAAATTCCAAAGGAAAAAGGAGAAGATAAGATGTGCGGGAGAGGAATTTAGATACTCTGTTTTGGCTAACCTTCCACAGCATTCAATGGCTTAAACATATCCTAGGGGTGAAAAGAATAAACTTCCCCTAGGTCATTTAATATTTTCTAAAGGCTCCCAAGGGTAAAACCGTCATTTCCCGCCTATTTCATTAATCATAATTAACACCCTCCAATTCCCGTTATTTTAAAAATTCTCAAATACCAATAATTCATATCCCGTTACCCTTTAATTTCCTCCAACGCTCTAATCACCAAAATACCCCGAGACTCACCCCGAGCCCTGAACTTAATCTCGTTATGACCAAACCATTAACTTGCATTCAAAGATCGTCTCATGCTGAATGGCTCGAACAAATCTGCATTATTATGTGGCCTTAACAATGTTTCACAAACATGCATGAAAATATACAATTATGCCCTCAACGGGCCAAATTACCAAAATGCCCCTATGATGAAATGTGGACCTGCATGCATGCATTTAACATCATATTATAATATAATTCACATAAACATGCATATAATAGTTTAATGGCATAATAAATCAATTATGGCCCTCCCAGCCTACTAATCCAACCACTAATCCGCATTAGGGATTTTGGGGCATTACATTAGCTATCCTAGCTAGGACATTCCCTCTAGCCTCCTGCAACTGCGCATCATCCATCTGACCCTCTCTTATCCTCTCCAAGAGGGTAGATTGCAAAGTTATATTGGAAAACTGGCCCATAACCAACTCTATCCTAGCTCTAGTCATCTCCTCTGCCAAATATCTCAATATCTGTGCTGAGTTGAACAAGTGTCCCAGGCCCTCCGGCTCAACGCATCCGCCACTACATTGGCTTTGCTTGGGTGGTAAAGGATATCACATTCATAGTCCTTTACCAACTTTAGCCTATGCCTCTGCCTCATATCCATGTCCTTATGGGTGAATAAGTACTTCAAACTCTTATGATCGATGTATATCTCTCACTTTTCCCCATACAGGTAGTGTCGCCATACTTTCAGTGCGAATACCACTGCTGCCAACTCCAGGTCATGGGTAGGGTATCACTGCTCATACTCCTTCAACTGTCGTGACGCATAAGCAATAACCTTCTCATTCTGCATCAACACACATCCCAATCCTAATCTCGATGCATTGCAATATACCACAAACCTCCCTCCCTCCGAAGGAAGACTCAACACCGGAGCAGTAATCAGCCGTCGCTTCAATTCTTGGAAGTTGTTCTCACACTTAGCTGACCAAGTGAACTTCAAATTCTTCCGTGTCAATTCTGTGATTGGTGTAGCAATCTTTGAGAACCCTTTTATGAATCGTCTACAATATCCCGCTAATCCAAGGAAGCTCCTAACCTCTGAGGCATTCCTTGGCCTCGGCCAATCTCTCACTGCCTCCATCTTAGCTGGATCTACCTTAATCCCTCTTCACCAACAATATGTCCAAGGAATGTCACTTCTAGTAGCCAAAACTCACACTTCATAAACTTGGCATACAACAGGTGCTCTCATAATCTCTACAAGACCTGTCGGAGATGCTATTCATGCTCTGCCTCTGAACTAGAGTAAACTAAGATGTCATCGATGAAGACAATCACAAACTGGTTTAAAAAGTCCTTAAATACCCTGTTCATTAAGTCCATGAATGTTGTTGGGCATTAGTCAAATCAAATGACATGACCAAGAACTCATAATTCCCATACCTCGTTCGAAAGGCTGTCTTCGGTATATCCTCATCCTTGATCCTCAGCTGGTGATAACCAGATCGAAGATCAATCTTCGATAATACCGTCTTTCCTTGTAGCTAATCGAACAGGTCATCATTCCTTGGTAAGGGGTATTTATTCTTGATGGTCAACTTGTTCAACTCCCTGTCGTCTTTACACATCTTCATAGTCCCATCATAGTCCTGTCATTCTTCTTCACAAACAAAACCGGAGCACCCCATGGTGAGAAGCTAGGCCTGATAAATCCCAAATCAAGAAGCTCTTGTAACTGTATCTTTAATTCTTTCAGTTCCACCAGAGCCATCCTATATGGTGCCCTTGACACTGGCTCTGTTCCCGGTGCTAACTCAATGACAAATTGAATCTCCCTGTGCAGCGGCAACCCTGGTAAATCCTCAGGAAACACATCAAAGAACACACGTACTAATCTGGTGTCTCCCGGCCCTGCTGGCATAACCCTTGTGGCATCCACCACACTAGCTAGAAAACCTATACAACCTCCCTGAAATAGGTCCCTAGTCCTCAATGCTGATATCATGGGTATGCGGGGTCCATTCACAGCACCCACAAAACAAAGGGATCCTCTCCCTCACGTTCAAAAGTCACCATCTTCTTCCTGCAGTCTATAGTAGCCCCATATCTGACCAGCCAATCCATTCCCAAGATCATATCAAGATCATCAATACCCAACTCGATCAAATCTACTGATAGTTCCCTACTATCTACCATCATTGGCAGTGCTCTAATCCATCTCCTAGAAACTACCAGTTCCCTTGTAGGCAGTATAGTTCCAAACCCCCCAATATAATACTCACTAGGTCTACACAATCTATAAATTACCTTACTAGAAACAAACGAATGTGTAGCACCAGAGTCAATCAATACAGTATAAGAGGAGCCAGCACTAGAAAGATGACCTGTCACTACTGAGGGACTAGCCTCGGCCTCTGCCTGCATCAAGGTGAACACTCGAGCTGGAGTCAAGCTGTCCACCTTCCCTGGTTCCCATTTTTTGCTGTTGGGCAGTCTTTCTTAAGGTGTCCCACCACCCTACACAGATAGCAAGCCTTTCCCCGACATTCGCCCAAATTGCACTTCTCTGCACCTTGTGCATTCTGGGTAACTCCTCCATGTCTCATTGCCTACCTGGCGGCCACCCTGAGCACCACAACCCCTCCTATCAGGACCAGCAGTGGTCGAAGTGTCAAGGGTCTTCCTCTTTAGATCACTGGGGCCTCTGCCCCTACCAAATCCTGTGGATGAAGGCACTACCCTGTGAACATCCCATCTCGCAGAGTTCTCCCTCCAGATCTTGTTTTCTGCGTCTTCAGTGGTAAGAGCCTTCTCAATAGCTTGAGCATAAGTCGTATGCCAAGTTACTGAAGTAATCCTCACATCCAGGGCTATCATAGCATTGAGCCCTCGAACAAACCTATCATGTTTAGCCGCATTCGTAGGCACCAAGTCTGATGCAAACTTTGCCAACCTATCAAACTTTAGGGCATACTCTATAACTATCATGCTGCCCTAAACCAGCCCTGTGAATTCATTTACCTTTGCGGCCCTGATGGCAACATTGTAATACTTCTGGTTGAATAAATCTCTGAACCCATCCCAACTCAAAGTATGAATATCTCTGGTCTATGATGCCACCTCCCACCAAATACGGGCATCCTCTCTAAGCATATAAGTGGCACAGGCCACCCTATCATTTTCTTCCACCCTCATGAAATCCAAGATAGAAGTGATCATACTCATCCATTCTTCAGCCTTCAGTGGATCTGGTCCTCCCTCAAAGGTTGGAGGGTGTTTTTGCCTGAACCGCTCATACAGTGGCTCCTACCTGCTCCCAACCTCGGGAGTTTGTACAACTGATACCACAGCAGATGGCATAATAGGTGCAGAACTCCTTGACGGAGCCTGCTATCTCAAGAGGCAGATATGTTATTCCTGACTCTGTAACCGACTTGCATGTCTGAAAGTATCTACTACCAGTTCTCAGGGACTGGCAGAGGGTTCTGGCCCTGATCATCATCTTTAGCCTCAGACCCTCTGCCAGCTAGTCGTATAGATCGCCTTGGACGCATAGTTATCAAAGTTTATCTGCAATCAATGACTCGGTGGTCAGGCAATGATGACAGGTTAACAATCCTTCCATAGTCCACCATTGAAACTTAACCAACATCATGCAATCAAAATGCAAACAATCATTCAAATATTCATTCACATGCAGCAACAATGCTAATAAGCACGCCTCATTATAGTCACACAACAGTCAAAGGCCAGGCCCTATCAGTATCTCAGGCTCCCTATTAATCACACAGATTAAACACATTTATATTTCACTCAAGCATTTAAACATGTAATTACATATATACAATTACCAAACCCTGAGTCGAGCTTGTCTATAGCGGCGAGTGTACATGCCCAGTAGTCTTCAAGAACCCTTAAACTTGGACGACTTTGATACCAAGTTGTAACGCCCTGGATAACCAAGACCATTACATTGTATAGTTAAAATAGTGCAAGACTTGCTAATCAAGTCATTTGAATAAAAATGTGATCCTAAGGTAAACCATCAGATTATGGTTAAAATATTTTGAGCATAAACAATTAATTTTCATTAAAACAGATGTTTAAGACATGGCATCCCAAAAATAAGGTACAAGTGATAGTTACAATTCTTAACAGTTTAAATACAAACAACAACCACTCTAATGGAAAAATACAAGTTTTAGGCCTTTGTCCCTGTAATTTCCCTCAGTTGTGGCAGTCAAGCAGCTGATTATGTACACTCTGCCCCCAGAGCTCTCCAACTCATGGTTGGTCCAGCTTCCCTTTGCCTTTACCTGAACCACGTTGCACCCGTGAGCCAAGGCCCAACAAGAAAACCAAAAACATCAAATACATGTAACAACAAGAATATCCAATCAAGCTTAACTCGTTCAAACATAAAACAGGGTACAAATTTTCAACTAATCAATGATAAACACATAACCTCAAGTTCTCAAATAATCAGGATTGGCACACTTAGGCCAAGCCCCCTGCTGATCTAGCTGGCCCCGGCTCGCTTAGGTCGGGCCACACTCAGTACGCTTACCATCAGCCCTAGCTCCCTTAGGCTGGCCATTCTTGTATATCACACCAATCATATAAGCACATAGTACAAGAAATCAATAGTTAGGAATCTCAGTCCCATTCACAACCATGCAGGGGTGCAGTTTCCTTACTTTGCATTACGAACGAAAGGTACAGAACGATCCCGAGCATGACCCTCAGTCCTGAGCCTTGGCGATAAACCTAGTCACAGTGGTCAATGGGTAATCATCAACTTCTAATCCAAGTAAATAATTAGGAGACAAAAACTAACCTCTGGGTCTTAATTTCTACTAAACCGGGTAGTAGAAATTGTCCCGAGTGCCTAGGTTCGAACTCTCGAGCCTCACCAATTCTAGAAACCAACCTAAGGCAAAAACTCCTAGGCAGGCCACGACTTGACCCTAAGGACCACACCCCACCCCCCTTCCCGCCCCAAGTCAGAGAGCCACCTTCAAGCATCAAAGGGAGGCGGGCCGCGACTTGCCCCCTAGAATCGCAGCGCGCCCCCAAATCAGGGAGCCACCCAGGACCCTCTGGGCACGCGGGCCATGGCACCCCTGAGTTGGGTCACGGCACGCCACCACGAAACCAGAATTTCTAGGTTTGCTCCACTTCTTTTCAGCCAAAACTTCTAAGATACAAGCCTAACAAACTCCCCAACCAAAAGCAGTACTTAGCTACGAGTTTAGGCCTTTTAATCACCCAATTTAAACACCAAAATCTTACCAACTATACTAAGGTTAATACCCTAACTCAGTAGAAACCCATCCCCAAATACCCAGCTCAATTCTACTCAAATGATTCAAATTTCCCTAACATAACAAAGACAGAACTTTACCTCAATGGCTGTTGATTCCTTTCAAGCTTCCAGCCTGAACTTCAAACCTCAAGCTCCAAGTCCCAGCCAAACCCCCTGGTTTCCAAAGCTTCAATTCTTCCAAATTCCTTCCAAAATTCCAGCCTCAAGCCTAAGTTCTTCTGCCCTTTTTCCTTAGCTTCAAAGTGTAAAGAGAGGGAGAGTGAGAGAAAGAGTACGTGAGAGAGAGAGAGAGAGGTGAAAGTTCTAGGTGATTTTGGCTAAGTCTGGAATCCTACAGAATATTACCTTTACCCTCTAAAAAGACCATTTTTCCCTTCTAAGCTTATTAATCTTCTAAGGGTACTAAGGGGTAAAACGGTCATTCCAATCCCAGTTCCCGCTAACTCCTCAAGTGTTCCTACTAATAACCAATTAACCCTGTCATGTCAAGTTAATTACCAAATAATTATTCAATATCTAATAAATCCCAAAATATTCTCTAAATTTCCAAAAATACCCCTAGGCTCCCCTCTAGTCGGGTATTAAACCTCGCTGTGACTATTTCGCTAATCCGCTCACTAGGACCGTCTCGAGCCATATGCTGCAAATATATCCACATAATAATGTGGTCTCAATAATTTATCATATATAATCACATTTATGCCCTCAACGGGCCAACATTACAAATATGCCCTTATAAGCTATAAAGGGCCCCACGCATATTTAGTACTCATAAACATGCTTATAACATACTCATATAATCATATTAATTATGCATGCCACGTAATCATACATTTAACCAATTAAACATACATATAAACCAATTATGTTTTCTCGGCATACTAATCAAGGCCCTAAGTTCTATTAGCAATTTTGGGTCGTTACAATGAATTTTGAAAAACTTGAGAATATTGAAAATTTGGGTATTGGTATTTGGAGAATTTTTTAGAATTTTAGGAATCCTTTGATAAGAAAATAAATTTTGTGATATTGATAATTTGGAAGAAGAATGTGTGAAATGGTGTGAAAATTGAATGAAATAGATGGGTATTTATAGAAGAAAAAAAATAAATGAATTGTGTGCCAACAGTAAATAAAATACAACAATAATTTGGACCGTTTATTACAATTGTGTGCCAAATATTTTTAACATTTTATAAATAAAAAACGGTAATAATTGTGCGACAGCCGTTTTTTTTTTTACATATATGCATAATAAAAAAAAAGTGAAAAGCACCGTTGCCTCAGTCAGACAATGACTGCTTCAATTTTGATAGACACTATCCCTCTCCAATGCTGAGACACTCTTCTCTCACCTAACCTGTCAGTCCACGTCAACAAGCCACTCATTTGTCAACATGCATGGGACTTGCTCTTAGCCATCAGCCTATGGAGAATGTATCACTGCTACCTCCTCCCCTTGACTTCAATTTCTTGTATGTCACCATTGTCACATCCCTTCTCTTTTTTGGACACCACTAACACCTCCCTTTTGAAGAAGAGTATATACTTTCATTATTTTTTTTTTTTTAAAAAAATTGGTCATAATCGCGTTTAGGATTCTATTTGAACTATTTTATGAAACACAATGTCTAAAAATAATTTGTCAAAACACAGAGTCCAAACAAGTAATGAGACAAAACACATGATCCAAAAATGTATAAATCTTTCATTCAATAATGTAATAACCTTTTGCTGGCATATTATGTCAAGCAAAGTTGGATGTAATAAACCCAATATTTGACTATATAACTTGACGTGATAAATCTTATTAGATCAAGGAGAATATGACTTAGATCAAGGAGAGTATGACATAAAAACCTCTTAAATTTATGTCAAGCATTTGTTCGACTTCGACCTAATAAGACTTTTATGTCACATTTGAGGAGACATAAAAATATGTTTCTATAATGGTGAAATGTCAATTTTTTTAGTGAAACTGAACAAATAATTAACTTTAAAATTATCAAATTTTATAATGGAGAAAAATAAAGATTAGTTTTGTGAATAAAAAATGCATTTTGAAAGTGTCTAATTTCTTAATATAGATTAATATATATTTTTAAAAAGTTATTTTTACTTAAAAAAAAATTATTATTTTTTATTAGTTGAATATAATATTTTCATTGTTTAAAAAAATAATTTTTTCCCCAAAAAAACTCTACTTAATAATTTTGCCCAACACCCCGAACAATTTGGGACAGCCTTGCTAAAGATTCCACCAACACTGACTTACCCCCAATAAATCAGGAGCGTTAATTTTGATTCTTTCACATGAATTTGCATAAAGCAAAAAATATAAGCACAACAGTTTGTCTCTGAACCCTAAATTAAGTACTATAGTAGTTATTCATGTCCAAAGGTTCAAAGTATATATACAACAAATAGTTTTCATGTGATAGAAACTTGTAGCCCCAAACTAAGGAATATTAATGAGTTGTGGTGCATAGAAAGGCTTTTGTGAATGTATTTTTCTCATATTAAGTTAGTTGTTGCGTTAGCTCCAATTCTACCAAACTAGTCCTTGGTGATGCTAGAATGATGGGTGGGTGGAGACAACAGAGAGAAACAAAATCAATAATCACTACTTAAATTTATGCAATAGAATTATAAGATTTGTGCATGATCAACAATTCTAATTGGCACCACAATTTTAAGTATTACTTTTTATAAAGCATTAACTTAAAATGTATTATGAGAGTAAAGAAATACCGACATAAAACTAATAATTTATCACTGCTTCGAGACCACTATGACTAATAATATTTGTAGCTACAAAAAAAACAAAAACAAAAAAATAGAATCTTTTTTCCTTTTAAGAAAAGATTATAAAAAATTGAAGGTAATTGGTACTTTATTTAGTGGTATCCCCTGCAAAAGGGTAAAGGGGATAAGGTTCATCTTCATCTCCACTATGCACAAAGATAAAGCCAAAAAGATAAAATAATCTTTGGAGTTCAGAGACTAAAAGAGATAGGTTTTTTCAAGATTGGGTTTCAAAGTTTAAACTATTATACATGATTGACTTTCCTTAAATAGTATAATTTACTGTTTAAAACGAATCCTAAATATTCAAGGATCTTTAGGTAGGTAAATTTTCATCTAAATTTCTACACTTTAGTTAAGCACAATCCAGATTTTGATTCACATAGATATAATCCTTTTTTTTCTTTCAAAAAAGGAAAAAAAAATTGTAATCATGTTTTCATGCTAGGTTGTGCTCAAAAGTATCAAGGAAAGCAAAATAAATTACAAATGCATTATTAGGACATGTCATATACATCTTTTTTCCTTTCCTTTCCTTTTTTTTTTTTCTTCTTTTTTCTTTCTTCCAACCATATTGCACATATTGGAAGTAACTAGAAACACTTGTTAGCTTATGTAATATGAAAGGAAAATTTGACATCCTTCTATTTCACACCAGCTAAAAAGGGTAGTAAAACTCTTGTAACTCCTTTTCTACTTTGGATCTTTAGTGCATTAAAAAAAACAAGATGTAGTTTCTATTCACTACTCCATCCGATTCTTTATCTGTTGTGGAACTAAATCAAACAACTTGATTTGGGATTGCCTTCTGCATATTTAAACACTTGCAATTCGCCCGACTATCGCTGAGAGTCTGCGAAAAACACAACTAATGTAAGAAGAAGTTACTCTTTAGAAATTGAAGGTTTGTTTTCTTGTTTTGATTTCTTCTTTACCTTGAACTGTTTCTGAAGGTCTTTGATGTACTCAACAGCCAAATCCAACATGTCTGCTGTGTTTGTTTGCTGCAAATAAGAAAAGATGTTGAGCTTAATGAAAATAGAGGAATGAAATGACCCTTTTTTCTATTTTTAGAGGGAATAGTCATTCCACCAAAATGGTGAAAAAACCCTCCAATACTTTAAACTGCTACCAAACAAAGTAATGTAATAAAAATTGATTCCATTCCATTTCATTACCTCCAACCAAATGGGGCCCAAGAAAAAGAAAAAAAAATTATGGGACTGTGAATGGAAAAGTTGTACCTTATCCATGTTTGGGACAAGCTCTTGCAGTTTCCTCATTCGTTCACTGATTCGGGTTCTTCTTACCTGATCACAAATCAAGCATAATATGTTCATGTTTAGCTTCAAAGGTTCAACCAAGAAAAGATAATGAATGAATTGAACATACCCTTTCAGCAATACTTCTTGGATGAGTGGCACAACCACGCTTGGCTCTAACTTTACAAGGAACAGCATCTTGGAAATGCAGGAACTTCTCCATGGTAACATCTGCTGAAGTTTTTGGCAAACTCAAGTGATGGGATAGCAAGTGAATTCGGTTCCCCATCTCTTCATTCTAATCACAAAACCAATGATTCAGATTGAAATTGAAGAAGCTAATAAGATACAAGAATTTGAGGGAGTTCTTTCTTACCTGAGTACTCGAGCATAATTTTCTGCTAATATCTTGGTCTCTTCTTAAAGCACCATAACTATCTGGGAAATTTGATGAATCGTTCCAAGAACCAAATGAGAATCCAGAGCCAAAGAATCTGGCTTCACCATTCTCATTTCCAAGCTTTTCTTCATCAAGGGTATTTGCCTCAAGGTGCTCACTTTCAACCTCTGAAATCTGAGATAATATCCCCAAAGAAGGGAGTCTTGGTGAGAAACTAAGCTGACTCTTCAATCTGTTTGGTGGTGGACTCACTTCGCCGTGACTACCATTCAGTCCACCGTAGTTTCCAGCACCTTTTATGGTGGCATAGCCTGCAATTTCTCTAAAAAAATGTCAGTAACTGATTCTACTCTCTAATGCTAAATCTATTCTGCAACTCAGTTATTGTAAAAAAAAAAGACAGCAAAGTAACATCTCAATCAAGTGGATCCCAAAAAAAAAAACTAATTAAAAAGTCAACTCAATAGATCCAAATACAACCACTACACCTATATAATAATCAACTTAACAATTCTGTAACCTATTTTCTCCATTCATTGGACAAATTTAGCTTAGGCTTATGGATATTTCACAAATGGTATTTAGTTTGATAGAAAATACAAAGTTTAGAAAATCTCTTATCTGATTCTATCTTTTCCCCAAGTCATAGCTATTATTGTTAATTTTAAAATGAGCTTCTTAGCTGGTACTTCTCATGAAAACACACACAATCGTACAAACTTTCTGGGCTCGGAGTCGTTAAGGGAGTAGACAAGGAATTAGGAAGTAACGTATATAGAATCCTTTCACGGATTATATATTTATATATATTTAGAGAGAGAGAGAAGTGAATAATGGGAAGCGAGAACTATACCATTTGGTAGAGAGATATGAGAAAAAAGGCCAGCAGGAGAGCTACTTTGCCTAACAAGATTGGAGTTAACAGACTTAGGTTGAGTATGGCTATCCATAGCCATTGAACCCACCAATCCAAAGGAGCCATTATCCAAAGCAGAGCCACTCATATTCGAGCTTTGTCTCGGATAATGCGGCGGAAGCCCAGAATACCGCTGCTGCTGGGCAGCCATAACCGAAGACTTATCATCCAAATCTTGAAAACTCGGCGGTGAAGATTCAGAATCATTGGTTCCACTATAGTTCACGAATCTAGAAAACAATCTCTCTGAATCAGAACCCTCCATGGAAAAACTGTTCTTGTTATTATTATTAACACCACAATCTCCGTTCCCACTAAAATTCACGAAGAGGGAGCTCGGAGCTGAGCGATATCTCAGTAACCCTGAATTGGGTTGGTGATTCTGGTGTTGTTGGTGGTGACTAGAATCCATGAAAGCTTTCCTCTTGATTATCTTCTGTTTTCTCTTTCTCTCGCCTCTCTCAAGTATCGAGCTTAAAGTCTATAGCTCGTGCCAGTATTTGAAGACGTACCCTCTATCTATTTTTCCCATAAAATTCTGGGAATTTTTTTTTTTCCTTCTTTCACTTTCCTGAGAAAATTTTTATTGTTCCTTTTTTTTGTTTTCCAGCTTAAATTCTAAGCAGAGTTGAGATAAGAACTTGTAGAGGAAGCAACCCAAATGAAAGCTTAGCTTAGCATAGCTTTGCTTTAGCTTATCTTGACAACCAAAGCACCAAACTCAATGAAGAAAAAACGAAACAAAACCCAAGCTAGAAGAAAACGAGACCTGTAAATAAATGGAACTTTGAGGTCTATTTCAATTCAGAGATTACAGAGCTAGATCGAGTAAAAAGGACAGAGAGAGAGAAACAGAGGACTCTGAAAATATACAGAGAGAGAGAGAGAGAAGGGATCAACTGGGCAGCCTTAAGTTTGCTTTACAAAGCACCGAAAGCAAGGAAGATCTTGAGTTTAGAAAGAGAAAGAGAGGAGAGAGAAGGTAGAGCAAGAGAGAGACAAAGACAACAATATTTATCCTATTCTCCTTGCTGTTGTTTTGTAATGAAACCTTAGCCAATGAGAAAAAAAATACAGAAAAAAAAAAGTCATGTCAAATCTAGTTTTTATAAAAATATTTAAATGAAGAAAAAAAATGCTAATTAAAAATGTAAGTAGGGTTATTATATATATTTAAGTAATCGGAGTATGATTCTGTTCTGTCTTTCACATGCATATATAAAATCTCCACACCAAAAAAATTAAAAAATAAAATAAAATGCTTTTGTTTTATAATATAGTTGCAATCTAGTCCATGGTTAGCCAAAATAGTAACGTAATTTGATATGTATTTTCTATTTTGGGGGAAGAAATATATTCTTTGGTTGTTAATTAAATATGACATGTACTTGTATTAGAAATGGTAATGGTATTTGCCTCGAAGTGAGAAAGAGAAAGAGAATTATAATTTTGATTTAAATTTAATGGATGGTTTTGGGCCATCGATTGTGATCGTTGAAGAAAATATTTTTAAGGTAATGATGAAAGCTTTCCATTTTTTTTTGCATAAAAAAATTAAATAAAAATAATACTATAATTTTGATGTGATACATATATAATAAACAAGCTATAAATAATCCATAATATTTTATCACTATCTATGGGCATTTTTACAAGCAATACAAGTCTAAGCCGAAGAGTGAAAGCCACTCCTTTAAGCTAATCAAGGACAATGTTTAAAGTAATAAAACTTATTACATACTTGATAAATATCATTAAAACAATACTAATAATTATGAATTAGAAAAATTAGGATTCTCTTTCCGAAAATATTTTAAATAATGTAGTTTTTATTTCTTGGTTAGGGATGAATTATGACACAAAAATTAGAAAGAGAATCTTGATTCTTCTAATTTGTGATTATTGATAGCTTCTTAAAAACTTGAGACAAATAAAAAAACGAAGCATGCAAAATCAAGAATTATCTCTAATCTAATCTTATGGTTAATCAAATTAATAGCAGTATCGACATTAATTTTGAAAAAAAAAAATCATTGAGGAGGTTGTCGTCGAATAGTGTTTTATACTTTGTATTGTGTATTACTAGATATTAAGTTTGAATACTTATCACGAACTCAAATAAGTGTTTATTTTATTTAGAACCTAAAAAAAAAAAAATTAGAAACAATTTATTACATGACTCATTACAACAAAAAATGTCATTTGCGTCAGTTTATAACTGTCACAATTGAGTTTTTGCATCAGTTTGATATGTGACGCAATTTACCATGATGCAAACCAGAGTGACATTTGCGTCAGTGGGGCACTGCCACAAATACAAGTTTGTGATAGTGCCCCACTGACGCAAATGCCACTCTGATTTGAGTCAATGGGACGCTGCCACAAATGTTAAAAATGAGTAATTTTTGCGTCAGTTGGGCACTGTCACATAAAGTATTAACCAGGGAAATTGCAAATGTTTATGCAAATTTCCCTGGCCTATTTTGATAAAAAAAAAAAATCAGTACCAGAAACAAAAAAACAGCAGCAAAAATAGAAAAACAACAGTATGAACAGAAAAACAACATCATAAATTTTTTAAAACATTTATCTAGAGTTAACATTTGTGATCAAAACTATAAAAGTAATTTAGATATCAAAGTTAATATATGTACTATTGTGTTCTAAATTTCTAAGTATTAAACTTACGTACTTAAACTAAAATTTCATCACCAACTTGCTCATTTGCTAACTAAGATAGGCCATAATTGATTCAGTCCTCTCATCTCGTATCTCGTTGATTTCGTTAGTCGAATATGGACTCGTATTCGTAAACTAATTAGAAAATATTTAAAATAATAAGTTAGAAATCATCCAAATAAAATCATGATCGATAGTTTAAATGAAAATTAAAAAGTAAAACAATACCTCATTTTTCAAGTAGGCCTTCGGCCTAGGCTGTGAAATCAACTCTCTAGCAAATTTCATAATGTAAAAGCCACACTCGGTTGGCCCAGTCTAGTTTCGACACTATTACAACATAGTTATCCAAATTTAAGTATTATATTTAGCAAGTTATTATAATAAAAATATGTCAAAAAGTTGAATACAATAAGTAATATAATTTACTTACCTTAGGAACACAAACTTTTAGATTGATTGACTATTTTAGTCTTCGGTGTGTATCATATTGGTCCAATGCCTTGCACACAATATTAATATTTACCCATAAATGAGTTTGAAATAAATTCATAAATTTATTAAGTAATATGAAAAACTTATATGATAATTATCTCCTTGATTTCCAGACGAAAATGTGAGTTTACAGAATCCAAAAAAGTCACTGAATGACTGTGTGGCTAAATTAATACTAACATCCAATGAAAGCTACAATAAAAAAACTTATGCAAGATATTTATCAATAAACAAAATATATGAATACTATTAGGAGATTGAGTATTTCTCGCACAAAATTCCAAGAAAAACTCAACTTCATTCCTATATTTCACGGATAACCTATCCGCTGACATCCAATTTCTATCTATTGTCAAACTTCACACAAAAATAAACAAACAAAGCAACAAACATTAACAATTAAGTTCGTGGATTACTTAATTAACAAGTAAATAAAGGAGCAACATTTCCCATATTTCTATCACATTTCCCAAATTTAAAATGTGTATTTATACAACACATGGTATACACAAAAATATTCAACTAATAAATCAAACATGCATAATTATCAAATTACTAAATCTTAAAAAAAAATTGAACAGCATTTCTCATATTTCTATCATATTTCCCAAAATTTAAATAAACATATATTCATCACATAAATACAACAAACCAATTAATCAATCAAATATGCATAATTCCCAAATTACTAAATCTTAAAAAAAAAATTGGGCAGCATTTCCCCTATTTCTATCATATTTCCCAAAATTTAAATAAACTTATATTCATCACATAAATACAACAAACAAATTAATCAATCAAACATGCATAATTACAACCTTATACCACTGCAACACACAATCCCAGAACCTATCTCCACTATTTTATAATTTATACATTCCACTAAGTTCAATATCTTAATTATACATTAAGGTTTAAAATATTACATCTAATATAAAATCCTCCAAAGCTTGATCTCACCAACAAAGTTGTCAACAAAATACATATTCAAATATAACAATAAACAAAAAAATAATAAAAAAGTTGACAAAATATAAAAAAAAAATATATTAAAGCTATATTGTAACTAAATAAACAATAAAGTGCTTAAAGAAAACAAATAATTTGTTATATGTACTCATTTATATACTTAAACCCGAAATAAAATATTTTTTTTTAAAAAAAGTTAACAAATCACATAAAGAAAAATCGACTATAAATATCCTAACTAAATCAATAATAAAATATAACTTAAAAAAATAAATAATTTTAATATATACATATTTAACAAATTAAACTCAAAATTTAAAAACTTAACAGAATATAAACAAAAATTTACTAATAATAATCAAACTAAACAATTAATAAAATGAAACTTATACAAAATATATACATTAATATATATATATATACTCATTTACATAAGTAAATTCCAAATTAAATTAAATTTAAAAAAAAAAGAAAAAGTTTTTAAAAAATAAAGAAATTATAATAAAAAAATTCTAAAAAATAAAATATTAAAATGCAAAATTTAAACCTAAAACAATTACATAATTATTAATATAAAACTATCCAAAAATTAAAAAATCTGAAATATAGTCAATTTATAAAAAAAAAAATCACAAAAATTAAATTTAAATCGTAAAAATTAATAAACTTATACTTACTTGTGGTAATTGAGCAATGCGAGTTCTTGAAGTAGAAAACCCAAAAAAACCAAGAAAGTTTTCAAACAATAATCTTCAAAAATACAAAATCTATACAAAAAATTAAAAAAAAAACTATATATAAATTTCATAAACATTAAAATTGAAAAGAAAAAAAAAGTGGATAAAAATGTACCAAATAGAGCAAATGTCGAAGGGGGCGCCACTGGTTTTTCAAGGTTTTGCGTTTAAGAAAATTTAGGTAAAATGGGGTATGTTGGGGACGATGGGGGTTTATTTAGCATATGAGACATTTGCGTCAGTGGCCCACTGACGGTAACGGTTCGTTTGCGTCAATGGGACACTAACGCAAACGGCAAAGTAAAACGCGCGTTTTACTTTGACGCTTGCTTCAGTGGGTCACTGACGCAAACGACCATATTAAACAGCGTCAGTGTATCTTATGACGCAATTGCCCCCTCATTTGTGGCAGTGCCCAACTTCCACAAATACTAATTCTTAGTCAACGCGTCATTCAACGCAGTTGACTGACGCGTTAGACTGACACAATTGCTCTTTTTTGTAGTAGTGACTACTTATTCTTTTAGAAACTCACTAATTCAAAACACATATTAAAAATATATTAATTACACTCTCTCAAATCAATAAATAATATATGTATTCTATTAATAATTTATAATATTTTAAAATACAATATAATTGAATAATATCTTCGTAGAATGTAGAGAGTTTCTAACGAGAGAGTTGTTCAGTTTTTTTTTTCTTGTAGTATTCTGGTTCACCAATGGTTTATTGGGATGGATAGAAGCATTTTGAATGCAATTTCCTTACATTTTTTTCTCTTTATCTTTTCTAATTTTTAACCACTCAAAATAAGGTTTTTTTTTTATATATTTTATAATTAAGTATTCCAGATGTTTGTGTTGCGATCAAAAAAATATTCTCTTATGTATACATATAATAATAAATAAATAATATTTTTGACAAAGGTATTTATAATATTTAGAATTGTAAATAAATCAGACATGGCGAATAAAAAAAAGGATCAAATTTAAGAGATGATAAGAAGATAGAAGAATTTGAAAGAAAAAAAACAAAAACAAAAAATATCGAAATTACTAAAATATAATTTATTAGTTAATATATATTTTTTAATTTACATATACAAATGATGAATGCATTGTAATACAGACTTTTATTACAAGAAGATAGAAAGAAACCACAACATCACTACTATTTTGGAAGATCAATACCACTACCATAAGAATTAATATATGCATATATATATATATATATATATAAACTTTTGGTACGCTGGACAAAGCAAGATGCCTATTGTTAAAATTATTTATAGAGAACAAATTTGAATTATGGTATTAATCATATGAACACTTGACCTGATTTATAGCTCATAAGAGCACTCTTAATGGACACGATAAAATGTCTAATTCTTTATAATATAGAGAAAAAATTGTTAAATAGTCTTCCAATGGGTGATGTAAAATTATATTTTAATACCAAAATAAATAGTATTTCTCTATATGTAGCGAAATATTATTTATCAAACTATAAATATTTTTTAATTTTTTTATAAACGTTTGTATATATATGAGTGATACTATTATATTTAATTATTTTATTTCTTAAAATGAATAAAATATTTTTTTAAAAAATATAATATTTAAATGATGTAGAGAAAAAATAAAGAAGCTTGTGTATGATATAATTTAAAAGTTTGAGGTAAATTATAAAAATAATATTTTTTGGTGGTGTATTTTGTAATACACTTTCTCTATAATATTTAACTAAAACTCACAAAAACATATTCCATCAGCTCCTTTATACATATATTTATAATAATTATGCACAAACTCTAATTAATACATATCTGCATTTACATAACATTATATATCATTTATATAATATTTTAATATTATTTTTTTTTTTTATAAACTTTCCCTCTCCTATTTAATATATATTTTTATTTTATTTTATTTTTTTAATTATTTTATTTTATTATAATTAATAAAATATGTTTAAAGATATAATATTTAAATAATGTAGAAAAATATATAAAGAATCTGATGTGATGTATAGTATAATATAAAATTTAAAAATAAAATAGAAAAATATATATTTTGAAAAAATATTTTAAAAAATAAAGTAAATGCTAGATTCGTAGTATAAAATATTAATTTTGTCAAAAAATAAATAACTCTGATTTAAGGTGACATTCACTGTAAGATAATTCGCTGTCTTTTTTATTTTTACTTAAATGATTTTAATGTAGTGTGATGTGATGTGTGAATTTATCATGTCCAAATGTTATAAACCTATTTAATAATAATAATTGCAAGGGCATTTATGTCAAATGGCATAATGAGGACAAATATTGCCATATTAAGAATATAAGATAGAAACCATTGCAGCAGCAATCTTTTGTTTTTTTCTTCAGTTTTTTTTTTCTTATACGGAACACAATCAGGATTAACCTTGGCCCATTCTGGAACAGTTTGTTAGTATCTAAAAACACAATTATATATAAATATAAATTTTGATTTATTTTTTCTGGTTCAATAAATAAATTATAGTAAATTAAGAATTATTTTAATTTATAAAATAGATTCTCGAAAAGATTCTTTTGGAAAAAATTGGAGTCTCTTAATGTTCCAAGAAAAAAAAAATTGAAGTAAAAAATATATATTTCTTAAATTTTTACTTAAATACTTTCAAAAATATATTTCTTAATTTTAATATATAAAAGCAGCTTAATTTTGTTTTCTTTTTAGCAAAACAAGGCCACTTTTATACTTTTTTTTCTATTAGTTTTTTATTATTAGTGGGACATACTAATAAGCTTATTGGATGTGCATGATTTGATTGGATTTTTTTTTTAACTTTTAACAAACTATATTACGGTAAAAAAAAATTAGAAAATTGAATTCTGACAAGGTCCGTGAAGAAGGTAATTCATAACAATTTAGATTGATTTTAACCACCCTTTGCTTACCCAATCCAACCCAACGATCTTTTATTCTATCTTTTAAAATATTTCTTCAAAATACATATTTTTTTTATTTTATCTCTAAGTTTTACATTATACCATATATCAGCTTATCTATATATTTCTCTACATTATTTAAATATATAAAGAATATATAAATGTAGATATAGATTAATTAGAATTTGTGTATGACTATTATAAATATATGTATAAAGAAGCTTATAAAAGATATTTTTATGAGTTTTAGCTAAATATTATAGAGAAAGTGTATTATAAAATATATTACCAAAACATATTTTTTTTATAATTTACCTCAAATTTTTACATTATATCATACATCACCTTCTTTATTTTTTCTTTACATTATTTAAATATTATATATTTTTTTAAATATTTGATTCATTTTAAAAATTAAAATAATTAAATATAATAGTATTACACTCGTATATATACAAAAAATTATAAAAAAATAAATAAAATATTTATAGCTTGATTAATAGTATTCACTACATATAAAAAAATACTATTTATTTAAGTAAAAAAAATACAAATTTACATCACTCATTAGAAGACTATTTAACTATTTTTTCTTTATAGGATAAAAAATAAAATATTTTACCTCATTAATTAGAAGGGCGGTTAAAACTGAACCCAAAATAAAAATTATACATATTACTCCAAACGACAGTGATGTTGTTAGTCCATTCGTATGGTTGTGGTTATGGTGCTAATGTCCTTTTTTTTGTGGTGAGGTTCGGCAATTTTTTTTCCAAAACTGTATAAGTATGTTCTATGATGAGTTGTATCGCACTGGCAATTGTAAATAAATTCATGGAAATTATTAATATGTTATAAAAAAATAATAATTTATAAACTTGTTCAAACTGTATATATATTAAATTAACGGTATAAGTTCCTCGCTAGTACTTATGATTATGAAAATTTTAGTTTTTTTTCTTATATTTTTTTATTTAAATATTGCATATAAATTTTTATATTAATATAAATTCTTTTGATAAAAGATTAGTTAGCATTAAAAGGCACCATATATCATGTGATGTCCTCGTTAAAGAAAATTTAACAAGTTAAATGGTTATTTCCCCAGTAAATATGAGATAAGTAATCTATTTGGATTAGTTACCAAATCATTTTTATATTATCAATTCATATTACAAAGGTTTATGCAATTTTGAATCTGTCGGTTTTATTTTAATATTACTTTTAAACAATTACAAATAAGGTTATTTGTTTTGTAAATTGATTAAAACAAGAAATACAATTCTCAACCTAATAGTTTTGACTATTTCTTTTTTTTTTTCTTTTTCATTCTATGAACTCACTTTGTCTCAAAGTTATCAGACTATTTTGAGTTTATTCTTGACCATATTTGAGCAGAAAATATCATTTTTACTAATTCAAAAAAAAACCAAAGATTTTGTTTATAATTATTTAAAATTGTGAGTCTATATTGATATTAAAATAAAACAAGAATCAAAATTATATAAACTCTATTACAAATTTAAGTAAAATTATTTTAAACTTGCCAAATTAAATTATTATCAATTTGGACAAAATGGTGGAAATTCAAACCTTGAACTAAACATTTTAAGTGGGATAACTGGTCAAGTTAATAAATTCAGTTGCATTGCAATATTACTTATATAAAAATGATTCCTAATTATTAAGGAAAAGAATAAAGGGAAAGAAAAAAAAGATGAAAACATTAATCTCACACTGTCACAGCAAAAAATATTAACTTTTGATAACTTTGGAAATACTTTATGTTGTATTTATACCTAACAAATTCATGACACCCGTGATTTTGTGAGGGCACATGAAAATTGGGAGCTATACAAAAATAATATTACTAAATAATAGATTAAAAATTGTAACTTTACACTCCAGAATATTCAATATATTCTTATTATGCGTTGGTAAAAAATAAATATAAATATATATAGGGTACTAGTAAAGCTGTAAATATGGGTCAGACTTTCTAGCACGGCACGAAACTGACACGAGCCTGGGACGCACAAGTATGACATGACACAAAAAAATATAGGATTGGGTCAAGCACGACACGAATTGAAAATTGGCATGGCATGACACGACAAGCCCGAAGGAACGACACAAAAGCACGAACAAACTAGTCCAAAAACACGACATGATAAAAAGTCTGATATTTTGACATTAATAATGATAATAAATTTTTATTGTTCAATTATCTATAAATTAAAATGATAATAAAAATCTATTATTTTTCTCAATGTTTATAATTATATAATTATATTAATTTATTTTAAGATTTGTGAGTTAAATTTTTTAGCATTTATTATTAGGTATTCAAATTCTAATAATTATCTTTGATATAATTTTGTGTAAAGTATTGTTGAAAAGTATATAAAAATATCTCAAACTATAATTTAAACAAAGAAATGTATTTGGAATTGTGGTGAGTCCATTGATTGTTAGAGAGGAGGTGGGGGTTCAATTCCGCATCCTCACATTTTTTGGCAATGATAAAGTGGGCCCGACACGACACGAGCACGACACGACATAGGTCGTGCCTATGGGCCGTCCTGGGCTTACTCTTTCAAATATGGGTCAACTCGGCCCAACACGAATTTGAATACAGGCCCGGCCCAACCTGGCCTGAATAATTCGGAGGTACGAAAATGTAGGTCGTGTCGGGCCGACCCACATTTACAGCTCTAGGTACTAATAGTATTTATATATATGGAAGTCTTATCAATAGTTACTTCTCATAGATGAGTATTAATAATTATGATGATGTGTCAACATAGTGCATCCATATGTATATATATAAATTTAGACTATTAGCACTGTCATCCTATTAAAGAAAAATACATTATTCATGAATGATATTCACCTCTTACTTGTCTTAGTTTTAAAACATGAAATTTAAGACATAATTTGTTCTCCCTTTACATTATTTATAAATTACCATAAAATATAAACTAAAATCAGCAATTGTAATTTATTTTAAATATACTCATAGTTATTCTTAACTATTTTAACAAATTAACCTAACATGCTTCTATGCATTTATGCATTTCAATATAAAAATTAGCATGCAAATCAAATCATTATCAAAATTAATAAGTTACTCCAATCACACCATACCCACATAGCTGAAACCCACATAACCCAATACCTAAGAGCATTACAAATAGGCATATCATACACAATAGTTTCTAAAATCAACAACAAAGAGCAACAAATTTTCATACCCAATTTTTAAGCTCAGCTAGGCCAACTATATGTGCATGTTTCTAACATCAAATTTTTACATTTTAATTATCAAGGCATCAAGATTCATTGAAACAACAACAACCCAATACTAATCTTTCAAAAATACAAATCAAAACTCTTAGCCATTTTCATAAAACCCTAACATGCTCAAAATAAAATAAAGAGATCCTAAGCCTAAAGCATGACATAGCTGAATATACATAGAATCATATAGCAGGTTTTAACATTCAAATTCATCATGCTTCTTTTTCAAAAAGAACATAACCATACACTCAAATCCATAAGCATGTTAATCAAAATTCAAAAGAAATAAAATGAATCCTAAAACATACACTAGGTCGAACACATACATCAAATCTCATTCTTGTTTCCATTTTTCAATTAAAACCCAACATGCCTCTATTCAGAATATCTTACCAGCACATGTATTCATCATAGCAACACTAATAAAAATATATACTGGAGCCTATACACATGCTTCGCCGAAACTTAGCATCAAAACAACAACCACATTTAAAAAAAAATAATAATAATAACAACACTCAACATCAAAATATCAAAAGACTAGGATTTCCCATTACCTCCTTTATAGTGATCAAAGATACACAAGATTTGATCAACCCTTTGGCACCTCAAGACCCAGGTTCAATCAAAAACCCAAAGAAAACATTATATTGCTTAGAACTTAAGATGAATAGAATAGATGAAAAAGAAAGAAAAAGAACACTACAATACATTACCCTAGGATTTGAAATTCCCTTCTTCTTCTCCTTCTCCTTCTTTCTCTTCTTTCTTTCCCTCTTCCTCTCCTTCTCTCCCTCTTCCTCTCCTTCTCTCCCTTCTCTATGCACACGGCAGCCACCAAGCCAAAATGAGAACACCCATGCTCTCTTTTCCTTTATAGAGGCCCTAGTGGCCGAACCCTAGCTAGTGGGAAAAAGGTTGTAACGCCCTACTCCCTTAGAGCCGTTACTAAGTGTGTTTAAAATTGTGCCTTAACTCGCTAATCGAGGTTTTAAATCAAATACGTGTAACTAAGCCATAATTAAAAAGAAAACATTAGAGAAAATAGATTTCATTGCTAGTCATAAAAGTTTACACTTGGGATCCCAAAACAAAGTTTAGAAAATATTTACAACACAAAACTGACCAGAGTCGACTAGACGACAAAACCTAGGTTCCTTTACAAACATCTCCCAAAATCCCCTAGCTGTGGTAGCCAGGCTGGCCGCACATGTACACGCCGCCTCACGCCAGCTGTGCTCATGGTTGGTTGATCTTCTCTTTACCCTTACCTGCACCACAGAGCATCTGTGAGCCGAAGCCCAGCAAGAAAACCCAAAACAGATAACATATGCAAAATACAAGTCAAACATATAAACAGGCCACCAATGGCTAAACACATATGGCCTAGTCGCCCAGGCGTTTACCAAGCCCTAGGTTCGCGGACCACGCCGTGAGGATATCCCAGGTATCCTTATAGGGACTCGCCCTGGCAACTCGCACCCCTCGCGCTCAACGCTGCTCCCGGCCCTTTGCCGTTCTCGGCCTTGCACTCAACGTGCCTGATGTCGTTCCCGGCCCCACGCCGTTCCCGGTCTACACCGTTCCCGGCTCTTGCCAATCACACATAAAATATCAACACAGTATAGCAATAAGCACAGAATTCAAGCATAAACAAATAAAGAGCCATGCTCTACAACTCTAGTATATAGGGCTCGGCCCTGCATGTCATTTCCATTCAATATATTGGGCCCAGCCCTGCACATAAGCTCTATGGAAACAGGGGTTTTCTTACCTGAGTTCCGAGCTACCTGAGCACCGATGCCTCGAGCACAGTCCGCTAACGTGAGCCTTGCCGAAACCCTAGTCACAACACACAACAATATCCGACCATCAAATCCCAACCCAACAAATAACCTCGAACCGTAACCCTAACCTCCGGGATCTTGAATTCTATCACTCCGAGTGATAAAATCCATCCCGAGCCTTCCCCTTAAAGTTCCCAAGTAAAAAATATCATTAAATTCCTCACTGACACTAAGGGCCGCAGCCCCACCCCCCTAGAGCTGCGGCTAACCTCAAGATAGAGGCTAGCTCTCCACTGACCAACACGCAGGCCGCGGCGCGCCCGAATTCCTTCAGCCTCCCACGGCTGTGCGGGCATGCGGGCCACGGCACACCCCTCCTAGGGTCGCAGCACTAACAGCAAACCCAGAATTTCCATCAACTTTTCATCCCTTCTTCAAGCCAATTACCACCAAAACCAAACTAAGATTCCTAGATATTCAACACAATTAATCCAGCACAGAAACAACATCAAAACCTCATCAAAGCATGCTCCAAAACTTAGCTAAAACACCCAAAAGATCAAGCAAACTTAACTACATGCAAACCTCTAAACCAGCAGAAAATTAAAGACTAGACCTTAGTGTTAAAAGCTTACCTTGCAGAGCTTAATCTCAGGATTATGATCCTCAATCCCAAAGCTTCAAGCCCCTAGAGTTTCCCAGCCGAACCCCTTCAATTTCCTGAGCAATTCCTTTAAGTTTCTTCAAGTTTTGCCTTAGAGAGAGAGAAAGAGAGAGAGACAAAAGCTATTTCTCAGCTCAAGGAAGATATGAGTCGGTTTCCCTCAGTTTCTGTACAGTTCTATTTTATTTATTTGTTTTATATGACTTAAGTCTAAAGGTTACCTCAAGGCTCGGGGTACCAAAACGTCCCCGAGGGCAAAAATGGTAAATTCCCCAAATATTCCCGCCTAACATTCTATTCTCAAATATATCTCCAAATATTTATTTCTATGTCCCGATAATCCCATAACTCATCTAATACCAGAATTACCCCTCGACTCGCCCCGAGTCCGAATCTCAACCCCGTTGTGACTCCCTGGCTAACTGCTCCCCAGGACTGTCTCGGATCGTGCTATACAGACATATCACACATATACAACATGTATTTCATTTATCACATTTAACTCAATTAACTTGCATCATAATCATATATACACATAGATTCACATATAAGCATATCTAAACCACTTATTGCCCTCCAGGCACACTAATCAAGGCCCTAAGCCTGATTAGCAAATTCAGGTCGTTACAAAGGTAATGTCCCAAATTTTTTAATTTCCTTGATTCCCTCTCCCATAATTCATGTAATTGCCAATTATGGCTTGATTGATTTGTGTACAAAATGGAAACTCCCTTATGCACTCACACTAACCTTGACCGAACCCCCTAGCTTCTCCCCTTTTATTCTATACACGGCTAGCACACACCAAATCACATTTATCTAACTTACCCAATATAGCTTAGAAGACCACTACTACCCATATCATCAATATCTTTAAATTAAATAAAAATATATACATACTATCCCATTACTTTCCTTTTTCTAAATTGATCACACAAAACAAATAAATAATAATTTATAGAAAATAAACACCATGCATGGAAACTAATGCATGCTCACCATGCATACCATGCACATGCACACACACAAGTACTAAGGTGCATTTCTACTAACCATGCACCTTAGCGCACCGAACAAAAACTCAAGAAAACTCGAGCACATGCGAGCAAGGGCCCCTAAGGGACTATTTTCAGAGCTTCCTGGATTATGCTGGCATCGCCCCGTTCCAGCTCCAGACCAATTCTTACAGAGTCTTGGACGCTCTGAGATCGTTGTTCCACGAGATGAAGTGGGACGGGCTTTCAACATGGGAGTTTCTATATCTCTTCTGTCTTAAGAGTAACCCCTCTCGAGCTCATGGAGGAGACATGTTTTACTATCTGTCGAGCTACCCGAAGGAGAAGTGGTTATTTGAGGATATTCCCAATCATCCCCCAAACTTCAAAACCATCTTCTTTTAGACAAACGACCTCACTTCATCCAGATCTACTACTTTCAACGTATTCATAAGTATCTTGTCATAGTTCCATTTTTTATTTCTCTTTTCATTCCGAGATCGAAATGCTCACTCAAACCTTACATGCAACCAACTATCACCGACCATAGCCAAAAAAAGGCCATGAAAGATCACAAGGAGGCGATTCTCAAGCTTCCTTACGGTTGGCGGTCCCTCACTTACCTCCTTCATGAGGATAAGCTCTGAGCTTGCGGCCACACTAGTGAAGGCAAGTCAACCAACGGCTCTGGAATCCATAAGTTCGCGATATGGGAAGATGTCCCAATCCCAAATGCAAAGCTTCCTTCCAGAAAGAGGCCCTCGAGCTCACAAGCCTGGGCCTTTGCTCCTCGTCTACCCGAGCTCCCATGCTCGGGAACTGAAGCTTAGGACGAGGCTTCACCGAGATCAGCAAACGAAGGTAAAGTGGTGTTAGACCTATCCAAGTGGTCTCCCACTCTCCTTAGGCAGGAGCCTAATATAGTGGTTCTTTTTAACGACCCTAGGAATAATTTCATGGTCTGGTCAGGCGTAGATCTTAAAGTCCATAGGTTTGATAGTTGGCTAGGGAAGTACCAAACTATGTATAGTCTAAACGAAGTTTAGGACGGGGTAGCTATCCAGTATGAGACCAACAATTATAGGGATTTAACAAGATTTTCTCCTCCCTATAAAGAGGGAACCCCTTTAGAGTCATCGTAACACAGAGGGATTTCTTGGTCCATGAGCTCAAGCTCGGCAGAATCCTCAAGTTAGGTTTTTTTTCACCTAATAGTCTCATCATACGTTGTAACATCTAATCATCTACTGATGCTTTGTTTTTTCTTTTTTCAGGGGAAATGGATTCGAACTTGGAAAACCTCCTCAACAAACTTGTTGCCTCGAGAGGAAACAAACGCCACCCGGCATCTCACAAGGGGGGGCACCCTTCCAAGCTCACCAAGAAGTTTGACCTGCCCCCATCAAACTCGAAGTTGTTCAACCTGGGCCAGGTCACCGACCCTACGACACTTCCAGAAATCGTGGTCCCTCCTCCTGCGGGTCAACCAAAGCAAGCTCGTCTTTCCCAACCTCTTATCCGAGATCGTCATTTCACTATCTCGACTTACGTGCCTGAATTTGTGGTCAACAGTGTTGTTGGTACTTCTAGGGTTCAGCTTGGTTCTGACGCATTGACTCGCGTGGGTCATTGCCTTAGCAACCTCAGGGCTCGCTAGTGGGAATTCTTGACCACCTTCTAGAATCCCAACACTCTTTTTGACAAGAGTGGAGAGTTACTCTCTTTGGTAAGTTATTTTCTAAGAGCTAATAGGTTCCCTGTTTTCATGCCAACTTTTTATTTCTTTGTCTCTAACATCAAGTTTTAATTGCAGGCCCTCTTATCCTTTGTTCAACATAATTATATTCTGAACCGTGAGGTCACAAAAAGCAAAGTGCAGGCCCATGAGGCCAGAGATGCACAACTTGGCGCTGAGGACGATCTTAGAAAGGCTCGGCTAGAGCTGGAAGTGGCCTGGAGGGAGGTGGTGGCTAGAGATGTGGATATCAAGAGGGTCCAAGAGCTGGACGCTAAGCTGGAAGCGGCACGGAGGGAGGTGGAGGCCAGAGATTCGGAGATCAATAGAGTCTAGGAGATGAATGCCAAGTTGGAGGAGGACAAGAAGACGACTTTCTAGTTCATCAAGACTAAGAAGGCTCGTCTTCTTGAGGAGTTGAGGACCAAAAAAGATCACACCGTCGACATGGCGATGTATCGCATCTGGGCCAACAATCCCGACCTTGACACTAGTTTTTTTTCTGCCAAGGAGACCGAGTTTGTCACCAGATGGCAAGCTCGACTAGAGGAGGAAGAAGCCAGGCTCATTGCTGAAGAGGCGGCAGAGGCCACCGAGCAAGCCGAGACCGTGGTTGATGGGGCTACTAATCCTTAAATTCCAACTCATGGGCTGCGACCCATTTTTGTTTCCTTTGTAATTACATATTTATATATATATATATAATTTTTTTTGTGCCCTTGGGGCAAAGACAATTATAACTCAAAGGTTGAGTTATTTGACAAGTTTATGTTTTAAATAGTAATTTATATTTCATGCTTAAATCTTTTTCTCGAAATCTTTGTGCATATTATCTGCTTTTATCATTTTTCTCTTGTAGCATACTTTATATTTCTAGTTCAGTATATTTCGAGCAAACTAAAAAATACTTTGTTTTTATATTTGTTTATCTACACAAATAATGTCGTGCTAGAGTTCAAACTTCCATGTATACATACATAGTTCATTCGATTGCACATTTTTTGACTTCGTTATCCTCAAAATTTAATAATACTTTCACCACGTATCTTCATTTAAAATACTTATCGGCATGTAACCTCGTTAGTCTATTTATTTCTTGCTTATTTATAGTAGCTTTTCCTCATTCTCGAGTATGGTCTCGAGGTTGTGAGGTCAAAACTATTTTGCAAAAATTTACAGCTCTATCTCAACTTATAAATTTTGTTGGTTTATCTAGAATTCCAACTTTTAATCATGTCGATTAGAGTTTGTTGGTTCATTCCAGACTTGTATAGTTTGTGTTCGGTTAATAATCTGTAGACTTGTTTAATTCGTGCCTGGTTCATCATCAATACAGTTGTTTAATTCATGCCTAGTTCATAATCCATACACTTTGACTAATTTTATTTCATTTTTGTTGTTGCCACATTTTCGAGCTTATGGTATTATTGTATACCACTTATGCCCCCTTAATATCCTATGATTGTGTTGACGCCGTTTTTCGTCAACAGTGAAAGAAGAGCACGTAAACAATAACTAGTAATGGCCAATCAAAATATAATAATACCAAACACGATTTTTACGTGGTTCAGCAGTTAAATCTGCCTAGTCCACGAGTCTTTTTTATTAAGCTCAAGATGATCTCTGAAAATTCTTCAAGGATGAATTCTTCAGAGTTTTCTCTCAAGATTCAGAAATTCGGTCCTTTACAATGGTGCATGATCTCTCTATTTATAGAGAGGAATGCAGAATACTATCCCACATATTTTGGGTAGTTACTCTTTATTTGCAAATAAATCAAATGGCTTTAAATGCCTGTAATCCGATATAAAAGGAAATGTCCCCTGAAGACCAGGGGGCGTATAACTAATCAAATAATATCCCATGATCTTAGGGGATTTACATTAATAAATGTAGACCACGTCTCTTATGGACAACACTTGAAGATGTTCAAGGTTATTATCATATATCTCCAATGCCTTATTCTCCCAAGTCTTACATCAACTTTCGAGCTAATGACATCTCCCGAGGTCACATGGCTTTCGAGATCGTACTCGCGTCAGGCTCGGAACCCCTTATCTGAGGTCATCCCTGAGGATAGATGCATCTCGGGTGCTACCCCTTCGAGATCGTGTTGAGTTCGAGGCCACCATATTCGAAGTCGTCTCAGCTTCGCAGGCTCGATGTCTAGTCTTGGAACATACTTCAGACTTCTCGAGTTCATTCGCTGCGAATCCAGCTTTCGAGGTCACATTTAACATGGCTCGAAATCTAGGTATAACATCTTGCCCCCTCAAAAGTATTTGTTCGAATCCTAAGAGAAGGAAACTTTTGAACTACTTTCTTCGGGAACCGTACCGTCATATACTTGAAAATGGACACACGTTATTTGGGTATTGCTCATTTATGGTACTTGAGTACCTTGGAAACCTGCCCACGATCATTCGTCTGCCACCTTTTCGGTACCATCATGTCCTTGACCCCTGACCGTTGGATTTCATGAGTATTCTGGCCAATGGCCCAGATTAATCCTTTTTATCACCTTTCTCCCTTTATATTCAAGATCTTACTCTTCTTCTTATTTTACACGCATCAGAAACAAAAAAGGGAAAGGACAAAACCAAAGGCCATTCCAGAGAACCTCTTTCTCGTGCATGTTCTCTCAGCCAAAAAAACAAAGGACTTCCGGTTTGTTCGAGTCCGTGAGCTCATATGTGCAGCCTCTCCTTCAGTCAGCAATTTCTTTGCAATCGCCATTATTGTGTAAGTGCCCAATCTTTGTTTTCCCTTATCCCAGTTTTTGTTCATATTGTTCTTGATATTTCTGTGACTGTACTAGTTTGTTTCTTAGTACAATACATTGGGGAATTTTTGTCTGATAGGCTTTTATGTTTTAAGTTTCCATACTGGGTTTACATCACTGGTTCATATCCAGTTTTGATGTTTGAACAAGATTCCTGTTTTCTGGGTTTTTAAAATTTTAAAAAAAATGTTTCTTGTACACCAAGATATCGGGTATAAAACCTTGGCTTTGACAAATGCACGATACCCAAGGTTACCTTTTCTGGTTATCCGCCACTCTTTTTCCCCTGATTTTTGGGATTTTCAAAAAATTGTCCACTCTCCTCCCTTTCTCGTGGTACACGCGTTCTGACTCTTTAGTAATGGTCTTAGTATCGAGCTTGTTTTTTTCCTACACTCCGAGCTCGTCCTATCGAGCTCGTAATTCTTGCATGCATGGCCCTCACCATTTTTTCTTTCTCGCTAGATGTCACAGAATCTGGAAAGACGGTGGGGGTCGTTGCTGGCAATTCCTTACTCGCCAAAAACCCCGAGCCCGGAATCGTTGTTCGCTCGGAATCAACGTCGAATCCGTGAGTACGAGCTTGCACGCGAGCAAGAAGATATTCGAGCTCATTACCGCTGCCAAATAGACGAGATCATAGAGAAGAAGAGGAGAACTCTTCGGGAGGCCCTTTATCCAGAGTCCAACTCAGGGTCTAGGCCGATCCCTCTCGACCCCGCATTAAAGGTCACCGTTGCGTATAGTCCAGGAGAACTTCAATTTTCACTGATGGGGGAGCCTTCTTCCTCGCAGCCGAGGAAAGAAATATTCGAGGCCGAGCACTATTGGAGCTCGGTTACCTCGACAAGTCAGATAACCGACATTCTGGCCCTCCATGGCCTCAGGTTGTCGGGTTCTTTGAAGTATCGAGCTCCGGACACTCACGAACGAAGCTGTTACGCCCCCGGGGATCGTGACAACAGGCTGAGATACGCGGCATGGAGCTAGGAACACATGAAGGCGGGGGCGCTGTTACCTTTGAAGTCTTTTTTCAAGGACTTCACAGACTTTGTTGGGTTGGCCCCGCTCCAGCTCAACACCAATTCTTATAGGGTCCTGTCGGTCCTAAGGTCGCTATACCACGAGCTGAAGTGGGAAGGGCCTTCTCCTCAGGAGATTTTATATCTCTTTTGTTTGAAAAGAAACCCCTCCCGAGCTCGGGGAGGAGATGGCTTTTACTATCTTTCGAGCTATCTCAAAGAGAAGAAGGTCTTTGAAGATCTCCCCAATCATCCACCTGATTTCAAAAAAGCCTTTTTCTGGACAGACGGCCAGTCCCCGTCTCGATGCTATTCATTCAGGCGGATTCGTAAGTATTCCAGTTTTCTTTATCTCTGTGCTCAGGATTTTAGCTGTAAGATTCGTACTTAGTTGAAATGTGTCTTGCTTTCCAGCCAATTTTCAGCGTCCTACTCCTGACGAGGCAATGAAGGGGCATAGAGAGACCCTGCTCCAACTCCCTCATGGAAGGAGGTCCCTCTTGTACCTTTTACATGAGGATAAGCTCCGAGCTTGCGGGCTCTTGGGAGAGGGCCAATCCACCTTTGACTGGTCCAATAAAAAGTATGAACATTGGGAGCAGGTGCCTTTGCCCACAAGCGTCCTTCCTCCGAGGAGAGAGGTGAGGCCCCCACTTCCAGTTCGCAGAAGGAGTCCGCCGTCGGGGAATGAGGCTAATGACGAAGCCTCGAGTTCGGACTCGGACGAAGGTAAAGCCCTCCTACCTCGAGAATGTGGTCCCCCACCTTACTAAAGCATAAGCCCGATAGGTTAGTTTCATGCCCGCATGATAGATACCACTTCTACATATGGAGTTAGGTAGACGCTTGTGTTCATAGGTTTGATAGTTGGCTCGGGAAGTATGACACCATGTATACTTCAGACGAGGTGTGGAACGGGATAGCGGTCCAATATGGGACCAATTATTATAGGGACCTTTCGAGGTTGACATCCACGTATAGGGAAGGTACTCCCCCCGCCTCCTCTGAAGATGGGGGAATTTCATGGTCCCCGAGCCATAGTTCGGGGGAGAGTTCCAGTTAGGTTTTTTCTTTACTTGGTTTTTTCTTTTTTTTCAAGCTTATTATCATTATGTCTAATTCCGATTGGAAATGTGCAGGTGCCATGGATTCCGACCTCGACAATATCATCGAGAGTGGTGCCGCCAAAAGGAGCAAGCGTCCCAGGGCAGGGTCGCGAAAGGTGGACCGGCCTACTAAAGTCCCCAAGAGGACCGAGAAGACACCTCCCCCCCCAACTCCGCCTGTTTCCGGTTCCATCACGGCGCCATCTTCACAGGTCGGTGCCGCGACTGTGATATCAACTTCGCAGGTCGATGCCTCTAACATGGCCGAGCCCCAACTTCCTGTAGTGGTTCGATCGACACTTGGCCCACCTCCTAGAAAGCCTTCTGCTTCTCGAGCTCAGAAGCTGTCAGTTTCTACCCACATGGATGCATATGTGGTTGACAATGTCGCTGGGTCCCATGGGTCTACGCTGGTCTCGGATGTTATGTCCTGAATCGGCCAGAGCTTTGGCAGTCTCGAAGCTCCCCAATGGCAATGCTTGAACGATATCCAAGACTGCACTGTCCTCTATGAGAAGAGTATCGAGCTCGCTGCCGCAGTAAGTTTCCTTTTTCAGTTCTACTTCTTAGTTATAATCACACTGACCTGGTGCTAATGATGATTTCTTCCTTTTTCAGTCTCTTGCCTTTACTGCCCAGCTCAACTATAAGTTGAACAACGAGATCCATTCGAGTAAGTCTTATGCTCAGGAGGTGAAGGATCTCCACCTCAAAGCAAGCGATGACCTGAAGGCAGCAAATGCAAAGCTTGATGCAGGAGCTAAGGAACTTGAGGGCATGGCCACCATACTTGGGAAGCTGAAAGCTAGGCTCGAGGAGCTTGAAAAGGAGAATGCCGAGCTCGCAGATCTTAAGAAGGAGAACGCTCGGCTCCAGGAGGCCAACAAGAAGCTCGAAGAGGAAAAGGCCGCCACCTTTGACATCATTGAGGGTGAAAAGGCTCGTCTCCTTGCTGAGTATAAGGAGAAGAAGGACCAAGCGGTTGATTCGGCCATGTACAGAATGTGGGCCAACAACGAAGACCTGGACACCAGCTTCTTAGGTCCTCTCGAGGCGAAGCTTCTTGACAATTGGAATGCTTGGCATGAGGCGGAAGAGGCTGCTCGAGAGGCCGTTTCGGAGGGAAACCCAGAAGGATAGTCATGCTATTCGTCCTGAGGAGTCCGGTGCTGCTGATGCTGAGAAGGCCAAGGAGGCTCCTCCTACTTGAATCTGATCTCGGGGAAATCTTATTTTGGGGCTGCGTCCCCTTATTTCTTGTAATTACTTTAATTTATGCCCACAAGGCTGATACAATTTCTTTTATTATTGACTTATATATGTTTTACATTTCTCAGCTCGAAATATTTTGCACATTTTATATTGATGAATCATTTATGTTTATTTATTCATACAAACATAGTGTGGATTTAGGCTCGAGACTCGATGCATTCAGGCATCGTTTGCTCGAATTATCCGCTTCCAATCTCGTTATTTATCAAGGTCGGATATTACTTTAACCACGAACCCGAAAGTACTTATATGGTATGTAATGTGAATGGTTTAGTTATATCTTTTGCTTAGTTACTTTTTTCTCGTCCTCGGTTTTTACTCCGAGGTTATGAGTTCGAAACTATTTTTCTTTAAGATATTCCAGCCTCGATCTCGACTTATCTCGGAGTAGGTTTAGGTTCCTACTTATCGTCGATTAGTTTTTTGGCTGGTTTGCTTCAAACCTATTAAGTTTGCACATCTGGTTAAATCCAAACGTTATTATCTTTTGATAGTTCGGTTGCGTCCAAACTATCTAAGCTCGCGTATCTGGTTAAATCCAAATACTTATGTTTTTTGATAATTCGGTTATGTCCAAACTATCTAAGCTCGCGTATCTGGTTAAATCCAAATACTTATGTTTTTGATAATTCGGTTATGTCCAAACTATCTAAGCTCGCGTATCTGGTTACATCCAAATAATTTATGTTTTTGATAATTCGGTTATGTCCAAACTATCTAAGCTCGTGTATCTGGTTAAATCCAAATACTTTATATTTATTTTTTTAAATCAATGGTATATATATACCGATGATGCCCCCTTAATATCCTATGAGTGTGACCATAGGTTATTAAATTAAGAGAGATTGCAAAAATAAAAAGGGATAATATATTGAACGAAATAGATCTTTATTTGATGGAATTCAAAAGCAAACAAACTAATACAAATAGAAAGTCATGGTTACAGGCAACACTTTTCCTACACTACTGATAGTAAGGTCTAAGGTGTTCGCCATTCCATGCTCGCGGTACCAGGCTCCCGTCCAATCTCGCAAGTTTGTACACACCGGGACAGATGACTGATTCTACCTGGTATGGTCCTTCCCAATTCGGCCCGAGCACTCCAGCTGCCGGATCTCGTGTTGCCAAAAATACGCGTCTCAACACCAGATCTCCTATTCCGAACTTTCGATCTCGAACCCTCTTGTTGAAATACCTGGTAGTTCGTTGCTGGTAAGCAGCGTTTCTCAGCTGAGCATCTTCCCTCTTTTCTTCAATCAAGTCTAAGGTCTCCTCGAGCTGAGTGTGGTTTGAACTTTGATCGTAAATCGGAGTTCGGATCGTTGGGATTTCGACCTCAATGGGCAACATTGCCTCGCAACCGTATGCTAGAGAGAATGGGGTATGTCCTGTTGACGTTCGAGCTGTGGTCCTATATCCCCATAAGACTTGGGGCAATTCTTCGGGCCACCGTCCCTTTGCCTCCTCCAACTTTTTCTTCAGAGAACTTTTGAGAGTTTTGTTCACAGCTTCGACCTGGCCATTCGCTTGAGGGTGAGCTACTGATGAAAAACTCTTTATTATGCCGTTCTTTTCACAGAAGTTGGTGAACAAGTCGCAATCGAACTGGGTTCCGTTGTCGGATACGATCTTCCTCGGCACCCCATATCGGCACACGATGCTTGAAATCAAGGATCTTTTTTGAAGTTATAGTTGCCAATGGTTCAGCCTCCGTCCATTTCGTGAAGTAATCCACGACGACTACAGCATATTTTACTCTGCCTTTGCCAGTCGGGAGAGAGCCTATGAGGTCGATGCCCCATACCGCGAAAGGCCATGGGGAAGTCAACATGGTCAGCTCAGATGGTGGAGCTCGGGGTATCGTGGCGAATCTCTGGCATTTTTCGCATTTCTTCACGTACTCGAAAGAATCCATTTTAATGGTTGGCCAGAAATATCCTTGGCGTATGATCTTCTTGGACAGGCTATGCCCCCCGGTGTGATCTCCGCAGAACCCTTCATGAATTTCTTCAAGGATCTTATTAGCTTCGGGAGGGGTTACGCACCTAAGTAACGGCATCGAATATCCCCTCCTGTATAGCTTCCCGTCCAAAATGGTGTAGCGGGGAAGTTGATACATCAACTTTGGAGCCTGGTTCCGGTCTCTTGGAAGGACTCCATCTTCGAGGTATTCAACTATTGGGGTCATCCAGGTAGGCTCTGTGTCGATCATACATACATCTCCCTCCTCTGGCTCATTAATGCTCGGTGCCGAAAGGTGTTCTATGGGCACGACGTTTAGTTCTTCATTTTCAGCAGATGTGGCGAGTCGAGCTAAGGCATCTGCGTTTGAGTTCCGCTCGCGGGGAACCTGTTCGATTGTATAAAATTCAAAACACTCTAATGCAGATTTTGCCTTCTTCAAATAAGCTGCCATTCTCGTGCCGCGAGCTTGGTATTTCCCAAGATCTGATTAACCACGAGCTGGGAGTCACTGTAGAAATGTACAGCCCTAGCTTTGAGCTCCTTTGCTATACGAAGTTCTGCGAGTAAAGCGTCGTATTCGACCTCATTATTCGACGCTTCGAAGCCAAATCTTAAGGCAGAATGAAATCTGCTCCCTGCGGGGGTAACCAAAATGACCCCTGCCCCCGCTCCATTTTCATTTGATGAGCCGTCGACGTAAAGTTTCCATAGCTCGTGGGCCGGGGTTATTACCTCGTCGTCAGCTATGCCAGTACATTCCACTATAAAGTCTGCCAACGCTTGTGCCTTAATGGTCGTCCTCGGGTGGTAGGTGATCTCGAACTGTCCGAGCTCAACAACCCATTTAAGAAGTCGACCTGAAGCTTCTGGTTTAGAAAAAACTTGCCTAAGTGGTTAATCAGTCAGCACATGGATGGGGTGCGCCTGAAAGTAGGGGCGGAGTTTACGAGACGAATGAATCAAACTGAGCGCGAGTTTCTCCATAAATGGATATCTTGACTCTGCCCCCAGTAATATTTTACTGATGTAATAAACGGATCTTTGCACCTTCTCTTCTTCTCGAACGAGCACAACGCTTATTGCGTGTTCGGTGGTTGAAAGGTATAGGTACAGTATTTCTCCCGTTTCAGGTTTTGACAGGATGGGTGGTTCTGCAAGGTGCTTTTTGAGCTCCTGAAAGGCCAGCTCACATTCCTCCGTCCATTCGAATTTCTTACCTCCTCTCAATAAGTTGAAAAATGGAAGACCACGGTCCGTAGATTTCGAGATGAATCTGCTTAGGGCTGCCATCCTGCCAGTCAAACTTTGGACATCTTTGTGCCTTCGAGGTGAGGGCATGTCAATCAGGGCCTTGATCTTGTTGGGGTTAGCCTCGATTCCACGAGAGTTCACAATAAAGCCCAGAAATTTTCCTGAAGATACCCCAAAAGTGCACTTCTGAGGATTTAGCTTCATGTTAAACTTTCGGAGCACGCCGAAGCACTCTTCGAGGTCATCAACATGGTTCTTGTTGAGTTGAGACTTGACAAGCATATCATCAACATAAACCTCCATGTTGTTCCGTATTTGTTCTGAAAACATCATGTTCACGAGCCGCTGGTATGTGGCCCCAGCATTTTTGAGCCCGAATGGCATGACATTATAGCAGTATAGGCCCTTATCCGTGATGAAGCTAGTATGTTCTTGGTCGGGGGCATGCATGGGAATCTGGTTATATCCAGAATAAGCATCCATGAAGGACATCAGGCCATGCACCGCCGTGGCATCCACGAGCTGGTCAATCCTTGGCAACGGAAAACAGTCTTTCGGGCAAGCTTTGTTGAGATCTGAGTAGTCAACATAGGTTCACCACGTCCCATTGGGCTTTGGGACCAACACCGGATTGGCTACCCAGTCAGGGTAAAAGGCATCCCTAATAAATCGGTTTGCCTTTAACCTGTCAACCTCCTCCTTTAGTGCTTTCTTCCTATCTTCGACCAGCTGTCTTCTTTTTTGTTGCTTCGGGGGGAAGCTTTTGTCTATATTCAGTGTGTGGCTTGCTATATTCGGACTTATTCCCACCATGTTCGAGTGCGACCACGCGAAGACATCCTGGTTTTTCTTCAAAAAGCAAATTAATTGCTATTTTGTCTCATCTTGGAGGTATTTTCCGATCTTCACCTTTTTCGAGGGATCGGTTTCCTCGAGCTGAATTTCTTCGAGCTCCTCTAAAGGTTTGAGGTCAACTTTCTCCTCAATCCTTGGATCAATCTCTTCGTCAATCTCTAAGACCATTCCGTCTTTGTTTTGAATGATGGCGAGTGCTTGTGCACTCGTCTGTTTCTTTCCTCTCAAGGAGATGTTGTAGCATTCCCTCCCTGCTAATTGGTCTCCCTTCAATGTTCCGACTCCGCTAGGGGTCGGGAACTTAAGGGCCAGATGCCTTACTGATGAAACTGCCCCCAACCCGACCAGGGCGGGTCTCCCGAGCAGCACATTGTAGGCTGATGGTAAGTCTACTACCACGAACTCCATCATCTTGGTTGCCAAGACTGGGTAGTCTCCCAAGGTGAAAGGGAGCTCGATGGATCCCATGCAGGCGGTCCCTTCTCCTGAAAATCCGTACAAGGTAGTTGCACACGCTTTCAGGTCGCGAAGGGAGAGTCCCATCTTTTCGAGGGTAGCTTTATAGAGCATGTTGACCGAGCTCCCATTGTCTATGAGAACTCGGTGGACCCTTTAATTGGCCAGCTGGAGGGTGATGACCAGTGGGTCATGGTGAGGAAACTGGACATGGGACGCATCTTCCTCAGTGAAGGTTATTGGTTGTGTTTCAATCCTCTGGCTTTTTGGAGCCCTAGGTTCGGGTTCATAAGGAGACCCATCCCCAGTTTTCAGCTCGTTAACGTATCTCTTTTGGGCATTCCTGCCTATTCCTGCGGGATGAGGTCCTCCCGAGATGGTTATTACATCCTCTCCATCTATCGGCGGGGGCCTGTCTTCTTCCCGAGCTCGGGAATTATTGTTTTGTGCCGTCGGAGGCGCGACTACTCTCTGGCTCGCGACCGCCTGACTAGTACTCTGGTTTTTGACATATTGCCGGAAGTAACCTCTCGAGATCAATCCTTCGATCTCGTCCTTCAGTTGTCGACATTCATCGATTGTATGCCCGATGTCTCTGTGAAATCGGCAATACTTACTGAAGTCCTTCTTGAATTTTTGATTTCTCATCGGGTCCGAACGCCTAAAGGGGACCTGGTTTTCATTAGCCAGGTATATGTTCTCCCGAGACTCATTGAGCTCGGTGTATACTCTATACACGGAGAAATATCTCTCCCCCTTATTTTTCTTTCCTCCCTCGGCTTTGGGGTTACTCCCTTCGTTCTTTTTCCTCTTGGAGGGGTTTTCCGCGATAGGCTTTGGAACTGCTGGGTCCGCCGAGGTTGAGGCAGAGTTGACGTTTATCGTTGTAGTTTCGGGCTGGGAAGTCACATTAAGTGTCAACCTCGCTTCCTCTACATTGACAAACCTCTGCGCTCACCTGTTAAACTCGGTTATGGACCTTACTGGTTTTCGTTGCATGTCGTCCCAAAGGGCGCTTCCCGGCATTACGCCAGCTCGAACAGCCATCAGGTGCCCACTGTCATCCACGTCCCGAGCTCGGGCGACTTCTAGATTAAACCTTGTTAAGTAACTTTTTAGTGTTTCGCCCGGCTGTTGTCAGACGTTAGTTAGGGTTGATGCCTCTAGTCTGATCCCCATCATTGCTCTGAACTGCTTCTTAAAGTATTTAGACAACTGCTCCCAAGAGGTTATTGAGTGTCTCTTATATTTTTCGAACCAACTTTTGGCAGGTCCTTTCAATGATGCTGGAAACAACATGCATCTGAGCTCGTAACCCACATTACTAGCTCTCATTATGGTGTTGAACGTGCTCAGATGACTACACGGGTCGGTCTTTCCTTCCAACGTCGGGACGTGAGGGATCCGAAACCCTTGAGGAAATGGAGTATTGGAAATATGGGGAGCAAACGGTTCGAGCTCCTCGTCAGAGTCTTCATATCGATCATTCCTTTACTCGTTTTTCAAAAGCCTAAAAGCCTTTTCAAGCTGATCGATTCTTTCTTGGACTGGGTCCGCAAGGGGTACTGTCTGGAATCGGTTGTCATCGATCATGATTCCAGGCTCGCGTCTCCGCAAGGGATCTCTACACCTGTTCAAGCGATCTCTCAGGTCGTCATTACCCCGACTTTGATTCAGGTGCTCTCGCAGGTCGGGATGATTTCTGCGGTTTCCAGTATTCTTACAACCTCGGTCATGCTTGCTGACCGACCTGGTATCTCCAGAATCATCACTGGTAGAACTCGTCGCATGGTTTTTTCATGATGGATTCTTTCTGTGTCCCCTCGTCTCCGCCGTGCGAGACCGAGATGTTTGACTTTTTTCAGATGGGGCGCCTCTCCGCTCCTGGAAAGCCTCCCTGTTTCCTTGTTTTCCTCCTGTACGCTCTTCCCCCTGATCTCGAATGGGTTGAGCATTCCTGCGGGGAGTCGAAGGATATCTTATAGGTGATGGAGGAAACTGTATGGGTGACGGTGGCTGCCACCCATTTCTCGGCCTAGATGGTCCGGAGTTAGCCCGAGATGGGTTGGTTGCGTGCGGTGCACTCCCAGGTATCTGAGTCCGAGCCTCTGCAGGGGTTCAGTTGTTCTCAGTTCCTGCAGGTACCTCCACAGGCGGGTTAGCCGGGGCCCGAGCTCGAGTACTCCTCTGGGGCCTAGGTGGAGCAGATGGCTCTGCTGGTGCCGGAGGTTGAGCCAGCCTCCTTGTGGCAGCATCTTTTCGTGGACGCCCACGGGGTCTACGGGGAGGAACGTGTACGTCCCTCGGAGGAGGGACTTGGTTTTCGCGCGGAGGCGGAGGCTGAGCCACCTGCACCTCTGCGGCTATCCTTGTCAACTCCTCATTCCGTTTGTTGGCCTCTGCCAACTGCTGTTTCAACTGCCGGTTTTCAAGTTCCATAATGGGAACATACCGCTCAGGATTGTAATACATATCCTCATCCCTTGGCGGAGCAGGTGGTCCCCAGGAATCGGAAGATCCACTTCTTTCCTCGACATCTGGTTTCTCCATCGGCTGTTTCCCAGGGCGTCTTGGATAATTCTCTTCAGGTGTATTCTGATTATTAGTGGCCATGACTTATTCAGGGATGAATGCTTAAGGCTCTCAATGAAAGCACCAAACTGTTGACGCCGTTTTTCGTCAACAGTGAAAGAAGAGCACGTAAACAATAACTAGTAATGGCCAATCAAAATATAATAATACCAAACACGATTTTTATGTGGTTCAGCAGTTAAATCTGCCTAGTCCACGAGTCTTTTTTATTAAGCTCAAGATGATCTCTGAAAATTCTTCAAGGATGAATTCTTCAGAGTTTTCTCTCAAGATTCAGAAATTCGGTCCTTTACAATGGTGCATGATCTCTCTATTTATAGAGAGGAATGCAGAATACTATCCCACATATTTTGGGTAGTTACTCTTTATTTGCAAATAAATCAAATGGCTTTAAATGCCTGTAATCCGATATAAAAGGAAATGTCCCCTGAAGACCAGGGGGCGTATAACTAATCAAATAATATCCCATGATCTTAGGGGATTTACATTAATAAATGTAGACCACGTCTCTTATGGACAACACTTGAAGATGTTCAAGGTTATTATCATATATATCCAAGGCCTTATTCTCCCAGGTCTTACATCAACTTTCGAGCTAATGACATCTCCCGAGGTCACATGGCTTTCGAGTTCGTAATCGCGTCAGGCTTGGAACCCCTTATCTGAGGTCATCCCTGAGGACAGATGCATCTCGGGTGCTACCCCTTCGAGATCGTGTGGAGTTCGAGGCCACCATATTCGAAGCCGTCTCAGCTTCGCAGGCTCGATGTCTAGTCTTGGAACATACTTCAGACTTCTCGAGTTCATTCGCTGCGAATCCAGCTTTCGAGGTCACATTTAACATGGCTCGAAATCTGGGTATAACAGATTGCAATCTTAGGTTATTGAATTTTGAGAGCTTGCAAAAAGTATAACAATAAAAATACACAAAATGAATAAAAACCAGTGTTTTATTGATAAATAGCATAAATTAAGCACAAGCTTGGTTATAATTGAATAAACATCATTCCTATATTACTGATAATATGGTCGTAGATGTTCACTGTAACGCCCCAACTCCAGGGACCGTTACGGTGCACATTGTAAACAGTGCTAAACTCGTTAATCGAGTCATTTGGCCATAAACGTGTAACTAAGTATGATTAGCGGTTCAGGGATTAAAAATTTCGGTCAAGGTATAACGTTTCACTAGAACGTTTACTGTATACATTGGGATCTCAAAAATATAATTTAAAGGTCTATTACAAGAAAGTATTTACAACCAGCCGGTCTAAGCGGCAAAACAGGGTTTAGCCCTGGTTCCTCTCCTTCAAACCTCAGCTGTGGCAGTCGAGCAGCTGCATATGTACACATCGTCACCTAAGCTATCCAACTCAAGGATGGTCCAGCTTTCTATTGCCTTTTCCTGCACCACAAAGCACCCGTGAGCCGAAGCCCAGCAAGAAAACACAGTATTACATATAAACATTATCAAATGATTATCATTATAATCACACAGAGCTTATAGCTCTTAAACAGATGGGTGAATACCACTTTGAGGTTCTAGAAAACCATATTGGGTGACTAACAAGCAAGTCACTAATTTAAACAGAAGAGTGGCTGCTAGGTTAGTCACACAAGCGCTTATAATATTCATCGAACTTGAGGTCGGTTCGACATTAATGCTCTTTGAGTCATTCAATGCAGATATCGATTAGATCTAATCTTTATTGGCTTGCGTTGAACACGCTAAGGTCGTCTTGATTTATGAGTCAGCACCGTGTGACCAGTGCACAGTACCACTGCCGAACTTGACTAATGAGTCACAGCTTCACAGTTGATACTAACACCTTTGCCACTTCTGACTAATGAGTCAGTACCATGCACAAGTAAGCATTGCTACCAAACATATGTCATATGTCAAATATTCAAACGTAGGGCATTCAACATGCTTACTTAACAGTTGCTAGCACAATTATGATCACGCACAAACACAGAGACTCAAGCTCTGATCAATCTCACAGTTAATACTCATGGCATGCCCTAATCACATGTTTCTCGTGCATCACATGCATCACACTTAATCATCTAGCATGCCTCAATAATAACCATATGCAAATGAGCAAGATTGCCAAGCATTCAATATGCTATCAATGTTTACATTTAAACATCCAACATGCATCAAGAATAACCATGCATGTCACATATGGGGTGCAGTTTTCTTACCTTTGATTCGAGCTAGAATGAATAAAAGAATGACCCTTGGGAACGATCTGACTTTGAGTCCTTTAGCGGTCACCTAACCATAACCAAATAAGGGACACCATCAATAAAATGAACAACATAGGTTCCCAAACCAATATCTAGCCTCCGGGACATCAATCCAAACTAATCCAAGTAGTAGGAACAATCCCGAGGCCTAAAACTATGTTCCTGGGGCCAAAACACACAAACGGGCTCAACCCTGCTCAAGAGTTGCGGCCCTGAAACCTTGGGCCGCGGCCCCCAGCCATCACTGAAGCAAGGGCTGTGGCGCCTAGCAAGCATAAAACTGCCCACCTGCTTCTTTGAGCTAGGGCCGTGGCTCCCCAAGAACAGGGTCGTGGCGCCCAACCCAGAACACGCCCAAACTCGATTTTCAACTTCCCAAATCCTCCAAAAACACACCTAAACATTACCAAATCATCAAATCAAAGTTCCCAAGCTTCCCAATGGTCCAAAACCATCAAAACCCAAGGTTCAAACGAACTAAAAACTCAACGATTCACAAAATCCAATTCAAAGCTTAGAAACTCTAAAAACTCAAAACTTAAACTTAGATTACCTTCAATTGAGTTATTTTCCATCAAATCCTTCTGTTAAGATGCTTCTAATCTTTCCTAGGATCGCTATGCCTCGATCCTCGCTTGATTCCGACTCCTAGAACTCAAGATTTCTTCAAAAAGGCTTCGAAAGGTAAAATGAGCTAACGAAGGAGAGAGGACGTGTTTTCTAACGTACGGTTCTATCTGACAAGCTACTTTAAGCTTAAGTGACCTCAAATAAAACCTAGTGCTCGGGGTCCCGAAAACACCCCCGAGGATATTATAGTCAAAACTTCCAGAATTTCCTCCTGATCTGAAATACTCCTAATTTATCATCAAATAAACATTCTTATTACCCAATAATTGACCCCGTTATGACAAAACCGCTAATCCATTATATATGACCGTCTCATGCCAAATAACTCGAATATATCTCCATAATGATGGAATCTCATTCATGAATCACAAAATGCACCCAAATACACAATTATGCTCTAAACGGCCCAAATTGCCACAACAGTTTAATAAACAAATGTGGACCCACATGCATGTATATATCATCATATTATAATATAATTCACATGAACATGCATATGTTAATTTAATTGCATAATTAAACAAGTATGGCCCTCCCAGCCTACTAATCCAGCCATTAAACCGCACTAGGGATTTCGGGGCATTACATTCACCATTCCAAGCTCGTGGTAGCAATTCTCCATTTAATTTCGCTAGTTTATAAACACTAGGTCGAATAATAGATTCAATTTTGTAGGGTCCTTCCCAATTAGGCTTAAGCATGCTTGCCAAGGGGTCTCATTTGGCCAAAAATACACGCTTGAGCACCAAATATCCCAATCCAAATTTTATGTCTCGAACCCGCTTATTGAAGTATCTTGTAGCCCTTTGCTGGTATGCAACATTCTTAAGTTCAGCTTCGTCTCGTCTCTCTTCAATTAGGTCTAGAGTTTATTCGAGCTGGGATAGGTTTGAGGTCTAGTTGTATGCTTCGCGTCTGATTGTTGAGATTTTGATCTCAATAGATAGTCTAGTTTCGCAACCGTAAGCCAGGGAGAAGGGGGTATGTCTTGTTGAGGTCCGAGCTGTCGTTCTGTAGGCCTATAGGACTTATGGCAATTCTTCTGGCCATTTTCCTTTAGCCTCTTCGAGACTTTTCTTAATAGATCTCTTTAGAGTCTTGTTCACTGCTTTGACCTGACCATTTGCTTATGGATGGGCTACTGAGGAAAAACTTTTGATTATCCCATTCTTTTCGCAGAACTGTGTAAATAATTCGTTGTCAAACTAGGTTCCGTTGTCTGATACTATTTTCCTTCGTACCCCGTATCTGCAAATTATATTCTTCACCACGAAATCCAAAATTCTCTTCGAGGTGATAGTGGCTAGAGGTTCGGCCTCGGTCCATTTCATGAAGTAATCAACAACAACTATGGAATAATTTACTCCCGATTTTCCTGTTGGTAAGGATCCTATGAGGTCGATTCCCCATACCGCAAATGGCCACGCAGAGCTCGGTTGGTGGAGAGCGGGATTGAAGTGAACTGCTGGCACTTGTCACAACAGTTGACGTATTCAAACGATTTTGCTTTAACAGTAGGTCAGAAATATCCTTACCTGGTCAACTTTTTTGATAAACTATGCCTCCTAGTGTGGTCTTCGTAGAATCCCTCATGGATTTCTTCTAAAAAATTTATGGCTTCGCATGGAGTTACACACCTTAGCAATGGCATAGAATATCCCATCCTCTACAATTTTCCTTCCAAGATAGTGTACCTTGGTATCTTGTACATGAGTTTTCTAGCCTCATTTCGGGTTGCTGGGAGGCTCCCAGTTTTGAGGTAGTCAATTATAGGGGTCATCTAGGTAGCCTACGAGTCAGTCATGTTGACATCTTCGTCTTCAGGCTCGACTATGATTGGGATCGGTAGAAATTTAACCGGCACCACATTTAGTGTATCAGCTTCCTTAGTTATGGCGAGTCGAGCCAAAGTTCATTCTAGTTTTGCTCCCGAGGAACTTGTTCAATGACGTAGAACTCGAATTGCCCGACTGCTGCTTTGACCTTCTCCAAGTAAGTTTTCATTTTGATTCCACGAGCCTGATAATCTCCTAAGACCTAGTTAACAACCAACTAGGAATCACTATAGCAATGGATGGCTTTAGGTTTAAGCTCGGAGGCTATCTGAAGTCCTGCTAATAGTCCTTCGTATTCAGCCTCGTTATTTGATGCCTTGAATACAAATCGTAAGGCCGAGTGAAAATGATTTCTTGTTGGAGTGATTAAGATAATTCCTGCCCCCGATCCGTTCTCATTTGAAGACCCATCGACGTAAAGTCTCCACAGCTCGCGGGTTGGGTTTATGAATTCCTCATTGGAGATTCTCGTACATTCAACTATGAAATCTACTAAGGCTTGTCCTTTGATCATCGTTCTTGGGTGATATGTGATCTTGAATTGTCCGAGTTCGACCGCCCATTTTAACAGTCTCCCGGATGCCTCAGGTTTCGACAACACTTGTCTTAATGGTTGATCAATCAATACGTGTACAGGATACGCCTAAAAGTAAGGTCGGAGCTTTCGAGATGCATGTATCAAGCACAAGGCTAGCTTTTCCATTAATGGATATCTCGACTCTGCCCCCAGTAACCTTTTATGAACATAGTAAACAGGATTTTATACTTTCTTATCCTCCCGAACTAGTATTGCACCAATTGCATGCTCGGTTGTGGCGAGGTATAAGTACAATAGTTCCCCTGTGATTGGTTTGGATAAGATTGGTGGTTCAATGATGTGCTTTTTAAGGGCTTGAAAAGCGAGCTCACACTCGTCCAACCATTCAAATTTCTTGCCCACTCTCAAAAGATTAAAGAATGGACGACATCTGTCTGTAGATTTTGATATGAACCTACTTAAGGTCGCCATTCACCCAGTTAAACTTTGGACATCTTTATGTTTTCTAGGTGAGTGCATATCAATTAATGCCTTCATCTTATCCAGGTTTTCCTCTGTGCCTCGAGCATTTACTATGAATCCAAGAAACTTTCCCGAGGATACTCCGAATGAGCATTTTTGTGGGTTAAGTCTCATGTTGTATTTTCGGAGTATATCAAATCATTCTGCAAGATCATCAACATGGTTACAGTTATGCTTGGACTTGAATAACATGTCATCCACATAAACCTCCATGCTGTTTCCTATTTGCTCAGCAAACATCCTATTTACCAACCTTTGATACGTGGCCCCGACGTTCTTGAGCCTGAAAGGCATCACATTGTAGCAGTACAAACCCGCATCGTTCGTATTGTAATGCCATGGATGGCCAAGACCGTTACACTGTGTATTTTAAATAGTGCTTAACTTGATAAATGAGTCATTATTGGTCCAGGGTTAAAAATTCAAGTTAAAAGGAATGGATGTTATATTAAAAAATTAAATTGTACATGGGATCCCATAATAAAAGTTTACAAAGTTTTTTACGGTGCCAAAATGGTCATTACAACTCAAAAGTTTCAATCTGCTGACCTAAGCGGCAAAAATAGGGTTTATCCCTAGTTCCTCTGAGAAACCTTGGCCATGGTAATCAAGCGGCCGCATATGTACACATCGTCACCTAAGCTCTCCAACTCATGGTTGGTCCAACTTTTCTTTCCCTTTACCTGCACCACGTAGCATCCGTGAGTCAAGGCTCAGCAAGAAAACTTAAACATGCTCATAAGCAGTGAATAACACATTTTCAAAACATAATAAACATGTCCAATAGATATAACCCTACTCATGCATGCATACCATTCATATAAATGACTACAATGTCATATGGGACCAAATGCCCTAGTTGATTGATTAACAGAATCATATCGGGCCCGTTGCCCAAGTACATGACTGATAAGTCACACTGGGGCTCAACGCCTTACGATCTGGGACTAATAAGTCACCCTGGGGCCTATTGCCCTATCCTCTGTATAACCAACCTTGGAGCTGGCCAAGTGTACCTGACGCTTTAGTTTTCTACGACCATTGGGTCAAACAAGCGGGTAATGTGCTCCTGATTAGGTCTAATCATATCGACTAATGCTCAACGCACTATTGTTGCCCTTGACTCATAAGTTAATGCTTTACTCAGGTATATAATGCTAACAGGCATTCATCATATCACAAATATCCATATACAAAGCATTCAACATGTTGTAATTAATCATTCACATGCATAATCATAATCATGCGCATTTACAGGGGTGAATGCCCAATCAAAACTATATTCAACATTCGGGCCTAGCCCTAATCATGTATGTTACATAATAGGTGCAGTTTTCTTACCTCAGGTTCAAGTGTAAAATAAATTAAGAACGACCCTCGAGCACGATCCTGATCTTGAGCCCATAGCGAAACCTAGCCATAACCAAATATAGAATCCCATCAATAACGAGCAAATAAAGGCTTCCTGACCAAGTCCTAGCCTTCGGGACCTCGAATTCTACCAAACCGGGTAGTAGATTCGATCCTGAGCCTTTAGGTTTGAGTTCCCATTACTAAATCTAAACCTAGCCAAAATGCTCAAGCGGGCCGCGACTTGACCCTATGGGTCACGGCGTGCCTCCTAGAACAGTAAGCCCTTTACCTAGGCTTCAAGACGCGGGCCACGACTTGCCCTTTAGAGTCACGGTGCGCCCCTGAGGCAGAAACCCATCTGGGCCTGGGTTCACATGGGTCATGACGCCCATGAATAGGGTCGTGGCGCGACCCTATGAACCCATAATTCCCTGTTTTTCCTCAGCCAAAAACTCACCAAAAACCATATCAAATCCTTCCCAAAGACAGAACTAAGTCCCCCAAACATTATCAACACACTACCAGCATCAAAACCCAAGCTTTGACACACTCAAAATACTATCACAAACTCAAATCCATAACCAAGCTCTCAAACTCAAGTACACCATAAAAATAGAGAAATAACTTCAGAATTCAAGCTTAGAATTATTACCTCAATCACTGAATTGTCCCTTAGCTTTACCTAAATAAGATCCTAGCTCAAACCTAGCTACAATTCTCTACAAATCTAAGCTTTCCTCAAGAAAATCAAAGAGGGAATGAGAGAGATAATGTGACCGAGAGAGAGAGAGAGAGAGAGAGAGAGAGAGAGTTCTGTTCCATTTTTGCTTCCTTCAGCCAAAGGAAAAGGTGACTAAGTGACCAGATTTTTGCCATAAATGACTAAAATGCTCCTAGGGCCAACCTTCTCTCTCAAAGCCCCTCAAGGGCAGTTATGTCATTTGCCACATACCCCGTTAATCAAATTAATGTCTCTCCATTCCCATTACTCCAATGCCCTCAAATAATTACCAAATAATTTCCAATTACCCGCTCAATCCCGGTAATGTACTAAATTACCAAATTACTAAACCACTAACTTGCTTCCTAGGATTGCATCGTGCCGAGTATCTCAAATATATCAACATAATAATGTGGTCTCACACATATATATCACATATATGCACATATATACAAATACGCCCTCAAAGAGTCAAAATTACGAAAATGACCTTTTAATAAGAAACGGGCCCGCATGCATGCAAATACAGCCATATAATAATATAATCACATAATAACACAATAAACCAATTATTGCCCTCATGGTCCCCTAATCCTTGCACTAAGCCATATTAGGGAATTTGGGATGTTACACGTATGAACCTGATCAAGTGCATTCATGGCTATCTGGTTAAATCCAGAATGCGCATCCATGGACGACATGATGCCGTGACCCGCGGTAGCATCTACAAGCTAATTAATTCAAGGTAGGGAAAAGAAATCATTTGGACATGCCTGGTTGAGGTTTGAATAATCAATGCAAGTTTTCCACTTGCCATTGGGCTTTGGAACTAACACGGGATTGGCTATCCAATTGGGATAGAAAGTGTCTTGGATAAACTGATTTGCCTTCAACATTTTGACCTCCTCTTTCAAGGCTTTCTTCCTTTCATCGTCCAAGAGCCTTATTTTTTGTTGTTTTGGTGGGAATCCTTTGTCTATGTTGAGCGCATGGCTTATAATGTTTGGGCTGATCCCAATCATGCCTGAATGCAACCATGCGAACACATCTTGATTTTTCCTTAGGAAGCAGAATAACTGTTATATCTCATCCTTCGAAAGGTTCTTTCCTATCTTTACCACCCTAGTGGTATCCTTTTCATACAGCTCTACGTCATCGAGCTCTTCGATTGGTCCGAGATCGACCCTATACTCTTCAATCCTGGGGTCGATCTCTTCTTCGACTTCGTAGACTGTCTCGTTTATTTCTCGGATCACCACAAGTGTCTGTGTACTTGTTTGGCCCTTCCCCCTCATTGAGATGTTGTAGCATTCTCGGGCGGCCAGCTGGTCTCATTTTAGCGTCCCAATGCCACTAGGTGTTGGGAATTTGATGGCCAGGTGCCTCACAGATGAAACTTCCCCCAGCCCAATCAAGGCTGGTCTCCTGAATAGTACATTGTAGGCCGAAGGGGTGTCCAGAACAATGAACTCATGTGCTAGCTATTCCTTATCTTGAAAATCCGTACAACATCGTCGCACAGGCTTCAGGTCTCGAACGGAGAGTCCCATCTTTTCCAAGGTGGCCTAATAAAGGATGTTAACTGAGCTCTGATTATCTATCAGGACTCAATACACCCTTTTATTGGCGAACTGGAAGGTAATGACCAAAGGGTCATTATGGGGGAACTAGACGTGCAAGGCATCTTATTCACTGAATGTAATGGATTGGGTCTCAACCCTTTGTTGTTTCAGAGCTCGGGGTTCTGGTTCATAGGGAGACCCATCCCATGTCATGAGCTCGTTGACATATTTCTTGTGGGCATTTCTACCTGACCCTGCTATATGCGGTCCCTCGGTGATGGCTATTACATATTCTCCATCGACCAGGGGAGGTCGGTTATCCTCCCTTGCTTTTGGGGTCGTATTCTGTGGGGGCAGGTTGTGTAGGAGATGCCTTCTGCCCAAACGAAGCTTGAGTCGAATTGTTTCTAACATACTTCCCAAAGTATCCTCTCGAGATCAAATCTTCAATCTCGTCCTTCAGTTGTCTACACTCATCGGTGCATGACCAATGTCTCTATGAAATCTGCATAATTTAATGGTACCCCTTTTAGACTTCTGATTTCGCATCGGATGAGGTCGTCTGAAAAGGACCTGGTTCTCATTTGTGACAAAAAATGTTTTCCCAAGTGTTTGCAAGCTTGGCATAGACTGTGTAAATGGAGAAAAATTTATTTCCTTTTTTCTTCTCACCCCCGCCCGCCTCCGAGTTATTCCCTTCATTCTTCTTTCTCTTTGAAGGGTTATCTTCTGAGGGTTGCGACGTGGAGGGCGTAGACAAGGTCGAGGCTGAGTTAATGTTTGTCGTTGTAGTTATTATGGGCTGAGAAGTCAACTTTAGAGCCGACCTCGCCTCTTCTACATTGACAACCCCATGGGCCCTAGTATTGAACTCGATTATCATCCTCACGGGTTTCCTTTGCATGTCATCCCAAAGAGGACTCCCTGGCCATACTCCAGCTCGTACTTCCATGAGATGACCACTGTCATCGACATTTGAGCTCGTGCCCCTTCTATGTTGAATCTTGCCAAATAGCTTTTCAATGAATCTCATGGCTGCTGCCTAACATTAGTCAATGCTGAGGTCTCGGGTTTGACACCCTTTACGTCCTAGAATTTCTTCTTGAACTCCTTAGACAGTTGTTCCCATGACGAGATCGAGTGTCTCCAGAATTTATAAAACCAATTTTCGTTGGTCCGGTGAGGGTGGTCAGAAAGAACATGCACCTTAGCTCGTATCCGACATTGTTGGCTCGCATTACTGTGTTAAATGTACTCATGTGGCTATATGGATCAAACGTCCCATCAGAGGGTGCCACATAGGGTATCTTAAATCCATAAGGAAATGGAGTATCTGAGATGTGAGGAGAAAAAGGCTCGAGTTCCTCGTCAGAGTCGTCAGCCTTGTCCTTACTTTTCTCTTCTTGAAGAAGCCTGAATGTTTTTCATGCTGGTTGATCCTTTCTTGGACCAAATCCACTAGGGGAGGTGCTTGCAGCTATGGCAGCTGGTTATTGTTCGCATGAACTCCAACTCCCTGTCCCAGTACAGGGTTATACTGATTCTCATGTACTAGCTGCAGAGGCTCTTTTCAATTATTTTATTTGTGTTCATAAATCCAGGGTTGATGGGTTATTTTCCCCCCGATTCTGATTTAGATGATCTCGAAGATCAGGATAGTCATTCTCATAATTCGCATTGTTCCTGGGCTCGGTGTTGTATACACTCACCGACTGGTTGAGATGCAGACTTCCACTAAGGAAGCTGACATTCCTCTCTGGTTGTTGTTGTGTGGCTTGATTGTTATGGGGTGGGTTTTCTGCGTGCACCCTCGCCCCAGATGTTTGTGACTTCCTGTTGGCTGAGGTGCCCTATGTCCTTGATGACCCTCTCACGGGGCCTCACGTCCACCCCCTTATTCAGGTCGAGCTCTATTTTTTTGTCTTGGCTCCCACTTCAAGCACTCTAAGGGGGTCTCTGTGGTGCCTGATCCCCTGCCCGATTCTGGGGTGCCTCTCGAGCTGGAGAGGGATGTATTATCGAAAAGGGCAGATGCCTTATTGGTGATGGCAGTGGCCTTCCGTTATTAGGTTTGGAAGGTCCAAAATCGGCTCGGACAGGCTCGAGGTTGATCCTGACAGGTTCAGGGTTATCACTCTGAGCTACTGAAGGGGCTCGATTACTCCCAGTACCAGGAGGCACATCTCTTGTAGGAATATTCCTAGTAGTTTTTGAGTGTTTCCCCCAGGTCAATCGTTGTTGTTATTTGTCCTGGGCCTCGGTTGGGACTGTTGGGCCCTTTGCTCAGCCATTCTGGCAGTCGTACTCTCTCGGGGTCATCCTCTGGTCCTCCGAGGTGGTACTTGTACTTCGGCGGCTTGCCTAGCCAACTCCTCGTTTTGCCGGGTAACTTCGGCTAGCTACTCATGCAACCTGTGATTCTCCAATTCGACGATTTGTATGTACCTTTCAGGATTGTAATATAATTGTTCATCAGGCTTGGGGGTTTGAACAGGCTGCCCCCTAGAGGCCGATGATGCACTCCCCTCCTCAGGTATTTGATCTACCACGGGCTGCTTCCCAGGCCTCCGTGGGTGGTTCTCAGCCTTAGGAGTATGCTCATCGAGAATTTGGGGCAATGGTCGCCCACCAGTTCCATGGATGTTCAAGGCGGCCAATGATGATTTGCAGGAGGTTTTTTATTAAATAACACAATGATTTGCTTAATGCTCTCAACAAAAGCACCAAGTTGTTGACGTGGTTTTTCGTCAACTTAATTATGAAGAGCACTAAACAAGAATGTAGAAAAAATATAAGGATTCAGAGGTTTTTTACGTAGTTCAATAGTTAAAATCTTCCTATTCCATAAGTCACTATTATTATTAATACTCTCTCAAAGCTTTGAATGAAAGAAATTTGGCAGAGTTTTCTCCCGTACAATTTGTGTGTCTCCACAAATGAATCAAACTAGGCTATTTATAGACCTGGACGTAAGAATCTCTTCCCCCAATTCAAAGAAGTTACCATCAAGCCTTTGAATTTGAAATAAATACATTAAATGCTTTAATGACATAATATCCCATGAAAAAAAGGATTTAATACATGGTAATAACGAATCCCTATGAAATAGGGATTCCCTAACAGCCTTTCCGTGTGGCAAAAACGTCAGCTCGATCGTTATGCTGACACTCTTTCAAGACTAGCCAAGCTTCGAGCTCATCATTCGAGTTGTAGCCTCCTCCTCATCCAATAATTTGGTCGAATATGTTCCTCGAGAAGGATGGTCTTTGAGCCTGCAGCTCAGGCTCGAATGCTAGTTATAAATCTGGAATCGTGTGTCAAATTATACAAGTGTTCTGCTAACACTTATTATTTTTTAGCTTACTCTTTTCGAGCCTATATTTCGAGGCTATTTATTTATTCTTGAAATTTGGGTGCAACAGCAGACATCAAGTCAACTCTGACCCATACCAAACTCTCTAACATGCTAAAGGCCCATCGACTGTCACTAGACATCAGCTTCGTCATTCTGTCCCGTAATGACCGTGCATTTGAGCTGCCAGAGGGGCTTGTAGCTTTCAACAACTTGGTGATCAAGTCCGGAGGGCCTTGCCACTCCACCCCTTATTTTTTAGGGTACTTAACTATTTCGAGCTAGCACCTCTTCAGCTATCACCCATATATTAGGTTGTGTTGAGTTGTCTGTATGTGTTATATAAGCAAGTGCACCTCTAGGGGCCCTCCATGAATGATGTAATGCCCCAAATTTCCTAATGAGGTTTAGGACCTTGATTAGGAGGCCGGGAGGGACATAATTGATTTATTATAGTATTTAATGATCATATGCATGTTTACGTGAATTATATTATTATATGATGGTGAATGCATGCATATGGGAGAATTTATTATTGTGAGGGTATTTTGGTAATTTGGCCACTGTGGGCGTAATTGTGTATTTTGGGTGCATGACTGTGATTAATTAATATAGCCACACTATAAGGTGGATTGGTTCGAGCTATTCGACATGAGACGATCATGAGAATGTAAGTGTTCGGTCTAGTCATAACGGGTTTAAGTTCGGGGCTCGAGGTGAGTCTCGGGGTGAATTTAATGATTAGAGCATTACCGGGAATTAAAGGGTAATGGGATATGATTTATTGGTATATGGGAATATTGAGAATAGCAGGAATTGGAGAGCGTTAATTAGAATTAACGAGATAAGCGGGAAAGGACGGTTTTACCCTCGGAAGCTTTTAGAGGGATTTATTTGGCTTAAGGGCAATATGGTCTTTTGACCTTAAAGATTTATTTCAGCCTTAGGAATTTTGGAAGGTTGTGGATTGATATTAAAACAGAGCCTATCCTCTCTTTCTCCCTTCCTTCCCGTACAAGTCCTCCTTCACCTTCTTCTTTAAGTTTTGAGAGCCTATCTTGAGGAAGCAAGCTAGGGAGTCAAGCTTGGGGAGGTTAAGCTTGAGTTCAGCCATTGGGAAGGATTCAAATCGTGTTTGGGGTAAGTTTCTACCATTAATTTCTGGTTCATACTCTGTTTTGAGTTTTAGCTTTTGACTTGTGAATCACTTGTAGAAAGTTTGAATTAATGGAGGTTTGGGTGATGTTTACTTTGGGTTTTGATGAGGGTGAGTTGTATAGGATGTTTGGTGGTTGAATTGGGTGTTAGGTTGGGGTTTGGGACAAGTTTGAAGGGCTGGCTTGAGAGGAAAACGCAGGGGAGAGTTGGCTGGTGCGTGCTGGTTTCTTGGCTGGTTTGCGAAATGAGCCACGGCGTGTCTATGGTGTGCCGCGGCCTGTGATGGCTTTAAAGGTGAAAATGGCTCTGTCAGGAGGGTGAGCCGCGGCATGGCTCTGGTGAGCCGCGGCCCATCAAGGCAGATTAGGCCAAAAATGGGTTTTTGGCCTAGGGATGCTAGCTTAAGGCCTCAGGGTTGATCCTAGTACCCGGTTAAGTGGGGATTGATGTCCCGGAGGCTAGATATTGGTTTGGAAACTTATGTTGACCATTTTTATTGATGGTATCTTATATTTGGTTATGACTAGGCGACCGCTAAAGGACTAAAGGTTGATCGTTCTCAAGGGTCGTTCTTTAAATCATTCTAGCTCGACTTTGAGGTAAGAAAACTGCACCCTGTGTATATGTGACATGCATGGCTATTATGATGCATGTTGGTTGATTACTGAGTATGACATGCGTGGTTATTATTGATGCATGTCGGTTGATTATTATGTATGACATGCATGGCTATTCTTGATGCATGTTGGTTGACTATTAAACGTGACATGCATGGCTGTTATTGGTGCATGTTGGATTGCTGGATATATTGCATATGATGCATGAGAAACATGTGATTAGGACATTGTAACGCCCTGGCTACCCCAGAACAGTTACGGTGAACGGTGGACCAGAAATTTGACTCACTACCTGAGTCCTTTGGTCAAAAACGTGCTCTAAGCGTAATTAACAGGTTAGGGCATAAAACCAATAAAAAGGAAATGGAGATTTTCATTACAAACTGCTCTGCAGAGCTAAACAAAACATTTACAAGTGGTTCTCAGTACAAAATGGTCATTACTGTTTTAAATTTACAATCTCGCCGACCTAAGCGGCAAAAATAGGGTAAACCCCCTAGTTCCTCTGAGAACTCCTTGGCCGTGGTGGTCAAGCGGCCGCATATGTACACATCACCACATCAGCTCTCCACTCAAGGCTAGGTGAGCTTTTCTTTCCCTTTACCTGCACCACATAGCACCCATGAGCCAAAGCCCAGCAAGAAAACATAATACTTTTCATAAACATTATCAAATGATTATCATTATAATCACACTGAACATAAAGCTTTCCAACAAGCGAGTGAGCAGCATATGATTTTAGCGGGGGAGAGTGGCTGCTAGGTAAGCCACTAGCCTCCAAGAACTTATTTCATTCATCGACCCTCGGGGTCGGTCTGGCATTAATGCTCTTTGAGCCATTCAATGCTAATAGTCGATTAGATCTAATCTCTGTTGGCTTGCGTGATCCACACTATGGCTGTCCTGACTAATGAGTCAGCGCTATGTGACCAGTGTCCAGTATCACTGCCGAACCTGACTAATAAGTCACAGCTTCACAGCTGATACTAACACCTTTGCCAATTCCGACTGATGAGTCAGTGCAACGTGACCAGTGCCCAGTACCACTGCCGAACTTGACCAATAAGTCACAGCTTCACAGTTGATACTAGCACCTTTGCCAAACCTGACTAATAAGTCAGTACCATGCACAAGTGAGCAACATCTGCCCAACATTCTATATTCAATCCATGTCCATATTACACAACCAATATGCCTCATGAGTTGTCACACTCGGGGTGCAGTTTTCTTACCTCTGGTTCGAGCTAGAATGATTAAAAGAACAACCCCTGAGAACGATCAACCTTTAAACTCCTTAGCGGTTACCTAATCATAACCAAATAAAAACCATTAATAAAGCAAATCAATGAATGGTTTACAAACTAAACCACACTCTCGGGACCAATCCCCCACTCTCGGGACTCTCAAACTACTCAAAAGGAGCAAAGGAACCAACCCCCGAGCCTTAAAAACCATCCCGAACCCTAAAATCAACACCTCCTGAAACTGGCCTAGCGCCTAGGCGCCACCCACCAGCGCTGGGGCACTGTCCCAAAAATAGAGAGGGTTGCTCTCTGCCCTGAGTAGCGCTGGGGCGCTAGGGCTGGCGCTGGGGCGCTAGCTTCAGACCAGCAGCTGCACTGAAACTCCATTCTTGCGATTCCTCTTGAAACCAACCTTCCAAACACATCTCAAACCTCACCAAAACATCTAATTCAACCCCTAAACCTCACCTACATCATCTCCTCACCAAAACCCAATCACACACACACCAAAAACTCCCCTTGATTCCAACTTTCCACAACAAATTCTAGAGCTGAAAACTATAAGAAAAACATAGTACACCTGAAATTCAAAGACAATTCCTTACCTCCAACTGGTTTTGAATCCTCTTTAGAAGATGAACTAAGTCCACAACCTCCAAGCTTTGATTTCCTAACTTGCTACCTCAACTTGGGACCAAAAACCTCAAAGAAAGATAGAGAGAAATGGGTGTACGGGAAGGTGAAGAAGCTGCTCTGTTTTTGTTCTACATTCTTCTACAGCCACTTGAAACATATATAACCCAAGCAAAATGACCTTAATACCCCTAGGTCATCAAAAGCTTCTAATGTCTCCCCGAGGGTAAAATCGTCATATTTCACCTATTTCGTTAATCATAATTAACGCCCTCCAATTCCCGCTATTCTCAAAATTCCCAAACACCAACAATTCATGTCCCGTTACCCTTTTTACTCCCGGCAACGTTCTAATCATTAAAACATCCCGAGACTCACCCCGAGCCTCGAACTTAATCCCGTTATGACTAAACCGCTACTTTAATACTTAAAGATCGTCTCATGTCGAACAGCTCGAACAAATCCACATTATAATGTGGCCTTAACAATATATCACCAACATGCATCCAAATAAACAATTTACCCTCAACGGGCCAAATTACCATCACACCCCTGTAATTAGAAATATGGACTCACATGCACGTATTTCACATCATATCATAATATAATCAACATATACATGCATTTTATCAATCAATAACGCAATTAAGCAAGTATGGCCCTCCCAGCCTACTATTCCCGCCGTTAAACACATCGGAGAATTCGGGGCATTACAGACATGCTTTGTATACTGGGTATGATATTGTTCAGAGCTTGAGCCTCTATGGTTGTGCATGGTCCTAATTGTACTGGTATCTGTTTAGTAAGCATGTTAAATACCTTGTTTATGGATATTGAACATGTGGTATACGATTGGTGGCATGACTTGCTTGTGTATGGCACTGACTAGTCAGGGACCGACTCTAAAGTCGAGAATCACGCATTGAATGGCTCTATGGCATTAATGCTAGACCGACCCTAGGGTCGAAGAACTTATAAGCGCTTGCCTGGTCTACGACCAGATGACTATAGCCAAGGTATATGACCCCGGTGACCGTTTGTCACATGGCTAAGGGACGTTGTCCATAGTTTCGACTCTAGAGTCGTGAGGAAGGTTATGTTGGTGACTAATCACCTTGCACCTGTCCTAATCAAACTTAAGAAAGAATCACTTATCGGTTAAGCCCTGGTGACCCTATCGCCACATGGCTAGAAGGAGCGATGCTCATTATTGTGACTTTTGGATATTGTCACCTATTTGCTTGGACTGATAGTCCTGAATGGTTATTATGATCGTTGTTGATATTATATCATGCTTTTTTGTGTTTTCTTGCTGGGCTTTGGCTCACGGGTGCTACGTGGTGCAGGTAAAGGCAAGAGGAAGCTGGACCATCCTTGAGTTGGAGAGCTTAGGTGATGACGTGTACATATGCAGCTGCTCGTCCGCCACGGCCGAGGTTTAAAGTGGAACTAGGGTTGAACCCTGTTTTTCCGCTTAGAATGGCCTGTTGTAAATATTTTTCTGTAATAGACTTTGAAATTATATTTTCGGGATCCCAAAGTATATATATTAAACGTTCTAGTGAAACGTTACATCTTAACCAAAATGTTTAATCCTTAAACCGCTAATCATACTTAGTTCACGATTTTCGCCAAACGACTCGATTAGCGAGTTTAGCACTGTTTACAAGGCACACCGTAACGGTCCCAGGAGTTGGGGCGTTACAAATGAGGTCCATCATCTATTCACTCTGAGGGCGAACTCAACAACCCCAGGATTTTATTAGCTCCAAAAGGTTGTGGCTCTCACAGTATCCTCTCTTGGAGGGCTCTATTTCCAATAGGGGTACGTGGAAGAGCGATTTTTTCTTTACCAACAGCATATCTACCTGGCATACACGTTTCAGCACATCAAGTAAGCCTTTTCTATATGCATATATATATGTTTATTTTTATTTGTCTTTATCCCTCTTCTCATGTTTGTCTTACTATACTTATTTATTTTTCCTTGGCCTTAGGTCTTGAAGGGGTTGTTGGCCTCACAGTAAGGCCTATAGCCTGCGACCGTGTGGCGATGGTCTTGGGTATGCCGGCTTCATGCAAATAGGTCTCCTGCCTTTTTACCGAGGGCAATCACTCATGGGCCAAGCCATTTCCTTGTGCTCCATCTCATCCAAGTCTACCAACCCGAAGAACATAGAAGATGATGATGAAAAAGACTATCACTACTCTGAGGATGACACGATGGACACCAAAGATGAGGTCGAGATGGAGTATGAGAACTACTCCTATTTAAGATCCTTGGCTAATGGGGCTGGGGGAGGTTGCAGATGATGGATGCACCAACGATGTCACCTCCTGGATCTTGTCGCCGGTAGTAGGTGGCGAGTTTATATTCGCCCCTTCTCCTCCTGCTTCTTCTATTTTGAAGAGGAATTTTTTTTTGCCTTCTTTTGATGATGCTCTTCCGCCTTTGGGGCGCATTTGGGATAGATGTCCTCGGGTGCCTCAATTCCTAAAGAGGTGACTCCATGCCCCTCTCCTCCCCGTGCCTATGTTGATAGATCAACACCTTCCTAGTCCCCTTCCTTGTCTAGGCATGCGTCAAAATGTATACTTGCCCCCACCCATCGAGCCCGAACCTCCACTCCTTGGGGCATCCTTTGGCGATCCAGTAAAGAGAGGCCATGAGCCATTACATGGGGAATATTCCTGAAGGGAAATGGGGGTCTATGTACAACATTTTGGATACTGAGTTGGGCATTGGTGCTTGGGGGCTCGGAGGACGATTCCATTGGTGCAATGGTGCCCCAAAAGTTTGTTTTGTTGATTTTGTGAGTTAGGACGGGATTTTCGAGGATGCGATTTGGGGACCTACTTGGGGGTTCAGAGGATGATTCCATTACCCTGTTAAATGGAATTTAAGGACCTGAGAGCTAGGGTTTAATTCTGGAGTAGTTCTTAATGAGCGTTTAATTAATGTTATGACTAGAGTTTCCGAGGGGCTCATGGAAATGATCGCACTAGTGGTTGTTTCAACTTCAGTACAAGACTCGAGGTAAGAAAACTGTCATATGCACATAGAGCAGGGCATTGGCGCCGACATTGACATGTGAATAGTTATGACCGTGTACCTGAAGGTTTAGCTAGGGTTATGTACCCTAGTTTTATATTTGTACTTTTTGTATATAATTGCATTATAATTGTTTGTGATAACCGACATGGGTCATATTCGGCGATAATCATGCATAATGTAAGTCGTGATAGTAGGGCCACTATGGGGGTGCTGTACACACTCGCCTAACACTGGCTGTAAGCCTGTCGCCCCAGTGATATGCCTCGCTCGACATAGGCTGCGTAAATTGTTTATATGCTGAAATAAGTTTGTTTATAATTTTTGAAGCATGCTAGTTATTGTTTATGTTTAGCTTAATATGTGTACGCCCTGGTTTTCCCACGGGCTGATTAGAAGGTCGAGCCTCGGACTAATCAAGGTTAGTCCGTAAATTTCCCCAGGTCGGAGATCCTGTTTTCCAGGTCGTACCCCCTTAGCTCGAGGTATCCTCAAGAACTCGCCAAGGCTGCCCAAGACTGGGGGAAGGAGTCCTTGAGGCCGAAGGTCGGGTCAGGGAAGCAGCTCGTGGTACGAGCTGCTTCTCATAGATCTCTGACCCTTTGTAAAGTCAACACACGCAAGATAAACATGCCTATATCTGACATCACGTGTCCGATATCTCCCTGACTTCTCGGACACGCAGCAGGAACGTGCGTGTTCAGACACCCACGACTGGGTTGGGCCGTGCGGCCCATTATCTCCTTATCTATTGATTTGACCATACTTATGTGTCAGGTTTAGGAATTAATCATGAGTGTCACAGAGTTGATATGACAAATAATAAGGTCACGGGATGACCTCCTTACCAACTTCCAGGTGCCTTCTCCTATAAATATGGAGACCCTGGGAGTTGATAAGGGTTGGAAAAAATAGTCTCAGAAGAGATATACACTTTGTAACCAAAAATCCAGAATATATCAATAATATTGACTAGTGGAGTAGAAGGATTTTAACTTTTGAACCACTTAAAAACGTGTCTTGAGTCACCTAGTTCATTCTCTAAGATTTCATCTGTGACGGTTCTACTTTCAGCACTAATCCCTTTCTCTTCTTCTCTTAATTATCTGTTGGCGAAGAACCACGTCAACAATATGTATTATGTCTTGTTGGCTTTTCTTGCTAGGCCTTGGCTCATAGGGTACTCTATGGTGCAGGTAAGGGCAAGGAAAAAGTGGACCAGCCGTGAGTTGGAGGGCTTTAAAGCGACGCATACATGTTCGACCTACTCGGCCATCATGGTCGAGATATGTGAGGGACTTGGGTTAAAAAGTTCATTTTGTCACTTAGGTCTCCTATTTTTTGGAAAAATGAATGTAAATATGTTTTGATTAACTCTTTCAGAATCCCATGTAAACCTTTTGTAACTTTAATGAAAAAGTTTAATCCTTTGACCGAAATTTTTAGCACTTAAACCTTTATTTTACTTTTGATTACACTTTTAAGTCCAAATGACTCGCTTAATGAGTTCAATGTTGGTATTAAATGATCAAATCAAAGGTACACAGCAGAATAAATGGAACAATTTTAATAAATATTAATACCAGCCATGATCATACACATATATAAATATTAAATCACATACAAATAGACCAGGGATTACCTCTTGTAGCCTATCAAGTGTCATTGGGTCTTTTTTGTATAAATCAATGATCTTCCTATCCAGTATTCTGAGATCTCACACCCTGATCTTCCAGACCAATCCTCAAATACACAAGGACGTGTGTGGGCACATAGAATTCAAAAAGTTGATTTATGTGACTCACAAGATGTCCTCAACACATGAGATCTAGAGAGTTTTGACAGAGAGAATGTTTAAAATAGTTTTCCAGTTTAGAGAAAACTATCTTTTTATTTTTCAAAATAATAATCAAGTCTTATTCTGAAAGTCATGTACTATCAGTCTTATAAAGATATTTAATCTAATTAAATAATCTATAATTCAAATTAAAACTGATTAGATATTTTTCATTTAATTATTTATTTAAATCATATTTAAAAAAATAATAATAACTAATTAAACAAAATTATTTGAAATTCAAAATTTAAATCCCAGGAATTAAATCCCTAATGCTAGGCGCCACACACTATACAATACAGTGTGTATAGTGTGTGGCGCCCAAGCCTATATCAGGTTTCCCTGATTTTCTCATTTGTTTGTTTAATCAATCTTTAAGACAATATATTTATCCCAACATAAGTATCAATTAATTCAAAATTAAATTTATCTTAAAATATCAGTTTTAAATTAAATAAATAAATATCATATTATAAATAAGATATTTATTATTCTTTCTCTTTATATTAATCCAAACAAGATTAGTATTAATTTTAACCTATAGTTTTTTCAAAATAATAAACTATATAGTTAAATAATTAATTCATTCATAATTAATCAATTACCCATAATTATCACATAATTATTTCTTTGCACTGGAAAATTAATTCATTTGCAATTTAGTCATTTCTCTTTACAAATCTTTCTTTTGACATCCTTACCCTTAACAGTGTAGGACAGAGGTGATTTGGGGACCATGGACCTATAATACGAATCTCCAATAAACTAGATTATTAATTAAACTCTTTAATATAATATTCTTATTTAATAATTCCATGATTACTCCACTATAAATATGGAATTGCACTCTAAGTATTTGTAGAATTATATTTACAGAGTTTTCTCTAGCAGTCCATTGATATAATCAATATATATAGTTCTGTCATCCATTATTGGTTCGTTAATTAGAGCTGGTTAAAATTATCGTTTTACCCTTCTAATTACCTCTTGATCCTTAAGTAATATTAATTCACTAGCGAATAATCAATCTATAATCTAATTATAGATTTGAGCTCAATTACTACTTAGTTCCAAAATCAACTCTTAAGGGAACCAATATTCGATCCGTTAGGAAAGCATGGATTGCATTATTGTAATTCATGTTCCCAGCCATCCATGATATTGAATCTCCAAAACAAAAGTCATTAGCATCATTATTCTAAGAGACCTTAACGAGTGAATCAAAACATTCAATGAACATAAATAGGAGTTCATGAATACTCATGATTTAGACTGATCTACAAATGATCATCTATTATGATAAGAATTAAATCTTTACATTAAACGACAAGTTTATAAAGATAATTAATTCTCACCGGTCCTGTCATATATATACTCTATTATATACATCACATTTACTAAGATGTCTATCCACATTAGTAATCTGTATCTAGATTACTCTTGTATCTCGTATGCTTAGCAAACCTTACTAGTAATCATTCGTTAAAGATTCCTTACTTTAATATGTTACTGACTATTTTATTCATTATATATGATCCTAATTCTCTTGTACTAATACAAGATCATATACTCATGAATGAATATGAAATTTTCTTAATATTATAAAATAATTAATTCAAACAATAATTATAACATTCAAATATAATTAAATTGTACTTTTATTTAAAACCTATAAAATATCTTTACATGCTTTTAGGGCATTAATTCAAACATTAAGCACTATTTTAAACATACAATGTAACAGTCCTAGATTAGTAGGGCATTACATACTAGTTGTAATTTTTTAGACGATGTCATTTAAATTAATCTATGAATTTTTGATTAACTCTTTAGTTTCCCTCAGATGACCTTCCCACTAGCAAAAATGAGGACGAAGGGACACTACTAAATTCTATAGACTCCATAATGACCATGGTCACAGCACGAATGAGTGCAAACACTCTCATGACGAGAATGAGTCGCTGATCAAAAAGGGATATCTCATTCAGTATGCCCGGCCTCAATCCTAGGTGAACTCGAAAACTGATAGTGCATTTGAGGTTCCAAGAAAGATCCACTGAAAAACTAGCGAAAGCTCGGGGAGGTTTGACAACTGCTCATGTTAAGTTCAAGTAACTTTGCTCCTAACCCTTCTACCTATTTTATGTAAGTCGTTTTTATGTTTTGTTTATGCTAAGATGTGTTTTGGTTGAACAATTTCTATGACTTCTCTATAAGTGGTCAATGATTTTTATTATTTAAAATTTTGATAAAATAATGTCGCTCCTCACTCTTTTCGAAATTGAAATATGTTGTAAAACCAACTTAACACTTACTTGGGGTCGGGGCATAAGAGTTAACATGAGCACCAATTAAATACTCTTGCCCCTCAACAAGCACCTACGTGTGTGCTTGGGATTAGCAGGACACGACTAATAAAATCCACATGTAAAGACGATTAATTTGAAAAGACATTAGAAATTTTGGCACTCAAGGAATATGTTAATGCTCGACATTTTTTAGCATCCTCATAAAAGTATAGAGCTTCAAATACAATCAATGTAAGTAAATTGTGCATACATTATTTTGATTTATGCATTTGTTAAATTTGTATAGAACAAGCAAGTCCAATGACGTAAGCAAAAGCCCTCACTATGCAAGCATGAGCAAGATATTTTGAAAGCAAATGTTATACCCATCATTCCCACAAGGGGCGTATTCCCCAACAAGTCATATTAAAATTGATGTCCAGCTCGCAGAGGAAGAGTGCTCAAGAAAGGATGTAACAATGAATATTGCTTGCAATGCACCTATAGTGAATATTGTAAAAGATTCCGAGTAGATGGTGAGAATGGCCCCTAAAGGAAAGTTGAGAGGATGACGATGTATGCTCAAGTAACATGAGCTTGATTGACGTAAATTAGAACCCATATTTGATTTAATTAGCATTTTTTTTCTTAGGTTTAATTAGCACTTCATTATACATTAAACATAGATTTTCCAATCCTACAAAATATAATTTTTTTTATATAAATATACTTAATTGTAACATAATTAATTGCCTAAATTTGAAATATTTATTGTAAAAAATCCGGGTAACATACTCCTTGTTCATAGAAGAATCAAGTGCTCAAGCCAACTTATAAATAGAGCAGCATTGAAGAATTGGTTTTCGCATGCCAAAATGCAGCGAAAACCACCACTCAAAGAAAAACTTAATAATATTCACTAGTAGACTTAGGTTAGGATTTTGGGGTCGAACTACTATTATTACCTTCATGTTATTTTCTTTAATTTCACGTTCACCTTTTGTAAATCTTAACTAAAAGTTAGTTACCTACAACTACTCAATTGCCCATTTAGTTTAACAAATAAAAATCATATTTAGTTCAAGTATAGGTGCAGGAAAATAAAAATAACACAATCATTTTTACATGGTTCAGCCAAGATTTCTCACAACCTACTCCATGGGACCTAGTCCAGAGGTGAAGCAAATTCACTAAAAATACTCAGAGTTGATACAAGTTATAAAACAATAAAACAATTTAAAACTACCTTTTAATTTGTTTTACAAACAACAAATAACTCCCTATTTTTGTGAAGATCTTCAAGCAACCAGCCTCCCGCTGGTATTGTGTTCTTGCTGGACTCCCTCCAACTACTGCTCAAGCTCTCCTTGAGACTTAGCTTGAACTCCCTTCAAGCTTTGCACCAGAATTTTCAAGAAGAATTGTGGAAAATCACCAAAATGCCATGGGCGAATGAACAATGAAGCTTTGAATGCTTCAGAACTTTTTGCAGAGAATATTTCTTGGAGAAGACACTTTTTGGCTGCTAAAAAAGGTAGGGAAAACTTGGACAAGATAGTATAAATACTAGGGCACAAAAAAGGAAAGACAACTCATCAAGTCATGTGCTAAATTAAAATCACATGTTCAGTGTTTTCGATGTCTCATCTTTCAAAAGCATGTCTTAACATGAGATTCAAAAAAGAATACGAAACGGACAAGTTTACCAAACTGAGTTTTCAGAATGTTAACATGCAAATGCATGTTTAAACAAGATGTTCAATGCATGACAAAACGGATGCATTTACATTAACAATTCTCTTATGTTTTTTAGTCGAAGAATTTTCCAGTTGAAATTTACTTTACAACCCACTAGTTTTCCCAAATTTACGTTGCATCTGTTAGAAAATATGCATGTCATATTGCTTATAAAAAAAAACATGCATAAACATATATTGTAAAAATAAATAAGAAAATTAAATACTATAACAATATTATCAATAGCTATACAATATAGCTAAGCACCTTGATTCTACTCCGAATGAACTAACTAATGTGTAACGACCCAAAATCGCTAATAAGGTTTAAGGGCCTTGATTAGTGTGCCAGGAGGGCATTAATGGAATAATTGTGATTTAATGAGTAAATATATGTTTAGTAATGTTTATATTGATAATTGATGGTATTATGTGGTAGTATAATATGAAATAAATATGTGATATATGTGAGAACCACATCATTATGTGGACAGGTTCGCAGAGTACGACCCAAGACGATTCTAGGGTCAGGTAGCGGGGAAAAGTCACAACGGGACTTAAGATATGACTTTGGAAAAAGTCGGGGATATTTTTAGATAGCGGGTGGAGATTTGGACTATCGGGTCATGAAAATAAATATATGGAGATATATTTGAGGTTAGGATGTCTAGGCGGGAATATTGGGGGATTTTACCATTTTGGCCTCGGGGACGGTTCCGGCACCCCGAGCCTCGGGATTGACTTAACGGGTAAGTTAGACATAAGGAAGCTTTTAGAAGAAAAACATAAACTGACTAAAAGCTTTTATCTCAGCTCTCTTTCACACTCAAAGGAAAACAAAGGGAATGAAAGAAAACACAGAAAACTTAAGGGGGAACAAGCTAGAATTTCTGAGATTTGTGGTGTGGATTTGGAGGTCTAGCTCAGGAGTAAATCAAGAACTAAAACAGGGATTAAGGTAAGCATCTAATCTTCTTTTCTGTGGTTGAATTCTGAGTTCTAGCTGGGTTTTGGTTAAGTGTTGAAGCAAATATGGTTTTAATGTTTTAAGGCAGAATTAGGAAGGAAACTTGGGGACTTAGCTTGGCTATAGTTTGGTGAGGTGATTCAACAGGAAAGGTAAGCTTTAACCCCTGGTTTAGAGGTTTTAAATTGGGTTTGAATGGCTGGTTTAAGTGTTTATAGCTTTTGGGTTTCAGAAATTGAAAGGAGAAGATTAGAGTGTGCTAGGTTGTGTTTTCTGTGGAATTATGTTGTTTAGATCATGTTAAAGGAGTTGGGATTAATTGGTTAGGAGTTGGGGAGCTTTGGGGTGGTCCAAGGTGAGGTTTCAGGCTTAGGAATGGTGTAAATTCTGGGTTTGAAAGGGAGGGCCGCGGCTCTGTTCTAGAGCGCTGCGGCCCTAGCATGCAAAGGAGCCAAGGAGGCTCGGCCAAGGGAGGGCGCCGTGGCGCGTGTGTGGTTCAGCATGGGAGTGGTTCTGTTTTGAGGCTAGGGCCACGGCTAGGCTTCGGGGGTCGTAGCCCTTGGTTGCACACATGAGTTTTTTAGGGTTTTAGGCACGGGAAGGTGGTTTAGTGTGCTCGGGATTGGTTTCACCACCGTGCTTGGTGGAATTCGGATTCCCGGGAGTTAGTTTTATAACCAGAAACCTATATCCAAGTATTAATGGAACCTTATACTTTGGTTGTGACTAGGTGATAAAGGCTTAGACCCGGGACCAGATCGTGCTTGAGGGGCGTTGCTCGTAATCAATAACTGTACAGACTAAAGGTAAGAAAACTGCACCTGGTTGAATATATGTGACGGGACTAAGGGCTCCCTATTGTATATGCTTGAAAAGATGGTATTATGCCATGCAAGCCATTTAGTGAACCAACGGCCTAAGGGAGCCAAGGGTTTCACTAGCGCACAGGGCGCGGCTCGGCCACTAGTAGCCGAGGACATCTTATTATGCACTGAGCTCTGTTTAAGCGGGCCGGAGTCAGTGGGTTAAACAGAGGGTGTGGCCTAAGTCGTCGGCCCTGAATATCATGTGATGTGAATGTTATATGTGATAGAATGTATATTGAATTGGATTGCATATGCTGAATGTCTGTTGAGGATTATCTGATGAGAGTACATGCATATTGAACTAATTGCCTGTTATTATTGTTTGAGTTGCTTATGATGTTTTCTTGCTGGGCCTTGGCTCACGGGTGCTACGTGGTGCAGGTAAAGGCAAGGGCAAGTTAGATCAGCCCTGATTGGAGAGCTCAGCGAGCGGAATGTACATAGCCAGGTGCTCGGCCGCCACGGTTGAGATCTAAGCAAGAACATGGAACCTAAAGACTGTCTGTTTTGCTTAGTATGGCTAGTGGATACTCATGTACTTTTGGGGAGTCTGTAAACTTATTCTAGCTTTGTTTTTGTATGGGATCCCATGTTTACTACAGTTTAAATAAATGAAATGAGTCTTTTGAGACCAAAACTTTTTTTTAACCTTAGCTTTCACATGCTCAGTGACACGTTTTCAAGTTAATGACTTGATTAGCAAGTCCTGCACCTTTATAAGTACACAGTGTAACGGTCTTGGCTATCCAGGGCGTTACATAATGTCTAAGAGCACCACCAAGATCTGACTGAGGACTTAAAGAATTTTGACACCAGATGGTATGAAAAGCTTCAACCAAAAGAGAACGAAACTCATAACGAAAAGCAGAACGAAACTCAGAACAAAAAGCATGAAAGTCCTGCTGGAGTTCATGAAACCAAGAAAACAATATGAATTTCCATGAGTTCTTCTTCGCACCCAAGGAAGTGGCAACAAGAGGGTCTTGGACAGAGGGACCTTTGGTCTTTGATTTTGAGGCCCGAGTCGTGGCTAAATTGATTGCTTTTAGCCTGATCTTGGTATCAATGAGTTGCCTGGGTAACTTAGCCACAGAGACAGCCAGACGATAAATTAAACAAGGAAATGGTAAGATGCAAGAAGTGCCTCGGCTGAATGATGCATCTGTAATGGCCCAAAAGATGCAATGTGGAAGACTAACTGATTTGCGAGAATCCACAGCAAACAGAAACTTGACCATATCTAGACGAATAGTGGAGGAATGTGATGTGGGTGACCAGTTGTAAAGGGCAATGTTATGCAGCATGCTGTAAAGAGGAGTGAGAGTAGAATGGTCAAGGCAGTTTTCCGAATGCCAAGAGACAGTCAGATTACCAGTCAAACAGCGAGCCACTTCATCCAAATCAAGAGAGAAATCCACTGTATAGTCGGATACTTTAACAAGAGGAAGGTGGAGACACTCCGCAATCACCTCAGGAGAGAAAAGGATCCAATGACCCCACAAAAAAACTTATCCAAATTTTTTATGCGCAGGATCCACAACAGATGAAGACATATTGGAGTAAAATTCATGCACAAGAGTCTGAGATGGAATCATTAAAGAAGTGACATAGCGTTTCCAGCCATGAAAAGCAATCATCTCATACACACCCAAAGTAGAAAACTCACAGTAATTCAGTAATCGTTTAGGAAGCAATTTAAGTAGGGAAATGCGAGAATCAAACGTAGACTGCCTATTCTTATTGAGAAAGATGTTACCCAATTTTGCAGAAGCGGAAGTGAAGGCCTCTGCTTTTCCTTTGGCAGGAGAAGACGATGGCGCAACTGGACGTGCAGACTCGAGCTTTTGGGCAGAAGGCTTGGCAGCAGGTTTGGGCTTCTTGGAAGTAATCTTAGGCAATGAGGATGCTGGAAATGGCATAGACACAACATTTCATTTCTAAGCAAGGGTCTTGACACGAACAGCGGGCTCGGGCAAAGCAGAGGTGATGGCAGGGATTGGTTGGTGGGTTCGGGTGCGAGAGGCGTTGCCAGTGGGTTTGGGTGGTGGAGGAGGAGAGGGGGTGCGAGGTGGAGGAGAGGTTTCACAGAGTGGTGGGGAGGGTGGACAAGGTTGTGGGGAGGGTTCACGGGGTGGAGATGGGACGACGGAAGGTGGGGAGGATGCGGCGTGAGTGGGGTCGGGGTGTGAGGGTGCAAGGAGTACGACAGGGAGCATGGGTTCGAGGTTGGGGTCGGGGAGTATGGGTTCGGGGTTCATAGGTGTAGGGAGTTGGGTTTTGGGGAGGATGGGTTTTGGGACGGTGAGTGCAGAGTGATCGGGAGAGGGAGGTGCGGAGGAGTCAAAGGATTCAGGGGACGGGGTGGGGAGGCGATTGCGATGGAAAGGGCATAGAGGCAGTTGGCATTGGGTATCGGCATCGAAGAAGAAGGGGAAGAAGAGGGACGGGGTAGAGAGAGACGTTTGGGAGGGAAAAACTTATATATATATATATATATAATTGAACAAAAAAAAAAGACACGGTTTTGAGAGTTTTTTTTTATTTAAATTGAAACAAAGAAAAAGCGACTGATATGCAAAAAAAAATAACAAGTAACTAAACAAACGACAGAGAGATAAGAAAAAATAAACTGATTTGAGATTTGTTATTTTTTTTGTTTTTTTAATGAACACAAGAGAACAAAACAAGAGTAAGGACATTAGAGTTAAAACAAATAGCATGAAACTAAATACAATAAAGAAAAAGATAACCATCAGACCAAGAGACACAAAGAAAAATGAAAGACTTTCTTCACATTGATGAAACAGACTTATAGCATGTTGTAACATAAACCTAACAGATGCAAAAATGAGGTCTAGCATGACACAAGATAGAACTCAATGAGGCAGAAGCAAAGAAAGTCAATCTCCATTAGTGTGTGAAGTGTCCTCATGAGCTGCCTGCTATAGAAGTATCAGGCAAACTCTCCCTCAAATTTTTTTTTTATATTTTTGTTCAGTTTTTTTTTTTTTTGTAGAAATCCCCTCAATAATTACCAATTAGAGAGCCAAGCACATAGGTAGCCCTCTCCACAGGCACATAGTCTTAAGTGAAGGAGCAAACTACACAAAGCAAAGTGACCCAATAGTTTCTTTCACACTAAACAATAAGGCATCTCTAATAGGGGAGACAAATCAATGCAATTACCAAGGATGAGAGATCACATGTCAAGTAAGACTACAAGAAAACAAAAGCAAGCCTACATCACTTCAAAAAAAATGACTGTGAAAAGCAAGTTGATGAAAGTCTCACATATGCAAATAGTCAAGTTAGAAGATGAAATCTCAGACTATATTGCTTATTTTCGAATGCCACATGTTATTACTCAAACATACAAACTCCTATTGACTTTCTCAAGTGAACAAACGTTTGTGAACTCAAAGCCTTGGTAAACAAATCAGCTAGTTGACTTTTAGATGCAACATGAGATAATACAATGGTTTTATACTCAACTAACTCACGAAGAAAGTGGTGGCGAATGTCGATGTGATTGGTGCGAGAATGTTGGACAGGGTTTTTGGAGAGATTGATGGCACTGGTATTGTCACAATAGATGATCAGAGTGCCAAGACAAAGGTCATAATCACGCAACATTTGTTTCATCCTAAGAAGTTGAGTGCAACAACTTCCTGCAGCAAGGTACTCCACTTTAGCAGTGGAAAGCAAGATGGAGTTTTGCTTTTTGCTATGCCAAGAAACCAGGCTGTTCCCCCACATAAAAACGGCCACCTGAAGTGCTTTTTCTATCATCAAGATTATTTGCCCAATCAGAGTCACTAAAACCAACCAAGGAAAGATTAGTATCACAAGAGTACCAAAGACCAAAGTCAATGGTACCAGCCAAGTATTTTAGAATTCTTTTCACAGCAGTAAGATGCAATTCAGTGGGGGCAGATTGATATCTAGCACAAACTCCAGCACTGAAACAAATATCAGGACGACTTGCAGTAATGTAAAGTAAACTACCTATCATACTTCTATACATTGTTGCATCAACCTTTTTACTTGTCTCATCTTTGATCAGCTTGGCAGTGGAGCCCATAGGTGTGCGTGCACGTTTTGCATTGTCTAAACCAAACTTTATGAGCATGTTTTTGGCATATTTTGATTGAGACAATAAAATGTATTTGTCGAGTTGTTTAATTTACAAACCAAGGAAGTAACTTAGTTCACCAACCATGCTCATTTCAAACTCCTTAGTCATTAGTTGAACAAAGGAGTGAGTGTGTGCATCACAAGTGGATCCAAATACTATGCCATCTACATAGATTTGGGCACAAACAATACTAGGATTCAGAGGTTTAATAAACAAAGTTTGATCAACATTACCTTTAGTAAACCCATTTTCAAGCAAGTAGGTGGTGAGAAGATCAGACCATGCCCAAGGAGCTTGGTTAAGCCCATACAATGACTTGTTCAGTTTGTAGACATGGTCTCCATGATGAGGGTCCTCAAATCCAGGAGGTTGTGATACATAAGCCTCTTCCACAAGGATGACATTCAAGAAAGCACTCTTGACATCCATTTGATACAACTTGAACTTCATGTAGCACGCCATAACCAACAAAAGTCTTATAGATTCCAATCTAACCACCAGAGCAAAGGTTTCCTCAAAATCCACTCCCTCAATTTGTGTATACCCCTGAGCAACTAGTCTTGCCTTGTTGTGCACCACATTTCCTACTTCATCAGTCTTATTTATGAATATCCACTTAGTACCAATGATGTTGGCACCCAAAGGACGAGGAACAAGAGTCCACACTTCATTTCTCTTAAATTGTTGAAGCTCATCTTGCATGGCAGATATCCAGTGCTCATCTTTAAGGGCGTCCTTGACTGATTTTGGCTCCACTGAAGAGAGATAACAAGCATTAGTAATCTCATTAGCTAGTTTCTTTCGAGTAACTATTACCTCATTTGGATTTCCAACAATGGAGGATACAGGATGAACTTTGGGAATCCATGTGGGTGGTCCCTTTTTCTTATGAATTTTTGTATCTGAAGGAACAACATTCTCTGAAATGGAAGACACATCGGAAGCTTCAGAGGTTTCAGTGGTAGCATCAATTTCCTCAATTTTGGACCTTCTTGGTTCATCTGTAGTTTGTGATGCAACAGGCAGAATAGATGTGTCGACAAGAGTGTGTATTTCTTCTTCTTCTGAGTAACGAACAAAGTATTCCAAGTCACTAAACACCACATTGATGGATTCGATAACTGCCTTTTTCCTCATGTTGTAGACTCTGTAAGCATGACTATTGGTAGAGTACCCCAAAAACATTCATCTGTCACTCTTGGCGTCAAACTTGCAAAGTTTTTCTCTATCATTGAGAATGTAGCACTTGCAACCAAACACATGAAGATAAGCCAAATTTGGCATTCTGCCTTTTCACATCTTAGAAGAGGTTTGTTTAGTGCCAGGATGAAGATGCACCCTATTGCTAGTGTAGCAAGCTGTGTTCACCGCTTCAGCCCAAGGTCTTTTGGATAATTTCTTTGCATTCAACATAACACGAGCCATCTCTTGAAGAGTTTGATTTTTTCTTTCCACAACACTATTTGCTGAGGAGTTTTGGGCGCTGAGAACTCATGAGTTATCCCTTCTAGATTGCAAAAATCAGCGAAGATGTTGTTTTCAACTTCCTTGCCATGGTCACTTCAAAGACGAATCACTTTCTTGACCTTTTCACCCTTTTCAACTTGCAAAGAGAGACACAATTCTTTGAAATTCTCAAAGGAGTCAGATTTTTCTCTAAGACATCTAACCCAAGAAAATCAGGAATAATCATCCACGCACACCATAACATATCTTTTTCCACTGAGACTTTCTGTTTGCATGGGACCCATCAAATCAACATGAAGCAACTCCAAAACTGGAGAAGTAACCAGAAACTTCAAATGAGGGTGGCTACTCTTGACTTGTTTACCGAGTTGACAAGGACCACACTTTGTCTTTCAAATAAGGTAAATTGGGAACACCCCTAATTGCTCTCAATTTTACAAGTTTGCTAAGATCTCTATAGTTCAGATGACCCAACTTGTAGTGCCATAATTCTGTATCATCCGTCTTTGCTGCATTGCACACCAAGATAGTACTCAAAAGATAGAAATTGTCACTCGATCTAATTCTTGTTAATACATGTGAACCAGATGTTGAAACAACAGTACAATTAGTCTTGGAGAATAGAACCGTGCACCCTTCATCATAGATTTGACTAACACTTATCAAGTTAGCCTTCAAACCTTCAACATAGAGAACATTTTCCAGAGGAGGTAGACCTTGTAGACACAAATTTCCTCTTCCCACAATTCTTCTTTTACTTCCATCTCCAAAAGGGACATATCCCTTAACATGAGACAAAAGATTAGTGAAGAGATGTTTGTTTCTCGTCATGTGGCGAAAACACCCACTGTCAAAGTACCATTGATCACTGTTGCACGCCAGTAGAGAGGTATGAACCACTAGAGCATTAGTTTGAGCATTCTTCGGCCTCCATAATTTTCTTCCAACAAGAGAAACAAGTGGCTTGTCTTTAGAGGTTTGTATGAGCCAAGACAAGTAAAAGTTCAACTTGTAACACCTTGGATGAATATGGCCCTTTTTCCATAGAAGTGACAGATAGGAATAAATTTTCTTATGGCTGGAGGTTTTGTAGGAGCAGTAAGATGAGAATGACGAATGTGAGGCACTTCTTGAGATGAACTTGGAAGATCTTTCTTTTTGCCAACCAATGGTTGATTGAAACCGATACCATCTTTTTCTCTAGCAAGTGGACCAATTCCCATCATGTTGTCAAATAAATCCTGCCCCATAGTGCATGTCTCAATGGTTTTATTGGCATAATCCAGCTGCACTTGCATTTCTTCTAAAACAACTCTTTCTCTTCAATATCCAAAGTAAGAAATTCAACCTTTCCTAACAAGTTTCTCCTTTCTTCTTCGAGCTCTCCCACTTTAACCTCCAAACTTTTTTCCTTCTTTATCACACTAACCCACTGATTATACATTTGTTCATAGGCTTATTGTTGGTCCAAGTCATCCTCATCACTACACACTCCATCTGAGTCAGTGTATGAACATGGTGTTTTGGATGTCTTAACAGTGAAAGCGACAAAGTTCTCTTCCAAATCAGAACTCTCCTCTTCAGCGGCTTTTTGATCCTCTTCTCTGTCACTCTAGGTTGCAACCAGAGCTCTCCCCTTTTTCTTCAAGGTGTTAGCACACTCAGCTTGTATATGCTCGAAGCCTTCACACTCACGACATAGAATACCCTTTGGATTTTTCTTTTCCACCATATTAGTATACTTTCGAGGAAAATTGGGAGGTTTTCTTGAGTTTTCTCCTCTAAAATCATTGCTGCCTTTTTACATATTGTTCCTCAGAAACTTAGCATAATTTTTGGTGAGTAGTGCAACCTTCTCCTCATCTAAATTCTCAAGAGAATCTCCCACAAGAAGATAATCAGCAGCTTTGTGAGATAAGGCAACTCCACTAGAAACTTTCTTATCTTTCTTTTCTTTGGACCACCTTTTCATAGTGAGGTCATAGTCCTGCAATGATCCAATTAGCTCATCCAAATCAAGGGTATCAACATCATGACATTCCTCAATGGAAGTAACTTTTGACTTGAACTTTCTAGAGAGAGATCTGAGCACCTTCCTCACAAGCTTGGAGTCCAAATAAGTTTCACCTAGAGCAAATGATTCCTTAGTAAGGTCACATAACCTAGCATGAAACTCAGTAATAGATTCATCATCTCTCATAGTTAAATTTTCAAATTCAATAGTGAGAGATCTCAATCTAGATTTTTTGACATTTTTTGTTCCTTCATTTTTAGTTTGCAACTTATCCCAAGCATCCTTGGCTATTTCACAATTTGTTATAGCCTTCATTTAACTTATAGAAACTGCATTAAATATACCATGAATTCCTTTAGAGTTCCAATTAGCCTTTTCTGTAACGCCCTACTTCCTTAGAGCCGTTACTAAGTGAGTTTAAATTGTGCCATTAGCTTGCTAATCGAGGTTTTAGCGTAAAAGTGTAGCTAAACTAGAGTAAAAGACGTTTTAAGACATTAAATATGAAAATTATGGTCATTCATTGAAATCATAATGAGTTACACATTTGGGATCCCAAAATACTATTTAGAAAATACTTTACACCTCAAAATATACAACCAAAGTCGACCTAGGCGACAAAACAACTATTACAGAACATTCCTCCAAAATCACCCTGACCGTGGTAGCCAGGTGGGCCGAACATGTACCCGTCGCTCCATGCTCTCCATACTCATGGTTGGTCGACTTTACTATTGCCCTTACTTACACCATAAAGCACCCGTGAGCCGAAGCCCAGCAAGAAAACTCAACACAAAACAAATAACATATGCATATCTATCAATAACATAAAACAAGACAGGCAACAGGCTTAACACATAGCGGTTACAAGGCCCTGGGTTCGTGGTCTTCACCGAGAGGATATCTCCAACATCCTAGGAGGGTCTCTTCCTATCGACCTACACTCCGCGTGCTTAACACCGATCTCAGTCCCTTTCCGTACACGGCTCCTTGCCATTCTCGGCCTTTGCTGTTCCCGGCCTTCGTCGTTCCTGACCTTCGCTGTTTCCGACCTTCGTCGTTCACCCACAAATATGCTTCTTCCAATATAATATCAATAGATATTTAAACATATACTAAATTTAAACACTAGGGCTACGCCCAGCAATTCAATCATTAGGGCTACGCCCCACAATACAAACTTTAGGGCTACGCCCTGCAATACAAACAATTGGGTCATGCCCTGCAATTCAAACAATAGGGCCACGCCCTGCTCTACGGGTACAATAGTTTTCTTACCTGTGTCCCGAGCTATTTGAGCACCACAATCACGAGCACAGTCCTCTATTCTGAGCCTTGATGAAATCCTAGTCACAACATAATCATAATAGCCATCCATCAAGTTCTAAACCAATAAATAACTTTGAGATATAATTCTAGCCTCTGGGACTTCAATTTCTACTAAATTGGGCAGTAGAAATTGTCCCGAGCGCTTAGGTTTAAGACCCCGAGCTTTACCAAACCTAGAAACCAACCAAAAGCTAAAATCCCCAAGCGGGTCACGACCTGGCTTAGTGGGTCGCGACTTGCCCCCAAGCCAAAGGGGAGGCGGGGCGCAACTTGGCTTAGTGGGTCGCGGTGAGCCCCCATCTAAGAGAGCATCCCTTAGGCCAAAAGGCCACAAGTGCCACGACGCACCAGGGCTGGGTCGCGGCGCGCCCCTACGAGTCCAGAAATTCTGGGTTTCTCCTCCTCTTTCCAGCCAAAATCACAAAGCTTCAAACCAAGTTCTAGCCAAAATTCCAAAACCAAGCCCATAATTTATATTCCCACAGTCTAATCATCACAACTAAACCTTTAAACATTTCATACTCTCACATGACACCCAAATTCAACCCAAATACAGCTAACAAGATCAAACCCCATGCAAGCTTGAATTCTAATAAAACCAACATAATTGAATCTAAATGATCAAGTTAAAGTCGTACCTCAATTCTGAATTAAACCTATGAACTAATTCCATGAGTCCAAGCTCCTAGCCTCCCAAGTTCTAGCCTTGAACCCTTGAGTTTCTGGCCTAAAATCCTTCAAGAAGCAAGCACCATAAAGAGAGAAGGTGAGAACCGAAGGAGAGAAAGAGAGACTTAAGAGCTGCGAGTTCTTTGATCCTTTCTTCCTTTTCCTTCTATTTTATCTAAATCTTTCTAGAGTCTTAGCTCTAAGCTGTGTATATCCCCTGCCAAAAAGTCTAAATTGTCCCTTAAGTTAATCCAAATCCTCAAGTACTTCCAAGGGCATTTCGGTCATTTGTAAAATCTTGCTAATTCCTCGAGTGTTCCTATAAATCCCCATTTAATCTCGTTGTGTCTAAATAATTATTAAATTACTACCCATTACTCAATAATTCCCGAAACACATATAACATTGTCAAAATATCCCTAGGCTCCTCCCGAGCCGAGTATTTGACCCCGTTGTGACTTTCTAGCTAAACTGCTCCATAGGACCGTCTCGGATCATGCTTCACAAATATATCATCATTTAATCGCAATATCAATCACAATATACATAAATATCACATTTATGCCCTCAACGGGATAAAATTACAAATATGACCCTAATAACCAAATGGGGTCCACATGCATATTTAATTCACCTAAACATGCATTTTTAATCACATAATCATCAAATTCATATACTAACATAATTAAACCAATTATTGACCTCCCGGCATGCTAATCAAGGCCATAAGCCTTATTAGCAAATTTGGGACGTTACATTTTCAATCTCAGCCGTAGTCCATTCCAACAAGGGATTTTGTTTAGTGTCATCACCATCCTTGATGGTAGGCGGAGTCCAACCGTCAACCATGGCACTCCAAACACGTTCATCCATAACTATTAGAAAAGCTCTCATCCGAGCTTTCCAACAAGCATAGTTGGTTCCATCAACCATGGGGGGTCTAGTAGTAGACCTGCCTTCTTTGAAGCAATCCATCAAAAAAAAAACTACAGCAAAAAGAAAAAACAACAAGAAAAATACAAACAAAGACAAACACACTCAGCCCCTAGGGAAACAACCAATCATGTTAACTAGAGTAGACACAAATAAACTAACACAAGACAAGCAAGGATCACTACGCAAGCTCTGATACCAAATGAAGTTAGTTAACTACAACTACTCAATTACCCATTTAGTTTAACAAATAAAATTCAGATTTAGTTCGAAGATAGGTGTAGAAAAATAAAAATAACACAATCATTTTTACATGGTTCAGTCATGATTTCTCACAACCTACTCCATGAGACCTAGTCTAGAGGTGAAGCAAATTTACTAAAAATACTCAAAGTTGATACAAGTTACAAAATAGTAAAACAATTTAAAACTCTCTTTTAATTTGTTTTACAAATAACAAATAACTCCCTATTTTTGTGAAGATCTTCAAGCAACCAGCCTCCGGCTGGTATTGTGTTCTTACTGGACTCCCTCCAGCTACTGTTCAAGCTCCTCTTGAGACTTACTTGAACTCCCTTCAAGCTTTGCACCAGAATTTTCAAGAAGAATGGTGGAAAATCACCAAAACGCCATGGGCCAATGAACAATGAAGCTTTGAATGCTTTAGACCTTTTTGCAGAGAATATTTCTTGGAGAAGACACTTTTTGGCTGCAAAAAAAGGTAGGGAAAACTCAGACAAAGAAAGTATAAATACTAGGGCACAAAAAGGAAAGACAACTCATCAAGTCATGTGCTAAATTAAAATCACGTGTTCAGTGTTTTCGATGTGTCATCATTCAAAAGCATGTCTTAACATGGGATTCAGAAAAGAATACGAAACTGACAAGTTTACCAAACTGAGTTTCCAGTATGTTAACATGCAAATGCATGTCTAAACAAGATGTTCAATGCATGACAAAACAGATGCATTTACATTAACAATGCTCTTATGTTTTTTTAGTTGAAGAATTTACTAGTTGAAATTTACTTTACTACCCACTAGTTTTCCCAAATTTACGTTGCATCTGTTAGAAAATATGCATGTCATATTGCTTGTAAAAAAAAATTAAACATGCATAAACATATATTGTAAAAATAAATAAGAAAATTAAACAATATAACAATATTATCAATAGCTACAAAATAAAGTATATAATATAGCTAAGCACCTTGATTCTACTCCGAACGAACTAACTAATGTCTAAGAGCACCACCAAGATATGACTCAGGACTAAAAGATTTTCAACACCAGATAATATGAAAAGCTTCAACCAAGAGAGAAAGAACGCAGACCGGGCTTTATGCACTACAAGAAATTCGACATTTACTTACCAATATTAATCGTAGGTAAAGATAGCATAGTGGTAGGTAAATCCCTTTACGTACATATTTTGACCAATTTTGTATTGGTAGGCTATAGTTAGTTGAGAAAGGTACTATTGCCTACAATTGGCATATTGGTAAGTAAAATTCACGTGGACCCCACATAAATGACTTGGAGTTATTTGACGTGGCATCTAATGTTTCAACTGACGTGACAAGCCTTGTGGCAAGTTTTTAATGAAACACGTGGCACACATTTATTGGACCAGTTGGAACTAAATGATTCGGTTACTTGTCCATTTTTATTGGTTACATGGCACTAAATGATTGGTCCATGTGGCATGTTCTAGTATACCTATTTTTACCTACACTTATTTATTTGTGAGTAAAGATAATATTTCTATATATGTAATTTTAATAAAATATTTAAATTTAATTTAATATAAATACTAAATAAAAGAAATTAATTATAAAATAACATAATAAACATTAAGATGAGTGTACGAGAGCCTCATATATTATAAAATAATAAACATTAATAACATAATAAACAAACATATATTATATACATAATTCTCTTTTCCAAGTGTTAAACTAATAACATTCCAAGTCATTACAAATTAATAATGTTATTTTTATTGATATTCTTCACTTTGGGATCATTACATGAGAGCCTCTTTTTCTCTAACTTAACTTGTGAACGCAGATGATGGCTTTGGGAGGTGGACAACGACGATAGCTAAAGGTGAGGTTCGAGTTGGTTGAAGGACTATAATTAACTTCAATACAATAAATATCCCCAATTTAATCATCATAAGAATTTCATAAAATATATGACTTATTATTATGGGCATTTGTGAGGCTTGATATACCATCATATATTAAAAATAAATATATGAGCACATCAAGTTTCATAATCACCAACATAATAAAATAAGTACACTTATTCTTGAACATCATAGGCAAAAAAAATCAAAGTAACAATGAAATAAATTGTAAAATACACTCCAATTGGATTAAAAACCAGATTGAAAATTTCATTTATGCTTTTGAAAAATACTTGAGATTAATGCAAAACTTTTAAAAAAAAAAGTTCATCCTTAGTGCTTAACTATTAAATAAATAGAATCAGTGCTTAACTATTAAAAAAAAATTCATCCTTAGTCAATTTCTTCAACTATAATATGAAACCAAAACATCTATACCTTAAAATTAATATAAAATCTGAAACATGAATAAAGAAATTGTGTCTTCAATCTGGATAAACATATCAATATCTTAAACAAAGTCTTGAGAAACCAAATATCCAAATATGAAAACAAATATCAGAAACAAAGTACCCAACTAGCCAAACATCTAAATTTGAGTATAGGAACAAAGAACTAGATTCACCAATGCAGTAAACTTATCAAACTAATTTATTCATATCTTATACTCACATTAAAACCAAACTAAATTCTTATTTAGAGTAAAAGGTAAAGTCTGAATGAACAGATCATGCTTGAATGCACATAGAACAAATCATACAAATAAATAGCAAGCTGAAAAGCAAGTTGTAAACTAAACAAGATCATACAAGCAAATAGAGAAAAATACACAAAATTCTGAATAATGTATCGCACATGTTTGCAATCCCTACAAAACAAAAAACTCAATACATAAAAAATTTAATCACACAATATATAGACATATTAAAATAGGATCTTTGCTCAAAACAGAACCAGACCCTACAACCAAAGAGCAACACTAAATCTGAATACAAATATAAAAAACAATGTACCAAAACAGAAAAAATGAAAGTACACAATAAGAAAAATCAGAAATAATATAAGAGTAAAATTTGTCAAGTGACTAATCTCAAAGTTACTAATGAGGAATGGTTCCATCCCTGAGAGAAAGTGATATAATTTAATCATGAAATTAGATCCAATAACTTATACGAAAAATAGATCACATAACATCAATGATCAGATTTAAAACATAATAAAAAATACTTATTGGAAAAAAAAATCACAGATTACCAAATATCAGGTCCAAAGCATAATTAGAAACAATAAAATAACTAATCAAATTCATAACATACTAGAACAATTTTATGAATTTGATTTTGAAACTGATCCATTTCTAGAACAATTTTATGAATTTGAAATCTAAAGTTATCCTTTTCAAAAAGGAAAATCTAAAGTTATCACTAAAGCCCATTTTCTAAGTTTACTTTATTTGAATTTTCTTATAAAAGTCATTTATTTAAGCATATTTCCTAGTCCTTTTTCATAAAAAAAAAATATTATTTAAAGTAGAAATTGTACAGTACAAAAATCATGACGGAGCCAAAAATTATTCAATTCTTTAACATCAAAAAAAGACCTGAGATAATGATGTATTCAACAAGCATTGTAGAGTACAAAACAACACAGTAAAGCAATGCCAAATTCATTAAACAAAAATAATGAATCATAACTCAAAGCCTAAGAAATATGACACAAATAAAGCATATTAAGCCAATGAAATACATAAACCATATTAGAACAATGAACACACTTAAAGACTAAACACACATTGCAAATACTAAACACTTAAGCCATATTAAATCTAAGTCATATACTAATACACATTGCAAATAACAATCAAAGGGGCTCAGAACAATGCATCATCATTAATCCTTCAGAACATTGGGGATTTAATCAAAATGAATCATAATAGTATACCTAAAAGGCAACAAACCAACAATATGAAACTCAAAGCCACCAAGCCAACAATCTGAAATTCACAAAGACATAGCTAAGTGTATCAAAAAATTTATACCACCCAAGCAAGCAAACCAATAACAATCTCAATATGGTGCCCCTGTCAAAACCAAATAACAATCTCAAAATGGTGCCCCTGCCAAAACCAAATAACAATCACAAGTAGGATAAAATAAAACAAAGGATAACAACCATTCATTTAAACACAATTTGAACAAAACCATGCCCATAGATTAAATCGAAACCAGGAAGTCATTTTAGGGGCTAAGACGGAGATTCGAAGATTCAAAGAAGGGAGTCGGCGATTCAAAGATAGAGGCGGCAATAGGGGCTAAGACAACTTGGCAATGGAGGCAAATATTCAGATTTGGAGGCGGTGGTAGCAGCTAAGAGTACTCATCGGAGGGAGGCGACAACCACTTTTCTGGGTTTCACAGAATGAAGACTGAAGAAACACAAATAGAGAAAGCACCAACCCGATTGAACGGAGAGATGATCTAGAGAGATTTTAGTAGAGGATGTAGGATTACAAAATGAAAGGGATTAAGCCGAGTGAGGAGTAGCAGCAATAGATGGAAGATCGACCATCTCGTATGGAATAGAAGAGAGATGAGAGTGCGACTGAAGAGAAAAGACAAGAGGGCTAGGGCTAGAGAATGAAGAGATGTGCGGCGTGAGGATAGGGTTAGAGAGATAAATGTATTAGGTTTATAAACTATAAACCTTAAATAAAAAAATTAAATATTAAGTTTTTTTTAAATAAATAAATAATATTATTAGTGTCACATGTACATCCACATGTATCTCTCATTTGACATGTCAGTTTATTTAATACACCTCAGCAAACACATCACCACTTAAAAAAATTATATGTAAAATTTATGTTAAAACTAGAGGGAAAAATAAGCAGTAGTGATAAAAAAATTTCCCTCCAAACTTATTCGTAGGTAAACTCATTACCTACCAATACTAATGGTAGGTAATGATATTTTTTATATCCTTGCGCTATATCTATAAGAATTACCTACTAAATATCAGTTACAATAAATAAGCGTAGGTAAAATATATCTTTAGCTACCAATAAATATATGTGGGTAAATGTCAGATTTGTTGTAGTGATGGGCCTACCTTCGTGCTCGCATGACACACGATTGCATGCAAGTCACATGTGTTTTTGCTCCACCCACGATGATTTGCACCCCTGTGTGTGCAAGAGAGAGTCTCCTTGCATATCAACTTACCAAGCTAGGGATATGGAACTCTATATATACCCAAATTTCCACGTGGGACTAACACAAATCTCACTATTTTCTCTTCTCATTTAGCCTACTTTAGGTAATGGTTTCTCATTAATCCAATAATTATTTTGAGCATATTAATACTTGATTTTTATGTTCTCGTGGAAAAAAATACAAATCTCCAAAGATATCTCACTAATAACAAGTGAGAATCAATAAAAATCATGCCTCAAAATATTACTTTAATTACATACTATTTTTCCAACAACATCTGATTCTCTCTTATATTCATTTTCATCTTTCAATTTCTGAGATAAAAAATTCATGATCGCCATCGTCTTTCCTAACACTCCAAATACTTTTCTATCCACTAGTTTTCCCAAATTTACCATGTTTTTATGGTCCTTTTTTTATTACTGGTATTGTTATTTTTCTATGTTTCGTTAAATTTAGAAATGAAGATATAATATTCCTTAAAAAAATGTATATATATGGATCAAGGTTTGCAATTATTCCTTTTTAGTAACCATTAGGGAAAAGAAAACTTGGGAATTTATTCCACCATCAATTATCCTTTAGATAATAGTTGGAAGTTGGAGTGTTCAACTTTGCATTCAATGACGAAATTTTGGACCATTTTATGCTCAATCTTGAGTTTGAATACTCAGTTACAAAAAGTTTTCATTTTTGTGTTTGGGAATTCAATTTTGATTAAGGTGTTTAGAAAATTCTTCAAGAAAGTTTGATGTATATAAATATAGGACAATTCTCCTATAAAGGCTTTACTTTAAGCCCTGTCGTTGGGGCTCTCAGTATTCTCGACCCGTGAACAGTTTTCGGCGTGATTTTTTATTATGACCGTGTATATTGTAGCTATTTAGAGCATCCTGCAAATTTTCAGAAAATTTCAAATAGTTTACAGTACCGAAAACTAAGCTCAAACATGTTGTTGCACGCGTGATTAATTTTTTTTATGCGCGTGGAAAATAACATGTTTGGATTTAGTTTTTGGTACTTTAAACTATTCAGAATTTTCTAAAAATTTGCAGGATGCTCTAAATAGCTACAATATACACGGTCATAAAAAAAAATCATGTCAAAATCTGTTCACGGGTCAAGAACACTGGAGAGTCTTACCGATAGGGTTTAAAATGAACCTCCTATATGAGAATTGTCATATATATATATATATATATAAGATAGATTATAATAACAATTTGCTTGAATTAGAATTGTGGTCAAATTTGAGGAAAAATTTTAATTTTAAACAATTTTTATAAAATTTAGATAGCTATGGGCCCGTTTGGTAAGAATTTTGTTTTTGAATTTTTTAAACACAAAAATGGAAATATTATTTTATTTTTGTTTCTTTATTTTTAAAAAATAAAAATATGTTTGGTAACTATTTTTGTTTCTTTATTTTTAAAAAATAAAAATATGTTTGGTAACTATTTTTGTTTTTTGTTTTTAAAAATAAAAAAATAATAAACGTGTTTGATAACTTTTATTTTTATTTTTTGTTTAATAATATGATGTGTTGATTTGAAGAAGAGAATAAAAAAATAAAGGAAAATTTGAAAACTGTTTAAAAAAAATTTGAAAGTGAAAAAATTCTATTTTCAAAATTTTAATTAAAATTTAAAAAAATAATAAATAAAAATAGAGTTACCAAACACATTTTATGTTTAATTGTCAAATTTTTAATTAATTAAATAAAAAACTATTTTTTTAAGTGTTACCAAACAACACATATATTGTTCAAATTAAAAAATTAGCATTTTTGCCCCCCGAGCTTATGACATTACCAGATCATGCTCTCTAAAATATATGGCTTGTTAAAAATTCCTCCTGAACTTTTCCATTTATAGAAACAGTCATTATGTTAGCTTCTGTTCCATTTTTTCGTTTAAACTTTGATGTGGCATTGCCACGCCAATCCCGCATGTAGTAAATTAACATTTTGCCCCCTGAACGTTGATTACTACAAAATGTGTGCCCTCTTTTATTAAAAAAATAATTTAAAATTAAAAAAAATATATCTATTTTTTTATTAATTCTTATAAAAAGAATTCAACTATTAATTAAAATCTTAAAAAAAAAAAAAAAAAGTCATTTAAACTCTAATAAAATCTTTAAAATTCACTCTAGATTTAAAAAACCCAATTATCTAACAAATATGAATGAAATAGAAAATTAAAAATCAAATTAAAATTTACTCTAGAAATTAAAAAATCAAATATGAATGAAATAAACAAATTAAATATAAAAAAATCTTGATTAATTCAATATACCCATATTTAAAACCTATTTATTTTTGTTATAAATTAAAAAGAAACAATTCTTTCATGCTGGGTTTGAGTTGCATGACTCCAATCATTTCATTTTCTTATCATTTTTCTTTTCTTTTCTTTTTTTAAAAGAAAGAAGATACGTATAATGTGATTTGAATTTGAATGTATATTTAATTTGGTATTTAGGTTTTAGTTTCATTAACTTTAGATTTTTATAAATTAAATTAGAATAAGTTCGAACTAATACTAAGATTTTTTTCCCAAAGATTTAGCGTTTTTCTTTTTACTGTTATTGTTTTAATTTTATTTTGATTTTTTAAAATTTATTAGGTTTGAATTATTTTTTAAATAATTAATACAAAAAGTGAATTTTTTAATTAATTTTTTTAATAAAAAGGGACACAATTTGGTAATGGTCAAAGTTCGGGGGACAAAAATATTATTTTATCATAATTAACAATGCCACATCAGCATTTAAACAACAAAATGGAACATAACCTAAGAGAAGGACTAGGTTTCTGTAAATGATATATTTCATGGAGAGTTTTTAACAGGCTGTATATTTTATGGGGCACGATCTAGTAGTGTCATAAATTTAGGGACAAAAATACTAATTATTCAAACAAACAAAAACTTCTAACAAGAATCATCATATTTTTTTATTACTTAAATCTCTTAATATGTCTTAAAAAATCGACTAGATGGTGACTAAAATCACTTTAGATGAAGTTTTTTTCCACTCGATTCTTAGTTTGCGATGGCAATCATCCCATGTTTGTCCATAATAGTCGTTATCTTTTATTATTATTATTTAATTTTTTTAATTTTGATAATGAGAGAAGTAGAAACAAATGTGAAGTTAAGAGATAACTAGAATACAATATAATAGTGGAGCTTCATAAGAAGGGAATATATTTATTGGGTACCTTGTGTTTTGGCAAAATTAAGTTTTGGTGCCCTGTATTATGAATAATACTTGTATGGTACCCTCTAATTAGAAAATGAGTTAAAAATGTTACCCTTCCTCCAATTTGATCAACAAATTTTTAAAAATACCTAAATTACCTACTATATTAATGAATTAACTAATAATTAAATCATTAAGTTATATATATGATATGTCATATATAAATTATTATTTTTTTCATTTATATTCAGTTTTTTATTTCTTTTTTATGCAAAACAGTTTACCTAAATTGTAATCTATTAAATATATACATATACATACATATATATATATATATATAAATGAATATATAATTATATATGCATGGTCAGAGTCATACGGGAAAGATAGATGTAACGCCCCACGTCACATTGGCTGCGTCCTGGAATGACGACTAGCCCTGCATTCCAACACAAGTCTTTCCAACGTGTTTTGTCCTCACTCGCATGCTTCCTAGAAAAACTTCTCAGGAGGTCACCCATCATGAGACTACTCCAGGTCAAGCATGCTTAACTTTGAAGTTCTCAAGTGATGGACTACAGAAAAGAAGATGCATCTTGTTGGCATAGGTAGTACCCATCAATCCATTTAAGCCATCTTCAACTGTGTAGTCCCATACCTACACAGTCTTATAATCATCACACTTGACCTTCCCCAGGCGATGTGGGATTGTACAACTTTTACCCAGTCTTTCCCCATGCAGATCATGAGATTCTGACACTCACAACCACCCCCCCCCCCCCTTAGGGGTCCGACGTCCCGTCGACCACACTTCCAGTTGGGTCAAGGCTCTGATACCATTTGTAACGCCCCACGTCACATTGGCTGTTGCCTGGAATGACGACTGGCCTTACATTCCAACACGAGTCTTTCCAGTGTGCTTTTAATCACTCGCATGCTTCCTGGGAAAACTTCCCAGAAGGTCACCCATCATGAGACTACTCCAGGTCAAGCACGCTTAACTTTGGAGTTCTCAAGTGATGGACTACCGAAAACAAGATGCATCTTCGTTTCGGTAGCTCATCACTTGAGAACTCCAAAGTTAAGTGTGCTTGACCTGGAGTAATCTCATGATGGGTGACCTCTTGGGAAGTTTTCTCAAGAAGCGTGCAAGTGAGGACAAAGCACTCTGGAAAGAATCGTGTTGGTTTGCAGGGCCAGTCGTCATTCCAAGAAGCAGCCATAGTGACGTGAGGCATTAAAATAGATCTTGGCTTTCTGAGCACAACAATGGCAGAGGTGTCGTTCATCTCCGCTGGAGACGACGAGATCTAGTTGGCTAAGGTTCGGCTCCAGCGAGGTCCGTTCGCACCATTCAACGGTAGAAGGAAGAAGACCAGCGACACCTTTGTGTTCCTCACGCCAAGGGGAAGCCATTTCTGGTGTTGGGTTCGTCCATCAAATGGATCTAACGGCAGCAATAAGTGGCAAAGATTGGTGCGATTCTACAGTGTATTTTTTCATCTCCACTGTGATGCAACCTCAAGATTGGACCAGTTTGGACTCAATAGCGGTTTTGGTTGCTAGGTTGGCATAATGCGCCATCGGCAAGGTCGTAGATGGTGGTCCTCCATGGACATCGACTAGTTTTCAAGAAAACAAAGGAGAGAAAGATGGAGTGGGGGAGGGTATCAGGTAAAAAAGAAGAAGATAAAGGAATAATAATTAATATAAGGGTAAATATCATTTTGGACCCTATGTTGTGCAAAAGTTACAAGTTGAACTCTCTGTTTTGTTATATGACAATTCAGACCATGTGTTTTTCAAACCATGAGCCAGATTTTGGTCAAATAAAATTTCAATATGACCAAAATACCCCTAATTTTATAAATAAGTCAGTTTAATAAATTAAAAATTATAAAGAAAAGGGAAAATACCAGTTTGGCCCTTGTGTTTTTCTCAAATAAGCGATCTGCTCCTATGTTTTGTTAAATGACAATTTGGACCCTATGTTTTACAAAATTGATCAAAATAGTACCTTATACCAAATTTTGGTAAAATAATTTCAAATATAATCTTTCATTCTCAGCTCCTCGACCACTTTCTCCACTTCTCTGAACCCATCGCATTACTAATGACCTGAGAATTGATCTTATAATTGAAAATATTTTGACGTGGTCGGGTCTAGGGTACTATTTTGATCCATTTTGTAAAACACAGGGTCTGAAATGTCATTTAACAAAACACAGGGTCTGAAATGTCATTTAACAAAACAAAGGGTCCAATCGCGTATTCAGATAAAACACAGGGGCCAAAATAGTATTTTCCCTAAAGAAAAACATATTTTAATTGATTATAACTTTAAAATACTTATTTGAAAATTTTAAACCTAAACGTATTCTCTCAAAGCCTTCTACTTCACTTGTGCCAACTCTAGGAAGGGTCCCTGTTTCTCTTGTGACTGAAGTGATGCCATTGTGCTTTTGTGTATGGTGGCTTTGCTTTGGCTGGGAGGAGTATTTTATTTTATTTTCTCTTTTGATGTAGGTGCTCAAGGTAGTGATGATGCTCATGGGATTTGCTCTGCCTCTCCTCCCTTTGGTTACCTATTGTGGCAGTGTGAGGAGTTCGATTTATCGACGGCAAGAGGTTGGGGTCCATGTGCGCAGATCTCGTGCTTCTTTAGGTGGGCTTCGATTTGGTGGAGGATATGCCTCCTTCGTTTTCTAGCTCATAGTTTTGAAGGATCGTCGGGCTAGTGGGAGCTTTGTGGATCGACGGGATGGCGAGCGGGTGTTGCAGCGTGACTCCGATGTATCTTGTTGTTCCTGGATTGGGTGGTCCTCTGGCCGAGTGGATGGAGTTTGGAAGGGTTGGATGTTGTGGATCTAGGTTATGTTGTCACTTGTGATTTTATATTGGTCTTTTGTTGTTATAGGTTTTCTGATGTTGGTTTAGTTCTTTGTTTTTATGTAATGGTGTCTATCATATTTCCCGATAGGAATATGAATTGTTCTATCAGTTTTGATGAATCCTTTGGGATTGTTCTCGCCTTGTGCTAGATTAAAAGGAAGAACCTTGTGGGAAATGTAATAGCTATAATGAGTGTTCTCCTAGTGCCACTATCTTTGATAGATTGGCTTCCTATAGGTTGTTACATCGTTCTAGGTTTGTTTGGCCTAAGTTTTGTTGCTCACCCTTTAGGGGTAGAGATTTACGACTTATCAGAATTTTTGTATCGGACTTAGTTCAACTTTTATGTTTAATTTTAATATATCCACGGGTTTATCATGGCTATTTCCAGCAAAAAAATAAAAGATTCGAAGAAGAAGAAGAAAGAATGAATTTAAGGTTTTTTTTGTTTTAATTTCTTTTTAAGGAAGCTTTATTTAATATTAAAGGAATTTTTATGCTCATTAAATTTTATTGTGTTTTTTAACTTAGTACTTAATTTTATATTTATTTTTTTATATAAATCTGATTATTTTATTGAAAAATATTTATGTTATTCTTTTATTATTTAATAATTTTTTAAATATAAAACCAATTTAATAAATAAAACCTGTGGGTATTTTGGTCATATTAAAAATTATTTGACCGAAATTGGGCTCAGTGTATTATTTTGTTTAATTTTGCAAAATACATGGTCCAAATTATCATCTAACAAAACAGAAGGTCTGGTTGGTAACTTTTGCATAACACATGGGCCAAAATAATATTTACCCATAATATAATGAGAATAAAAATAATCAATTTATTAATATTAATTTGACTTTTCAATTATTTTTTTAATATTAAAAACATTCTTCATTTTACTATTTATATATCAAAATATAATTTAATAAAATGACAGGATTAACATATCATATATCATATTATATAAATATATATATAAAACTTATGTAATAAAAATGATTTAATCATCAATTATTTTGGAGGGTAATTTAGACATTTTTAAAAGTTTGTTGACCAAATTAGAGGAAGGTGCCATTTTTAACTTATTTTCAAATTATAAAGTACCATATGAACTCAATTTTGCAAAAACACAAATACCCAATAAGTATATTTCCTTATAAAATTGTATAACAATAAAAAAAATTCTTTAAAAATTCATTCTAGTCTAGTGGGTACAATAATATTTTTGTTGGATCTAAAATCCAATATTGATAATATCTTGATATACATATAATTTATGAATACATGTACGAACGATACTTCAACAACCAAGTAATTGAGAATATTTGTTCAGATTTATATTAGAAGTTATTAAATGAATAATTTCTCATTCACCCAGAAAGTATATTTTTAGTCTAACTGGTCATGTTATCATAGCTTATTCTTAACCTATTAGTGTTTATAGTGTTTTTTAAATTCATTACATGATATAAATAATGTATATATAATAGCTCAGAGCACGGTAATTATCTCAATTTATATGTACAAACTGACATCAGCACCACTACCCCCAGGTAATTGCCAATAAGTACTCATAGTTTAATCCTTCTGTATATCATGAGATAAGTGACATGAGTTCTCTTCTGAACTTTCTTTTTTTCGTTTCTTCACAAACTAGTAGATTTGGATATGCATATATCTCTTCTATATAATAAATGGGGAAAAGTTGATAACTACCCATTTTTAAGAGTAGTTAACTAAAATTAGACATTAAATATATTTAGTTGAACTTTACCCATTATTATCATGAAATTTCCCAAATTACCCTTATTTGAGCACATGATTCTAAGTGTTGTTGTAATGTGTATTATATGTGTCATATTATAGTTAAATTGGAAATACATTCTAATTGTAGTGTGTTTAAGGAGAAAAAAAAAGCATGTAATTGAAGGGGTATAATGGGTACATCAATTGAAAATTTGGGTACTAAAATAAAAGTTAAAAATAGTGGGTAAAAATTAAAGTGTATCATTTAAAATGAGTACAGAATTTAATTTCCACTAATTAAGTGTAATGGAAATTCTTGATTTTAACGATTTTTTATTTTTTTTCGTTAATTTTAACAAAATCTTCTTATATATAACAGAATATTTTTATTTTTAACGATAGATTATAAACATGATTAAACTTAAATTAAATAAATAAATAAACAAATTAAAATAAGATATTTTTTAGATATTTTACAATAAAAATTATTTTATAATAATACAATTATACATTTTACAACTTAAATAAAATTTAATTAAATTTAAACTTAAATTTCACGTATTAGAATAATATCATATTAAACATATAACATAATATAATTTACTATCAACTAGAAACAAATTTCTTTTAAAAAAAAAAATCCATGTATAATATTAATATGATTTGAACTCTTTTTCTTTATCAACTTCACCAAAAGACATTGCGAGTTACAATAGAAATTAAAAATAGTTTATGCATGTATATAGAGCTCTACATTATGATTTTTTTCTATTATTATTTTATTCTATTATTAATTTCTTTTTAAATATTATTGTAATTTATATATATATATGTCATATAACTATGTAAATATATATATCTATGTCAATGTTGCGTTTAGATATCATATATGTAGAGATTATTGATATAAATATTTATATATACTATAGAACTATAATTTATTTTATTATATATTGAAAAAAAAATGTGAATTAATTTTTATTAAAATTATAAACAATGTTTTGAGATAATTTTTTAATACATTTATTATGTCATACATTATATTAAACATATTTTATTATTTTTTATGATATTGTTTATTTATCTAAAATTTATATGATAATTAAATAATAATAAAAATAAATTCAAATATTTGAATAAGGATGTTTGTTGTTTTTAACTAATCTATATATATATATATATAGGACAATTCTCATATAGGGGCTTCACTTTAATGGTGAGGCTTTTCAATGTTCTCGACCCATGAACAGTTTTCGGCACAATTTTTTTATGATCATGTATATTGTAGTTGTTTAGAGCATCCTGCATGTAACGCCCTGGTTACCCCAGAACAGTTACAGTGAACGGTGAACCGGAAATTTGACCCATTGCTTGGGTCATTTAGTTAAAAACGTGTTCTAAGTGTTATTAACAGGTTAAGGTGAAAACCAATAAAAAGGAAAGGATATGTTTTATTGATACATAAAACTGTTCATGGGCCCACAAAAACATTTACTAGTTATTTACAACTCAAAAGGGTCATTACTGTTCCAAAATTTCAAACCCCGCCGACCTAAGCGGCAAAAATAGGGTAAACCCCTAGTTCCTCTGAGAACTCCTTGGCCGTGGTGGTCAAGCGGCCGCATATGTACACATCACCACCTAAGCTCTCCACTCAAGGCTAGGTGAGCTTTTCTTTCCCTTTACCTGCACCATATAGCACCCATGAGCCAAAGCCCAGCAAGAAAACATAGCATTATATGTAAACATCATCAATTGATTATCATTATAATCACACAGAGCTCATAACTTTCAAACAGATGAGTGAATATCACTTGAGGTTCTGGTAAACCATACTAAGTGACTGACAAACAGGTCACTAATTCAAATGGAAGAGTGGCTGCTAGGTAAGCGACTAGCCTTCAACAAATGAGAGACTGATGGGTAAGTCTCACAAGTGCTTATAATATTCATCGAACTTAAGGTCGGTCCGGCATTAATGCTCTTTGAGTCATTCAATGCAGAAAGTCGATTAGATCTAATCTTTATTGGCTTGCATTGAACACGCTAAGACCGTCCTGACTAATGAGTCAGCGCAATGTGATCAGTGCCCAGTACCACTGCCGAACCTGACTAATGAGTCACAGCTTCACAGTTGATACTAGCACCTTTGCCAAATCTGACAAATGAGTCAGTACCATGCACAAGTGAGCAAGATTTGCTAAGTATTCCACAATCAATTCATGTCCATATTTATACAACCAACATGCCTCACGAATAACCATGCATGTCACATTTGGGGTGCAGTTCTCTTACCTCTGGTTCGAGCGAGAAATAATAATAAGAACGACTCCTGAGATCGATCGACCTTTGATTCCTTAGTAGTCACCTAATCACAACCAATTATAACCTCAATTAATGAGAATCAACATGGATAGGGTTTTAGCCTAAGCACCACTCTCGGGACCTTGAAACATGCCCACACAGTGAGTAGATTCGATCCCGGGCCTTAAGGATTGAAACCCCAAGTCAAAAACCCTTAAAAACACTCAAAACGGGACTTTGAAGGAACAGAGTAGCGCTACAGCGCTCAACCCCTAGCGCCCCAGCACTATACTCAGAACCCCCAACACGTGCCATCTGCCTCCTGAGTAGCGTTGTAGTGTCCTAAGGTGGGCGCTATAGCGCTACCTCCAACACTGAAATGCCCTGAAACGCCCTTCTTCATCTCCTTCGATTCCCACCTGATTCCAAAGCATCCAAAACCCATTTTTGATGCCAAATGAACCCAAAAACCATCCTAACATACCCCAAACATCCCAACCATAGGAACCCTAGCCAAAACTCCCAACAATACCAAAGTCTCAACCAAGAAATCACAGCTGGAAAATAAAGCTAAAACAGAGCAAACCAAGGAATTCTATGGTTAGAAACTTACCCAAAGCTCAGCTTATGAAGCCCTTCAATGGAGGAACACACTCCCAAACTTCCAAGGCTTGCTTCCCAAGCTTGAATCCTCAAGATTGATTCAAAAATCACAAAGAAAACTGAAGGGAAGATGATACGGGAAAGCTCTCAAACGTGCTATGTTTTTCTACCTCAACCTCAGCCAAAAATGGCTTATATCTATCCTAGGGGTGAAATGACCATTTTACCCCTAGGTCAATTAAAAGTTTCTAAAGGCTCCCAAGGGCATATCTAGTATTTTCCACCTATCTCGTTAATCAAAATTAACGCTCTCCAATTCCCACTATTCTCGATAATCTCAAACACCAATAATTCACATCCTGTTACCCTTTAATACCCGGTAACACTCTAATCATTAAAATCACCCCGAGACTCAACTCGAGCCCCGGCCTTAAACCTGATGTGACTAGACTGATAATCAACACTCCAAGATCGTCTCATGCCGAATAGCTCGAACAAACCCACATTATAATGTGGTCTCAACATATATCACCAACATGCATACAAATATACAATTATGTCATCAACGGGCCAAGTTACCATCATACCCCTGTAATTAAAAATGTGAACTCACATGCATACATTTAGCATCATATTATAATATAATCCACATATACATGCATTTTTATCAATTAATGGCATAGTTAAACAAGTATGGCCCTCCCGGCCTACTATTCTCGCCATTAAACCATAACGGAGAATTCGGGGCATTACACTGCAAATTTTCAGAAAATTATAAATAGTTTACAGTATCGAAAACTATGTTCAAACATGTTGCTTTCCACGCGCATAAAAAAAAATTAGTCACACGTGCAACATGTTTGAACTTAGTTTTGGTACTGTAAACTATTAGGAATTTTCTGAAAATTTGCAAGATGCTCTAAAATAGCTACAATATACACGGTCATAAAAAAAATTACGCCAAAACCTGTTCACGGGTCGAGAACACTGAGTGTTCCACCGGTAAGGCTTAAAGTGAAACTCATATAGGAGAATTGCCCTAAAATAACAGATTTAGTTTATATTAATATAATTTATATATAGATAGTAGATGGCACGTATATATTTAACATTTTATTATTAAGGTGTGTTTTAATCATTTAAATATTAAAATTTGAAACCCTTTCAAAAATATATATATAGTGATTTTTTAATAGCAAGAATCATTTAAATTAATTTAACAATTCAAGAGTTAAATCACCACGTGCATGTGATCTCAATTTAAGTGGAAGTTGCATTAATTAGTATATAAAGGAACATTTGAGTATCTAGACTTTAAAATGCCTCCTAATTAAAAACTGTATCTCTTAGATAAAAATTTGAAAACTATTCTCCAAATTTAAAATTAGACGAAAATAGCCTCTCACACAATTGTCCTCTTCTCCTTTCGATCCCTCTCTTTTCTACCTCCAATCTTGGCCTCTCTACTATTAAACCCACAAAATTTTCATTTGTGTCACTATTGGAGTAGACAAATCATGGTAAGTATCTTGTCACATTTTGTAGTGATATATATACATACATATATATATATATATATTAGTAGCATTAATATATGTATTTTGAACATATTATATTAGTGTATGAATTTTGTGATTTTGTCTGCATTTTTTCTATATTTTTTTTTTCAAATATGAAAATTTGAATGTTGTGTTTCTTAGATGAAATTCAAACTATAATATGTCTAAACATCGATCAAGCAACAATTTGAAAGCCCAATAACACAAAGATGGAATTAGCTTGAGATTCACATTTCTAAATTTGAAAAAAAAATGTAAAATCCTTTATGGGCATTTTTGATAATAATGATAAAATTAATTAAAAGGGTATTTTCGAAATTAGTAGTTTCCTCTTTTGTAATATATTGTGGTGAATTTCGAAAATAGGTAGTTTCTTGTTTTGTTGAAATATGTCTTTCTATATTCAGATTTTTATTTATGTGTTAATAAAATAAATATATATTTTCCCATAAAAGAATATCTTTTTCTTGAAATTGGAAATTATTAGTATTTATTTTTTATCTGATTTGGTTGCCCAGAAATTGTGTACAGCTTGTAATCATAAAGGATATATTGTTTCCTTATTTATTTAAGGAAACTGGGTTGAAAAACTGTCCAGGTTCAATGAATCTGTTTGAACGGATTGCCAGTCTGTTTGAACAGATTCTGACTTTCCTGTTTTGGAAGATTTTCCATTTATTGGCTGTTTGATTTCTGATTTGTTTTCCACGACCTAAAGGGATTCTAAAATGTATATAATCATCCTTAGGTCGTTGGTTTTTTTATTATTTCTCTTGGTATATTATTTTCCAAATATTTTTCAAGTTTTAGAGAGATTTTTTATTATGTGAAGAACTTGAGTCCAGCAAGTTCTTAGTGGTTTATTACAGTGTACTTCTGTATTGTTTTCTTTGCGTTAATTGTCCAGGTTGAACACACTTGGACATTGGTCATCAAGCTTCGGGAGAAGTCTTGTTCGTGAGTCACTTTTCGGGAGGAAAAGTGCAAGTGTTATGATTTGAAGGGAGTTCAAGATCTTAGCACTTCAGAAATTTGATTAGAAGTTTAGATTACAACAGTTGCGACAAATTCAAGAGGGAGTCTTTATTTGTATAAGTCAATTTGGTTTTGTAATCATTTAGATATTCTTCTAATAAATTTCATTCTCTGGGCGTGGCCTCGTGGACTAGTAGCAATCTGCAAAGATTGCTGATACCACGTAAAAATTCGTGTGTTCTTTACTTTATGTTCGTTTTTATCTTTTGGTCACAAACTGTTTAAACATATCTGGTTTCTGCTCAAACAGTCTTGGTATCTGTTTAAACATTTCTGTAACAATTCAACAATTAATTATTTAATTTAAATAATTAAGTTGGTAATCATAAAAAACGGAATTTCAATTGGTATCAGAGCGATTCACTAAACTCTTAGTGAGATCTTGTGGTTATTTTTTGTTTGATTTGTTTTTGTGTGAAATGTCTTTCTTTGCAGAAGGTAGTTCGGTGTCTCGACCTCCATTGCTAAATGACTCAAACTATCCATACTGGAAAGTTAGGATGAGAGCTTTCATAAAAGCTCAAGATGAGAAAGCATGGAGAGCAATTTTGTCTGGATGGTCACCTCCTACTGAAAAAGGTGAAGATGGAAGCACAATTGTAAAATTTGAACTTGTTTGGGACACAGAAGAAGAAAAATTATCCAGCTATAATAATAAAGCTCTTCACGCCATATTTAATGGTGTTGGAGAAAGTTTTATAAAACTTGTTTCCACATGTGTCTCGGCTAAAGATGCTTGGACAATTTTTCAAACTCAGTTTGAAGGAACTGTAGATGTTAAAAGGTCTAGATTTATCATGTTACAAACCAGGTTTGATGACCTTAGAATGTCTGATTCTGAAACACTATCTGAATTTTATGAGAGATTATCTGATATTTCTAATGAGTATTTTGCACTTGGTGAAAAGCTTGATGATTCTGTTCTTGTCAGAAAAATCGTTCGAGTTCTTCCTGACAGGTTCAATGTAAGCTCACTGCTATGGAAGAGGCAAAAAATTTCAGTACTATGAAGGTAGAAGAACTGATGAGGTCACTTCGTACCTTTGAGTTAAATCAAAAGATTCGTCAAAAAGACAAGCCAAGTACTTCCAAAGAAAAGGAGAAAACCATAGCTTTCAAGAGCACTGAAAAAGAAGTCTTAGATGATGAAGATGGTGATAATGAAATGGCAATGCTTGCAAAGAATTTTCGAAAATATATGAATAAGATAGGAAACAAAAAATTCAATGGCAAGATGTCAAAAGGTAACCCTTCTTCTCTTAAACCTTTTCAAACTAATAAAAAGGGTATTCAGTGCAGGGAATGTGAGGGATTTGGTCACATCCAGTCTGAATGTGCAAATACTTTGAAAAAGAACAAAAAAGGTATGATTGCTACTTGGAGTGATAATGACTCTGAAAGTAATGAAGATGAGGAAGGTAATGTCGCTCTCACTTCTATTTTACCTGGTTCTAAATCTGAAAATGAAAAAATTGTTTGCTTGAATAATGTTTCAAAAGATGAAGAAAATTCTGATAGTGATGAATCTGAATTGAATGATGAGTCTTTGAGTGAATCTTACAAAAAGATGTATGGTTCATGGGTGAAAGTGTGTTATGAAAATCGGTCATTGGTAAGCAAAAATAAAGATTTATCCCTTGAAATTAAACAACTTACTGATTTGAATGAAAATTTGGAAAAAGAAATAATTTCAAAAAATGTTGAAATTAATAAATTGTCTAAAGATTTGGATACTCTTGAGAAAAATGTTAGAATGCTCAACCCCGGTTCAACTATTTTTGAGAATATACAGAATTCAGGTCAAAGAAGTCATGTGGGACTGGGTGCTTCAAGTTCTCAAAAATCAAAGAAAACTGTCTTTATCTCGGCTGGGATGTTATCGTCTGATGTTCCTGTTACATCCTCAGTGAAATCTGTTGTATCCGGTACTCAGTTTGTTCCAACAGAAAGGACACAGTCAGTAGGTAAATCCAATGGTAAATTCGAAAAATTCATTCCAATCTGCCATTTTTGTGGTAGGAAGGGTCATATTCGTCCTAAGTGTTTTACTCTTATGAATTTTGCTAAAAATGAATATTTTGAAAAATTCAATTATTTTGATGATTTCAAAAGAGTAAAAAAGGAAAATGTTCAATCAAAGAAAATATGGATAAAAAAGAATAATTGTTTTGCTGATTTTATTAGTGAATATGATAGATCCGCTTCTTCATATTTTTGGTATTTTGACAGTGGTTGTTCAAGACATATGACAGGTGACAAGTCTATTCTTACAGCATAAAACCTATGCATTGTGGGTCTGTTACTTTTGGCAATGGAATTGAAGGTAATGTTCTTGGTATGGGTACTCTTAACTTTGAAGGGTTGCCTAGAATCAAAAGAGTGTTACTTGTGGAAGGTCTTAAAGCTAATCTTCTAAGCATAAGTCAAATTTGTGATCAAGGTTATACTGTTAACTTTGATAAAGAGAATTGTTTTGTTTTAAACAAGAATGGTAAACAAGAATGGTGAGAATGTTCTTGAAGGTTATAGATCTAATGACAATTGCTACACTCTTCTGCCATCTATTATGTGTCAATCTGTTGTGAGTAATAACACTGATATGTGGCATGCTAAACTTGGTCGCATAAATTTCAAAACCTTGAAAAAAATTGTCTCATGCAGGGAGTGTTCGTGGTTTACCTAAGCTAGGTAAAGAATCTGATGGTAAGTGCAAGAGTTGTCAACTTGGTAAGCAATTGAAAATTACACATAAAAGTGTTTCTGATATAAACACTTCGAAAGTTTTAGAATTGCTTCACATGGATCTTATGTGTCCAATTCAAATTGAGAGTTTAAATGAGAAAAGGTATATTTTTGTTTGTGTGGATGATTTTTAGATATACTTGAGTGGATTTCTTGAAAGAAAAATCTGACACTTTTGATGCCTTTAAAACTCTTTGCTTGAAATTAAAAGTTGAAAAAGATTGCAACATTGGAAAAATTGTTCGTATAAGAAGTGATCATGGTAAAGAATTTGAGAATTCTGTCTATGATGATTTTTGTAAGTCTGCATGTATCTCTCATGAGTTTTCAGCTCCCAAAACTCCTCAACAGAATGGAGTTGTAGAGAGGAAAAACCGCACTCTTCAAGAAATGGCTAGAGTGATGCTAAACAGCAAAAAATTGACCAAACGGTTATGGGCAGAAGCAATTAACACTGCTTTCTATATCATAAATCGTGTTTTTCTTTGTCCAGGTACATCTAAAACATTTTATGAAATTTGGAAAGGTAAGAAGCCAAGTGTGGCTTACTTTCATGTTTTTGGATGTGTTTGTTACATTTTGAGAGATAGAGAAAATCTTGGTAAATTTGATGCTAAGAGTGATGAATGTGTTTTTATTGGTTACTCCACTAACAGTAGGGCCTATCGTGTGTATAGCATGAGAACCCAAACTGTAATGGAGTCAGCTAACGTTGTTATTGATGATTCCAGGGATTTTTCTGAGTTTTCTACTGAGGAAGAAATTGAAAGGTTTATTGATGAACCTACTGAAAAACACAAAGAAACTTGTGTTAGTGATACAACTGATGCAACGTCTGGTCCATCTGTTCCAACAAATCGCGAATCCGATGAAACAGATTCTGAACAGACAGAAAAGGAATTTCCAGATATTATTTTGGATGAAGTCCAAAAGGAGCCATCAACCAGAGTTAAGTTAAATCATCCAGCAGATTTAATACTTGGAAATCCAAAAGACAGTATGGTAACACGAAGAAGGTTTAGTAATGTTGTTCAATTTGTTTGTTTCTTATCTCTAATTGAGCCTAAAAATGTGAAAGAAGCTTTAACTGATGAAAATTGGATTAAAGCTATGCAGGAGGAATTGGAACAATTTTTTAGAAACAAAGTGTGGATCCTTGTGCCAAGACTGTTGCATACTAATATTATTGGCACAAAATGGATTTTCAAAAATAAATATGATGAATTTGGTACAATCGTGCGAAATAAAGAAAAATTAGTGGCACAAGGGTACACACAAGTGGAAGGAATAGACTTTGATGAAACATTTGCACCTGTTGCAAGACTTGAATCAATTAGATTATTATTGTCTATTGCTTGCTTGATTGGTTTCAGGTTGTTCCAAATGGATGTCAAATCCGCATTTCTCAATGGGATCTTGAATGAAGAGGTATATGTTGAACAACCCAAAGGGTTTGAGGATCCCCATGCACCTGATCATGTTTACAAATTGGAGAAAGCTCTATATGGTTTAAAGCAAGCCCCTCGGGCTTGGTATGAGAGACTCTCTCAATTTCTTGTTTCTCATGGATACAAAAGGGGTGGAGTAGATAAAACTCTGTTTATCAAAAATATTAAATCTAATATAATTATTGCTCAGATTTATGTTGATGATATTGTGTTTGGTTCTACTTCTGACAATGAGGTGCAGGTATTTGTGAAGCAAATGAAAGAGGAATTTGAAATGAGCATGGTGGGAGAATTGACCTATTTCTTAGGTTTGCAAGTCAAGCAATTAGATGAAGGCACATTTATTTCTCAAAGCAAATATGCTAAGAACTTGGTGAAAAAGTTTGGACTTGAAAGTTCAAAGATTGCCAAAACACCAATGGGAACGACTGTGAAGCTATCCAAAGATGAAAATGGTGTCAAAGTGGATCCTACACTGTATAGGAGCATGATTGGTAGTCTTCTTTATCTCACTGCTAGTCGACCTGATTTGAGTTATAGTGTTGGTGTGTGTGCCAGGTACCAAGGAAATCCCATGGAGTCTCATGTTGCAACTGTCAAAAGAATCATTCGATATGTTCATGGGACTGCTGATTATGGTATTTGGTATTCAAAAGAAACTAACCCTAATCTAGTGTGTTTTAGTGATGCTGATTGGGCAGGTAACACTGATGACAGAAAAAGCACTAGTGGAGGATGTTTCTTCTTGGGAAATAATCTTGTTTCGTGGCACAGCATGAAACAGAATTCTATTTCTCTCTCAACAGCTGAGGCCGAATACATTGCAGCGGGAAGTTGTTGTGCATAACTTTTGTGGATGAAGCAAATGATGATGGATTATGGGTTTGATCTTGACACTTTAACTATTTTTTGTGATAATACAAGTGCAATTAATATTTCAAAAAATCTTGTGCAACATTCTCGTACTAAACATATTGATATTCGTCATCATTTCATAAGAGAATTAGTTGAAAATAAAGTTCTTGTCTTGGAATATATTGAAACACATAAACAAATTGCAGATATTTTCACTAAAGCTCTTGATTCGGTTCGCTTTGATTTCCTCCGAAAATCTTTGGGGGTTTGTTTTCTTTAAATTCTCTTGTTATGGTGTTGTCCGCTTGATCTATTGTGTGTTATTTTTGGTTAAGAAAAATGTCAATCAATTTGAAAATCTTGTTGTGTGTCAAGCTGGATAATCTGTCTTGTGTTTATGAATCTTTGGTTGTATATTCTTGAGAGAAATTTAATCTATTCCTCCTAGGCATATTCGAGTAAATTAATCAATGTTTAATGTTTGAGCTTCCTTTTGTGTAGCATTGTTTCAAGCTCCTGTGAAAGAATAGAGCTACCTACATCAGTGTGTGAAAGCCGTCTTTTGAGTAAGTTGGAACTTTGTAATTCGGAGTTATGAAGAGGATACGCTACCATAGAAAAGGGCTACCACTGGTGTAGTGTGACAGCGTCTTCATGGGTTACAATTATTTTAATTTCGAAAAAAACTTATTTGTCATTGGGCAATGTTCCCTTGCATACACTGTCACACACTTATGCTTGAAACAATACACTAAAAATTGTACACAGTTTATAAAAAAAAAAAAAAATGTGTGTAAGACTCATACATGTTGATTGATTCACTTAAGAATATGTGCTTGTGACTGAATTGTGCTTTATTTCTCTCGAATATTCGTTCTAATTTTTCATTTTCACAAGTGTTCTTATCTATGATTTACACTAACACTTATTTTCATTTGCTTGATTTTATTCTTATCAGGATGACTCTCTTTGATCAAAGCAGATTTTTTTTTGGGTTGAGTTTTTATTTTTGTTCATATATATAAATAAAAAAAATGATAATAAAAAAAAAAAAATTTGACAAGGAAATTCTTGGTGGACCGAATCATTGTGGTGATTATGAGAAATTATGCATTTAATTGTGTGATTTAATATATTCTTTGTCTCCAAGGAATTTATTTTTGTCTTCTTTCTCATTTTGGAATATCATGATTTGTATCTTTATTGTCTTGTACTTTGTTTAGGATTTTTTTTTTTTAAAAAAAAAAAGGAAAAAGTCAATAAGGAGATCGTGTGGGGTATTTTTTTCTGGTTACCTTTTTTGGTTTGGTTTTTTATGAATAAACTGAAATTTTAAAAAAAAAGGGTAAGTTGTATGAAGATCGTGTGTATTAAAGGTTGTTTCCTTTTATTGTTTCAATTAAAAATTTTAACAAAAGGGAAACCTTTTTATTGCCGTGGCTGTCTAAATAGGGTAAGTATTGTATTTAAAAGGTTTGCCATTACCCTATTTCTTCTCACCCACGATCTCACTTAGTCATTTCTTCTCCTTCTAATTATTTTTTCTCTCTCATTTTCCTGTAAGTGTTTCTGTTTTTCAGAGAAAAAAAATGGTGAGAACTCGTGGTGTTTCCTCCAAGAAGATCCCTGTTTCTCAATCCCGAAAGGTGCCATCTCCTTCGCCTCCTCCGTCTGTGTCAACGGCGCCTCTTTCTGTTCCAGCGGCTCCCACATCTGTTGGGAAGTCCTGCAAATCCAAGGCTCGCAAGAAGGTGTTTTCGCTCTCTCATGAACACCCTATGGTGTTTCCAGATATCTCTGCTGACATTGTTGCACCACCATCTGAAGTGGTGGTGCCCTCTCGAGCCAAGGACCATTCTTCTCTTCCTTTTGATTCGTCTTTGGAGGCTAGGGCAAAATCGAAATCTGTTTCATCCTCTTCCAAAGCGGCTGCTGCTGGGTTGCTCAAATTGCCCTTGAAGCTGAGTCAGTCCAAGAAAAATTCTGTGACCCCCAAAAGGAAACTGGGGTTGGACGCGTCTCTTTCTCCCTTGTCTGCTGCCAAGAAAAAATTGAAGGCTCATCCTCCTTCCCTGCCTTCCTCCGAATCTGATCCTGGGGAAGAAAAGTCAGAATCTGAAGCAACCTCTGATACCAATTGTAAAATCCTTTATTGGCATTTTTTGCTATAGTGATAATGCACGTGATATGGTTCTATATGCTCAAAGGAAATTTATCATTGAAAGAAATTATGTCTTGAGTGATCATCGTCCTTTTGGTGTGCTAACAATGCTTCAAGGTCGACAATGGACATGTTCTTTGGTTAAATTTTCTGGTTTTGTGGATAGAATAGTCATTGAATTCTATGCCAATCTTACTAATGAAATTATTGAACCTTCATCTCCTCTGTTTAATAAAGTGTTTGTTAGGGGCCATTGGTTCTCTTTTTCTCCTCAAGACATTGCTCTTGCTTTGCATCTTCCCCTTACTGTCGAGGATGATGTTGATGGTGCCTCTCTTGACAAGGACATGGTTATCACTGAATTGGTAGGTCAAAAAATGGTATGGCCATCTAATACAGTCATCTCGGTCTCCAATCTCACCTACACTTATGCTGTCCTCCATAAGTTTGCCACAACAAATTGGAAGCCCACTTCTCACACGGCCACTATCTCTTTTGATATGGCATCATTTTTGTACAAGGTGGGGACCGGTCTTGGTATAAATCTGGCTTCGGTTATTCATGATCAAATTATTGGGTTTCGCAAAGGTAACAGGAAAAACTTGAATCTTCCTTTTCCTCAAGTCATTTATAAAGTGTTGAGTATGCAGAAAAAAGATCTCCAACGTGATCAAGAAGACTTGGTGGCACCCACTACTGCTGCTTCCTACAAGGCCTTTGCCCCTCCTACTGAAGCCACTGTTGCTCCGTCCTCCAAGAAAGTCAAGCCCCAATCTCTGAAGATTGCCTCGGATGACATTCCTCATGCCTCCTCCTCTGTTGCCACAGATTCAGGACTTGTTGCCACAGAAATAGCTGCTGTTCGAGCCTTTGTTGATTCTTTGACTGCTCGAGTGATGTCAATTGAAGGACTGCAACGTTCTGTGTTGGAGGCTGTTCAATCTCTGTCCAAAGATCCCGTTGTTTAGTTTTATTTCAGTTGTTTGTCAATTAAACATTGATACTCTTTTTTTGTTCTTTTGTCTTATGGTTTTTTGGCTTCTTTGAAAGACACAAAGGGGGAGAGTATTCCCAAAAACCTGGTTGTTTTTTTCTTTTGTTTAACTCTGGACCTTCTTATTTTGAGGGGGAGTTAAGTCTAGTTTATTTAAATGTTTGTTATAAGTTCATGCATGTTTGCAGGGGGAGTTCTTTCTCTTTACTTATCACTAACATTTGTGTTGCAGGTTTTTGAATTAATTTTGTCTATCAAATTGCCAAAGGGGGAGATTGTAAAATCCTTTATTGGCATTTTTGATAATAATGATAAAATTAATTAAAAGGGTATTTTCGAAATTAGTAGTTTCCTCTTTTGTAATATATTGTGGTGAATTTCGAAAATGGGTCGTTTCTTATTTTGTTGAAATATGTCTTTCTATATTCAGATTTTTATTTATGTGTTAATAAAATAAATATATATATTTTCCCATAAAAGAATATCTTTTTCTTGAAATTGGAAATTATTAGTATTTATTTTTTATCTGATTTAGTTGCCCAGAAATCGTGTACAGCTTGTAATCATAAAGGATATATTGTTTCCTTATTTATTTAAGGAAACTGGGTTGAAAAACTGTCCAGGTTCAATGAATCTGTTTGAACGGATTGCCAGTCTGTTTGAACAGATTCTGACTTTCCTGTTTTGGAAGATTTTCCATTTATTGACTGTTTGATTTCTGATTTGTTTTCCACGACCTAAAGGGATTCTAAAATGTATATAATCATCCTTAGGTCGTTGGTTTTTTATTATCTCTCTTGGTATATTATTTTCCAAATATTTTTCAAGTTTTAGAGAGATTTTTTATTATGTGAAGAACTTGAGTCCAGCAAGTTCTTAGTGGTTTATTACAGTGTACTTCTGTATTGTTTTCTTTGCGTTAATTGTGCAGGTTGAACACACTTGGACATTGGTCATCAAGCTTCGGGAGAAATCTTGTTCGTGAGTCACTTTTCGGGAGGAAAAGTGCAAGTGTTATGATTTGAAGGGAGTTCAAGATCTTATCACTTCAGAAATTTGATTAGAAGTTTAGATTACAACAGTTGCGACAAATTCAAGAGGGAGTCTTTATTTGTATAAGTCAATTTGGTTTTGTAATCATTTAGATATTCTTCTAATAAATTTCATTCTCTGGGCGTGGCCTCGTGGACTAGTAGCAATCTGCAAAGATTGCTGATACCACGTAAAAATTCGTGTGTTCTTTACTTTATGTTCGCTTTTATCTTCTGGTCACAAACTGTTTAAACATATCTGGTTTCTGTTCAAACAGTCTTAGTATCTATTTAAACATTTCTGTAACAGTTCAACAATTAATTATTTAATTTAAATAATTAAGTTGGTAATCATAAAAAACAGAATTTCAAAAAACATAAATAAAGTACACTCAAAATCATGCACAAAAGTAATAAAAAAAACATATTAGTACTTCCATCATATATACATTACTAGTTAGAGAGAATATTTCACATGGAAAGTGTGTGTATATTTAACAATTTATAAGAGTATGAGTTACTCCACTCATCACCAATTAATTTTAAGATGGAACCACATACTTCTTACCATGCACCATTTCCTACTTTCTAAACTATTTTCCACTACATTCTAACATGGTATCAAGAACTAAAGAAAACTCCAACGAGTATATATCCAATTCAAATCCAAAACCGGATTCGGAGATAGTGAGCCAAAAGAGCCAACAAGCCACTTGCGATCGAGCCGTCCAAGATTATTGGTGAGAAAAAATAGCCACCATCTTGAGGGGAATGTTAGAGAAAATATCTCACATGAAAAGTGTGTAAGTATATTCAACAATTTATAAAAGTATGAATTACTCCATTCATCACTAATTGATTTTGAGATAGAACCTCATATTTCTTACCGTGCACCCTTTCTTATTTTCTAAACTACTTTCTGCTACCTTCTAACATTGCTAAGACAAGATGAGAAATATTTACTCAAAAAAATTTTAGGTTGAAATTTCCGCACGTTTAATGCCAATTTTGAGATTTTAATAAAGAACTTGATTGGGTGTGATTTGGATAGTAAGGGTGACTGAAAGATGGAAAGAAGAGCGATTTAGAGAGAGAATGAGAAATAAGAGGGAAAAAGAGAAGATGAAAATGTTAAGGGTTTTACGGTACTATGATTGTTTTGGAGTATATTTTTGCAATAATTAATAACTTAGGTATAATATTTAATTATGGGTCTATGCAAATGTCTAAGATTTATCTCGTTTAGTTTAGCAAAAGGAATGTTAGATTTAAAAGGGAAATTTCACTTTTTATCTCTAATAATACCTAATATTACCAAAAAATCCCAACATTAATAATATTTTCAAATTAATGCTAAGCTTTTCCCTCCTACTGAAAATACCCTTCCCATTCAATCTTAGCCTTCTCTCTCTCAGTCTCGGTTTCTCTCTCTTTCAGTCTCACAAAAATCCCCCAAAAACCATCGAACCCCCACCTCCGTCGAGCCGCCATCTCCGTCGAGCCGTCGAGCCCGCATCTTCGTCGAGCTCCCACCTTCTCCGTCGAGCCCCCACCTTCTCCCATTTCTCCGGCGATCTCGAGCCCACTGCAAACTCCCATTTTTCTGTCAAACCCGAGACCCACGGAGCATATTTCCTTCAAAGTTTAAAAAACTAAGGTAAAATCTTGAACCCAAGTCCATATTTGCTTTATATCGTTGTTGAATCTGTGATTTGTGGAATGGGTTGTCCGATTTTGTGGGAAATTTTTTCTGGGTTTGAACCAGTGGCTCGATAGGTTCGATAGTAGGCTCGATAAGGTAGTTTGAACAGTTCGATGATGGATCGATTATGGCTCGATATGAGCTCGACATGGAGCCGACATGAGCTCGATAGGAGCTCGATAAGAGCTCGGTAGGATATGTTGTATTATATTACAAGGGCTCGATAGGTTCGATAATGGTTCGATATGAGACTAGACTGTAGCTCGATGGTTATTTATCTAGACAGACAGATTTTTCCTAGCTCGATAGGTTCGATAATGGTTCGATATGAGACTAGACTGTAGCTCGATGGTTATTTATCTAGACAGACAGATTTTTCTTAGCTCGATAGGCTCGATGCTGGCTCGATAGGCTCGATAAATTTAGGTTGTTGATATTTCTCGATGGAACTCGATAGTTTTTCGATAGTGCTCGATAGGGTATGTTGCAGCTCGATGATAGCTCGATAGAGCTCGATGACAACTTATTTCAGTGTTTTTTTGAAATTTTTTTTATTCTGTTTTCTTACAAAAAAAATTTCATGTGTTGTTACAGATGCCTAAGTTGCTTGTTCCGTTCAGTGATCACTTTCCTGTTCGAGTGACATATCGGGGTAGTAGTACTTTAAATCACATCAAGACTAGGTTTTTGGAGCTCGGGCTGCTTGAAAGGGCTAAGGAATCCCCTTTTAAGCAATTCTTTTTGGCTTCGGAGTTTAATTTCTCCGGAGTCTTGGTGCATCAACTGTTGCTGAGGAAAATCGCCAGCAACAACGAAGATGAGGTGCATTTTTTCTTGGGGTCGAAGTCTTGTAGATTCGGCATGGGAGAGTTTGCCCTAGTGACAGGGTTGGATTTCAATGCCTTCCCGTCACCAGAAGAGTTGGAAGGGCGTAATCTCAGCGATCGGTTGATAAAGGAGTATTTCAACGATGCTGAGAAAGTAAAGCTGTCACAGGTGGACCATGCTTTCAAGACTTGTACGGTTGTGGAAGATGTGTACAAGCTTAGTCTATGTCTGTTTGTTGAGGGGGTTCTGAATGCCATTGAGGGCAAACTGCACATTTGGCGAGATATTCTAAAAATTGTTGAGAATGTAGAGTACTTCTTCAGCTATCCATGGGGGAAGTACTCTTATAGGAGGCTATTGCATTCTTGTAAGAAGGACATGGTGAAGCAAAATGCCAACTATGATGCCAAGAAGGATGCCAAGGTGCAGCAAGAGTCCAAATACAGTATGTATGGTTATGCCCCCGCCTTACAGTACTGGGCATATGAGGCTATCCAACAGCTTGCGGTGGAGCTTGTTGTGAGCTCGGGAAACATGTTCCCGAGGATGCTTAGCTGGTCGCATCGGAGGAACAAGGATTTCACCAAGTCCGTCATCGCACCGATATTATTGAAGAAGAATGTAAGTTATGTTGTTTTTTTTTTATCTATATGCTTATCTTTTATCATTATTTGAGTTAACCAAATGTTTTATGTTGTTTGCAGTTAATTGTTCTTCCGATGTTGAAGCCTCGGCCAGCAGAAAAAGACTATTACTTGTCTTTGACTGAGGGAGATCTTCCCCTTTATCCTGGGCTTGGCCAGGATCCCTCGGAGACTGATGAGGAGGAGGATGCGACTTTTGAGAAAATGGCAGAGAAAGTTTCTCAGGCTGCCGAGGCAGCCAAGATATTTGTTGATGCTGCCCCGGGGGAGGAGGTTGCAGGTCCCACCCCTCCTATTCCCCCAGCCTCAGCCCCAGCCTCAACCTGTGCCCCAACATCAGCCCCAGCCTCAGCCCCAGCATCAACCTGTGCCCCAACATCAGCCCCAGCCTCAGTGTCAGCCCCAACACCAACCCCACCACCAGCCTCAGCCTCAGCCCCTGAGCTGGCCGACTTGATTGAGCGGTTGGACAGAGTCGAGGGTCGACAGGAGACCCTCTTGAAGAACCAGTCAGTGATCTTGGACGTACTCAGTCAGATCCTGACATTTGTTAAGGAGAAACCGAGGGGGTCCAATGAAGATTCAGAGTCAGAGTCATTGGATATTCCGCTAGACTATGTTGATGATCCAACGACGCCCCCTACCATCATTGTGACACCAGATGCTGAGACTCCGGGAGTCGTTATTGTCAACCCTGAGGATGTTGCTGGGGTTCAGTTTCAGAGGGCTAGACGCCAAAGACGCAAGCCAGATTGGTTTGAGGACTATACGGATCCCACGAGGAAAAGACCTCGCACTGCTGCAGCTGCACCAGCAGACGAGGCTACACAAGAGGCTACACATGTGCTGGACCCTCTCAAGAAGCCAGATCCCAAACAATATAGGACAATGTGCAAGTGGCTTCTTGGAGACATGCCCAACAAGACCCCGCGGGATGTAAAGACTGGGAATCACGGTCCAGCATGGTTTCTGACGTTGAAGACACCCCAGTCGTGGCTCAATGATGGGGTAAGCAATTTATACCTAATTATGGACTGTTTTCAATTTTACATGTTTTATTTTTACTGACTCGATGTGAGCTCGATAGGAGTTCGATAGTAGTTCGACATGGATGTTAAAATAGGGGTTGTTCTTTACTGTTTTAGAGTGGCTCGATGTGAGCTCGATGGAGCTCGATAGGTAGTTCGATAGGGATGTTAAAATAGATTGTTTTTTTTACTGTTTTAGAGTGGCTCGATGTGAGCTCGATATTAGTTCGATAGTAGTTCGATAGGGATGTTAAAAGCTCGATGTGAGTTCGATAGTGAAAATTCCCTTAACAAAGTGGCTCGATGTGAGCTCGATGGAGCTCGATAGGGAGTTCGATAGGGATGTTAAAATAGGTTGTCTTTACTATTTCATGATGGCTCGATGTGAGCTCGATAGGTAGTTCGATAGGGATGTTAAAGTAGGTTATTTTTACTGACTCGATGTGAGCTCGATAGTAGTTCGATGGTAGTTCGATAGTAGTTCGATAGGGATGTTAAAGTAGGTTGTTTTTTACTGTTTCAGACTGGCTCGATGTGAGCTCGATAGTAGTTCGATGGTAGTTCGATAGGGATGTTAAAGTAGTTTGTTTTTTTACTGTTTCATACTGGCTCGATGTGAGCTCGATATGAGCTCGATATGAGTTCGATGTGAGCTCGATGGAGCTCGACATCAGCATTTTATGATGGTTTTTGCTAATTTTTTTATCGTACTTTCTTTTGCAGCATATTGATGCGGCAGAACACATGCTTCGTATGCGTCGCAAGTATTTTCCCAATATATATCGACAGAATGCAGTTGTGATGAACAGTTATTTCTCACAAGTGATACCTGCCCGATATGATCAGTTCAAGAAAACAGCCGACAAAACAAAGTATTATTGGGATGCTGACATTATGTCCATGTTGACCGGCATCGAGCAGCAGTTTCTGGCATCTTGGGGAGGAGTTGAGGATGTATATTGGTGCTAGAACTATGGACAACAACATTGGTTTGCCATTGAGGCTTCCATTTCTAGTTGGACTCTGACTGTTTACGATTCAGACAACTCGATGATTAGTGACGCAAAGCTTGAGGATATTATGAGTCCATGGTGCTTTATGCTACCTTCTCTGTTAATGCAGAGTAAACTGTTTACTGATAGCTTGATGTTGAAGATTCCATCAGCAGGAAATAGGCCGCATCAGTTCACATTGCGTCGCAAACAGAAACACGAGCTCCCTCAGTCAAAGAGAAGGTAACAAACATCATCTTCATACTAATTTTGTTTCTAACTAAATTTATAGTAATGTGCACTTAATATATATATTTTTTTTACAGTGGGGATTGTGGTGTGTATGCTATCAAGTATATTGAGCATCTAATGGTCGGTCTTCCATTGGAAGCTATCTGCGATGAAAATATGGAGGTGTTCAGGAACAAGTGGACCACAGACTTGTGGTATCAAAATTTGTTACCTTGATGATTGTATATATACAGGGTCTTTACATGTACAGTTTGTTGTTCACATTTTTTTATAATTTTCATGGGCTGTTATCGAGCTAATATCAAGCTATATCGAACTGTTATTGAATTATCAAAATTTGTTACCTTCATAAAAAGAGTTTATTAATACAACAAGTTCAAATGGGAAAAAAGAGTTTAAAGCCTAGCTTTGCCATAAACATAACTTTTCAGAAAAATCAAATAAAAAGAGTTTATTAATACAACAAGTTCAAATGGGAAAAAAAAGTTTAAAGCCTAGCTTTGCATGTAGCCCTGTTGTGGCCAAGACCACCACACATGCTACACTTGCGATGATTGGGAATGATTTCTCCATTCGATGGAGTGCGGTTTGTCTTCCTTCTTCCCACCTTATTCTTCTTCGGTCGACCAACTGGTTGTTTTTCAACGGGAACCCCAACTTGCATTTTCTCTATGTTCTCGGGAACTTCCCAATCATCCTCATTGCCAGTTGGGTAAATTGTTTCTTTGTAAGACTCCCTCCACATCTCAGTAGTGTAATATGGTGAACACAGTGAGTAAATGTTGACATTGCGCAACATGGCCGCAGCCACACCATGAACACAAGGGTAACCCATTATTTGAAACTGACCACAAGAGCATGATTTGGTCATCAAATTCACCTCACCATCACCTTCTGGGTCTACCACATGAAATTCAAACTGTCCAAGAGGATGGACTTTCAAGTACCTTGCATCATCCGCAATGCCTGAGACATCTTTCTCATATGTTGTTGCTAATTTCGATGTGCACTTCTCTACCTCCTCACGACGCGCGGCAAACCATGACTGAATTGTGAAACGAATGAATTCCACAAAAGTAGTGACTGGGAAGGTTCTTGCGTCTCTGGTTTTGTTGTTGAAACTTTCAACGTAGTTGCTTGTCATTACATTGTATCGATTCCCAGGAAAGTATACACGAGTCCACTTATCGAAGCCAATACCCTCGAGATATTGAGCTATGGCAGGATCCATTTGCTTTATATTATTGAAGAACCTGTGAAATTTTGACTTCCGAAATGCATATGCCGCATTATACATCTCCTTGTGACAGTGATCGGTCTTGAACTTAGCGATTACATTCATACTTATGTGATGGTAGCATGCGCCGTGGTAGGCATCAGGGAAGACCAACTCAAGAGCATGAATAATGCTAGCATGCCTGTCTGAAACAAAAGACAGATTATCAACAACTCCAATGGCTTCCTTCAATTTCATCATGAAATACTTCCAAGAAGCATGATTCTCACTGTCAACAATCGCGAATGCAATTGGATAAATGTGGTTATTCGCATCCAATGCGACAGCACACAACATGTGGCCACCGTACCTTGACTTCAAGAAAGTGCCGTCCACACATATAACAGGACGACATGATGTAAATCCCCTTCTACAAACTCCGAGTGAGAAGAAACAGTAAAGAAAGCGACCGTCATCTGTGACAAAATCAGTAATTGTACCTGGATTCTTTTGCTGCAGCATGTACATGTAAGAAGGTAACTTGGAGTACGATTCTTCAGGTGTCCCCCTAACATAACCGAGTGCCTTCTCTCTGCATCTCCAAGCCTTAATATAACTCATATCGATCCCAAAATTATTCTTCATATCCTCCTTTATGCTGTTTGGTGGATAGCTAGTGCCATCAGTAGCATATTTGTTCTTGATAAGGTGCCCAATGACAGAAGGTGCTGCTTGACGGTGGTCTTTTTGTCGCAATTCTAGTGAGTAAGTATGTACACTATTATAAACAGTGATCTCAAACATCTCTGATCGCGCTACTTTTTTCCCTCTTATTCTCCAACCACAATCAGGATCCTTGCAGGTGATATACAACACATCAGTACCAGACTTCTTAACCATAAACTCAAAATTATTCTTCATTGCAAAGAGAGCCGCTTTGGTTTTCAATTCCATCTTGTTCTCAAATGTCTTCCCAAGATGTAATTCCCCCAACGCTATACCGGATGAGGGTGATTCAGAACGACTACAAGCTATGATATCTTCTTTTGTAAACATGGGAGCACTCCATTTTCTGTGATCTTCTATTGAACATATTGAAATGTTCCCTGTATAGTTATATTCTGTTCCACCATGACGACTAGAGCTGGTGCCAGGTGTTCGGCGTCCTTGACTTGGTGGGTTCGTCCGTGCAATATGACGTATTGGTTGTTCTTGTGCTTCTTCTACTTGCAAATGTTCAGCTAATAGATCATCATCCACCGAATTGTCTCCTAATTCCTCATTGTGTTCGGCTACCGGATTGTCATTCACATAGGGGTTGTACTCATACTGGTTGTCCCTCAGGTCACCAATAGGAAATCCTAAAGTACTGGCTGCTCCCTCAGGTCCGGGAGTGGAATATGGGTCTGCAATGACAATCTTTTTAACAGGAGTGACACACAAGGCCAACCTTTCTTTAGATGTTACTCCTATGAATGCACGGATACCAAGATCACTTTCAACATGAACGGGTGTAAACGGTTGGTCGCCGCAAGTGTAAGGAACCTCCAATTTCAACTCATACATCTGTTTATCAACTTTAAGTTCCTTGTGCAATATGTCAAGAAGTTGCAAGTACGTTACAGTATCCTCCATCGGTATCACCGTGCATTGAGGGTCCTTGAAAATCCACTTATTCCCTTGTAATTCCCAAACACCATTGCAGGATACAAAAATGTAGACAATAGAGCCTGTGTTGGAAAAAAAAACATTAACATTGTCAGGAAAACTGTCATTTTTCCAGAAATGCAATAAAAAAATAACATTATCGAGCTTTATCGAGCTATTATCGAGTTGGAATCGAGCTACCATTTCTCAAAACAGAACACAAACCTAACCAAACCCTCCATCGAACCCCTATCGAGCTATTATCGAGTTATCATCGAGCTACCATTTCTCAAAACAGAACATAAACCTAACCAAACCCTCCATCGAACCCCTATCGAGCTATTATCGAGTTATCATCGAGCTATCATTTCTCAAAACCGACCATAAAACACAACCAAACCCTCAATCGAACCCTATCGAGCTCATATCGAGCTACTATCGAGCTCAAATATTATAGATCCATTCGAACCCTTATCGAACCCTTATCGAGTTTCCATCGAGCACTAAACCGAACCTATCGAGCTATTATCGAGCTAACATCGAGCTACATCGAGCTCTTACAAAGACCTTCTTCTACATACCATCGAACCGTTATCGAGCTTCTATCGAGCAAAAAAATTGCAGAAAACCCAGAAAAACACAGATCGCGGAATCTCTCAAAAAATCCCGAAAAATACACCAATATAGGCTCAGATCTGTTCAAAATAGCCAAAAAAATGTAAACAAATAATACCCAACACAAAATGTAAAATCTCATTACCCATGGTTTTTCTCCTCCAAAAACTCTCAAAATAGATGTTGCCTTTGATATTAACGACTTCACAGAAACAATGGAGATAACTAACAATGATTTTGACAAGAAAATTATACAAAACTGTAGGTTTTATGGAGATTTCGTGAGAATTAGAGAGAGAGAGGGAGGAGAGTGGAAGAGAAGGTTTTGTGAATTTTTGATATAATGGGAGGGGTATTTTGGGTATGGGAGGAAAGTTTAGCATTAATTTGAAAATATTATTAATGTTGGGATTTTTTTGTAATATTAGGTATTATTAGAGATAAAAAGTGAAATTTCCCATTTAAAATCACCAATTATAGCAACTAGACAAGTGACCTAGATTCCTAGACCCTAGTTTTTACTCCACTTAGATTGCTTAAATAAAGTTTATCTACTTTATCGAGAGTTAATAATCAGTAGTGTTCTTCCCTAAAAAAAATTAAATAAATAAGAACCTAAATAGTGGTCCCCTTCCTTCCCCATCGAGGTGCTTGAGATATAAATGAAAAAGAAGATTTTTTTTTTTTTTTTACTTTGGACAAAATGCCTCTCTCTCTCTAATTATAGTACTTGTAGACTTTTGTCTCCTTAATATTTTTTTTTTGTTGAAAATACCCCTAAATTTTACCATTTGTGGACTTTTACCTATTTTGTCTAAAATAATAACAGTTATTTGACAGTTAAAAAATATTTAAAAACAATATTTTATTAATTAATTGATTTTAAATTAGAAAAAATATATAAAAAATAATTATAGAAATAAAAAATTAATAAAAGTTGATTTTAAAATTTATTAAATTATATAAAATCTAATAAATAAAAAATCAATAAACATAAATAGGTTTTAATCCAAATATAATTAAAAAAACTAAAATCAATTCTAAACTAAATTATACTTTGAACTAAACTAAATGAATATCTTTAATTTTTTTGCTTTATTTTTTTCTAAATGTGTTTGATTAGCTACGTTTGAAATATGAATTTGGTTGAGTTTTTAATTTAATTTGGTTTAAAGATTTTAATTTAGTTTAGAAATATTGATTTTAGTTTTTTCAAAATTATATTTGGATTAAAAAAATTATATTTATTAATTTTTATTATAGGATTTTATATAATTTCATAAATTTAAAAATAATTTTTTGTTAATCTTTTATTTTAAATTATTTTATTAATTTAAAATCAATTAATTACTCACATTAGCAAATCATTACTAAAATTAAAAATTTACTAATACTATAGTTCGGAGCTATTTTTGTCAAACAAACAAATTTGGAAGACAAAAATTTTTAAGTAGGGGAAAAAATAACATTTTCTCTTTTAATTTTTTTTCAAGTAAAAAAAGGAAAAGAACTAACAAAAAGTAAAACCTCGAGAAAAGAAAGGTCAATAAAAAAGTGAGAGAGTGAGAGGTACAAGACAAAACTTTTTAATGGCACTTTACGGCTTTACAATCAAAACGCCTAATAAAGTAAAGGGTAATGGTTGTGTGGAGGGAAACATATACACGTGAGCCCGCATTTGCTTCAATGCCTTTGCCTTATTTTTGGCTCATAAAGCTTTCTTTTCTTTTCTTTTCTCTTCTCTTCTGCACCAAATATTTCTTTAAAAACGAATATGTCTCAAAAGGCTTCTTATTTAAGCTATTGTTTTGTGTGGGCATTGGTCCCAAAATGGGCAAGAAGAACCTACTTCTATACTATATTATATTATTACGTAAAATGATACCTTTTCCTTTTTCTTTTGTTATTATTTTGATTCTTTTTGGTTTTTGAATGAATCAAGGATTCCATTCCAACCCCATTAGATACTTTGATTCTCCTGTCCATTAATTCATCTAAAAGGACAATTTCCACTTTTGGGTATCCATTAGATTTTCCTATTTATCCTTTTACATTGATTCTTTATACTTCTCCACTTTCATAATAGCTATACTTTTTTCTTTCTTCAATTTTTCTTTTATTCTCATCAAAATTTTATGTAGATTCTTACCAATGAACCATTTCTGATTATTTTATCAGTTAATGATTTATTTAAAAATAAAAACTTGTAATCAAGAGGGAGTTTTGTTTTCCTCTAAGAAAAAGTGAGGATTGAGTTTATTCGTTTTACCTGAATCTCAAGCATATTTATTATCTTTTTTGGGTTTCATTTATGTACTTGCAACTGACCCTAAATCAAAGTACCAAAACACATAAATGTTACAAATTTAAAATCAATACTTAGCGTCCAATGTAGTGCTATCATTGAAGTTGCAAGTCAACTAAAATGAATACTTTTTTTTTCTTGAAGAGTACTTGATTAATTAAGTATGAGGTACCCTATTTGATTTAGACTAGATTATTATTATCATTATTATCTCTGTTTGTTGGAGGAGGCAGACTAGATTTAAGCAGTTATTTTTATTATTTATTTTATTTTGTATAAGTTAGAGTTGACTTAGAAATAGTCATTGCCCAAAGTTGAAAGACAGGATTAGAAACAATTAAGAATGACCAAGACATTTTTATGCTTCAAATGTAAACTAACTGCAAATTCCCTCATAGGTGACAAAGTTGTACTTAACTTTTGTCTACAAGGAGGAGACCTAAAATGTTTAGAGCTGAAAAAATCAACTTCAATTTTTTAGGGATTTACTTAACTTGTATTACATATATACATAATATAAAATGATATGTACTTGTCTTTTGTTATTTTTAATAAGAGAGATATTAGAAAAAGAGAATCTTTTCTATGTGGTCGCCACTTTTCTTGCCGTCTCCACCTTTTCCAAGTCTTTTTTTTTCTATGTATAGGAACACTCCAGAAACCCTTGTGGTTTTTATAATATCTTATCTTATATATTAAAAAGAAAAACAAATATTATATCACCTAAATACTATATTTAGTTATATAATTGAAATCCTTATTATAGAGCAATTAGTGAAAATACTCTTTTTTTTTTTAATTCTACTTTGAAAAAAAGTATTCTTTTGCTAATATTTATGCAAAATGGACTCCAAACAGAGTGTTTAGTGTGTTCAAAAGAGTGTTTTACAAAAAAATATTATAAAAAATAAAATAATAATAATAAAAAAAAAACCTCCTTCTTCTTTAGTCTGTTGTTCTAGAAGGAAAACAAAATAAATACCTAATTTGACTAAGGATTAAAAAGTCATTTTTATAACTTTTAATTAGTAAAATCTAATTAATGGTTAATTTTGATAGATTTTATAAAATAAATAATTCTTTATCAAAATTTCAAAACCAAAGTTACGTTTAGTGTTTCACTAAAATCAAAGGGATCAAAATAATATTTTACCTATTGAAAATTTAGTTTTTATCACTAAATTCTTCCTAAGACCAATTTTTGAAAGGAAAAAAAAACTACACTTAAAAGGGCTTTTTTAATTAGGGTACAAGTTCTTAATATGATATACATAAATAAAACTACATATTCTTATAATAATAATAATAATAATAATAATAATAATAATAATAATACAAAAAATATTTTATTTGTTTCGATTTAAATTTTTCTTTTTAATAATATTTTTCTAAAAAATTGATTATAAAAATAAATTTTAATTGTTTTTACTTATTAAGTTATTTTTTTATATTTTAAATTTAATTTAAAAATATATATTTTTAAATGAGCCAATATGGAGCTGACACGTGGGTCCAATGGTCACCTTTTAACGGACTTTTGGAGCTGGGTGCCGACGGATACCCACGGAAGTAGACATTGGGTACTTTTCCCACACAAAAAAAAAAGATTGGGTATTAACTCAAAAGTTTTTCAAAACATTGGGTACTTTTGCCAATATTTTTCCTTTAAAAAATTCTATGAAAAACCATTAAAAAATAAAATATTAAAACAAACGACATGTGAATAAACTGCAAAGTTTATATAAATGACGATACAACTTAAACTAAAAAAATTGGTTTATTTAGTTGTTTAAATGATCAACCATATATAATAAAAAAAATAGTTTCCATTAATATATAACCAATAACTTTGAGAGACTTATGAAAATATAAAAATGAACCAAATTGTTAAATTTGAGGAATAAATTAAACTTGTTTGTATATTTTATTATATAAACAAGGGAAAATACCCGTTGGCCCCTGTGTTTTGATCAAATACTCGATCAACCCCTGTGTTTTATTAAATGATAATTCATACTTTATGTTTTGCAAAATAAAGTAATTTGGACCCTAAAATCGATTTTGGTCAAATTATTTTTCAATATGACCAAAATACCCTCATATTTTTTAATTATTGAATTAATTAAATAATCAAATATAGATTTTGAAATAGAAAATAAATTAAATTAATTTTAAAATCTATTTTTGTAATCAAAGAAAAAAAAAAGAAGTTAAAAATAATTACTCATAAGTTTAATTCAAAACCCTAATTTCATCTCTAACCCAAGACTCTCTCAAATCCGTCTCTCCCAACACTAGTGTTCTTAACAGTCACCGCCGCCGCCTTCCACCATATTCTTAGGTCTCGTTCTTCCACATTGAACCTAGTCCGCCCATTTCGTGTAACTTCCTCTCACCTAATCTCCGAACACCATCACTTTCGCCTTTGTCAGCTACCCTCTCTATTGCCCCCACCAGTGATACCTCGTAACAATCTTGGTTTGCGTGTTGCCTGGTGATTCCACCTCCACCAGCTTTGGTTGTGCGCGAGCGACGAGCTCCAACTCGAAACCCATGAGCCTAGTTCAAAGATCGCCCTTGTCCATCACCTTTTTAAGTTCTTGTTCATGGGTTTGCAAAAGATTTTCGTAAGTTGACCCATTCCCACGCTTCAATTTTTCTGGGTTTTGTAGTGGATCCTTGGAGTGACTTTAACATCTCGTCGACCTGAGTGTCCAGTTCTTCAACTTAGTGAGATTGAGCATGTCTTCGACAGGAAGCTTTCATCAAATCTTGCAGTGAAGTCTCGGAGGGAGATTGGGGATCGAAATCATCGTGGGTGGGCGGTTGCTGAGACAATGGCTTCGTACACAATTTATCTGAATTTTTTCTTATTTCTTGAATGTGTTTTAGATTTAGGTACTTTTGTCGATCTTAGATTTGTAATTTTTTTTTCTACTTGACTTTGGATTGTGTATTGTATATGCCTTTGATATTTTGTTCCCCCAATTATGGGTGAGATTGTTTTAATGGTCTGCAAGTTTGAATTTTTTTTTATAGAAGTCGTATTGTTGCTTAAATCTAGGTTTGAATGATGAACTCAAGAACAAGCTTTGATTAATTTTTAGGCTTTTAATCTGGGCGAGCATATGATTTTTTTAAAGTTTTATTACAATTATTTTCCTTATTGTAATGGGAATTACAATTATTTTAAAGTTTAGAAAATACCATTTTGGCCCCTGTATTTTGCCTAAATACTCGATTGACCTCTATGTTTTGTTAAATGACAAAATAGGTCCCCTGTTTTGTAAAATTAAACAATATGATACCCTGAGTCTAATTTTGGTCAAACAATTTTTCCATATGACTGAAATGCTCTCGTTTTTTTTATTCTTTTAATGAATTTTCTTTTTTATAATATATAAAAAGAATTTACAAATAGAAAAAAAATACATTAAATAAATTAACTTATTAAAAAAATTATTATCTCTCATCTCTTTCTCGAGTTTCTCTCTCTCTCTCTCTCTCCTCTATTTCTCTTTTCCGGTGGTGACTAGATTCTAGTGTCTGACAACATCTTCATCTTTTTCCGTTGCCGAACAGAGTTAAGTGGATTTGTGTCGTCGCTCGTGGCTTGGGAGGGCTACGACATCGTTTGTGGCTGGGAGGTAGCTAAGGAATTTGAGGCATACGTTCATGGGTTCAAGGGTTGGGTTCATGGTTCATGGCTAGGGAGAGCTAGGTTCATGGCTCCGAGAACTGAGTTCGTGGTTCGTTGATGGGGAGGGTTGGGTTTGTGGTTGATTTGATTTTGTGAGATTTGTACACATGGTTAACGAGAAAGATGGGTGAAGGACAACAATTAGGGGGGAGGTCGACCACCTTCTGAGTTTTGGGTTCTGGAAAGATGCAAGGTCGCCAATGAGTTGTAATATTTTGAGTTTTTTCTAGGTTGAAGTGATGGGGAAAAGTGGGTTTTATGAGAGATTTGCGTTTCTAGGTCTGTGCTCAAGGGCTCAATGGTTGGGTATTCTTGATCTTGTTGGGTTTTGAATGCGAGTTTGATGGTTTTTGTTGGGTTTGTTCATTACTTTGTTTATATTTTTGTTGAGATTTTGTTGATTTGCATATTTGTGTATGAATTGGGTATGGAAGAGAGGAAATGCTTCCATCATTAGGTTTTGGATGTTGATTTGTGATATTCATAATGATTTTTTGTTTGTTTTCAAATATGGGTTCAACAAGGATTAACTCAATAACACAAACTCAATTGTTTGTTTATTTAAGTTGGATTTATGATGTTTTGATTTGGGATAAATCTGGATTTTATAGACTTAATCTTTGATTTTGATTTTATTTATTTTTACTTTAATTTTTTTAAAAATTATATTTAAGTTTTAGTTAATTAATATATTTTTATTTCTAAATTAAATTTACATTTTTTATTTAATTTTTTAATTTTTAATATTTAAATTTTATTAAGAAATAATTTAAAATACAATATGAAATAAAACCTAGGGGTACTTTGGCCATATTGAAAAAAAATTTGACCAAAATCGGGTTTATGGTTCAAATTAACATGTTTTGCAAAGCACAAGGTTTGAAATGTCATTTAACAAAACATAGGGGCCCATTGAGTATACGGACGAAATATAGGGACCAAACTGGTATTTTCCCTTTAATGTTTTATTTAATTAAAATATGATTTTTTTATTTTTAAAATTTTATATTTATTTTATATTTTAAAATCTATTTTTTATTATTTAATTAGTTCAATAATTAACAACACATGAGGGAAATTTGGTCATACTGAAAAATAATTTGACCAAAATTGGGTTTAGGGTCTACAAATTGATCTGTTGTGCAAAACATAAGGCCTGAATTGTCATTTAATAATGGAGTTTTTCAAAAATATAATTTTTTTTGGTATTTCTTAACTTTTTAACCGTCCTTGATTTTTTTTTTAAAAATACTACTTTGAGTTTTCAGAAAATACATTTTTTAAAATTTTATATTTACAAAAATACGGTATCAATAAAACAACAATAAGACAACAACTAAACATTATACTACTGCATGCTAACATGTTTTTTTTTTTAAATCAAAATATATCTAGAAACAACTAAACAAAAAATAGACATCAACACAACAACAGAACAACTATATATAAACTTAAATAACTAAAAGCCAACATGAAAACAACTATATATAAAAAATCTAAACAACACAAAAATAACAACCACACAACAACACAGTACAACCCATTGCATTTTAAAAAAACAACACATTGCAGCACAATATCAAAAAAGCAACTTAAATGCAACACGACAACAACCTCACAACAATACAGTACAACCCCATTGTAGCTACCCAAAAACAACATTGAAAATTTAACAACATTGATACTAATGTTGAATATATATATATATATATATATATCTAAATGTTAATACAAATTCTCTATTAACTTAAAACTACATATTCTCCTTTTGTTTTATATATATATATATATATATTATAACGCCCTGGTTACTCCAAGACCGTTACTGTGAACTTTGAACCGTACTTAACTCGCTAATTGAGTTCTTTGGTTATAAACGTGCATCTAGGTGTTATTCTCAGGTTAAGGTGAAAAACCAATCAAAAAAGAAAGGATATATTTGATTTAAAACATAAAAATATTCATGGGCCCATAAAAACATTTACAAGTTATTTACAACCCCAAAATGGTCAGTACAGTACAAAGTTGCAACCCGCCGACCTAAGAAACAAAAATAGGGTTAACCTCTAGTTCCTCTGAGAAACTCCTTGGTCGTGGTGATCAAGCGGCCGCATATATACACATCACCTCATAAGCTCTCCACTCAAGGTTGGGTGAGTTTTTCTTTCCCTTTACCTGCACCACATAGCACCCATGAGCCAAAGCCCAGCAAGAAAACTCATTACTGCGTGTAAATAACATCAAATGATGATTAAGATAATCATACAGAGTTTATAGCCCTGAACAGATGAGTGAATATCACTTTGAGGTTCTGTTTAACCATGATGGGGAAGATAGCCCTAATTAGATGAGTGACTGACGAGCAAGTCCCTAACGTAAACCAGATGAGTGACTGATGGGTAGTCACTAGCTTAGACAGATGAGTGACTGATGAGTGAGTCACTACGGGCTCAACACCCATAGCCATGTGACGAAGCAGTCACCTGGGCCTTTTGGCCCTAACTCTAAGTGACTAGCCATAGGCTAGACAAGCGCTTTTAGTTTTCATCGAACTTGAGGTCTGTCTGACATTAATGCTCACTATGATTCATTCAATGCAGATGTCGATTAGATCTAATCTTTGTCAGCTTGCGTTAAACACGCTAAGACCGTTCTTGACTTATTAGTCAATACCATGTGATTAGTGCTCAGTACTACTGCCGAACTTGACTAGTGAGACACAGCTTCACAGTTAATACTGACACCATTGCCAATTCTGAATAATTAGTCAGTGCCATGCACAAGTGAGCAAGATTTGCTAAGCATTTGATAAGCAATCAATGTCCACATTTAAACACTCAGCATGCCTCAACAATAACCATGCATGTCACATATGGGGTGCAGTTTTCTTACCTCTGGTTCGAGCGAGAAATAGTAAAAGAACGACCCTTGAGAACAATTGATCTTTTGATTCATTAGCGGTTACCTAATCATAACCAATTATAACTTCCATTAATGAAAATCAACAATAAAAGGGTCTTGACCTAAACCTCACTCCCGGGACCCCGAATTGTACCCAAATAGTGAGTAGATTCGATCTCGAGCCTTAGGAATTGAAATCTCGAGCCAAAAACCCTTAAAAACGCCCAAAACAGGATTATGAAAGATAGCGCTACCGTTTTAGCGCCCCAGCGCTCTAAGCAGAAAATGATCACATTGGCTAGCGCTGTAGCGCTACATGTTAGGAAAAAATTGTTTTGTCTCAATGGAAATGATTATAATATTACAACTCTATGCAATAATATTACAAGTAACTATAGATTGATTAAATAAGGTTACAACTCTATAACTGAAAATACAAATAAACTAAAGAAAGGAAGAAGATGATGATGAAGAAGAGAATAATGAGAATACAACTCTAAGCAAAAGATTACAAGTAAAATAAAGTGTTTAGACCAAATGAAAAGATTACAACTCTTAAACAAAATATACAAGTAAATAGAACAAGAGAATAAGAAGAAAAGCAATAGAATAAAAAGAAGAACAGAAACACAATCAAACTCTCACTTACACAACCTAAGTGAAGAGGATTGGGGATCACCAACTTGAACAAGGTTTAAAACCTTTGTCCAAAAGCTTATTTCCCCCTAACTCAAGCACTAAGGGATCTCTCTCAGATATTGGAAAAGCTTTCTGGAATTATCAAGCCTCAAGGTGTTTTTAGCCAAGTGCTCTAGTGGATAGAAAAGTTGTGTCTTACAAGTGAGCTATAAGCTCCTATTTATAGAGTTTAGAGACACCCTTTGAATTTAAAATTCCACCAACCCCCATGGCTGTTACCAATGTTTAATTGGATTAATATGGAATTAAAAAAGAGATTTGGGAGTTATTTGGGTTTTTTGAGCCGTTCAACAAATATTGAAAAAACTGAAAATTGGTCAGTTTTTTTGGCCTGTGGCCGCGGCCAGAGACAATGGTGGCCACGGCCACTGGTCTCTGTCCCACAGGCCACGGCCACTGAATGTTGGTGGCCGCGGCCACTGACCAATTTCAGCACAAAAATTGTGCTGTTTTTCCAAACGGTTCCAAACCCTCCCAAATGATTTTGTAACTCCCAAAACACATTATTGGGGTTAAAATCATATCTCTAACAGCCATATCACATATGGCTTTATGAAATTCATCTCAATATTGTGTAACAATAATTTTACACAATAAAGGGTAATATTTGGAAGTTACAAATTTGTAACACTAAATATGTTACATTATTTGGATATATCTCATATATCTAAATATTGTAACTCTCTATTATATGTTACAATATGTGACACACTTTGTCACATTTATTTAATCTAAAACATTATATTATAATATAATATAATTTTACATTATATTATAAAATAATATAACATTCCCCCACAAGATTAAATAGTTATCTATTATAACACTTATTTAATCAATCATTATATTTTGAAATATAACATATCCCCCACTTGATTAAATAAGAACTCTCTCTTATAGGAGTCATTGCATTAGTGCATAAAGTAAAGTGTTTTTCAACTTGAACTTTACTATAGTGTAATTATCACAAAATTTGTCAAAAATTAGGTTGCACTAGGCATTGAACCATATTTTCATGATGACAAATTGGTGATAACACACACACCTTTGCGATGTTCACTTGAGACCTCTATGTCTTGCTTTGCACCGTTAATGGCCATGTGCACTTTCCATTCATGGACGTTCTTGAGAATACTCCCAATTCTCATGAGAGGCGGCGCCACCCCTAGGTCCATATATGTAGAATTCTTACAGTATTTTGTTACAAAAAATACTTGTCTTTACAAGACTGAACTCTATTAAAAATCCTTTCGGTTTTAATCCTCCAATTGGTAACACACAAGTACTCAATATCTCAGATGGGGCTTGTTTTGAGTACAACTAATATTCACTTGATTGAATTGTTATTACCTATTGAACCTAACACTAGTTGAATAAATAGTGTTAAGATAGGTTACCATCAATCGTGAATCTCTTTAGGGAGTTTAAGTCCCATCCCTCGAGATGATGTAGCCACTAAATCCCTCGTTAGTGGCTTAGTGAAAGGATCCGCCAGATTTTCACTTGTTCTCACATAGGATATTGAGATGACTCCTCTTTGAATCAATTCTCTCACATATCCATGTCTTAGACTGATATGTCTAGACTTCCCATTATACACTCCGATGTATGCTCTAGCCAATGTTGCTTGGCTATCATAATGTATCGATATAGTAGATACATTATCTTTGATTAGGGGAATCTCTATCAACAGACCCCTTAACCATTCGGCCTATTTGCCGGTAGCAGCTAGAGCTATGAATTCTGCTTCCATAGTGGAATGAGATATATAGGTTTGTTTCTTGGAACCCCAAGAAATTGCACCTCCACCAAGTGTAAATACCCAACCAGTTGTGGACAAGTTGTCCCCAAGATTGGATATCCAACTTGCATCTGCATATCCTTCTAAAATCGAAGGAAATTTGGAGTAGTGAAGGCTTAGTCCTTTGGTTTTCTTAAGATAACCTAGGACTCTTCCAATTGCCTTCCAGTGATCCACAATTGGATTACTTGTAAACCTACTAATTTTACTTACCGCAAATGCTATATCAGGTCTAGTACACTAGGCATCATACATTAGACTCCCTATAGCACTAGCGTACTCCAATTGAGCCACCGCTCTTCCTTCATTCTTCTCTAGTTTTACACTATGATCGAATGGGGTATTGGCATCTTTAACCTTAAGATGGTTAAATTTGCTCAATACTTTCTCAACGTAGTGGGCATGCCCTAGCGCAAAACCCTCACTATGTTTCTTTACTTTGATACCGAGTATGGTATCAACTTCTCCAAGATCTTTCATCTTGAAGGTTGACGATAGAAACCTCTTCGTTTCATCTATCCCTTTCATGCTATTACTTAGAATAAGCATGTCATCCACATATAAGCAAACAATGATCACATATCCCTTACAAGTTTTGGAATAGAAACACTTGTCTCCATTGTTATGTCTAAACCCATTAGACATGATGGCTTGATCAAATTTCTCATGCCATTGCTTAGGAGCTTGTTTCAATCCATATAAGGATTTTACAAGTCTACACACTTTATGTTCATATTTTGGTAGGACAAACCCTACGGGTTGTTCCATATAGACCTCCTCATTGAGGTCACCATTAAGGAATGCCGTTTTGACATCCATTTGATGAACATGCAAGTTGTCTATAGAAGCTAAAGCGAACAAGATTCTTATAGAAGTTGTTCTTGCAACAGGCGCATAGGTATCGAAATAATCGATACCCTCTTTTTGCCTAAACCCTTTAGCTACTAATCTATCTTTAAAGGTTTGGATAGTGCCGTCAGTGTGGTATTTTATCCTAAATACCAACTTACACCCAATTGGCTTAGACCCCGGTGGGAGGTTTACCAATTCCCAAGTGTTATTGGAAAGAATGGAATCCATCTCATCATTGATGGCTTCTTTCCAAAATGCACTATCTCTCGATTGCATAGCTTCTTTATAAGTCTTAGGATCATCCTCAACGAGAAGTACAATAGGAATTTTCCTAATGACTTCCTCTCTATTTCCTTCTACCATGTAGAATGAAATTCGTTGAGAATCTATCTCATCCACTACTAGACTTTTATGATTTTTAAGCGTTTGACTTCTTCTAGGTTCAAATGGTTGCTTTACATCCTTTTGAGAATTCTCCTCTTGAGAATCAACTTTGGATGTAGAAGCTTGAGAATTGTTCTCATATAACATATTCTCCTTTAGAGATGTTGAAGCTTGAGAATTGTTGTCACATAACATGTTCTCAAAGAATTCCACTTCTCTAGGTTCAATCACAATATTAGACTCTAAGTCTAATAGCCTATAAGCTTTACTATTGTTGGCATAACCAACAAAGGCACACTTTATGGCTCTTGAACCTAACTTTGTTCTATTAGGTTCGGTTTTCTTGCAATATGCAAGACACCCCCACACTTTGAAGTACCCTATGTTGGGTTTTCTTCCTTTCCATAACTCATATGGAGATATCTCATTTTTCTTCATCGCTATTCGATTAAGAATGTGACAAGCGGTTAAAAGCGCTTCACCCCATAAGTTGAAGTTCAACTTAGAAAACACCAACATAGAATTTATCATCTCTAGATAAGTCCTATTTTTCCTTTCGGCAACACCATTGTGTTGTGGTGTATAAGGTGCAGTGCACTCATGAATTATACCATTTTCTTCACAAAATGTATTGAATTCATTGGATAAGTACTCTCCTCCTCTATCACTTCTTAGCACCTTAATCTTTTTATTTAGTTGATTTTTAACTTCTAATTTATACAATTTAAAAGCATCAAAAGTTCCATCTTTATGCTTTAAAAGAAACACATAGGTATATCTACTAAAATCATCTATAAAAGTAAGAAAATATCTTTTACCACCTCTAGTTAAAACACCATTTAATTTACAAAGATCACTATGGATTAAATCTAGTAAATTAGATGATCTTTCTATACTAGGAAATGGTTTCTTAATCATTTTCGCCTTAACACATGTTTCACATGTACCATAGTTTTTAATATTGCATGCAATCATACCACATTTTACTACTCTTTTCATGGTTGAAAAACCTATATGCGATAGTCTAAGATGCCACAAAAATAAAGAATCATACTCAACAATATAGGCGGAATTAACATTTTTATTGATAACATTGAAAGTTATATCATTGGTGCACAATTTGACCATACCCTCACAAGAGTACCCCTTTCCCAAAAATACATTTGATTTGGTAAGTATAAGTTTACCGGACTCAAAAACGGCTTTAATGCCGAGCTTGCCAAGCAAATCACCACTTACCAAGTTTCTACTCATTTCGGGAACATAAAGCACATTCACTAATGTAACTTTCTTGCTGGAGGTGAAGTAGACATCAATAGTACCTTTGCCAAGTACCTTGGATTTGCCCTCATTGCCCATTTGTATCTCATGGTTGCCCTTTGACTCTTCAAAGGACTTGAACAATGATTTGTCATAGGTGACATGGACGGTGGCACATGTATCATACCACCACCCTTTCACCTTGCCTTGGACCGCATTCACCTCACTAAGGGTAGCAACTATGTTTTCATCTTGAGTTGCGTTCACCTTAGGTCCTTGTTGGTCTTTTCTATGTCTACACTCTCTAGCATAGTGACCCTTTTTCCCACACACGAAGCAAGGACCTTTCTCGCCCTTAAACTTGTTTTGGTTGGTTTTTGGACCCAAAGGTTTCTCATTACCCTTTTTCCCTTTGTTTTTGGGATGTTTTGGTTGTGACACTGCATTTGCTTTGGAAGTCTCTCCATTAGACCCCTCCACAAGTTTATCTCTACATATCGATTCCTCTTCAATTTGAATATGCTTTTGGATCTCCTCCAAAGAATAATCCTCATTTTTATGAAGGATTATTTTCCTATAGCTCTTCCAAGTTGATGGTAATTTAGCCACAATAGCACCAACTTGAAAGGCCTCGGGAAGCTCTATCTTTAACAATTTCAATTTATTAACAATAATTGCAATTCATGTATTTGAGGAAGAATAGGTTTATCACCAAAAAATTTGAAATTAAAGTATTGAGATATCAAAAACTTTTTGGTACCTTCCTCTTCCACCTTGAACTTTTTCTCAAGTGCATCCCAAATCTCCTTGCCCGATTTGTTCTCGGTGTAGAGGTCATAGAGCCTATCGGATAAGGTGTTGAGGATATGACCCCTGCAAAGAAGATTGTCCTCCTCCCTTTTCCTTCTCTTCTCCACCTCCTCGGGAGTGTCTTTGTCGGATGGCTCGGCTAGAGGATCCAAGGAAGACTCAAGGATGTAGGCAATTTTGAGAGTGGTTAATAGAAACCTCACCTTGTCTTGCCACCTAGTAAAATTGGATCCATCAAACCTATCCAACCTTACTAGGTCTTGGTTCATGATCTTGATAGTTTCCCCTTCCATTGAAACAAAAAGGGACATAAGCTTTTGAATGTTAGGAAAAAATTGTTTTGTCTCAATGGAAATGATTATAATATTACAACTCTATGCAATAATATTTTAAGTAAATATAGATTAATTAAATAAGGTTACAACTCTATAACTGAAAATACAAATAAACTAAAGAAAGGAAGAAGATGATGATGAAGAAGAGAATAGTGAGAATACAACTCTAAGCAAAAGATTATAAGTAAAATAAAGTGTTTAGACCAAATGAAAAGATTACAACTCTTAAACAAAATATACAAGTAAATAGAACAAGAGAATAAGAAGAAAAGCAATAGAATAAAAAGAAGAACAGAAACACAATCAAACTCTCACTTACATAACCTAAGTGAAGAGGATTGGGGATCACCAACTTGAACAAGGTTTAAAACCTTTGTCCAAAAGCTTATTTCCCCCTAACTCAAGCACTAAGGGATCTCTCTCAGATATTGGAAAAGCTTTCTAGAATTATCAAGCCTCAAGGTGTTTCTAGCCAAGTGCTCTAGTGGATAGAAAAGTTGTGTCTTACAAGTGAGCTATAGGCTCCTATTTATAGAGTTTAGAGACACCCTTTGAATTTCAAATTCCACCAACCCCCATGGCTGTTACCAATGTTTAATTGGATTAATATGGAATTAAAAAAGATATTTGGGAGTTATTTGGGTTTTTTGAGTCGTTCAAAAAATATTGAAAAAACTGAAAATTGGCCAGTTTTTTGGCATGGGGCCGCGGCGAGAGACAATGGTGGCCGTGGCCACTGGTCTCTGTCCCACAGGCCACGGCCACTAAATGTTGGTGGCCGCGGCCACTGACCAATTTCAGCACAAAAATTGTGCTGTTTTTCCAAACGGTTCCAAACCCTCCCAAATGATTTTGTAACTCCCAAAACACATTATTGGGGTTAAAATCATATCTCTAACAGCCATATCACATATGGCTTTATGAAATTCATCTCAAGATTGTGTAATAACAATTTTACACAATAAAGGGTAATATTTGGAAGTTACAAATTTGTAACACTAAATATGTTACATTATTTTGATATATCTCATATATCTAAATATTGTAACTCTCTATTATATGTTACAATATGTGACACACTTTGTCACATTTATTTAATCTAAAACATTATATTATAATATAATATAATTTTACATTATATTATAAAATAATATAACACTACAACCAGGCAGAAATGCCCTGGTTCTTCACCCCTTCAACTCCACCATTTCCAACCTGAACCAAAAGCTTCCAAATTTCATTTTAAGTCCCAATTGAACCCAAAAACCATCTACACATGTCCTAGGCATCACAACCCAAGTAACCCTAGCCAAAAACTCACATCAATTCCCTTTAACCAACCTAGAAATCCAAGCTGAATTTCAAAACAAAAATAGAGCAAACCAAAGTTTTAATGGCTAGAAACTTACCTCAAGCTCAGTTTAGGATCCTCTTCAATGGTGGAACACAATCCTAAGCCCTCAAGATCCACTTCCCTAGCTTGAATCCTCAAAAGAAGCTCCAAAATCCAAAGGAAAAAGAGAAGAAAATGATGTACGGGAGGAAGTTTTGATACTCTGTTTTTGCCAAGCTTCTATAACCTTCAATGGCTTAAATATGACTTAAGGTGAAAAGACCTTTATGCCACTAGGTCAAATAAATTTTTCTAAAGGCTCCCAAGAGTAAACCCGTCATTTCCGGCCTATTTCGTTAATCATAATTAACACCCTTCAATTCCCGTTATTCTCAAAATTCTCAAATACCAATAATTTATATCCTGTTACCTTTTAATTCCCGACAACGCTCTAATAACCAAATTACCCCGAGACTCACCCCGAGCCCCGAACTTAATCCCGTTATGACCAAACCGCTAACTTGCACTCAAAGATCGTCTCATGCAAAATGACTCGAACAAATCCACATTATTATGTGGCCTCAACGATGTTTCACCAACATGCATGAAAATATACAATTACGCCCTCAACGGTCCAAATTACCAAAATGTCCCTATGATGAAATGTGGACCCACATGCATGCATTTAACATCGTATTATAATATAATTCACATAAACATGCATATAATAATTTAATGGCATAATAAATAAATTATGGCCCTCCCGGCCTACTAATCCAACCATTAAACCGCATTAGGGATTTTAGGGCATTGCAACTATCCTCCCACCAGCAACTCTATACCAGCTCTGGTCATATCATTTGCTAATTCTCTGGCTATCAGCCTCGAACCATAAATCTGTCCCGGACCGTTCTAACTTAAATCATCAGCTACCATGTTGGCTTTTCCTGGATGATACAAAATCTCACAATCATAATCTTTCACTAACTCCAGCCAACGCCTTTGTCTCATATTTAGGTCTTTATGTGTGAAGAAGTATTTCAGGTTCTTGTGGTCTATATAGATCTCACACTTCTCCCCATAAAGATAATGCCTCCATACCTTTAAAGCAAAGACCACAGTCGCCCATGAGTGGGATATCTCTGTTCATACTCCTTCAACTGAGGTGAGGCATAAGCAATTACCTTCCCTGACTGCATCAGAACACAGCACAAACCTTGATGTGAAGCATCGCAATAAATCACAAACTTCTCCTGATCTATAGGAAGACTCAGAACCAGAGCTGTAATCATTCTCTGTTTCAATTCATGGAAGTTGTTCTCACACCTGTTTGACCACACAAACTTATGATTCTTGCATGTCAGCTCAGTCAATGAAGTAGCAATCTTTGAGAACCCTTCCACGAAATGCCTATAATAACCTGCCAATCCAAGGAAACTTCTTACCTCAGAAGCATTCTTTGGCCTTGGCCAATCTCGAATTGCCTCGATCTTTGCTGGATCTACCTTAATCCCCCCCTTACTTACAATGTGTCCAAGAGAAGATACCTGAGATAACTAGAACTCACATTTCTTAGAGGCGTTACTAAGTGAGTTTAAAAGCGTGCATTCAACCCGCTAATCGAGGTTTTAAATCAAACAATGTAATTAAGCCATAAACAGAGGAAAAATGTAGAATTAACTTCAAATCATTGAAGATCATTAAAATTTTGACACCCGGGATCCCAAAATACAGTTTAGAAATATTTACAACATAAAAAATGTACTAAGTCGGCTAAACGACAAAATCTAAGTTCATTTACAAGCATCTCCCAAAATCCTCTGGCTGTGGCAGCCAGGCTGGCCAAACATGTACACGCCGCCTCACGCCTGCTGTACTCACAGTTGGTTGATCTTCTCTTTACCCTTACCTGCACCACAGAGCATCTGTGAGCCAAAGTCCAGCAAGAAAACCCATAAACAGATAACATATGCAACACATATATCAAGCATATAAACAGGCCACCAATGGCTAAACACATACAGCCTAGCCGTCCCAGGCATTTACCAAGCCCTGGGTTTGCGGACCACGCCATGAGAATATCCCAGGTATCCTTTTAGGGACTCGCCCTGGAAACTCGCACTCCACGTGCTCAATGCTGCTCTCGGCCCCTTGCCATTCTTGGCCTTACACTCAACGTGCCCAATGCTGTTCCCGGCCCTTCACCGTTCTCGGTCTACACCGTTCCCGGTTCAAGCCGACCATTCACATCACAGTATACATAGCATAGCAAGCAAGTATAGAATTCTAGCATATTCAGTTAAAGGGCTACGCCCCGCAGTTCTAACATATATGGGCTCAGCCCTGCATACCAATTCTATTCAAACACATTGGGCTCAGCCCTGCACACAAGCTCTATGGGAACAAGGGTTTTCTTACCTGAGTTCCGAGCTTTCTCATCACCGATGCCCCGAGCACAGTCCTCTAACGTGAGCCTCGCCGAAACCCTAGTCACAACACATTAACAATGTCCATCCATCAAATTATAATCCAATAAATAACTTCGAGCCATAACCTTAACCTCCGGGACTTTGAATTCTATTGATCCGGGTGATAAAATCCATCCCGAGCCTTACCCATTAAGTTCCCAAGCCTAAATACCCTTAAAACCTCAGATTGGTACTAAGGATCGCAGCCCCACCAACAAGAGCCGCGGCTAGCCTCGAAACAGAGGCTAGCACCACACTGACCCCCACACGGGCCGCGACGCGCCCACCAAGTGCCGCGGCGCTCATGAGCTTCTCGGCCTCCCATGGCCGCGCGCGCACACGGGCCGCGGCTCTCACCTCCAAACCCAGAATTTTCCACCTTCTTCCCTACCTTTTCCTTAGGCTAACTCACCCAAAGCCTACTTAACAAACCCAGATAAATAACACATGTATACCAGCTCAATATCAACACTAAAACCCATCAGAAATCTGCTCCAAAATCTTACTAGAACACCCAAAAACAGATTAAGCTTGACTAGCATGCATGCTCTAGCAAACCAGCAACAATTCCCAATATAATCCCAATAATTAAAGCTTACCTTGCTGAACTCAATCCCTGGGTTGATCCTCAATCCTTAAGCTTAAAACTCCTAAGTTTCCTCAGCCAATTCCTTGCTTAAGCTAGTTTCCACCAAAATTCCCTTGAGTTTTGTCTTAGGGAGTGAAAGAGAAGAAGAGATAAGGTTTATCTTCAGCTAGGAGGAGGTGAGTCGGTTCCTAAGTCCTCTAGACAATTCCTTCCTTTGTTTTATTAACTTAACTCTAAAGGGTTACCTCAAGGCTCGGGGTACCAAAACATCCCCGAGGGCAAAATGGTAAATTCTCCCAGTATTCCAGCCTAGATATTCGATCCTCAAATATATCTCCAAATATTTATTTTCATGTCCCGATAATCCTGTAACACACATACTACCCAAATTACCCCTCGACTCACCCTATGTCTGAATCTCAACCCCGTTGTGACCCTCTAGCTAAGCGCTCCTCAGGACTGTCTCAGATCGTGCTGCACAGACATATCACATATATATAACATTTATCACATTTATACCCCTAATATCCAGATGGGGTCCATATGCATATTTAACTTAACTAAACATGCATCATAATCATATATACACATAGATCCACATATTAGCATATTAAATCATTTATTGCCCTCCAAGCACACTAATCAAGGCCCTAAGCCCGATTAGCAAATTCGGGTCATTACAAATGATAACCAGAACGAAGGTCTATCTTTGAGAATAACTTTTTACCTTGCAACTAATCAAACAGATCATCTATCCTTGGCAGAGGATGCTTGTTCTTGATTGTTAACTTATTCAGTTCTCTGTAATCAATACAGATCCTCAGAGAACCATCATTCTTCTTTACAAACAGAACTGGCGCACCCCAAGGTGAGAAATTAGGTCTGATAAAACCCAAATCCAACAGCTCTTGCAACTGTACTTTCAATTCTTTCAACTTAGCTGGGGCCATACTTGTAATGCCCCGAATTCTCCGATGTGGTTTAATGGCGAGAATAGTAGGCCGGGAGGGACATACTTGTTTAATTATGCTATTAAATGATTATGTGCATGTTTATGTGAATTATATCATAATATAATGTTATATTCATGCATGTGGGTCCACATTTGTTAATTGAATTGTTTTGGCAATTTGTCCCGTTTATGGCGTAATTGTGTATTTGGGTGCAAATTGTGAATTATGAATGAGATTCCATCATTATGGAGATATATTCGAGCTAGTTGACATGAGACGATCATATATAATGGATTAGCGGTTTTGTCATAACGGGGTCAGATTTTGGGTAATAAGAATGTTTATTTGATGATAAATTGGGAGTATTTGAGATCAGGAGGAAATTTCGGAGGTTTTGACTATAATGTCCTCGGGGGTGTTTTTGGGGTCCCGAGCACTAGGTTTTATTTAAGGTTACTTAAGCATGAAGTAGCTTATCAGATAGAACATACGTTAGAAAATCTCTCGTTCTCCTTCGTTATTTCATTTTTGCCACCCGAAGCCTTTTCGAAGAAATCTCGAGTTCTAGGAGTCAGAATCGAGCGAGGATCGAGGCATAGCGATCCTAGAAAAGATTAGAAGCTTCTTAACTGAAGGATTTGACAAAAAACAACCCAATCGAAGGTAATTTAAGTTTAAAGTTTTGAGTTTTTAGAATTTCTAAGCTTTGAACTAGACTATGTGAATCGTTGAGTTTTTGGTTCGATTGAACCTTGGGTTTTGAGGGTTTTGGACCATTGGGAAGCTTGGGAACTTTGATTTGATGATTGGGGAATGTTTAGGTATGATTTTGGAGGCTTTGGAGTGATAAAAATGTGTTTGGGAATGGCCCAGGGTTGGGGGCCGCGGCCCTGTTCTTGGGGTGCCACGGCCCTTGCTTGAAGAAGCAGGTGGGCTCTTTGTGCCCGCTGGGCACCGCGGCCCTTGATGAAGGGTGCCACGTCCCTTGCTTCAGGGAGTGCTGGGGGCTGCGACCCAAGGTGCTAGGGCCGTAGCCCTTGGTCAGTTTTCGCCCCGTTTGCGTGTTTTGACCCCAGAAACATAGTTTTAGGCCTCGGGATTGTTCTTACTACTTGGATTAGTTTAGATTGATCTCTCGGAGGCTAGATATTGGTTTGGAAACCTATGATGTTCGTTTTATTAATGGTATTCCTTATTTGGTTATGATTAGGTGACCGCTAAAGGACTTAAAGTCAGATCATTCTCAAGGGTCAATATTTTATTCATTCTAGCTCGAATCTGAGGTAAGAAAACAGTGTAAGGAACTGCACCCCCAAATGAGACATGCATGGTTATATTTTGATGCATGTTGGATGGTTAAATGTTGACATTGATAGCATATTGAATACTTTGCAAGCTTGCTCATTTGTATAAAGATATCATTAAGGCATGTCATGAATATTGACTATGAAACTGTTCAGAGCTTGAGTCTCTGTGTTTGTGCATGATCATTATTATGCTAGCAACTGTTAAGTAAGCGTGATGAATGCCCATGTTTATATATTTGATCTATGATATATGCTTGGTAGCATTGCTTACTTGTGAATGGCACTGACTCATTAGTCAGGTCATTGACTCATAAGTCAAGGATGGTTTTTGCATGCTTAATGCAAGCCAACAAAGATTAGATCTAATCGATATCTGCATTGAATGACTCAAATGAGCATTAATGCTGGACCGACCTCAAGTTCGATGAATATTAATAAGCGCTTGTCTAGAAATCTAGAGCCAGAGCCAGAAAAGGCTAAGGTGACCCACAGGTCACATGGCTAGGAGGGTATGGGACCTCCAGAGCGTGGCTCATTAGTCACCAATCCAGAGCGTGGCTCATTAGTCACCTATCCAAAGCGTGGCTCATTAGTCACCTAACCAAAGTGTGTGGCTCATCAGTCACCTGTCCAAAGTGTGTGGCTCATTAGTCACCTGTTTATCTGATGACTAGAGACTTACCCAACAGTCACTCATCAACCTAGAGCTGTAAGCTCAGTGTGATGTAATTACATCATATGATATTGTTTACTTACAATATGTGTTTTCTTGCTGGGCTTTGGCTCATGGGTGCTATGTGGTGCAGGTAAAGGGAAAGAAAAGCTCACCCAGCCTTAAGTGGAGAGCTGAGGTGACGCTGTGTACATATGCGGCCGCTTGACCACCACGGCCAAGAAGTTCTCAGAGGAACTAGGGGGTTTACCCTAATTTTTCCGCATAGGTCGGCGAGTTGTAAATTTTAAATAGTAATGGCCATTTTGAGTTGTAAATAACTTGTAAATGTTCTGGTGGGCCCATGAACAGTTTTTAATAAAATATATCCTTTCCTTTTTATTGATTTTCACCTTAACCTATTAATGACATTAGAAGCACGTTTTTAACCAAAGGACTCAGGCAATGAGTCAAATTTCTGGTTCACTGATCACCGTCGCGTGTCCTGGGGCAGCCGGGGCGTGACAATACTGTAAGGTGCTCTTGACACTGGCTTCGTCCTTGGTGCCAATTCTATCACGAACTCAATCTCTCTGTGTGGTGGCAACCCTGGTAAATCTTCTGGAAACACATCTAGGAATTCACATACTAATCTGGTCTCTTTTGGTCTTATTGGCATGACCTGAATGGTGTGAACCACAATGGCTAAGAATCCAATGCAACCTCCTTGCAATAAATCTATCGCCCTCAAAAACAGAAATCATAGGTATGCGGGGTCCATCCACAGTACCAACAAACACAAAAGGATCCTCACCTTCAGGCTCAAAGGTGACCATCTTCCTTCTGCAATCAATGGTTGCCCCATACTTCACCAATTAATCCATACCCAGAATCATGTCGAAGTCAATCATAACTAACTCTATCAAATCCACTGACAACTCTCTGCCCTCCACTGTCACTGGCAAAGATCTGACCCATCTCCTGGATACTACCAACTCCCCAGTGGGTAATAAAGTTCCAATCCCCACAGCATAAAAATCATAGGGTCTACACAGTCTATCAATAATTCTACTAACAACAAAAGAATGTGTAGCACCAGAATCAATCAAAACATTATAAGGGGTTCCAGTACTAAGAAGCTGACCTGTAACTAAGCCTTAGCTTCTGCTTGTGTTAATGCGAACACTCGAGCTAGGGCCGAGCTGTCCGCTTTCCTGGGTTCTTCCTTTCTTGCCTTAGGGCAGTCTTTCTTGAAATGACCCACTGCTCCACACAAAAAGCAGGCATTTGCCCTACATTCTCCCAAATGACGCCTCTTACATCTAGGGCATTCAGGACGAGTCTTCCAGGCCTCACTACCACCTTGATGACCCATTGAAATACCATGGGGTCGCCTATCAGGACCTGGAGCTGGGAAGGTATCAGGAACCTTCCTCTTCTGATCACTGGGGCCTCCACCCCTACTTGAACCCACAAATGGAGAACCTGTCCTCCTAAATTCTTTTCTGGTTGCATTGTCTCGCCAGATCTTATTCTCTGCACTCTCAGCTGTGGGTGCCTTCTCAACCACCTGCGCATAGGTAGTGACCCCTGCCACAGTGGTAATACGAACATCTTGGGCTAATCTAGACTGTAGCCCTTGGAGAAATCTCTCCCTCCTGGTAACGTCAGTGGGTACCAGCTCCACGGCAAACTTTGCCAATTGATCAAACTCAGGGCATACTCAGTCACTGACTATAGCGACCCAAGTTTTCTAATAAGGCTTGGGGCCTTGATTAGCGTGCCTGGAGGGCAATAATTGATATATTATATTAATATGTGAATTTAATGAATATGTGATTTAAAGTGCATGTTTAGGTGATTAAATATGCATGTGGGCCCCATTTGGCTGTTAGGGGCATAAATGTTATATTTATGTGTATTGTGATTGATACCACGTGTGAGTGGTGATATAGTTGTGGTGCACGGTCCGAGATGGTCCTAGAGAGCTGTTTAGCTAGAAAGTCACAACGGGGTTAAATACCTGGCTCGGGAGGAGCTTAGGGGTATTTTGAGAATATTATAAAGTGTTAAGGAATTATTGAGTAGCGGTTAGTAATTCAGTAATGGTTTAGGCGTGTCGGGATTAAACGGGGATTTTTAGGTTTACTCTAGAATTTAGCGGGATATGTTAAAAGACTAAATCGCCCTTGGTGGCATATGAAGACTTAGGTTAACTTAAGGGGCAATTGGGTCATTTTGGTAGCTGGTTATACTTAGTTAAGGGGCTGGGAGATACTAGAACATTTTGGCAAAAGTAGAGGAAGGAAAAAGGAAATAGAATTTCTCAACTCTCTCTCTCATATTCGGCTCTCTCTTTCCCTCTCCTTGGTGGTTGAGTGCTTGAAGAGTCTTGAGGATTTTAGACTAAGGAGTTGAAGGATTTTGCTTGTTGTGGCTAGGGGAATTAGTACAAGGGTGTGTTTAACACAGAGGTAAGGTTTCATCCCTGATTTTCTTTAAGTTTCCAAGCATGTTCTTGAGAGTTTGAGAATGAAAGTTGAAAGCTGGATTTGTGGCTTGTTATTTGTGAGAATTCAGCTTGGGAATCAAAGGGGTTTAGCTTGGAGTTGGAATTGGAGGAAGCTCATGGTCTAATTCTTGTTTAAGGTAACAATTTAATGCATTTCTGAGGTTTATATTCTGAAATGGTTTAAGTTTTCTGGTTTGTGGTTTAAGTTTGATAAAGTTTTAAACCACAAGGTGATTTATGGGTTTGATAAGGTATTTGAGCCTTTTGTTGTTGTTGTTTATGAGTTTCCATACTGTCTATTTGTGGTTTTAAGTTGATTTGGGACTTGGGAGTACCTTGGGGTTGATTTGGAAGAGTTTTGGCTCGGGAAAATGTTAGGGAAAAACCCAGTTTTATGGGTTCACGTATGAGTGTCGCGACCCCGTTCTTCCGCGCCGCGACGCTAGGCTGAATCAAGGCATGGGACCATTCTGGGCGCCAAGACCCCTATAGGGTTGTGTCGCGGAGCTAGGCCGATTTCTGGGCAGGGGAAAATTTTGTTTTTAGGGTTTTGGCTCAGGGGGCTCGGGGGACGCTTCCACTACCTTGTGTGGGGAAATGGGAGATCCCGAGAGAACGGGATTGATTCCGGGAGAAGATTATGAATTGGTTAGTAATGAGAGTGCTATGTATGTGTTGGGACTAGGTTTTTAGTGAGGCTCGGGTTAGGGGACCGTGCTTGTGATTTCGGTGCTCAAGAAGCTCGGGACACAGGTAAGAAAACCGCTGTACCCATAGAGCAGGGCGAGGCTCCATAGTTGTGTTGCAGGGCACGACCCTATGTGATTATGTGTAGGGCATAGCCCATTGATTATGTTAATACATGTTTAAGTGTTTGTTTAGTTATGTTATGTATGCATATATGTGAATGATCGGCAAAAGCTAGGAACGGTGAAGGCTGAGAATGGCAAAGGCCGGGAACGGCGAAGGCCGAGAACGGCAAGTGGGCCGGGAGCAGCGTTTAGCACGCAGAGTGCGAGTTGCCAGGGTAAGACCCTAAAGGATACCTGGGATATCCTTACGGTGTAGACCGTGAACCTAGGGCCTAGTGAGTACCTGGGACGGCATGGTCGTATGTGTTTAGCCTGTTGGCGGATTTGTTATATGCTGAGTGATTGATATGCATATGTTACCTATTTGTGTGGGGTTTTCTTGTTGGGCTTCGGCTCACGGGTGCTCTATGGTGCAGGTAAGGGCAAAGGGAAGATCAACCAACCATGAGTACGGAGAGCGTGAGGCGACGTGTACATGTCTGGTCTGCCTGGCTGCCACGACTAGGGGCATTTTTGGGAGATGCTTTGTACTGAATCCTATTTTGTTGTGTAGTCAACTTTAAACATATTTTGAGTTGTAAATATTTATAAACAGTATTTTGGGATCCCTAATGTAAAACACTTATAATTTTCAATGAATGATTACATTTTCAAATTATGTGATTCCAATACAGTTTAGTTACACTTTTGAGCTAAATGCTTGATTAGCAAGTTAAATGCACATTTTAAACTCACTTAGTAACGGCTCTAAGGTAGTAGGGCGTTACATTGACAAACTCCCCTAAAGTAATCTAATGAACTCTTCAGCTTTTGTCACCCTAATGGCATCATTGCAGTATTTCTCGTTAAATAGAGTTTGAAACTCTTCCCAACTCAAGGCATTGATGTTTCTGGTCTGGGATATAACTTCCCACCAAATTCGTGCATTCTCCCAAAACATATACGTGGCACAGGCCACCCTCTCATTACCAGTCACCCTCATAAAGTCTAGGATGGTGATAATCATTCTCATTCACTGCTCAGCTTTTGCAGGATCTGCACTACCTTAAAAAATTGGAGGTTGCTGCTTTCTAAACCTTTCATAGAGAGGCTCCCATTTATTTCCAACCTCTGGCAGCTGCTCAATTGCTGGCACTGATACAGGGGGTGCCTTAGGTACACTAGCTACTGCAGGAACCTGTTGTTGTCTCAAGAGGTGGAGTTCTTCTCGCTGCCTCAATACTACAGCCTGCAGATCATTAAATAATTGATGCCAATTCTCAGGAGCTGGCTGTGGAATCTGACTCTGGTCATTCTCCTGACCCTGATTGTTATCCTGGCCTTGATCATCCTGGCCAGCTAATGAATCTGTCTTTCTTGGAATCATTCTTATGAACTTAAACCTTGCTGAAACAATCAATGCGACCAGTTAAGTAGTAATAACAAAACCTCTTGCCATCTCACAGTCCAAGATCAACAGATAATCACCTATTCCACAATCATACAGATGGATACATGATTATAGCATTTAGCATTTAACACGTATCGATTGATAATCCACAATGAACAATACTAATGAGTATGTTCTAGCAATATCTGTACTAATTAGCATGTTTTTGCCGATGATGCAGTATTCAAGGCATAGCCTTATCAATGTATCTCATGTATACAGGTAAAGCATTTATACTATATTTAAGCAGTTAAATATATAACCACATAAATAATTACCAAACCATGACTCGAGCTTGTCTTTAGTGGTGAGTGTACATGCCCAGCTAGTCTACACGAACCCTAAACCTTGGCATGCTCAAATACCATTTGTAACGCCCCACGTCACTGTGGCTGCTTCCTGGAATGACGACTGACACTACAAACTAACACGAGTCTTTCCAGTGTGCTTTTCCCTCACTCGCACGCATTCTGGGAAAACTTCTCAAGAGGTCACCCATCATAACATTGCTCCAGGTCAAGCACGCTTAACTTTGGAGTTCTCGAGTGATGGGCTACCGAAAAGAAGATGCATCTTGTTGGCATAGGTAGTACCCATCAATCCATTTAAGCCCTCTTCAACTGTGTAGTCCCATACCTACACAGTCTTAGAATCATCACACTTAACCTTCCCTAGGTGGTGTGGGATTGCATAGCCTTACCCGGTCTTTCCCCCTACGGATCACGGGATACTGACTGTCACAATCACCCACCCTTAGAGGTCCGACGTCCCTGTCGGCAACACTTCCGACTAGGTCAAGGCTCTAATACCAAGTTTTAATGCCTTGGTTACTCCAAGACCATTACTGTGAACTTTGAACTATGCTTAACTCGCTAATCGAGTTCTTTGGTTATAAATGTTCATCTAGGTGTTATTATCAGGTTAAGGTGAAAACCAATCAAAAAAGAAAGGATATACTTTATTTAAAACATAAAACTGTTCATGGACCCATAAAAACATTTACAAGTTATTTACAACCCCAAAATGGTCATTACAATACAAAAGTTACATCCCGCTAACCTAAGTGGCAAAAATAGGGTTAACCCCCTAGTTCCTCTGAGAAACTCCTTCGCCGTGGTGGTCAAGCGGCCGCATATGTACGCATCACCACCTAAGCTCTCCACTCAAGGCTGGGTGAGCTTTTCTTTCCCTTTACCCGCACCACATAGCACCCATAAGCCAAAGCCCAGCAAGAAAACTCATTATTGCGTGTAAATAATATCAAATGATGATTAAGATAATCATACAGAGCTTATAGCCCTAAACAGATGAGTAAATATCACTTTGAGGTTCTGTTTAACCATGATGGGGCTTATAGCCTTAATCAGATGAGTGACTGACGAGCAAGTCACTAACGTAAACCAGATGAGTGACTGATGGGTAGTCACTAGCTTAGACAGATGAATGACTGACGAGTGAGTCACTACAAGCACATCACCCATAGCCATGTGATGAAGTAGTCACCTTGGCCTTTTGGCCCTCGCTCTAAGTGATTAGCCATAGGCTAGACAAGTGCTTTTAGTTTTCATCGAACTTGAGGTCGGTCCGGCATTAATGCTCACTATGAGTCATTCAATGCAGATGTCGATTAGATCTAATCTTTGTTGGCTTGCATTAAACACATTAAGACCGTTCTTGACTTATTAGTCAATACCATGTGACCAATGCTCAGTGCTCAGTACTACTGCCGAACTTGACTAGTGAGTCACAGGTTCACAGGTAATACTTACACCATTGCCAATTCTGAATAATTAGTCAGTGCCATGCACAAGTGAGCTGGCTTTGCTAAGCATTTGATATGCAATCAATGTTCACATTGAAACATTCAACATGCCTTAACAATAACCATGCATGTCACATATGGGGTGCAGTTTTCTTACCTCTGGTTCGAGCGAGAAATAGTAAAAGAACAACCATTGAGAACGATTGACCTTTTGATTCCTTAGCGGTTACCTAATCATAACCAATTATAACTTCCATTAATCAAAATCAACAATAAAAGGGTCTTGACCTAAACCTCACTCCCGAGACCCCGAATTGTACCCAAACGGTAGGGCTGTGCAAAAAATTTTACAACCCGCCCAACCCGAATAATCCGCCCAAACCAACCCGAAAAAACAGCCAAAAAACGCAACCCGAATAAACCGACCAAAATTTAAACCGCCCAATTGTTACATTGGGCGAGTTGAAAATAATTATCAACCCGCCTAATTAATAATTTATTATTAATTTATTATTTTTAATATATTCAAATAAATATATAAATTAATTAAGTTTTGTTTTAATTTTTTTACTATAAATTTAAAATATTGTTTTAAGCTTAAAAATATAAACTTCACACTATTAGTACTGGTATTTAAAAGAAAAAAATTACAAAAATGTAAAAAAAAAATACCACTTTTGTTTGGGCGGGTTGACCCGACCAACCCGCCAAAAAAAAAATACAATTTCGGTTTGGGGGGTTAACCCGACCAACCCGCCCAAATTATTGGACGGGTTAAAAAAAAAATTTCTTAATTGGGCAAGTTATGGGTCACTTTTGCTAACCCGATTATGACATTGGACGAGTAAAAATGCCTTGTAACCCGACCAACCCGCCCAATGCTCAACCCTACCAAACGGTGAGTAGATTCGATCCCGAGCCTTATGAATTGAAACCACAAGCCAAAAACCCTTAAAAATGCCCAAAACAGGATTCTGAAAGAGAAGGGTGGCGCAATAGCGCACCCTCCTAGCGCCCCAATGCTCTAAGCAGAAAAGAATCACACTGGCTAGCGCTGTAGCGCTACCACCAGACATCAATGCCCTGGTTCTTCCCCCTTCGACTCCACCATTTACAACTTGAACAAAAATCTTCCAAACCTCATTTTAAGTCCCAATTAAACCCAAAAACCATCTACACATGTCCTAGGCATCACAACCCTAGTAACCCTAGCCAAAAACTCCCATCAATTCCCTTCAACCAACCTAGAAATCCAAGCTGAATTTCAAAACAAAAACAAAGTAAACCAGAGTTTTAATGGCTGGAAACTTACCTCAAGCTCAGTTTAGGATCCTCTTCAATGGTGGAACACAATCCTAAGCCCTCAAGATCCACTTCCCTAGCTTGAATCCTCAAAAGAAGCTCAAAAATCCAAAGGAAAAAAGAGAAGAAAATGATGCACGGGAGGAAGTTTTGATACTTTGTTTTTGGCTAGCTTCTATAGCCTTCAATGGCTTAAATATGACTTAAGGTGAAAAGACCTTTTTTCCCCTAGGTCAAATAAATTTTTCTAAAGGCTCCCAATGGTAAAACCGTCCTTTCTCGCCTATTTCGTTAATCATAACTAACACCCTCCAATTCCCATTATTCTCAAAATTCTCAAATACTAATAATTCATATCCTGTTACATTTTAATTCCCGACAACGCTCTAATAACCAAATTACCCCGAGACTCACCCCGAGCCCCGAACTTAATCCCGTTATGACCAAACCGCTAACTTGCACTCAATGATCGTCTTATGCCGAATGGCTCGAACAAATCCACATTATTATGTGGCCTAAAAAATGATTCACCAACATGCATGAAAATATACAATTACGCCCTCAGTGGGCCAAATTACCAAAATGCCCCTATGATGAAATGTGGACCCACATGCATACATTTAACATTATATTATAATATAATTCACATAAACATGCATATAATAATTTAATGGCATAATAAATCAATTATGGCCATCCCGACCTACTAATCCAATTATTAAACTGCATTAGGGATTTTGGGGCATTACATACATATATATATATATATACATAAGAGTAACATAATTATATCTAATACAAAAAGGAGAGTCAAGTGATAGTAACATCACACTTGTGCCACTCATAGCAAGCGATTATGCTGACTCTATCTCCACGTTTCAGACACCCCACCATTTACTGCTCCACATGCCACCCCATCCCTACGCCCATGCATACACTCTCTTCCATATCCATTACTCTCCTCATTCATTCATTACATTTTCTTTGCTTTTTAAAAACACCAAACCAAATTCAATCTCCCTCCATTACCAAAAACAATCACATCTCAATACATTCACAACAGTACTATGTTCATAAAATTGTTGGTTCACTAAAAATAATCGAAGTATGGCTTCTGATCAACTTAGTCGCAGAGACAACACCGAAAACGAGAGAGGAATTCACGTAGAGAAAGACAGAGAACCAAAGATGACTAGCCATTTTGAGAGTTTAGTTGAGAAAGCTAAAGGCTTAGCAGAAATGTGGTCGAAGATGTTGGATTGGAGCCAGTCAATGGCAGCTGGCGGCGGAGATTTGGTGAGGAAAATGAGGATTTCGTTGGGAACGTCGATCATTGGTTTATTGCTGGTGCCAGAGAAGATGAAGTCTCACTGCCGTCGCTACCTCGTATGAACGTAAAAAAAAAACTTTGATCCGTATAAAAAAAAATCACCGTGTCACAATATAAATGTAATACTTTGTTAACTTTTAGTGATATATGTAAACTTCTCTTTAATAAAACACAGGGGTCGATCGAGTATTCGATCAAAACATATGGGCCAAAATGGTATTTTCCCTATATACAAATAAAAATAATATGATAGTTAACCACAACCATATGCCTAAAAAATAAACACAAATTGAGAAAGTAATGAATTTGGTTTATTATATTAAATTATGCATGTTAAATAAACTAATAGTTCAAAGTTTAAAAGATTATAATTACAAAATCAATAAAATAAACTAATCTTTTTTAATGTATAGGTTACAGATACACATGCACATACTAAAAAACTACATCTATTTGAATATTGTGATGATAAAATATACATATGCAAATAGATTTGTTTATAACTACTCAATATAATATAATGAATATAAAACAAAATTACATAAAAGTGTATTCACAAAAACATAACATAAAAATTATTAAAAACAATTGAAAAATAAAATAAACCATTTATTTCATTATGTATATAAATCATATATACAGAGAACCTGTATTGGATTTGTTTATAACTACTCAATATAAGATATATAAAAAAATCTACATGAAAGTATAATTACAAATACATAATTTGAAACATATTAAACTCAATTAAAAAAGATAGAAAAATAAACTAAATCATTTATTTCGATATATATATATAAATCATATATAGTACCTCTATTTTTTTTTTTATATTTTGATATTTTTTCAATGAGCTAAACAATTAGATTTTATAATATCCATGAGAGGCTATAAACTAATGCTTGTTTATTTTTATTCAACAACATTCAAATATTGACAACTGCTTATATTTACTACAATGGTATTTGGGATGATTGTTTTACATACAATAACTTTCAGGTGACCGACATGCTCATACCAACTGAATATAGCTTCCAACAACTGAATGATATGATTTCAAAGAAAATCAAACTACATCCAAATTCCACACGTCTTGAAATATAGTTTCAACCAGGTCCTGCTATACCTCCACTGACCATAGATGATGATGATGATAATTTGATGCATTTTGTTATGGAACTACACAAGAGGAATGTGGATCAATCGCAACATCCTTTAATAATAGGTTTTAAAGAGAAATCAATCATCAATTAAATTGAACAACATCACCATATAGCAAGTACATAGGCTTCTTAGCATAAAGAGTGTTCTTCAAGTTCCTCCTCCTGTCACCTTTTCTTAGAGAAGGGAATGTTTCTTCAAATGCTAGCTTGCCCCATGGGAATTCATCACACTCATCAGAACCAATAAGGTTCATCAGTTCTAGTTAAACATGTTTGTCTTTATCCCTTGAAAACAAAAAGTTGATTATTAGATGCAACTTATAAACTTCACAGACACAACATCATTTCTATACTTCATTGTACACCTATCCTTGATATCTCCATACTTGACAGTTTGGTCAGGAAAGTATCTGTCACACATCACATTTTCAACTTGGGCAAAACGAGACAAATCAAAATCTCCAACTCATTTCTATCCAGTTATTAAGACCAAACTCAAGCATACTGAACCTAATCCTCTTCTCACCAACCAAAAACCAAATCTCATCAATGTTTGGTTGTATAACCTCTCTAAAAAATACATGGTGCAGGAGTTGTGACTGATAATCTAAAGGATTGATGTCAATAAGGTATCCAACAACTGATTCCCTCAACATAGCAAGTTATTCATTCGAAAGATTCGCCTTGATAACTTTTATAAGATCATAATATGATGTGTACACAATCTTTCCACCAGGTCTATTCTCCGATTTGAAATATAAATCCCAAACATGTTTATATTTACAAAAATAACTTCATTAAAGAAATTAAAAAAAATAATTCAAAAGCAACCAGAATATTTATCAACTCAAATATATATATATATAACACAGCAATAAGATATAAAACATAACATCAAACTTGATTAGTTAAAATATATTATACACATTTAAAAATAGACAAATTAGTTTAATAGAAAAAAAGGTTAAAACTAAACTAAAAATACAAAACTAGCACCAAATTTTTTAAAAAACAAAACCAAAACATGTGATTTAAAATAAACAGAATAATTTATAACAATTATATAAATAAGATAAACATCATATTAAGCATTAGGGCTGAGCAAAAAATCCAAAAAACCGAATAAACCGCTCAAACCGACTGCTTGAACACCAAAAATACCGAAACCGACGGAGCCAAAAACTGCTGAAACTGCCTTGGCGAAAACCAACATTAAATCGATCGGTTTATAAGTTGGTCGCAAACCGACCATACAAACCGAAACCGACCGAATGTGGTTAGTTTCCAAATTTATGGATATAACATTATAACCATGTGTTTAGGTTTTCAAATCATAAAGTTAAAATATTTAAGTTAACAAATTAAATGAATCAATTTCATATTAAAAAAAACCTAAAAAAATGGATTCCAATAATCTATATTTTTTTAACTAACATTTCCTTAAAAATTATTTAAAAGATAAAAAAAAAAATCAAGTTCGGTTTGGGCGGTTTTAACCGACCAAACCGTGGTCTAAATCGGTCGGTTTTTGGATTGCACCAATCTGAGCCGAAAACTGAAATCTGGATTTTAAAAAAACCGCCCAAACCGACCGATGCTCAGCCCTATTAAGCACACAAAAAGGTAAAAAAAAATACAAAACAAACTAAATTTAAATATTTTAGTCAATAAAAAAAATAGCACAAGATATAGCATAATAACAAGTGAACAACACAAAAAAATATAAGCATAATAAAATAAACATAAACGTCTCTTAAAAACTAAACTAACAGCAACTCAACATTAAGTATAGAAAACAAAATCACCAAAATTCAACTAACCAAAAACCTGAATAAAAATAATTGCATAATCCCCAAAAACCGGACATAACATCAAAAAAAATCCAAAAACTAAGCTAAACTATTTAATTCTAAACATACAAATAGAAAAATTATCTATACCTAAGAAAATACCCAAAAAACAACAACTCGAATATTAAACCATACTAATAACCAAATACCGATCAACTAACTCTAATGACAATAGCAATCTGAAAAATAAACCACATATTTTATTATTAAAGAAAATCATCTAACAACAGAATAAACCTTAACATTTATTAACAAAAAAAAAAAACCAATTCCACCCTTACCAAATTCAAATCCAATATGTTCAACATAAGCCAATATAATTTTATTTACAAACAAAATAAACCACTCTATTCAAAATAAACCAAAACAGTTTTATTTGTTAACAAAATAAACAATCAACAATCAAAATAAACAAGCCGAATCTATACAAAAAAATAAACAAACCCATTCAACAACATGTACAAACAAAATACCAAATCTGTTCAAAATAACCCAAATCGATTTTGTTTATTTCCAAAATAAACAAGTATCACCAACAATTTCTATCCACAAAAATAACCAACTCAGTTCACATACACGTACAAACAAGATAAAAAAGATGATAAAAAACCTACCTTTAAAAATGGAGTATCAGATGGGCCTTCTTCATCAGAATCAGAGCCCAAGCAATCCTCCATCTTTTCCTCAATCTTCTTCTTCTTAGAGAAACTGTGTGAAATATCATGAGGCTCGTGGTTCTTATTCCTCGGACCGCCACTCTAGTTCCTCGTGCTAGGCGGCGAGGTGGGTTCCGTTCGGAAAACCCTTCAGAACCGGCGCTCATAGTCATTTTCTCTAGACTTTGATCACTGCTCCTAAGGATAGCCATTGTTCAGCATACGATTTCATCTATGGAGAAAATGTGGTTTCGAATGGGTATATTTTTTCAAATAAAAAAAGGTTTAGGCTATGGAGGATTTGGCTGGGTTTCAGCTATGGAAGTTTCTGCTGCGTTTCGGCTATAGGGGAATTCAGTATTCATGTCTTATATTAAGTTTTATTAGCATTAAAGTCCTTTATGTTATATTAATTAGCATAAACATCCATTATGAAAAATACTTATAACAAAATCTCTTTTTTTTTTTTGTCGGAATAGACTGTACCACTATTCAAGATTGAAAAACATGATTGGACGAATGACCTCTTCCAACCAAGAAAACTCATTGTCTAGCCAAAGGGCATGCTAAGTCAATCCACGAGCCACAATTTTAAAATTTCAACGAACATGAGAAAGAGATGCCCCTAGAAGATTAGACAATAGAGCTTTAATGTCAGTAAAAATAACACACAATCCATTCTGATAGACATTGTTGTTGCTTAGAACCAAACCCAAGAAAGAGAATCTAAAGACACTTTATTAACAGGAGTCCTAGAGATTAAGCCCAATTCAACACCATTAAAAGCAACAAGTTTTTCTTGAAAAACAAATAAGTTACCTAGAACACAAAGCAAGATATATACCCATGAGTTTTTTAAAACCAAAAGGAAAAAAGACACTCATTCTAACCAAAGGGGCCCTATTTGGTTAGACATTGATACCCCATTTTTTTTTTTATGAAAAATGAATAGATTATAAAATATCAATTTAACTAACTAAATATAACATAACAACACCATAAAAAAGCACTTTTCACTGAATATAACATAACTATAGCCATAAATAACACTTATGAAAACAAAACCATCACCATAAATTGGCACTAAACAAATAGAATGCCTTATAAAATGGTGTATTTTAGGGATTATAATATGGTGTTTGATAAGTCTAGTTTTAGAGTGTGTTTTAGTCTTAGTTTTGAGTCAAATTGTGAGTTTTGTACGGTATTATGCTTGTGTTTGTTTTGTTTTTAGGTTTTTGCTCTGAATTTGCGAATGGAGAGGAAATGAGCGAATTTAATGATGAAAATGGTTATTTTGGGAGCTTTTGGCCATTTGGTGTGAATTTGGGAGAGCCGAGAATATTTCGATGAATCTGGTGCAAAACGAAGGTGAAAAAAAATTGAAATCAAGAATTCTGGAACAAGGAGTTGCGACTTGCTCTTATAAGTCGTGGCTTGCATGAAGACAGAGGCGATTTAGTGGAGGGGATTATGGACAGGCGGGTTGCAACTTGGTCTATCAAGTAGCGGCGCCTAAGTTTCCAGAGGAGGAAGGAATTGGCAGAAAAAGAGGCGGGTCACGACTCAGGAATAGGCAAGTCACGACCCGCCTCACTAAAATTTGAAAAAAATGTGTTTAAATACGATTTTTAGGTCATTTGTAAAAAGGGGTTCTTGGATTTGGGATTAACACATGTTTAGCATTATTGATTGATTTTTCTTTACTTTTCTCTTAGTTCTTAGTAGTTTAATTTAATGTTTCTGAACAATTATGAACTAAACACCTGTTCTAGGGTTTAATGTAGTCACTTGGATATTTGTTAATTTTCTATGAAGTTTATATAATTTCTTCTTCTTCTTCTTCTTCTTCTATCATTTATCTATATAATTTGTGCTTAACGCGTGTGGATAATTGATCACTATTTACATGATTTGTGATTTTGATTCGAGATCCGAGATGGGAGAGTTGAATATTCTATAATCATATAGACACAAATTGCATATAGGACGATAGTACCTATAGGGTTTGTGTAGCGTTTAGGGTTTCTATGCTTCATGCCTACTATATGTTAAACATTATCATAGATATGTAGAAAGTTTTCATATAGGTTGAGATCTTTTTATCTTGAAAAAGAATTAGGATTGTTTTAGTTAACCCATTATTATGATAGAAATTGAAGAATTATATGCACTGATTAGTAAGATTAATAGGTTGAAAAGTTGATGAAGTTAATAACCTAGGTTTTTAATTTTTGAATTAATTTTTATAATTGCATAGTTTATTTCAATTTTTCAGTTTTAGGTTAAAAATCATTCTATTTTCGACAGCTAAATAGAAGGATAGAATTGATTATTGGTACTTGATTGATAATCTTTGTGGGAATGATTCTTATTTACTATCTATATTACTTGAATCGATTGTGTATACGTGTGCATTATATTTTCGCTATCAAGTTTTTGGCACCGTTGTTGGAGATTATTTAATCAATATCAAATATATTGATTATTGTTCTACTTTGGCTTTTCTTTAACAGTTTTTTTGATGTGTTTCTGTACTTGTTTCTCAATTTCAGGATCAACAAGTAGTTTTGGTTTATGCGACGAGGTAAATTGTAACGTCCTGGATAACCAAGACTGTTACAATGTGTGTTAATAAAGGTGCAAGACTTGCTAATCAAGTCATTTAGTTGAAAATGTGTCGCTAAACCATTATCGAACTAAGGTTAAAAGATTTTGGTCAGAAAAGACAAATTTTCAATTAAATAAATGTTTATTACATGGGATCCCAAAAATAAACAGGGTTAAAGAACAGTTTACAAAATCTCAAAGGTTATAAACAACCATAAGCCAATCTAATGGCAAAATAGGCATTTTAGGGTCTCTTGTTCCTATATCATCCCTCGGCCGTGGCGGCCAAGCAGCTGGCTATGTACATTCTGCCTCTAGAGCTCTCCGAATCAGGGTTGGTTCAGCTTACCCTTGCCTTTACTTGCACCACGTGGCACCCGTGAGCCAAGGCCCAGCAAGAAAACCATATAACAGAGCATACACAACAATCAATGGTCAAATAATACATAAATCATCAATTAGATACTCAGCATACCACATTGTTCACATAATCAATAATATCAACCTGCAAACCAATAATCAATTATCCAGGTAGTAAACATGCCATGATCATCAAATTAATAACAGTAAACATATCGCTCAATATCCAGGGTCGACGCCCTTAGGCTGCACCCTTTGTTAATCCCACTGACTCTGACTCACTTAGGCCAAGCTCACTTATTATATAATTAACCTCAGCTACAAATGGCCGAGCAGCATCCATGTTCACCAATATTAATTCTGGCACTCTTAGGTCGTTTATCTCATGTCCACATGGCATAATACCATCATATGCCATTGCATATAAATATAGGGAACTCTTAGTCCCAGCAAACCACATAACCGAGTGCAGTTTTCTTACCTTTGTTTCCGAGCAGAGAAGGTGAACTGAGTCCGAGCACGATCCCTAGCCTCGAGCCTTGCGACAAACCTAGTCACAAGAGTTATCGATATCTATCAACTCCCAATCAGAAATAAAATACTTAGACAGCAAAACTAGCCTCTGGGACCTCAATTTCCACTAAACTAGGCAGTAGAAATTGTCCCGAGCCCTTAGGTTTGAACCCCCAAGCCCTAACGACACTAAGAACTCTTCCAAGTTCAAAAACCCCAGGCGGGTCGCGTCTTGCCCCAAGTCAGAGAGCAAGCTCTCACACCAAAGGGGAGGCGGGTCGCGACTTGGCCAAGCAAGTCGCAGCGCGCCCCCAAGTCAGAGAGCTCCCAAAGCCAGGAGGGCCACACGCACTGCTACGTCCCCAGGCTGGGTCACAGAACGCCCTGCGAACCCAGGGAAAACCTGGGTTTTCCTCCTTCTTCTTCCAGCCAAAAACTCACCAATTACCCAGAATTTTACCCAACATCTTCTCATCAATTCAACACCAATCAAGTCACAATTTAAGTCCCTTATTCACCTATTTCTTCTATCCATCACTCTCAATAGCTAACCCAGACCTATACCTCAATTTAGAGATGATAACTAAACAAAACCCCACTGAAATTCCTCACTAAACTCATATTCAAAACTAAGAATTCAATTTAAACTTACTCAGCAACAAAACCCATAAATTAGAACCAAATTCTTACCTCAAGTTAGCTAACCTTTCCTCTGAATTTTCAGATCCAACACCAGCTGAATTCTCCTTAAATTTCTATCCAATTCTCCCAAACGTCAAGCCTCTTCAACAGCCAAAAGGATGAACATCAAAGTGAGAGGGAGAAAGAATTCGTGAGGGAGAGAGAGAGAAAATTTTGATTTCCCTTCTTTCTTTTGTTCAATCTATAACCTTCTGCCTCATTCAAGATAAAGCTTGATTATATCCTTAGTTTAGGAAAAGATCATTTTGCCCTCCCATAAAATAACTAGCATATAACTTAATCTAGGGGTATAATGGTCATTTATTCCCAATTCCCTTTAATTCCTCAAGTGTTCCTAATATTTACTACTTAAATCCCATTATCCAATTAATCACCAATTATTTACCCAAAGTCTAATAATCTCCAATATATCTCATAAATTCCCAAAAATACCCCCAGGCTCCCCTGAGCTGGATATAAATCCCCACTATAACTATTTCGCCAAATCGCTCACTAGGACCGTCTCGAGCCATATGCTGCAAATATATCCACATAATAATGTGGTCTAAACAATTTATCACATATAATCACATTTATGCCCTCAACGTGCCAAAGTTACAGATATGCCCCTATAATCTAAATAGGGCCTACATGCATACTAATATTCATAATCATGCATCTCATATATCCATATAACCATATAAGCATTCTTATCACATAGTCATGCATTAAATCATTTAAATCACACATAAACCAATTATGCCCTCCTGGCAAACTAATCAAGGCCCTTAAGCCTCATTAGTAATTTTGGGTCGTTACAACTATACCCTCATACTGAGAATTTCGTCATCGAAATTTACCTGAATAACTCGGGATACTAATCCCGCATCGCTGACTCAAGCTCCTAGGTCGCCTTCTCAACCCTGTTATTCCCCCACAACACCTTAACCAGAGGAATTGTTTTGTTCCATAGTACCTTATCTTTCTGATCCAAGATCTGAATCAGTTGCTACTCAAAGGACAAATCCGTCTACAATTCCAAGTCGTCATACTTCAACACATGTGTTATATCTGAGACGTACTTCCATAGCATAGAAACATGGAATACGTCATGAACTCCTGACAATGACGGTGGCAAAGCTAACATGTAAGCCACCTGTCCGATCCTCTCCAGGATCTCAAAAGGCCTAATGAATCTAGGGCTTACCTTGCCCTTCTTCCCAAACCACCTCGCAGTGGTGAAACTCGCAGAAACACGTGATCTCCAACCTAGAATTCCACGTCCCTACGCTTAGGATCAGCGTAGCTTTTCTGTCTTCTTTGTGAAGTAAACATCCTAGCTCGAATTTTCTCAATAGGTTCATTGGTCTTCTGAACCATGTCCGGCCCCAAATACTTCCTTTCGCCCATCGCATCCCACTGAATGGGCGATCTACATCTTCTTCCATATAACATCTTATATGGAGCCACTCCAATCGTTGATTGATAACTGTTGTTGTATGAGAACTCAATCAACAAACGGTACTTACTCCAAGATCCCTCAAAGTTGATCATACATGCCCTAAGCATATCCTCCAACACCTGAATCATCCTTTTAGACTGTCCATCAATCTGAGGATGAAAGGTTGTGCTGAACTTCAACTGAGTCCCCATAGCCTTCTACAAACTACCCCAAAACATGGAGGTGAAGATAGGGTCCCGGTCGGACACTATAGACTTAGGAACCTCATGGAGACGTACGATCTCCCTCACATACAACTCTGCATACTGATCCACCGTGTATGTTGTCTTCACTAGAAGAAAATGATCTGACTTGGTGTATCTGTCCACTATTACCCACACCGAGTCATGAAGACCCACAATCCTTGGTAAACCTCCCACAAAGTCCATTGTAATATCCTCCCACTTCCACTCGGGAATACCCAATGGCTGAAGCAACCCTGCTGGTCACTGATACTCAGCTTTCACCTGCTAACAGGTCAAACATCTGGCCACATACTCCACCACATCCTTCTTCATCCCAGGCCACCAATACAACGTCCGTAGATCCTAATACATCTTTGTGGTACCTGGATGAAGTGAGTACGACGTAGTATGAGATTCATCCAGTATCTCTCGTCTAATTCCCACATCAGTCGGAACACAAATCCGACCCTGATACCGTAGCAGACCAACCTCATAAATATAATAGTCCTTAGTTGCTCCTGCTAAGACATTCCCTCTAACCTCCTGTAACTGAGCACCCACCAACTGACCTTCCTTAATCTGCTCTAGTAGAGTTGACTACAGAGTAATGTTAGCCAACCGGCCCACCACCAACTCTATCCTCGCTCTAGACATCTCATCAACCAACTCTCTCGATATCTATGTGGAACTAAATAAATGACCCGAGCCTCTCCGACTCAATGCATCTGCCACTATGTTGGCTTTCCCTGGGTGGTAAAGAATGTCAAAATCATAGTCTTTTACCAAATCTAGCCAACGCCTCTGTCTCATGTTCAAGTCCTTCTGGGTGAAGAAGTACTTCAAACTCTTACGATCAGTGTATATCTCGCACTTCTCTCCATACAAATAATGCCGCTAAACCTTCAGTACGAATACCACCGCTGCCAATTCTAACTCATGGGTAGGATACCGTTGTTCATACTCCTTCAGATGTCGTGATGCATAAGCTATAACCTTCCCGTTTTGCATCAACACACAACCCAAACCCAACCTCGATGCATCACAATATACCACGAACTTCCCTCCCTTTGAAGGAAGACTCAGCACAGGTGCAGTAATAAGTCGGCGCTTCAACTCTTGAAAATTGTTCTCACACTTATTTGACCAAACGAACTTCAAATTCTTCCGTGTCAATTCTGTCATCGGTGCAACAATCTTCTAGAACCTTTCCACAAACCGTCTGTAGTAACCTGCTAACCCAAGGAAACTCCAAACCTCTGAGGCACTCCTTGGCCTCGGTCAATCTCTCACTGCCTCCACCTTAATCCCATCTTCACCAACTATATGTCCAAGGAAGGCCACTTCTGGTAGCCAAAATTCACACTTCTTAAACTTGGCGTACAATCAGTGTTCTCTCAACCTCTGCAAGACCTGTCGAAGATGCAACTTGTGCTCTGCCTATGAACTGGAATACACTAAAATATCATCGATGAAGACAATGACGAACTGATCCAAGAAGTCCTTGAACACCCTATTCATTAAGTCCATGAAGGCTGCTGGAGCATTGGTCAAACCAAACAACATGACCAGAAACTCATAGTGCCCATACCTTGTTCGGAAGGTCATCTTCAGTATATCCTCATCTTTGATCCTCAGCTGGTGATAACCAGATCGAAGATCAATCTTTGAGAATACCGTCTTTCTCTGTAGTTGGTCGAACAAGTCGTCAATCCTTGGTAGAGGATATGTATTCTTGATAGTCAACTTGTTCAACTCCTTGTAGTCTATACACGTCCTCAGAGTCCCGTCCTTCTTCTTCACAAACAACACTGGAGCACCCCATGGAGAATAGCTAGGCCTGATAAACCCTAAATCCAAAAGTTCCTATAGTTGTATCTTCAATTCCTTTCGTTCTGTCGGTACCATTCTATTTGGTGCCCTCGACACTGGCTCTGTCCCCGGTGCCAACTCAATGACAAACTGAATCTCCCTGTGCGGCGGTAACCCTAGTAAATCCTCAGGGAATACATCCAAGAATTCACGAACCAATCTAGTCTCCCCCGACCCTGTTACCAAAACCCTAGTGGTATCCACCACACTAGCCCAGAAAGCCTATACATCCTCCTTGTAATAAGTCCCTAGCTCTCAGCACTGATATCATGGGTATGCGGGGTCCACATATAGCTCACACGAAAACAAAGGGACCCTCGCCCTCTGGCTGAAAGGTCACCATCTTCTTCCTACAATCAATAGTAGCTCTGTATCTAGCTAGCCAATCCATCCCCAAAATCATGTCAAAATCCTCCATACCAAACTCAGTTAGGTCTACTGAAGCCTCCCTACCATCAACCATCACTGGCAGTGCTCTAATCCACCTCCTAGAAACCACCAGTTCCCTTGTAGGCAATATAGTCCTAAACCCCGTAGTACAGTACTCACTAGGTCTACACAATCTATCAATTACCTTACTAGAAACAAATGAATGTGTAGCACCAAAGTCAATCAATACAATAAAAGGAGAGCCAGCGCTAGAAAGCTGACCTGTCACCACCGAGGGACTAACCTCGGCCTCTGCCTGTGTCAGGGTGAACACTCGAGCTGGAGTCAAGCTGTCCACCTTCCTTGCTTTCCCTTTCTTCATTGTCGGACAGTCCTTCTTGAGGTGTCCCACCACCCCACACACATAATAGGCCTTAGCCCGACATTCACCCGGATGGCATGTTTTGCACCTCGTGCACTCTGGATAGCTCATCCATGTATCACCACCTCCCTGATGGCCACCCTGAGTACCCCGACCTCTCCTATAAGGACCAGCAACAGTCGAAGTGTCAGGGGTCTTCCTCTTCAGATCACTAGGCCCTCCGCCCCTACCAGACGCAGAATATGGAGGCACCGCTTTGCAACCCTCTCACCTTGCAGCACTCTCCCTCCAAATTTATTCTCCGCTTCCTCAGTGGTAAGAGCCTTCTCAATAGCTTGGGCATAAGTTGCCCCCCAAGGTACTGTTGTAATTCTCACATCTTAGGCAATCATTGCATTAAGCCCTCTAATAAATTTGTCCTGCCTAGCTGTATCAGTAGGCACAAGATCTGGTGCGAACTCCGAAATTCTATCGAACTTCAGGGCATACTCTGTAATTGTCATGTTTCCCTGAACCAATCCCACAAATTCATTAACCTTCGCTACCTTGAGGGCAACATTGTAATATTTCTGACTAAACAAATCCTTAAATCCATCCTAACCCAGGGTAGTAACATCCCTGGTCTGTGATGCCACCTCCCACCAAATGCGGGCATCCTCTCTCAATATATATGCGGCACAGGCCATCCTGTCATGACCCCCTCATGAGGTATAGAATAGCAGTAATCATACCCATCCACTGTTCAGCCTTTAGTGGATTTGGTCCCCCCTCAAAAGTTGGAGGATACTGTCTCCTGAATCGCTCATACAATGGCTCCCACCTATTCCCAACCTCCACTGGCTGTAATACTGGTACCACTACAGGTGGCACAATGGGTGCAGCACTCCCTGATGGAACCTATTATCTTAGAAGTCGGATCTACTCATCTTGGCTCTGAAGCCAGGCTTGTATATCTGCCATAATCTGCTGCCAGTTCTCAGGGACTGGAAGAGGGTTATGGCCCTGGTCATCATCTCTAGCCACAGACTCAGTGCTGGCTAGTCGTACAGATCGTCTTGGACGCATAGATATCCAAGTTAATCTACAATCAACAACTCGACATTCAGACTATGATGACATGGTAACAACCTTCCATGCATCACCATTGAAACACAACCAATCACAAGCAATCAAGATATAACAGTTCATCCAAATATTCATCCACATGCAACAACAATGCTAATAAGCATGCCTTAATATTATCACACAGCAGTCAAGGGCCAAACCCTATCAGTATCTCATGCTCCCTATTAATCAAATAGATAACATCTTTCATGGTTTTTTCCAATCATTTAAGCATATAAACATGTATACACAATTACCACACCCTGAGTCGAGCTTGTCTTTAGCGATGAATGTACATTTCCAGCCAGTCTTCAGGAACCCTTAAACCTAGGACGCTCTGATACCAAGTTGTAACGCCCTAGATAACCAAGACCGTTACACTGTGTGTTCATAAAGGTGCAAGACTTGCTAATCAAGTCATTTAGTTGAAAATGTGTCGCTAAAACATTATCAAACTAAGGTTAAATGATTTTGGTCAGAAAAGACAAATTTTCATTTAAATAAATGTTTGTTACACGGAATCCCAAAAATAAACAGGGTTAAAGAACAATTTACAAAATCTCAAAGGTTATAAACAACCATAAACCAATCTAATGGCAAAATAGGCATTTTAGGGTCTCATGTTCCTATATCATCCCTCGGTCGTGGCAGCCAAGCAGCCGACTAGGTACATTCCGCCCCTAGAGCTCTCTGAATCAGGGTTGGTTCAGGTTACCCTTGCCTTTACCTGCACCATGTAGCACTCGTGAGCCAAGGCCCAGCAAGAAAACCATATAACAGATCATACACAACAACCAATGGTCAAATAATACATAAATCATCAATTAGATACTCAGTAGACCACATTGTTCACATAATCAGTAATATCAATCTGCAAACCAATAATCAATTATCCTGGTAATAAACATGCCATGATCATCAAATTAATAACAGGAAACATATCATTCAATATCCAAGGTCGACGCCCTTAGGCCGCACCCTCTATTTATCCCACTGACTCCGGCTCGCTTAGGCCGAGCTCAGTGATTATATAATTAACCTCAACTACCAATGGCTGAGCCGCGTCCATGTGCGCCAATATTAATTCCGACACTCTTAGGCCATTTATCTCATGTCCACATGGCATAATATCATCAGATGACATTGCATATAAATATAGGAAACTCTTAGCCCCAGCAAACCACATAACCGGGTGCAGTTTTCTTACCTTTGTTTTCGAGCAGAGAAGGTGAACTGAGTCCAAGCACAATCCCTAGCCTCGAGCCTTGGCGACAAACCTAGTCACAAGAGTTATCGATATTTATCAACTCCCAATCAGAAATAAAATACTTAGATAGCCAAACTAGCCTTTGGGACCTCAATTTCCACTAAATCGGGCAGTAGAAATTGTCCCGAGCCCTTAGGTTTGAACCCCCGAGCCCTAACGACACTAAGAACTCTTCCAAGTTCAAAACCCCCAGGCGGGTTACGACTTGGCTCAGCAAGTCGCGACTTGCCCCAAGTCAGAGAGCAAGCTCTCACACCAAAGGGGAGGCGGGTCGCGACTTGGCCAAGCAAGTCGCGGTGCGCCCCCAAGTCAGAGAGCTCCCAAGGCCAAGAGGGCCACACGCACTGTGATGCCCCCAGGCTGGGTCGCGGCGCGCCCTGCGAACCCAGGGAAAACCTGGGTTTTCCTCCTTCTTCTTCCAGCCAAAAACTCACCAATTACCCAGAATTTTACCCAGCATCTTCTCATCTATTCAACACCAATCAAGTCACAATTTAAGACCCATATTCTCTTATTTCTTCTATCCATCACTCTCAATAGCTAACCCAGAACTATACCTCAATTCAGAGATGATAACCAAACAAAACCCCACTGAAATTCCTCACTAAACTCATATTCAAAACTAAGAATTCAACTTAAACTTACTCAGCAACAAAACCCAGAAATTAGAACCAAATTCTTACCTCAAGTTAGCTAACCTTTCCTCTGAATTTTCAGCTCCAACACCAGCTGAATTCTCCTTAACTTTTTGTCCAATTCTCCCAAACTTCAAGCCTCTTCAACAACCAAAAGGATGAACATCAAAGTGAGAGGGAGCGAGAATTCGTGAGGGAGAGAGAGAGAGAGAGAGAAAATTTTGATTTCCCTTATTTCTTTTGTTCAATCTATAACCTTCTTCCTCATTCAAGATAAAGCTTGATTATATCCTTAGTTTAGGAAAAGATCATTTTGCCCTCCCATAAAATAACTAGCATATAACTTAATCTAGGGGTATAATGGTCATTTAGTCCCAATTCCCTTTAATTCCTCAAGTGTTCCTAATATTTACTACTTAAATCCCATTATCCAATTAATCACCAATTATTTACCCAAAGTCTAATAATCTCCAATATATCTCATAAATTCCCAAAAATACCCCCAGGCTCCCCGAGCTGGGTATAAATCCTCACCGTAACTATTTCGCCAAACCGCTCACTAGGACCATCTCGAGCCATATGCTGCAAATATATCCACATAATAATGTGGTCGCAACAATTTATCACATATAATCACATTTATGCTCTGAATGGGCCAAAGTTACAGATATGCCCCTATAATCTAAATAGGGCCTACATGCATACTAATATTCATAATCATGCATCTCATATATCCATATAACCATATAAGCATGCTTATCACATAGTCATGCATTAAATCATTTAAATAACACATAAACCAATTATGTCCTCCCGACACACTAATCAATACCCTTAAGCCTCATTAGTAATTTTGGGTCGTTACATAAAACAACTAAAATATTACCGGTGAACCCTGAGATTGAGGATTACCTATAGACCGAACCGAAAGAATTAGAGGTTGGAGGAAAGAATGGTTGCAAACTAAGAGAATGCAGTAAATAATGATGCCAACAATGCCGAAGGAGCAGTGGCTGCAGTGCGGGGTGGTCTGGATCCGAGTTAAATCTAATAAAGAGGGTAGCGTCCGGCTAAATGACGTTAATGACAGTGCATTTAGAGGCATTCCATTCTCTTATTTGCATGTGTATTAGTTTTATTCAACCTTTAGATTATGAACATTTTAATTTTAGTATTTTGAGTATTTTTTTAGTTCAGTTTTAATTTTTGTTGTTTAGTATTAAATTTATAATGTTGAATTGTAAAAAACGTGAAAAAGAAAGAAAAAAGAGAGAATATGGCCATGACGCTTGCATGAGGAGTCGCAGCGCGGTGAGTTCCAGAGAAGCTTCCTAGTTTTGAAAAAAAAAAGGGACATGTTGCGATGCTACTTTGGGCCAAGCTCATAAATTACCACGTTCAATCCACATCTGTTACCACATTTTGGCAACCTGAGGAAGACAGTGGCAAGGGTCCTTCGTCTTGAACAATCTGAGTTTGTCAAATCAGTTTCTTTTCCTTAGCTTTTATTTAAACATTGGGCACAATGTTTAGGTTAAGTTTGGGGGAAGAGATTTATTGTTTTGTATATATTATGTTATTGTGTTAGTCGTGTTGTTTTGTGTTTGTTATGTTTTGTCTAGGTTTTTTAGAGTGTTAGTTGAATCAAGTGACAATGATTAGCCAATGACAATATATTGAATGATATGCTGTATAAATTGAATGGGAATGAAACTATAAAAATCTATGTGCTTGGTGGAATAGGTCTTTCTATTTTTACTGTCTACTTAAATAATTGAGAGCTTAATCATGATATTTAATAAATTTTGTGTAATTGAACAATTTTTAAGCTTGCTGAAAGTTGAATTTTTTTTTACGAAAATGTTGTTATCCTAGAACTTGTTTGCTTGCTTTTTGAGACGAAATCCTAGATGATGCAAGCTTAGGAAGATGATTTAGGCAATTCTTTGGAACGTTTGAGCTTTTCAAGCCAACATCAATGTATTAAATCCTTAGTTGCCCAATTTTGAGCCTTATTTGATTCTTTTTGTTTGACACTTATTTTGAGCTTATTTGAAACTTTGTTATTTTTCCTTCCCTTTGATATACCATGAACATATGAAAAGTGATTGGGGGATGGTTTGTAATGAGGATTTATATGTGGAAATTTGTGTCAATAGAAGAAGAAAAATTGAGAGAGAAAAAAAGTATATTGAAAATGAATTACACTCCAATTGAAAATACAAATAAATAAGTTTGGGGGACTGTAGTATCATTAGAAGAAAAAAAAAAGTTTATGAATTTCGCCTAAAGTAAGAAAATTTGGGATTGTTTTTTGGGTTTGCAAGTTTATACAAGATTTATTTGTTTGGTTTGTGTGTTTATGATATATTTGAGCCTAAATGACTTTTTCATCTACCTTTACCTAAGCCCTTCAATTATAAGTTGTGAAAGTCCTATTGATTTCTAAGCATGTGTTTTCTATAATAGTGGAGATTAGTAAGTATAACAAGCTTATGGGATAATGATATTAATTGATTGTAATGAAAAAATTTAGTGAGCGTGAATTGATTCGAATGCTTAATCATGATTTTTGAGAGATTTTATTTTTGTTTAGACTTAAGTGAATTGGAAGAATGTTTTAATTGAAATTATAGATTGTAAGTTGATTTTCCTAAAGATTATATAAGTGTGTTAGTCATCATAGCTTGAGGCGTAAATTATTGTTGTTGGCTTGATTCAGTTGTATTGGTTGTTTAGGTTCTGAGTTTTGTCATGTGAGTTTGTGCCCTTTGCTTGAGGGCGAGCAAGGATTAAGTTTGAGGGGATTTGATAAGTCTAGTTTAAGGTAGTTTTAGAGTGTGTTTTAGTTTTAGTTTTATTAATCATGATTTTTGTGTACTTTTATTTTTGTTTGGACTTAAGTGAATTAGAAGAATGTTTTGATTAAAATTATGGATTGTAAGTTGATTTTCCTTTGTTGTCGGCTTGATTCAGCTATGTTGGTTGTTTAGGTTCAGAGTTTTGTCATGTAAGTTTGTGCCATTTGCTCGAGGGCGAGCAAGGATTGAGTTTGAGGGAATTTGATAAGTCTAGTTTAAGGTAGTTTTAGAATATATTTTAGTCTTAGTTTCGAGTCAAATTGTGAGTTTCGAGTCAAAAACTTGATAGCGAAAATATAATACCGTACAAAACTCACAATTTGACTCGAAACTAAAACTAAAATACACTCTAAAACTACCCTAATCTAGACTTATTAGTGTTTCAATTATAATCATTATCCACTTGAATAGTCGACTAACATGAAGAAAAAAGCTAAACATATAACACTTCAACAAAATTACATAAGTAACATAACTGACCATAATGTAATTTAAAAGGTATTAAAATATTCATTAAAGAATAAATAATCATTATATTCCAAATACTTAAAAATTTGAAATTGCATTAATAATGATTAAATATATGATCTCTCAATATTCATTTTTCAGTTCAAATTCTAGAAACCCAAAAATCTATATAGATCACAAATACAATATGAAACAAACTTTAGTATTAGAAGAAAATAATATAAAGAAACGGTAAAAGGATAGATAAAGTAGCTAATATATAAAAAATGAATGTAAAATAGAAAAATAAATAGCAACTAATTATTTTTTAAAGTAATAGGACCTAATTATAAGTCATTTAAAAAATATTAGTTATTACACTAAGAGAAAGCAAAGAGACTATATATTATATAACAACTAAAAAATATAATTGCGCTTCGTACAATTTTTTGTAATTATTAAAATATATACATATTTTAAAATATTTTTTGGGAGATTGAAGGATAATGATTCATTTTCACCTTACTCGTACAACATACTCTTTATATGGTCACGTAAGGGTGTCTTGACCATAATTTTCTTTTAAGATGGTGTTCATTATATAACAAACCTCTTGCAGGATTTTGAAAAATTCTGAAAAATTAAAGTGTCGAAAACAATGTTAAAAAATGTTGTTGTACATGTGGTTTTATTTATTTTTTATTATTATCATTACTACACGCTTTGCGTGATTTTTTTTAATAAAAAGTCTAAATTATGTATAAGAAAATTTATGTTTGTGTAAGACTTATTTTGGTCGATTACTCGTTTAAACCCTTTATTTTTAAAAATTAACTTTTAGACCACGTGTTTTGTCAAAATGTTAAATATAGGAATTGAGAGATCGATTATTTGGACATTTTATTTTGGCCGATTACCTATTTTGACCCTTTATTTTTAAAAATTAACCTTTGAACCATTTATTTATTCAAAATGTTCAAAATTCTTTATAAAAATTAAATTATATATAATTTATGTTTTCTATAAAGGTTCACACCATTTTGAACATTGTATTTTAGCCAATTACCCGTTGGGACCTTTATTTTTAACAATTAACTCGTGGACCTCAAGTTTTGTCAAAAGGTTAAAAATAGGAATAGATAGGTCGATTAATGAATACTATATTTTGGCCGATTATTCGTTTTGACTCTTTATTTTTAAAAGAGTAAATGATGGCTAAAATACCCAATGTTCTCAAAATGTTGAACTTTTATACACAATTATTTTAGTGGTAAATATACTCAATGTCTTCAAAATGTTACACTTTTATACCCAAACTTTTTTCTTTTTAGCATTTATCAGTTCAAATTCTAGAAACCCAAAAATCTATATAGATCACAAATACAATATGAAACATTAAAAAATATTATAAGTCATTTAAAAAATATTAGTTATTACACTAAGAGAAAGCAAAGAGACTATATATTATATAACAACAGTAAGGTAAGATAAAAGTTAAAGTTGTAACTGAAATATCCTATCAGGTTGTAACTGAAATAAGTTCTCGAAAATTATTATTATTATTATTATTATTATTATTATTATTATTAAAGGCAAATGTTTGATTTCTTGAAATTTTAACACAAATTATTTGATCCTCATGCCTCAAAACAAAATAAGAAACCATAACATCATACAAACCAGGAAACTAAGGCTATTCTTAGAAAGATTAAAAATGATAATACCAAGTAATTAAACGTAATAACAAAGATTGGGAAATGGAGGCAAAGGTTAAACTTTGGCACTAAAAATGAGAACACTCAACCAAAACATGCAAGAGGTTAACAAAGAAAACCCAGCGATTGAAAATGAAAATCTGGGTTCAAATTATACAGCAAAAAGTTGCATAAAAGCTTCCCAATCAAGAAAATTCAAAATAAAAAGAATTTACAATGTGAGAAAAGAGATAGCACAAGAGCAAAACCCAGAAAAACTAGCCACACCCCAACTTTGAAAAAAAAATGATGAAAAATAAAAAGTGAGAAAGTAAGGAAATAAAATTTGAAGAAATTAATTGATGCAAGAAAAAATGAGTGTAGGATTTTTTACTTATAGTGATTTGACCCTACACCAACTCAGAAAATCAATTTAAAATACCAAGGTCAAAATGACATTTCCCAAGACTAAATACACTGCTCAATAAAGTGGCACGTTACACACAAATCAATAATACCCTATTATTTAATATTGCCTTTTTTTGTATTCCGATACTATATTAGATCTTTTTCTTTTTCTTCTTTCATTAACACAAAAAAACGTTTTCTGAACTTTAGGGTTAGGGAAAAACCAGAGAACAATATATTCAGAAAAAAGAAAAACAAATCAGAGATGCAAGATGAGAGTGGAGGGAAAATGAAAAACAAACACAGTGATTTATCGAGGTTCGTCCCAAATCTGGACTACTTCCTCGTTGAGCTCGCCTCAGGGATGCAACTCTGTTCTTTCACTAATCAATCAAAGCTTTTGTATAGCAATGGAGGATCCAAGTCACAGATTGACTGGTAAGCCTCAATACCCTTCTCTTCCTTACTTTTGTTTCTAAGTTTATCAACTTTTTCTCACTGAAACTAACTTTCTCTCTTTTCTTTCTTTACATGAACAACTCACGAGGTTCTCTCTTTCTCTCTCAAGATCTGGAAACACTCTACTGGAACAGGAGCTTCTCTCTCTAAGATCTAGCTTTATCTATTGGATGATATGATTTTCTGAACCCCTTTCCTCTTATTTATATGTTTCTGTAGAGATGCATATATGTGAGAAGTTTGTTGAGACTGTTGTATTGTTCTGTTAATAAATTTGTTGAGTCTGTTGTGTTGAGCTGAGTTTCCGGTAAAATAAACTCGCCTTGCTGTAATTATCTTGATTTGAGTAACTATGTTCTTGATTTGTTGTAACCGAAACTTTGTATGAAAGCTTATAAGAGGATTTAAAATAACAAATTCCACCTAAATTCCCTTATAAGCTTTTCTAGGCATAGTGAAACACTTCCCTGAGGGTCCTTACTCTATTAGTAATGGTTAGCCTCCATTACTAATTCCCAGCAAGCTCATACAGTGTCTGAACTTAGCTAGGTTTATTATCTTAGTACCCATAACAGCAGGATTCTCTTCTATAGGTACCTTTTCGATATTGACCATTCCTTGAGTCACCTGATCCCTAATAAAATGATACTTAATTCCCACATGTTTAGTTCTATCATGAAATACAGGATTCTTACACAGATGTATACAACTTTGGCCATTTGAGTAGACAGTAGGGATTTCCTTTAGCAGCTTTAGCTCTTCCATTAGACCTTTGATCCAAATAGCTTCCTTTATAGCTTCGGTAACAACCACATATTCTGACTCAGTTGTAGATAAAGCCACTATAGGTTGTAGTTGAACTCTCCAGTTGACACAGTTGCTTCCCACTAGGAAATAGTAAGCTGATGTAGACTTTCTGTGATCTCTGTCCCCAGCAAAATCAGCATCACAGTAACCCTCTATTAGATTACTGTTAGAATACTTAGTAAACTTTAGGCCAATGTCAGTAGTGCCCAATAGGTACCTGAATACCCATTTCATTGCCCTTCAATGCTCTAACCCAGGATTTGCCATATACTTACTGAGAACACTTATAGAATAAGCTAAATCAGGTCTTGTACATACCATGAGATACATAATAGAGCCAACTGCATTTGAGTAGGGTACCTTACTCATTTCTTCTATTTCTGCTTGTGTTTTAGGGCATTGCTCCTTGCGTAGACAGTGTTGGTTAGTCATAGGCTGTTTGGTTGTCTTTGCTCCTTTCATTGCAAACTTCTCGATGATTTTCTATATGTAATCTTTTTGAGTTAGAGTTAGGGCTCCTTTTTCTCTATTCCTCTTGATACATATCTCTAGGATCTTAGTTGCTTCTCCTAGATCCTTCATTTTGAATTGTGACTTGAGCCATCCCTTCATGCGTTCTACTTTGTATCTCTCTTTACTAATAATGAGCATGTCATCTACATAGAGCAGTAAGTAAATAACTTCTTCAATTCTATTCCCTTTGTAGTATAGGCAGGTATCATAATAGCTCCTGTTGAATCCTTTCTTACTCATAAATTCATCAAACCTTTTATTCCATTGCCTAGGTGATTGCTTGAGACCATATAGGGATTTAATTAGTTTGCATACCTGGTTTTCCTTTCCTTTAACTTCAAAACCTTTGGGTCGTTCCATATATATGTCCTCTTCTAGCTCACCATGTAAGTAAGTTGTAGTGACATCCATCTGATCCACTTCCAGATTGTATTGAGTAGCTAATCCCAACATAATCCTTATAGTCTTGTACTTAACTACTGGAGAATTTTTTTTTGTAAAGTCTATCCCTTCCTTTTGGGTAAATCCTTTAGCCACCAATCTTGTCTTGTACTTTATAGGATTGCTTTCATCTCTGCCTTCTTTCAACCTATACAACCATTTACATGCCACTATACTTTTACCTTTAGGTTTAGACACCAATTTCCAGGTCTGGTTCTTTATTAGTGAAGTCATTTCCTCATTCATAGTCTTGATCCAATGTCTAGAGTCCTTGTCTTTTATAGCTTCTTCATAGGTAGTTGGTTTTGTTCTGTTTATCCCTGTAGCACTCATAAAAGCATAAGCTAGAACTTCCTCCCAGGCATTGAAACTGGATTTCTGGTTTGGCTTAGATGTCCTCTTAGCTCTATCTCGGGTTAGTTGAGAATTTGCAAGAGATTCTGCTTCTGTTTGCTCTTCATTGTTTGGTTCCACTTGATCTGTGTCTTCGGGTACTGTTTCTTCTTGTACTGGTTCATTTTGTGTAGTTGTTTCCTGCATATTTTCCACCTGATTAGTGTTGGGTACTTGTGTTCTAACTTGTGCATGATTTGTCTTTGATTGGTAATTTATAGTGGTACCTGCATGGTTAGTATTTAAAAACATATCTGCACTAGAAACAGAGTTAGTAACACATGGAAAAATGTCTTCTTTGAAAATAACATCTCTACTAATAATAGTTTTAAAACCAGAATTTTCTTTAACCCATAGTTGATACCCTTTAATGCCCTCAGGATACCCTAGGAAGACACACTTTAAAGCCCTAGGCTCTAACTTGCCCACACTTTGGTGTGCATAGGCCACACAACCAAATACTCTAAGGTTAGAAAGATTTGGAGGCTTTCCCGACCACATTTCCTCTGGGGTTTTACATTCTATTGCACTTGATGGACACTTGTTTACTAAATATGCAGTAGTTATAACAGCTTCCCCAAAAAAACTTTTGGCTAACCCTGATTGTTGTAATAAACATCTTACTTTGTTCATTAAGGATATGTTCATCCTCTCAGCAACACCATTTTGTTGAGGGGTTAATCTAACAGTTCTATGCCTTTGGATACCCACTTCTCTACAATATGAATCAAATTGACCATTGCAATATTCTAGGTCATTATCTGTTCTTAGGGTTTTGACTTTGTGATTTGTGAGGGTTTCTATGAGTGTTTTCTACTGAATAAACTTTTGAAAAGCTTCACTCTTATGTTTGAGAAGAAAAACCCACACTTTCCTAGAATAGTCATCTATTATAGACATAAAGTAAGAACAACCCTCATGTGTAGAAATATTTTCTGGACCCCATAAATCTGAATGCACATATTCTAAAATTTCTTTTGTTTTGTGTGTGCCAATGCTAAATTTTAGCCTATGATGCTTACCAAGAATACATGATTCACAGAAGTCAGCACTACTCACTTTATCCTTACCAAACAAGTTTTGCTTACTTAGAATTTGTACTTTTTCACTGATATGCCCAAGTCGCCTATGCCACAGTATAGCTTTTTGATCTTCATTTGCTTGAGCTATTGTGTTATTGCACTGAGTTACTGGTTCCCCTTGTAAGTGGTACAAACCTTCATGTTTGTATCCCTTTATGATGGTCATGGCTCCTTTACTTAGCCTCATGGTACCTGCCTCAATTTTGCTTACAATACCTATGTCATCTAGAACACTTATTGAAATTAGGCTTCTAGCAAGGTTAGGAATGTACCTTACACCTATTAGTGATCTAGTGACCCCATCAAACATCCTGAAACCTATTGTTCCTGATCCTTCAATTTGACATGTTTGATTGTTGCCTAGAATAACTTTTCCACATGATGAGTCCTTGTAATCAGTTAAAAATTGTTTAGAATTAGTCATATGGAAAGTACAACCTGAGTCTAGGATCCAATCATCTCTGAATGTTGTAGCGGCTACATAGACTTCACCACTGTCATATCCCTCACTTAAATTTGCAGATTGGTGTTCTATCTTGTGTCTAGATGAATGGTAATCTGACTTGTTTGATTCAGAATCTTGTCCTTCTAATCTGAACTTGTTCTTTCTTTGCCAAATGTAGTAGTCCCTTTTCATATGTCCCAGCTTTCCACAATGGAAACACCTTTAACGATCAGATGGCCCTCTTGAACTAGATCTACCTCTGTTATTGCTTGGCCCTTTAGAGTGTCCTCTGTGTTGACTTCTGCCTCGATTATGACTATGATATGACTTCTTATGCTGAGGCTTTCCTTGACTAAAGTTTAATTCCCCATGTGATGAACCCATCTTTTCATTCTTCATCTCTAGGTCTTTAGATTTAAGGGCTAAGATGACTTCTTCAAGGGTAATTTCTGTCCTCCCATATTTGATTGCTGTTTTCACTTCCCTGTAAGAATCTGGCAGTGAGTTAAGTATGATAATAGCTTGATTTTCATCACTTAGGGATTCATTCTCTCCTGAGTTAGCCAGCTCAATGTGAATTCTTAGAAATTCATCTAGGTTTTGATCCAATATCTTTGAATGACTCATCTTGTAGCCAAATATCCTTTCCTTCAGAAAAATCTTATTAGTTAGGGATTTCTATTGAAATTGCTCTTCAAGTTTCTTCCATATTTTTGCTGGGGTTTCTTCTTTGTCCACCAATCTGATAATAGCATCTGACAGATTGAAAATTATAATCCCAGTAGCAGTTTCTAGAAATTCTTCTTGTTGAATCTTTGATTTGTTTTCTGGCCATGCAATATGATCTTCAAGAACCCACAATAGTTTTTGTTGTGCAAGCAGTGACCTTATCTTTCTCCTCCAGATCCTAGAGTCACCTGAACCATCAAACTTGTCAATATCAATTTTAATATTACTCATGTTAGAAAATTCTAAGTTCAAAATAGGTAAATCTGGAAGGTGTTCAGCTGGATTATCCAAAGGGATATCCACAAAGCTTCATGTGTCGAACCCTGCCTTTGGAGGATCACCTTCCTCCGGTCTTGATAGCTTTCTTGATCACACCTTGAGTTGAATCTTCCAGCCAAGAACCTGGCTTTGATACCACTGTAGGATTTTTTTACTGATAGTGATTTGACCCTACACCAACTCAGAAGATCAATTTAAAATACCAAGGTCAAAATGACATTTCCCAAGACTAAATACACTGCTCAATAAAGTGGCACGTTACACACAAATCAATAATACCCTATTATTTAATATTGCCTTTTTTGTATTCAGATACTATATTAGATCTTTTTCTTTTTCTTCTTTCCTTAACACAAAAAAACTTTTTCTGAACTTTAGGGATAGGGAAAAACCAGAGAACAATATATTCAGAGAAAAGAAAAACAAATCAGAGATGCAAGATGAGAGTGGAGGGAAAATGAAAAACAAACAAAGTGATTTATTGAGGTTCGCCCCAAATCTGGACTACTTCCTCGTTGAGCTCGCCTCAGGGATGCAACTCTGTTCTTTCACTAATCAATCAAAGCTTTTGTATAGCAATGGAGGATCCAAGTCACAGATTGACTGGTAAGCCTCAATACCCTTCTCTTCCTTACTTTTGTTTCTCAGTTTATCAAATTTTTCTCACTGAAACTAACTATCTCTCTTTTCTTTCTTTACATGAACACCTCACGAGGTTCTCTCTTTCTCTCTCAAGATCTGGAAACACTCTACTGGAACAGGAGCTTCTCTCTCTAAGATCTAGCTTTATCTTTTGGATGATATGATTTTTTGAACCTCTTTCCTCTTATTTATATATTTCTGTAGAGATGCATATCTATGAGAAGTTTGTTAAGACTGTTGTATTGTTCTGTTAATAAATTTGTTGAGTCTGTTGTGTTGAGCTGAGTTTCTGGTAAAATAAACTTGCCTTGCTGTAATTATCTTGATTTGAGTAACTATGTTCTTGATTTGTTGTAACCGAAACTTTGTATGAAAGCTTATAAGGGGATTTAAAATAACAGAGAGAAAGTGTGAAGAGAAAGAAAGTGAAGAGGGAGAAGTGAGTAGAAAGAGAGGAAATGGCGAGAGAGAAAAAATGACGAGAGAGAAAATGAGAAACTATTAAGTGATGAGAGAAAATGATGTGACAAATTTGAGAACAACAAAAAATAACTTTTTGTTGTTCTCAAAATTTTCTGTTTTTTGTAACTTTGTTTTTAAAATTTATTTTTTAAAAACAATGCCAAACACATCAACTTGTTTTCAAAAAACAGTTTTTAGCTTTTAAAAACAAAAAATAGTTTTTAGTTAAGAAGCCAAACACTGAGCTATTTAAAAAAGAAATTCAACGAGAATGAACACATCAACGACAAGAGAATCTAGCGGGGAAAATTGGTTTCATACTTTGATATAGGTGTTAAAAACATATAACATTGGTTCTAACATGATATAAAAAAATAAAACTAAAAAGGAAATCAAACCTCAAAAAATAGGGCTGAGATAACGAAAACATGCTTCACCTGAAAATGAAAACATTAATAAACAAAACAAAATTAAAAAAAAAGAGTGAGAGAATGATACATCGTTTACATGATAATACCCTTTATTTGTAGTATCATATACGTGAGAAAGGCTCTCATATCGTCATGCATGTATATATGAGTATTAAAAAAAAAATCTCTCTTTCAGATCACAAAGAGTAAAAAATGAAGACATTCTAAATGTCATTCAAATCAGTAATTGCATGAACTTGTAATAATATACTTTGCTATAACAAAATCTCTTTAGATAATTAACACTAATATTGTCACATTTGAAGTTTGATTAAAAAAAATTACTTTATGATCTTATATGAAAATACGAAATCTTATATTTATCTTCTTTATTTTTAATAATGTTATAACCTACTAATTTCATATCATTCTACATTTATTTGAAAATGTGATAGAATAAATACAAAAACCTCCCATTCAATTTGATTTTTAATTTTCAATAATAAAAAATCTTGGAATAAGATTTAATTATAAGGTAAATAATATTTGTGGTCCCAATATTCTTAAAATGTAACGTTAAGATTCCCAAACTATTTTTTGTAGTAGTCGAATCTACAAACTTGTGATTTTGTATCACATTAATTACTACAATACTATTTTTCAACTGTTAGTAGTCACATGTCAAACACATAAACAAAGACTTAGATAATATATCCGAAGAAAGTTGGAGACATAATAAAATATACTAACGCAATATAAAATAGAAAACTTGCCTAATCACTAATTTTTATGATCTTTAAACTTAAGGTCTCTCTTTTTTCTTGTAAATTAAAATGATTTTACGCATATTAATGAAAAGAGAGATATTTGAATAACAAAATTTATTCATATATTGAATACAAAAATATACTAAAAATTCTAATGTTGCAATATTAATACGAGTTTAGGGTAGTTTGCCAAAATATTCGAATTTGGAGTGATTTTTTTATAATCAATCTGTAGATTTGATTTGAATTATTGACTTGGGAATTTCAGTTATAAAAATATGAAATTTAATCATGAGTATTTATATTACAGTCAAGAATTTTGTACTACGTAATCTTTGAGTTTGTGTCATTCTTAACTTTGTTGAGTTCAATTTTTATTCTAGATAGATTTTGTCCCTCCCTTATTTTCCTTATAAATTTCCAAGACATTTATTTTGTAATAATTATAGATGTTAACGATTGTACAAATCTATGCTTCTATATTTTTTTCTTTGGTAACAAAATCTTTTTTTTTTAAAATGGGATCACATGGTGCCGATCTCACTCTCATCTCTTCAACTTTTTAGCAATTCTCATGATCACATGCCAGTATAGGGGACTCATACATCATCTTCCTTTAATTAGATTATCGACAAACGTGCATTAAAGGTTCTCATCCCATTAAGGATGACATCGCCACAACGTAGCCTGACTTAAAGGAGTTAGGCACACATCCTTCTCAAGGGGGCTGTGGTGGGATTCAAACCCTTGACCCAAGGAAAGAAGGATTAACAAGAGAAAGTTAGCTTCTATGTCTTCTCCATCGAAAAATAATGGAAAATTAGCATATTTATCTCCTCTTTCAACAAGCAACATGTTAATATCTTTATCTTCACCTCAGATAAATAAAAGAAATGTCGATACTTGAATACGATATTATCTTCAAAAGTTTGAGACTTATTTGGTTCAAATTTTTAGCATTACAAAACAATGGTATCAATTTCCCTCTGTTATTGTTTGTTTGTAGGGTTTTATTAATAACTTTTATGTATTTGGGGCTTCAGTGGTAAGTTTAGTTGTAGATATTTTTTTTTATTTAAGATTTTGATATGAAACCAATTTGGTAATGTAACAAGTGGGTGTTTAAGAAATCACTATAGTAAAATGGCATATACTTTTTTTTTACTAGCTTTGCATTTTTTTTTTCAATTTGTTTGTTTTGTTTTCATACATGAGTTATATTTGAGTAAAAATACCAAATATGTCAAAATGACCTTATACAACCCAATTAACACCTTTACCACAACTAAATGTAAACATAACTAAGTTGATGAGTTTGCTCAAAAAAAAAAAAACTAAGTTGATGAGACCTGACTTTATTGATTTCGACTTATAGTAATTACAGCGAAGTTGATGAGAGCTGACTTTATAGATTTCGATTTATACTAATTACAACAAAGTTGATGAGAGTTGATTTGAAAGATTAGTTCCCCTTCAACTACCAATTTCTTATGTTGGAGTAGTTATTACTTTAGTTGTTAGAAGCTCTAATTCACCCACCTTTGACTAAATAAAAAAAAATCGAAATCTGAATTTGATTTTTGAAGAGTTGGGTAACTCGTAGAGTTTTTAATTTATTTTCACTAGTGTAAAGCCATAGACTAATGAGTTGGAAGCCAATGTAAATCCCATAGCCTACCTGAAAACTGCGTTTGAATAACACAAGAAAAGTCAACACTAGAGAATTTTGGACATCTCCATTGATCTAATTTTCCATTTGACCATTAATTTTAGAGATTAAAAAACCAAATCCCTACCACTGGAAGACAAAGGATTTTCTCTAACTTCTACAATGCACTCAACAGAAAAGATACACCACAGACTATTCTCTACTATTCCCAGTTTCAAAGATCCAAAACAAGAGCCGTTAGGCTAAAGAAACAAAAAAACTTTTTACATATTTCTGCCAACCTAGTTGTTTCTCATTGCAATCTGATTCGATCAAGACTCTCTGAGACTGTCTTCATCCGAGGACGAATTTCTGGGTCGAGTTCTGTGCAATTGAGGGCAATGTGGAAGGCTGCAACAACTTGTTTCTTTGCATGAGCCTCGTGAAGAAGTGCAGGGTCTATAATCTCAGACAACGGCTTTTCCTCTTTAAAAGCCTTCCTGATCACACTCTCCAGTCCCTTGTCATCATTCTCAGGGCCCTCATCCGGAAGCTTACCAGTCAGAATCTCTAAAAGCACAACGCCAAAAGAGTACACATCGCATTTTTGAGTGAACTTGCTGCCTGGTATCCGAGCCTCAGGCGCCATGTAAACGGTTGAGGGAGCCGTGATTTTCAAGCCAGCAGTGACAAAGGAAGAGTTTGTGTTATGCTTTTTGGATGCTGATGAAGTGAACTTGGAGGAACCCGATACAAGACGCGTGAGTCCAAATCCAGATATGCAAGGTTGCAAATCATCATCAAGGAGGATTTTTGTTGACTTAATGTTGCCATGAACATATTTCCGAGGGCTGTACTCATGTATGTACATTAAGCCTCTAGCACTTCCTTGAGCAATTTTTAACCTTGCTGACCATGATAATGGCGGTAAAGAACTGGAAGGACCCCCTGCTTATCATGAAAATAAGTAATCTTCATATTCATAGAGAAACAAATAAACACAAGGAGTGATGTATGTTTCAAAAATCGTTCAGATAGTATTTTCGCTTCAATATTATGATTTATGCTAGCAAATATTTTTTCTCTCATAGATTTCTGAAGCAAAAATAGCATACAGTAAGACTTGTGAAAGAAGTTCCGGGGGTCCACTTGCATGATTATGTAGCAAGTGAAATGTGTTTGAATGGAAAACCATGCACATGTCACTACGTCAGTCACCATTAGCACTATGTTTGGTTGGAAGGAGAGGTTGAATCCTTTTGTTTGGCAAGAGAGAGAGGAGAGATGGAGGGAGAAGGTCTCAGCTTAAAAATTCAATCCCTCCAAGATCCAAGAAAAAGACAAAAAAATAATAATATGTAAATGTCATATATCCTTTTAAAAAAATAATAAATATTTATATTAAAAGATAAAATAGTAATTTTAATAATTAATTTCCTCTCCACCATCAAAACAACATAAAGGAGAACAACTATTCTCTCTGTCCTTCCTAAACTCCGGAGCCATCCTACTCTCTCCCATTCATACCAAACATAGCCTAAAGATATTTGAGTCTTTCATAGATACAAAATGAGAAATCACGGATCCACAGAACCAACTTCTCATGGAGGACGTTGAAACCAACCATGAAAAGTCACCCTTTGAGGGATCAACTGTCAGAAAATATTCATTTACGACAGGAAAAAACCAAAGGAAATATGGCCCAGCACAGCATTAATCGAAATATTAATAAAAACTAGTACGGACAAAACACTGAGATTGTCAGACCAAATGAAAGATAACCCAAAAGAAGCAAAAAAAAAAAAGAAACAGGTATGCATTTCGATTATCAACCCGGAAGAAAAATAAGGATAACAGAATCGAAATGGAAATGCAACTAAAATATTATATTCCTTTTGTAAAAAGAAAGATACAAGGACATTGACTCGTTCAAATTTTGAAGAAAAATTATGGAAAAAAAGTCAACTCAAAAGCCATGTAGCATGACAAGGGGATGATTATGTTGGGATTTAACTACTTTTGGACCCATCAAAATCATGGATTACAATCTTATCATAAATGACGGTATAGAAATATTTAGAATGGCCACTGATAAAATTTAATGACTTTTCAACTTAGACAACTTACATAACTCTTAACTACAAAACAAATATAGTTTGTCACAACAGCTATTCCAAAAGAAGATGGAATCTCATGGGAGTTTATTGGTTATTATTTATTCACAAGCTATAATCTGTATCAAAGTATCAACTTCAAAAGTAAACATAATATAGCAATTCATTAGTACTGCTCTGTGCTTTTTAACTTTTGGGGCTATTACTATGTCTTAATCTACAGTCTCTAAACTTGGATCTTTGTAATAAGGTTAAAAATCTTTTTCAAATAAAACATGCTCTAAGGTGAAATCTGGCTTTAATTATGAGGGCACAAAAAGTATAACTGTACTGACCTAATAAAAACAACAGTAATAAATTACATTGGCTGTGATCTATATTCAGCTGCCTTTCTCTTTCACATGCATGCTACTGTTTTGAAAATTGTAGCTATACAATTTTCATTTTTCTTTCATTGTAATCTTTCATCAGAGTATAATACAAAGAAAGTAAACAAAACAAAAGTAAATTTCTCGGGATGTGAAAAGTTGTTGATATGGATTTAGATACTGATAAATATAATAGGAGGTGCTGGGTAGTACTGTCGGACACTATATTTTCAAATCTCATAAGGGATCTCTGAATATTTTTCACTGATTTAATTATTTAAATTTCAATAAATAGCAGACATTCTCATAGAATGGTGACAGAAAAATATTAAACGTCTATAAAAGAAAAAGGGTTGAAATATATTTTTACTCATATGATTGAAACAATTTTAGCCTCACAAAATGGTGACATTATTATACGTTTATAACATCCATGTGCACATTGGAACCAAACCAAAAACAAGTCAGAGATTCATATAAATGCAAAAATTCAGTCATGTAGCAATATTCAATTCAGATTTTCTAATTTAAAATCGCAAATAAATAAAATAAAATAAACTAAATGAATATTTTAATATTTGAAATAAATGAAAGGGCATAGAAGTGTTACCGTGGAGCGCAGTGTAGAGACTACCATTGCGGATGAAATCAGTAACCAATAGTTTTTCATCGTTAGCGTAGTAATAAGCTCTGAGCGGTACGATATTCGGATGGTGGACCCGCCCGATAGCATCGATCTCGTACTCAAAATCCTTGAACCTCCACGTGGCGTCCTCGCATTCGCTTAGCCTCCTAACGGCTACAACTGTTGCGGCCACGCCTGATCCCCCACCCCGAGCCACCACTCTGTACACGATTCCACTTCTGCTCTTCCCCACCACGTAAGCCGATGCCCTTAGCAAATCCTCCAAGTCTAAACTGAACCCTTCGTCCATCACTACGAATTTACCTTTTTGCCCCTCTTCTTCCACTACCACTTCAGTCTCCGCCTTTTCTTTTCCCATTTTGCCCTCGCTCCCAGTCTCCGCTGCTGATTTCCGCCGGAAAATCCAGACCGTCACGAAGACCGCCCCGATCACCAACGAAATACCCGATACGATCGGTACGGTCACCGACATGCCTCCCTCTTTTCCTCTCCCGTCGCCGGAGATCAAATCGGGGTTTTCGTTCAGAGGCTTCTGAGGGTTCTGATCCCCATCCGATGTGCTCTTAGAGAGATTAGGATTTTGAGCTTCGGGGCATTGAGTTTCTAATGGGAATCCGCAGAGGCTCGGATTTCCGGAGAAGGCGGTGGGTCCCTGGTTAAGTAGTGACCCGACCTGAGGGATTTTCCCAGTGAGGTTGTTGTGCCGGAGATCTAAGCTGACCGGGACCGGAATTCTTCCGTACGACGAAGGAATCCCGCCGGTGAATCGGTTATAGGAGAGGTTCAGGGTTCCAACGAGGGATTGGAGTTGGCCAAGGGATTCGGGGAGGGAGCCATTGAGGAAGTTGGAGGAGAAGTCGAGGTGCCTGAGGAATTTCAGTGCTGAGATTTGAGGCGGGATTGGGCCGGAGAGGGAGTTGTGAGAGAGGTCGAGGATGACTAGGCTGGTGGCGTTGAAGAGGTGAAGCGAAATGGGACGAGAGAAGTTGTTGTGAGCGAGACTGAGTCGCTTGAGCGAGTCGAGGTGGCCGAGTTCAGACGGAATGTAGCCAGTGAAGCCCTTGTTAGGAAGATAAACATCAATGACTCGGCCGCGCGTGCAGGCCACGCCCCGCCAGCTGCAAGGATTGGGATCGGAGTCGGACCAGGACCCGAGAATGCCAGTTGGGTCGGTGTCGATGGCGGCTTTGAGTGCGAGGAGTGAGAGTCCATCGGAGTTGAGTCCGTACGAGATTGAAACAAAAAAGAAGAAAAACGAAAGGAATTGAAGTGAAGAAACCATTTTTTGAGCTAGATTTTTTGAGAATGACACTCAGTGTTGAGTCATTTAAGCTCAGGTTCTCAGTTCTCTCTCTGCAACGAGAAGTTGCTCAGAGGAAAAAAATACAGACTAGTCTGAGGAAGAAGAAGAGGTTTTGTTTTGAGTTTGAAGTGGAACAATTATTTCTCTCGGGGTGGCGAGTAGCAACGTGTCTTTTCTAATTTGAATTCTTTAGACACTATTATTTTAACTACTTTACCCTTCGTCTCCTCTCAATTTGGAATTGTCCAAAAAACAAAGGGTAATTTATTAATGTCGAGACAACATTTTATTTTAAGGTATGAATTGGAATCGAATTTAACTGGAACAGTAATATTATGGGAACACAAAATATTAAGAGTACGGCAATTTTTCTATATATATTTTTTACATTATTAAAATATTAAAAAATAAAAAAAATATTTAAAAAAACGCTTAAAAATCTATAAATATAGAAAATAAAATAAAAAATATAAAAAAATCATTTTTATAGAATTGTTTAAATGAGCTATTAGGAGGTAATTTTAATAATTTTCTCTATAATTATAACTGATTTAGAGGAATTCTAACATAATGACTTCATATTTGTTTAAGAAGGAATGTAATATTTTAAAAAGCTAATAATTTAGTGCATATTTTATCTGCACATTTCATTACTCATTTAATAGTCATGATAAATTGAATTTTGATATGTTTTTTTTATACATTAGAGATTTTTATCTTTTTTCTTTTCCATGTATACTCACATATCCAACTACTTAAGTTATTCCCAAATATCAAATTTGATATGTATTTGGTTCTTATATTTTATGATTAATTGATCACGCTATGGTAAAATGAATCTTATTCATATGATTTCTCTTTCTATTTTCAAAAACTTAAATCACATTTGTAATCTTTATATGGTAAAATGGGACAATCTTTTCAGATTAATTATTGATAAGAGTTATCAAATTAGTATTTTTTTAGTGCTAAGAACCTTAGGATTGTAATGATAATAGTAACAAGATTATGAGCTAAACAGAAAAGTAATTTAAACCCACTAAAACTGTAATTGCGGTCCCATATAATATGGATTTTCATTTAACCAACCAATTTTTGGCTTTTACTATGCATGTAGTGTATTAAATAGTCACACTTTGTTTCAATACAAATATTTGAAATGTGGATAAAGTACTTTGCATCGTTTAAGGTAATTTATTTTGCCTCATTGTTAAGCATTTTCTTATGTACATATACATATATATAGTACATTAAACGTATTGCTTAAACCACACAAATTAGAAATACAAAACAAAAGACACATATTTTGTACAATTTTGTAGTTTTTGTGCCGTTGTGCACACTCTCCAAAGAAAAGGACAGTCAGTTTTTGAGAAACAGGAGAAAGTTAAGGAAGAAAGTGGTTCGAGTGGGGACAGCAATGTAATTTTAGTGTGATGTCAGAAAAATCATTGCTGCATGGAAATGTGTAGTGAGATCAGTACACTTTTTCGAGGGTTGAGTTCAGTTTCTCTAACGAAGGGTATTTTAGTAAATCTAAGTCCCGTTTTGAAGATTCAAATTGAAAGGAAGATAACCAATAAAGCGGGATCTAGTATTATAATTATACGTAGGATTAACTCCTAAACACACTACACCTTTCACGGTTTCCAATTTCCATAACGTATGCCTTTTTTATTACTAGTACATAATACATAATTTAGTTGAGTTAAAAATTCAAAAATATATATAGAAGTAATAAGTTTTTTTGAAGTAATACAATGTAAATTCGATTAGGCTACAATTTTTTTAAATACATAATAAATTATTTCGTCTTATCCGTACCTTATTAATTCAAGAATAATAAATATTATCGTCTTTATATAATCTATCTCAAATGTGCAATGAATTTAATTTAGATAAATTTGTACAACGCAATCCTCCTCTTTTTTTTTCAAATATGTTTGAAAGATTTTATAAAATATTGCTTGTTTTATTTCTTTTTTTACTTTCTGTGGTATGCAAATGATAATCTACTAATTCAAGCCATCGAGGGGTCGATTCCCACCAACCATAGTGAGGTTGAAGTTATTACTCTATTAGAGTTAGTTTAGTGGTTATCTTTTAGTTAGTATTCTGTTAGGATCCTTTCTATTACAATTATGTTATGTTAATTCTTGTTATTGTAATTATCACAGAGTATAAAAAAATGATCCAAAACTCTCTTTTATTAATGAGCTCATTCATTCAATTTTACTCTAATTTTTCATTTCCTCTCTAAACACTATGCTCTTACATGGTATCATACCTATGGCCGATCCTGATGATCCTCGTCCCAATGCTCCCAATCGCCCACCTCAAGCTCCGATCGATCAACTGGCCGCCGCTCCTCAATTTCAGATCCAAAACAATCTTCTTCTGCTGAATATTCGACTGGATCGCCACAATTACACATACTGGCAATCATTGATACTTCCCTCTGTTCGTGTGCATGGACTTGATGGAATTGTTCTTAGCACCACTCCAAGACCAGATCCTCTTCTCCCAGGTACCAACACGATCAACCCTGCCTTTGAACATTGGTCTCGTTGTGATGCTTTACTTATAAGTTGGCTCATGAATTCTCTCTCTGAGGCAATGCTTGGACATGTTCTTCATTGTGAATCGGCCGCCGAGATCTGGACTGTCTTCACTAGCCTCTCCGCCACTCAATCCAAGGCCAGACAGCTTCAACTTCGACTTGCAATCCAAAACACAAAGAAAGGCTCCATGAGCATAGATGAGTACATCTTGAAGATGAAGAATCTTGCTGATTCTTTAGCAGCTGCAGGTCACAAACTCTCAGATCAAGAATTGGCCATGTATATTCTTGGAGGAGCTGGCCATTAGTACGAAACAGTGGTTGTCTTGCTCACTGCAAGAGATGATGCTTTAACTCTTCAAGAAGTTCAATACATGCTTCAGAATCAAGAAATGCGCATTGAATAATCCACACCACAAAATCTGGATTAGAGTCAAGCCAATTATGCTCAGTTCAACAAACCTCCCTCAGCTCCGAATCAAAACAACTCCACGGGCAGAGGACAATACAATGGTCGTGGAAATTCTCAAGGTCGAGGTTCCCAATCTGGAGGTCGAGGCTCCTCCAATGGACGCGGTTGCGGCTCCCGACCCGTTTGTCAAATATGTGGCAAGATAGGCCATCTTGCTTACAAATGCTATCATCGTTACGATACAGACAATCAAGGAAACTCATCTTCACCTCAAAATAGTGGCCCCAATCCTCAAGCTCTTCTGTCTGACTCCACAACAAATTCAGAAGATAATGGCTGGTATGTGGACAGTGGAGCCACCCATCACATGACATCTGATGCTCAAACTCTTAACAACACCACCGACTACAAAGGCAAAGCCAAGATCACAGTCGGTAATGGATCTACTATTCCAATTTCTCATATTGGATCCAATATAATTTCTACTGCTAATCCTCAAAAATAGTTAATGTTAAATGATGTGTTACTTGCCCCTGCTATTGCTAAAAATTTATTGAGCATCTCTAAATTCACCACAGATAATAACATCATTTTAATCTTTGACTCTCATGCATGTCTCATTAAGGACAAGATTACGGGTCAAGTACTTCTTCGGGGCTCTCTTAAGCATGGATTGTACCATCTGGATCTCTCACAAGCTAGAGCACCTCAACTCCCCAACCACACCACAGGCTCATATCCCCACCCAACTGCTTTCAATTGTACAAAGAATAAAGATGGTGTCTTTACTGAAGCTCAAATTTGGCATCATAGGCTTGGTCATGCCTCACCACAAATATTAAGAAATGTACTGTCTAGTATTCAGTCTAAAGCTAAATGTACTTCCCTTCCTTTTTGCCAAGCTTGTCAATATGGCAAATTGCATAGTATGCATTTTAGTAGTTCTGTACCCAAAACTACTTCAGTGTTTGAATTAGTGCACACAGATGTATGGGGGCCATCCTTTTATCAATCAATGGAAGGTTTCAAGTATTATGTCAGCTTTATTGATGATTTTTCCAAGTTTACATGGATTTATCCTATGAAAGTAAAATCTGAAGTCAGCCTTATTTTTAGACAGTTTAAAGCATATGTTGAGCTTCAATTCAATACGAAAATTAAAGCAGTACAATCAGATTGGGGAGGTGAATTTCGACCATTAAAATCTATACTTGATCCTCTTGGAATCAATTTTAGACATCCATGTCCACATACACACCAGCAACAAGGTCGAGCCGAGAGAAAGCATCACCATGTGGTGGATATGGGACTCTCTTTTCTTGCTCAAGCAAACATGCCACTTTCACATTGGTGGGATGGCTCCATGTCAGCCACATATACAATCTATAGACTCCCCACCCCTGTGTTACAATTCAGAACACCATATGAGGTCCTATTTCATCAACAACCTGATTATTCATTCTTGAAAACTTTTGGCTGCTCCTGTTACCCTCTCTTAAGGTCATACAACACCCACAAACTTGCATTCAATACAACTCATTGCATCTTTATAGGGTATAGCCCCAGCCACAAGGGGTACAGATGCGTACACCCCTTAGGTCGAATATACATAGCTCGAACAGTTAAGTTCAATGAAACCAGTTTCCCTTATCACACCTTATTCCCTACCAAACCAAATATACCAATTTCACCACCTTAAATAATACAAGGGGCCTTTGTCATACCTCCCACCCCACTAAATGTTCCTTCCTCAAACAATACATGTCATGACCAAGCAACATCTTCCTCAGCGGCATCTGTACCTCAGTCTCTAGCTACTTCTGCTATAGACTCAAACAGCAGCACCACGGCTCCAGCCTCTCCATTACCTCATGTAGCAGCTCATGAACCAGAAGCTCCATTTATTCCTATGGCTAACATTCAGGCTGAACTCCCCAATGCTCCCCCACCACCTGTTGTCAATTTACATCCCATGACTACTAGAGCCAAGGCTGGAATTTATAAGCCAAAGGCTCTAACAGTGACTTCTAACATTAGTCTTGAGCCCAAATCAGTCAAGGCTACACTTGAAGATCCTCTATGGCTCAATGCTATGAAAAAAGAATTCATAGCTCTCATCAAGAACAAGACTTGAACTCTTGTTCCATTTACATCAGATATGACAATCATAGACAACAAGTGGGTCTATCACATCAAGTACAACTCTGATGGCTCCATTGAACGCTACAACGCTAGACTGGTTGCCAAATGTTTTCAACAAACCCCTAGCCGTGACTACTTTGAAACTTTTAGTCTAGTTGTCAAGCCATCAACAATTCGAGTAATCTTCTCTTTGGTTGTCTCTCATAACTGGCCAATTCAGCAAGTTGACATTAACAATGCCTTTCTCAGCGGGGACTTACAAGAGTGTGTCTTTATGGCTCAACCAGCTGGTTTTCGATGCTCTGAATTTCCTAACCATGTTTGCAAATTGAACAAAGCCATTTATGGCTTGAAACAAGCCCCTCGGGCATGGTATGATAAGCTCAAACACTCTCTTCTACAATGGGGTTTTCAAAATTCAAAGGCTGACACATCCTTGTTCTTCACAAGGAAAAATGGTAAACTCACTTTAATTCTTATCTATGTCGATAACATACTCATAACTGGGGCTGACTCTGCCTTCATCAATCAAGTCATATCCCAACTGCATCTTCATTTTGCATTGAAGAATCTAGGACCTGTGCACTACTTTCTGGGCTTTGAAGTTACTCGAAATTCAACTAGAATTTATCTCACACAAGCTAAGTATGCAGCTGATCTTCTCACCAAAAAAAATATGGCCACAGCTGCCGCAACACCAACACCAATGTGTCGCAACACCAAACTTTCAGCTGCTAGTGGCACCCCCTTGGCCAATCCTACAATCTATAGAAGTGCTATTGGAGCTCTTCAGTACCTCACATTGACTCACCCCGACATTTCTTTTGCCGTCAACAAACTCTCTCAATTTCTCAAGGCTCCCACAATTGAGCATTGGTCTGCCTGCAAGCGTCTTCTTCGCTATTTGGTTGGCACCATCGATTATGGCCTCCACTTCAAACTAGCTGTGTCTCTCCATCTTGTAGCTTATACTAATGCTGATTGGGCTGGTTCACTTGATGACAGGAGATCTACCTCAGGTTACTACTTATACTTAGGAGGTCATCTCATCATGTGGAGCTCTCGCAAGCAAACAGTTGTAGCTCGCTCCAGTACCAAGTCTGAGTATCGTGCCATTGCTCTTGCCACAACAGAGATAATTTGGCTTCAATCACTCTTTCAAGAACTTGCTATTCAACTTCCATCATGTCCCGTTCTGTGGTGCGACAATCTTGGGGCCACTTTTCTTGCCTCCAATCCTGTATTTCACCAACGAACCAAGCATATAGAGGTTGATCTGCACTTCATTCGGGACAGAGTTCTTGCCCAACAACTCAACATTCAACATGTCTCCTCAGCTCATCAAACTGTTGATATACTAACAAAACCACTACCACAACCTCAGTATGAAATGTTTACAATCAAGTTAGAACTTAGAGAGCCAAGTGTAACTTGAGAGGGGGGGGGGGGGGGGGGGGTGTTAGAGTTAGTTTAGTGGTTATCTTTTAGTTAGTATTCTGTTAGGATCCTTTCTGTTACAATTATGTTATGTTAATTCTTGTTATTGTAATCATCACAGAGTATAATTAAACGATCCAAAGCTCTTTTTTATTAATGAGTTCATTCATTCAATTTCACTCTAATTTTTCATTTCCTCTCTAAACACTCTGCCCTTACATACTCATGTAAGTTCCAATAAATCCCTATGATGAAGACACTACCGATCCCTTTTTCCTAGCAAATTTGTTCGCTTTCTTAAAATTCAATAATATATTTTACTAAAATTTAATAGCAATAATAATAATAATACAATATAAGTATTATATTGTATGAAAGAAACTGTAAAAAAAACAATACAAATATTATATTTATAGAAATATCACGAAAATTCCCATGTTTCCAAAATTATTTAAAATTATATCTGGCCAATAATTAAGTTGACCGACAATTTTATGATTTTGAAGATGTATTTTACATATAAAATTATAGTATTATATTCTTTCCAAGTGGTTATTAGCTTGAAGATAATGTTAAAGATGAACTACATTACAATAAAAATTTACCATAAAATATTTCTCATAGAAAAAGGGTTCCATGCAAGTCCAAACATTTAAACATGACTAATCTTATAACAGAAAACATACATAATTTTTTTATTGTAATAAAGGTCACTGGTATCCAAGTTGAGATCGACACACTATGAAGCCATAAATAATTAATATATAATTCAAAATAATCATACAAAATATGTTCTTTATCAAAGAAATAAAATAATTGTAGAGCAAAACAATTAAGTCATGTTCACTCTAACTGTCTTTATAAATAATTTATCTTATTTTTTTTAACAAATTAAGTATGTGTTATATTCATACATCAATTGGAAGGTGAGTGTCAATAATGACTATTGTCGTAAAAAATGATTCTAAGTATTAGTTGGAATGGGAATATTCTCTCTATTGCTGGTTTTGTTTAAATGGAGTAATCCTTTTTAATAATCAAGACTAATATTTTCGAAATACTCAAAATCATAAAATCCTCAATAAATATGTAAATCTTGTACAATGCAAATATTGAGAACTAAAATAAAAAACGAAATTGCAAAATTGGTTTGAGGATGAGGATCTAGTGGTGGGGATTGGCTCAGCTAAATAGCAAAATTTGAAGGCCACACCACAAACACAAAAGATCTTCTTTTATTTATTTTTCTTTTCTCAAGTGCTGGAGGGCACTATTTCTTCCAACCCATACAGGGACCAGTTAAACCTTTTAAATGAATTGAGCCCTGCCAACAACAATAAAAGGCTCTAAAGTTTATTATTGTGTTGGACCGTATGATATCATTGCAGATAGGATAATTTCAACCACTCTTTCAACCAAAACAGAAATGGGACCAAAAACAAAGTCTTAACAATAGAGGATACAATATCATACTCATTACTCATTCTTTTTATGTATATCTGCTTGATGATTTTCTTGTTTGTCTTAAGTGTTAATCATGTCTTCGATTATGACTTGTTAAATCATTAATTGAGTTTTGTTGGTTAAAGATAATTAATAATTAGCTCATATAGTGCTCTTGCCATATCATTTCCTTGCTTTTATATGTTATTTTTGTGAATAAGTGTGTGTTTGTTTAAAATATTTCTTTTAAATATTATGTTATTATTACTATAAAGTGAATATTTTACTTTATTTTACCATGTTATTGTCATTCAAGGTGTTCACCAATGTAAAATATACAACACACACTAGTTGAAAACTGATGTAATAAGTCATTTATTACATATTGACCTAATTAAACATTTATTCCATTATTAAAATTACTTATTTGACCCAATTTATATACTCAGCTTAGTCTCTCTTTCATGCAACCAACCTAGAATCCCCAATTGACCTTTTTTTTTTTGTCTTTGTCTTCCATTCCAATGCAAAGACCACTTTCTTCTTCTTGTTCTAAGTTTCAAGACAAATGGGTTTTTGACCATTCTAATCATCTTTATGCATGATTTCTCTTCTTGTCGCTTTATCGATTCTGAGTTTGATTGCCTAAAGTATGGTAGATAGGCCAAATAAACAGTAAATGTCTAGAAATTTAATTTGTGATTTGTCCAAGTATATTATTGTTTAGGGATAAAATAAACTAAGTCCAAGCTCAGATAGTAAGACCCAAAAAATATCTTCAGATTCAAAGATGAAAATCTACATTCGAACTACAGAAAGATAAGGAACAAACCATACCATAAATGCTTTCCAATCAGTACAGTAAGAAGAAAGTAGATGTTATAATCTAAAACAGTAAGGCATCAACTTATCAAAATGTCAAGTTGTGTTGTGAGTTTCTCCTCAAAATCAAGGTATTTTTCTCTCTGATTTGTGATTATTCTTCTAATTTTACATTTAGTTATATTTCTTATTCTTTGCCTGTTTGTTCTATTAATACTGATAAATTTGCGCTTTGATGTGTTGGAGAATTTGGCACCGAATATTAGAAACACATGTCGATGTTCTTAGTAAAATTCAGACATGTAAGTATATTTTATTTTATTTTTTTTATCAAGAAAGAATGACTTTATTAATCACAAACACAAATACAATCAATCAACCGCCCTCAAGGAGAGGACAACAGTAATACTACAAGGAGCACACTTTTCTTATAAAGATCTTCTCATTTTCTCTCATTTTCTTTTGAGTAAAACTACTAACTCTATAAACTATATATCTTTTTATCTTATCTACAATTACATTCACTCTATGAGAGTAACTATTAAAAAAACAAGTATTCCTATTTTGCCAAATGTAATAAATTGTTGTTGAAAACATTGTTGCCACAATCGCTGCCTTAACACCATTGCTCATATCTTCAATCCAACGGGTCCAATCTCTGAATCGTAAAGACCAATTGCAGCCAATCCAAGCTTGGATCTGGTGCACAACCTGCTGAGAGAAATCACAATTAAAAAAATAAATGATCATAATTCTCTCCAGTCTTTCCATAAACCGGGCAAAGGTAGCAGTCTAGATGCATAAGCACCCTTTGCAAGTGATCCCGGGTTAACAAATTGTCATTCACAACTTACCAAATTATAAAACGATGCTTTGGCACACTCATCCTATTCCACATAAAGTGTTGGTATTTGACTTTATCTTGGTGGATATAACTCTTACAGAGCATACCAATTTTGAACCTTCCTGCTAGCATCATCTATTTCTCTTTGAGTAAAGTCATCTTGAATGTGACAAAGTTTGCGCCAATACCAACTTGAAATTATTTTCTATTATGAAATTATTACATATACGACTGACATAGTAACTCTTTAAGTTACTCGTAATATGATGTTACTCTTAACTAAATATACTCCATTTCGAACCTGGAAGTTTTAGCATAATTGTGCTCATTGTCAATCAAATGTAATAACTTGGTATGAATTAATTTTAATTGGTTGTGCACTTTTTAGATGTTAGCTGTTATATGTTACAAAATAGTAATTTGTGAGACTAAAATTAACATTTATTTCTTCTATCTATCCACTTCTAAATTCTAAGGAATTTTTATATAAATATTGCAAATTATATATGTATATATAGGGTTATTATTGTGAATTTTAAAAAATATGGCTTTTATACCATCAATATCCACAAATATGAGAATTATACTTTTCTTAATTTGTATGGAACAATTTATTAAAGAAAAAATTAAAATATGATAAATGCAATTAGTAGCTAACTAACATATGAAAATGTCACATTTTTTATTATAGTTATGTTTTCTTTAATTTTGAATGTAATTTTTTTTAATATTTTATTTTTTCTTTCATTTTTAATTATTTTTTCAGTTATTTTTTTCCTTACTTATTTTTTTTTCCATTTTTTATGTTTTCATTTTTTTACTACCAATTTTTTCCTTTATCTTTTTTTTTTATTTCCATTCTTCTTCTTCTTTTCATTTTAATTTATTTATCTATTTTTTTCCTTTATTTGTATTGTTTTTTTTTTCATATTTTTTCAGTTTTTTTCCTTCTATATTTTCTTCATTTTTGTATTTATTATTTCCTCATTCCATATCTTTTTTTTTTTCTTTTTTCACACATATGAGCTTTTTTTCTTCTTCTTTTTTTCATTTTATTCTACCAATTTTTTCATTCATATTTTTCTTTCTTTTCATTTTCCCATTATTTTTCTTCTTCTTATTTTTATTCATTCATCTGATTTTTTTCCTTCAACATTTCTTTTGTTTTGTTTTTTTTTCATATTCTTTTTCGTTTTATTTTCTTCATTTTTTTTGTACTTATTATGTTCTCATTCCATTTTATTTCACACATATTTTAACATTACATAATTATTTTACTATTTTTTATTATTGTAATTCTTTTTATAGTTTTTTCAACTATATGTAGCATTTTTTTTACTGTAACACCTATGGGAACACCAAATTTTAGAAAGAAAACCAATAAAAATATGAAAACGTGAATGAGTAACTAGTTACCCTGATGTGAACATTCAAATTTAGAAAAATTAATTATATGAAAAAGATGGGAGAGAAGGGAAAGGGGTGGATAAGATTTTTTTCATCTCTAGATCTGGGTAACTGGTTACCTTCCCGTTCTTTGTGTGTATATTTCTGAGGATAACTGATTACCTTCACGTTCTTTGTATGTATATTTCTAAGGGTAACTGATTACCTTCACATTATGATGTGTGTGTATATTTATGGGTTCTTTATAGTAATTGGTTACTTATGTTACTAAAATCATAGTTACTTCTTCTTCCTTTTTCAATGAAGTGTTCTTCCGCTTTTCCTTCAAATTTGATATTTCTTTTCATATTTAATATGAGTAACCTGTCACCCCTCTTATGGCAACTAGTTACCCCTCTTATGGCAGAAAGTTACTCCTCTCAGGATAACTAGTTACCCCTCCTGGTATATATTATTTAACCTAGCTCTAGGATTTTTTACATAACTGACAAAAATCAATAAAGTAACTGGTTACTTTACCTAGTATTTGAAAAAAGAAACGTAAAGTCTAAAAAAAAAGGAAAAAAATGTTAATGATAAATAAAAATAATTTTAAACACAGTTTATATTAAAAAAAATTGCAAAACAACCAAAGAAAATTTTAATCTAAAATTAGTAATATAAAAAAAACAAATAAGCTAAAAAAATAATAATCAAATTACAAACATACACTTCCAAAATAATAAAAGTTGATTAAGAGTAAAACTATGGTATAAACAAACTTCTATACAAAAATATGGAAAAACAAACCCATAAAAGTGAAAATTCTTAAAAAAAAATCCATAGATTAACTTTTTTTTTATTTTTTTAAAAACCATATTTTTGTACACTATTAAAAATCTCATTTAAAATGTAATTTCCTCGTTATTATTTGACACTATTTTCTATCTGTGTTAGAGCACTCCCAATGGATACTCTACTCCATCCTTTAAAATACCTCCCCAAAACGTGCATTTTTCTATTTTACCTCTAAGTTCTACATTATATCATACATCAGTTTCTCTATATATTTATCTACATCATTTAAATATTATATCTTTAAACATATTTTATTAATTAAAGTAAAATAAAATAATTAAAAAAGAAAAAAGAAATAATAAATATATATACTAAATGGGAGAGAAAAAACTTATAAAGAAAAATAATAATATTAAAATATTATATAAATGATATGTAAATGTAGATAATGATTAATTGGAATTTGTTCATAGCTATTATAAATATATGTATAAATGAACTGATGGAAGATGTTTTTATGAGCTTTAGCTAAATATTATAGAGAAAGTGTATTACAAAATACACCACTAAAACATTTTTTTTTTTATAATTTACCTCAAACTTTTACATTATACTATTAATTCGCTTCTCTATTTTTTCTTTACATCATTTAAATATTATATTTGTTAAAATATTTTATTCATTTTAAGAAATAAAATAATTAAATATAATAGTATAACACTCATATATATACAAAAATTTATAAAAAAAATAATAAAATATTTATAGCTTGATGAATAGTATTTCACTATATATATAGAGAAATACTATTCATTTAGGTAAAAATATATAACTTTACATCACTTATTGAAGACTATTTAACAATTTTTTCTCATTATTTTACCACTTCCATTCTTACAAGCTACAAAGAAATTTTTTGATCTCATTCAAAAACTAAACCAACAACTTCATTGATTGCATTATATTATAAACAACAAAATGTATACAAATATATGTTTTAAAAAAAACCATACAAAACAAAGATATGCAAGAAAATGAATAAAATTGATATTTTAATGTCTATTATGTTTATAAAGGAGAATACAATGAAATATATATTTATATTAACTCGTAAAACACGGTTAATTCATCCGCATCTTTGTTAAAACGAAAACGAAAACGAACACAAATACAAATGGATCAATCCCACTGTGAAAATAAAATTTACTTGTGAGACTCACATTTGCATTGGTTATAGAAAGGGTGTATGATTGTTGTGTTAACAAAAGTTCAACACATGTGCTAGAGTCTAGATTTGGCACCTTTGTTTGAGGGAATTTGGAGAGCGTCATAATGACCAAAACCGTGATAAAGGACTCTAATTGGGTTGTTGTCATCTCCATATTCTTGGCCATACTCAGCAATGGTTATTAAGCCACCAGCTTCTCTGTCATGCATGTACACTGTGATTGGCATCCTGCAATGCAATCATCATGGCTTTCATCAATTCAACCCCAAAACCTAACTCTATACACACAATTACAAACACTAACACTAACACTAGTGCGACATACTTTTTAACCAACGATCAAAATAATTCGGTCCTCACCTCGAAAAAAAATTGGTACTTTAAAAGTATGACACAGCAGTTTGTGTCGTATTTTGTTTATAAAAAAGTGTGTGCATCTAGCATCACTCTAATTTTACTTACCAACATCCAACAGCAACAAATGAAGTGGGTGTTGCACACTAATAAAAAAGGGCAAATTGCAATTTCAATCTGTTGAAATTTTAATTGTCTTCACAGTATCTGAAATTGGGAATAAAGTCTGTATTTTGAAATTTTACAATACATGCATTTGATTTTCAGCTTTCAAAATGGTCAGCACAACTTGTCGAAATCATTTTCATTACAATGTAAATGTACCTTCCAAACCGCTAAGAAACTTAACTTAATAAATATGAACAGAATAAAAGTATTTTACTTACTTAAATAGCCATAAAAGGTGATCATAATTTAACCTCTTTCTTTTCAATATTTAAATTTACGAATAGAGATTTGAAAAGAAGTTTGCATTGTAAATTGTAAATAAAGACTTAGTTGTGAAAAAAATGTTAAAAGTTTGCATTGCAAAATCAGGCTTTGTAATTATGTAATTTACCCGCAGACACTGATCCCTTCAGTATAATTATTCAAAAAAAAAAAAAAAAAGAAGGCATTTGTGAACATTGAAATTTTTACTCAATATTGAAATATTGGTAAAACACAAAAAATTAAAAATAAAAGAGAAAGAAAAAGAGACTCACTGGAGAACATGTGAAGCCATGAATAGTTCAGGCTCCCCTCCCCAAACATGTGGCTTCCTGATTTGTGATACATATGTATCAAAATCACCTTCTACAAACCTGTGACATAGTAAAGCGTGAGATACACTAGCAATAAAATCAAACTATGAGCTCAAAAGAGTTTTGTACGAAAGATATAAGTGTCTCCTGGCCTATCATACAAGAGAAAAATCCTTGTAACTTTATTAAAAATACAACCTATCATCCCATTCTTAAGGATGGTAACTTTAAGGTTCTATGCAGTGTTATAAGAACAAATGAGAAAGTTGATGATTATGAAGCTAACAGAACAGTCTAAAAGAAAAACCCACCATTCTGTTTCTTCTCTCCTTTTGATAAACTCATCAGCAACCTGGATATATAATGGAAATATCAAAATAGGGCACCCCTTTGAAATATGGATATTGTGGTTAAAAAAAAGTTCCAGGAAAGAAGTTTCAAACTGAGATATCATGGCAAATGTTAATGAAACATACTCTGGCCCTCAAGTCATCTGCTAATTCTCTCTGCAGCTTCTCATTTGGAGCTGGTTTCCCAGCTCGTAAGCAAGCTCCGTGAGCAACAGAACGGAACATGCATCGCCCATCTCCTGGTATTCCTGCGCAGTATGGAGCAGTTATCTACAGTTTGACACCAAAGGAAATCAAATCAATATACGAGAATAGTTGCAATCGTACAAACACTGGAAGACCAGAAACAAATTCTCAGTATTAGTGATCATAAAGGACAGAGTGAAAAACAGGCAATCTTGACTCACCGATAATAGAATAGTCAGTATATACTTTCTTTCCATGTGACAATTTAACACGTGATGAATCACAGTCATCATTGCCTCCTCGTGCTCCTTCGGCATGTATAGGTTCAGAACTTGAATAACAAACCAGTAACCCGCAAATTAATCCGGCAGAGGCACAGCCTGATGGCCAAGAAATTGGTCCAACATTACAATTAACTTTAGGAAGCATTCTTTGCTTAATTCCTTTGGGCACTACAACCCTCATGTTCATTGCATGATTTGCTATTGAAATTTTAAGGTGTCTTCTCTGGGTCCCCTCAGTGCTAACCAAATCTTTAGCTGTTAAAGACCATAATTTGCCTTTTTCTTTGGAGAAGCAAGAGCTGACAAAGTTTCTCTGGGATGTTCGACCAACACTAGACGGATGATTCTTGGAGACAAACAGATGTGTATACTTTGTATTTGAATTCCCGGAATTCAAACAGAAACAGGATGAACTAGATGGCCTTCGGGACATCATAGAAGACATCTTGCTGCCCATCTGTGTTTGGATATACCCACTCAGGCAGACAGCAGCTTTTGCAGATGAGCTTGTTGAAGGACAAACAATCATATTTTCACAGCCTAAAGCAAAAGCAGCTAGCGTCAGTTGGCAGCTTGATCCATGAAAACTGTATAATTTATAATCTACATCAAGTTCTCTCACATTAGACATTTTTTTCACCCCTAATAGAAAAATCTATCTAGTATTAGAGTACACTACATCCACAGAAAAACTTTATTTCTTACTGAATCATTTCATTATACTAACCAATATAGATAAGTACCAACAATATTCAGTTGTAGGTATAATTATTGTATTTGTAGTGGTGTCAGCTCTTATACATGCAATAGATGGGGATTCATTTTGGTCATGCTTACATAAGAATCGTGGGCATATAATGGTATAAACAGTACTAATTTCATTGTAAATTGTGAAGAACTTCTACTTTCTAGTTTTTCTTAAAAAATCTAGGTCTCTGAATGTGTTAGTATATCCTGTCAGCAGCAGAATGATTGATCAGAAAATCGAAATCAAATTAATTCTCAGGTGTAAAAATTTCTGTTAAGGAAAACCAACACTGAACTTGAAGATCTGAAGCTTTCAGTTTCAAGTTCACATCATAACTTGAAGAACCTAAGGCTTAAGAAAAAGAATTATCAAGTCTGGGCTTGTTTGATCAATTTGTGATCCGATACTCAAAACACTGGTTCTTTCAGGTGTCTACACAGCACCTTGAAACAAATATCAAAGACCCCTAATTCCCAAAACGGAGAAATGAGGCAATATACTGTGGAAATAATGATAATGCCATATTACCTTGATACTCTATATTCACCTTCATTCTATTTCACATCAACATAGGTCCTCCCTAACATAATACATGTTACAGAGAAAATCATCAAATAACTTTACAAACATGTAAAGCAGAATTCAGGCTAGTAAGCAACTATTGAAACACATGAATGCAAAGCAAACAAAGAATAGATTATTGACTGTTTCCAGGTCTCTTCAAAAATCATAATCTCTTAAATTAATTAGTTAGAGAATAGCAGGCAATATGAACACAACAGGCAGCCCATTGTTTTAGTCTTCCCAGCCATCTACCATGTGGATACAGTCAACTTCATCACAAAAAACAAATAATTCTACATGTTATGGATCTAATGAGACTAACTAGAACTCACCCATCTCGTGCTACATTCAACGAGCCAAGAAATTCCATTGTTTCATGATGGGATTCTAAACTACCCGAGTTAATTACTCAAAAATATATGAAATAATAGTTTATGCAATAAGATAAACCAGAAGGGTTTGCCACTTTTGCTCTTTTTAGTGTTAAAAAAAGAAAGAAAAAGAAAGGTATTCATTGCCCAAACGAAGAACGAACTTGGAGACAACACAGCTTTTCACGGCTCCATAAATAAGAAGTGCGTACGTATAAAAAGTGAAAACCAGCTAAAAGCACCAAGCCCAATTATCACACAGATAGAGTCAATCCCATGAATGTTGCTTCTATATTCTAATGCCCCATTGCACCTCAAATTGACCAATGAATTGGAACTTGGAAAATTTGTGACACCAAATATATATATCTCAAAATTCACAACGATTCAGCATTTGAAAAACCCACAACAAAATTAAAACATAATCAATCATAAAAAAGAAAAGGGTCAAGAAAGCAAACCTGAGGAGTCCAACTAGAAGGAAGATAGCAGTACCACGTAGACGGTGTTATAGAAACTGCAAAGAGAACCCAGACAAGACACGATTAAGTTACTTAAGAAGAAAGCTTATACATATTCTAGAGCAGAGAAGAAGGGTCTGGAAAGTAAAGAATACCCTCAAACCAAACCCCGTCTGTTTATTTCACACAAATCCCACCAAAGAAAAAGGAAATAGGAAGAGAAGAAATATTGCTGTTGAAGATTGTATTTTTATTGAATAACATACGAGGAGGAAGTAGCTGGTTCGTATCACTTATCAACTACATTCAAAATCTTGTCGTTTAGGAATGTGCCACGTGTGGAGTCCGCACGCACCGCCACCATTAAACCTTATGTCGAGAAATGCTCTTTGGTCCATCACTGGTGATGAGCTCATTGGATATTAGAGAAACTTGGTAAGAGTTTTGGCTTATTTATTAGGTTTAAATAGCTATAATATGTAAAAAAAAAAATTAATATTTGGATAATTAATATAATTAATTTTTTGAGGATAAATTAAAAATTATTCTAATTTAGAAAAAAAGATTCTCAAATATTTTTACTTCCAAATGTTTTTTTTTTTTAATTGTGTTTTTGGATTTCAGCGTGGTTTTTTTACTCCAAATCATTCAATATTAGCTTATAGGACCTTTTTTACACAAATTTTAATCTACTGAATTCTTTTTCCATAATTTTAATGTTAGTTATCAAACTTCTACAAAATATATTTCACATATAACAAAGATAGAGTTAGACCAACACTAAAAGACTAAAAACGCAAATCTTATAAATTTAAAGTTAAAAAGTACAATCAATAACTCTATATTCTATCCGTGATATAAGTTAAAAGGTTCATTTAAACCTCAAAATAACTTATCCCAGCATATTATTTATACTAAACTAGCATAATACACAAAATTAGTGAATAGTGTGCGGCACGCAAAACACGTTATAACTTCACGAGTAATTGTCGGTAAAAATATTTAAGTATTTTTGTTTTTAACACTTAAATACCTAATTCTTTTTTCTTTATGACATAAATACATTTCATCAATATTTCTTGACAACTTAAGTACCTAACGTCAAATTTCCTGTTAGCTGCCAAGTCAGCCCCTATGTACCAATACGTGATTGATCCATGTTTTAAAAAAAAATCATTTAATTATTAAAAAATTATTTTAAAATAATTTCAAATATAATAAAAATAAAAAACTATTTAAAATTCATTTTAAGTTATAATCTAATCAAAATTAAATTCAATCAACAAAATAAAACAACATTAAACAAAAAATTAAGACTTAAATATTAAAAAATCTTAAAATGAAGAACAAGAACAAACTTCTTCTTTATTGAATCTACTCTTCCCCTTAAAACTCAAAATTCATAGCCTCCACCCCAAAAGCACAATGCTCCGTTGGAGGAGACCGGAGTCGACGAACCCCTTTGTTATGATTGGTTAAATACATGGTGAGATTGGTTATGCACGAAGAGAAACAAAAACCATAACAATTTCACAAAAGTCAACATGTGAGAGTTGACTTTCAATATAAGCATTTATAAATCATCTTTTTAGGTCCAAAGTGTTTCTTTAGAGTATATGAGACTAACCAAAAAGTTTGGGAGTATTTGGGGATGTTTTGAGAAAAGTTTTGGAGCATCAAGTCCGTGGCATCGGCGATGTGTCACCTCTGAGAGGCGATGCGTCGCTTGGCCACGAAAGAGTGGACCAGGCGACGCGTTGCATGGTGCTAGGCGATGCATCGCTTGGGTCATCCGTACAGGTCTGTACAGTGACATGTTTTTGGCTCCAAAATTCAAATTATAATGCTCTAATCTCATTGGTTGAGTCTAATGAGGTTCCCATACTTTTTAAATGGTTCATTTGAGTAAATTGGTGACTTGATCACTCACCTCTCTCTCTCTCTCTAAAAGAACTCTCTCTCTCTCTCTCTAGCTTTTAAGATCACTAGTTTTCTCCAAGATCTTCATCAAGAAAGCTTGACTTGTATGAAGATTCTAGGCTTGTGAATCTCAATCTCATTCCATTGTTGTAGCTTCAAGCAATTCCAAAGAGAAGGCTAGGAATTTTGGACAACAAATCTTCTTTTATGTCAAGCCTTGTAACATTTGTGGTTCACATAAAATCATAGACTTGTGATTTTATGTTTGAAGGTTCTTCTTCAAGAAAGGTAAACTCTTCACTTATTTGTTTATGTTTATATACTTTGTGATTATCTTCCATTAGAGTTAGATTACTTGTGATTATTTGTTTTGAGTTGTAATTCAAAACCAAGGTTATTAGCCTTATCCCCCAACAATCAAAAATCTCTATTCCTAAACCTTTGCATGTAGAGTCCAAGAACTTTACTTAGCTAATTGTTTAGTAGTGTTATAGTATGTTTAGTGTTATCTTTGTTACTATGGATTTTTGGTTCAGACCGGGAATTATTTGGACACTCATAGTAGTACTTATAGATTTTCTAAGTTTAATCTATAGTTTAAGAATATTAAGTATAACCTAAGGTTTGATTAATGTGACTGATATTAAGGATTATATTTATTATATTATAAGGTTTAGACATCAACCAATAGGATTTTAAGCACATGTTATGAATGGTGATTAAGGATTAAAGATTTTTGAGGATTTAATTTAATAAGGAGTAAAGTTTGAATGTTATAGGGTCAGTCAGCAGCTTTGAATACGTTGAGGGCTTAGTCAAGGCTGTTTACTCCATTCAAACTTAGCTAAAAATGTGTAATTTCGTGTTTAATTATTCAGCGTGTGCCGATATATCGCAGCTATAGGGGGCGATATATCGCAGCACGGAAATACGGAAAACACGAAACGATGCACGGTCGCCTCGGGCATATTGGCCCAGGCGATATATCGCCTATAGGGGGCGATATATCGCCTCCTCCAGTATGTTTTCAAACGTTTTTGAATTCATTTCCTTTCAGCCATTCAAACTCCTTCAACAGTGCAGCATCTTTTGAACGAGTCTTCAGCCTCTGCTGAACGATTATTCAAATGATTTTCACCTAAAAAGCCATTATTTTTATTCAAGTAAAATCAAGATACTTTCATTTCCAAAATCTATAAATAGGACCTAGTACCCAGCCATTATTCACCTTTTGCTCTAAGTTCAGAAGCTGCTAGTGTTAAGTGAGTGTGAGAGTGTAAACACCTGGTTTGGGAAAACTATAAGCTTAAACATCATAAGCTTATCAAACACTTTGGGAAGTGAGTTCTATAGTATTTCGGTGGAGGTGTAGATTGGTCTTTCAAGTCTTTGAGGTAACCAAAACTCTAGTTCCTTTCTGTATTATGTTATTTTCTTTCTCATAGTCTTCTACTCAATCTCTAACCTTAATCTTCATTTTGGTTAGGGAATCTAAGTTCTTGAGCACATAAGTTCGGTAAGCGTGTTTCTCAAATGGTTTAGTCTTTCCATCTCTTTCATTTCATCTCCTTTCTTTAGACTCACTCTTTCTTATGGTTTTAGGAGTGTTCCAAAAAGTCCCAACTCAGTCCATTATATCCCGGTAACTTTGGTAAGGAAAATAGGCTAGAATCAATATGTTATGTGCTTATGTTATCTATATGTTTTTTGTTATTAATGTGTTATGATATGTATGTATGTTTGTAGGCTTGGGCATATGACCCATATGACTAACAAGACCCCAAATGGATTATGGGCATATGACCTACTTAGCTAGTTGGACCCCACTAATTCCATGGGCATATGCTTGTTTAGTCTATGGGACCCCAAGTAATAATGGCCATTATAATAAGTGTATGTTATATGTATTATGTTAAGTCTTTATGTTTCTTATGAAATTATGTATATGACTATGTGTTAGATTTTCCTTGCTGGGCATTAGGCTCATTCCTTTCTGTTTTATGTGCAGGAAAATAAGCTTTAGAGGCGGTAAGATTTGTGACGCTTAGAGGATGTGTATCGATGGTGAATGGAGTCAAGGGGCCGACCGTTATTCGATTCGAGGATGTAGTCTCATTTTATGTTTTTATGGTTTTATGTGTATTTTCCGCACCAATTATGTAATGTCTTTTATTTAAAATCATCTTTTGTTTTTAAAGACAATGGGATCCCATATCCTTATTAGAATTTTATTTATTTGTAAGTAACTCTTATTTTACAAGTTACTAAATAAAATTGTGGTATTTTCGTAAAAATGTAAGTTTATGTATAGTTTTGTTAATGGTCCAAATAGTCTAGATTAGTGGGTCATTACATTGCACTACTAGAAATATAAGCTTCTACTTCAGTTTTTTACACAAACAATAATTAAAAATGAAGTAAAAGATTGTAAATGGGTTTATACTTCGCTTATGGGAATGATGCTTTAAAAATAGGCTACTACTTCGCCTTTATAAAAAACGAAGTAAAAAGAGCAATAAGGCAAGGATCGTGTTTGGTTGGCACACCATGGGAGGGTTTCCACTTCGGTTTTTATGAAAGAACCGAAGTGGAAAAGCGTACCTACCAAACATGGCCCTTACTTATTGTGAAACCCTTTTACTTTGGTTTATATATAAAAACCAAAGTGAAAAGTGGACTTTCCACTTCAGTTTTTATATATAAACCGAAGTACATGGATTTTAAAACTCTATTCCCTTTCACTTTGACATCATTTCCCTCATCTCTCTATCTGAAGCAGAAACCCAGAAGCAAAAAATGTCGTTTATGGTCATACGACTGATGAAGGTTTGGTTTTCTAACCTTATTATTTTTTTTACCATTTTTGGCTAGTTTTCTTGCTCAAAAACTTAAGTAGTGGCTAAAAATTAATCTATTTTCAATTTTTAGGAAAAAAAAGGCTTTGGCAGTGGGTAGATTTTGAGTTCAAAAATGGGGTTTCCTACATAATTTTGATTGAATTTTTAGGGTTTAAATATGTTCTTAAGCTTCAAAATAGGTATGGATCATTCAATCTTTGGTTGAATAATTTTGTTTTTAATTTTCTATATTATTTTCATATTTTTTGTTTTTATATATAATATATTTTTTGTTGTAGCTTTTATATATAATGTGTTGAATGTGTTGTTTGTATGCTTCTCGAAGACCTGGAGGACTTGGATGAAGAAAACAGAGGATATCACAACTGTGGTCCTCGGGGCTTACCTTCCGAGGGACTCTGGACGACCTCACCAGGGATTTCTTAGCTTCTGCGGAGCTTAATTACTCTCTAATGACTGCCACGTTTCAATTGGCGAAAACACGAACAACATTTGCCCCCCAAGTCTTTACTTGTCCTCGGACAATTGAGACTTAGACTTAGAAGACTGATTTTAAGGGACGTACTCGGGGGGAGACACTTAGGCTTTACGAGCATCAAACCTACTAAAAGGTGATGCCACATTTCGACTCCCCATTGCTAGGCCCATCAATCGGTGCAATTTAATCAGGGGCCTGGTCCACGCCCAGAACGTCTATTTCGTACCCGAAATGTCCTTTCACGTTGTACCCTAGATGTCATTTTCCCACATTTTGATCATGATCCGCGCCTTGATAATCGTGACCGTTGGATCACCTTCGAGTGCCTACTCCCTAGGTGATCAATGGCTGAGAATTAATAGCTTCCTATCCAAGTTCCGGGGTTTAAATTCAAAATTTGGCTCTTCGTATCCACTTACGTCCATTTGAAATTTTCACTAGAGCTCAAAACTCCCTTACCAAAAGAAACCATTCCCTTGCCAAGAACTGATCCTTCGAATCCAGAAATTCTCTGTTTACGGTCCTAGAGGCAAGAGAGAAGCTAGGTATTTATGGGTAAACAACACCAAATACCTTCGTGTTCGAACCAGATACAACACATACCGAAGTTACATATCGAGTAAGTCATCTTTCTTAACTTTTGTTTATGTTAACGTCTAGATTTGTGCTTTGCTTCTTAGGGATTTGAGGGTTTATAGGTCATTTTGACCTCTCCTAGTCTCTTTATAGGTCTTGGCCAGTGTTTAAATCGGCCACAAAGGATCGTTTAAGACCTTTAGTGTTTTTTGGCACTTCTGGGTATTTGACCGGAATCTAAAATATTTACATGTTCCGACGAAGTTCTTGAATTCCAATAGTGTTTTTCAGGAACTGATTCAGGGTTCCGAGAACACTCCTTGCCCGTAGAATTTATTTCCTTCTCCACTCCCCGAGCAGTTGTCTTAGGGATTCTGGTATTGTGGCCAGCTTTCTTTCTATCAAAATGCTAACTGCTTGGTTTTTGTCTTAGATGTCTGAGGAGCTCCATCACTTACACCAACAAGGGTTCTACGATTTCGACCACGAGATACTCGCCATGGCCCAAGAAGGAGCTGGGCCACAAGGAGTTGCACGGGGGGAGGCCCAAGCACCAACATGGGAGTTGGTGGTATGAGAAGTAGCTCTGGTTGTAGTGATGCCAGCGCAACCGCTGCAACGGGGAATGACGGAGGAGGAGGTGAACCAAGCTCCCTTGCCCCACCCCACTCAAAGGTATGAAGCTACGAGTTTTAAGGCGGGGCAATACCTCAGCAAACTTAAACATCCTCTCACCTTGGAGCTCATAATGAAGCACTACGGGATCGGAGAGGACTTCTTGGTGCGTCTTTGTGGAGAATCGGAGAGGGCACACCGTAGCATGCACGGCCTCCCCGCATGGAGCCAGTCACACTTGTTGGCTGGAGTAGCCCTGCCACTGCATCAGTACTTCATGGACTTCCTGAAGTATGTGGGAATAACTCCCTTCAAATTCTCCCCCAACGGGTACAGGGTCATGGCGGGCATGTGCGTCTTGTACAGGAGGAAGAACTGGCCAGTACATTCCCCGACAGAGATCCTATACTTCAACAACTTCCGTTGTGACACCCCTAAGGAAGGGTACGACTGCCACATACTCGTAATTCCAAGATTTACGAGTATGTTTAGCACTTGAACAAATGAATTAAATAAAATGATGCTAAGAAATACATAAATTTTTTAAACTTTTATATAAACTTATTAATATAAATTATTACATGCATAAATACTTTAAATTTAAATGCAGCAATATGAAAAATCCTACCACTATTGCATTGCTACTGAGTCCGTGCTCCACAAGTTGCTCAACATCTAAAGCCACGCCTGGAAAAATGTTGGAAAATAACATAATAAGCTAATGCTCAGTAAGTAAATCTCATGTATACACATGAATGTCGAGAGTTTGAAGTGCACATATACTCATATGCTGACTTATAATACTTATGCATTTCATTTATTGATCAAGCACTTTCAAACTTTACTTTTGTGATTTTTCTCTTTTTACTTTCACATTTTTATGGGCCCATTATCTTTTGTGCACACTGTTCGATTTAGCCAATGCCTGCATGGCTTGTTACACATATAATATAAAATCCCATGGACTCTCCTCCGGCTAGCCATCATTGCAACTGGGCTCATCGTATTGCTCATTTCATCGTTGCCATACTTATTACACATATAAATGGAGGAGAAAGACGAGAACATGGAAAACATATCTGAATGGTCAACTCTGACCTAGCCCACACTAGTGGGCAGCCACTATAAGCCTTATAGACATCCGTCTTCTTTACTGAACTTACTTAATTGCTTCATCGAAATAGTGGCACCCTTTTTAAACATCTTATTATCACTTTGCTTAAGCCTTGTGTCATTAAAATGCTTAACTTTACATAAGACTTTTTAAGCATTTCATAACTTTTCTCATATTCCTATGCATGGTCTTATATCACATAATAATGTATCACATAACTGTACATGCCATGCATGCATGTTGATGCTGAAATGCCAATGTTCATGATTCATATTGATGGTATTTAATCAAGGCATTGTATCACATCTCATATAACTCAAAACATCTTTAGTCATAATACATGAAGCTTTGGGTTGGTGGCGTTGTTATACCTTAACGTAGAGCTATGACTAAGGTCTAAGGTTTCCAGCCTAAAAACTTAAAGGCTTCCCATATCATAACATGTAAAAAAATCATGAACAAGAAGGTAATTCACATATTCATCAACATAAGAACACATATTTGCACATAACTCAAATCAAACTTAACAAATTAAGACAACTTTCACATATCACGAAATTCATCTATTATATGTCATATAATCCATTATGATATACACACCACACATAAATCGTATAACCATTCATCACATACTCATTATATGCATCATCATCCCATACTTAACTCATCATACATACACAATCAATGTAGTCATGCATCTCACACTTAAGCACAAAAAAAGTGAAATTTACTTACCTTAGGTCCTTAGCTTATTTTAAAACTGCTCACCAAGAGTCAATCAATCCAATCCATACAGATCCTATTCAAGGTATATCATTTATTAAATTTTATCAAAATCGTAAATATACACTATTGATAGTGTATATTAACAATACCAGAAACCACATAAATGATAATAATAATTATTATCATCATAATGCTAATACTCTTCATGCATCATAATCCTCTTTACAAACAATGTTTTAAACCTTGCTCATAATATAATGTACTTTTATGATACATTAATAACAATAATATTAAAAATAATAATAATTTTCGTCTATAAATAAACTTATTTCAATATAATTTTTTTTTAAATATATTGATAATATTAAATAACAAAATAAATGAATAACAATATACGTGTGAATGTATATATTCAAATAATAATTTTATAAAAGAAATCATATTTTTAACATAAAATTGTAATAATCGATACAATGATAATAATATAAATATAAATATTTAAATTACTATTAATCAGCCATAAAATCGATCACATTGATAAAATAAATATAATTTCTACAAAATTTAATATTCTTACAAATATCAATAATTGTATGAAAATAGTTTTTTTTATATTATCTTAGTATTCAAATATTAACCAAAATGTTAATACACCATAATAACTGTTAAATAATAGTTTAACCACAATCACACTTTACATATAAAAATTATATTCTTGATTTACCAAAAAAAAATTATAAAAATTAATTATTCATAATAATTTCCATATTAATAGAAAATCAATTAAATATGTCTTTTTATAATTTATTTAATGTCTAATATTTTCTAGAAAATTGAACAACACTACGACTATAAAATGGACAATCCCAAAATCAAAACGTGTATCAGAAATACATATAATCACAGACAACCAGTATAATTACAGAAAAATATTAAGTATATCAAGAATATATAAATATATATTTTAGGTACACATAATAACAATTACTCTAATCAATCACAATATATAGGTCAAGGAAATTATACCACAATGATCGGGGTTTAAAAACGAGTTAAATGATGATTTCTGAAGCTCAAAACGAACTCTGAAACCTCGAAACTGAGTTTTGACTGTTGGTCAACGGTGGATCACGGTGGCTCGTGGTGGGTCTGCCACCCAACTATAGTATATGTGGGAACAATTTATTGGGTTTCAAAGCCCACAACACGAGGAATACGATGGTGGTGATAGATCAGCTAACAGATGCTCGAGGTGGCCGGATCGCAACTTTGAAGTCGTGTGGTGGTCGAACTTAAATCAACCGGTTGAGGTGCTTAACCGGCAAGTGAGTTCTAGATTCCCGAGTGGTCGATAGTTCAGAGGATTCTGTGCATTTTGGTCAGGCGCGTGTCTATATGTGGATGTCGGAAAGTGGTCGTTTGTCATCGGCAACAGTAGCACACAAAGAGGAAAAAGAGAGAGAAAGAAAGACGAAGAGAAGGAGGAGAGAAAGAAAAGACAATTTTTGAGGGGAGAGAGGCTACGGGAAAATAAGGCTGAAGCCTTTTTTTAAAATTACATTGGGACCCAAAATATTAAAATTCTTTTCAAATAGACCCTTTAGCAAAACTTTCTTAATCTTATAAAAATCCCGAATTAAAATTATATGGCATTTGGGTCCAATACTTGACTACTCAAGTTTCTCTCTCTCTTTAATCTCATTAATAACATAAAATTATGTTTTAAACACTATTTTTTCATTACTATTTCTTAAATTTGTAAACTTGTACATTTTATGTATTAAAACTCTGATTTATAATAAAAAATGTATTATGAAAAATGTTGGGTGTTACATCCGCAAAACGCCAAGGAAGAAGCAAAGTGTTCTCAACAGGTACGACGCGTTGATGAAGTATGCCCATCCCACGCTAAATTACAAGGCACCACATCACATCAAGAATCACTCTCGGGACTTCAAGGACCACTTCTTCTTCACCAATGGCTGCTCGACGAGTGCCAACCCCACACTTATACTTGAGTTCTCCAAGGTTGGTGAGTATTATCATAGCCAAGCTTTGTTCTTTTTGTGTTTCCATAACTTGTCCCATACTTAGTAATTTTTTTGTGGATATAGACCCTTTCTGCCGGACCCCCATCGTCCAGGTGTATGAAGACCATCTGTAGGAGATGAAGACCTTTCTAGACATCGAGCTGAAATTATGCTATTTGGTGATGGAGGAGAACCTGAGGGAAGTGGGCTTTCTCCAACCGGGACAACGCATAAGTAACGTGGACCTAACCAGTTTCAAGAATTCCAACAAGTCTTGAAAACTGGCCTCGTACCACACCAACTACATCGATGGACGAGCCATTAAAATCTTCAACCAACGACTATAGGAGGAGCGATTCAAGAACACTCAAGCTGTCCGAGCAACTCAAGAAGCTTAGGAAGACCAGGTGCTTGAGGAGGAGCTTCAGACAGGGATAGACAATTCATCCCCATACCAAGGTAAATCTCTCATAATAGTTTATAATGCTAGACAAGTAGGAGACGTTGCAATTCCTGAGCACGTGTGGGTTTCTCTGTCGCTTCCTCGGTGTAGGCTAACCTTCGATCGTCACTAGACCATGGAGGAGTTCCAAGATTACTAGGATTTACTGTCTTCGCGGGGATTCGTGCCCCTGGATGATGTGCCATCTTTCCATGAAAACTGGTTTTGCCAATATGAGACTAACACTACCCAGGAGATGGGGAGGTTAATTAGGGAGTTTTCGCTTTCAGTTCTTCACCCAGAGGAGCTTAGTGGTGGGGCTTTTGAGAATCCCTTGTGCTCTCGACTTGCGTGTAACGTCCCAAATTCCCTAATATGGCTTAGTGCCTTGATTAAGGGGCCAGGAGGGAAATAATTGGTTTATGGTATTATTATGTGATAATATGCATGATTATGTGAGTTATATTATTATGTGGCTGTAATTGAATGCATGTGAGCCCGTTTCTTATTAGAAGGGCATTTTTGTAATTTTGGCCCGTTGATGGCATATTTGTATATTTGTGTGTATATGGATTGATACCACATTATTATGTGGATATATTTGGATTATTCTGCACGAGACGATCCTAGCAAGCAAAGTAGCAGTTTGGTCATAACGGGGTCAAATATTGGGCTCAGGGTGAGCCTAGGGGTAATTTGGTAATTTAGTACATTACCGAGGTTTTGGGTAATGGGAATAAATGTTTGGTGATATATTTGGAGATAGTTGAGACTTATTTAAAGAAATGGTGAATTTTGGTGGTAAAAGACCAAAATGGACTTAAGGGAATTAAGTGGCAAATTAGGGGCTTAAGGGCAAGATGGCCATTTTGGTGTCAAATTAGTGACTTAGTCACTTTCCCTTGGTTGAAGGAAACCTCAAATAGCAACAAAACAGAGCACTCCCTCCCCCTCTCTTTCTCGGTTTACTCTCTCTCGCTCTCTTTATCTCATGATAGTTTTGATTGGAAAGCTTGGGTTTTTGAAGGATTTGAGCTAGGAACTTGTTAGAGTAAAGCTAGGAAGCCATTTCAGCTATTAAGGTAAGGATTTCAACATTTTATCCTCTCTAAGTTTCAGAATTTTCTGGTGGTGCTCTTAGTGTTCTTGAGTTTCAAAAACTCAAGTAGTGATTTTGAGTATTAGTGGTGATTTTTGTTGGAATATTGTGTTTTTGAGTTATGCTGGAGGTACTATAGCTGCTTTGTAGTCTGTTTCTGGGATTGGGAAAGGTTTGGGGTCGTATTTGAGGTTTGAGATTCGAAGAACACGAAGAGAAAAACCCAGAATTTTGGGTTCTCTGGCAGTGGCGCTATAGCGCCAGATGGGTGGCGCTACAACACTGGTCGGGTGGTTGGCCCCCGTTTCTAGCTGTGGCGCTGTAGCGCCTGGTAGGCAGTGCCATACTGTTTTCAAGGGCATAAATTTTTGTACTTTTTGGGGTTTTGGCACGAGGGCTCGGGGGACGATTCCACCACCCTGTTTGGTGGGATTGGAGGTTCCGAGAGCGCGGGAGTGGTTCCGGATTGATTTTTTGAACTTGAACTCATTGAAACACCATTTATTGTTGTGACTAGGTTATCGCTAGGGCTTGGGATAGGATCGTGCTCAAAGGACATTTATATATAACTTGTGCTCGGACCAAAGGTAAGAAAACTCCACCTACTATGTGTTACATGTGATTATCTGTTGGTTGGGGCTGAGACTGTTATGGAACATAGTTATCACTATATTTGTATCTGATTGGCTGAAATATATGATCATCCTATATGCATACTTGAATTATCTAGAAGTATGCCTATCTCTAACTGTATCTATATCTGTATTTGTATATGCATCTATAGCAGGATATTCGAATTCCTGTTGGAGCCTTGACTTATTAATCAAGAAAGTCAATAGCGCACTGTACACTGATCGAAAGGCTAGGGCCCGATCAGGGCATACTATTACGTTGACCAGCCTTATGGTCGCTTGGAAAATAAAGCACTTTACTAGCTCTATGGCTAATTACTCAGAGCTAGGGCAAAGGGGCCCGGGTGACTCTATGGTAACATAGTTAGGGCGTAGGGCCCCAGGTTGACTCTATGGTCATTTATTCAGGGCAAAGTTCCCTAGGTTGACTCTATGGTCATCTGATTAGGGTTGTGGGCCCTAGAATGATTCTATAATAATTTATTTGTACTTGTATGTTGTTGGTATTAAATGATCAAATCAGAGGTGCGCAGCAGAATACATGGAACCATTTTAATAAATATTAATACCAGCCAGGATCATACACATATATAAATATTAAATCATATACAAATAGATCAGAGGTTACCTCTTGTAGCCTATCAAGTGTCCTTGAGTCTTTTTGTATTAATTAACAATCTTCTTATCCAGTGTTCTGAGATCTCACACCCTGATCTTCTAGACCAATCCTCAAACACACAAGAACGTGTGTGGGCACGTAGGATTCAAAAGGTTGATTTATGTGTGTAACGACCCAAAATCACTAATAAGGCTTAAGGGCCTTGATTAGTGTGATGGGAGGGCATATTGGTATATGTGTGATTAAATGGTTAAATGCATGATTTTTTGGCATGCATGATTAATATGATTATATGAATATATTATATGCATGTGGGCCCTTTATAGCTTATAAGGGCATATTTGTAATTTTGGCTTGTTGAGGGCATAAATGTGATTATATGTGATAAATTGTTGAGACCACATTATTATGTGGATATATTTGCAGCATATGGCTTGAGACGGTCCTAGTGAGCGGATTAGCGAAATAGTCACATTGGAGTTTAATACCCGACTCGAGGGGAGCTTGGGGGTATTTTCTAGGAATTTAGATAACATTGTGGGATTTATAGATATTGAATAAGTACTTGGTAATTGATTTTATATGATGGGATGATTGGTGAATATTAGGAACATTTGAGGAATTAGCGGGAAACTGGAGAAATGACCATTTTACCCTTAGAGCAATTAAAGGGCTAAGTAATATATGGGAGGGAAAAATAGTCTTTTTAGGGGTTAAATGATATTTCTTCTTTGATTCTAGACTTAGCCAGATATCACTTAAAACAATTAGCTCACTCTCATCTCTCTCACACTCACGTTTCTCCCTCACTCTCTCTAGGAAGAACTGAAGAAAAACAACTTGGAGAATTGAAGGAGCATAGGCTGGGAAATTGAGCTGGAAGTTGAAGGAAAACACATGAGGAAAAGCTAAGGGAATCAAGCTGATTCTTGGCTAGGTTAGACTGAGGAATTAAGTTGAGTTTGAGCAAGGATATTGCTGGAGGAACTGGGCTACAATTGGAGGTAAGAACTCTAGTTTTAATCTCTGAGTTTTGCTGGGGTTGTGTTAAGAGTTTTGGTTGGCATGGGTGTGAATTTGATGATTGGTTTTGGGAGTTATGATCAGTTGGTTTGGGTCCTTTAGTGGTGAATTCTAATTGATTTGGGATAGTAAATTTGGTATAATTGCTAAGGTTTTGGTGTCTAAAATATGTGATTTAATCCTAACTCGTAGCTGGGTTTAGTTCTGATTGGGAAGTTTATTAGGTTTGAGTTTTGAGGAAAATTGGCTGGGAGAAATGAGAAGAAAAACCCATAATTTCTGGGTTCGAAGGGGGCGCGTCGCGACCCAGCTCTGGGGCACCGCGGCGTGTGTGCCCTGGGTGTGCTCTCGGGTTGGGGGCATGCTGCGACCCTAGGGGGAAAGTCGCAACCCGCCTCCCCTATGGCTTGGGTTCTTGGTCTCTAACTTGGGGGAAAGTTGCGACCTTAAGGGCTAGGTCGCGGCTTGCCTAGAGATTTTTCCCTAGATTGGTTTTTAAGGTCGGTGAGGCTTGAGGGTTCAAACCTAAGCGCTCGGGACAATTTCTACTACCCAGTTTAGTAGCAATTGAGGTCTTGGAGGCTAGTTTTTATCTCCTAAGTATTTATTTGGATTAGAAGTTGATAAATACCTATTGGCCCCTATGACTAGGTTTATCGCCAAGGCACAGGACTAAGGATCATGCTCGAGACCACTCTATTATCTTTGCTCGGAATTCAAGGTAATAAAACTTCACCCTGTGTGATTATGAACATGACTGAGATTCCCAAATATTAATTGCTTGTATTATGTGTTTGTAAGATTGATATGTCATACAAGGAATATCAGCCTAAGGGAGCTGGGACTAATGGTAAACGTACTAAGTGGGGCCCGACCTAAGCAAGTCGGGGCCAGCTAGATCAACAGGGGGCTCGGCCTAAGGGTGCCAACCCTGATTACTTAAGATTATGTGATTGTCATTGATTAATTGAATATATGTGCTCTATTATATGTTTATATGAGATAAGCTTGATCGAATGTTCTTATTGTTACATGTGATTGTTGTTTTGGTTTTCTTGCTGGGCCTTGGCTCATGGGTGCTACGTGGTGCAGGTAAAGGCAAGGGTAAGTTGGATCAACCATGAGTTGGAGAGATCTGGGGGCAAGGTGTACATTGTCAACTGCTCGTCCACCACGGCCGAGGGAAAGTATAGGGACAGAAGCCTAAAACTTGTCTTTTGCCATTAGAGTGGCCACTGATTGTATATAATTTTGAGAGTTTGTAATTAACACTTAAACCCTGTTTTTGGGATCCCATGTTCCAAACATCTCTTTTAATGAAAAATTAACCATTTAAGATCAAAATCTTTTGACCCTAATCCAATTGTTAACCTAGGATCACATTTTTAATAAAATGACTTGATTAGCAAGTATTACACTATTTTAACTACACAGTGTAACGACCTTGGTTATCCAGGGTGTTATAATGTGAATCTCTAGATGTTCTCAACACGTGAGATCTAGAGAGTTTTGACAAAGAGAAAGTTTATGATAGTTTTCAGGTTTAAAGAAAACTATCGCTTTAGAGAAAGAGTCTATATTTTTATTTCTCAAAATAATAATGAAGTCTTTTTCTGAAAGCCACGTATTATCAGACTTATAAAGATGTTTAATCTAATTAAATAATCTTTATTTAATTAAAATATAATTCGAGTACAGTGTGTGTCACCTAAGCCTGTATCAGGTTTCCCTGATTTTCTCATTTGCTTGTTTAATCAATCTTTATGACAATATATTTATCCCAACATAAATATCAGTTAATTCAAAATTAACTTTATCTTAAAATATTAGTTTTAAATTAAATAAATAAATATCATTTTGTAAATAAGATATTTATTATACTCTCTCTTTATATTAATCCAAACAAGATTAATTTTAATTTTAACCTATAGTTTTTCAAAATAAAAATTATATAGTTAAATAATTAATAAATTCACAATTAATCAATTACCCATAATTATCACATAATTATTTTCTTGCCTTGGAAAATTAATTCCTTTGTAATTTAGTCATTTCTCTTTACAAATCTTTCTTTTGACATCCTTACCATTGACAGTGTAGGACAGAGGTGATCTGGGGACCATTGACCTATAATATGAAGCTCCAATACACCAGATTATTAATTAACTCTATAATCTAATAATATTATTCATTAATTCCATGATTACTCCATTATAAATATGGAATTGCACTCTAAGTATTTATAGAATTATATTTATATAGTTTTCTCTAGTAGTCCATTGATATAATCAATATATGTAGTTCTGTCCTCCATTATTGGTTCATTGATTAGAGTTGGTCAAAATTACCGTCTTACCTTTCTAATTACCTCTTGATCCTTAAGTACCATTAATTCAATAGCAAATAATTAATCTATAATCTAATTATAGATTTGAGCTCAATAACTATTTAGTTCTAGAATCAACCCTTAAGGGAACCAATATTTGATTCGTTAGGAAAACATAGATTCCATTATTGTAATTCGTGTTCCCAGCCCATCCATGATATTGAATCTCCAAAAAAAAAGTCATTAGCCTCATTATTCTAAGAGACCTTAATAGGTGAATCAAAAGATCCAATAAACAAAATAGGAGTTCATGAATACTCATGATTTAGACTGATCTACAAATGATCATCTATTGTGATAAGAATTAAATCTTTACGTCAAACGACAAGTTTATAAAGATAATTAATTCTCATCAGTCCTGTCATAAATAACCTCTATTATATACAACATCTTTACTAAGATGTCTATCCACATTAGTAATCCAAATCTAGATTACTTGCATCTCGTATTCTTAGCACACCGTACTAGTAACCATTCATTAAAGATTCCTTACTTTAATATGTTACTGACTATTTTATTCATTATTTATAATCTTAATTCTCTCGTACTAAAACCAATAAAATGTCCTTACATGCTTTTAGGGCATTTGTAACGCCCTGAATAGCCAAGACCGCTACACTATGTATTTGTAAAGGTGCAGGACTTGTTAATCAAGTCAAACAGTTAAAAACGTGAATTCTAAAGTCATTAAAGTGCTATGGTTAAAAGGTTTTTGGTCTCAAAAGATACTTACCATATAATTAAATATTACATATGGGATCCCAAAAGAAATAGCATTTAAAAGTTTTTTTACAAAATTTCCAATGTACAGACAACCACCAGCCTTTCTAAAGGCAAAACAGAAGTTTATGGTATTCCTATCCTTATCTCCCCTCAACCGTGGCGGCTGAGCAGCTGATCATGTACATTCTGCTCTCAGAGCTTTCCAAATCAGGGCTAATCAAGCTTGCCCTTGCCTTTACCTGCACCACGTAGCACCCGTGAGCCAAGGCCCAGCAAGAAAACATATCATATTACATAACAAGCAATAATAATATTTGGATAACCCTTTAAGCACGTTCATATAGTTAACACACCACAATATTCACAAAGCATGGAGATTCAACCAAAGAGTCAGCTAATCATCACCCAACTATTCAGCATACCAATCCACCAACCAGTAATAACAAACAAATCATATAATAATCAGGGTCAACACTTTAGGTCACACCCCCTGTTTACTCCACTGACTCCGGCCCGCTTAAACCGAGCTCAGTGCATAACAAGCTATCCTCAGCTACCAGTGGCCGAGTCTCGCCCTATGCACTAGTGTAAACTTCGGCACTCTTAGGCCGTTGGTTTACTGCTTACATGGCATAATACCATCCCTTACAGAGCATACCAAAATAGGGAACTCTTAGTCCCATTATAATTCCATAACCGGGTGCTGTAACGCCCAAACTCCAGGGACCGTTACGGTGTGCCTTGTAAACAGTGCTAAACTCGCTAATCGAGTCATTTGGCCAAAATCGTGAACTAAGTATGATCAGCGGTTTAGGGATTAAAATTTTTGGTTAAGATGTAACGTTTCACTAGAATGTTTAATATATACATTGGGATCCCAAAAATATAATTTCAGAGTCTATTACAGAAAGATATTTACAACAGGCCGTTCTAAGCGACAAAACAGGGTTCAACCCTAGTTCTTCTTTAAACCTCGGCCGTGGCGGACAAGCAGCTGCATATGTACACATCATCACCTAAGCTCTCCAACTCAAGGATGGTCCAGTTTCCTTTTGCCTTTTCCTGCACCACATAGCAACCGTGAGCCGATACCAATTTGTAACGCCCCAACTCTCGGGACCGTTACGGTGTGCCTTGTAAACAGTGCTAAACTCGCTAATCGAGTCATTTGGCCAAAATCGTGAACTAAGTATGATTAACGGTTTAGGGATTAAAAATTTTGGTTAAGATGTAACGTTTCACTAAAACGTTTAATATATACATTGGGATCCCAAAAATATAATTTTAAAGTCTACTACAATAAAATATTTACAACAGGCCGTTCTAAGCGGCAAAACAGGGTTTAACCCTAGTTCCACTTTAAACCTCGGCCGTGGCGGACGAGCAGCAGCATATGTACACATCATCACCTAAGCTCTCCAACTCAAGGATGGTCCAGCTTTCTTTTGCCTTTATCTGCACCACAAAGCACCTGTGAGCCGAAGGCCAGCAAGAAAACATAATATAACATGTTATAATATCAACAGTAATTGTATTAATTATTCAGGACTAACAGCCCAAGCAAATAGGTGACCATCACAAAATTCACAAACGTGGGGACAGCACCCTTCAGCTATGTGATGATAGGATCACCAAGGCTTAACAAACGAGTGAGCATCTCGCTAGCTTCGGCAGGATAGGTGCATGGTGATTGGTCACCAACATAACCTTCCTCTCGACTCTAGAGTCGTAACTATGGAATAGCGTTCCCCAGCCATGTGACAAATAGTCACTGGGGCCATACGCCCTGGCTCTGAACATCCGGTCTTAGACCAGGCAAGCGCTTATAAGTTCATCGACTTTAGGGTCGATCCAGTATTAATGCCATAGAGCCATTCAATGCAAGTTCATCGACTTTAGGGTCGGTCCAGCATTAATGCCATAGAGCCATTCAATGCAAGTTCATCGACTTTAGGGTCGGTCCAACATTAATGCCATAGAGCCATTCAATGCAAGTTCATCGACTTTAGGGTCGGTCCAACATCAATGCCATAGAGCCATTCAATGCTGATATTGATTAGATCTGATGCTCATTCGGCCCTGCGTCCTCGACGCTCATGCCGTTTCTGACCCTCAGGTCAGTGAAACACGACCAGTGCTCAACCCATTGTGAGCTTAACTAATAAGTCACAGCCTCACAGACGGATCTGACACCATTGTCGATTCTGACTAATAAGTCAGTGCCATACACAAGTAAGTCATGCCACCAAACATATGTCACATGTCCAATATCCATAAACAAGGTATTCAGCATGCTTACTCAACAAGTATTAATACAATTAGGACCATGCACAAACCCAGAGGCATAGGCTCTAAACAATATCATACCCAGTACTCAAAGCATGTCCTAATCACATGTTTCTCATGCATCACACGCATTATACTTAACAATCCAACATGCACCAATCATAGCCATGCATGTCATGTTTAATAACCAACCAACATGCATCAAGAATAGCCATGCATGTCATACTTATTAATCAACCAACATGCATCAAGAATAGCCATGCATGTCACATATACACAGGGTGCAGTTTTCTTACCTCAGATTCAAGCTATAATGATTTAAAGAACGACCCTTGAGAACGATCAACTTTTTGGTCCTTTAGCGGTTACCTGGTCATAACCAATTATGGGATTCCATCAATAAAATGAATAACAAAAGGTTCCCAAACCAAAACCTAGCCTCTGAGACATCAAACACTACTCAACCGGGTAGTAGGTTCGACCCCGAGGCCTAAGGCTTGAATCCCCAAGCTAAAAACACATTTCTGGCCAAAAAGCCACTAAGGGCCGCGGCCCTCCCTAGCCATGCCGCGGCGCCCCCCTCAAACAGAGGCGGCCTTCTCTGTCAAACACCATGGGCCGCGGCGCACCACAGCCATGCCGCGGCTCAATACCCAGATCAGCCAAAAATCCAACACGCACCAGCTCGACTTCCCCTGCGTTTTCCCTTGGAACCAAACCTTCAAATCAGTCCAAAACACCAACCTAACACCCAATTCAACCACTGAACATCATCCACAACTCACCCACATCAAAACCCAAGTTAAACATCAACTAACCTTCCATTAATTCCAACTATTTACTAAGAAATCATAAGCTGAAAGTTTAAAGCCAAAACAGAGTATACCACGAAACTAATGGCTGGAACTTACCTCAAACTTGATTTTGAATCCCCTTTAATGGCTGAATCAAGTTCCTAACCTCCCACCCTTGATCTCCTAGCTTAACTCCTCAATTTGGGATCTCAAAATTCAAAGGAAGAATGAAGGGAAAAGCTTGTATGGGAGAGAAGAAAAAGATGAGGATGGGGCTCTGTTTTTGGTTCTGTTTTCCACAGCCTACTAACCCTCATATAAATCCAAGCTAAATGACCTAAATGCCCCTAGGTCATTTAAGGTTCCTAAAGCCACCCCAAGGGCAAAACCGTCCTTTCCTGCCTATCTCGTTAATTATAATTAACGCTCTCCAATTCCCGCTATTCTCAATATTCTCAAATGCCAATAAATCATATCCCATTACCCTTTAATTCCTGGTAATGTTCTAATCATCAAAATGATCCCGAGACTCACCCCAAGCCCCGAGCTTAAACTCGTTATGACTAGACCGAACACTTACATCTCATGATCGTCTCATGCCGAATAGCTCGAACCAATCCACCTTATGATGTGGCTATATTAATTAATCACAACCATGCACCCAAAATACACAATTACGCCCACAGCGGCCAAATTACCAAATTACCCTTATAATTAAAAATACTCCCATATGCATGCATCTACCATCATATAATAATATATTCCACACGAACATGCACATGATCATTAAATACCATAACAAATCAATTATGGCCCTCCCGACCTCCTAATCAAGGTCCTAAACCTTATTAGGAAATTTGGGCATTACAACTATCCCCTTCTTACAGAAATTTCATCCTCAAAATTTACTCAAACTGCTCGGAATAAGAATTCTGCACAATTGCTACAAATTCCTCAGGTCATTTTCTTGACCTCGCTATCTCAATAGCATTACCTTAACCCAAGGTACATTCCGCCCAGCAGAACCTTATCACTTATGTCACAATCTGAACCGGCTATTCCTTACCGGAATACTTAACCTTAACCTTCAGATTCTCATAACTCAATTCATAAATTCCTTTAACCCATGTCCACTGCATGGAAGCACATAACTCATTGTTTGCAACTGCTAGTTCCATAAGTAAAGCTGATTCAGAGTCAATCTGTTCAGACCTGTTCGGGACTCAACTGTCGAAATGGACTAGGGCTCAACTTGCCTTAAATCCTCACCCTTTTCCCATGGTGACACTCTAAAGAAAATACATTCTCCTACCTGGAATTCCACATTCCTGCTTTTCAATTCAATAAAAATTTTCCATTTATTCTGAGAAATGAGCAACCAAGATTCAAATTCCAGCAATCTCATTAATCCCCTGAACCACCTCAGGATCCAGATATACATTATCGCATTCATCTTATAAGATGTTCCTCCAATAATAATCGGATAACCCTCTCTCTCTGATTTGCCATCAGTCTGAGAGTAATAAACTGTACTGAGTGTTATCTTTGTTCTCATGGCCTTCCAACCCTTCCAAAACTTGGAAGTCACAATAAAGTCTTCATCTAATAAGATAGACTTTGAGTTTCATAAAGGCGCTCTATCCCTTTCACAAAGAGATATGAATACTGATTAGCTGTACTGTTAATCCTTGCTGACAAAAGTATACTCACTTGGACTACTGGTCCACAATGACTTAATGCCAATTCATACCGATCCATCAACCTGGGAAACCCACTGCGAAACTCATTGCGATGCCCTCTTATTCCCACTACGAAATACCTAAAGGCTGTAATGGCCTCACTGATTCTTGGTACTCTGTCTTGACCTGCTAACAGGTTAAGAACTTTACACATGCCTCAATATATCCCTCTTCATCTTAGGCCATCACTATTAAGCTTTTGTACCCTGTTACCTTCCACAATGCCTAAATGAAGTGAATAAAAGAATAACATGAGATTCATCCAGAATCTCTCAATTAATTCCATCAGATTCCAAACCCGACCTCTATACCACAATAAATTCATATCTGTCACTATACAACTCTTAGCTAATCCAGCTAAAGCTTTCCATACAATATTTCCTATCTGTGACTTACTTAACCATCTTTCCTTTTTATCTTTCTTGAGATGATAATCTCAACAATGAACTGGCCACCTGGCCCACCAGAAACTCTATTCCAGTCCTGGTCAGATTCTTTAATCAACATGTTGCATAGGCAACCACTTTTCTCAATTACTAGGACGTCATAACAATCCACTAACTGATCCTGGTCTATAAAAGACCCAACACACTTTCCCAAGGCACCTGAAATATCTTTACCATCCATGGACACTCCTGTCCCCAAGGCACTCTTCATTCTTGGCAAATTCCCAAAGAGAAAGTACCACAATATCATCGTCCAAGACGATCACAAATTCCATTCAAATAAACCTTTGAATGCACTATTCATCTAATTCATAAACACTTAGCATTAAACCAATTCTCAAGACATATTCAGCACTCGCAGTGCTCTAATCTGATACCAACACAATCCTTTATATAATTTCCTCTCTTTGATCTCTAACTGGTCCTAACCAGATCCAAGATCCACCTTAAAGAATTCCATCCTACTCAACAACTAACCCTTTAATTCTTATAACTCCACTGAGCCACTCAAAACAGTGTTTACATCCAATTCCATCTCTAACACTAATCCAATCACCATTCTAGTCTCTTTTCAAAAAAGGAGCCCTGGAAGACCACCTGGCAGCACATTCAGAACCCACAGACTAATCCGGTCTGTCCTGATCTCATTGGTACAATCCAAGTGATATACATCACGCTAGCTAAGAGTTCCATGCATCTCCCTGCACAAAACTCTAGCTCTCACTACAGGTATCATAAACATAAAGAACCATATACCAAACCGACTAAAACAAGGCTCTCCACTCTCAAGCCCAAGAATTACTATACTTTCCTTGCCATTCAAAATTGCTCTTTAATTACTTACCCAATCCATACCCTGGATCAAACCAAAGCCTGTCATAACCAGCTTTATCAAAATCCCTGATGAGTCATTTCCATAACCCAACTCATCTCTTAGGTTGCCAATATCACACTGTATTTCCCATCACAACATAACCATATGATCTATATACACCATATTTATACCCTTCCCTATATATATACCAACAAAAGACAAGCATGGCACCAAAGCCAAACAACATAATTCAAACTCAGAACTAGAAAACTGACCTGTCACCCCCGAGGAACTAGTCTCGGTCTCAGACTCTGGTTGCCCTGGAATAAACACTCGAGTTGGAATCGAGCTGTCTATCCTCCTCTATTCAAGCTCTCTTAGCCTTAGGCAATTCTTCTTACAATGTCCAAACATCCCGCAAAAGAAGCATGCCTTTGCTCGACATTCTCCCAAATGATGCTTCTTACACCGAGCGCATTCTGGGTATGGCTTCCAACTTTTCTTCTTGCTTACTCCAATAAGTGGAGATACCACTATCTGAGTTCCGTGCTCTCCAGCACTCTGCTGCCCAACCTGATGTCATGTGCTCTCAACAACAAGAGCCTTCCCTACCACCTGAGCATAGGTAGAGACTTCATGCACTGGGGCAACTCTAATACCCTGAGCTATACCAGGGTTCAACCCCTGAATAAAACTTTTCTTCCGAGCTATATCTGTGGGTGTCATATCAAAGGCAAACTCGTCCAACCCATCAAATTTGCTAACATACTCGGCCACCAATGCATTACCCTGAACAAGGTTCAGAAACTCATTCATCTAACGGTCTTGGCCACATCACAATAATACTTCTCATTAAACAACTGCCTGAATTCTTTCCAATCCATCACAGCTGTATCTCGTGTCTGGGATAATACCTCCCACCACATTCGGGCATCATCCCGCAATACACATGCAGCACAGACCACCCTATCGTGACCCACCAGCCCCATACTATCAAGAATGGAACTGATCATGCCCATCCATTGATCAGCTCTGAATGGATCTAGGCCTCCCTCAAAGACTGGAGGATAAAACTTCAGGAATCTTTCACTAAGGAATTCCCATCTGTTCTCAACCCTAGGCTGAGCTAAAGCTGATGCCACCCCTGGCATAGCAAAGGAAGAGGTACTCCCCAACAAACTCCGCTGTTGCTTCAGATACCTGATCTCTTCCTCCTGCCTCTGCAATCTTAATTAGAAATCTATAAGCGTCTGCTGAACATTCATAGATGCAGAAGAAGAACTGATACCCTGGCCGTAACTCCCAACCCCTGTATAACCACCACCGGGCCTCATTATCTGCCCTGAATATGAACCTGCTGATTAAATATGCAGTCAATAACTTGACCCATTAATCACAATAAGCATATCAAGGGCTTTCCCCCACGGGATAAATCTTACCACACCACAATCATAAACCACTTGCAGTGCTACAAACATGCCCATGGCATTCATACATCACTCATAATCCCTGCTCTTCCAACATTCACACCATGCCTCAACTCCAGCATGCAATATCACAATTATATATATTCACAGAGCAGGTAATCATATGATCATGTTCATAAACATTATCATGGAGCATATAATCATGTAGTCAAGAGCCAAGCTCTATCAGAATCTCATGCTCCCTAATACAATGTGCAGGTAAAGCATTTTCATTCCATTTAAGCAACTATGCACATAACTACAGAAATAATTACCATTCCATGAGTGAAGCTATCTTCAGTGATGAGTGTACATGCCTAGCTTGTCTTCAGGAACCATAAACATTGGCTCGCTCTGATACCAAGTTGTAACGCCCCAACTCCAGGGACCGTTACGGTGTGCCTTGTAAACAGTGCTAAACTCGCTAATCAAGTCATTTGCCAAAATCGTGTAACTAAGTATGATTAGCGGTTTAGGGATTTAAAATTTTGGTTAAGATATAACGTTTCACTAGAACGTTTATTATATACATTAGGATCCCAAAAATAATTTCAGAGTCTATTACAGAAAAATATTTACAACAGGCCGTTCTAAGCGGCAAAACAGGGTTCAACCCTAGTTCCTCTTTAAACCTCGGCCGTGGCGGACGAGCAGCTGCATATGTACACATCATCACCTAAGCTCTCCAACTCAAGGATGGTCCAGCTTCCTTTGTGCACCACATAGCACCCGTGAGCCGAAGCCCAGCAAGAAAACACAATAAAGCATGATATAATATCAACAATGATCATAACAATCATTCAGGACTATCAGTCCAAAACAGGTAGGTGACAGTAGCCAAAGTCTCAAAAGTGGGTACAACTCCCTTTAGCCATGTGACGATAGGGTCACCAGGGCTTAACTGATAAGTTATCCTTTCATAAGTTCAATCAGGATAGGTGTATGGTGAATGGTCACCAACATAACCTTCCTCATGACCATAGAGTCATAACCTGGGGACAACACCCTTTAGCCATGTGACGGTAGGGTCACCAGGGCTTAACAAATGAGTGAGCATCTCACTAGCTTCAACAAGATAGGTGCATGGTGATTGGTCACCAACATAACCTTCCTCCCGACTCTAGAGTCGTAACTGTGGAACAACGTTCCCTAGCCATGTGACAAACAGTCACCGATGCCATATGCCCTGGCTCTGAACATCTGGTCTTAGACCAGGCAAGCACTTATAAGTTCATCGACTTTAGGGTCAGTCCAGCATTAATGCCATAGAGCCATTGAATGGCTCTGTCATCGACTTTTGTGACTTTGGCTACTGTCACCTACCTGTTTTGGACTGATAGTCCTGAATGATTATTATGATCATTGTTGATATTATATCATGCTTTATTGTGTTTTCTTGCTGGGCTTCGGCTCACGGGTGCTATGTGGTTCACAAAGGAAACTGGACCATCCTTGAGTTGGAGAGCTTAGGTGATGACGTGTACATATGCAGCTGCTTGTCCGCCACGGCCGAGGTTTAAAGAGGAACTAGGGTTGAACCCTGTTTTGCCGCTTAGAACGGCCTGTTGTAAATATCTTTTTGTAATAGACTCTGAAATTATATTTTTGGGATCCCAATGTATATATTAAACGTTCTAGTGAAACATTACATCTTAACCAAAATTTTTAATCCCTAAACCGCTGATCATACTTAGTTCACGATTTTGGCCAAATGACTTAATTAGCGAGTTTAGCACTGTTTACAAGGCCCACCGTAACGGTCCCTGGAGTTGGGGCGTTACAGGTGCAGTTTTCTTACCTTTAATTTCCAAGTCCACTGATTACGGGTGACGCCTCTCGAGCACGATCCGCTTCCCGAGCCCTAGCTTAACACCTAGTCACAACCAAGATAGGGAGTACCATTAATAATCACGTTAATATTTTCGGATGGAGTTCTATCTTTCGGGACATCGAATTCCACCAAACACGGTGGTGGAATCGATCCTGAGCACCCTAGGTTAGGTTTCCGCTCTTAAAACATCCAAAAAATCAAAAATACCCTTAAGGGCTGCAGCCCCTGAAACCTAGCCGCGACCCCCCCCCCCCCCCTGAAATAGAGGCCAAGCCTCTCTGAAGACAGACATGCGCCGCGGCCCTGCCCTGTGACGCCGCGGTGCTTCCCCATTGTAGAGCCTCCTTGGCTCTTCCTTGCTTCCCAGGGTCGCGACCCTTTAGAACAGAGTCGCGGCCCAACCCTTCATGCCTAGAAAAACCACCATTTCTAGCCTCCTAACCTTTCCAAAGACCATCCCAAAGCACCCTAATTTCAAAACCCATTGATCACAAGACTCCCAACATGGTTCCAGCAACTAAATCCAACAGAAACCTAGTTTAAAAACTCATTAAATTCCCATTTTGATTTCTAAAACCCAATAGCTCAAGAACTCTAAAACCAATCATGCAAACTCAGATTTTATACTCTAAATTATGAATTGAAGCTTACATTCTTTGATGAACCACTTCCTTAATAGATTCCTTAGCTAAAATCCAAGCTTCTCACCTTTAATTCAGTCCTTAACATCAAAACCATAAACACTTTTAATACTCAGCCAAAGCTCAGAATTCTAATGCTCAAGAATGAGATTCAATTCTTACCTTGATCCTGGTTGAGTGTTCCTTAGTTAGAACTAGGCTAATCCTTCACAAATTCAGCTCAAAACACAGAATTTCCAGTTGAGTTCTCCTTAGATTTCTGTAGTTTTCTTAAGAGAGAAAAGAGAGAGAAGAGAAGGAGGAGAGGGGAAAAAGTGGGTCAGTTCATGTCTTTTGTTCTACTGCTTTCTATTAACTTAATCTAATCTTAGCTAATTAAGTCAATTCCTAGGCTTCCTAACCTCAAATATATCTCCATATATTTATTTCCATAACCCAATAACCCAAATAATCATCTAATACTCGAATTATCCCTTGACTCGCCCCAAGTCAAACATTAAGCCTCGTTGTGACTTCCCGCTAACTAGCTCCCTAGGATCGCCTCGAGTCGCACGCTGCAGACTTACCCACATAATAATGTGGTTCTCACAAATATAACATATAACCACATTGACATTCATATAGACATACAAACATGTTTATCATATAATATCACATTAACTTAATAAATACACACATAAGCCAATTATGCCCTCCCGACACACTAATCAAGGCCCTTAAGCCATATTAGTGATTTTGGGTCGTTACAGCATTAATTCTAACATATGCATGCTATAACGACCCAAATTTACTAATAAGGCTTGGGGCCTTGATTAGTGTGCCTAGAGGGCAATAATTGTTATACTGTATTAATTTATGTGAATTTAATGAATATGTGGATAGAATGCATGTTTAGGTGATTAAATATGCATGTGGGCCCCATTTGGTTATCAGGGGCATATTTGTAGTTTTGACTGTTGAGGGCATAACTGTATATAAGTGTGATAAATTGTTGAGACCACATTATTATGTGGATATATTTGTGATCTGTGAATCGAGACGATCCTAGTGAGAGAGCTAGCGAAAAAGTCACGGCGAGGATTTATACCCGGCTTGGGGTGAGCTTGGGGGTATAAATAGGAATTTAGAGAATACATTGGGATCTACTTTGATATTGGAGAATATAACTGGTGATTAGCTAAATGTCGGGAGGTAAGTGGTAAATATTAGAGACACTTGAGGAATTAGCGAGAATTAGGTGAAAAGACAAAAATACCCCTAGGTGGATTTAAAGACTTAGGATTTATGGGAGGGTATTGTGGTAATTTGGCTTATAAGGGATAGGAATAACTTAGGCTTTATGCCTTAGTGGGAAGAGTAGAAAGGGCTGGAAATGTTCTGAAGGAAAGAAAAGAAAGGAAAAGAAGGAAAGAAAAAGGGAAAGAAAGGCAGGGTCGATTTGGCATTTCTCCACCAGTTTTTGAGGTCTTTTGGAGCAGAAACTCAGGAGGAGTTTGGGAAGGAGCTAGAGGCTAGAATCCTTGTGTTAGCTTGAGAAATTGGCAAAGAAATTCATCCACTTGAGGTAAGACTTTGAGGTTTTCTTAAGTTTTTGATGTTGGTGTTGAGCCAGTTTTCTAAGCAAGGTTCTGTGGGAATCTTAGGGAGTTGAAGCTGAGAATTTGAGGAGGTGAAGGCTAAGCAAGGGTGGAAGATAACCTCAGCCAAGTTCATTCATCAGAGGTAAGGAACTTTAGTTTCAAGCTTTGTGATTTCTATGGTTTTGGCTGAGTTTCTGAGTTTTAGGTTCAGTTATGGTGAAATCTTGGATTAAGGATGCATGTGGTTTATTTGTGTATGGTTGGGATGCTTGGGATGAGTTAGACATGTTAGTAGGCTTGTTTTTAAGTTTGGGTAAAGTTTGGATGAGTTTTGGTCAAGTTTGGTTCGGGGAAAGTCGAAGGAGAAAATGGTAGGTTTTGTTATTCTGTGACTAGCGCTACAGCACTAGCCTTTGGGCGCTGTAGCGCTAGGCCAAGTGTTCTAGGCGAGTTGGGCTCTGTTTTTAGCACTGTAGCGTCCTCCTTAGAGCGCTATAGCGCGACCCTATTTCCAGAAAGGGATTTTTGAGTTATTTTCAAGGGTTTTTGCCCGGGGGTTCGGGGTTCGATTCCACCACCTTGTTTGGTGGAATTGGGGCTTCCCGAGGGCTCGGGATTGGTCCCGAGGGCTCGGGATTGGTCCCGAGGGCTCGGGATTGGTCCCGAGGTTAGGTTTTGAACTTGAGGTTTGGTGATGATTCTAATCTATGGCTGTGACTGGATGTACGCTAGGGCTCAAGAGGGATCGTGCTCGGGGATCAAGTGAACGGAGCTAGGGAATCTAAGGTAAGGAAACCCTTGTTCCCATAAAGCTTATATGCAGGGCTGAGCCCAATGTGTTTGAATTGTAGGGCGTAGCCCTTTGATTGAATTGGCTAGTATTAAATATTTGTTTGTTATGCTATGAATGCAATTATGTGAATGATCGGCAAGAGCCGGGAATGGTGTAGGCCGAGGTCGGCAAGGGCCAGGAATGGCAAGGGGCCGAGAGCAGCGTTGAGCACGTGGAGCACATGGAGTGCAAGTTGCCAGGGTGAGTCCCTAAAGGATACCTGGGATATCCTCACGGTGTGGACCGCGAACCCAGTGCCTGGTAAGGTGCCTAGGACGGCTAGGTCGTATGTGTGTTAGCCAAATGATGGCCAGTTTATATACTTGGTGTATGTTTTGCATATGTTATCTGTTTGTGGGTTTTCTTGCTGGGCTTCGGCTCACAGATGCTCTGTGGTGCAGGTAAAGGCAAGGAGAAAGCCAACCAACCATGAGTGTAGCGGACATGAAGCGGCGTGTACATGTTTGGCCTGCCTGGCTGCCACAGCCAGTGTTTTTTTGGGAGATGATTGTAAATAAAACCTAGATTTTGTCGTTTAGTCGACTTGGTTCAATTTATATGTTGTAAATATTTCTAAACTGTATTTTGGGATCCTAAGTGTTAAACTTTTATGGTTTTCAATGAAATGGAGTTATTTCAAAAGTTTTTCCTCTGTTTATGGCTTAATTACACTATTTGACCTAAAACCTCGATTAGCGAGTTGAATGCATGCCTTTAAACTCACTTAGTAACGACTCTAAGGCAGTAGGGCGTTACACATGCATGAGTAGGTTATTACTGCTGGGCATGCTAGTTATACATTTGAATCTGTATATATTGTTCATGCACTTGTATTAAGTTTTCTTGTTGGGCCTTGGCTCATGGGTGCTATGTGGTGCAGGTAAGGGAAAAGGAAAGCTGGACTAGCCATGAGTTGGAGAGCTTAGGTGGCGATGTGTACATATGCGGCTGCTTGACCACCAAGACCAAGGTTTCTCATAGGAACTAAGGTTAAACCCTATTTTTGTCGCTTAGGTCGGCGGGTTGTAGCTTTTGCGTTGTAATGACCTTTTTGGAACTGTAAACAACTTTGTAAACGTTTATTATGGGATCTCATGTACAGTTTAATGTTTTAATGAAATATCCATTCCTTTTGACCAAAATTCTTAACCCTGGACCATTAATCATATTTATATGCATGTTTATGGCTTAATGACTCATTTAGCAAGTTGCGCACTATTTAAAATACACAGTGTAACAGTCTTGGCTAACAAGGGCGTTACATTGCGCCTTTAATTTTTTGTTAGCATTATTTTGAAATTTGCAATTGCTAATTATTGCTTTGATCTTGTAGAACACATGGGGTTGGATGATATCGCTTGATCGGCTCTTAGACTCAGAGTGGGTCCAAGTTCATCCGCTGCAAGAGGATCACAGTGGCCTCATGGGGAAGCAACACCTCCCTTGCCGGTGAAGCGGCAATGGACCTCCTCCCCCAAGGGAGAGTCTCCTTGGGTGAACGACATGCTTGTTAATGAGATCTCCTCCTCCCCTTCTATAGTTGGCAAGGAGACTCCAGGAGCAGAGAGCCAGGAATTGGTGGCTCAACCCTGAATCCTGGTATACATGGAGAAGTTTGAAGGTGAGATGTTGGAGCACTTCCAAACAATGCTCCATCATTTTGAGGCTCTCATGGAGGAGGGGAATAAAGCCCTTCATGAGACCATGGAGGCCCTACGCCAACTGAAGTTATCTAGAGAAAGGTCTATTGTGCAACCAATAGGTCGTGTTGAGTTGGAGACCTTGTTTGCCGCCAAGCTAGGAAAAGTGGTTGCTCCACTGGCGGCGGAGTTTCTCTAAAAGGTCAGGCCAACCATGTGTGAGCTGATTGCTCGCAGCTTTGCCCAACCGGTTAATAGCAATGAGGCGTCCCCCGTCTCCTCCTGCCGATATGCCATCTTTCGGGTAAGCTATCTCTTTCTTTCAGCTATTTACTTTGTTTTTTCTAGTGTGGTACTGGCGGACCAATTGTATGTCTTGATTTGTAGTTGACATTGGCTTACCAATGCCTCGGGGACATAAAGATGGAGAAATCTTACAAACTCCAACGAGCCTAGGACAAGGTTGCGGCACTGGAGGAGAGGGTCAAGGTGCCCCAAGAGGAACTGGTTCACCTACGGACCTCACTGGAAGTAGAGCAGGCCCGCGCTAAGGTGATTGAATGGGCAGCCTAGAGAACAGTCGAGGAGCTCCAGGTTGCTAAGCAAGAGACCCAAAGAGCCAAGGAAGAGGCTGCTAAGTCCACAGAGGAGGTTGCACGGGTCGTGGAGGAGGTCACCAGGGTTAGTGGAGAGACCACGAAGGCGCTGGACAAAGCCCGAGCCAGTGAATACAAGGCTCTACAAGCTGCGGAGAAGGTGGGGTCTCTTCATCGGGAGGAGGAGGTCCTTAAGAAGGATATCGACACCATCGCGGTGGACATATTTTATGTGGACTAGTTCCACAACCAGGAGAAGAGCTTAGATTTCACCGACGAAGCAGACAAGTACAAACTACTCTTCGAGGGGCGCCTGCAGGCGACGAGTGCTACAGAAGCTGCCAGCGCCGAGACCAAGGAAGTTGAAGTGGTACCAGAAGTGGACCCCATCATCGATGTCATTGAGAAGGTTCCCCCTATCCAAGACTAATTCTCTTGCTGCTTTTAGGCCTACGTGCCATTCCTTTTCTGATTCTCTTCAGGTTATAAGCAATTCATTGCTCGAGCCCCTTAGCACAATCTGTGTACTTTAAACCTTCAAGAATGGCCTTTGCATGCACTATTCACTTGCCTTCATTTTATTACTTTCACACTTTGATTTCATGTTCAATAACAGGTGAATTGGTCTTAAAATTACAAGGTTTTGTCTTCAACTTTTAACATAATTTGTCATCACGAAAAAGTTTGCTTTATTTAACCTTAATTTGTCCACCATACGTGGGCCTTAGTCATGTGGCTTAGGTCTTAACTGCCCTAGTTAATGCAACTGGGGACTTGTGCTTGAGTCTTGGTGACTCGAGCCTTGTCGATCCCACTAGTTCTTTGGCACTTTTAGTGTTTAGTGCAGCTTCACGAGCTCTTAGTCCTCGAAAGTAACTTAGCGTGCTACCAAGTGTGAGCACTTGATGCCTGTCCTTGAGTTTTAAATGACTCGGGGCTTAGAAGGCCAAATTAACTTAGGATTCAAGAATTCATCATTACTTCACGTGCACCTAGTCCTCGAGAAGTTACACTGGGCCTTTGCGAGTCTAGTCTAGGGACTTGGGTCTCTTTCGTTAGCCATGATGACTCCAGTTTTCCCCCCAAGTATAGATTACTTAGGGTTTTTTTGTCCTTCATCCTTTGGACATTAGAAGCCCATTACTAGTCCTCGGACGCGAGGTCCTCGAGACATTGGTCAAGTTCTCTGCCCCTAGGTTATTGGGTTTTACGATGCTCAAGTTTTGGCAACTGGAGGCTTGTACCCGAGTACCGATGACTTGGGGTTTTTGTTCACCTATTGGAAGTTGGGGACTTGTTATTTCTCCTCGGGCGCATAATCCTTGGGAGATAATTCAAGTTCTCCATCCTTAGGCTACTTAGATTTTTATAACGAGAGGTTTACCCCACCCTTATTATGCTTAGTTCCCTAGGTTAGTCCGTTTTCGCAAGCACTAGGCTTTCTCTGCTCACGATAAGCTTAGTTTCCTAGGTTGTGTTCTGTGAACGGTTATCCTGCGAGGTGACCCATCTATGCCCCTCGAATGATCGGAGAATAGTCCGCGTTCACTTGTCTAGGTCAGCGAGCAGGTACTCCTCGAGTACTAAATGTAAATAAACAAATACTGAAAATTAAAACTAGAAAATACAAGCAAATTCTCTTAATTTCATTTATCGTGTTTTGTACACGATTTCCATTAATGTGCTCGGAGGCCACACATGATAACAAAGTTAAGAAAATACATTGCTCATATTACTGGTAATACCGGAGAAGATGCTCAGCATTTCAGGTGTGGGGCACTAGCTCCCCGTTCAGTCGGGCCAATTTGTATGTCCCAGGACACACGATGCTCTCAACTTGGTATGTGCCTTCCCAGTTAGGACCCAATACTCCAGCACTTGGGTCTCGGGTTGCCAAAAAAACTCTCCGCAACACCAAGTCTCTGGCCCTGAATTTCCTATCTTTCACTTTAGAGTTGAAATATATGGCCACTTTTTGCTGGTAGGACACTACAAGAAGTTGTGAGGCTTCTCGGAGCTCCTCCATGAGGTCCAAATATTCTCGGAATAAAACATGATTTATGGTCAGATTGTAAGTGTTTCTTTAGTGCGTGGAGATTGCTGCCTTTACTGGGAGCATGACTTCATACCCGTAGGCCATGGAGAAGGGCGAATATCCAGTAGAGGTCCTAGCAGTGGTGCGGGCTCCACAATGCTTTAGGCAGCTCCTCAGGCCAATTGACTTACTCCTGTTTTAGCCTTTTCTTCAAAGTGGCTTTAAGCGTCTTGCTGATCACTTCCACTTGTTTGCTTTCCTGTGGATGAGCTACGGAGGAGAAACTCTTCATGACTCCATGTCTTTGAAAAAAGTCAATGAATAACTCACTGTCAAACTGTAGGCTGTTGTTGGAGACTATTTTCCTAACTATGTTCTTGATGACGAAATCCAGTGCCCTCTTGGAGGTAGTCGTAGTGAGAGGTTCGACCTTGACCAACTTTGTGAAGTAGTCGACTGCCACAATAGCATACTTTACTCCTCCATTTTCCATGGGCAAGGATCCAATTAAGTCAATGCCCTAGATTGCGAAAGTCCATGGACTTGTCATTTGAGTGAGCTCATTTGGAAGAGCTCGAAGGATGTTAGCGTAACGTTGGCACTTGTCACATTTATTGATATAGTCCATTGCATCACCATTCATTGTAGGCTAGAAGTTTCCTTGTCTCAGGATTTTCTTGGCAAGGCTCTACCCCCTAACATGGTCCCCGCAAAATCCCTCATCCACTTCTCTGAGGATGAGGCTGGCTTCCTGTCTGGACACACACCGGCAACGAATATTCTCACATGTACAATTTTTTGTCCATAATTATGTACCAAGGTGTCTGGTAAAGTTGCTTTCAAGCTGCTTTTTTGTCCTGCAGTAGCTCTTCGGAGATAAGGTACTTCACAATTGGTTCCATCCAACCGTTTTGGGGCTGGACCACCTCTACCTCCTCGGGAGCTAAAATGCTTGGAGAGGCCAAGTAGTTTATTGGGACCACACTGATCAACTCTGCATCCTTGGTGGTAGCAAGCTTGGCCAGGGCATCAACATTGGAATTATGTTCCCTTGGCACTTGTCGGATGGTAAACCTTTTAAAGTTGTGTAGAATTTCTTGGGTCTTGGCCAAATAAGCGGCCATCTTGGTCCCGCAGGCCTGATATTCTCTGAGGACCTGGGTCACTACGAGCAGAGAATCGTTGAAAACCTCGAGGCCTTCAGTCTTGAGCTCTAGGGCTACTCAAAGTTCGGCAATAAGTGCTTCGTACTCAGCTTCATTATTCGATACGTCAAAGCCAAACCTCAAAGCACTGTGAACCCTGTGTCCCTCAGGGGAGACCAAGATAAGGCCTGCTCTAGACCCATTTTCATTGGAGGACCTATCCACAAACAACTTCCATATGGGCCTGACCGCTTGGGCCTCTCATGTGTCCATGTGCACTCAGTAATGAAATCTGCTAGTGCTTGTCCCTTTATGGTTGTCATTGGATGGTAAGTGATGTTGAACTGGCTCAGTTGGACTGCTAATTTGATGAGTCTTCTGTTATATTATTTCATATAATATAATATTAGATTAAATAATGTGACAAAATGTGATTTGCCACAGCTTGTAACATATTATTGAGAGTCACAAAATTGGACTAATGTGTGTGCCCAAATGTGACATATTTTGGAGTTACAAATTTGTAACTCCCAAATATTACCCAATAATGTGTATATTATATGTTACACATTTGAGATTGGATTTCATAAAGCCATGATGATATATGACTGTTGGAGACATGTTTTTAACTCCCAATAGGTGTTTGGAGGTTACAAAATCATGTGGGAAAGGATTTGGGACGTTTTGGAAAAATGACTTTTTTGTGCTGAAAATGGCCTGTGGCCGCGACCTGGGGGACAGAAGCCAGTGGCCGCGGCCACTGAAAAGTCCTGGCCGCGGCCGGTGAGGCTGACAGCCTATGTGAATTTTCAATTTTTTCCAAATTGAACGGTTCTAACATCCCAAATAACTCCCAAATCTCCATTTTAATTTCATAAACATCCAATTAAACATTGGTAACAGCCATGAGGGTTGGTGGAATTTGAAATTCAAAGGGGTATCTCAAACTCTATAAATAGGAGCCTAATGCTCACTTGTATGAAACACCATTTTCCATCCACAAAGCACTTGGCTGGAAAATACACCAAAAGGCTTGATAATTCCAGAGAGCTATTTCCTAGAGAGATCCCTTAGTGCTTAGAGAATAGGGGGAAATAAGCTTTTGGACAAAGGTCTTGAACCTTGTTCAAGTTGGTGATCCCCACTACTATACACTTTGGTTGTGTGAGAGTTTGTTTGTGTTTTCATTCTTTTGATCTTGTTGATCTTATTTACTTGTATTGTTATAGTATTGAGTTTGTAATCTTCTTCTTCTACATCTTTCTATTTACTTGTATTTTGAGCAATTGAGTTGTAATACTTATTTAATCAATATTATCTTGTCCATTGTATTTTTGCATAGAGTTGTATTTGGTTTTTCCATAATTCCATTGAGCAATAATATATATTCTCTAACATCTTCTGGAGGACTCCGACTTCTAAAGGACCTGCCTTAAGGGTTGGTTGGTGAGTACCTTGATAGGATGCGCCTGAAAGTAGGGCCTTAGCTTCCGAAAAGCTATCATCAGGAAAAAGTAAGTTTCTCCAAGAAGATACCTGAAATTCGTTTCGATGAGTCTTTTGCTCACATAATAAACGAGATTTTTGACACGACTTTCCTTGCGGACTAAGGCAACACTTATTGCATTCTCGGAGATAGCCATGTAGAGGAGAATGGGCTTCCTGTCTATGGAATTCGAAAAAATAGGAGGGTTCGCCATGTGTGCCTACAACTGCTGGAATGCAAGTTCACACTGCTGGTAACTAGTTTACCATATGTGTAGCGGAAAGACAGGGTGGTGAGCCCAGAGATTTCAATAAAAATTATTTAAACAATCTTTAAATAACGGATCCATTAATATGAAAAACATCAATCAAAGAGAAAGAAAAAGAAGATAAGGATTTACTAGTAGTAGAACAATAAAGAATCCTTGTTATCTTTTAGTACCTGCAATGAACATCCAATCCAAAGTAGCATTTTGAATACTCAGACCAAGATCTTCCAAGATGTATCTCTACACCTCAAGACGTGTGTGTGCACGTAGAGTAATGGTGGGAAAATTTATGATTCGCAAGATGTACTCAACTCATGAGATCTTGGAATATTAGGTCTCAGACAATTTTTAGGGATAGAGAAAAATAATACGATATATTTTTCTCTTTGTGAAAAGCTTCGAATTTTCTCTGTGGAATATTCTCTCAATTAAGTGTATTCTGAAACTATTTCCATCTGATAGTTTTATAAAAGAATTAATTAAATTTTAAAATTCAAATTATAAATAAATTATTAAATAATTAAATAAATATAAGAATATCCAAGACCCATTCTTGGACATTGTTACACGCCAACTACAGTGCATAACACATCCCTGATTTCAGGGATGTATTCCAACCACTTTCCTTTAATGATTATTTATTAAAAAATTTCTAAATCTGATAACTTATTTTATCAGATTAATTAAATAATAAATATCATTTCAAATTCAAATCCAATTTGAATTATCAAAAATATATTTCACATTATTTAAATAAATAAAACTAATAAATTCAAAGTCAATTATCTTAATTATTTAAATGCTATTTTCAAAAATGCCATTTTATTTAAAAAATATTTTTTTAAAATTATATTAATTTCAAAAATTAATATATTAATTGATTAATTTGTCTCAATTACATATTTGACCCTAAAGAATAAATTTCTTCCAAGTATGTCATTTCCTTGATTTTTCCCAATTTCAACTCTTACCTTGAATAGTGTTGATAGAGCCATCTCGGGACCTGTGGACCTATAATTTCAAGCTCCAATAAATTTAGATTATTAATTAAAACTCTTTAATATAATAACCTTAATTTATTAATCTTAATAATATTCTACTAAAAATATGAGACTGCACTCTTGTAATTATAGACATTTATTTATTAAGTACTTTTAAGTATAAAAAGTGTCCATCGATTTAATCACTACATACAATTTAATCATCTATTAATGGTTCATAATTAAAGTAGGAATTCATTATCGTTTAAAATCTTTAATTATATCTTGTTTCCTTAAGTACCATTAACTTTACTAATGAAGGTTAATTCATAATATGATTTATGAATTTGAGCTCAATAACCTTTCAGTTCCAAAAGTCAACCCTTAAGAGAACCATTATTCAATTCCTCTCGAAAAGTTATAGATTCCATATCTGTATATTATGTCCCAAACCATTTACATCAATGAGTTTCCAAAACAAAAGTTTTCAGCTTGATCATTCTAACAAACCATAATGAGTGAATCAAATAACTCATATGACATAAATAGGATTTCATAATAACTTCAGGAATAAGATCAATTTGTATATGATCATCTTATTGATATGTTAAATTAATACTTATAAAGTAAACGATATTATTAAGTATTGATAACATATCGGGTCTCGTTCATGTATAACCACTTTATACAAGGTACCTCCACTAAGATGTCCTACTACACCAATAATCCAGATCTAGGTTACATGTATTCATAATACTAGTGAACTGTACTTACAGTATTTAATCCAAAGATTCCATATAACTTTATTTTACTGCTAACTGTTTAAATTCTTTCCCTGCAATCTTAATCATCTCGTACCAATACAAGATTGTAGTCACAATAACGAATTTGAGAATTTTCTGATATTCATATAATATTATTCTAATAATAATAATAAACAATAAAATTCATGGGCTGCAGAGGTTGAAGAAATAAAATTCCAGGACTCAGCTAAGGAAAAATGGGCTCGATTAAGAGAATCTCTGCCTTCCTACGGCTGTGCTCAGTTACAATATACAAAACCAATCCAGAGAGAAGGCAAGCTAATTGCGAAATTGGACATTGATGAGATTGAAGTGGAGGCTTCGTTCTGGAATTCTGCTTTGATTTGTGTGGTGATAGGTGTGAACCCTCCCTTTGCTATTTTTGAAGGGTTCATCAAGAGAATTTGGGGAAATCTGGGGATAAAAAGGGTGGCCTGTATGAATGTTGGGTATACAATGGTGAAATTCAGAGATGAAGCTACATGAGATATGGTGCTAGAATCAGGGGTTGTGCATTTTGATAAGAAGCCAGTGATTCTTAGACCATGGACGACTGATATTCATTCATTGAGGTTAGTAAAATCTATTCCAGTGTGGATTCGATTACCAGATTTAGGTCTGAAATATTGGGGAGTGAAATGCTTAAGTGCTCTTGTTAGCACAACTGGCAAACCTATTATGGTAGATAAGGTCACTAAGGATAGAACTATGAGTTTGCCCGTGTGCTTGTGGATATGGAAATAGCTTAAAATCCTCCTAAATTTATCAGCTATATTAACGAAAGGGACCAAGTTATGGACCAACTTATTGGCTATGAATGGTTACCTACAAAGTGTTCTGGCTGTAAGAAATTGGGGCACACTACAGCTACATGTAAACATGAACTTGAGGTGCTTTGGAGGAAAAAGAAAGTGCAGGTCAAAAGTGTCTCTAATCTAGGTAAAGATGTCCACAAAAATCAGATTAACATGAAGATTATTGAGCATAATCAGCAGGAACAGCAGGGTGTGGCTCAATCGAGTAACTCTCAGAAGGATGAGGTTTGGCCAGTTCCAAGGAGAGTTGAGGTGGTGAAACTAGTTGGACCTCTTCAATCCGCACAGACTAGGAATCTGTACAGTGCTTTCCAAGGGCAGCAGCAGGACGGTTCAAAAGTGATATTGAAAAATGCTCATGATAATGGAATTTTGCAACATTCTGAGTTAGAACGTTGGGGGTTGAATAAAAGGAATAAGCATCTATCGATCTTGATATCTGTAGGTTGAATAAGGTTGGTATTGGGGCTACTCTTGAAACTAAGGTGAAGGGTGAGAAAATAAAGGATGTGATGCTTTCTATTTTCACTGGTTGGAACTACTACAGTAACACATGTTTGGAGGGGCACATTTTATTTTTTTGGAAAGATAGATTGGTGGAAATTTCTGTTCTTCAGGAAAGTGCTCAATTTTCGCATTGAATAGTTAAATTTTTTGGTAAAAAACCAAGAGTTATGTCTTACTATTGTGTATGGTTCTAATAGTTTGGAGGAAAGGAGATCCCTGTGGCATGATTTAGCTCATTTTCATTTTCCTGTTAAACCTTGGATTATGATAGGAGATTTCAATGTTGTTTTTTATGCCGATGATAGACTTGGAGGGAGGTCAATTTCTTCTAAGGAAATGGAGGATGCTCGGTAGTGGCAAGATTTAGGCTTGGCTGATGGAATGAAGATTGTGGGGTCAACTTATACATGGTCTAATAAGCAAGATGGTGGAGCTTGAATTTTTTCTAAGCTGGATAAGGTTTTTAAGAATGAGGAATGGGTGGATTCTTTCCCTTTGGCTGGGGCTCATGCTCAATGGGATGTGATTTCTGATCATAGCTTTATTCTTGTCAAAAATTGGAATTTATTAGGACAAGTGTGAAACCGTTTCAGTTCTATAACATGTGGTCTGCTCATACTAAGTTTCAGGAGACAGTTTTAGCGAGGTGGACTAGGCCTTTGAAGGGCAGGGGATTAGATGGAATTGTTTGGAAGCTAACTAGACTCAAGCATGTGCTTAAGAAATTCAATTGGAATTCTATGGGAGATGTTGTTCAAAATTATGAGGAGAGTAAAGTCAAGTTTCAGCAGGTGCAAGCTAATCTTCACAATGATCCTTTGAAAAAACAACTGCAACATGAGGAGAAAGAAGCTCAGTGGGAGTTCAATAGGCATCCGAAAATATATGAGAGCTTTCTTTGCTAAAAAAGTAAAATTACTTGGCTTCGTTTTGGCGATGAAAACACCTCATTTTTTCATGCGAGCTTGAAGAAAAGGAGAGCAGAAAACCTTATAGCTTCTTATATCGCTCCGGATGGTAAAGTTGTGGATAACTATGAGGAGGTTGTTAATCATTTTGTCTTGCATTTCAAAAAATTTATGGGTAGTTCCAGTTCTGCCTCTGTTAGAATAGACACTAACTGCATTGGTTTTGGCCCGGTTTTGGAGTTTGGAGATCAACTAGAGCTGATTAGGCCTTTCACTCCCCAAGATGTTAAATCAGCTATGTATAGTATTCACTCGATTAAGAGCCTGCGCCTGATGGTTATGGAGCTAGTTTCTTCAAAGCTTTGTGGAAGGATATTGGTAAGGAAGTTTCTATGGCAGTGTTGATTTCTTTGAGACTGGTATTATTCCTTCATTGCTAAATAATACTATTATTTCTATAATTCCTAAAGTGGTGAACCAAACTAATGCAGCTGATTTCCATCCTATTGCTTGCTGCAATACGATTTATAAATGCATCTAAAAAATGCTTTGTGCCTGTTTAGCTAAAGTTCTTCCTTCTCTGATTAACCACAATCAAGGAGCTTTTACACAGAATAGATTAATTGGTCATAATGTTCTTATATTCCAAGATCTGATTAAGGGTTATAACAGGAAGAATAGCTCTCCTCGATGTGCTATGAAGATAGATCTTAGCAAAACTTATGATACTATTGAATGGGGTTTCTTGGAGGGTTTATTAAATGATTTATGCTTTCCTAGTGATTCATTAAGTGTGTAATGGTGTGTTTGCGGGGTACATCTTACTCTTTAATGATGAATGGTAGAATCCAAGGGCATTTTAAAGGAGAAAAAGGGCTTAGACAAGGAGACCCAATTTCTCCTTTACTATTTGTTATTGTGATATACTATCTTACTCGGCTTTTGCTCAAAGCCTCCACTGACAAAATTTTCAGGTTCCATCCAATGTGTAAATCTCTTAATCTTGTTAGCATTTGCTTTGCTGATGACTTAATATTGTTTTGCAAAGGAAATTTTGGTTCAGTGCATGTTATGCAAGAAGCTTTTGCTGAATTTTGTGCTGCTTTGGGCCTGGCTATCAACATAAATAAGTTTCATATCTTTTTTGGGGGGGATTACAGCTACTGAAAAGAGTAAAATTCTGGAGTGTACCAAGATTGATGAGGGGTATTTTCCTCTTAAATATCTTGGAGACTACGTACTGTGATATTATTATAAAGAAGATTCATCTGAGATTGCATTTGTGGTCTAGTCGTCATCTCTCTTATGTTGGTCGGGTTCAGCTGGTCCATTCAGTGTTGTTGGGGCTTCGTAACTATTGGATGAGTATTTTCTTATTGCCTCAAAGTGTTGCTAAGGAAATTGATCGTCTCTGCAAGATTTTCTTTGGGAAGAGAGAGGGTCTTGAAGTAAGTTTCATCTTACTTCTTGGGAGCAAGTTTGCCTTCCTAAAACTTTTGGAGGGCTGGGATTTAGAAAAGGTCCGACATGGAATAGGATCATGCTAGCTAAGTATGTTTGGGCTATCTCTTCTAAGCAAGATCAATTGTGGGTTAAATGGGTGAATAACATTTACTTAAAAGGGAAGAGCATTTGGGGCCATACTTTAAAGCAAGATGCTAGTTGGTATTGGAAGAAATTGATTAAGCTGTGCAACACTTTAACTAGAAGTGACTTGGAGGCTACTGTGGTGAAGGTAAAGTTTAGTATGGGTCGTCTTTACAATAGGCTTCTTAATTGTGAGAAGATAACCTATGGGAGAGTGGTTTGGTGCAAACTTTAGGCCCCTAAACATAGATTTATTTTGTGGCAAGCCGTTAACAGTCATCTTTTAACTAGAGATTTGCTTTGCTATTGTCGTTTGAATGTTAGCTCTCTCTTATGCCCGGTTTGTGCTTAATCAGATGAATGTCACACTCATTTATTTTTTTATCTTCCTTTTTCTATGATTGATTAGTATATTAATTGATAAATGTTTGTTAAATTTTTTGTTGTTTTTTAAGATTGCATTGGAGTCTTTGGATATAATCTCTAGCTTTTGGGTATTGTTTCAAATTTTTAATATTTTTTGTTTTGTTTTGTGATTATTAGTGTATTGATAAATAATGATAGTTAATTTGTATACATAAATAGATTTTAAATTAAATTTTTATGTCGGTTAATTTTATAGTTAATTTGATATTAAGTTATGAAAAAGTGTTAGGTTAGATTAATTTTTTGTTTTCAATTGTATATATGTTAGGTTAAATAAAAATTGTGTTTCGAATTATATATATGTTAGGTTAGATAAATAATATATTGATTTGAGAATATGTTTATAATATGTTTTTTATTTTTTTATTTGTTGATTCAAATGATTGTATTAAATTTTATGTATGTTCTGTGACTGGTTTATATGTTTTTATGCAAATTTTAAATTATGGGATATGCTAGATTACAGTCGTTATGTTGCCGAAATTTTTGTAGATTTAGAAAAACTAAACATTACAAAATAGTTTTAAAGTTAGTACGTTTAAAAATTTTAAAGCAATTAATAAAATTTAATTAAAAAATTATAAATTAAAATAATAATTTTACAAGTATAAAACTTTATTAATATATTTTTATAAAATAAATAGAAATTAAAATAATAATCTTTAATGGTAATTTAATAAATTTATAATTAAATATTTGTTTATTTAATTAATTTTATAATATATTCATAAAATTTGATAATATGTGTAGATAAAATAGGTAATTAAGTTAACTTTAATCTAAAAATTAAGTTAAAATTAAAATAATAATTCTGAAATAATAAAACTTTATAGTTATTTTTTAAAAATAAAAAGTGAAAATTATATTAAGAATTTGATAATTATTAAATAACAAAATTATAATTATAATTAAATATTTTATTATATTAGGAAACTTTATAATACATTCATAACTAACAATAATATATATTCATAAAATTTGATAATATATATTCATAAAATTTAATAATTTATTCATAAGATTTCACAATTTACTTGAAAAAATTAGTGTTTTAGTGATAAAAAATTATTAGCAAATAAATGTAGTTTTTTTTTTATAATTATCACATTGTGATAATTTATTTTCCACTTGAATCAGTTATGACGATTGACAAGAGTTGGATAACTAATAGATGATGCAACTCTGATGAGTTTTGGAATGGTCTTCAAGAATTTATACAAATGGCCAAGAATCATGTGAATGCTTCGGGTGAAGTCAGATGCCCATGCATTTAGTGTGTCAATATGCTGAATCAGAAACTGGATGTGGTGGAGACTCACATACACAAATATGAGTTTTTGCAGCGATACGTGAAGTGGACCTACCACGATGAAGTTGATATGCCTCCAGTAGTGGACGACGGGGCTCCAGTGACTGATGAGATGATTGACATCATCAATGATGTTATTTGTGAACAAGGCACTAATGAAGAAGACGTAAATGAAGGAATTTCAGATGGTGGTGGCAATAGTGCGGAGAATCAATTTGATAACTTGTTTCAAGAGGTCGAAGCTTAGTTATACCCTGGTTGTACTTGGTTGTCATCCTTGTACTTCTTGGCGAAGATGATGCACATGAAGATTATGAATAAATGGACAAATAGTTCATTTGATGAACTTTTGAAGTTTATGAAATTTGCATTCTCGAAGGAGAATAATATTCTGACTTCATTCTATGAGTCTAAGCAAAAAATGAGGAAGTTAGGGTTAGGTTATCAATCAATTCATGCTTGCAAGTACGACTGTTATTTGTTCTGGAAGGAGAATTCCAAAAAATAGAGTTGTCATGTATGTGGTGAGAGCCGATGGGTTGACAAAGACACAAAGGGGAAAAAAGTCGCCCACAAAGTGTTGCGGTACTTCCCTTTGACTCATAGGCTGAAGCGTCTTTATAGTTCAAGGTATACAACAAATGATATAACCTGGCATAGTACGAGATGATCGAAAGAAGATGGTGTGATGCACCATCCTGTTGATGGGGTGCTTGGAAACAATTTGAATCCAGATATCTTGATTTTTCCAAAGAACCTAGAAACGTTCGATTAGGTTTGGCTGCTGATGATTTTAATCCATTTGGTAACATAAGTCTATCTTACAGCATGTGGCCGAAATCACCTGGCCTTATTGATTACCGGTTCGAATCACCTGGGAAGGATATGGATGTCTTTTTGAGGCCCGTGGTAGACGAATTGAAGGAGTTGTGGGGTGAAGGAGTTCAAACCAGAGACGTTGCAACAAACAGTGTATTCAGAATGCGTGCAACACTATTATGGACTATCAATGATTTTTTGGCCCATAGTAGTTTTTCTGGTTGGAGTGGCCAAGGATATATGGCATGTCCTTCATTTAACGAAGATACTCCTTCATGTCGGGTAATTGGGAAGATGACTTATGTTGGTTATAGAAGATTCTTATCTTCTACGCATAAGTGGAGGAAGAGTCGCTTGTTTGATGGGAATTGTGAAAAAGGACGTTCTCCAAGAAAATTCAGTAGTCGAGACATACTTGAACAATTAGCGCATGTTCCAAATCATTTTCCGGGTAAACATGTCAGTTTCAGGGGTGTGAAAAGAAAGCAAGATCCAAAAGAGCTTAATTGAAGTAAAAAGAGTATTTTCTTTGAACTTGATTACTGGTCCGAGCTTGAACTGAAGCACCATTTAGATGTGATGCATGTAGAGAAAAATGTTTGCGACAGTTTACTCGGTACTTTTCTGATGAATGAGAAATCTAAAGACACCACCAACGCACGAGTATACTTGAAGAATTGGGGTATCCGAGAAGAGTTGCACCTCAAGGAAGATGATACGAAGTTGATCAAACCACATCCCATGTACTCTTTCACACCAGATGATAGACGGTTATTTTTTCAGTTTGTAAAAGGAGTTAGACTTTCTGATGGCTTCGGTTCTAATTTCTCTAAGAAAGTAACTTACAATAATGGCAACATTGTTAGGTTTAAATCCTATGATTGTCACATTCTTATGCAACACCTGTTGCCGGTAGGAGTTCGAGGCTACTTGGATAAGTCTATTTCGAAGAAAATCATTGAGCTTTGCAAATTATTTAAGCAAATTTGTGCTCGTACATTGGTTGTTAAGGACATGGAGAATGTAGAAGATCAAGTGATACAAGTTTTGTGCAAGTTGGAGTTAATTTTTCCTCAATCTTTTTTTTTGACATAATGATTCATTTAATTCTTCATTTACCACAAGAAGCTATCCTTGGATGAACAATTTACATGAGGTGGATGTATCTGTTTGAGCGATATATGAAGAATTTAAAAAATTATGTCAGGAATAAGGTGCATCCTAAAGGTTCTATAGCAGAGGGTTATGTTGCCGATGAGGCTTTGACTTTTTTTCGCAATATCTTCAGGGTGTAGAGACTAAATTTAATTATCCGGAAAGAAATGCGGATATTGTTATTCCTAAAAGACAGTTGTCAGTTTTTGAATAACAATTGTCCAAGTAGCAAAAGAAAATCATATCCCTTGACTATCTTCATCGAAAAGAAGCGGAGTGGTTTGTACTCAATAATTGCCCTGAAATCCAACCATATATGGAGTAAGTAGCTCAACACATATATGAATTCATTAAATTTAATTCATAGAAAAATGTTATCTTACCTTAATCCTTGTGCTATACAGTGAATGCCTTCGAGAAAATTCAAACATAAATCTTCAAAAAAAATTCTGTAGCTGGTTTAAATTGAAGGTAAATTATCTAAACTGTAGAATTCTTACGAAATTTGTATCGATTGATACTCATCTCATTGTGTTTTCTTTTTTTGTGGCATACTCTATAGATGGGTCGTTTGCGACAAGTACAGTCAACTGAGTGTACTGATGAATTATTTGCTTTAGCAAACAGGTCCAATCAGAATGTATACTTCTACACTGCTTGCATTGTTAACAGTGTGAAGTTTTTGGTACATAGTTGTCATGAAAGACGTACCGCTCAAAATAGTAGAGTTTTGGTGCCAAGAACCGATGGTTTTACTTTCTATGGCCAACTTGAGGAGATTGTAGAGTTATGTTATTCCCATGGTTACTCGGTAGTATTGTTTCGATGCAAATAGTTCAACACCGATACAAGCAAGGGTCGAAATGTGATTGAGAATAACATAACTAGTATCATGATTAATTCTGAATGTTACAAGAACGAGTAGTTTATTCTCGCCACTCAAGAAAAACAAGTTTTCTACTTGGAAGATCCTTCAAGAAACAAAAATTGGAAGGTAGTAGAAGAAGTCAATCATTGAAAGATCTAGGATCATTCAAGTATCGATGATGATAACGAGGTTGATGTCATGCATGATAGCACTTTATCAAATTTTGTACTCACTGTGGAATTAGGAGAGTTGGAGATTATGCATTTGGAATGACATGGTCACACCAGCATAATTGGGGAAACGTCTCGATCTGTTATGGATGTGGATGATGATTTCATCAATGACGATGATGATGACGAAATTAGTGAAGATGATTTAGAAAGTACAGATGATGATGTAAGAATCAACATTGATGATGAATAATATTTTCTTGTGCATATTCATATTTGTATGTTTAATGTGTATGTTTTAATTTCAAGATTTTTCAATCAATATGACTTTTGTCAACAATGTTTGTTTTTCAATAATTTCAAATGCATTACCGAAATTATTTAAGTTATGTAATTAACCTCCAACTATAACTTATTTTAAATAATTATTTAAACTACAAAGATATGTCTGCTACTGTTGCTCGTTCTCATGGTGGTGATGGAGCGGGTGATCCTCCTCCACATCCCACGCGAGTTCCTACTTCCTGTGAGACAAGTAATATACTATAATTACTCTATCATTTATCAATAAATGACAAATTGTTATTATTTTATTCAATTTAATCTTATTGTTTAATTAACATATGCAGTGGCTGTAGCAAAAAGAAGATGTCGGTCCCAATCCAAAAATTTGCAACAACTCATCAATGACAATAAAGGTCTGTTGGCTCTACAATTTGATCTGAAGCAGGGAACCTACAAAGCAGATGGAGATTTTGGGACATTGTTCACGACACTTATTGGTAACCTTATTGGTCACCATGTCTCATTATATTATTGTAATGCCCTGGTTACTCCAAGACCATTACTGTAAGCTTTAAATCGTGCTTAACTCGCTAATCGAGTCATTTGGTTTTAAACGTGCATGTAGGTGTTATTAATAGGCTAAGGTGAAAAAATTGACAAAAAGGGAAGGATATATTTTATTTAAAACATAAAACTATACATGGGCCCATAAAAGCGTTTACAAGTTGTTTACAATACAAAATGGTCATTATAGTGTAAAAATTACAACCCGCCGACCTAAGCGGCAAAAATAGGGTTAACCCCTAGTTCCTCTGAGAAACACCTTGCCTGTAGTGGTCAATCGGCCGTTTAATGCCCCGAATTCTCCGTTGTGTTTAACGGCGTGAATAGTAGGCCGGGAGGGCCATACTTGCTTAATTATGTTATTAATTGATAAATGCATGTATATGTTGATTATATTATGATATGATGTGAAATGCATGCATGTGAGTCCATATTTCTAATTACAGGGGTGTGATGGTAATTTGGCCCGTTGAGGGTAAATTGATTATTTGTACGCATGTTGGTGATATATTCTGGGACCACATTATGATGTGGGTTTGTTCGAGCCATTTGGCATGAGACGATCAAGGAATGTTAATTATCGGTTTGGTCATAACAGGCTTAAGCTCGGGGCTCGGGGTGAGTCTCGGGGTGTTTTAATGATTAGAGTGTTACCGGGCATTAAAGGGTAACGAGATGTGAAATATTGGTGTTTGAGGATATTGAGATTAGCGGGAATTGGGAAGCGTTAATTATGATTAACGGTGTAGGTGTAAAGTTCCAAAATTACCCTTGAGTTAGTTTTAGAAGCCTTAAATGACCTAGGGGCATTTGGGTCATTTGGCTAGGATATATGTGAGGTTTGGATGGCTGTAGAAACAGAACCAAAAACAAAGTAAGTGTTTCTCCTTCCCGTACGTTCTTATCCCTCACTTTCTTCTTTGGAGTTTTGAGCTCAAAGGGTGGAATTAAGCTAGGAGATCAAGGGGCTAAGGTTGTAGACTTAGTTCAACCATTGAAGAGGGTTTGGTTTCGAATTTGAGGTGAGTTTTATCCATCAATTTTCTGGTTATACTCTGTTTTCGTTTTAAGTTTTCAGCTCTAGATTTTGGTGTGGAAAGTTGGAATCAAGGGGAGTTTTGGTGGTGTTTTACTTGGGTTATGATGAGGGAGAGTTATGGGTGGTGTTTGGAGGTTTAAATGGGTGTTAGGAAGAGGTTTTGAGTTGGTTTGAAGGGCTGGTTTGAGAGGGGAAACGCAGGAGGAGGTTGCTGGTGCGTGCTGTTTTCTGGGCTGTTAGGCATAATGAGCCGCGGCCTGGCATAGGTGAGCTGCGACCCATGGTGCCTGTCAGGAGGGTGGTCGCCTCTGTTTGGAGGCGCGCCGCGGCGCAGCTAGGGTGGGCCGCGACCCAACAAGGCATTTTGGCCAGAAAAGTGTTTTTTAGCATGGGGATTCAAACCTAAGGCCTCGGGGTTGAACCTACTACCCGGTTGAGTAGTGTTTGATGTCCCGGAGGTTAGGTTTTGGTTTGGGAACCTTTTATTGTTCATTTTATTGATGGAATCCCATAATTGGTTATGACCAGGTAACCGCTAAAGGACCAAAAGGTCAATCGTTCTCAGGGTTGTTCTTTTATTCATTCTTGCTTGAACCAGAGGTAAGAAAACTGCACCCCAAGTGTGACATGCATGGATATTCGTGAGGCATGTTGGTTGTGTAATATGGACATGGATTGGATATAGAATGCTTAGCATATGTTGCTCACTTGTGCATGGTACTGACTCATTAGTCAGGTTTGGCAAAGGTTCTAGTATCAACTGTGAAGTTGTGACTCATTAGTCAGGTTCGGCAGTGGTATTGGGCACTGGTCACGTTGCACTGACCCATCAGTCAGAATTGGCAAAGGTGTTAGTATCAACTGTGAAGCTGTGACTTATTAGTCAGGTTCGGCAGTGATACTAGACACTGGTCACACAGCGCTGACTCATTAGTCAGAACGGCCTTAGCGTGTATCACGCAAGCCAACAAAGATTAGTTCTAATCGACTATTAGCATTGAATGACTCAAAGAGCATTAATGCCAGACCGACCCCGAGGATCGATGAAAGAAATAAGCGCTTGGAGGCTAGTGGCTTACCTAGCAGCCACTCTCCCACTTGAATCATGTGATGTTCACTCATTTGTTTGAAAGCTTTATGCTCAGTGTGATTATAATGATAATCATTTGATAATGTTTATATAAAGTGTTATGTTTTCTTGCTGGGCTTTGGCTCATGGGTGCTATGTGGTGCAGGTAAAGGGAAAGAAAAGCTCACCTAGCCTTGAGTGGAGAGCTGATGTGGTGATGTGTACATATGCGGCCGCCTGACCACCACGGCCAAGGAGTTCTCAGAGGAACTAGGGGGTTTACCCTATTTTTGCCGCTTAGGTCGGCGGGATTGTAAATTTAAAACTGTAATGACCATTTTGAACTGAGAACCACTTGTAAATATTTTGATTAGCTCTGCAGAGCAGTTTGTAATGAAAATCTCCATTTCCTTTTTATTGGTTTTATACCTTAACCTGTTAATTACACTTAGAGCACGTTTTTGACCAAAGGACTCAGGTAGTGAGTCAAATTTCCGGTCCACCGTTCACCGTAACTGTTCTGGGGTAGCCAGGGCGTTACAGGCCGCATATGTACACATCTCCACCTAAGCTCTCCACTCAAGGTTGGGTGAGCTTTTCTTTCCCTTTACCTGCACCGCATAGCACCCGTGAGCCAAGGCTCAGCAAGAAAACTCATTACTGCATGTATATAATATCAAATGATGATCATGATAATCATACAGAGCTTATAGCCCTAAACAGATGAGTGAATATCACTTCAAGGTTTTGGTAACCATGATGGGGCTTGTAGCCCTAATCAAATAATATCGAGATTCTGATAATCATGTTGGGGCATGTAGCTCTAATCGTATGAGTGATATAACACGTTGAGGTTCTGATAACCATGTTGTGGCGTGTAGCCCTAATCAAATGAGTGACTGATGAGTGAGTCACTAATGTAGGCTCAGCACCCATAGCCATGTGACGATGCAGTCACCTGGGCCTTCTGGCCCTGGCTTTAAGTGACTAGCCATTAGACTAGACAAGCACTTTTAATTTTCATTGAACTTGAGGTCGGTCAGGCACTAATGCTCATGATGAGTCATTCAATGCTTATGTCGATGAGATCTAATCTTTTCGGCTTGTGTTAAACACGCTAAAACCGTTCTTGACTCTTAAGCCAATACCATACGACCAGTACTCAGTGTTACTACCGAACTATACTAGTAAGTCACAACTTCACAGGTAATACCAACATCATTGCCGATTTTGACTAATAAGTCAGTGCCATTCACAAGTAAGAAAAATTTCTAAGCATTTGATATGCAATCAATGTCCACATTTAAACATTCAACATGCTTCATTAATAAGCATGCATGTCACATATGGGGTGCAGTTTTCTTACCTCTGGTTCGAGCGAGAATTAATAAAAGAACGACCATTGAGAACGATCAATCCTTTGATTCCTTAGTGGTCACCTAGTCATAACCAAATATAACCTTCATCAATGAAAATGAGCAATGAAAGGTTCATGACCTAAACCTCACTCTCGAGACCTCGAATAGTACCCAAACGGTGAGTAGATTCGATCCCGAGCCTTAGGAATTGAAACCCCGAGCCAAAAACCCTAAAAAATTCTCAAAATAGGAATCAGGAAAGACAAGGTAGCGCTGCCCCCCTAGTGCCCCAGCGCTACAAGCAGAGCAGAAGGCCCCCTGGCTAGCGCTGTAGCACCCATACTTGGGCGCTGTAGCGCTACAACCAGGGTTTTCAACCCTGGTTTTTCCCTCCTTCGACTCCTCCATTTCCAACCTTCATGAATTGATTCTAAGCTTCACCCAAACTCACAAAAGAACCCCAAAACCATATATACAAGTCCTAGGCACCATAATCCAATCAATCATTGCCAACAACTCTCATCAATTCTCATTATCCAACTTAAAAATCACATTGATATCCATATGAAAACAGAGCAATAACCAGAATTTACATGGTTAAAAAATTACCTCAAGCTCAATATAGAACCCTCTTCAATGGTGGAACACAACCCTAAGCCCTCAAGGTTCACTTCATTAGCTTGAATCCTCAAAAGAAGCTCAAAAATCCAAGGAGAAAAAGTGAAGAAAATGGTCTACGGGAGAAGAAGATGAATGATATGTTTTACTTAAGCTTCTACAACCTTCAAATGGCCATATCTATCCTTAGGGTGAAAAGACTATATTGCCCCTAAGTCATTTAAAGTTCTTTAAAGGCTTCCAAGGGTAAAACTATCCTTTCGTGCCTATCTCATTAATCTTAACTAACGCTCTCCAATTCCCATCATTCCTAATATTCTCAAATACTAATAAACCATATCCTATTACCCTTTTATTCCTGGTAATGTTCTAATCACCAAATTATCCCGAGACTCACCCCGAACCCCAAATTCAACCCTGTTATGACCAAACTGCTAACTTGCACTCAAAGATCGTCTTATGCCGAATGGCTCGAACAAATCCAAATTATAATGTGGCCTCATCAATAATTCACCAACATGCATGAAAATACACAATTATGCCCTCAACGGGCGAAATTACCAAAATGCCCCTATCATGAAATGTGGACCCACATGCATGCATTTAACATCATATAATAATATAATTCACATAAACATGCATATAATCAATTAATAGCATAATAAATCAATTATGGCCCTCCCGACCTACTAATCCGACGATTAAACCTCATTAGGGATTTTGAGGCATTACAACTGTCCTCTCCTTACAAAAATTTCATCCTCGAAATTTACCTGAACAACTCGGGATACTGATTCTGCATATCCGACTCTAGCTCCCAGGTCGCTTCCTCGACCTTGCTGTTCCTCCACAATACCTTAACCAAAGGTATCGTCTTATTCCTGAGGACATTGTCCTTTTTGTCAAGTATCTGGACGGGTTGTTCTTCATAGGAGAGATCTGCCTCAAGCTCTAGTTCTTCATAACTCAAGCCATGAGTCACATCAGATACATACCTCTGAAGAGCTGAAACACGAAATACGTTATGCACTGCTGACAATGCCGGTGGTAAGGCCAACCTGTAAGCCACCTGACCAATCCTCTTCAGAATCTCAAATGGACCTACATATCTAGGGCTCAGCTTGCCCTTCTTCCCAAATCTTCTCACCCCTTTCCATGGCGAGACTCTAAGGAAGACATAGTCTCCCACTTGGAACTCCACGTTCTTGCGTTTGGGATCTGCATAACTTTTCTGTTTACTCTGAGAAGCGAGCATCCGAGCTCTAATCTCTCAATGGCCTCACTGGCCCTCTAAACTTCCTCAGGACCCAAGTATCTCCTTTCTCCTGTCTCACCAATGAATGGGAGATTTGCATTTCCTACCATACAAAATTTCATAAGGTGCCACCCCAATAGGAGACTGATAATTGTTGTTGTAGGAAAACTATATCAAAGGTAGATACTTACTCCAGGATCCACCAAAATACAACACACATGCTCGCAGCATGTCCTCTAACATCTGGATCGTCCTCTCAAATTGTCCATCTGTCTGAGGATGATAAGCAGTATTGAACCTCAACTGTGTTCCCATGGCCTTATGTAAACTCCCCCAGAACTTGGAAGTAAAAGTGGGGTCCCGATCTGACACGATCGACCTCGGTGCTCCATGGAGGCGCACGATCTCTCTCACATAGAGATATGCATACTGATCAATTGTATATGTAGTCCTCACTGGCAAGAAGTGAGCTAACTTGGTATAGTGATCCACAATAACCCAAATAGAATCATGTTGACCAACAGTCCTGGGTAATCCCACCACGAAATCCATCGTGATGTCCTCCCATTTCTATTCTGGGATATCCACAGGCTGCAATAGCCCTGTCGGCCTCTGATGCTCAACCTTGACCTGTTGACATGTCAAGCACTTAGCTATATACTCCACTACATCCTTCTCCATCCCTGGCCACCAATACAACGATCTCACATCCTGATACATCTTAGTGGTGCCTGGATACAAAGAGTAAGGTGTAGTATGAGATTCATCCAGAATCTCTCGCCTCATAGCAATGTCTAACGGAACACATATTTAGCCCTTGTACCTCAGCAAGCCCATCTCAGACACTGTGTAATCTCTGGATACTCCAGCCAAAACATCCTTTCTCGTCTTGAACAGTTTTGGATCACCCAACAGACACTTCTTGATTCTTTCAAACAGTGTATATTGTAGCGTAATATTGGCCAACTGGCCCACCAGCAACTCTATACCAGCTCTGGTCATATCATCGTCTAACTCTCTGGCTCTCAGCCTCACACTATAAATCCATCCCGGACCCTTCCGGCTTAAAGCATCAGCTACCACGTTGGCCTTTCTTGGATGATACAAAATCTCACAGTCATAATCTTTTACTAGCTCTAGCCAACGCCTTTGTCTCATATTCAAATATTTTTGCGTGAAGAAGTATTTCAAGCTCTTGTGGTCAGTTTAGATCTCACACTTCTCCCCATAAAGGTAATGCCTCCATGCCTTTAATGCAAAAACCACAACTGCCAACTCTAAATCATGAGTGGGATATCTCTGTTCATACTCCTTCAACTGACGTGAGGCATAAGCAATCACCTTCCCTGACTGCATTAAAACACATCCAAAACCTTGATGTGAGGCATCATAGTAAATCACAAAATTCTCCTGATCTGTTGGAAGACTCAGAACTGGAGCTGTAATCAACCTCTGTTTCAATTCCTGGAAGTTGTTCTTACATCTATCTAACCACACAAACTTATGATTCTTGCGTGTCAGATCAGTCAATGAAGTAGCAATCTTAGAGAACCCTTCCACGAAACGTCTGTAATAACTTGCCAAACCAAGGAAACTTCTCACTTCTGAAACATTCTTTGGCCTTGGCCAATCTCTGACTGCCTCTATCTTGGTTGGATCTACTTTAATCCCCTCCTTACTGACAATGTGCCCAAGAAAAGATACCTGAGATAACCAGATTTCACATTTCTTGAACTTTGCAAACAACCTGTGTTCCCTCAGTCTCGATAGAACCAATCTCAAATGTTGCTCATGCTCTGACTAAGAATAAACCAGGATATCATCGATGAAGATGATCACAAACTAGTCCAGATAATCCTTGAACACCTTGTTCATCAAATCAATAAAAGCAGCTGGGGCATTAGTCAATCCAAAAGACATGACTAAGAACTCATAATGCCCATATCTAGTGCGAAAAGCAGTCTTTCTTATGTTTCCCTTCTTGACCCTCAACTGATGATAACCAGAATGAAGGTCTATCTTTGAGAATACCCTTTTACCTTGCAACTGATCAAACTGATCATCTATCCTTGGAAGAGGATACTTGTTCTTAATTGTTAACTTATTCAGTTCTCTGTAATCAATACACATCCTCAAAGAACCATCATTCTTTATCACAAACAAAACTGGCGCACCCCAGGGTGAGAAACTAGGTCTGATAAAACCCAAATCTAACAACTCTTGCAACTATACTTTCAATTCTTTTAACTCAGTTGGGGCCATTCTGTAAGGTGCTCTAGACACTGGCTCCGTCCCTGGTGCCAATTCTAACACAAACTCAATTTCTCAGTGTGGTGGCAACCCTGGTAAATCTTCTGGAAACACATCCAAAAATACACAAACTAGTCTGGTTTCTTCTAGTCTCACTAGCATGAACTGAGTGGTGTCAACCACACTGGCTATGAATCCTATGCAACCTCCTTGCAATAGGTCTCTAGCCCTCAAAATAGAAATCATAGGTATGCGAGGTCCATGCACAGTACCAACAAACACAAAAGGATCCTCACCTTCAGGCTCAAAGGTGACCATCTTCCTTCTACAATCAATGGTTGGCAGAACCAGTCCATACCCAGAATCATGTCAAAGTCAGTCATAACTAACTCTATCAAATCCACTGACAACTCTCTGCTTTCCACTGTCACTGGCAAAGATCTGACCCATCTCCTAGATACTACTAACTCCCCAGTGGGTAATAAGTTCCTGAAGCCCACAACATAATAATCACATGGTCTACACAATCTATCAATAATTCTACTAGCAACAAAAGAATGTGTAGCACCGAAATCAACCAAAATAGTATAAGGGGTTCCAGCACTAAGAAACTGACCTGTAACTATTGAGGTGTTAGGAGTATGTCCTAAAAGCATGTAAAATACATTTATAATTTCAATGAATAAATAAATACAATGGTCTATTATTGTTATATTTAGATTATTAAATTATTGTTTGAATAATTTTGTAAATATCAGAAAAATTCCATATTCATTATTGAGGATGTGATCTTGTATTAGTACGAGAGAATTAAGATCACATGAATGAATAACATTAGTCAACAACGACAAATTGAAGTTATGGAATTCTTTAATTGGGTTTGTAAGTACAGTTTGTTGAGTATCATGTTGATACAAATAATCTAGATTCTGATTATTGATGTGGTAAGACATCTCGGTAAAGGTACTTTATATAATATGATTATATATGACATGGACCGATATGAATAAAAGTCTTTATCTAAAAACCATTTAATAATAAAGACTTGTAATTCATATCATAACTGATGATCATTTATAGATCAACCTAAATTCTGAGTGTTCATGAACTCCTATTCATGTTTATTAAATCTTTTGATTCATTCGTTAAGGTCTCTTCATAGAATGAGACTAATGACTTTTGTTTTGGAGATTTAATATCATGGATGGCTGGGAACATGTATCAACAATACGAAATCTAATATTTCCTAACGAATCGTATATTGGTTCCCTTAAGGGTTAATACTGGAACTGAATCATTTTGAGCTCAAATCTATAATTAGATTATAGATTAATTATTCACTAGTGAATTAATGGTACTTAAGGAATAAGAAGTAAATTAGAAAGGTAAAATGGTAATTCTTCCATTCTAATTTATGAACTAATTAATTAGAGGGTTAAACTATTGTAAGATGGTTATATCAATGGACAACTTAAAATAAGATTTCTATAAAAGTATATCTATAACATAAAGAGTTCAATTATGAATTTATAGTGGAGAAATATCAGAATTAATAAATTAACTATTATGATTAAAGAGTTTAATTATTTAGATTTAATTTATTGGAGCTTAATGTTATAGGTCCATGGTCTCTGAAATGGCTCAAACAAACACTGACAAAGATAAATGCAAAAATGGGCAAAATGACTTATTTGATAAGTAAAATATTTTTCTATGCACTAAACATAATTATTGTATAATTATGTGTAATTAATTAATTGAGAATTAATTAATGATTTGATTTAACAAAAATATAATTAATTTTGAATTAATTTATTTTTGGGATTTTTAATATTTAAATAATAAGAAAAATTAGGAAAAATCACATGCCTTCCTTGGCATGTGGTACACGTGTAGCACAGTGCACATTCACTGTGCTACACGCATAAGAAGCTTATGACAGTTTCTTAGTTCCACAATTTTATTTATTTAAATATTAAATAAATAATGAGATATTGTAATATGATTAAAATATTATTATTTAAACAAAATCTGATAATTGATTAGTTATTTTCAAATTGTTTAAAATAACTAATATTTTATTTTTAATATATTGGATATATTAAATATAGGATATCAGTTTTTGAGAGCGATACTTTTCAGTGATAGAAAATATATCGTGAAATCTCCCTGAGAGAAAGAGAACAGTGCTACAAGCATAGGTCACTGTTCTTCACAAACTTAGGTCCAAACTTTATCAGATCTCATGTGTTGAGAACATCTGATAACTAGATTTTGCCTATTATTCTGTATAGCGAGCCCACACTCGTTCTTTGTGTGTTGAGAACATTTTGGAAGATCTTGGTGTGAGATGTCAATGATTTTTGCCATACAAAAAGATAGCAGCAAAGAAAGACTTGAGGTAATTTTCTATTCATCTCTTTAATTCAATATATATAAGTATGTGAAGAAGTAGATCTAGAAATCTCGTAGGATTAAATTAATATTTTTGAATGTCGTTCCGTTGCGTATAGTCTCTGATTTGATCTATAAAAACCAATAAATGGTACTAGAGCCATCTTCACATATTTGTATATTGAATCTGTGTGGGTTTAATTTTATGCATTTATCTAGTTTGATGAATGAATGGATGGCTTAATATGATTGAATGCATGGGAATGTTGAATCGTTAATTATATGGTGTTTTTGGGTTAGGATTTGTTTATGATTAGATCATTGTTTAAGCCATTAAGGGGCATAGGATTTATGTAATTTTATTCGGTTTTTGACACCTTAAAATTGTAATTCTGATCACAAAGTCAATACAGAGCCCGGGATTCAGAATTCAGCCACCATTCCTCCGAGGCCACCCTCCGAGCCGCTGCCGGGGGACGACGTACGGACGTCTGTACGGACCGTATGTACGGGTCCGTACGGGTCCGTACGATTCCGTACAAGTGGGCCCCGGCAGCACCATTTGGTGCCACGTGTCCCCGTCTTACTGGTCCAGAATTTTTTTAATTTTTTCTGAAATTAATCTCTTATTTTTAAAATGTTAAATATCTTATTTGTTAGAAATTTGATATTTAAATAATGTGATAATTTTGTTATCCTAACAAACTTTTTTGAATATCTTATTTATTTATTTTTTTAAAATAACAGATTTTAATTAAATTTAATTTCTTTTTAATTAAAAAGTTGTTTTAATTAAAAGGAAAATAAAATAATGATTATTTAAAAGTTTTGTTTTAATTAATCAAAATAATTAGAAAATTGTTTTCTTATTATTATTCTGGACCAACGTCACATACCATATCGAAAGTAAAGTAAAGAAGCACGATGGAGATCAAGGTGGTTTTTTTTTTTTAATTTTATAAAGAGGTTGTAAAATTAGAAATACCCAAAAGCACCCGGTTCAACTTTTATTGTTTATTTATTTAAATAATTATTTTCATGTGATTGATAACATGTTCATGCATTTTGTGCCATACATACATAACCCACATAGTCATTATCATACATCTCATTGGTAGAAACATGATTATTAGGATTGTCCTATATATTTATATGATTTATTTTGCGAAACCAATTATATATAAATTATTTAGTTTTATTCTTTGAAAACTTGGTAAAATATCACACATTTTTTCTAAGTCTTTATGACTTAATTTCTTTAAACCAACTTTATTTTTAAAAAAAAAATTTAGTAAAGTTTAGATGAACATAATTGGTAATTTTTTTAGATTATTTAAATTTTGTGTTTTATTTTATTTAAATGTTAAGTGTGATGAATTGTTTTATTTAAATGTTATTTATTTTATTTAGTTGTTGTTTGTTTTATTTGATTGTTTGATTTAATTGTTAGAATTGTTTGGTATAATCTTTTTTAATTTAAATTTGTTAATTGTTTGTTTGGTTATTTATTTTAATAAGTGAATAATTGTGTAACATGTTTATTTTACTATTAGTGTTACATTTTAAATAAGTGTGACAATTGATGTGATTATGTGAGACATGGTTGAATGCACTAAGGTGCATGGTAGATAGTGATGCACTCTAGTGATTTAGTGTGTGCGAGTATATGGTAATAAGATGCACATGTGTGTATTTTCTACACATTTTATAATTTCCTTTTATTTGATATAATTGAGTAATTTAGATTAATTAAATAAAAAAATAATAATAAAAAGGGAAATGGGAAGAGTGGACGGTTTGGTGTGGGAAAAGGAAGTGGTTTATTTCCTTTATATTTTTCAATCAATTAAGAGATGATTTTGGGGAATTTTAGCACATATTGGGTAAGGAAAAATTTGACCACTTTTATTCAAATAAATCAACTTTTATTATGAAGGATTTTAGGCTTAATTGAAGAATGAATTAGGGAAATTACCATTATTTTAGTAATGGCTTTATGGAGAAAATGGGAATTAAAAAGGGGTTATGGAGAAAATAGGCCATTTGGCCGTGAGCTAGAGAGAGAGAGAGAGAGAGAGTGGCGTGCTAGAGAGAAGGAAGGGCTGCCATATTTTCTAGAGAGAAGAAGAAGATGAAAGGAAGAAGAAGAAAAATGGTTCAAGCTAGGGTAAGGTTTTTGGTTGTTTTCCTTATGATTAATCTAGTATTTTGATTGGGTTGTCTCTAATCGTGTTCATCTTCTTCTCCATCTTGATTATTCAAAATATACAACCCCTAGGGTTTGAGCAAGGAGGTTATTGGATTCTTGATTGGATTGGATTCTTGATTTTCTATCAAGAAGAGGTATTGAAATCCCTCCCTAAATTTTGTGATTATTTGTTTTGATGAATAGATTATTAGAGGGATTATGGTTAAAGGGGATTTATGTTTTGGGTAGGAAAAATGGGTACTTTGTGTTCTTGATATCTTGTTGATAATAAGTTGTTTGATTTGCATGAAGGGTATCATGGTTTAATGTATAAAAGGGTTATGATGTTGATTTCCTATATATAATGATTAGTGGTAATTTATGAATGCAAATATGGGGTTTCGGCCTAGGCATACCTAAGGATCATCTTATATTTTGTTTGATGTTTTATAATTTTCAATATATTAAATCCATGTTTTAGGACCTATGTAATTTGGGAAAAATGATAATTGGCAATCTTGATATTTGGATCCATGAAATTTTGATAGGATGCATATGATATTGTGGAAGAATAAATTATAAGATGCATGAAAATAATAATAGAAACATGTTAGGTTAATATAAAGGCATATGTGAATATGGTGTTTATGAATTAATGTATGTTACTTTTATTGTTAGTGTTTTGTTGGATTTCATGTGTAGATTCAATGGAATAGAAAAAAAATTGGATTTTTATAAGATTGCATGTGAATATGTTAGTAATATTCTTAGAATTATATATATAATAAGAGCATGATGAGATTTTGGACATGTATGATTTTATGTGAAATTTTTTAGATAAATGATAGATTTCATGAGAAATTAAGCTTGCTGATTTTTGTAAATAATTGGGTAAAATTTTGATAAAAAAAAATGGTTTGCATGCATAAATAATGTCCTTGATGTTATGTTAATTTTATGAAATTAAAAAGGGTATTTTAAGTCACAATAAAATGATATTTTACTCAAATAAATACTTACAGAATTTTTATTGTATTTTTAGAAAAATATGAGGTTTTAAATTGAATATGGTGATTTTTAAAGATAAAAATAGTTGCTAGAATTTTTGTAAAAAAATGTGAAGTGTTTCAATAAAATGAATTTGATGAGTATTTGAAATAAAATTAATACCCTAAATTATGGTAATATTAAAAGTGGTATTTTAGTATGGTATGAATGCATTTTTTTTTTTTTTTGATCAAGAAGGAAAATTACTTCATTGAACAAAAGCACAATACAACTGATCAGACAAATGAGAGTCAAAGTGTAATGACCCACTAATCTAGACTATTTGGACCATTAACGAAACTATACATAAAACTTACATTTTTACGAAAATACCATAATTTATTGAGTAACTTGCAAAATGAGAGTTATTTACAAACAAACAGAATACTAAGAAGGATTATTGGATCCCATTGTTTTAAAACAAAAGATGATTCAAAAATAAAAGGCATTACATATTTGGTGCGGAAAAATACACATAAAATCATAAAAATTTAAAAGGAGACTACATCCTCGAATCGAATAACGCTCGGCCCCCTTGACTCCATTCACCATCGATACACATCCTCCAAGCGTCACGAATCTTACCGCCTCTAAAGCTTATTTTCCTGCACATAAACAGAAAGGAGTGAGTCTAATGCCCAGCAAGGAAAATCTAACACATAGTCATAAACATAAACATAATTTCATAATAACGTAAAGACATATCATAACACATAATTCACTTATTATAATGGCCATTATTACTTGGGGTCCCATAGACTAAACAAGCTTATGCCCATGAGATTAGTGGGGTCCTACCAGCTAAATAGGCTTATGCCCACAATCTTTTTGGGGTCTTGTTAGTCAAATAGGGCATATGCCCAAGCCTACAACATACACATGCACAACATATTCATAACATACCCATATCATATCATAACACAAAAGATAACATAAACATAAACATATATATTCTAGCCTATTTTCCTTACCAAAGTTACCGGGATTATGGACCGAGCTGGGACTTTTGGAACACTCCTAAAACCATAAGAAAGAGTAAGTCTAAAGAAAGGAGATGAAATGAAAGAGATGGAAAGACTAAACCATAAAAACATACTTACCAACTTATATGCTTAAGAGCTTGGATTCCCTAACCAAAATAAGAATAAGGTTAGGGGACTGAGTAGAAGGTTTTGAGAAAGGAAATAACATAAAATACATAAAGGAACTAGAGTTTTGGGTTTACCTCAAAGATTGCAAGATCACTCTAACATCCACCGAAATACTATAGAACTCACTTCCCAAAGTGTTTGATAAGCTTATGATGTTTAAGCTTATAATTTTTCCCCAAACCAAGTGTTTACACTCTCACACTCACTTAACACTAGCAGCTTCTGAACTTAGAGCAAATGGTGAATAATGGCTGGGTACTAGGTCCTATTTATAGAGTTTGGGAATGAAAATATCTTGATTTTACTTGAATAAAAATAATGGATTTTTAGGTGAAAATCATTTGAATAATCGTTCAGCAGAGGCTGAAGACTCGTTCAGAAGATGCTGGACTGTTGAAGGAGTTTGAATGGCTGAAAGGAAAAGAATTCAAAAGTATTTGAAAACATGCTGGTGGAGGAGATATATCGCCCCCTATAGGCGATATATCGCCTGGACCTTTGTTCCCGAGGCGACCGTGCATCGATTCGTGTTTTCCGTATCTACGTGCTGCGATATATCGCCCCCTATAGCTGCGATATATCGGCATACGCTGAATATTTAAACACGAATTTACACAATTTTAGCTAAGTTTGAATGGAGTAAACATCCTTGACTAAGCCCTCAACGTACTCAAAGCTGCTGACTGACCCTATAACATTCAAACTTTACCCTTATTTAATTTAATCCTCAAAAATACTTAATCCTTAATTACCATTCAAAACATGTGCTTAAAATCCTATTGGTTGATGTCTAAACCTTATAATATAATAATATAATCCTTAATATCAGTCACATTAATCAAACCTTAGGTTATACTTAATATTCTTAAACTATAGGTTAACTTAGAAAATCTATAAGTACTACTATGAGTGTCCAAATAACTCCCGGTCTGAACCAAAAATCCAAAGTAACAATGGTAACACTAAACATACTATAATACTACTAAACAATTAGCTAAGTAAAATTCTTGGACTCTACACAAAGACTCCACCCGCTACAGGAACTAAAAAATTACATCAGAACAGAAAACTATTGTTATAAAAAAAAAAATTAGCATTGATGACGTGGCAAGTGATCCCTGGACACGTGGCTGACACCTGGAAACGTTCTGCTAGAGTATCGACCAGAAGACGCATTAGAAGCAGGTAGCGGCCCAGTCTTACCTGCGACCAGGCTAGTCGATAATTCCGCATACAAAGCAACATTTATGAGAAGATCATTGTGAATCCCGAATTTATCTCACACAATCTCCTGAATATCTGATTATTCGGGAAAGAATATCTGTAACAATCTTTTGTAATCCCCCTTGAGCCTATAAATAGCAAGAGATAGCTCAAGGAAGGGACTTTTGGCTTTTGAATCATTTGAGACTATAGTAATTCTCCTAGTAATATTGTATTGTTCTTCAGAGGTTAGTGAAACTCATTGAACCCTAGTTCTTTGATCACCCTTCTGATTCTTAGATCAATATCAGTCTAAGTGGACGTAGGTCATTACCAGATCTTGGGGCCGAACCACTATAAAACACTGTGTCTTATTTACTTTTGTCATTACGTTCTTCTCATTATATTCATTCATATCAAGCATATTATGACTCCGTGTCAGTTGGCCAAATCTTGGGTCAACAACCATTATCTACATTGAATATGTCGAATGTACAGTTGATCTTTTACTGAAGCAAGTCTTTTGGACAATATATTTAGCCTATATTTAGTAGTATACTTAATATCCTGGGTGAGCTTCAGAACAGAGGAAGAATAGCCTTCATAGAAACATGAATTCCTGTTTTTCCAAATGCTATAGGTGACAGCAGCACAGACAAGATTAACAATCTCAGCTGTTTCTCCTTTTCGGGTCCTTGCCAACCACACCAACCAGCTTTGATAATCTAGAGGCCAAGCTTCAAACCCCAACCAATCAAATATGCATTTAACCAGCTGAGAAGAGAAGCTACAATCAAAGAAAAGATGAGAGTGGTTTTCCTTAAATCTATCATAGACAGGGCAAAACTCAGAGGCAAGCTGAACTTGCATCCTACTGAGGTTATCCCTAGTTAACAGATGAAAGTTTACAACTTGCCAGAGCATAAATCTGTGATTTGGAAGTATGATTCTACTCCAAATAGTTCTGTAGAACTCATCCTTTTGCTGGACTAAGAGACTATTGTACAATTTAACAGATTTAAATCTCCCTTGCACACCAGCAGAGGTAATATCAGCAGCTCTAAAATGATTTCGGAGATGACAAAGCTTTCGCCAATACCAACTACAATCTGCTATTAAAACATAATTCCAGAAGTTAACACCTTTCAGATAAATGGAATGGATCCATTTAACCCAAAGCAGATCAGGTTTCGCAGTTTAGCTAACACAGCCCGGTTCCACTTCGCTCCATCTCGGAATCCCAAACCTCCATAAGCTTTAGGAAGACATACCTTCTGCCAAGAGGGAACGTGAAGTTTACTTCTCTGCCCAGCTGAACCCCACAGGAAGCCCCTACAAATCCTCTCAATTTCCTTAACTATGCTTTGAGGCAAGATAAAGATAGACATCCAATAGTTTCGAAGCCCAAGCAACACTGAATTTATGAGTTGAATCCGGCCAGCAAAAGACAAGTGTCTACTCGCCCAATTCTGAATTTTCAAGCGAAATTTCTGAAGAATAATCTCACAGTCTTCATGCTTCCATTTTGTTGGCCTCATAGGGACCCCAAGATAAGTAAGGGGAAATAAACCTTCTGTCAAATTCAGCTCATGAGCAATGTTAGTTCTATCTGTGTTAGAGACTCCACCAAAAAATACCAGTGATTTATCAGAATTAATAGCAAGACCTGTGGTTGTAGCAAAGCTATCCAGAACCCCTTTTACAACTCTTATAGCAGCAAGAGAACCTTTACAAAATAGCAATAAATCATCCGCAAAACAAAAAATTAATGAGTTTGAGGCCTTTACACATAGGATGATACCGAAATGGTGAATTTTGAGCAGCTTGTTGCAGACTCCAAGTCAAATATTCCATAATAATGACAAACAACAAAGGTGACATGGGGTCTCCTTGTCTCGGCCCTTTCCCTCCTTTAAATTTACCCTGAATCCTACCATTCATCAAGAGAAAGTAAGATGTATTCCTAACATAGGCCATGATCCAACCAATGAACTTCATGGGAAATTTCAAGGCTTTCAACAGGTTCTCAAGAAAGACCCAATCAACCGTATCATAAGCCTTTCTGAGGTCTATTTTGATGGCACATCTCGAAGAGGTAGTTGCTCTCCCATAGTTTTTAATGAGAACTTGGAAAATCATGATATTGTGAGCAATAGACCGCCCCTTGACAAAAGCTCCCTGATTAGGCTGAATAATATCAGGGAGAATATCGCCCAATCTCTTACAAATCAGCTTAGCCCCTTGACAAAATCATGAATGCATATTTTGATAAGTTATGATTTTTCTTTATTTTGATTGAGAAAAATATTTAGAATCAATTTATTTGTGATTTTTAAAGAAATTAAATAGTGGCTGAAAGTTTGGTTTAAAAAGTTAAAAATGATTATTTAATTGTCACATATGGATTTATGTTACATAAAACTAAGTCTTAAATAATTTAAATAAAATATATTTTCCCACACTTAAAAATATTTTTTTTCTCACATCATTTATGTAACACAATTAACCAATATCAAATTTGATTTTTCTAAAGAAACATATTAATCATAGGTATTTTAATTAAATTCCAAGCTTTTGTTATTTCTTTGTAATTTGAGAATAATAAATGAAAATTGTCACATATTTTACTTTTTTTTAAGCTAAATAAAATAATGTTTTGAGAAATTTAATCAACCTAGAAATTTTAAGAAAAATAAAGCATGTTATAAGTCTATTAATTTTAAAACAATAAAAGTAAGATATGTAGAATTACCGTTTTTAAAACGACACAATTACGTAATATTATCACGTATGCATGTTACATGCAAATCCACTTTTACGTCCAAAATTATGTCTATTATTCAACCATGTGGTTTTTATAGAAAGATCATGCATGTAAAATAGGTAAAATGAGCATTATTCTTTTATGGCTTTATGTGTAGTTAAGAATAATTGCATGTTATGTGTAACTCTTATTATGTGTGCATGTCCCATGCCCACATGAGTTGTATGAAAGGGAAAAATAGTAATTTTATGAACCTAAGAAATGTTGTTTTGGTTATGGTATAGGCTCGTTGAGAGGTTGTGAAATTTCTTAGCTCAGACCTGAGGTAAGGAAGTTAGATAGATCCTATGATTTTATGTTATGAATGGTAAGACTGTTGTATGAATAAATTGTTATGAATTATGAATGCCATAATGTGATGATATGTGGCTTGTATGAATATGATATGTTTTTGAATGGATGTTAGTGTGATGAACGCGACACATCAAATGGGTTGCTAAGGATATAAAGACATAACCCGAGTTACTAAGGATATAAAGACGTAACTCCTAGGGCAGACGCGCCGAGGTTATTCAAGGACCAGAGACTCTTGTTTACCTCATAGGGTGACATGGACAAGTTAGCGGGCCATGTTCACCATGAATGATGTATGAATATGCTATGATGTTATGATACGATAATGTTATGATATGCTATGATGTTATGTTACGATAATGTTATGATATGCTATGATGATATGTTACGATAATGTTATGATATGCTATGATGTTATGTTACGATAATGTTATGATATGCTATGATGTCATGATGTTTAAGATGAACGATAGTGTTTGTATTTGTTGTATCCTTACTTGCTTATTGTTTGTACTTCCTTACTGGGCTTTTAGCTCACCCCCTTACTTTCCCTTCCAGGAAGCAAATAGGATTTCTCTGTGGCACGCGTGGTGATGTGAGGAGTTCTATCGTCGTAGGGTGTATGGCGTGGGGTATCCTATGGACAGAATAAACGATCACTTTAGGATGCCATTTTAATTATGTTATGTTTTAAGAGACTTTCTAAATTATCAGTGGGACTTTATTATTTAATTTTGTTTCTTTTGAACTTTGCATAAAAACTCATATTTTCTTTTTAAACTAATGGGCCCAACTTGCATTGTTTTAAGCAAGTCCCCACTGAGACCTTTATAAAATGTGGTTTTCTTTATGGACCAATAATATGTGAATGTTTTATTAAGTACTAGTCTAGGGTGTTCTTTACAAATGGTATCAGAGCCGGTCGTCCATGTTTCCAAGGATTCTCCCCATACACGCTAAGACGGGAAAATCTCACCTCACCGCGTCGTAAGTACTTGCTCTAAATGTTATCTATATTTTTCCTACTTTTAAATTTTGTAGATTTGTAATTACTGTGTAGAATGTATGCCTCTAGTTAGTTAGGACTTCTAGAAGGAAACTTCTCCATGTGATCAGTGGGATCTCAAGGGTTCATATAGATGATGTAAATGACGGAGATCAGTCGATATCAACTTCCCAAAAGATGTTTGTTGTGAATGAATGTATTTAATGGATGAGATGCATCATAGGAAATTGCAAGTATGACACTATCACGTTTAAAGTAAAGTGAAGAATGAATTACGTCAATTTTAATATAACTGGTCACTATCCAGATCAAAGGACACATATGCTTTGCGATATGATTGTTAATAAAGACATAGGTTAGGGAGCTTACTCCACGACATTATCTTGCGAGGTGATGTTGTTAACTAGATAGATACGTGCAGTAGCAGAGGAGCACACAAGGTGGACACGCCACAACATTTGGTAGCAAACATCAGCAAAAACCTCGATGGAGTAAATGGAGACTAAGGAGGCGGAGAGGCGAGCAAATCCACGATAACATAGTTCAACATAGAGGACAATGTCAAGCTACGAATTAACGAAACAATGAGGATAAGTAATGAGTTGCGACATGAAAAAAATAAGACAAAGGCTACTAGCACAGGCTAAGAATTTCCAGGGACAACAAGATAGTTAGCAATCCTAAAGATGGATTTGGTGGGACATGGTTAAGTAGACACAAACTTTAGACACCATGACCTAGGCTGACTTTGTACAAGTTTTCAGCAAAAAGTACTTCAATGCTATAATACTAGCAACTAGAGCTAATGATTTTTTGACACTTACACAAGGTAGTCCTTCAATCACAAAGTATGCCTAGAAGTTTGACAGATTGGCAAGGTTTACATCTGAAATAGTCTCAAAAAAGGTCGTGAGAGTTCAAGGATTCTTAAGGGGACTGAAGCCAATGATTGTCAGGGACATCAAAATGACTTGTACAGAGCTAGTTAGCTATGCTGAGATTCTGGACAAAGCTTTAGACACTGAGTATATGAAGATTTCTATATGAAAGTACGATGCTACAAGGAAAGAGGCCAATAAGAGTAAGATCTTTCAGGAGAGTAACAAAAGGAGGCCTAATAGGGACAAAGTAGTGGCACTGACAAAAGGCCCAAGGTCACATCTCCTAATGGAAATCACAACAACCACAACAGTCACAATAATGATTAAAATCGTGGGAATCATCGAAGCAATAAAGTTGAGCACCCCAACTGTCCTTAATGCTTGAGACGACATATGGGAGAATGTCAAGACGACACCAACAAATGTAAAAGTGCAGTCATGCAAGACATCTGAGAAAAGATTGTCCACAATAGAAAGCAGGACATGATAGTAACAGCAACCTAGTGCCAGCACGAGTTTTTGCTTTACCCTAGAATGAAGCAACTAACCATAACACCATAGTCACAGGTTAGCTCCCTATATCTGGTATGATGTGTAGAGTCCTCATTGATTCTGGAGCAATTAATTCATATGTTTCCATGAATGTGATTGATAGATTGAATATGCCTTATAAGTTGTTTGAACATAACTTTAGCACAATGTTGCCATCGGGAGATATGATGTTGTTAAATAAGTGGTTATCGTCAACACCTGTAATGGTAGAGGGCAGAGAGTGGCCAGCAGATCTTATAGAACTAAGTGTACCAGATTATGATGTCATACTTGGCATGGATTGGTTATCCAAACATGGGGCGACAATAGACTGTCGGAAGAAGACTGTAGAGTTCAGGCCAAAGGAAGGAGAGGTATTTTCCTTTAGAGGATAAGTAGCGGGATTTCGAACACCCATAATTCCTACACTGGAAGCACGAAATATGATGCAACATGGTTGTTCGGCATTTCTGGCTAGTGTGGTGGATAAATCCAAGGAGTCTGAACTGAAACTGAAAAAATGTGCATATTGTTTGTGAGTTTCCAGAGATGTTTCCCGAAGAATTACAAGGACTACCCCCGGACAGAGAAATCGAGTTTGTAATCGAGCTTGCACTAGAAATAGCTCCGATCTCTAAAGAACCTTATCAAATGGCACCTGCAAAGTTAAAGGAACTTAAGAACAAGCTACATGAGTTGTTGGATAAGGAGTTCATAAGACCTAGCCATTCGCCATGGGGAGCACCAGTCCTATTTGTGAAGAAGAAGGACGGGAGTATGAGAATGTGCATTGATTACTGAGAGCTCAATAAGGTCACCATTAAGAATAAGTATCCTTTGCCTAGGATTGACGAAATTTTTGATCAGCTACAAGGGGCTTCAGTGTTCTCGAAGATTGATCTGCGATCTGGGTACCATCAGTTGAAGGTGAAAGAGGGAGACATTCCAAAAACGGCCTTCAGAAATCATTATGGGCACTATGAATTCTTAGTGATGTCCTTTGGACTCACCAATGCCCCAGCAGCCTTTATGGATATGATGAATAGGGTATTTAAGGATTTCTTAGACAAGTTCGTAGTAGTGTTCATTGATGATATCCTCATCTACTCAAAGACCAAGGAGGAGCACGAAGAGCATTTGAGATTGACTCTGAACAGATTACGAGAACATCAGTTGTACGCCAAGTTCTCTAAATGTGAGTTTTGGCTGGAACAGGTAACCTTCTTAGGGCACATAGTCTCTAAGGATGGGATTGCAGTAGACCCATCAAAGATCGAGGCCATTAGAGACTGGCCCCAACCAAATAATGCCTCAGAAGTTTGGAGTTTCTTAGGGTTGGCAGGTTATTATAGGAAGTTTGTCGAGGGTTTCTCGAAGATCGCTACCCCATTGACCAACTTAACCCGGAAGCATCAGAAGTTCGCATGGACAGAAAAATGTGAAGAGAGTTTTTAGACCAGGTTAATTATGTTATGTTTTAAGAGACTTTCTAAATTATCAGTGGGACTTAATTATTTAATTTTGTTTCTTTTGAACTTTGCATAAAAACTCATATTTTCTTTTTAAACTAATGGGCCCAACTTGCATTGTTTTAAGCAAGTCCCCACAGAGACCTTTATAAAAAGTGGTTTTCTTTATGGACCAATGATATGTGAATGTTTTATTAAGTACTAGTCTAGGGCGTTCTTTACAATGGAAAATTCCAAAAATGGTCAATTGCCGACCAGACATGGAATTACTCTTTGCAAAGATCAGTGTCCAAAGACACCGCAAGAGCAAGAGGACATGAGAAAGTATCCCTATGCATAAGCTGTAGAGAGCCTAATGTATGCAATGTTATATACTATACCTGACATATGTTATGCAGTAGGGATTGTCAGTCATTATCAGTCAAATCCAAGTTTGGAACACTGGATTGCGGTGAAACATATTCTCAAGTATCTCAAGAGAACGAGGAACTATATGCTAGTATATTCGGGTAGTGACCTTGAACCTACTGGATATACTGACTCAGATTTTCAATCTGACAAAGATAGTAGAAAGTCTACTTCTGGGTCAGTATTCACTCTTGGTGGTGGAGCAGTTGTCTAGAGAAGCATTAAGCAATCTAGTATAGTTGATTCAACCATAGAAGCTGAATACATAGCAGCTTGTGAAGCAGCTAAAGAAGTAGTTTGGCTGAAAAAGTTCTACACAGATCTGGAAGGTGTTTATCAAGTGGTTCCAGAAGTGGAGAAACCACTTGTTCTTTACTGTGACAACAGTGGAGCAGTGGCTAATTCTAAAGAACCAAGAAGCCACAAGAGGGGAAAGCATATAGAGTGCAAATACCACTTAGTCAGAGAAATCATACATAGAGAAGATGTGACCATTCTAAAAATTGCATCAGAACACAACCTGGCAGACCTGTTCACGAAGACGCTTCATGCAAAGCAATTCGAGGGTCATGTACGTAATATGGGATTGAGAGAAATGCCCTACTTTCTTGAAGTACAAGTGGGAGATTGTTAGGAGTATGTCCTAAAAGTATGTAAAAGACATTTATTATTTCAATGAATAAATAAATACAATGGTCTATTATTGTTATATTTAGATTATTAAATTATTGTTTGAATAATTTTGTAAATATCAGAAAAATTCTATATTCATTATTGAGGATGTGATCTTGTATTAGTACGAGAGAATTAAGATCACATGAATGAATAAAATTAGTCAGCAATGACAAATTGGAGTTATGGAGTTCTTTTATTGGGGTTGTAAGTACGGTTTGCTGAGTATCATGTTGATACAAATAATCTAGATTCAGATATTAATGTGGTAAGACATCTCGGTAAAGGTGCTTTATATAATATGATTATATATGACATTGTAACGCCCTACTACCTTAGAGCCGTTACTAAGTGAGTTTAAAATAGAAATCGTGCTTTTGACTGACTCTAAGTGGTCTCAAAAACCAAAAGTGTGGATAAATCAGAATTTAAGGCTGTATTCTTTTAAAATGTTTAACTTCATTGAAAACGTTAAGTATAAAACATCTGGGATCACAAAATAAGGTTTACAAAATATTTACAACTCAAAAATAGATTTACACCAGGTTAACTATCAAAAGAATGGATCAATACAGCCATTTACAAAATGCCCCCAACCAAAGCAGTCGGGCAGGCCGAACATGTACGCGCCGCCCCCACGCTCTCCATACTCATGGCCGGTTGACTGACTCCTTGCTTTTACCTGCCACACGGAGCACCCGTGAGCCGAAGCCCAGCAAGAAAACCCAAATAGCACATAACATATGCAAATCAAATAGCTGGCATAATTCACTGATACATAGGAAAACCATCATAATAAACAAGTACGGCCATGCCGCCCCTGAGGCCTTACCAAAGCCTGGGGTTTCGGTTCTCACCGTGAGGATAACTCATGTATCCCTTGGGTCCCACCCTGAATATAAGCATCCCATGTGCTGTGTGTTACTTTCGGCCCCACGGCCGTACCCGGCCTACGCCGCACCCGGCCCTTGCCGTTCATTTCATCATAATCACACATATAGTACATTCGAAATAATCATTCACACACATCATGATTCATTTAAGGTTAAACATTTGCACATAATACAATCTGGGGCCATGCCCTGCAATCACACAGTGGGGCCATGCCCTAATCTTGGGTGTTACGGTTTTCTTACCTGTATTCCGTGCTTTCCGATGCACCACGATCACGAGCACGGTCCACAAGCACGAGCCTCTTCGAAATCCTAGTCACAACACACATAAAACACTTTTAATACTAACCAAGCCCAAAACCACTTCCCGGGACCAATCCCGTACTCCCGGGACCTCTAAAACCTTAAAACAACACCCCGGAGACATCCCCCGAACCTCCGGAGCTAAGGCCTAAAATTGCCAAAAAAGCTATCCTGAAATTGGCCTTGTGCCGCGGCACCCATAGTCAGGAGCTCCCCCGTCGCGGCACGAAAAACCTGTGCCGCGGCACGCCTTCGCAGCCCAGAATTCTGAGTTTTTCCTTTGCGTTTTTCGAGCTTCAACCTCTCCAAATCACCCCAAACCAATAACTAAACCCCAAAACTCAAATCCAAACTTCATACGAACAATATAACCACCTATGGATACTAGAAACAAGATCAAAACATCACCACACCCAAGATCCACACCTTTGATCTTAAATTTCAGCAACTAACCCAAAACTCAACAATGCTTAGCTTAGGCATTTAATTCCTCAAATCAAAACAAAACCCAAACTTAAATATGTATAAAACCCTTACCTCAAATGGAGAATCCACACAAAGCTTTCCTTGATTTCCTCCTAGGTTCCCACTTCTCCTTCTCTTCTTCTTTTCTTTTTGCTTGCCCTAGCCTTTCTCTCCTCTTCTTTTCCTTCTCTTCTAATTTTATCAAAACACTAAATGATCCAATGCCCAAACCGTATACCCCATATACCCAGCTGAAACTTGCCTATTTGCATTGCCAAAAGACCAAAATACCCCTTCCTACTAATCCTTCTTAGCTAAACCTTCAAGGGCACTTAAGTCTTTACACTTTCATTTCAATTCTACCACTTTCTATCTTAAAACTTGTTACCCACAGCAGTTACAAACGGTTACCCAGGTTACCCAATTACCAATAACTAACCACTCATTCTCAACTCAACTTATAAAATTCCCGAAGTACCCCTAGGGTCCTCCCGAGCCGGGTACAACATCCCGATGTGACTTTTGGACTAAATGGCTCACTAGGACCGTCTCGATGCATGCATCCTGATAAAAACACCACCTCACATGGCACAATTCACATAGTACAATTATCACAGTTATGCCCTATCATGGCCAAATTACAAACATGCCCATTCTAAGACAATCAGGTCTACATGCATACTAATTCACATAGTCATGCATCTCAATTAATCAATTAGTCATATAACGTGCATTAAATGATAATCATGCATAAAACTCAATAAAAACACACACCAAATCCCATCATGCCCTCCAGGCACACTACTCCAGGCCCTTAAGCCTTAACACTGAATTTGGGTCGTTACAGACATGGACCAATATGAATAAATGTCTTAATCCAAAAACCATTTAATAATAAAGACTTGTAATTCATATCAAAACTGATGATCATTTATAGATCAACCTAAATCCTGAGTGTTCATGAACTCTTGTTCATGTTTATTAAATCTTTTGATTCATTCGTTAAGGTTTCTTCATAGAATGATGCTAATGACTTTTTGTTTTGGAGATTTAATATCATGGATGGCTGGGAACATGTATCAACAATACGGAATCTAATATTTCCTAACAAATCGTATATTGGTTCCCTTAAGGGTTAATTCTGGAACTGAATCATTTTGAGCTCAAATCTATAATTAGATTATAGATTAATTATTCACTAGTGAATTAATGGTACTTAAGGAATAAGAAGTAAATTAGAAAGGTAAAATGGTAATTCTTCCATTCTAATTTATGAACTAATTAATTAGAGGGTTGAACTATTGTAAGATGGTTATATCAATGAACAACTTAAAATAAGATTTCTGTAAAAGTATATCTATAACATAAAGAGTTCAATTCTAAATTTATAGTGGAGAAATATCAGAATTAATAAATTAACTATTATGATTAAAGAGTTTAATTATTTAGATTTAATTTATTGGAGCTTAATGTTATAGGTCCATGGTCCCCAAAATGGCTAAAAAAAACACTAACAAAGATAAATGCAAAAATGGGCAAAATGACTTATTTGATAAGTAAAATATTTTTCTATGCACCAAACATAATTATTGTATAATTATGTGTAATTAATTAATTGAGAATCGATTAATGATTTGATTTAACAAAAATATAATTAATTTTGAATTAATTTATTTTTGGGATTTTTAATATTTAAATAATAATAAAAATTAGGAAAAATCACATGCCTTCCTTGGCATGTGGTACACGTGTAGCACAGTGCACACTCGCTGTGCTACACGCATAAAAAGCTCATGGAAGTTTCTTAGTTCCACAATTTTAGTTATTTAAATATTACATAAATAATGAGATATTGTAATATGATTAAAATATTATTATTTAAATAAAATCTGATAACTGATTAGTTATTTTCAAATTGTTTAAAATAACTAATATTTTATTTTTAATATATTGGATATATTAAATATAGGATATCAGTTTTTGAGAGCGATACTTTTCAGTGATAGAAAATATATCGTGAAATCTCCCTGAGAGAAAGAGAACAGTGCTACAAGCATAGGTCACTGTTCTTCACAAACTTAGGTCCAAACTTTATCAGATCTCATGTGTTGAGAACATCTGATAACTAGATTTTGCATATTATTTTGTATAGCGAGCCCACACTCGTTCTTTGTGTGTTGAGAACATTTTGGAAGATCTTGGTGTGAGATGTCAATGATTTTTTCCATACAAAAAGATAGCAGCAAAGAAGGACTTGAGGTAATTTTCTATTCATCTCTTTGATTCAATATATATATGTACGTGAAGAAGTAGATCTAGAAATCTTATGGGATTAAATTAACAATTTTGATTGTTTTTCCGCTGCGTATAATCTCTTATTTGATCTATAAAAACCAGCACGAGGGTGAAGCCTCAGCTTCTGCTTGTGTCAATACGAACACTCCAGCTGGGGCTAAGCTGTCCGCTTTTTTGGTTTCTTCCTTTCTTGCTTTTGGGCAGTCTTTCTTGGAATGACCCACTACCCCACATAAGAAGTAGGCCTTTGCCCTACACTCTCCCAAATGATATCTCTTGCACATAGGGCACTCAAGATAAGTCTACCAGGCCTCACTGCCACCCTGATGACCCATTGAAATAGCATGTGGTCGCCTGTCAGGACCTGGAGCTGGGAAGGTGTCAAGAACCTTCCTCTTCTGATCACTAGGGCCTCCACCCCTACCAGAACCCCAAAATGGAGTACCTGTCCTCCTAAACTCTTTTTTGGCTGCATTGTCCTGCCAGATCTTATTTTCTGTGCTCTTAGCTGCGAGTGCCTTCTCCACCACCTATGCATAAGTAGTAACTCCAGCCACAGTGGTGATACGAACATCCCGGGCTAATCTAGGCAGTAGCCCCTGGAGAAACCTCTCCCTTCTGGTCCCATCAGTGGGCACCAACTCCATGGCAAAATTTGCCAATCTATTAAACTACAGGGCATACTCAGTTGCTGATAAACTCCCCTGAAGTAACCTGATAAACTCCTTAGCTTTAGCAGCCCTGATGGAATCATTGTAGTACTTCTCATTGAACAGAGTCTGAAACTCTTCCCAACTCAGGGCATTGATGTTTCTTGTCTGAGATATAATTTCCCACCAAATTCAGGCATCCTCCCGAAACATGTATGTGGCACAGGCCACCCTCTCATTAGCAGTCACCCTCATGAAGTCCAGGATGGTGGTAATCATGCTCATCCATTGCTCTGACTTTGCTGGATATGTTTTGCCTTCAAATACTGGAGGTTGTTGTTTCTTGAACCTTTTATAAAGAGACTCCCATTTGCTTCCAGCCTCAGGCAGCTGCTCAACTGTTGGCACTAGTACAGGTGGTGCCTAAGGTACACTGGTCCCTGCAGGAACCTAATGTTGTCTCAAGAGGTGGATTTCTTCTTCCTGCCTCAAAACTCTAGACTGCAAGTCATTAAACAACTGCTGCCAGTTATCAGGAGCTGACTGTGGAATCTGATTCTGGTCATTCTCTTGACCCTACCTTTTATTTTGGCCTTGATCATCCTGGCCAGCTGATGAATCTGTCTATCTTGGAATTATTCTATCACTTAAACCTTGCTGAAACAATCAATGCGGCCAGTTAAGCAGTAATACCTAATCCTCTTGCCGCCTCACAATCCAAGATCAAGCAGATAATCACCCACATTCCACAATTATACAAATATACAAATGGATATATGATCATAGCATTTAGCATTTAACATGTATCAGTTGATAATTCACAATGAACAATAATAATGAGTATGTTGTAGCAATATCAGTACTAATAAGCACGTTCTTGCTAATGATGCAGTAGTCAAGGCCCAGCCTTATCAAGGTATCTCATGTAGACAGGTAAAGCATTCATACTTTATTTAAGCAGTTAAATATATAACCACATAAATAGTTACCAAACCATGAGTCGAGCTTGTCTTCAGTGGCGAGTGTACATGCCCAGCCAGTCTACCGGAACCCTAAACCTTGCCACACTCTGATACCAAGTTATAACACCCTGGTTACTCCAAGACCGTTAATGTGAGCTTTGAACCATGCTTAACTCACTAATCGAGTCATTTGGTTATAAGCGTGCATTTAGGTATTATTAATAGGCTAAGGTGAAAAACTAGATTATAAGGAAATGATATATTTTATTTAAAACATAAAACTGTACATGGGCCCATAAAAGCGTTTACAAGTTGTTTACAATACAAAATGGTCATTACAGTGTAAAAATTACAACCCGCCGACCTAAGTGGAAAAAATTGGGTTAACCCCTAGTTCCTCTGAGAAACACCTTGGCCGTGGTGGTCAAGCAGTCGCATACGTACACATCGCCACCTAAGTTCACCACTCAAGGCTGGGTGAGCTTTTCTTTCCCTTTACCTGCACCACATAGTACCCGTGAGCCAAGGCTCAACAAGAAAACTCATTACTGCATGTATATAATATCAAATGATGATCATGATAATCATACAGAGCTTATAGCCCTAAACAGATGAGTGAATATCACTTCAAGGTTTTGGTAACCATGCTGGGGCTTGTACCCTAATAAGAGAACATCGAGATTCTTATAATCATGCTGGGGCGTGTAGCCCTAATCATATGAGTGATTTAATACTTTGAGGTTCTATTAACCATGTGGGGCGTGTAGCCCTAATCAGATGAGTGACTGATGAGTGAGTCACTAACATGGGCTCAGCACCCATAGCCATGTGACGATGCAGTCACCTGGGCCTTCTGACCTTGGCTCTCAGTGACTAGCCATTAAACTAGACAAGCACTTTTAATTTTCATCGAACTTGAGGTCGGTCAGGCACTAATGCTCATGATGAGTTATTCAATTCTCATGTTGATTAGATATAATCTTTTTGTCTTGCCTTGAACATGCTAAAACCATTCTTGACTCTTAAGCCAATACCATACGACCAGTGCTCAGTATTACTGCCGAACTTGACTAGTAAATCACAGCTTCACAGTTAATACCAACACCATTGTTGATTCTGACTAATAAGTCAGTGCCATTCACAAGTAAGCAAGATTTTCTAAGCATTTGATATGCAATCATTGTCCACATTTAAACACTCAACATGCTTCATTAATAACCATGCATGTCACATATGGGGTGCAGTTTTCTTACCTCTAGTTCGAACGAGAATTAATAAAAGAACGGCCCTTGAGAATGATCAATCCTTTTATTCCTTAGCGGTCACCTAGTCATAACCAAATATAACCTTCATCAATGAAAATTAGCAATGAAAGGTTCATGACCTAAACCTCACTCCCGGGACCTCGAATAGTACCCAAACGGTGAGTAGATTCGATCCCGAGCCTTAGGAATTGAAACCTCGAGCCAGAAACCCTAAAAAATGCTCAAAATAGGAATCAGGAAAGATAGGGTAGCATTGTAGCACTGCCCCCTAGCGCCCCAGCGCTATAAGCAGAGCAGAAGGCCCCCTGGCTAGCGCTGTAGCGCTACAACCAGGGTTTTCAACCTTGGTTTTTCCCTCCTTCGACTCCTCCATTTCAAACCTTCATGAATTGATTCTAAGCTTCACCCAAACTCACAAAAGAACCCCAAAATCATATATACAAGTCCTAGGCACCATAACCCAATCAATCATAGCCAAAAACTCCCATCAATTCTCATTATCCAACTTAAAAATCCAAATGAAAACAAAGCAATAACCAGAGTTTAAATGGTTAATGTAATGCCCTACTTCCTTAGAGCCATTACTAAATGAGTTTTAAACATGCAATTAACTTGCTAATCGAGGTTTTAGGTTAAAAGTGTAGCTAAACTGTAATAAAAATCTTATAATTTGAAAATGTAACCATTCATTGAAATTATAAAGTGTTATACATTTGGGATCCCAAAATACTGTTTAGAAATATTTACAACTCAAAATAAGATTAAAGTCGACTTAACAACAAAATTCGAACTAATACAAAACATCTCCCAAAAGTACCCCTGACCATGACAGCCAGGCAGGCCGAACATGTACACGCCGCTTCATGCTCTCCGTACTCATGGTTGGTCAACCTTTCCCCTTCCCCTTACCTGCACCATAGATCACTCGTGAGCCGAAGCCCAGCAAGAAAACTCCACACAAGAAATCAACATATGCACAAATATCAATCAACATATAACAAAGCCGCCAACAGGCTAAACAAATAACAGCCATGTCATCCCAGACACTTTACCAGACCCTGGGTTTGTAGTCTACACCGTGAGGATATCCCAGGTATCCAATATGGGTCTCACCCTGGAAACTTGCACTCCACTTGCTTAACGCTGCTCCCGACCCCTTGCCATACTCGGCCTTGCCGTTCTTGGCCTTCGCCGTTCCCGACCCTTGCCATACCTTTACAGATATGCAACACATAGCATAAACTTAACAAATACTTAAGCAAATACAAACATAATTAATAGGGCTAAGCCCTGCAACACAAGCACATAGGGCCATGCTCTGCAATACAAACTATAGGGCCACGCCCTGCTCTACCGGTACAACAATTTTCTTACTTGTGTCCCAAGCTTCCCGAGCTCCTATATCCCAAGCACAGTCGTCTAGTCTGAGCCTCACTGGAAACCTAGTTACAACGTATCAACAACATCCATCCATCAAGTTCTAATCCATTAAATAACTTTGGGTTATAATTCTAGTCTCCAGGACCTTGAATTCTATCAATCCGGATGATAAAATCCATCCCAAGCCTTAACTTTTGGATTCCCGAGCCTAAAACCTTCTTGGGGTCCAAAAACCCACTAAGTGTTGCGGCCCCAAGGCCCTATGCCGCGGCCCACCTCAACCAGAGGCTCAGCCTCCATTTTTGCTTATGCGCGCCGCAGCTCAACCTATAAGGTGCCGTGGCCCGACCCTTCGAACCCAGAAAAATCCCCCATTTTCACAACTAAAACCAAGCCAATTTACCCCAAAATCAATCTAACAACCCAATTTAATCACCACAGAAGTTCTAGAATAGTCTCAGCAACACAACCTAACAAAAAGCTAGCTTAAAACCTCATCAAATCCCAAATTTAATCGTCAACTTCAAAGACTCAAGAAAGCTAAAAAACTCAGTCAATAATTACAGAATCTAATGGCTAAATCATAGTTCAAAGCTTACCTTATCCTCTGCTTGAATCCACAAGTTCAAACTGAGCTAATCCCCAAGTTTAGAGCCCAAATTCCTTGCTTAATCTTCAATGTTTCCCTTGGTAAGGTTTAGAGAAAATAAGAGAGAGAAAAGAGTGTTTGGGTCGGTTTACCAAGTTCTGAGTGTTTCCCAAGTTTTTTTTTACTTAGCCTAAGTCACCTAAGTTACCTCCAAGGCTCGGGGTACCAAAAACGTCCCCGAGGGCAAAATGGTAAATCTCTCCGATATTCCCTCCTAAACGTTCTAACTTCAAATATATCTCCAAATATTTATTTTCATAACCCGATAACCTAGTAAAATGTCTAATGCTCAAAATACCCCTTGTGTAACGACCTAAAATCACTAATAAGGCTTAAGGGCCTTGATTAGTGTGCCAGGAGGGCATAATTGGGATTAGAATGAATTTTGTTGATTTAAATGCGTAATTACATGATTAATAATGAGCATATGATAATTGATGATATGATATGATGATGTGAAATATATGTATGTGATATTTGTGAGAACCACATTATTATGTGGATAAACCTGCAACCAGCGACTTGGGGCGATCCTAGGGTTAAATAGCGGGAAAAGTCACAACGGGGCATTATGATTGACTTTGGACAAGTCAAGGATATTTTGGGTATCAGGTAGTGATTTAGACTATCGGGTTATGAAAATAAATAATTGGAGATATATTTGAGGTTAGGATGTCTAAGCGGGAATACTGGGGAATTTTACTATTTTGCCCTTGGGGACGTTTCCGGTACCCCGAGCTTTGGGATTAGTCTGATAACTTAAGGATAGACTTAAGGAATATGTTAGAAAACAGTAGACACAAGTTTAAACCGACCTTTCTCTCCTTCTCTCTCTTAGTAAAGGAAAAACCCTGGTTTTCAAGGGGAATTAACTGAAGCTTGGGGGAATTGAAGGGCTGAACCAGAGGATTAGCTCAGGGAACTAATTAAGGGTTGAATTAGAGCCAAAGTAAGCATTGATTTTCGTTCTGTGGTTAGGAACTTTAAGAAAAATGGCTGAGTTTTTAATAGTTGTGATTTTGATATTCAAGGTGGAGTTTGAGGCTTGAAACTTTAAAGATAGGTCAGGGGATTCTTGGAGGAACGATTCTACAACTGAGGTAAGTTTCAATTCAAAGTATGATGGTTGAATTTTAGTATTTCCATGGCTGGTTTTCAGTTCTTAGGTTTGAAATCTCAGAAAGTGGAATTGGGATTTTGGTGAGTGCTAGGCTGGATTTTTGGGGGAAATTGTGTTGTTTAAATCATTCTAATGATGTTGTTAAATTGGTTTTGAGTTGGGAGCTTTGGGATGTCCAAAAGTGAGGTTTAGAGGTTGAAAATGGTGGGTTTTTCTGGGTTCTAAGGGTCGGGCCGCGGCATAGTTTTTGGTGAGCCGCGGCCCTTCGAAGCTAATGCATGCTGAGGAAGGAGGGCGGGCTGCGGCATGGTCTAAGAAATGCCGCGGCCCTTACCTATTTTTGTGCCTTAGGAGGGCTTTGTTTGGGGCCATGCCGCGGCATGGATGACCTATGCCGGGGCACTTAAGGGATTTTGGGATTTTGAGATTTTAGGCTTGGGAATTTAACCTAGGGTGCTCAGGATTGAATCTTTTACCATATTTGGTGAAGTTCAATGTTCCAGGGACTAGAACTTGGTTTAGAAACTCATTTAAGATTGTTAATGGTATCCTTCATCATGGTTGTGACTAGGTGCTAAGCTGGGACTCGGGAATCGGATCGCGCTCAAGGAGTATCGCCCGTAACTAGTATATCTAGAAGCCAAAGGTAAGAAAACTACACCTGGTTGAATATTTGAACGGGACTAAGGGCTCCCTGATATATATGATTGAAAGAATGGTATTATGCCATGTAAACTGTAAACCAACGGCCTAAGCGTGCCACGGTTAACTTGTGCAATTGGCACGGCTTGGACACTGGTATCCGAGGACAGCTTATTATGCACTGAGCTCGATTTAAGCGGGCCGGAGTCAGTGGGTTAAACAGAGGGTGCGACCTAAGGTGTTAACCCTAGTATTTGAGTTAATTGATTATTATATTTGGCTATGAATGTGATTAATGAGTTTGTTGAATAATCTAAGTATAGATGAGGTTATTTGTACCTTGAAGTATGCTTATATGCTATGGATTAAACATCTGAACATGCTTATTAGAATATTTGTTTGATAATATTGTTTATGTTGTGTATGTTGTTTTCTTGCTGGGCCTCGACTCACGGGTGTTGCGTGGTGTAGGTAAAGGCAAGGGCAAGATTGATCAACCCTGACTGGAGAGCTCTGCAAGGTGAATGTACATGTCAGGCCGCTCAGCCACCACGGTTGAGGAAATTACAGGGACGAGAGGAACAGAACCTTGTATTTTGCCTTAGTATGGCTAATGTTTACCTTTAACTGTTGAATTTTGTAAACTGGCTTTTAAACTTTGTACTTCTGGGGATCCCTTCTGTAAATTGTTTATAACTTATAAATGTATCTTTTGAGGCCAAAATGTCTTTTAGCCCTAGAACACTTTAACTAATGACACGTTTTGATTAAACGACTTGATTAGCAAGTCTCACACCTTTATAAATACACAGTGTAGTGGTCTTGGCTATCCAGGGCGTTACACCTTGACTCGCCCCAAGTCGGGTATTCGACCCCGTTGTGACTTTCTAGCTAAATCGCTCCCTAAGACTGTCTCAGATCGTGCATCACAAATATATCACCACTCGCACGTGGTAAAGATCACAATAATCACAAATAGTGTATTTATGCCCTCAACGGGCTAAAATTACAAACATGCCCCTAATAACCAAATTGGGCGCCATGCATATTTAATTCACCTAAACATGCATCTTTAATCACATACTCATCAAATTCACATATTTAAATAATAAATCACTTATTGCCTTCTAAGCACGCTAATCAAGGCCCTAAGCCCTATTAGAAAATTTGGGATGCTACAGTTAAAAACTTACCTCAAGCTCAATATAGAACCCACAACCCTAAGCCCTCAAGGCTCACTTCCCTAGCTTGAATCCTCAAAAGAAGCTCAAAAATCCAAGGAGAAAAATAGAATAAAATGGTGTACGGGAGAAGAAGATGAATGCTTTGTTTTACTTAAGCTTCTACAACCTTCAAATGGCTATATCTATCCTTAGGGTGAAAAGACTATATTGCCCCAAAGTCATTTAAAGTCCTTTAAAGGCTTCCAAGGGTAAAACCATCATTTCCTGCCTATCTCGTTAATCTTAACTAATGTTCTCCAATTCCCGTCATTCCTAATATTCTCAAATACCAATAAACCATATCCCATTACCCTTTTATTCCCGGTAATGTTCTAATCACCAAATTACCCCGAGACTCACCCCGAGCCCTGAATTCAACCCTGTTATGACCAAACCGCTAACTTGCACTCAAAGATCGTCTCATGCCGAATAGCTCGAACAAATCCACATTATAATGTGGTCTCATCAATAATTCACCAACATGCATGAAAATACATAATTATGCCCTCAGCGGGTCAAATTACCAAAATGCCCCTATCATGAAATGTGGACCCACATGCATGCATTTAACATCATATAATAATATAATTCACATAAACATGCATATAATCATTTAATGGCATAATAAATCAATTATGGCCCTCCTGGCTTACTAATCCGACCATGGAGGGTATGATGAGCGAGAGTTTCATACCACTCCACATGTAAAGGTCGCTACAAGGATTGAAAAGGTCGCAAGAAAAGACACTTCCATGAACATGGAGGGTATGATGATTTTGACACAGCCAGAAAGAATGCACCGGAGGACATGGACAACGAGAGTTGGTAGAAATTGGTTGACCTTTTCACCACTCCACATGTAACGACCCAACTATTCTAGACCTTGGACCATTAATAACTACTATACTAATCTTAAGAAAACATACATATGAAAACACCATAACTTTATTTAAAACTATAAAGTAAAGGTTTAAATACATAAAAATTTCACTTAGGATATGGGATCCCATTGTTTTGAAAATAAAACAAAACATAACTTAAATAAATTGGTTACAAAATTAAGTGCGGAAAAATAATACATAGAAATCATAACTAAAAGGCTTAAAAACTTCATCCTCGAATCGTTCGCGCAGTCCACCGATTCCATCCTGCCTCAATACACATCCCCAAGTTGCCAAGAACCTTTCCCGCCACCATAACTATTTTCCTGCACATATAAAACATAAAGGAATGAGGGGCCAAATTACCAAAATGCCCCTATCATGAAATGTGGACCCACATGCATGCATTTAACATCATATAATAATATAATTCACATAAACATGCATATAATCATTTAATGGCATAATAAATCAATTATGGCCCTCCTGGCTTACTAATCCGACCATGGAGGGTATGATGAGCGAGAGTTTCATACCACTCCACATGTAAAGGTCGCTACAAGGATTGAAAAGGTCGCAAGAAAAGACACTTCCATGAACATGGAGGGTATGATGATTTTGACACAGCCAGAAAGAATGCACCGGAGGACATGGACAACGAGAGTTGGTAGAAATTGGTTGACCTTTTCACCACTCCACATGTAACGACCCAACTATTCTAGACCTTGGACCATTAATAACTACTATACTAATCTTAAGAAAACATACATATGAAAACACCATAACTTTATTTAAAACTATAAAGTGAAGGTTCAAATACATAAAAATTTCACTTAGGATATGGGATCCCATTGTTTTGAAAATAAAACAAAACATAACTTAAATAAATTGGTTACAAAATTAAGTACGGAAAAATAATACATAGAAATCATAACTAAAAGACTTAAAAACTTCATCCTCGAATCGTTCGCGCAGTCCACCGATTCCATCCTGCCTCAATACACATCCCCAAGCTGCCAAGAACCTTTCCCGCCACCATAACTATTTTCCTGCACATATAAAACATAAAGGAATGAGGGGCCAAATTACCAAAATTCCCCTATCATGAAATGTGGACCCACATGCATGCATTTAACATTATATAATAATATAATTCACATAAACATGCATATAATCATTTAATGGCATAATAAATCAATTATGGCCCTCCTGGCTTACTAATCCGACCATGGAGGGTATGATGAGCGAGAGTTTCATACCACTCCACATGTAAAGGTCGCTACAAGGATTGAAAAGGTCGCAAGAAAAGACACTTCCATGAACATGGAGGGTATGATGATTTTGACACAGCCAGAAAAAATGCACCGGAGGACATGGACAACGAGAGTTGGTAGAAATTGGTTGACCTTTTCACCACTCCACATGTAACGACCCAACTATTCTAGACCTTGGACCATTAATAACTACTATACTAATCTTAAGAAAACATACATATGAAAACACCATAACTTTATTTAAAACTATAAAGTAAAGGTTTAAATACATAAAAATTTCACTTAGGATATGGGATCCCATTGTTTTGAAAATAAAACAAAACATAACTTAAATAAATTGGTTACAAAATTAAGTGCGGAAAAATAATACATAGAAATCATAACTAAAAGACTTTAAAACTTCATCCTTGAATCGTTCGCGCAGTCCACCGATTCAATCCTGCCTCAATACACATCCCCAAGCTGCCAAGAACCTTTCCCGCCACCATAACTATTTTCATGCACATATAAAACATAAAGGAATGAGGGGCCAAATTACCAAAATGCCCCTATCATGAAATGTGGACCCACATGCATGCATTTAACATCATATAATAATATAATTCACATAAACATGCATATAATCATTTAATGGTGTTGATGCTCAGAATCTCATCAAGAGAAAATGCAAGGCCATCGCGTGGGCGAAGCCCCACCATCTCGCGAGGCCATCTCGCGAGGCCCTCGCATGGGCGAAGCCCCCCTATCTCGCGAGGCCATCGCGTGGGCGAAGCCCCACCATCTCGCGAGGTCATCATTCTGCGAGGCCGTCGCATGGGCGAAGCCCCTCCATCTCGCGAGGCCATCGCGTGGGCGAAGCCCCACCATCTCGCGAGGTCATCATTCCACGAGGTCGTCGCATGGGCGAAGCCCCTCCATCTCGCGAGGCCATCGCGTGGGCGAAGCCCCACCATCTCACGAGGTCATCATTCCGCGAGGCCATCGCGTGGGCGAAGCCCCTCCATCTCGCGAGGCCATCGCGTGGGCGAAGCACCACCATCTCGCGAGGCCATCTCGCGAGGCCATCTCGCGAGGCCCTCACATGGGGGAAGCCCCCTATCTCGCGAGGCCATCGCGTGGGCGAAGCCCCACCATCTCGCGAGGTCATCATTCCGCGAGGCCGTCGCGTGGGCGAAGCCCCTCCATCTCTCGAGGCCATCGCGTGGGCGAAGCCCTACCATCTCGCGAGGCCCTCGCATGGGCGAAGCCCCCCTATCTCGCGAGGTCATCATTCCGCGAGGCCGTCGCGTGGGCGAAGCCCCTCCATCTCGCGAGGCCATCTCGCGAGGCCCTCACATGGGCGAAGCCCCCTATCTCGCGAGGCCATCGCGTGGGCGAAGCCCCACCATCTCGCGAGGTCATCATTCCGCGAGGCCGTCGCGTGGGCGAAGCCCCTCCATATCTCGAGGCCATCGCGTGGGCGAAGCCCTACCATCTCGCGAGGCCATCTCGCGAGGCCCTCGCATGGGCGAAGCCCCCCTATCTCGCGAGGCCATCGCGTGGGCGAAGCCCCACCATCTCGCGAGGTCATCATTCTGCGAGGCCGTCGCGTGGGCGAAGCCCCTCCATCTCGCGAGGCCATCTCGCGAGGCCCTCGCATGGGCGAAGCCCCCTATCTCGCGAGGCCATCGCGTGGGCAAAGCCCCACCATCTCGCGAAGCCATCCTCCCGCGAGGCCGTCGCGTGGGCGAAGCCCCACCATATCACGAGGCCCTTGGGCCACTCCCACCATGCGAGGCCGAGGGAGGCTGCGAGGCTGTCAACGGCGCCCCATGCGCGAGGCTGCGCAAGGTCCCGCGTGCGCGCCCCTGGAGGTCCATCAGCCCACCATCTTCTCGGAAGGCCGACACCCCGTAACTTGACACATATGGCCCAAAGGCATCTTGCCTCGCACGCTAAGACGTAGAGCGAGGCCAAGCAATTATCGCCCACGCCCGTGGGTGACTTTAGGGTGCTCCGGGCATCCCATACCAAGGGTCCCGTTCCCTACACCTCGAGATCCCTATGTTTAGGAGATCCCGTATGAGTCGAATGCGACATATTTGTACGACCAAGTACTAAGTACGAATACCAGGGCCAGTGAAGTTGCTGGGGTAAGGATCATGGTCCGTACGTCTACGGCCATAGGTCAGAGCCAACACCACGACCTCCTGTGCCACTATGCCTGCTGCCACGTATCAGACATGGTCACAGAAAAGTGGTGGAAACGTCTTCCTGACACGTGCTCATGTACGAGATGTACATCCACGACCTCTGAAGCCACTCCCCTAGTACAGTACGTATGTACCACTGGGTCCCCTGGGCCACTATGTACCTAAGGCCATTAGAGCCTACTATAAAATGAACTCCAAGGCCACCTGAAAAGGGGTTGGAAATGTTACTGTAGCTGAGCCTAAAGTGTGAATGAAAGATTGATTTCTCCCTTATTGTTACATCACTGTTCTTAAGTTATTGTTCAAGTTTTTACAGCTTTCCAATTAGCGATCTTGATTTGATAATTTTTCCAACTTAACTTCGTTGACGAGTTCTTACCATCAACAGTTTGGCACCGTCTGTGGGAACGTTAGTTTCAAGCTACTGTTCCACCATTGTTTTCGACAAGAAGAAGATGCCGAGATGCTCGAAGCGACTGAGGGAGACCCGGGAGGTCGAGGTTCACCTGAACGGAGTCCAGCTGAAGACCTCCATGAGGGACGCTCCTCCCCCCAGAGACGTGGAACCCCCACAAGACCCTGAGGTTCACGGGGGTGATAGGGTGGCCTCATCGCCAGCCGCTCCACCCGGAGGGAGTCCTCCAAGAGCACCACCGGTAAACGCTGATGCGTTCCCCCCTCCAAAACCGCCGCAAGCACCAAACTCCGGCCGGCAAGACCCGGGCCCTTCTACCCGTAGGCATGACAAGCACCCCCGGGTCCACTCCGTGAGCTCAAGTTCGAAATCCCAGTTTTACGAAGAGGAGATACGTGAACTCCACCGTAAAAACCAAAGATTAGAAACCACCTTAGAAAACATGCAAGAGGTCCTTAACGGCCTGTTGCAGGGTAAGTCTAGTGTAACCTTGCCTAAGGGGAAGGAGAAGGGCAAGGATGGGGTGGAGACCACTGTGCCAGTAGATGATGGAAGAACCCGACATTCAACTAGCAATACCCCTCGCGCGAAGCAACATGATCACCCCGAACCGCCTAAGCAGGCCCAGAAGCCAGCACCGAGAACCAACGCTGCCCCTTGCCATGAGGATGAGGTCACCTCCAAAAGAACACCCCCAAACTTGTGGGAGGAGCTCAATAAGAAGAGGGCGGGCAAAGGGACCACGCCCCCTGTGGCACCTCGAGAAGGCAAGGGAAAGGCAGATCTTAGCCCGTCCACTCTGAGAGACACCCTCAGCAAAAGGAGGCAGGACCTAGACACGGAGATGCGGAGCTTGTGGAGCAAGATTGTCACCGCGTCGGGTGGCCAGACCTTTGAGGAAGACTTCGACCATGAGTCGCCCTTCGTGCAAGAAATTCAGGCAATCCGGCTCCCTGCCAATTTTAAGGAGCCCAATATGACCCCTTACGAAGGGAACACAGATCCAAAATACCACCTGGATGCGTTTAATGATCTGATGAAATTGAGGGGGATCGGAAGTGGTGCCAGGTGCCACTGCTTCGCTGTTACTCTGAAAGGACCCGCCTACAAATGGTTCAAAAGGCTAAGGCCAGGGTCCATCAGATCCTGGCAGCAGTTCTCTGACGAGTTCCTCCAACAGCACCATGTCGTGCGGGACTACACGATGCCAAGTACCAGCCTGGCCAACGTGAAGCAAGGGGAGAAGGAAAGCCTGAAGAGCTACATTCACCGATTCAATATGGAGGCCGCAAAAGTGGGGAGCCTAACGCGTCGTGAGTTAAAAATGGCCATTACCGCTAGGGTGCTCCCAGGAAGCAAATTGTGGGACAACATGTTAAAGAGGGAAGTCACTGACCTGGATGACTTCTATGAAAGAGCACAGAAGTACATCCGTGTGGAAGATGGCCACGCAAACCTGAAGGCAGGAAAGGAAGAGCCCCACGCGAAGTCCCCAACAAACGACATGTCGAATGTAGCAAAGAAGAAAAGGACGTACGATGGGTCGAGGGATGACCAGCAGAGGAAAACCAAGCGAGGGGGTGATCATAGGCCAACAGCCTATACTCATTATACGAACCTCACGGACACCAGGGAGCATATTTACATCACCAACGAAGATCGGGTGCCCTTCAAAAAGCCCCCGCCAATGAGAAAGGATCGGTCCAAAAGGGACCCCAGTAGATACTGCCAATACCACAAGGACATCGGGCACACCACAGCAGAGTGTATCCACCTGAAGGAGGAAATTGAAGAGCTTATCCGCCGGGGGCACTTGGGCCGCTATGTCAGGAGAGAAAGGCAAAGGCCAGAAGGCGAGTCCACAGCACCCCAGACACAAGAGCGAGCCCCGGAAATACAGGGGGAGGTCCGAACCATTTTTGGAGGTCCAGGATTTGGGGGAGACTCTAGGAAGGGGCGAGATAAGTATGCAAGAGAGGCTCGGCGAAGTCCGCCTCCCTGCGTCATGAGTTTAGAACAACGACCCCCAAAGAGTTTCAAGGGGGAAAACGACTCGATAACATTCACTGAGGAGGACGCACGGGGGGTACACTTTCCCCATAATGATTCGCTGGTGTTAACAGTCCAATTAGCGAATATGCGTGTGCATCGAGTCCTAGGGGATAACGGGAGCTCGGTGGACATCTTATATCACCCGGCTTTAGAAAAGATGGGACTAGGTATTCGTCACTTGAAGCCTTTCCAGTCGTCCCTATACGGATTTACAGGGGATTCGGTGCAACCCCTTGGGATGATCGAATTGACACTTACCATGGGGGAGCAACCCCGCCAAACTACAGTCATGTCTAACTTTGTTGTAGTAGATTGTGCATCAGCTTTCAACGCGGTATTAGGGAGACCCTCCCTAAGAGAATTGAAAGCCATAACTTCAATATATCACTTAGTTGTCAAGTTCCCGACTCCAGAAGGGGTCGCAAGTATGAAAGGAGAACAGAAGGAGGCAAGGGAGTGTTACAACACCTCACTCCGCACGCCTGCAAAGCCGCGTGAGCCAATGGCCATGGTGGTACATGAGGCGCTATGTATGCCCACGGGGGGTCCGCAGGAGCTAGACCCTCGAGTCGTGGATGAGGCAAGAGCAGAACCAGTAGAAGAAGTGGAGGAGGTTACGGTGACAGAAGAACCCTTAAGGAAATTAAAGATAGGAAGAAGCCTACAAGGTGACGTGAAGGAGGAGTTGATGAAATTTTTGAAGGATAATCTAGACATATTTGCATGGAGTCATGAGGACATGGTGGGCATAGACCCCAGCGTGATGTGCCACCACCTGAACATCTCCCCAGAAGCAAGGCCCGTCAGGCAAAAAAGGCGGGCGCTAGACCCAACAAGATACGCGGCGTTAAAAGAGGAGGTTGACAAGTTGAAGGCTAACGGTTTCATCCGTGAGTCTTTCTACCCTGTGTGGGTATCGAACCCAGTACTCGTGCCCAAGCCAAATGGAAAGTGGAGAACTTGCGTTGATTTCACGAATTTGAATAAAGCTTGTCCTAAGGACAGCTTCCCACTTCCCAGGATAGATCAGTTAGTAGATGCAACAGCGGGGCATGAGTTACTAAGTTTTATGGACGCCTACTCAGGATACAACCAAATCCCAATGAACCCGGCAGATGAAGAGCACATGTCATTCATTACAGACAAAGGGATATACTGTTACAAAGTGATGCCCTTCGGGCTCAAGAATGCGGGAGCCACCTATCAAAGGCTGGTGAATAAAATGTTCGCCAATCAGATAGGAAGGAATATGGAGGTGTATGTGGATGACATGCTTGTGAAAACCAAAGTAGCAGCAGAGCTCAACAAAGACCTTGGTGAGATGTTTGACACGCTCAGGAAATACCGGATGAAGTTGAACCCAGCCAAGTGCACCTTCGGGGTATCCTCAGGAAAATTCTTGGGCTTCATGGTCAATTCCAGAGGCATCGAGGCCAATCCTGACAAGATAAAGGCACTCATAGAAATGAGCCCGCCAAAGAACAAGAAGGAGGTGCAGTGCCTGACAGGAAGGGTGGCAGCCCTTAATAGGTTCATATCAAGGTCCACCGACAAGTGCCTCCCGTTCTTTGACATCCTCAAAGGGAGCAAGAAGTTCGCTTGGGATGAAAGGTGTGAGGAATCATTTGTCAAGCTAAAAGAGCACCTGGGGAAGCCACCCCTGTTAGCAAAGCCAGAGAAGGGCGAGAAGCTGTACCTGTACTTGGCAGTGTCTGAGCATGCCCTCAGCGCAGCCTTGGTTAAGGGAGAGAAGAAGCAGCAACAACCCGTATACTATATCAGCAAGCGTTTGGTGGACGCGGAGAGCCGGTATCCAGAGATCAAAAAACTAGCCTATGCGCTAGTAGTGGCGTCAAGGAAGTTGAAGCCTTACTTCCATGCACATACAATCGATGTCTTAACAGATAGTCCTTTGAGACAAGTCTTACATAAGCCAGAAACTTCAGGAAGACTGATGAAATGGTCAATTGAGCTAAGTCAATTTGATATTGTATACACTCCAAGGGCTTCCATCAATGGACAGGTGCTGGCAGATTTTATAGTAGAACTCACCCATCAGCCGAATGAAGGAAGGAATGAAGAAGGAGAGCAGCCTGTTACGAGGGAGGAGCTAGGAGGTTCAGAGGAGTGGAGTTTGCACGTTGATGGGGCGTCAAATGAAGGAGGATCAGGAGTGGGCATCATGATGACAGGGCCCGAGGGACACAGAATGTACTGCGCAATCTGATTTGGGTTTGAGGCCTCCAATAATGAGGCAGAATACGAGGCGCTCCTGGCTGGCCTGCGCCTAGCCCAGGAACTGAGAGTAACGCGCCTTCATATCTTCAGCGACTCGCAATTGGTAGTATGCCAGGTAAAGGGGGAGTACCAAGCAAGGGGACCAAAGATGGCAGCCTACTTGGAGAAGGTGAAGGGCCATCTGGGACGGTTGGCAGCATATACTATAGAGCAAATCCCCAGAGAGAAGAACACCCATGCCGATGCACTCGCGAAGCTGGCATCTACCAAGGATAGTGATGTCTTGGAATCAATACCCGTAGAGTACTTACCAAAACCCAGTATCGAAAGCGCGGACGTGCACATGATTAGTGTCCCGAGGAAATCATGGACCGAGCCAATCAAGAGGTACCTGGAAGAAGGAACCTTGCCTGCGAATAGAAACGAATCCCGGAGATTGGTGTACAAGGCCGCAAGATACACCCTGGTAGATGGGGTCCTTTACAAAAGAGGATTCTCAATGCCCCTCCTGCGGTGTGTAGAAGAAGATGAGGCGTTGACAGTGTTACAGGAGATACACGAGGGAGAATGCGGCAACCACGAGAGCGGACCCTCTACGGCTAAGAAGGCCATGAGACAAGGGTACTACTGGCCTTCCATGGTGAAAGATGCGCATGACTTTGCCACGAAATGCGACAAGTGCCAGAGGCACGCCAACTACCCTCGGAAACCCCCAAGTGAACTGACCAGCATGACCAGCCCCTGGCCCTTCGCTATCTGGGGGATAGACTTGATTGGTGCTCTTCCTACAGGCAGGGGTGGAGCAAAGTACGCGGTGGTGGCAGTAGATTATTTCACTAAATGGGTGGAAGCGGAACCCCTTGTGAAAACCACCGCCAAGCACATCACCTCTTTTGTCAACAAATTCATTGTGTGTCGATATGGAGTACCCTACAAGATTATTTCCGACAATGGTACCCAGTTCGAAGGAGGAGCCTTAGATGAATATTGCAAGGAAAGAGGCATAAGGAGGAGTTTCTCCGCGGTGGTGCACCCCCAGGCCAATGGGCAAGTGGAAGCCATAAACAGGGTCCTTAATAAGAACCTGAAGACAAAGCTGGAAAAAATGAAGGGAGCCTGGGTAGATGAGCTACCAAACGTGCTATGGGCTTACAGGACTACCCCACGCTCGCCTACTGGGGAATCCCCATTCTCCCTGGCCTATGGATGCGAGGCCGTGCTACCAGTCGAGATGCGAGTCGAGTCCCACAGGGTACAGGCATATGGAGACGAAGCCAACCACATAGCCCTGGCCGAAAGCTTAGACATGCTGGAGGAGAAGAGAGAGAAAGCCCAAATGAGGGTGGCGGTATACCAGCAGCGTGCCGCAAGGTACTACAATTCGAGGGTGCGAGAGAGAACTTTCAGAGTTGGTGACCTGGTGCTAAGGAAGGTACTCCCAAACACACGAGACCCAGGCGCGGGAGTGCTGGGGGCGAATTGGGAGGGGCCCTACCAGGTTGCTCAGTGCATCCCCCCGAACACTTACAAGCTGGCTCGCATGGACGACACCATCATACCCCGGGCATGGAACGCAAAGCACTTGAGGAAGTATTACCAGTAAAGCGCCCACGCCTGATGGTAAAAGAACAAGTGTGGCACGCTGCCTTGATATGGTAGGAAGAAATCAAAGAGGTTACCTAGGTAACCTCCTAAGTAGGTGTGAGTCTTTTTATTTCGTTTCATATGAAAACCCCCTATGTACCGTTGCAACTATGTGTACGAGACTATTTATTATGAATATGATGAATGGAACGGCATGTTTTGAGAAAAACTGTTAGCAACTTCATGTGTTATTTTTCTTTGATACTCGGGCATCAGCCAAAGTGTCCGCCGAAATAAATTTCACCAAACACTTGGGGGGCAGGACAAGGGGCAATAACACAGCCAGCAAGGGGAACCTAAAAAGGGCCCTCTAACAGAGGATCTTAGAAAGGACCCCTTGCCCTCCTAAAAAAAAAAAAAAAAAAAGAGGCCCCTAAAAAAGACCCTCTAATAAGGGATCTTAAAAAAGGCCCTCAATTAGGAGTAGCCTAAAAACGACCCCCTAGGCGTTAGGAGGACCCGAGAGGGATCATGACCCTGAAAAGGACCGTTTAATGGGAGATCCTGGAAAGACCCCTTATATCGGGGCCCTAGGCAAAGTCCCTAAACACAGAAAACAATAAAAAGACCTTGCAAGGCCTCCCCTGAGTTTACAAGGATTAGCTACCCTTGTGAGCATCAAGGAGGCCAAAAGGCCTCACGAAAGAAAAATATATATATAGTGACAACACTAATAAGTCTAGAACAGCCGCCAAGCCGTCTAGCTAAAAAAGGGTCCTAAAAGCGACCCTTGCAGAAATAGTACTATGCATAATGACGAGAGGGACGCTTCTCGCAAAGAAATAATAAGCGCGCGCAAGAAAAACATGAAAGGATAACTAAGACCCAAGGGGTCAAAATATCCTTATGAAAGCAACCAAGAGGCACCAAAAGAGGTCCCAGTGAACCCTTACACATGGGCTCCAAAGGACCTCCAGCCTGGTAAATAAAAGAGGGAACCAACCAAACCCCATCATACAGGCATAAAAGGGCCTCGAATGCAATAGAACAAGAAATAAACAGCAACATCATATGTATTCATACATTAGAAGAAAAAAGAGTTCTCGGGTTAGTACAAGAGCTACCAACAGAAAAATAGCATTGATAACGATGTTACAAAATAAAATAAAAAAGGAGCTAGACTATTTCAAGGTCTCTTGTAGTGGGTACTCCACCAGGCCGCTCGGGCAACGGCCTGTTCGCCAAAAGAGGAGAAGTCAAAGTTGGGATCCTGCCTCCACACATTGTAGAGAGCACGATCTATAGACTTGCGCTCAGTTATGACTCTCTCCGCCTCCAAGGAAGCGTTCCTCTCTTGAGCCGACTGTAGTTCAGCCCTAAGGGCCTCAACTTCAGTCTCCAGCTGGGTAACCCTCTCCTGCGACCCGGACGCAGCGGCCTTGGCCCCCCGGAGTTCGCGCTCCAAGCCTTTAGCCTTGCCCTTTAGCTCCTTGATCTGGGCCTTCAGCTTATCCTTCTTCGAGTCCAGCTTGGCATACTTTGTCCGGGCCTTTGACAATTGGACCTTGGTTGCGCTGAGCTCATTTTCGAGCTCTTGGACCTGGGCAATGAGGCCGTCCCTCTGAGCAGTAGATGCGGAGAAAACGCCGGACGTGTCAGCATGCCGAAGAGACACGATGTAGACCTGCGCAAGAAAGTCAATGGTGTCAGCGATAAGTAACAAAAAGAAAAGCACATGTACACCCACACATAATACTAATCAACGCAAGGTGCAAGGCCTCACCCAGGCTGCGGCACGCCTTAGCATCTCCCCAAGGTCTGGTTGAGGCACGTTCCCCAGACCCCTCCAATCGGAGACAGGGAGGCCCGAGGCTATCGGAATGAAACGCTACGCATAAGATGTGGCCATCCTGGTCACCCAGGGTTCCGCCTCCGCACTTGGAGCATCTTGTTGGATAGGAACAGACGACCCGCTCGCCGAAGCAGGAGGAGGCGCAGCAAAAGGGAAAAATTGAGACCCTGGTGCATCAGAAGGGAGCTCCACAAGCCCGACGTAGTCGGCATCCGGCACGCCGAGATCCTGAGGGACTGGAGGGAAGGCGTCACCGCCATCACGGCCAGGGGGAGAGTAACCTCCTGCCGCGGCCTACGGATCCAGAGACTGAAAGACCGTGTCCTGGTCATAGGAGTCAAAAGGAGGGCATCCCCCTAGAGACGGGGGGGCATCCTCCATCTCCACCTCAGCCTCACCATCGTGTAGTGATGGCCCAGCCGGCATAGCCATAGCCTTCTTAGACCCAGTGATCAACCACATGAACTTGGGGTTAGAGACCGGGGACAATTGGTGGCAGGTGAGATTCGCCACCGTAAAAAGGACCGCTGCCTTTTTCAGGGCGGAATCTGCAGCAATGAGTTTGCCTATGGCCTCCGCCTCCGACCCAATGACCGAGGGATCAGCAAAGTGCCCTACAAGAATCACGCCGATGTAAGTACAAGCGAGAGTGCAAAACAGTAAGTTCTAATAAGAAAAAGAGAAAGACCAGGATACTTACTAGGGCTGGCGCGGAAGCTTTCACGAACCGAGAGAGGCCCCTCTACCCAAAAAAAGTCTTGTTTCCAAGGCCCGGTATTGGACACCGAGCCCTCTATTAAGGGGAGCTCACTGTTGGCCTTCTGCAGATAGTAGAAGCCCTTGGACCTGGGCAATGCTATAAGGTTATACAAGGAATGCACCTCCTGCGCCGTCGGGGCGCGTTGCTCGTTGTCCTTGAACCAAATGAAGAGGCAACTTAAAGTCAGCCAATTGTTGGGCGACAGTTGGAGAGGGGCCAAATCAAAATAGTTGAGAACCTCCACGAAGAACGGGTGCAGAGGAATGGTGCCACCCGCCTTCAGAATCTGCTCGCTCAAAGCCACAAAGCCCAGTTTGGGGCGATCAGCCCGGCAAGTCTCCTGAGGAACGTGCAGGGCGTATTCTGGAGGAGCTCGGTAATGTTTCACGATTGCCTTCAATTTATTCGGAGACACGTGGGACACTAGGCTGGACGCCAGTAGGGGGGCGTCGTCCTCTTCCTGGACGAACACCTGTCTGCGTGCATTTGACATATCTGCAAAATCAAAAGAAATATGTGAGGAAGAGGCAGAACACTTAACACCATCTTGCGAGGCCATCTCGCGAGGCCCTCGCATGGGCGAAGCCCCCCTATCTCGCGAGGCCATCGCGTGGGCAAAGCCCCACCATCTCGCGAGGTCATCATTCCGCGAGGCCATCGCATGGGCGAAGCCCCTCCATCTCGCGAGGCCATCGCGTGGGCGAAGCCCCACCATCTCGCGAGGTCATCATTCCGCGAGGCCGTCGCATGGGCGAAGCCCCTCCATCTCGCGAGGCCATCGCGTGGGCGAAGCCCCACCATCTCACGAGGTCATCATTCCGCGAGGCCGTCGCGTGGGCGAAGCCCCTCCATCTCGCGAGGCCATCGCGTGGGCGACGCCCCACCATCTCGCGAGGCCCTCACATGGGCGAAGCCCCCCTATCTCGCGAGGTCATCGCATGGGCGAAGCCCCACCATCTCGCGAGGTCATCATTCCGTGAGGCCGTCACGTGGGCGAAGCCCCTCCATCTCGCGAGGCCATCGCGTGGGCGAAGCCCTACCATCTCGCGAGGCCCTCGCATGGGCGAAGCCCCCCTATCTCGTGAGGCCATCGCGTGGGTGAAGCCCCACCATCTCGCGAGGTCATCATTCCGCGAGGCCGTCGCGTGGGCGAAGCCCCTCCATCTCGCGAGGCCCTCGCATGGGCGAAGCCCCCTATCTCGCGAGGCCATCGCATGGGCGAAGCCCCACCATCTCGCGAAGCCATCCTCCCGCGAGGCTGTCGCGTGGGCGAAGCCCCACCATATCGCGAGGCCCTTGGGCCACTCCCACCATGCGAGGCCGAGGGAGGCTGCGAGGCTGTCAATGGCGCCCCATGCGCGAGGCTGCGCAAGGTCCCGCGTGCGCGCCCCTGGAGGTCCATCAGCCCACCGTCTTCTCGGAAGGCCGACACCCCGTAACTTGACACATATGGCCCAAAGGCATCTTGCCTCGCACGCTAAGACATAGATCGAGGCCAAGCAATTATCGCCCACGCCCGTGGGTGACTTTAGGGTGCTCCGGGCATCCCATACCAAGGGTCCCGTTCCCTACACCTCGAGATCCCTATGTTTAGGAGATCCCGTACGAGTCGAATGCGACATATTTGTACGACCAAGTACTAAGTACGGATACCAGGGCCAGTGAAGTTGCTGGGGTAAGGATCATGGTCTGTACGTCTATGGCCATAGGTCAAAGCCGACACCACGACCTCCTGTGCCACTATGCCTGCTGCCACGTATCAGACATGGTCACAGAAAAGTGGTGGAAACGTCTTCCTGACTCCTACTCATGTACGAGATGTACATCCACGACCTCTGAAGCCACTCCCCTAGTACAGTACGTATGTACCACTGGGTCCCCTGGGCCACTATGTACCTAAGGCCATTAGAGCCTACTATAAAATGAACTCCAAGGCCACCTGAAAAGGGGTTGGAAATTTTACTGTAGCTGAGCCTAAAGTGTGAATGAAAGATTGATTTCTCCCTTATTGTTACATCACTGTTCTTAAGTTATTATTCAAGTTTTTACAGCTTTCCAATTAGCGATCTTGATTTGATAATTTTTCCAACTTAACTTCGTTGACGAGTTCTTACCGTCAAAAAATGGCATAATAAATCAATTATGGCCCTCCTGGCTTACTAATCCGACCATGGAGGGTATGATGAGCGAGAGTTTCATACCACTCCACATGTAAAGGTCGCTACAAGGATAGAAAAGGTCGCAAGAAAAGACACTTCGATGAACATGGAGGGTATGATGATTTTGACACAGCCAGAAAGAATGCACCGGAGGACATGGACAACGAGAGTTGGTAGAAATTGGTTGACCTTTTCACCACTCCACATGTAACGACCCAACTATTCTAGACCTTGGACCATTAATAACTACTATACTAATCTTAAGAAAACATACATATGAAAACACCAAACTTTATTTAAAACTATAAAGTAAAGGTTTAAATACATAAAAATTTCACTTAGGATATGGGATCCCATTGTTTTGAAAATAAAACAAAACATAACTTAAATAAATTGGTTACAAAATTAAGTGCGGAAAAATAATACATAGAAATCATAACTAAAAGACTTTAAAACTTCATCCTCGAATCGTTCGCGCAGTCCACCGATTCCATCCTGCCTCAATACACATCCCCAAGCTGCCAAGAACCTTTCCCGCCACCATAACTATTTTCATGCACATATAAAACATAAAGGAATAAGCCTAATGCCGAGCAAGGAAAATCTACTACAAGAATGAAACATATACATAAACATAACTATAAACTGTAAATTATAATCATATGACTATATATGTAATGCCCTGAATTCTCCAATGTGGTTTAGTGGCGGCTTAGTAGGTCGGGAGGGCCATAACTGTTTAATTACGCCATTAAATGAATATATGCATATTTATGTGAATTATATTATAATATGATGTTATATGCATGCATGTGGGTCCACATTTGAAATATTTTGATGTTTTGATGATTTGGCCCATTGAGGATAAATTTGTGTATTTGGGTGCATGATGTGATTTGTGAATGAGATTCCATTATTATGGAGATATATTCGAGCTATTCGACATGAGACGATCCTATTTAGTGGATTAGCGGTTTTTTCATAATGGGGTCAATTATTGGGTAATAAGAATGTTTATTTGATGATAAATTGGGAGTTATTAAGATCAGGGTGAAATTCTGGAAGTTTTGACTATAATGTCCCCGGGGGTGTTTTTGGGACCCCGAGCACTAGGTTTTAATTGAGGTTACTTAAGCTTGAAGTAGCTTGTTAGATAGAACTTACGTTAGAAAACCTCTCGTTCTTTCCCGTTAGCTCATTTTCACCGATCGAAGCGTTTTCGAAGATATCTTGAGTTCTAGGAGTCGGAATCAGGCGAGGATTGAGGTATAGCGATCCTAGGAAAGAGTAGAAGCTTCTTGACCGAAGTATTTGATGAGAAACAACCCAATCGAAGGTAATCTAAGTTTAAAGTTTTGAGTTTTTAGAGTTTCTAAGCTTTGAATTGGACTTTGTGAATTGTTGAGTTTTTGGCTCGATTGAACCTTGGGTTTTGATGGTTTTGAAGCATGGGGAAGCTTGGGAACTTTGATTTGATGATTTGGTAATGTTTAGGCATGATTTTGGAGGCTTTGGGAAGTTGAAAATCGAGTTTGGGCATGTTCTGGGTTGGGCGCCGCGACCCTATTCTTGGAGAGTCGCGACCCTTGCTTGAAGAAGCAAGTGGGGAAGTTGTGCCTGCTGGGCGACGCGACCCTTGATGTAGGGTGCCACAGACCTTGTTTCAGAGGTGGCTGGGGGCTGCGGCCCTTGATGCCAAGGCCGCAGCCCTTGAGCAGGGTTGAGCCCGTTTGAGTGTTTTGGCCCCGGGAACATGGTTTTAGGCCTCGGGATCACTCCTACTACCCGGATTAATGGGGATTGATATCTTCGAGGCTAGATCTTGGCTTGGGAACCCTTGATTATCATTTTATTGATGGTATCCTATAATTTGTTATGATTAGGTGACCGCTAAAGGACTAAAAGCTAGACCGTTCTCAAGGGTTGTTCTTCTATTCATTCGAGCTCAAATCTGAGGTAAGAAAATTGCACCCCGTATGTGACATGCATGATTATTCTTGAGGCATGTTGATTGTGTAAATGTGGACATGGATTGATCATGGAATGCTTAGTGAATCTTGCTCACTTGTGCATGGTACTGACTCATTAGTCAGGTTCGGCAGTGGTACTGAGCACTGGTCACACGATGCTGACTCATAAGTTCGGACGGCCTTAGTGTGTTCAACGCAAGCCAATAAAGATTAGATCTAATCGATATCTGCATTGGATGACTCAAAGAGCATTAATGCTGGACCGACCTTAAGTTCGATGAATATTATAAGCGCTTGTGTGACTTACCTATCAGTCACTGGCTAGTGGCTTACCTAGCAGCCACTCTTCTGTTTTAAGTTGGAGACTTACCTATCAGTCTCTCGTCTGTTTAAGGCTAGTGGCTTACCTAGCAGCCACTCTTCTGTTTAAAGTTAGAGACTTACCTATCAGTCTCTTGACTGTTTAAGGCTAGTGGCTTATCTAGCAGCCACTCTTCTGTTTAAATTAGTGACTTGCTTGTCAGTCACCCAGTATGGTTTTTCTAGAACCTCAAGTGATATTCACTTATCTATTTAAGAGCTATAAGCTCTATGTGATTATAATGATAATCATTTGATAATGTTTGCATATATTACTGTGTTTTCTTGCTGGGCTTTGGCTCATGGGTGCTATGTGGTGCAAGTAAAGGGAAAGAAAAGCTCACCCAGCCTTGAGTGGAGAGCTTAGGTGGTGATGTGTACATATGCGGCCGCTTGACCACCACGGCTAAGGAGTTCTCAGAGGAACTAGGGGGTTTACCCTATTTTTGTCGCTTAGGTCGGCAGGTTTGAAATTTTGAAACAGTAATGACCTTTTTGAGTTGTAAATAACTTGTAAATGTTCTTGTGGGCCTATGAACAATTTTATGTATTAAATAAAACATATCCTTTCCTTTTTATTGATTTTTCACATTAGCCTGTTAATAACACTTAGAACACATTTTTAACCAAAGGACTCGGGTAGCGGGTCAAATTTCCGGTCCACCGTAACAGTTCTGGGGTAACCAGGGTGTTATCCAAAAAACAGGCATGAATGACATGGCAAGTGATTTCTGGACACGTGGCTGACACCTGGCGAAGTTATGCTAGGGTATCGACCAGTGGAGATATTGTAAACTAAAGGCAGTCGAAGTTTACCTGCGACCAGTATGGTCGTAGGTTCCGCGTGTCTCGTGATACTTTTATAAAGATCTTAGTCAATCCCGAGATTGACTCCCATGATTTCCTGAGTATTCGATTATTTAGGAAAGAATATCTGTAACAAATTAATGTAATCCCCCTTGAGCCTATAAATAGAGAAAGATAGCTCAAGGAAGGGACTTTTGGCCTTCGAATTATTTGAGACTAGAGTAATTCTATTTGATATATTGTCTTGTTCTTCAGAGGTTGGTGAAACTCATTGAACCCTAGTTCTTTGATCACTCCTTTGAATCCTATATCAATAATAATTCAAGTGAATGTAGGTTGTTACCAGATTCTGGGGCCGAACCACTATAAATTCTTGTGTTCTTTATTGTTTTTTGTCATCACATTCATTTCAACGTGTTTGTCCGCATCAAGCAAATTTGACTCCGTGTCAGTTGGCCAAAATTAGGGTCAACACAGGGCGTTACAATATAAATACTGTAATGACCCAACTATTTCTATGACCTTGGACCATTAGATCTACTATATACATAACTACTATTTTGGGAAAGATACATAAGAAATAATATACCTTTATTAAATCTCAAAATATTGTATCAAATACATAATAATAGAAAATATGGCATGGGTACCCATTGTTTAAAAGAAAAACATAAACTTTAATTCAATTATTTGAAAAAACTAAATGCGGAAAAAACATGATCTAAAAGACTAAATATAAATAACTTCATCCTCGATCGACACGCAGTCCACTCAGTCCGTTCATCCTCAACACACATGCCAAGCTTCCAAGAATCCTTCCGCCTCCGTATCTAGTTTCCTGCATCACACTAAAAAAATAAAGAAATGAGCCTAATGCCCAGCAAGGAAAACCTAACACATAACTCATATACATAAAATTCATAATGTAGCATATAATAAAACATATCATAAACATATGTCACACATACTATAATGACCATTATTACTTGGGGTCCCATAACTAAGCTAGTCATATGCCCATTAGATTTGTGGGGCTTGCTAGCTAAGCAAGTCATATGCCCATAAATTTATTGGGCCTTGTTAGTGTACAGGTCATATGCCCAAGTCTACAAACATACACAATATAACATTTCATAACACAACATAACATAAGATAACATATCACATATCATATAACATATAAAATCCTATCCTATTTTCCTTACCAATATACCGGGATGATGAGAACAAAGTCGAGATTTTGGAACACTCCTAAAAACCATAATATATAGGTGAGTATACTAAAGAAAAGAGATGGAAAGAATAAACTACACCATCGAAACGATACTTACCAACGAAAACCTTAAGTTCGAAGAACTTAGATGCCTAACTAAGAATAGAAAAGACTGAGTTAGGATTTGATTAGAGAAGAATTATAAGAATCAATACAGAAAGGAACTAGAATTAGGAATACCTCGAAACCGAAATACACTATAACCTTACTTCCCAAGTGTTTATTAAGCTTATAATGATTAAGCTTATAACCCCAATCCAAGTGTTTATCACTCTATAGTCTCACTAGCACATGGAAGGCTCTGATCAATGCTTGAAGAATGAATGAAAAGGCTTGGTGCTAGGTCCTATTTATAGAGTTCTAGGAATAAAAATCTTCTTTTTGGCTTTGAATAAAAATAATAAATTTAATTGAAAATATTTGAATATCCTTCAGCCAAAGGCTTAGGAATTGGTCAAATTTTTCAGAAAGATTTAAGGATTCAAAGCTTGATTTTTAAAATAATAAAAACAAATAGAATCCTAACTTCTAACTCCCTAAATCTCGTAACTCTAAACTCCCCTTCAGTAAAATCAACATATCTAGAGCTGTAGAACTTCGATTTGGACTCTCTTTATACCGTTAGAAATCTGATTAAATTATCTACAACTTTCTAGAAATACTATTTTTCAAAATTCATAACATAACTAGGTCAAAAATAGGTCAGAAGTTATAGTACCCTAAAGTTACGAAAAATCTATTTTCATCCTAATCCACAAATAAATAAAATTGTGACAAATATCATGCTCCTATCAAATTTTGGTGAAGACTAAGTCTTATATTTCTCTTATTTTATCATTAAAATAATAATTCCTTAATAATCATAACCTTAGGAATAACCATGCTCATGACAAGTGTCATATTCTTATTAACTCTATCTAAACCTTAGGTTATAATAATTATCATATTAATAACCAGCAATATTAATCAAACCTTATGTTATAATTAATATTCTTCAACTATATGTTAAACTTATAAAATCCATAACTATTGCTAGGAGTTTCCAACTAAGTCCCAGCTTGAACCAAAATCCATAGTAATGAACATACTACTACTACTACTACTACTACTACTACTACTAGGTTATAATAATTATCATATTAATAACCAGCAATATTAATCAAACCTTATGTTATAATTAATATTCTTCAACTATATGTTAAACTTATAAAATCCATAACTATTGCTAGGAGTTTCCAACTAAGTCCCAGCTTGAACCAAAATCCATAGTAATGAACATACTACTACTACTACTACTACTACTACTACAGTAAATTCTGGGACTCTACAAATACAACATCTATTACAATGGCCATCATACTTCTTGGGACTTGCTAGCTAAGCAATCATAAGCCCATAAATTTATGGGACTAGTTATCTAAACATGTCACATAAATTCATGGGGCTCGTTATCTAAACAATCATATGCCCAAGGAATCTACTATTGGGACTTGTTATCTAAACAAGTTGTATATTTGTTATCTAAACAAATTATGTGATTGTTATCTAAACAATTCATATACTAAAACAACTAAAAACATATCATAATTATAACATAAACATATATCAACAACATAAAAGCATACAAGTCTACCCTATTTTCCTTACCAAAAATACCGGAATGTGAGAACAAGATCAGGACTTTGGAACACTCCTAAAAACCATAATAGAGAGGTGAGCATACTAAGGAAAAAAGATGAAAAGAATGAACTACACCATCAAAAAGATACTTACCAACAAGAACCTCAAGTTTAAGAACTTAGATGCCTAACCAAGAATAGAAAAGACTGAGTTAGGATTTGAGTAGAGAAGAACTATAAGAATCAATACAGAAAGGAACTAGAATTCGGAATACCATTAATGCTTCTATGACCGAACTACACCTCGAAACCAAAATATACTATAAACCTTACTTCCCAAGTGTTTAGTAAGCTTATATTGATAAAGCTTATAACCCCAACCCAAGTGTTTAACACTCTAAAGTAACCTAGCAGCTTGTAGACTCTGAACTTAGCTTGAAGAATGAAGAAATGGTTGGGTACTAGTACCTATTTATAGAGTTCAAGAATGAAAAGATCTTCATTTAGCTTGAATAAAATAATGGCTTTTTAATTGAAAAACATTTGAATAATCATTCAGCAGAGGCTAAAGACTCGGTCAGAAAGATTATGGACTTATCAAGAGGTTAAGGATTAAAATGAGACCGGTTTCAAAATCGTTCAAAAATCATGCACCATAGCCGATATATCGCCCATGCTAGGAGATATATCGCCTGGGCTGATATACCCGAGGCTCGTCGAGGTGGTCGTGCGAAGCTACGTGTTTTTCGTATGCCCGTATGGCGATATATCGCCCCTAGAGCTGCGATATATCGGCATGCGCTGAAATATTATACACATAATTACACTTTTTTAGCCTAATTTGAATTGATTAAACAGCCTTGACTAAGTCCTTTAACAATTTCAAAGCTGCTGGCAGACCCTAGGATTTTCAAATATTGCTCTTAATAAACTTATTCCTCAAAAATACTTAATTTCTCATTAATTCTACACATTACAAGTGTCATTATCTTAATGGGTCTATCTAAACCTTATAGTATAATAATTATCATCTTCATAATCAGTCATATTAATCAAACCTTAGGCTATATTAATATTCTCAAACTATAGGTTAAACTTATAAAATCTACAAGTGTTACTACGAGTGTCCAACTATGTCCCGGCTTGAACCAAAATCCACCGTCATAAACATACTACAACTACTACTAGTTATTACTATTACTACTACCATCTAACTAGCTAAGTAAAGTTCTTGGACTCTACACCACAGTTCATGGCACGCTCAAAGGTAAATGCTGCCAACAGAGCAAAACAGAATTATCCAAGTCTCCATGAATCGACTTCTTATACTTCTACTCGATTTAAGAAGGTAAATAAAAATATATAGATAATTTGAAATATTTTAAGTTATCTTAATAATAATTTCAATATTTAACTGAGATTTTGTTAAATTTTGTTTTCTAAAGATGAATATTCAGACTAAGGAGATGCACAACATTATCAATATGTTCCCTGACATACACAATCATCTGACACGTAGATGGGTGAACACGAATGCTAATGACGCATATATAAGTAACTTTCTAAGTCTTGTTTCTAATTTGCAGGATGCCTTGCAGCAAGAAGTCCAAACACAATCCCAATCCCAATCTAAATCCTAATCCCAATCTCAATCTGAATCGTCAACAGGAAGTGCCATTGTCAATGAGACACAAGTCGTCTCAAAGGTACTTGGTCAACGTCGTGGCCATAACCGAGGTATTTGACACAAGTTGAAGGGCACTAGTACCTTTGCCTCAGGCGCCACCAGATCCTCTTCACAATCAGAGCCATCACCATTTCCGTCCACCACAACCGACCCTCCAACAGTACCACCTGAGGCTTTCCAATCCATGATTCAACACTTCAGTTAAGCCATTATGACCTAGAACAACAACTTCCAGCAAATGAAAAAAAATTTGCAAGCAACAAATCCGAACATCCAAGCTCCACAATTTCAGCCTGTCAACTTGGACATGAATATGATACAATCCATGATGGCAAACTTTCAACCACAACCACCACAACAACCACAGTCACCACAACAGCCCGACGATAATGACTTTAGAATTGATTTTGATGACATTTAGTTTTATTATATTATTATTTTGAACTTATTAATATTTTGTGTTCTATTTTTTTTATTTTGAAGACAATACTGCTTATTTTTTGTTTTTTATATTTTAGAGACTATGGATATTGTTAAATTGGTTTTATTATTTAATTAATAATTTTGTTTTATTATTTAATTAAATAAATTGGTTTTATTTATTTAATTAATATTTAATATTTTATTAAATAAATTTTAATCAATACAATTAATTATTTAAAATATATATACCTTAAGCAACGACATGTGGTCACTGTAGGAGTTTTTGAAATTCAAATTTTAAATTGTGTAACCACATACAGCGACGACATGTCGTCGCAATATCCCAGTCCAATAATAAAAAAGGATTCCCTACTGCAATGACTGCATTTTTTCGTCGCTGTAGGTTGTTATGCATACGGACCTACAACAACACCGTTTTGGTAAAAGCTTGCGTCATAAGTATTGAGTGAGTCTATCTACGTATGAGTCAATTGTAATTTTGTACTATTTGATACCTTATTTATTAGTTTCATCGCATGGTATGGTCCTGTGAACTAAATTTTCCGAACCATGTAAAAATCTCAAGTGTTAATCAGTATTCCATATTCATTAATTTAATTGCTTGGTAATGAATAAAAATGGAATTTCAATTAGTTACTGTTGTTAAAAAATGAGTGCATTAATAATATATACCCTATATAAAGTAAGTAAACCTAACTCAGTAAATAGGACGAAATGGTACGTAATATAATTTCAAATGTGAGACTTCCTTGATTCTTATTCATTATGTACATTAAATATTCTAGCTATATATTTACATTGACCTAAAGTGATACCTCTTGTTTGGACTTCAAATTCATGATTATTTCCCATTTTTTGGCAAAATTTTGGGATTCTTTTATAGTATTTACTAGAATATGCTAAATATCTATTGTAGCTACTAGGGTTATTCGTTTATTCTTGTTGACAAATGTGATGTTAAAAATGTTCTATATGAAGTTAATTCTCGTACACTTTTGTGAATCAAGTTAAGTTAACTTTTTGGTTTGGTATAGTGCCTGGTGGGAGCACAATATAATATAGTGTCGATTTCGTTTCCTTGTTATGTTTGCAATACAGCTATTCAGCATTTGCACAGAGAACAATATTTATATATAATAATACATCCGAGGCACATGTTGTCTTGCAGATCACGAGAAAACAAGGCACGTGCATGCAAGACCATCATCTCAGACAGAGACTGTTGTTATACTATCTTTCTTTTTCAAGCTTTGCATTTTGATTTTATGCTTTTTGACTTCTGCTTTGTTTCGATAACAAAAATCTGAGTTTTCAAACTCTCTGCTTTCTATCAATATCGCCATTGCTCATTAGCCTTCTGAGCATCGTTTACTGTTCTTGCAATTGAACTACCGACTAGAACCATGGCTGTAGAGTTGGTGGTTGGACCTATTGTCTCTGCTTCTGTTGAGTTTTTGCTGAAGAAGATCGTTTCTTCTAATGTGGCGAGCTTCTTGAGGGGAAAGAAAGACTCTGGTTTCGATATGCTTCTTGACAAACTAGAGACTACGCTCCTATCTCTTGCTGAGGTGCTTGGCGACGCGGAGCTGAAGCAGTTCACAAATCCCAGAGTTGAGAAGTGGCTGGACAAGCTTCAAGATGCTGTGGATGATGCGGAGGATCTCTTTGAGGAAATTGAATATGATGCACTCAAACTCGAGGTGGAAGCCGAGTCAGAACCCGACAAGTCCAAGGTAAGCAAATTCATATCTAGTTTCAACTCAGCTGATCAGGATAGGAAGGCAGATATGGAGAAGCTTCTTGAGAGGTTGGATACTTTTGAAAAAAAGAGGTATATCCTTGATCTGCAAAAGGGTGTGGAGAAGATCCAATCGCAGAGACCACCTTCAATATCTTCCATTGATGATTCTGAATTTTTTGGTAGAGATGATGAAAAGAAAATTTTGAAAGGGATGCTGCTGTCAGATGATGTGGGTGGTGAAAAGATATGCGTGATTCCAATAGTGGGCATGGGTGGGATCGGAAAAACTACTCTTGCTCAAGCACTTTATAATGATGATGAAGTTAGCATTCATTTCGAATTCAAAGCATGGGTTTGTGTCTCAGATGAATTTGATGTTCGTAAGGTAACGAAAAATGTCCTTGAAGCAGTAATTGAAGATGCTTGTGCTGTTGAGAACTTAAATGTGTTGCAAGGGAAGATACAAGAAAAGTTGAAGGGAAAGAAGTTCTTGATAGTTTTGGATGATGTGTGGAATGAAGAGTATAGTTTCTGGGATACGATGAGGATGCTTTTCAAAGTCGGAGCCCAAGGTAGCAAGATAATCGTCACAACAAGAAGTGAAATAGTTGCTTCAATCATGGGAACCACTGCATCTCGCCATCTTGAAGAGTTGAAGGAAGAAGCTTGCTTTAAGCTGTTTGTGAAGATTGTGTCTGGCAATAAAGCATTTACTGTGGAATCAGACTTGGGAAGAATGGGCAAAGACATTGTTAAGAAATGCAAAGGCTTGCCATTGGCTGTGAAAGCACTTGCAAGTCTCTTGCGCTTGACGGATGTTAAGGAATGGAAAAGAATAGCAAATAGTGATGTTTTGGATTTGCCAATTGGAGGGAAAAATATTCTTCCAGCTTTGAGATTGAGTTACCATTATCTGCCTTCCCACTTGAAACGATGCTTTGTTTATTGTTCTTTGTTCCCCAAAGACTATGAGTTCAGTAAGGAGCAATTGGTCTCTCTGTGGATGGTAGATAATCTATTGGAGCATTCAAGTGGGAATAGGACGCTGAAAGAAGTGGGATTCGAGTATTTTGATGATCTAGTGTCCCGATCATTTTTTCAGCTTTTGAGCAAACGTTACTCTTACTCAAAAGACTGTTTTGTGATGCATGATCTTATGGTGGACTTGGCTATATTTGTATCTAGAAAAAAGTTTGTTTACATAGAGCAGGACAAGCCATATGAAATTGGATTGATGAAGCAGACACGACACATTGCATTTGACAGGAACAAATGCCATAATTTCCATGAGATGATTTCAGAGGCAACTTGTTTGCGCACCTTTTTACCTGTTGTCAAATACTTGTTCCCTTCAGAGATAGGATTGCAAGATGTGTTGAAAGATTTCATGAAGTTGAGGCGTTTGAGATTTTTATTTTTTGGTGGTTATGAAAATGTCAATGAACTGCCCAAGTCAATAGGTCAATTAAGGCACCTCCGCTACTTGAATCTCTCTTACACTTCAATCAAAGAATTTCCCAAATCTTTCTGCATGTTGTACAATTTACAGACATTAGTATTAACTAGCTGTGAACATCTTACCAAGTTCCCCAAAAATTTACATCATCTCGTTAATTTGACATATCTTGAGATGAGCCATTGTAAATTTTGTACCATGCCACCACTTGGGCAGTTACCAGCTCTCAAAACTCTTTCGATTGAAGGATGTGATGCAATAGAGTTGGTGGGTCTTGATTTTTATGGGACTAGCTCTTCGAAATCATTTCCATCGTTGGAATCCTTGACGTTCCAAGAAATGTCAAACTGGAAGGAATGGTCATTCCCAAAAGCACATGTTGAAGTTTTTCCTAAGCTAACATCACTTACTATAAGTGTATGTGAGAAACTCAGTGGAGATTTGCCTTGCATTTTACCATCATTGACAGAGCTGTATATTTTTCAATGTCCAGAGCTTGCTTCTTCACTCCCAGTGATGCCAAGTGTCACTGCAGTAGGTGTTGACCAATGCGAGAAGATTGGAGGATTCAAATCATGTAAAAGTCTTCAAGATTTTCCTGTCAATTTGGAAGACCTACATCTCAGGTATTGTGACAATCTAGACTTCGTACCGCCCTCTGATTATAAATCTCTCCAAAAACTTTCAATTGATGATATTTCTAGCTCTTTCAAAGTGCTTTCTCTAGATTCATTTCCCAATGTTAGGACTGTAGAAGTTTGTCATTGTGAATTGGAGTCTTTATTAGCATCAAACACCCATGAAATTCTATCTACCCTCTCTATCGAAGAATGTCCTAAATTCACATTATTAATTGATAGCAACCTTCACTGTCCAATTCTGACTCAACTCCACTTCATCTCTTGTGATGCATTAAAGTTTTTGCCTGAGCCACTGCCTATTCTCCTCCCTTCTTTACAAGAATTATATATCTCTGGTTGTCCAGAGTTGGAATCACTACCTACATCTGGGTTGCCTTTCAGTTTGCGTAAGCTTACCTTTGAAAATTGCCATAAATTAAAACTTTTGCCAGATCAACAGCATAATATCCTTCCTTCTTTACAAGAACTTTTCATCTATGGTTGTCCAGAGTTGGAATCTCTTCCTAGATCTTGGTTGCCTTTCAGTTTGAGTAAGTTGTACATTAGAAACTGCACCAAGGTGATTGCTTGTCGACAGAATTGGAATTTGCAAGATCTTCCTATTTTGACAAGCTTTGATATTGGAAAATATAATGGTGAAGATATGGAGTCCTTTCTAGAGCAAGGGTCCCTGCCAACTAGTCTTACTTCCCTTCGAATTGAGAACGTTGCTTGTCTAAAATATTTAGACGACAAGGGGTTTCAAGAACTCACATCCTTAAAAGAACTAATCATTTATAACTGCCCCAACTTGCAGACACTTCCGGTAAAAGGGTTGCCACCCTCTTTTGAAGGTTTACTGCCACCCTCTTTCGAAAGTTTCTTAATGATTGGTTGCCCTTTGCTTGAAGCAAAGTATGAGTGGGAGAAAGAATACAGAAATAGTTGGTCGAAGATTTCTTGCATCCCTCAGCCTCAAGTTACCATCAGCAGGCAGCCTCAAGTGCCCATCAGTCGACGAGGGCTTTTAATTAAGCCATCCTTTAGCTGGTTTGGATCCAAAGCCTTATTGTTTCACATCGCTCTAATTCTCTTGTGTATATGTTTATATACGTACTTCAATTTTTAACAGCTATGAGTGAAGAGAAAGAAAGGCCAACCTTTGTATTCCTTTAATACATATTTCTTTAATCTATTTCTTACATGAATGTATTGCTAGCAAAGTTTTTTATTCACAATCTTGAGTGCTTTTATGTGTATGAGATTATATTTGAGATTAATGTAACTCTTATGTTTTAAAAAAGTAAAGAATAGAGAAGGAAACATTGGACATGAAATTGTAATGTACACATGGAAAGTATCTGTATCTGCATAGGTTTTTGGTAGAGGTTTCATGTCTCTGCCAGTTTTGTAGATTCATCTGTCTTTCAATGCATGGCAGATTTGAGTGTTATAATGTTTTTTTTTTCTTTCTCTTTTTAACTTCTGACACATATAAAGATGTAGTGCCTTCTATTCTTAAATAGATTGTAATCCAACACAATCCCAAATGTTATGTCATTTTTTTGTTTGTTTTGCCTTTACATGCTACTAACTTTATTCTAATTTCTAATCCTTCAACATGATAAGGTCCTAGTGTGACATTGGTGGAGAGGAGCCAGACATTTCAAAATTTGTTTATGCATCTTTAGTCACAAAACTTTGAAGCTCAGGGTTTACTAGGAGTACCGATATATATATATATATTTTCATCTATTTTGATACAGTAAATGTTAGTCCAATGACTGTTTTGAAGATGAGGTAATCTTATTGTTTAAAGACCTGAATTCTAGAAGCATGGTTTATATTGTTATGCTGGTTTAAGAAAGGGTAAGAATCTGAAAAAGTTGTTTGGTTGAGAACTTGTACAGAGAATTGTTTATCTGGAAGTTTGTAATAAAATTAACTGATTACCATTATATGTAGATCAATTTGATCGGACCATGTAAATTTATTGGTGCTATTTTGTTAAATATTCGTTATTATGTTGATTTGATGATTAAACTTTAATCTGAAAAACTTGATTAGAAGGTGTTTAGATAAGTTCAATATTTAGTCGTGAATGTAGTATGAGAGTTTAGATGTTAGAAGTATTGTAGAAGCACCAATTTTTTAGAGGTTAATACTAAAGCTGGTGATTCTTATGTGTGGAATGGTATTTTAATTGTGAGAAGAACTATCAGGAAAGGCTTATGCTATCACTTTAACATTATGATGATGAAGCTATATGAAAGGCAGCTTGGTATCTTCTCTGTCAATGGAGCTTATTGGAAGGTGTGGGAGGTTGAGAATCCAAGAAAGGCACATGATGTTATTATGAAGGATTGCTTTTCAAAAGATTTTTCAAAGGTTAAATGATATAATCATGTAAGTTATTCTCTTAAAGTGGATACAACTTAGCTATGCAAAATAATAGGCCTCTTCCCTCCTCGTCCACTGAAGCTCTTTCGATATGGTGGAAATCTTTATGGGCAACTAAAATCTTAAGAAAAATATCACATTTCAAATGGAGAAGTTATCATGAGATTTTTCCTACACTTAGTGGACTTTATCGTCGAAACATATCTTCCCATAGCAATGGTCTTATATGTGACTATGGGGAAGACTCTAATGCACATGCAGTTTTCTGGTGTCATTTCTCATAAAATATATGGAAGCTTTTGTAATACCCTTTCCTTTTGAATCAAAAAGAAGATATATCTTTCAAATGTGTTTTACTATATGCTTTAGAAATTTTAGAAAAAGAATCTTTTGAAAAGATGCTAATGGTGGCTTGGATTGTTTGGTTTGAAAGAAATAAAAAAACTCATGATCAACAAGTAAGAACACCACAACAAGTGTTGATTTAGCTACCTTATTATTGTGAATCTATAAGAAATGGGCTAGTCCAAAATGATCAAGTACCTACTATTATATTATTTATATATAATATAATGTTTTAGATTAATAATGTGATAAAGTATTTGTCACACATTGTAATATAAAAATACATGAGAGTTGCAATTTGGATAGTGTGTATATCCAAGTGTGTAACATATTTTAGTGTTACAAAATCAATTACAAATTTGTATCTCTCAAATATTACTCAATAATGTGTGGATTGTGAGTTACACATTTGAGTTTGAATTTCAAAAGCCATAATATGATTTAATTGTTGGAGTTGTGATTTTAACTCCCATTATGTGTATGGAGGTTAAAAAATCAAGAAAAAAGGCGTTTGGGACGTTTTGGAAATTTGTGAGGATTTGGGAGGCTGAAATGCATTGTGGTCACGACCACTATCATCCCTAGCTGCGTCCAGGAGGACAACAGCCAACGACCGCAGCCAAGCATGCTGACAGTCAAATTCCAATTCTTTCTTTTCTGTTTTTGAACGTTTCCAACACCCTAAGTAACTCTGAAATCTTAATTTTAATTTCATAAACATTCAATTAAACATTGGTGATAACTAAGGGGTTGGTGTTGGGATTGTGCCCTTAAATCGTGCTTCTGTATGAACGATTACTGTTAATTAAATAAAATTAATATTTTTCACTCATATTTGTATTTAATTATGCATGTCATTTATCATGAAGATCAAATATTATTGATGTGTTCTTGAATTAAGTATATGTATAAGGATATATATACAAGAGGGTTTAATTCAAGATAATAATAATATAAAAATTGTCTGTAATCGCTAAATAAATGGAAGCTTTATTTGATAAAGATTATGAGTACGGTCTATTTTCTATTTAAGATAGGGCAGTTTATCCAAACTGTTAAGTGTAGCGACACAAAAATATAGAGGTACCGTATACAATATAGATTGTATTGGACTGTGACACGATGAAAGAAAGAACTTCTGATAATCTCTGTTAAAATATAGAAGTTCAACATTCATCAATTGATAGTCGTTTGAGACTTGACCTCAAACCTGAAGTGAGTTTTGAACTTATATTTGTGATTTTATGACTTTTGACTTATCGGGTAAGGTTTAATATTCCTACGACCGAATTCTTGATATCTTGGAATCATAGAACTACAAGTGGCTGGGAATATACTTCACAGATATGTAATTTGCTCTTTACATAAGTGAAAGCAGATTAGTTGTTCCTTTTAGTGTTGATTCGAGATTTGAACATAGAGCGCTCAATTTTTGTTAGAGAACAGAAATTTCATTCTATAATTAAATTTATAGAATAATGTTCATTAGACAATCAACAGAACTAATTGATAAAGACATAATTAGAGATGTTAACGGACATTAAGGCCTAGCTTTAATTATGAACAACTAATAGAGGGTCATAGCTCATGCAATGACTAAATCAATGGACGACTGTATAGTTATAGCTTCTAATAATATACGATTATAGTTTTGAGAGTTCAACTATGAACTTCTAGTGGAATAATTCATAGTTAATAAATTAATTAATGGAACTAAGAGTTAGTGAAATTAATTAAATTATTGGAGTTAAGAATTATGGGTCCATATTGTCCTCGTACTAGTTCGATAACGCAGAGGTAGGATTTTGGTATTAAAAAGAATTAATTAAAAATAATAAATTATTACTTTTAATCTCACAAAATAATATTATTTGTGAAATAATATTCAAAATGTTATTTATGAAATAATATTTAATGGCAAATAAAATTATATTGATAATTTTGTGAAATTATTTTTTATTGAAAATTAATTTAATCATATTTACTTTTATTGTATGATTGTATACTACATAAAATAATATGATAAATGTCCAACAAATAGCATTTTATAGAGATAAAATACCACAGGGCCCACAGCCCTGCAGTTGGCGCTAAGCATAGTCCAAATGGATTGTGACCCACACAGAGGCCCAATGAGATTATGGTTAGGTCTTCTTTTGATTGTTATATTATAACATAACATCATGAGAAGATATCAAATGCATTTTCATGTTATTTTACCAAAAGAGAAAAATAGATAACTTTGTTCTCTATGTATTGTGAAAAAAAATACTCTCTCATGTATTGAGATTCAAAAGTGTATTCTTGTATATCCTATCAAATAGCATATACATCCACATGTCTCATTCTCTTTGTGCGAATCATAGTATGGAAGATGGTGGGTTAGGAGGCTAAGACGTTATTTGATCTACACGTGTTCACATCTAGAAAATGTATCTGTAAGTTTCTATTTTATTCAAATTCATGCGCATGAGAAATATCTCATTCTAGTTATGGTTCCTAGAGTGATTCGTTCTTATGCTTTAATAATTGTTATTATTGCATTGAAATATTATCTCATGCTTCCGTTGCACTGTCAATCACATGATCAAAAACCAACAGTTAGTGGAATTTGAAATTCAAAGGGTGTCTCAAAACTCTATTAATAGGAGTCTAATGCTCACTTGTAAGACACATCATTTCTATCCACCAGAGCATTTGGCTAGAAATATACCAAAGAAACTTGTTTATTCCAAAGAGTTATTTTTACTTGTGAGAGTTCTCTTAGTGCTTGAGATATGGGGAAATAAGCTTTTGAACAAAAGTTGTAAACCTTGTTTAAGTTGATGATCTTCAATGCTCTTCACTTTGGTTGTGTGAATGAGAGAGCTTTTCTACATTGTTTTTGTTCTTATCTTATTTCTTCTATTACTTTTGTTTCATCTTCCTTCTTCTTTACATATTTATTTGTAATTTTGCTATAGAGTTGTATTTTCTATCTACATCTTTTGTTCTACATCTTCTAGTTTATTTGTATCTTTTGTCATATAATTGTTGTTTCTATTATTCTCTTCATCTATATCTTTCTATATTTACTTGTATTTTTGCAATAGAGTTGTAGCTTTATTTAATCAATCATCTTGTTATTTATATCTTTTTGTCTAGAGTTGTACTTTGTTTTTTCTATTTCCATTGGAACAATATTATTATCTCTAACACCTACAAGAGGGATATCTTTAAATCAAAGGAGGGAAGAAATAAAAATCCATGATCTCGCACTTTTTGTGGAAGCAGCTATTTCGGCACCTGCTAATATGGTTGGTTTTGGAGTTGTTATTTTCTCAGCATATAAGAATATAAAATAGATCTTGCAAATATGCTACAAAGTATAAAAATATGTTAGTACATAACCAAAGGAACACACATTTGGTCGCTTTGGTTAGAAACTTTCAAAAGATATAATTTCTTACATCATTGGTAAATTGAAAAGATTCTTATATTTGTTGGTTTTTGTGACACATGTCTCTTATTGACTTTTCAGGCATAAGCACCAGCGCTATTGGTGGGACTAACATGGGTTCGAGGAATCGGTCTACCTATTAAAGCTTTTTTCACTAATTCATTGTCTTTGGTCCAAGCTTTGGATAATACTTCTATGTATCACAATGAGCTAGGAGTCATTTTTTCGGATATTAAGGTTTTATTGTCTAAATGTCTGGGGGTATCTTTTTCTCATGTTAGTCGTAATTTTGATGTTGCGGCTCATGGATTAGCTAAGTATGCCCTTAGGCTAGACAATGAGCATTCTTGGATGGAAGAGATCTTTCATCCTGTCTATACTTATGAACTTCAATCTTAATCGAAGTAAGTATTTTTTGACAAAAAAAATGATGTTTAGGGTGCGTTTGGAAAATCATTACTTGATTTGACATGTTTTTCTGACCATGTAATTATACAATTAAGAGTGTAATTACTAAATGCTATCAATTTTAAATAGTTTTTATTACATAATATTATTTTTCTGTGTAATTTTTGCTTACAATAGGAATTTATAAGTAATTATACTTGATTTCCAAACACACCTTGTATTTTAAAATATAGTGTAATTATTATCCTAATAAGTACACCCTAATAAGTACACAACCTCTTAATTACACTACACAATCACTTTCAAATACGCCCTTATTGTTGCTGGAGTGAGGAAGAAGAGTCTTTAATCCACTTGTTTAACAATGTCATTTTGCCAAGATGTTTTGGTTTACTTTTCCTTGTCCTAAAAACAAGTGGTTATTATGATCTATGGGGATGGAAAAGGAAAAATATATATATTTAAAAAAAATTAAATTTTTTCACCATCGTTATACTTGATTATTCATTAATTTTATCATCTAACCATTTATAAAATTACAATATTCTAGTTTTATATTTTTTTCATCCATGCTTATATTTTGTATAATTGAATTTCTTTATATAAATCAATAACATAGTTTTATTCAAATGTTTGATTTAAAAATAATCGAAGAGAAGTGAAATACAAATATTTAAGTTTATTTAAAAAATTATATAATAATATTAATATTATTTTGTACATAAATATATTGGTATATTTGTTCTTATTTTTAGTTAAAAAATAAAATTAAAAATTGTGATTGGCTTGTCTTTATTCTTAAAAATATTAAATTATTTTTAATTGGGTGTCAAATTTTTTTTTTAAATAATAAATGTTTATAGAGGTAGAATTCTTTTTTAATTTTATAATTTACTAATAGGAGTAATTTTTTACTAATTTTTTTAGGTGTGAAAATATATTTTTAAATATTATGAGAGATATATTTAGAAAGGAATAGAAGGAGAAAAACAAGGAGTTTATATAGAAACACACACCCATTTTATTATCATCAAGAATAAAGTATCATACATTACTCCTAACCCAAAACCTTCTTACATTCACCAATTATAAAATTAGAAATAAAAAATGGAAGAACGTTACAATTGGTTGCTCTACTCTCGATGGGGATAGAAGTTTGGTAACAACAAAGCTGGTGAATACCCTTTAGAGTTCGATCTGGTTTTCATCATTGTCGACAGAAAAGTATCCATTAAGATAGTTTTGGAGCCAACCTACACAAAAACAATCTTTCACTGTCCACTTTAACAATTTTATTGTCACATTTGGAAGAGGGATTAGATTAAAAAATATATGAGAAAAAAAAAATAGAAGATGAGTTAATTATTTGTCAACAATAAATTAGGAGAAAACAAATTAGATACATAGTTATAATTTTTCTCTTTTCTCTTACCATTTATATACATGAAAATGAGAATTAAATTGGATAAAATTATCTCAAGTTTTTGAGAAAAATTATTTAATTCTATCCAATCTAATCTCTTTATCCAAACGTGACCAATGCGGAATAATATAGGATTTTGTGAGAGTTAGATAACTAAAAGATGAGAGCTTACTAACACATTATGCAAAGGCAAGTTCCTGAAAAACCATTCCCCTTTGCTCAAAGTCTTGAAACTCATCAAAGCTCGCGCAACCTGGACTTAGTACAATGGCATCTCCTGCAACATTAACAGGATGATGTATGCAATGATCATGCTGTTCTGGGATTAAAAAAATTCATAAATTTTACTAAAATGAGATTAGGCATAAGCTTTATCAACATCCTTCATGAGATATTAAGATACAGCATTTCTTTAAACAACTTTGAGCATAGTATCAAAAATTACAACTGCTCATAGAAATTGTACAAGAAGTAAATTTTTTGACTTAAAAACTTTCAATACATTCTAGTATGGGAGAAACTAACCAAATTTTGCCATCCTCCTAGCAAAGTGAACAGCTTCTATCAGATTTGAAGCTCTAAGACAAGGAATTTCAAGACCATTATCAGACAATGTACTCTGAATTAATGCTCCTGACGATCCAAACTTGTAGCACAGACAGCATACATATGCAACATAATTAGTTAAATTGTCCAAAAAGAAAAACAGAAGAAGATCAAATTTCAAATACTGTGTTGATATTGACTTTCGAATAAGATCGCATACTGTGATTACACATCTGTGGTTATTAAGTAGTTCCACCAAGCGTTCGAAGCCAATAGAACCTTGTCCATCTAATACCTGAAAAAGAAGGAATACAATGAAGTCAAAAAAATATAATTCTATCTAATCACCTAAACCAGGTTCGTGAGTTTAACCCAAGCTGGAGATGTATGTTTTTAGTTTTAATGCTGAAATAAAGAAGCAATAGCTTTCATGGATAATAGAAGGAAGAGTTTAATGAGCAACTGAATAAGAAAGTAATGTCAAGTGTAAGCAACCTTTGCAACGCCACCAAGTAAAATTACAGACTTTCGCCCCTTTAGACCCATTAGTCCTGCATAGGTTGCATCAACATTGGTTGCCTTACTGTCATTTACCCATGTAATCCCTTGGTTATCATTGCACACTGCATAACAACAGTAGTTGAGAACTATGAGCTGAACACATCATCAAAATAAAACAACTGAATATCTTTGGACAACGTTGAGTTCAAAGCTCGAGATATTTAAAAAGAAGAGGTCAGTGAGTATGGTATAGACACTTAAAACACATTAACACTAATGCTTTTCCTCCAATTTCAAGAACGTAGCTATAGAAAAAAGAATGTTTTAAATTGTAAACACAAGGACAGTCACAAAAAGGTATGCGAATGTAATTGTAAAATTCAACAAGAAAGAAATTGCAAGTAGGCAAACAGCTGGAAAAGTCGTAGACCAACAACTGAGATGCTAAACAAGGATCTAAATCATAAGGTGTAATACATAAATTATAACTCTGCAAAACTCTTTCATATTGTATATCAAGTGACAACCTCCGTTAGTGCTTAGAATATAACAAATCATTCATTTTCCGCTTTTAACAAGGAGAACAGAAACAGGCAGTAACTTGTTCAGAAGTCACTGCTTTCAATAGAAAAGTTAAATGATTAGCAAAGATCCAAAAAGCTCAATAATATTACTAAACGAAAATTGGGTTAGATTGAACATTTTGCTATATCCTTTCTCTTGTTTTACCAATCAGATCCTTCAACTCACAGTTATTTCTTCTGAACTTTTAGTATTATTATGTTACAGTAAAAAACAATTAAAATATTTCATTATATAGGGAGACTTATTGATTGGTTATGGAGTTTACTCTCCATTTCAGCTTACCAATCTGCATACGGTGAAGAGGCGGCCTTAGTTTTTCAATAGTTGAACCAATGGCTTCAACATCAACTCCAATTCCCAGTCCAACAACAGATAGTGCAGCAACAGCAGCATTATAATAGTTGTGGGTTCCCATAACTTTCATTGCATCTAACTTTAGTTGGGAATCAACCCCTAAGGCAGGAACTTCCAAGTTGGCAATTTTTGCCTCCAGATCAATCTATTCAAACGAAGTTTCCACTGTCAGAATTATAAGTAATACTTCAAGTAAAAGGCATAATAAAAAAAATAAAAAGGTAATGAAGAAAATTGTATTCAGATACTTGAAATATCCCAGTATTGATTTTAGAATTAACCATATGGAACAACTCTACTCGGGACAAACTCTAGTTCATTAAAAAGGTTCTTGAGCCAAATCTCACTGAAAAGGGTATGAAGACAGGTGATCGATTGCTGGTAGAAAATATTTTTAAAATATATTATACAGCACAAGGTAAATAATGAAAATCAAAATCAAACAAATTCCTAGCTTCTTGGCAAGCTACTAGTAGTCTCAAGAAGACTCTTCTCGTAATAATTACACCTATAATGGCCTCTATATAGATAAGTGCAAATTCTATATGTTTATATGCGTGAGTAAATGTAATACACATGTACATATATGAAAGAAATATTTCTTACTTTAATACCAGGATGGTTTCCTATCCAAGCAAGATTAAGTTCGTTCTTGCATAGGTCAATTGCTTCATTTAAGAAGTGGCTATCTGTAAAGAAATACAAAAATAGATGTTTACGATATAAACAATATGGCATACATATTAAACAAATTGCATGATGTGTGAAGATGATGAAAGGCTAACTTCATATGTATATTGTTTAAATTGGTTTTATCCATGGATTTCGCACATAGCTGACATGTTTGTTCTTTTACTTATAGGGCATATCCTTCATATTTTGAAAAGAAGTGTCTTGACAAACAAAACGTGTTTGTTTGGCCAGCAAGGAACTTGAAAGAACTATCAAAGACTTGACTTCCAGTAATTAAATCATTCTTTCTTGTTAAACTTAGATTAAAAGTAACCCAGGCTACCTTAGACAACTTGGTTCTCAAACTTCGGCATCTAATAAAAGATCTATGACCAGGGAGTTATCTTTCAACTGGTATCTGATTAATATGAAAATTAGTTTCAAATCCTAATGTGAATTGATTCTAAGTTCAATACTTCAATTGGACAGAACTTTTACATTTATGTCACTTTTATCAAGAATGTACACAGGGTTTCCTTTCAAAGCTCAAGTACTATGGCAAAAGTCATCATTTACCATCCTTTAATCCAACAAAGATGTCAAATTAGAATAATACTGTGAGGAGAAGAAAAATAGTACATTTAAGCTAAGAGCATACCACAAGGAAGAATTGCCAACTTAGCATCTGTCATGTTAGAAAATATCCGGGATTTAGTCATTGCATAATTTGTCATTGTCTTGTGCCTTTCCAAATGATCATGTGTAAGGTTTAGCACTGCAGCAACCTAAAAAGTGGCACATAGCATGATGTCATGACTGTAAAGGCAAAGAAATAGTAATGTAGCTATAACCGGAAATTAAAAGGCAAACTTTTTAAGCCTCACTCACAGATGGGCAGAAGTACTTGTTGGGAATGTCCATTTGGTAACTGCTAACCTCAACCACGGCAACCTGGAAAAAACCCATTTATCATAGCTAATGAAACTACTATTTGATCTCCACGTACATTGAATAGATTCAAGAAGTTCACAGCTAATACTTTCTAATTACTCTTCCCAAAATATTCATCATAGCTACAATTCAATAAAAGAATCGGTAACAATGAGGCAATCAGATTTACCTGAAACTTGTGTCCTAAAGAAGTTGATGGCAAACATTGTAAAGCAGCTTCAGATAGAGGATTCCCAAGGTTACCCCCCACAAATGCTTCGATGCCCAGTTGTTTAAGCATCTGGCTTAAATGATAAACTAAATATGAAATGCTAAAGACAAACATACTTTTACATCATAGCAGGATGTGCTTATATAGAAAAGTAATCTAAAGAAATTGGTCAAGCAGTTCCAGTTAACAATTTTAGCCACAAAATACTTGCACATTAATAATATAGCTTCAAGAAACATATCAAGGGTTTTGTGCCAATTGAAGACGACATAAATATGATTATTTATTCTTACATTTTGCCTTTTGAATATTCTCTAGCTTTGAAAACTACAGGCTACATTTATTTTGGAAAATCATATTGCCTTTTTCTATATGACAATCTATATTCAAGCTCTGATAAAGGAAAATTTTCTATAAGATACACATGTAACAAACAGATTCTCATTAATATCTGAATTTTTAGTTGAATTTTCTGGCTAAAATTATTACTCTTACAATGCAAAGGTTACTCATAAACATAGAAAATATGAAGAAAACTTTACAACCTGTCCGGCAAAAGTAACAACAGTCGACTTTCCATTGGTTCCTGTCACTGCCAAAATCTTGATACTCTTAGGAAGAATTTCTGCGGCAAAATCCAACTCAGACATTACCTGCTTTCCCTACAATTTAACAGGAAAAAAATGTTTTTAGACATCTCAATTTTTTATGGCACATAAGGTTTATAAGAACTTCAAATTAGAATTATTTACAAGCATGATTTCTGGAATGAATATACAGTTCCCTAAAGTTGAAACAGTGTCAGCAACTGATAATAGAAAATCTTGCTATCATAAAGAAAAGCTTTTTCTTTTTTCCTCTAATTTTCCAATTGACTCACTGAATGCCATAAAGAGGTAAGACCATATTTTTCAAGGTGAACTCCAGGGGATACAACCACCCTGTCAGCACTATTAAGTAGGTCTCCATCAAAATGTCCAAGGACTGTTCTCAAACCACCACTATGCTTCTCAAAAAGAGGATCTTCCTGAAACCAATTTCAAAATTTCACAATCAAAATCATAAATCAGATATGTGTTTTCACATTCATACAAACATGGTTTCACAAATATATATATATATATATATATATATATATTACAATCAAATGTAATGAAGCGTAGCTATATACCTCTAACAAGCCCAAATTTTCATTATGGTCAAGTGCCACAACAGAAGCTCCTCTAGTTAAAGCAAGCTTCACTGCAGCACTCCCAGACTTTCCCAAACCAATAACCTGAAAAAATTCACATGAAACAACAAACCATTTTACTCATTTTAAATTCCCTTTTTCATCACTAGAAACATTACCCAGAATCATTTTTTTCTTTCAAAAATCACTCTAAAATCAAACAAAAAAAGAAAAAGATCAAAGCGAAGAATAAGATCGTACGGCAATGGATTGGCCATGAAGGTCCTGTGATGAAACGGAGGCTCGGATGGACCTTGGAAGAGACCCATTTGGTGAGTGAGTGGGTTTGAGTCTGAGAATTGGGGTTTGAGATCCAATGTTGAGAGAGTGCAGCTTCATGGTGTTACACACTATATCAGTAACCGTTACACAGCTTCTTCACTCTTCTTCCTTCCTTGAAGTTATACATTAATATAATATCATCCAATATATGTATATATATCACAGATATAAATAGCTACCTTTTATATTGATGTAATAAATTGCCCATTATTTTTTCTTTTCCTAAAAAATATATATACATTTGTACCATGAAGCTCAACGACTGATAATTTGGATTCTGTTGTGATTTTCATCATTAATTTGATTGCACACGTGTCAATGTCAACTTCACTTTCAGCATTGTGCTACATTCTCTAGACACGTGCGAGTCAGCCTCTTCTGTCTTCCGTATGGAAAGTTGAGAATTGTCTATTTTTAGGAGTAATCTCAAATTTGATATTAAATATATTTAGTAGAATTTTATTTATTATTATTATCACGAGATTTTTTAAATTATTTTTATTTGAGTACATAACTATAACTATAAGTGTTGTTATAATATATATTATATGTATTATATTATAGTTAAATTGGAAATATATGATAATTATAATATGTCATATATATGTGTGATAACTATATTTATAAGAATTTGTTTAGTCTTTGAAAAATTATTATTTAAAATGTAAAAATTAAAGCTTATAATGTAAACCACAAATCTTAAAATGTAAACAACAATCATTTAAAATATAAACCCTATGATATAAAATAAAAACGCGATCCTTTAAAATTTTAACCTCAAAGCTTAAAATCAAAATCACGACTCTTTAAAATTTAAACCACTGATCTCTAAAATTTAAACCACTGATCTCTAAAATTTAAACCACAACTCTTTAAAATTTAAACCATAAGGCTTAAACTTTAAACCACAAGACTTTAAATTTTAAAACACAAGGCTTGAAATTTAAACCACGACTTTTTAAAATTTAAACTGCAATGCTTAAAAGTTAAACCACTAGCCTTAAAATCTAAACCACGATCGTATGAAATATAAACCATGATCCTTAAAAATCTAAATTACGACTCTTTAAAATTTAAATTACTAGTCTTTAAAAATTAAACCACAAGACTTAAAATTTAAACCACGACTCTTTAAAATTTAAACAATGCTTAAAATATAAACTACGACTCTTTAAAATTTAAACCACAAGACTTAAAACTTAAACAAAAGCTCTTTAAAATTTAAACCACAAGGCTTAAAAGTTAAATCACGCGATTAAAATCTAAATCGCGACCATATAAAATATAAACAATGATCCTTTAAAATCTAAACCACAAATCCTTAAAATTTAAATCACTAGTCTTTAAAATTTAAACTACAAAGCTTAAAATTTAAACCACAACTTTTTAAAATTTAAACCACAAAACTTAAAATTTAAATCACGACTCTTTAAAATTCAAACTACAATGCTTGAAATTTAAACCACAAGACTTAAAAGTTAAACCACGCGATTAAAATCTAAACCGCGACCATATAAAATATAAATCATGATCATTTAAAATCTAAACCAAGGCTCCTTAAAATTTAAATCACTAGTCTTTAAAATTTAAACTACAAAACTTAAAATTTAAACCACAAGACTTAAAATTTAAATCACGATTATTTAAAATTTAAACCACAATGTTTAAAAGTTATACTACTAGGCTTAATAAAATAAAATGTATAGATTTTTATCTATTAATTTAACTAGGTATTTGTTGTGTTTCTTTGTTATTAAATATTATTTAAAACTATTAACTAACATAAAAAATAGTTGGATATGATGGTTATGTGACATCTTATGTTATCCTAATGGGCATGTATTTGGCTCGTCGCCACTACAATTGATACAAATTTTTTTTATAGAATGTGTGGACACCTTGTGTAGAGAAATGGTATAATGGAAACATTCATTATAAATCAAGTATAAAAATAAGAGAATTAATAAATTGGTAAAAATTAAAATAGTTATCTAAAAGTTGACACCTAATCTAATTTCTTCCGAAGAAATGATAACAGTAGAAATGATACTTTTGACAAAAAGTAAAATTACTGGAACAAACATAAAAATAATTAAAATTAATTTCAAGAAATTATCATTTTGACCCCTCAATATCAATCTGAACTCTAGATTTTGGGAAAAAAAATTAAAATTAATTCTATGTTATTTTAAAATACTAAAAAACAACCGAATGTGCATGGTTTTAGTCATAAATATATATACTTACTAAACATAAAAAAAAAAAACTATCATATCACTTAAAATGTATTAATGTCTTTTTTATTATAAATATAAATAGATTTGTTATTTGTTTCCTTCATTAATACATTTATAAATTTTATATACAATTTATAAATTTGATTAATATACCTAAAACTAAATATATAAAATCCAAAATTAAGACAAATACATATATTTTTTTTAGTTTTACTTTTTTTATATACAAAAAATTAAGTTCTGTGAATCAATGTTATTAGCTATATTTATAAAAAATAATACGTGACTATATATTTTTACCTTTTTAAGAATCTCAACATTAAATTTAATAACTGACATGTAGCGATTGAATCAAAATGATAATATGTCATTAATTTTTTTTATAACTTTTTTTAAGGAAAGTTTTATATTCAGTGTACAATGATATCATAAATTTCTTGGTTTGAGATACATTAAAATTGATGCCAATAAATTCATTGGATAGATCTTCGGTGGCCATTCAAAGTAATATGAATTTAAACCCTATTCAATCAAAGTCATATGAATTTTATCTCCAATAATCTCCTTTCCTATACCTGCAAATTAACCTATTAATAAAATATTTTTGGTAAAATATAATTATAATTAATATATATAGCCTTACGAAATGAAATGGAAGCACCCTTAAATCTTGTGGAAGCATTTCTAAGCTTTATCTAATTGTCAAACAGGGCTCCTTTAGAACCATTTTGTGGAAATGATTGAAACTGTTGGGCATGAAACTAATGCAAAACTATGTCATTGATGCAAATTTGATAGGTTATACACTAGACTCAAAATCAGTTACAGCCATTAACACTTGTTGCTGTTTTTGAGTCTCTTTTTGTAGTTCTCATTCTCAAACAAAGTAGGGAAGGCAAGCATGGTTGAAAGTGTGGATATATCATGTCTTTTACACTATCCCACTTGGTAATGAATGCAGCTATCCCTATTCAAATCAATCTATTTTACCATATATATTTAGTAACGGTTTTGAATTAGTTACTGTAAAAATTGATGTAGTAGTAACCAATTTTCATTATAAAAGTAGTTTTTTTATATGGTAGTAACTGATTACAACCACTTTTTTTTTTAGTGATGTAGTGGTAACCGATTACCACTATGAAAGTATTTTTTTATACTTTTAGTGATGTTGTGATAACCGATTTCCGCTGTCAAAATATTTTTTGTTTTCTTAGTGATGTGGTGATAACTAGTTATCACTATCAAAATAATTGGTTATACTAATAACAATTAAATCTAAAACTAAATAAAAATAGGTTAATTAACGTGAACCGATCGTGATGGTAACTAGTTACTTAGCCAAATATAGGGGAAAAAATTAATCATGGTAACTCGTTACGTAGCAAAAAAAAAAAACAATTGTGATGATAATTGGTTACTTAGCCAGATCTGAAGAAAAAATAAACAATTGTGATAGTAAATGGTTACTTGGCTAGATATGAAAACAACTAAGAAGAAGAAGACAAATTGGATATCGAGGCTAACGAGAAGTATGACGTCCGTTTTGGTCGCCGATGTGAGAGGGCTGCCATTGTTGTGAGAGAAAATGGAGAGAGAATGTCTAGGGAAGACATGTGGGAGAGAGAGGAGAGTAAGAGTGAAAGAGGACATTTTGTTTATGGTATTTTTTATATAACTTATGGATATTCCATATTTTAAACTTTATTTTTTATTAGCTACCCATATATATGTGGCATTATTTTTTTGTCCACATTTATAAAAATTGTTGGTATTAAAATAGTAAATCAAAGATATGTAACGGGGAATGAGCCATTATTATTAATACCAGTCAAGTTCATACATATATATATATTAAATTACACACAATCATATTAGAGATTATCTATTGTAGTCTATCAAGTGTCTTCTAATCTTTTTGTATAAAATCAACGATCTTCCTATCCAAATTTTGAAGACTCACACCTTAATTCTTCCAGACCAATCCTCAAAGACTCACAATGATGTGTGTGGGCACGTAGGATTCAAAATGTTGATTTATGACTCTCTAGATGTACTCAACACATGAGATCTACATAGGTTTCATAGAGAGAAGATGAATTGAATAGTTTTCAAGTTTAGGAAAGTTATTGCTTCTATTTCTGAGTGAGAGTCTGTGTTCTTAACAATAACCTTTAGATTTATAAAAATCATCAACTTATATTAATTAATATTTATTTTATTAAAATAAAACTAATCAGTTATAACTTTATTTAATTGTTTAATTTAATTCATATTTAAGAAGAATAATTAAATATATATATAATTAAATAAACAGATTATTTGAAATTTAAAATTCAAATCCAGAGCTAGTAAATATCTCTGTGTGGCGTCATTCACTGTGCAATACAGTGACTAGCATGAGCCACATTAGGGTTTTCCCTAATTTTCTCATTTGTTTATTTAATTAATATTAAAGACAATATATTTATCCCAAAATAAATGTCAGTTAATTCAAAATTAACTTTATGCTAAAATATCAGTTTTAAATAATTAAATAAATATCTTATTCTAAATAAGATAATTATTAATATCTCTTTATATATTAATCCAAACAATATTAATATTTATTTTAACATGTAGTTTTTCAAAATAAAAACTATATAGTTAAATAATTAATCAATTGGCCTTAATTATCACATAATTATTTCATTGCCCTGAAAAATGAACTCATTTGCCATTAATTCATTCTCTCTACAAATCTTTCTTTTGACATCATTATCCTTGACAGTGTAGGACAGATGTGATTTGGGGACCACGGACCTATAATACGAAGCTCCAATAAACTAAATTATTTATTAAACTCTTTAATCTGATAATCTTATTTATTAATTCCATGATTACTCCACTATAATCTATTGATTGGTTTGTTAATTATAGCTAGTCAAGATTACTGTTTTACCATTCTAATTACCTCTTGATCCTAAAGTACCATTAATTCACTAGCGAATAATTAATTTATAATCAAATTATAGATTTTAGCTTAATAACTATTCAGTTCCATAATTAACCCTTAAATGAACCAATATTCGATCTGTTAGGAAAATATGGATTTCATTATTGTAATTCATGATATTGAATCTCCAAAACAAAAGTCATTAGCCTCATTATATTAAGAAACCTTAACAAGTGAATCAAAAGATCAAATAAATACAAACAGGAGTTCATGAATACTCATGATTTAGACTGATCTACAAATGATCATCTATTGTGATAAGAATCAAAACTTTATGTCAAATGACAAGTTTATAAAGATAATTAATTCTTATCGGTCATGTCATATATAATCTCTATTATATACAACACATTTACTAAGATGTCTATCCACATCAATAATCTGAATCTATATCACTTGCATCTCGTATATTTAGTAAATCGCACTAGTAACAATTCATTAAAGATTATTTACTTTAATATGTTAATGACTATTTTATTCATTATATGATCTTAATTTTCTCATACTAAGATCATATTCTCATAAATGAATAAAGAATTTTCTTGATATTATCATATAATTAATTCAAACAATAATTATAATATTCAAATATAATAAAATTGTTATTTTTATTTAATTCAATAAAATGTCTTTACATGTTTTTAGGGCATTAATCCTAACAAAAATTACGTTTAATTTTATAATATTTTTGTACAGTTCTCTTATAAATTTGTCTTTGTTGTTGTGATGAATTATATTTCTTTAGATACTTATTATTTTTTATATTTAATAGTATATGATTTTATTAGTTTAGTATATATGTTTTATGCATCGTGTTATGTCAAATTTGTATTTATACCTTATTAATTTTTAATTTTACTAACTTGGTATGTCTATTTTTAATGATGTGGAAGATCAAAATTTTTTGGTCCATCTTCTTTCAAATTAATCTTTATATTTTCTATTTTAATTTTGATGGTGTTGACACTAATTTCCATCAACTAACAAATGAAGAAAAAGCTTGTAGGAAATTATGAAGGAAAACAAAGGGGGGCTTTTATGTGGCTCAACCGTTAATGAAGCCTAGTTCAGGTGTCACTTGTATAACCGAAGGCTTGCCAGAATCACATGTCTCTTACGGGTTTACAACTTGGTCAGAGGATAGTCTTGCACCAAGGTAACAATGGTGGAATGAATATAGGGTTTTCGAATCCTTACAAATGACTTCTCCATGCCCTATTTATAGGCAGTGCAGAGGAATTGAAGGATTAGTACAGATTGTTAAATAAAGAGATTAGTGTTAATCATCCGACTAGGTGGGAGTCACGCATAGGATGTGTGAGACTTGTCCTCGTACTAGAGGCCATGTGCTTCATTTAGTGAGGTCGGATGGATTCCCTTGGCCTCACGAACGTTCCTTTAGTGGAAAGGAAGTGGTCCCCTTGTTCATGAGAAATGAAATGGGGACAAAGAGGTGGTAGTTCCACCACTCAACTGGCACTGCGCATGGGAAAGTGGTGCGCTGAAATGTTAGAGGTAGATGGGTATGTGGACCTACTAAAGGTACTCCTCGCGGGCCCCACATTCTAGAGAATTCGCTGGTTTGTCCCCTAGGGAGACTTTTTGAGCTTTCGAGAAGTCAATATGTGTGTGGGCTCTCAATTAGGTTCTCAGGGGTCTCCCCAACAGGTCTTTGTTAATGTCTTTTGAAGACATGTTATCGGGTCTTGAGTAGTCGAGGCTTGATAATCCTTGCAACCTCTTTCTTGGGGGGTAATACATTCAAGATGGGCATTGACCACGTGTCAAGGCTTGCTAATGTGGCATTAATGTAACGCCCTGCTAATTAGGGTCCATTACCAGGTGTGTTTTGAAACCAGTGCTGGACTTACTAACAAGTCAATTGGACTAAACATGTGATTAAGCCACTAAGGTTTGGATATTAAAAACTTTTGATCATTTCATAAACATTTCCATTAAGTTATTAACCAGCTCTTTACATGGGATCCCAAAAAAAAACATTAGTTTAAAAGTCTGCTACAAAATTCAGATTACACATTAAGTCGTCCTAAGCGGCAAAAGCTGGGTTTAACCCTAGTTCCTCTGAGCATCTCGGCCGTGGCGGTCGAGCGGACTGCATATGTACATACCACTGCTAATGCCCTCTGACTCATGGCTGGTTGAGCTTCTCTTTACCTTTACCTGCACCACAAAGCACCTGTGAGCCAAAAGACTCAGCAAGAAAACTTAATCAACAGTTCAGCGAATAAACAACCATCAAACAGTAATAACTAAATCCAATGCATTTATTAAACTCAATTGGAGACCATAGAGTCACACAAGTGCATGTCACACTTCCTTTCCAGTTGTTGGCATCCGAGCCAGTCAAGTGCATATTGCACTCCCAGGGTGGCCCAGCCATGGTGGCCTGCACTCCACGTGCATTATGCCAATCTTAGTTTATAAACTAAGTTTCTTATGTCCTTGACTTATAAGTCAAGCCACCACGTGCCTCCAACTTATAAGTTAAAGCCTTGAGATTCTTAACTATTAAGAATCTCCCAGAGCCCATCATATTCTCAACTAATAAGTTGATCTCCTCTTAACACTCTAATAATACCCTAGTTTATAAACTAAGCTTCTCAGTCATAACAAATAGTCTCATGTTCCATTTAGCATACTTATTAAATAGTCATCTCATCCATTATAATACATTCACTCAACAGTCATAAGCATAATCATAATTATGCACGTTACAGCGTACCTAATCAGACATTCACAACATAATTATAATCATGTTCATCACCTTAACTAACCTCTAATCATGCATTCACATAACAGGTGCAGTTTTCTTACCTTTGGTCCGTATGCGGGTTATCAGCGACAACCCTCCGAGCATGATTCCCGATTCAAGCCCTTAGCGAAAACCTAGTCACAACCGCGATAAAGAAGTTCCCATCAATAACGAGTAAATAACAACTTCTAGACCAACTCTTAGCCTCCGGGACATCTAATTCCACTTAACAAGGAAGTAGGATCGATCCCGAGCCCAAACGGTTAAGTTTCCAACCTAGAAATCCCATTAAGGACAATTTTCCCCTTATGGGCCACGGCCCCAAAAATTCGAGTCGCGGCCTGCCTCTAATTCCAGAGGCTCGGCCTCTCTAAAAACCAACGCGCGCCGCGGCCCGCCCCTGCATCCGAGCTCTACTGGCTCCAAAATCCTCTTCGCAGGCCGCGGCTCAACACCACGAACCCAGAATTTTCTGGGTTTTTCTTCAACCGAATCTAACTAAAACTTATCCAATTCCATCCCACTCCTCCAATTCAACTCCCAAGCTCATATAATCATTCTCACCAATCAAACCCAACCAATTATCATAGTGAAACACATCAAATTTACCCAAACCTATCCCTTCAATTATCAAGCATGCATAAACATATTTTCTCTAAATATTCAGCAAAGCTAACCAAGCAATTTCAGTTCAGAACTCTTACCTTAACTGTGATGAAACCCCTGAACCTAGCCTCTAATTTTCCCCCAAGCCTAACACCTTGATTTCCCAAGCTTTCCTCCTCAACCTCCCAAGAAAAATCCTCAAACCTCCATAGCATAAAGAGAAAACGAGAGAGAGAAAGAGAGCTGCTGAGTTCTTTTTTTTTTTTTTCCTTTTTAGCTTCTCAAACCTTCTCAGCATAATTCAGCCAGCCCAACTCACCCTAACACTACACTTAGCTCAAAAATGACCATCTTGCCCCTTGCCCTTATCCTATTCATCAAGTGTTTACAAGGGCAATTTTGTCCTTTGCTTTAATTCCCGCTATCCACAGTTTTGCATCCTATTATTCCCGCTACTTCCTATATTCTCACTCAGTTACCAATAAATTCCCATTATCCACTAATTGCCGGAAATGTACTAAATTACTATAATACACCCCGAACCGGGTATTTAGACCTCGTTGTGACTTTTTTGCTAACTTGCTCATTGGGACCGCCTCTCGTCAAGTAACCAAAATATATCCACATAATAGTGTGGTCTCAATCACACAAGCACATATTCACATTTATACCCCTAACAGGTCAAATTACCAATATACCCTTCTTATAAGAAACGAGCCCACATACACATATTTAATATCTTTAAAATACAAGCATGATTATATTATAATATAATTCACATAATAATTCAATTATTGCCTCCCGGCCCCCTAATCCAGGCACTAAGCCATATTAGGAAATTCGGGATGTTACAATTAATCTCTGAGAAAAGCTTAAAATAGATGGTGTGTAATTCAATTAGCTTGATATATCTATTTTTTATGTTGTGATATATACATACATTTTTGTCAATTTTATGTTTATATTTTATTTTATTTTATTACTAATTTGTATGATAAATGATTTTATTATTTTAATTTTATAATGCTATGATATATTACATTCATTTGGCTAGCCTTATTTCAAATTAATGTTTTTACTTTTTTTTTGTGGTATATAATTTGAGTAGTAAGGCGTTGACACGATTTTTCGTCAACAGTGTATTACGAAAATTAGCTGGAATGAACTAGTGCTTAAGGGTAAACTGTAATGAGAATAATCATTCTTTAAGGTACTTAGAATGATATAATAAGAATACTCATTCCTTTTTACGTGGTTCGGAGGTTAAAATCCCCCTAGTCCATGAGTCAATATTATTGTTGTATATCTCTTTCTATTTTTTTAGAGTATTTGTATTACAAAAAAAATCCAACCCCTTGCACTACCCAGGGTCTTGGTATTTATAGGAGAATGATCTCTGGGTAGGTGTTGGGGTCATCCCACGATCTCTTGATCCTTCACATCATCTCTGTGACATTAATGATTAATATCTAAATTTTATATTGAAGTGTGGTCTAATCAATAGGTAAAATAGATAACGGGTCGCATGGCCTAAATCAGGTGTGTGATGTCTGATCACACACGTTTATATTGCGTATCTGGGAATTCGGGAATAAAACAGACATGTGATGTCTGTTTTATGTACGTTTATATTGCGTGGTCAACTTTATAAAAATCCTGGGGTATGTCAGACCTCTGGCGTACCACGAGTTTAACGTAATGTCAGCTCCTGCCTTTTGATGCCATATTACCCAAATGGTTCCAGGTGGTAAGTTGCTAAATGACTCATCAGCTCGAGCTATTCGTCTAGGGAATCATGCTAAATTCCACCGGATGAAAAGCGAACACGTGGAACATCAATTATAGTCTTTTGCTAGCCAGCTATACCCGAGCTGCCTAAGAAGATACGTGCTTATTTTCAGGGAGTACATTTGCCCCCCAAGTCCCTGCTCGTATTTTATAACGTCACTTCTGACATTCACGGTAGGGACTTTTAAACTTCCTTTGCGATTATCCAGACCCTGCCCACCATTTGAGTACTGGACACGTGGAACATTGTGATTGGCGTCTGTTCGGGTTTCGAGGATTGTATTAAATGGCCTGACCACCTTTTTGCTGTCATTTCATCTTTTGAATCATGACCCTCGTATCTCGCATTAACCTGATCGGACGGTCCTCGTTCTGTTATGCCTTTTACGTATAAATAGGGCTAGCAATTTTCAGTACTCATCACCTTTCATTTGAAATTTTTCTTCATTTTCTCTCTTCCGGGTTTCAAAAACTCTTCTTCTTCTTTTGATTAAAATCCCAGAAATCCTCATATTCTCGCCACAAAAACCCCTCGGAAGCCCAGTCTTAAGGATTTCTCCAGGACTCCTACATCTACGCTGCTTGCAACTTCGCGTGGAGAACGTACTGTAAGTTTCCTGTTTTTCGTGTGTTTCGATTTTCTTCCTTTTTCTTTGTCATGTGAATCTACATTTCATAGTCACCAACAGTAGGTTGTTCCTGAATAACTTTGGTGCATATGTTTCGATTTTAGGCGTATTGAGCAGATCCTAAAACATGTCTAAGATTGTGATGTTCATAACTAGGTAATTTATGAGTGATATCTGGGTAAATTTAGGAAATACCCATTCGGGATATGGAGGACGAGAGGTTTTTAGGGTATAAAACCGGGTAGCTTAGAGGTCACGCTTCATGGGCGGTTTTTCTTTAAAAATATTCTTTCGATCAGGAGGAGAGAAATGCAATTGGATCGGTAAATATTTTGAAAAATGATCCTTGCACAAAGTAAGAACTAGATGTTCAAAATGATAAAAAGCATACATATATGTATGCCAACTGCAAATCAATATTATTTAAATTGAGTCAGAATGAGTCTAATAACACTTGAAGCGTAAGTGAACAAAGTATAAATTATGAAAACAAATGTTCATTTGGTTCGTTCTGAAGATGTTGTAAGTAAGAGACACTCATGAAGATACATTAATGTTATAAAGTATTGATAATTTGAACATCAAATAAAAATAGTGCTCCTGAAGAGACTCCTTAAAGAAGTTACAGACATAACAAAATTGATAATAATTAAAGCCTTTGAAGTAGTTATATAGGTACCTATAAATAATATATATGTTTGACAAGTATGTTGAAAATAATGAGATCTCTTTAAGTTATATCAATATGAGAGGAAATTGTCATATTATGAATTATTGTCGACAATACAAAATGTTTGCATACGCAATAAACTAATATAAGATAGCAGGATCATGATATTAAACGGGTCGAGAATTATCGATGTATATATAGTTTTGGCCAAAATTATATGACGAAATCTAGGTAGTATAAATTTACTCACATAAAGTGAAGTAAAACCTGTAGGGGTACAAATAAATATTTGTACAAGAAAAGGTAATTCTAATGAGAATTTTGTATATTTGTACACAAATGAATTATTGTACAAAATTTGCATAAATAAGATAATGATTAAATAAATGCATATACATATTGTTATGAGAAAATATAATCATGATTTGATTATAGCCTGGAGTATATATGTTTTATGAGAATTGATATGTGTCATATAAACGTTGCAACACAAATTATTTATTTGGAGCTCCTAGTAATATGAGAATTTAAAATATGCCTTACCGGAAAAATTCAAGAAGAATTTAACATGTCTTATGAGATATGAATTTAAAGTCGCGCGCATTATACAATAAAGATCTTTGTCTGGATTAAAAGACATGTAGGTGAATAATTATTTGAAATTACAAGTATGATTGTCTATGCAATGTGAATTCATAAATAATGCGTTGTAAAAAGCTCTTGAAAAGCTCCTAATTATTTTATAAACTATTGAAGAATGATTTCTTATTTCATCTTGTAGATTGAGAATTATTAAATATATTATTTGTTTATAGATTAAATTATGAGTAGAGTAGTCCCAAAGAAATTCGTATGCATAAAGAATCATAGTGTATTTGATCACTTAATGTAGAAATTAAAGAACATGTAGCGAGAATGCAACGAATATGTGGTCCCGAAGTACCATCTTTATTGCAAATGAAAATTGATATTATCGAAGATATTCATTCATGTGATCATATTTAAATTTCAAATTTTGGATTGAACATAGTCATAGTTAATGAATATCTACAAATATGATGCATATTATAACATTGTTGATATGATATGATAATGAACAAGGTTATATACATGATTGATTTAATATGTTGGATAAATATTTATATTCCATTCTACACATATGCTCTAGAAGAGTTTTAGTAAATTTGTGATCATAGAAAATTTATGGTGATTTATATTACGATGAAAATCATATGAGATATTTGATCTCGAAAGTTCCCATAGATATATGCATGAGGGGGAGATATTTACGTATTGCACTCTTTTTTCCTTAGTTCACGTTTTGTCCCACTGTGTTTTCTTGACAAGATTTTTAATGAGGCAACTTTATATCATGTTGAGATACTTGCAATTCATGAGGCAAGGGGGAAATGTGTGATTGAGATCAACGAAACAACATAATTGAAGAACATGTTGATTATCACCCGATAAAGAAATACCAACAATTCTCTATAAAGATAATGATGCATGTACTGCTCAACTAAAATGATAATACCTTAAAGGAAATAGATCTAAATACATTTCACCGCAATTCTTTTTCACACATGATCTTCAAAAGAGTGGTGATTTGATGTTCATCAAATTCGATAAAGCGACATTTTTGCAGACTTATTTACAAAGTCATTACAAACATCAACGTTCAAGAAGATGGTACATAAGAATGGAATGCGCCGATTAAAGGATCTTCAAGAGCGTCGAAATGAGGGGGAGTAAATATACACTGCACTCTTTTTCCCTTAGTCGAGTTTTTGTCCTTTTGGGTTTTTCTGGCAAGGTTTTTTATGAGACATTTTTCATGGACATCCAAAGAAAAGTGTTATAAATATTATATATATGGATGTCCATAATAATGAAAAATCACTAGGTTATCCAAAGTAAAATATAAATATTAATTATTAATTGTATTCAGAGTAATTACTAAATTTCCTTATGACTTATTTATTTGTATAAATAGAGGTCTTATCCCTATTGAATTAATATATACAAGAGTTTAACTCTTTTTTTTATCTCTCTATTCCCTTGTCATTTTTTTTTTTATATTTTACATTTCAATATTCTAATAATTTTATAATAAATACTTATATATTAAAAGTTTAGTTAGTTTTTGTATAGGGAATTTTTCAAAAATATGACTTTTATACTATTAATGTGCAAAAATATGGAAGTTATACTTTTCTTTATTTATATGAGAAATTTATTAAAGAAAAAGTTAAAGTATGGAAAGCACAATTAGTAGCTAACTAAAATATGAAAATATCACATTTTTTTTATCATAGTTATGTTTTCTTTGATTTTGAATGTAATTTTATTTTTTATTTTTTTCTATCATTTTTTTCTTTTTTTTTTCCTTACTTGTTTTTTCTTCCATTTTTTCCATTTTCTTTTTTTTTTCTACCAATTTTTTCCTTCATCTTTTTTTCTTTCTATTTTTTCATTCTTCTTCTTCTTTTTTTTCATTTTTATTTATTTATCTATTTTTTTCTTTCATTTGTATTATTTTGTTTTTTTTCTTCATATTTTTTCAGTTTTTTTTTTCATTCTATTTTTTCTTCATTTTTGTATTTATTATTTTCTCCTTCCATTTTTTTCTTTTTTCACACATATGAGCTTTTTTTTTCTTCTTTCATTTTTTTTCTACCAATTTTTTTATTCATATATTTTTTTCTTTTCATTTTTCCATTATTTTTCTTCTTCTTCTTCTTCTTTTCATTCTTATTTATTCATCTATTTTTTTTTCATTCATCATTTTTTTTTTTTTTTTTTTTCATTTTTGTTCTTATTCTTTTCTCATTATCATTCTCATTCTTTCTTTTTTTCATTTTTTTCACACATATATTTTAATATTACATAATTATTCTACTATTTTATTTATTTATTATATTTTATTATTGTAATTTTTTTTATAGTTTTTTCCACTATATGTAAAAAAAATTCAAATCAATTTTTTCAGCATTTTCTTTTTATTGTAACACTTATAGGAATACCAAAATTTGGAAAGAAAACTAATAAAAATATGAAAACATGAATGGGTAACTGGTTACCTTCACATTCTTTGTATGTATATTTCTAAAGGTAACTGGTTACTTTCACGTTGTGATGTGTGTGTATTTATGGTTTCTTTATGGTAACTAGTTACTTATGTTACCAAAATCATAGTTACTTCTTCTTCCTTTTTTAATGAAGTGTTCTTCTATTTTTTTATTCAAATTTGATGTTTATTTTCATATTTAATATGAGTAACTCGTCACCCCTCTTAGGTAACTGGTTACTCCTCTTATGGCAAAAAGTTATTCATCTCAGGAGAATTGGTTACCCCTCCTGGTGCATGTTATTTAACCTAGCTCTAGGATTTTTTTTTAAGATCAATCAAGTAACTGGTTACCCTACCCAAGATTTGAAAAAAAAAACGTACAATCTTAAAAAAAATATGTTTATAATAAATAAATAAATAATAATTTTAAAAACAATTCATATTACAAAAAAAATTTGCAAAACAATCAAAGAAAAATTTACTATAAAATTAGTCATATAAAAACAATATAAAAAAACAAATAACCTAAAAAAATAATAATCAAATTACAAACACACTCTTCCAAATTTGATTAAAAGTAAAACTATGGTATAAACAAACTTTTATACAAAAATATAAGAAAATAAACCCATACAAGTGAAAATTCTTAAAAAAAGCCATAGATTAATTTTTTTGAAAAAAAGCCATATTTTTGCAGACTCTATTAAAAATCTCATATAAAATTTAATTTCCTCTTTTGTATATTTAGGTAAAGTTCTCTAGTCTCGACCCACCCAAACTGGGCCCATAGCTCACTTTTAGGATTAGTTAACTAAAAATAGCTACTAATAATATTTAGTTGAATATTACTCATTTTTTTAAGCACATTTCCCATATTACCCTTAAAACACTACTAGAAGTCCAATGTAAAAATCTCAATCTTTGCCTCTGTCGTGTCATTTACTTCCCTTTTTAAATAATATTCCACTGTCAGTTCCACTAGACCACTGTATAACTGTATAATGGGTAGAGTCATTAATAGTTTGGGTATTAATCAAAGAATTTTAAAAAATGGGTAAAAATTAAAGAGGTCAACTTAAATTGGGTACTATGTCTAATTTTCACAGCTCTATTCTCCATCCCCACTAAAAGCGTCACCTTCTTCGTCAAGTTCGCAAGCAAGCGCCTTTACCCATAAATAAATTTAAGAATAATAATAATTAAAGTAAAATCTGGTACAAAAACCTTACTGTGATTTTCTTTAGTGGTCAAAGATGAGCTTGGATTTGATCTTTTGGGTACTCTGCTTTTTCTTTGATTTGGCTCTCCTCTCCTCCAATTTCTATCAGGTAAATCTTCTCCTTTGTTTTCTTTTTTCAATGATATCTTCTGTTAGGTTGCCCAGAAAATACTCAGGAATATGGTGTGAGTATGAATTTCGTTTGTATATATTTTTTATGTATCGTGTTGTTCCGTCAATGTTGGCGTGAAGAGTTTACACTGAACTCACTTAACGTTTCTGTTGGTGACCTTAATCGAGAATTTCTATATTTGAACTGAAAATTTAATCTATTGTTGTTCATTTTTGATATCTTGGAGTCAAAACAAAGGGAATAAATCACGACATGTATAAGAAATTTGGTAAAGTTTACAGAAGAAAATTGTATATTATGTAAAATGCAATGTATGTATTTACACGCACAGAAATTCATATATACTCTTCACATATATATTTATGAATTTTTATCTTTATTAATGTCTATCAAAACTTTGAAAAGAGACTAAATATCAGTTAATAATGAATATAAAGGCTTCCGTATTTTCAATTATGATGCTATTCTCTAAGCTTTATCTTTTAAAAGCATAGACACAGGTTTATACATGAATATTTAGAAATGAGTAACTTAATAATTTGTACTTACTACGTATCTGCCATTTTTTTTTTGGGGTAGCTGGTGATCTTATCAGACTTGGAGGCGGACTTTTTAAATCCTTATGAATCATCTTCTCGAATTAACTTCTTGATTGTCCCTGAATTTATTGTGCATGGAGTACTCTGCGCTCTTTTCCTCTTGACATGGCACTGGTTCTTGTTTCTCATCACCCTTCCCCTTGCTTGCTATAGTGCAATGTTGTAAGTATTTTTTCTTCTCAAATATACAATGTTGGTTATGAATAGATTATAGAGTGTTTGCATTGTTCTTTCATGTTTATTTTTTAAAACTTTAAAATCCTTTACATCTGCCGAAATTATAGTTTATTAGTTTTTACCCTTTTTGTTTTGAACAGTATAATTGGTTTAATGAATTTAGCCAATTGCCTTGTGGGGATCACAACTTTTCATGTCGGGATTTATTAGTCTTAGTTAAGGAAAAATTTAAATCCTATGTTGCCCAAAGAGCTGTATCCCATTCAAGAAGCTTGCTTGGGAGAAAAATATGTCATATGATATGAACATAAATTACAGGAATTTTTTCAATGATCAATAACTCAATGGATTTTTAAAAAGTTTTTGACAGCTATGCTGATTTCATATTCAATGCAATGCAGGAAAAAGATACTTACTATAGATGAGTTTATATTCTTATGCAGATGGAATTGATTGATGTGAATATCTGTTTATATTTGCATGTGTATTTTTTCGGGAATTTACTCATTTGATACCCTGTATTTTTGCAAAGTATTGTTTTGGTACCCTCTTTTTTCAATAATGCTTATGATACCCTATATTTTAAAATCATACATATTTAGTACCCTAGAATGAGATTTAATAAATAAAATTTTATCAATATGACAAAACTGCCATAAGTTATATGTAATTAAGTAATTAAATTTGAATTTGAAACTTATATAATTGAGAGCAGTTTGATTAATCTAGTACAATTTTAGTTTAGGGTGACAAATATGTACCATTTCAAAATATGAGATACTAAATATGTACAATTTCAAAATACAAGATATCAAATAAGCATTATTGTAAACATGGGTACCAAAATGATACTTTACAAAAACATAGGGTACCAAATAGTTACCTACCCGTATTTTTTCTCTATTCACATTTTCTCTTTACTATCGTAACCAAATGATTATTTATCCAGGTTTGTAAACAAAAAGCATCTCATTGATGTTACTGAAGTGTTTAGGGCATTAAGTGGTGAGAAGAAGTTTAGACTTGTCAAGCTCGGTTTCTATCTGTTTCTTCTCTTTATAATCATCTTCAGGTTTGTTCTTCCTTCTGCAAAAAATATATATCTGCTGAGCACTTTAAGTAGGATTTGTGTTTACTTCTTATTCTCTCTGTCTCTCTTGATTAGTTTATTTCTTCTAATGATAATTATTTTTTTTTCACTAGAGTTTTCAATGCTGGAAAAATGTCACTCTACAGATCTGAGTTTGGAGATTTAGATATTCGATCTTCTTATCTAGAATTTTAGTGTCTTAACTTTGTAATTCTTTGATTGTCTTTTTATAAATTATATCATTTAGAATTGGTTAGCTTGACACGGTGAACTAGTTTTCAACTTTGTATCTCTTCAAGGTTCAAGCAAATAATTTAAGCATGCTTGTACTCCAAGAAATGCACTTTGTTATTAGTTGGAAAAAAAAAAAGGAAAGTCGAATCTCCTTTGGCTTAGAAAAGCATATACCTAATGTAAGAGACACAAAGTTGATCAACTTCTCTATTCTAATGAATGTGTATACTTTATACTCTAATTTGTTTTCCTAACATGGCACTAAATGAATGTTAGCTGATCTTTTGTAAAAATCTAGCCCAACAAGCAAACCAGATTTACAAGAAAATAAAAGATTAGAACATAATATGAAGAAAATAGAGACTGCCCTTCTAGATTAAGAAATTAATATAGTCATCTATATTCTCAAAGTATAACATTACCAATAAGGAACTAGGTGTATTTAAAATACACCCTGCATGGTGGTTGACGAAATTAAAGTTGTCCAACTTTTTCACGACATCAGTTTCTGTTTTGTATCAAGAAAACTAGTTTCTGTTTAGTGAATTGTATTGGAGAGAGGATCTATTTACTTGTGCAGTGAGTATGCTTGATTGTTTACTCTGAAGTTAGTTAATTGTAATTCTCTAGTGGTAAAAGATAGCTAATTGTAGTACACTAGTGATATTTCATGTGTTGGAATCTTAGATAGTAATTGATGGAGATCAGAGATGCATGTATGCACCCGCCATATATATATAAGCAAAGTCTTCTATCTGCTGAGAACAAATAGTCAGATATTAAGAGGGTAGAGAAAAAGAGAAGGAAGGGGTGAGGAGTAATTATTTTCTGTAAATTTGCGTGAATTATATCTCAAATTTTGTTCTGAACAAAAGATCAAAGCCTAGGACATAAGATTTTAGAAGTTACTTTTGTTGTTTGAAACTGATATAGTGTAAGTCCAAGTGTAAATTAGACCATCTGGACTGAGTTTAATTTTGTTGATACAAATTTCATATAATAGATTTGGGCATGTGTTTTGGAACAAGAAATATACAAAACTGAACCAAAGGTTACATAATTGTTGAGAGGCGTTTAATGCCACCAAGGCTGTCAGGGGTAATAGTGAAATGCTAGGCAGAGTGTTTCCTCTTTTTCTTGCCAGTTACGATTTGTTTGCTTGGTATTTTTCTACGAAAAGAAAAATAACAGTTTCTTTGTTGATTTTTTTTTTTTTTTTTCTGGTTTTGAATCTCCCTTTTTTTCCTTTTCAATAAACAATTTCCAAATTTCTTAGAATAGCAATAAGCTTTCCACCTGTCTTTCCCTTCTAGTTTTTCCAATTTAGAAGCAATGTGGGTGATAGAAGCAATATTTTCTGATGATAACAAATCTCTTTGCAGGCTTATCTTATCTGCGTTCAACTCCTTAACTAGTGACGAACATACTGTGGATCTATTTTGATTAACCACTGCTCGAACTGTTTCATAGCAACTCATTGTAAGTTTGAGATTCTATTTTTTTTTTATTCTTAAATGTGTTTAAACTCTAGTTCATGGGGATATTTGCATTACAGCTCAGATTAGAAAAAGGTTTTAAGTAATCAAGGAGTTGGGCAAGTAGATATTGTTCAATAGCGGAAGTGTTCCCGTTGACAGAGTAGATATATATGTACTCAAGATTGAAAATTGAAAATGATTTTTGTTTCCAGTAGATTCATATTAATGGAATTAGTAACGCTCCTCTTCATTTTGTTTCCATACCAGTGGATTGACTGCTATAACATTGCTAATATATTGTAAATTTTTTATACTGATAAAGTCACTCTCAAACCTTGATAGTTGATTAGGGTTTGTGAGCACTTATTTGATGGAATGCTAGTTAATAAATATATATATTTTTAAAAAGAGTAATGGGTGGGAATTTCCCCTTTTTAGAGTCAATTTTGTATTTTTTTTAGGTTTTTTTTTTTTTGTTTTTCAAATCACATCAAAAATTTAAAATTTAAGTAATTTTTTTTAAAATAAGACAATGATTCATGATTGATTTAGTTGGACTTTTTTTCTTTTCTAATAAAATGTTTTGTAATGTTTCTATTTCAAACAATATAACCCAATAAATTCAGCAACGAAGAAATCAAAGAAGAAAGAATGTTGACTATGATCTAATAAGAGAGGTCGTTGCTGGAAAAAATAGGTAGATGATAGAAAAGAAAGCGTGCACCAAATAAGAGAGGTTTTTTGGGTTATGTGCAAGAGGAAGGATGTTTCTTCCATTTAGCGGGGCTGTACACAAATTTGACTTTTTTTTTTTAGAGAAATGCCTGTACCATAACCTGCTAATACCCAACCCTTGTCTTGTTATTGGTGCAAATGAATGGTGGATCTCAATATAATATTTTAAATTAAAATATGTGAGACTCACTAATAAGAAAAATGCTAAAGGGTACCACTGGTGTCTAACACCATAAGAAGGTGGCATACCGCTATTGGTACAATTTAATATCGAGTCTCACACATTTGAATTTAATAAGTATTATGAGATATTGCTAATCAACCAACCAATCATAAGGTGACACCTCATGTGGTGTTGGACACCTTAAGGTGCCAAATAGCAATTCTTTACACTACCGTGTTCTAAGATGTTAGCCGAAATGCAATACTCAAATATTTTGTGGTAATAATAGTTTAAAAATTATATATATATATATATATATAAATATTCATATAAATATTTACATGTTAATCTTCACAAAGGATGAGTGAAGGTTGAGCCTATAAAATCATGAAAGAAACGAGATAGCTTTTTTTTTTCTCCACTTGGTGTTTGACGTGATTCATTGTTTATACTAGTTTATGAAAATACAATCAAGCAAGCAACAGTCAGGATTACACCCAAACAAATATTTCTTCCCTTAAATCTATGTACTAAAAAGTAGAGGTGCACACAGGCGGGTTTTTGGTGCATCGGGTTCTGGTTTTGTAAGTTTCAGGTGGAAAAATAAGGTACCGAACCTGTTCTGAAGTTTTCGGGTTTCAGGTGTCGGTTTGGTCAGGTTGGGTTGGGTTGGTCTAAAAATAGGCTTTGGGTCGAAAATTGGCCTTGGTAAAAAAATTTCAAAAATACTATTTTTTTTATATATTTTTTAAATTTTTTGTACTTTTCACATGTTTTTTTTTAAAACTTTGTTGTTAGTTTGGTAATGTTGATTTTTTTACAAATTGGGCCTTGGTAAATTTTTTTGAAAAAGACATTAATCCCTAAAGTCTATTTTTTTGAAAAAAAATTATGTTCGGGTTGTAATCTGAACTCGTGTGTCCTTAGTTTCAAAACCCGAATTCGACTCGAACCATATCAGGTTCAGAGCGGATTTCACCTGAATCCGACAAGTTCTGCAAAAAATCGGGTTTTCGGGTTGCGGATCGGATATGTTTGTGAGTTTTCCGAGGACAAATGTTCACCCCTACAATGAATAATCTGGTTTGCGGGTTTTTCGGGGACAAAAGTGTAACATAGGAATAATGAGGATTTTGGCAATAAAAAGGGGTAAAGTTCAAACCACTAAGTATTGAGTTGGGCTTGTATAGATGGGCTTCATTAACATCACTTTACAAAGCCCAGGCCCATTAATATCATTGCAATGGGCCCACTTTATCTAGAAAAAAGGTCATCCTCAACCCGACAGACAACTTTGCAGAGGCGACATACTCTGGGTAGCTTGAGAACAGCATCGGCTTTCCTCTGTACAGCCGAAAGATGCAAATAATTGCCAAGTCGGCCCACTTGAAAAGATCATGAAATGGGCCCATAAGGCATAGTCGAGTTGAGGGGCCCATAAGGCAATGTTGAGTTGAGTTGAGTGGGCCCTACCTCTGATGGGAAAGTTTTAACCACTTGACAGTCACTACTACTACTACTACTCCTACTCTTATTGGGTCCATAACCATATAGCAATGTCGAGTCATTTTCTGGCCCAGTACATGGCTGGCCTGGCTGGAGTGGAGTTGTCTTCCCTGATTTTCTCCCAAAATCTGGGCCCAGCATTATTAAGGCTTGTTTTGAGGTAAAAGTCAGTGGTCATTATCATGTGGGGGCCCATCTGACAGCTGGACAACATCTAGGCGCTCACCCTCTGACGTGCCCTATTTTCAATGTAAGAGTGACCGTGGGAGTGGGAGAGTGCATTGTAGTTTTACCCTTTACCCTTCATTGCTACGTAAAACACCATTTACCAATTACCTTTTCACAAATTACTTTTAATGGATTGGAGTCAACGACCGATTAAAATTTGTTATTTTCTCATTTTGCATGAATGAATATCTCTTCTATATAATAAGTGTGTACATAACGGAAATTTTTGGTTTTAACGGTATTTTTTTTTTTTAATGTTAACTTTAACGGAATATTCATATATTTAACATAATATTCTTATATTTAATGGTAGTTTGTAAATACTTAAACTTAAATAAAATAAATAATTAAAATAGGATATTTTTGAGATATTTTACAATGATCATTTTTAAAAAATAATAAATAATTAAACAAATTAAAATATGATATTTTTTTAGATATTTTACAATGAAAATTATTTAAAAATAATAAATAATTAAACAAATTAAAATAAGATATTTTTGAGATATTTTAAAATGATAATTATTTTATAACTTAAATAAAATTTAATTAAACTTAAAGTCACCTATTAGAATAATATCATAGTAAATATATAATATAATCTACTATAAATTAGTAACAAATTGATTTTTTTTTTTAAAACTAGCAAGAAACTTAAATTTAAAATACATGTATAATATTTAATGTTATATTAAACATATAATATATAATTGTCACTCTCAAATTCAAAAACTAGAACAAACATAAACTTAAACAAAAATAAATAAATTATTTAATTAAAATATGATATTTATTTAAAATTTATATGACATTAATATAAATTTAATAAAAATAATTAATAAATTTTATAAATAAAATTAAGCAAACGTGGCATATTGCTTGTATCTAGTATTTAATACAAATTTGTTATTTTCTCATTTTGCATGTATGAATATATTTAATACATTTGTATTTTATATGAACTATTTTCTACCAGTGAGTTAGAGGTGATTGATGAAACAATCTGTTTGTGAAGTAGAATCCCACCAAATCTTCTCTCTTTGCTTTTAATTACAACTGAAAATGACTTTTAAATCTTATTATGGCCGCCTAGCATTAGGCCAAGATCAACAGAACGTCATTACGCGATTATATGCCGTGAGATTGCATATAAATCTCCAACCCGACTTCAACTAATACCTTATTTAGCTGTGTGTGAACAGTGCAGTGCACAGTATATGACAAAAGCTTTTTTTTTAATATACATATATATCATATCTTTTTTTTAAAAAATAAATATATTTATATTCTATATATATAAACATATAAGTATTATTTGGGTCTATATTTTATGTTGAGTTTTTTTAAATTATAAATATACATGTAATTTAATTTTCAAAATAAAATTTTAAATGCATTAATTGAACACTTGTGAGACGAATATAGTATCAGAAAATTAGTTTAATTTAATTAATATTTCAAGAGTGTGTTATGTTTTAGAGTTAATTGAATGTATTTTATTTTAGTAGTGTAATATTTAAATAGAAAAATGTAATGTGTTATTATAATTTGTCAAGTTTTAATATTTATGAAATAAGTTTCATATAATTAATAATAATATTTTTACTTAATTGATTAATTAAATAAATAAAGGATAAACTAATATAATAATAAAAAGAATATTCTATTTTATTAAAAAATAATATAATAATAAAGAATATATTTTTTGGTGTAATTTTTGGTATTATAGTTGGAATGGAAAAAAAATATGGTGCTAAGATTGTTTAACTTTAGTATTGATAGTTTCTTGTGATTTTACTCGGCAAATATCATTGAGATAAGTGTGTTTACAATTCTCATTTCTAAATTATGAGCAACATGTGATCATGTTAACACATGAGTTTACTATTTGTTAAGGCCCAAATCCAATTGAAGTGATCTAATATGGTTAGTTAATTGAGTAGGTTTGTAGATATACCAATATTAGTAATATGAGCCATAATGGATAGAAGCCCAATTGTAAAATATGACAATTAATGATGGACTAATTGGTATATTGACAGACAATAAAGACATTTAAATTAAATGGTGCAATGCAATGGTTCTTGAAAAGTTATCAGATAAAGTAACGACATAACAATCACTCTTTCTCTTCCAGATATATTCAGTGAAAAGAAAACAGTGTGCATGCTTGATAAAATTCTCAGAAGACTGAGCTGAGCGCTTTGTCACTCGAAGATTCATTCATTCATCATCACATGACTATAATGAAAAACTGGTTAAGCTTTTTATCTATATCTTAGGCCTGATTGTCTCCACTTCCCACTTTTGACTTTTGCTTATTAAAAAAACACTTTTAGAAAGAAAAAAAAAACTACTTTTGATGGCTTTTTTAGGAATAACTTATTAAAGTAATAAGCACTTTTTAATTTAATACCCAAAAGAGATTTTACATATTTATATATAAGCTGTCTTATTCCATAATTGTAGATCAACATGGGATCCTAATGCATGTTCTGGACTTAGAATGCTACAAGGATATAAATGTGAATTTGTATGTGTATTTTAATTCCTACAATGTGGTCATTGAAATGTTATTTTGCCTCAAATGAACTTTTTTTTCTTCCCTAATTATCTCACCAAAAAAGAGTTATTAAGAAAACATGAACACGTATAGGATGAGTATTTTGACCCCGATAAAAATGTCATGAATTTTTTTTAGATTGTTTTATATATATATATATCAATTTTGTTTGACTGATAATCATATAAAATATTCAGTGACAAATTTAGAATTTTTTTAACCATGAGCAAAATTTTAAATAATTATATTATGTATACAAAATATATAAATATTAACAAAAAAAAAGTATTGAAGACATAATACTATAAATGGCAAAATATAAATATAATAATGAATTTTTTTAAAAAAAAAATTAGCAAGGACATTAGTAAAAATTTATACACTTATCATGAAATATTAGTAAAAAAAATATATTAACTATGTCATAAAACATAGAATAAAATGTCAACTGCCTCATAAAACATGCTATGAAATATTAACCATTAGAAAAACTATAACCTGAAATTTCACTGGCTAGAGAAAATTAGTCAAGAAATATTTATCACTAGAGAAAATTGATGAAATCTTAAGGTGAAATATAAACTGCTAACATGAAATGTGAATCGCCAGATAAAATTAGTCATGTAATATTAACTTGTATAAAATTGTTAAGATGAGCTGTTAACAGGTAGAGAAAATTAGCCATGAAATAATATATAACATCATAAAACATAGCATGAAATGTCAACTGTTCTGTTGGAGAAAATTATTAATGAAATATCAACCACTTCATTATAAAATGAAATGTAAACCACTAAAGAAAATTAAAAAGAAATCTTAAGATGAAATGTAAATAGATATGTAAAGACGTTGCATTATTATTTACTATAATAAATTTGTATCTATTATTTATGCTTTTTATTTGTTCTTATACTACTTTTTATTATTTACTATAATAAATTTGTATCTAAAGTCACACTACTTTTTGTTCTTTTTAAGTGATAAATTAATTTTGATATTGTTTACATACTTGTATCTATTTTAACTTAAAAATACATTTTTTCTAATAAGTTCTGACCCAAAAAAAAAAAGAGAGAGAGAAAAAGTTCAAATAAAAAAACATATTGATATTATTTTGAGGAGTATTGAAGCACTGCTTTCAACTTTGTCTAGATTATATATTTCGTTCATTCTATCATTATTTGTTCTTATATGCAATAATTTAATTATTTTTTCATTGCAATTGTTGTGTTAAGTTTTATATCAAATTTATTGTAGTTTGTTTTAGTTTTGTAGTATCTAAATTTGAAGTAAGTTTGCTTGTTTTCTTTTTTTAGTTATATTTAGAATATTTGATTAAGTTAAATGAATTGTAAATTTTTTAATTATGTGTGAATGATGTATTAATGTTTAAAAACTCATTTGATTTCTTTTTAAAAAAAGACTCCATTTTAAAGTTTCGCTCTAAACCCCTCAAAAAGCTCAAAACCTCTGTCTTTTCCAACGATCTACACTCCACACCATCTCATCCTTACTAGATCCAAAAATAATATACAAACCATTCCAAAAACTTAACTTTATAGCCCAACTTAATACCATAGATAATTTTGACTACTATCCATACAATTATTTTTTATTTTCGGTACATAAATAAATTATAATTCTAAATTTTTGATATGATAGTGAATATTATAGTTATTTTCACTCATTTTTAAAAAATTATAAATAATTTATTTACATGCATTTGTGAAATAGATTATTTTGAGCCATATTTTGCCTAAGTTATTCATAATTTTTCAAAAATATTTAGGAGATTCAAAATAATTATAATACACCGTTATATATAAAAATTTGAGTTCTAACTTATCCAAAAATCCAAAAATAAGAAAGGATGATACCCATACATCCAAAAAAGTGATCCTACTACCATATATAGCTCCATATGAAAAAAATATATATATACTTATGTATATAAATGACTTCACTACTCATTACGAATTGAATTGTAAGTTGAAACCTTATGAATGCTAACATCATATTTCTTTTCTATTGATCATTATCGTAGAAGAATAGCCTTTTTTTTTTTTTTTCAACATTGGTTGCAGTCTCACAGTGGATATTGTTGGAGGTTGTATGTAGTCATATAAATGAGTATGACTAGTTTGAATATTGAGTTTGGACGATGACAGTATCAAATACCTGAGCCTCAATCTCTAGATATAAAAATAAAATATCTTGGACTAGTCACATTAAATATAGTAAAAAATACAAAATATAGTATTATTTATACATAGAAAATTCCTAAAGGCTCACATAGTCTCATAATGATAATAATAAATATGTATTTACGTACATTTTGGAATATGTATAGCTCTTCCTCTTACTGTTATGGACTCGAGAAGGTTCCTTCTTTGAAGGTAAGGCTCAAAATCAAATTGTCAGCTTATACATTTTTTTTTTTATATAAAATTTACTATTATTTATCGTGAGTTTAGATTGTTAAGAGTCTGTCATCCACAATTTCAAAAAAATATATAAATATAATATATATATTTATAAGAGTGATGGAGACATCATATTTATTAAGATCAATACAATTAATACTAGTGGTACTGATGTATATATATATAGGTTGTATAGTATAGGAGAGTAGCCATTGTTTACCAAGGACTGAACAAGATGTTGGATATGACAATAATAACTTGTTAGGACATATATGACAAACTCTGAGACTGTGTAAAATTATGTTGGTTTGCTCAATTACCCTCTGTGTGTTTTTTTTCCCATTTCAACGACTCATTTAATTATATGATTTGTATCCTTATCATATATTGTTGGCAACAATTCATGCCAACCAATATCCACAAAATTTCAATAATGATGATGACTTTATCCCCTCTCTCCCTCCCTACTTTGACAACCAAAAATGTTGCGCTTAAGCTTAACAATCTTCAAGGTGAGCTAGATTAGATTCACCATCAAAATTTGAAAAGCTATAATTAATGTAGGCCATAATTGAAATTTATCCTATTTAATGGAATCTTTTATAAAATATGCTAAAATTCTATCTTGCACAAAAATATACTTGTACATGATTTTTTTTTTAGATTTGAAACTTTAAAATCTAAAAAAAAAATAATAATTTGACTTGATAGTTCTTGATACCTAGTTCAATAAGATCTTTAAAATCAAGATTTTTATGAAAAATTGATTTGACTTGATGAAGATCGATGGCCGGCTTGATAGGGCTCGATATTACTCGATGTTGTTCGATGCAATTCTTACAAGATGCATAATTTTTATTTGATTGTCTGTTTGAGGTGATTTATTTTTTAAATTATGGTATTTTCAATATCTACACAGTTGATAAGATGTATATACATACATTTGAGAACTTTTAAAGTTTGAAATATATCAAAATTCAAAATAATACCTCATTTTTTGTCATGGTTTCAAGGTCTACATGTCCCAAATGTCTGCGATGAGGTTGGGGTTAATTGGGCATTCAGATGTTTTAAAAAATTACAATTTGATTCTCTTTTTCTTCTTCTTCTTTTGAAAAAGATAAATTTATTTCAATATAGATTTTTTTTTTGTAAATTACAATTTTTTATAATCTTGATATATGTAAGGTATATGTGTAGTAGATATTTGGTATATGTGAAGTATACTTTTGAGAGTCATATTTTCTTTTAAAAAAAAAAAAAGCTTATTCAGTTTTTGATCCTGTGTTTTATAAAATTGTTCAAATAGAATTCTAACTCGATTTTGGTCAAAATTTTCTGAGCTAAAATTACAAATAATACACAAAACTAACAATTTAAAACAAAATCAAAATCATTTTGCCTAACAACTGTGTTATTATATTCAATTTTTTCTTCATCAAAATTAGATTTAGGAGTCTATTTGAATCATTTTACAAAACATATGGTCCAAAAATAAATTTATCAAAACACAAGATTCAAATAGGTAATAAAACAAAACATAGAGTCTAAAAAAGTATAAACCCAAAAAAAATTTAAGAACTAAAAAAAAAAACTTGCAAAAACATAAAAATTAGTATTTTTGAAAAAATCTTTTTTATTTTTAATGCGATCAATTTTATCATTTATTTTTTTAATGGGTTTATATTTGTTAACAATTGTTTATGCTTATGGATTTGAAAATTTTATACTTGTACGTGTACCCATAATTTTGTTAAATATTTATAGGACCATATCTTATCCTAACAGATCAACACCACTTCTACAAGCCAGTTTGTCAGCTTTTGTGTAGGTTGAACGCATACATTTATATAAATATATTATTACAGGCTTCACTTTAAACTTTATTAGTAAGGTTTTTACTGTTTTTTTGACTCCCGAATAGTTTTTGGCGCGGTTTTTTTTATGACCATGTATATTGTAACTATTTAGAGCATCTTACAAATTTTCAGAAAATTCTGAATAATTTACAGTACCAAAAACTAGGTTCAAACATGTTGCTTTCCACGCGCATAAAAAAAATTAGTCACTCGTACAACATGTTTGAACCTAGTTTTCGGTACTGTAAACTATTCGGAATTTTCTGAAAATTTGCAGGATACCCTAAATAGCTACAATATACAGTCATAAAAAAAATTGCGCCGAAAACTGTTCACGGGTCGAGAACACTGAGAGCACTACTGGTAGGGCTTAAAGTGAAGCCCCTATAGGAGAATTTCTCATCATATATTTACATTAATTTTTTTATAAATTAATACTATTAGGATTAAAAATATATATATTTTGTTTTTATATTTATAATTTTTTTAAAATATTTATTTTATAATTATATTTTAAGAAATTTTTTTGTTTTAATTAGTTGTGCATGAAAGTAAAATTTGTGTATAAACTACAAATAAAAAAACAATAAATGAGGTCAAAAGTAATGTGTACATAAATTTAAAACTTTAAAATGTATATACATCCCGAAATTTAATAATTTGATGATGACAGAGAATAGAATATTATATATTATTATATATCTTTTTTATATAAAAAATGTGTAAATAATGGAAATTTTTTGTTTTAATAATTTTTTTATTTTGTCGTTAACTTTAACGGCATATTCTTATATTTAATGATAGATTGTAAGCATGATTTAAACTGAAATAAATAAATAATTAAACAAATTAACAAGATATTTTACAATGATAATTATTTAAAAATAATAAAACCATACATTTTTTAACTTAAATAAAATTTAATTAAATTTAAACTTAATATTATATTAAACATATAATATATAATCTTCTGTTGTCACTGTTAAATTCAAAAACTATAATAAACATAAACTTAAACAAAAATTAATTAATTAATTAAAATAAAATATTTCATGGTAATTTAAATAATTAAATTATATTTATTTAAAAATAATAAAGACATACATATTATTTTTTTATCTTATAAATTTATGTAATAGTTTGTTTTTTATCAAGTGATTAGACCTCTTTTTCTTCATCAAATTCACCAAAGGACATTGCGTAATACATTAGAAACTAAAAATAGTTAATGCGTATGATTTTTTCTATTCTTATTTTATTTCTATTATTAATTTATTTTTAAATATTATTGTAATTTATATATATGTCATACAGTCATATAAATATATATTTATGTCAACGTTGTGTTTAGATGTCATTCATGTAAAGATTATTGATATAAATATTTATATATACTATAAAACTATAATTCATTCTATTATATATATATATGGAAGACTTCTTAATGATTACCAACTTTATATTAAAAAAAAACAATGAAACATTTTTTTTATTAATATTACAGACAATGTTACCAACTTTAAAACTAAGCAAACGTGCATTGCACGTTGCTTGTAATGACCCAAATTTCCTAATAAGGCTTATGACCTTGATTAGGAGGTCGGGAGGGTCATAATTGATTTATTATGCCATTAAAATATTATATGCATGCATATGGGTACACTTTTCATTATAAGGGCATTTTGGTAATTTGGCCCATTGAGGGCTTATTTGTATATTTACATGCATGCTGGTGAATTATGAATGAGACCACATTATAATATGGATTTGTTCGAACTATTCGGCATGAGACGATCTTTGAATGCAAATTAGCAATTTGGTCATAACGGGGTTAATTTCGGGGCTTGAGGTGAGTCTCGGGGTAATTTGATGGTTAGTACATTACCGAGAATTAAAGGGTAATGGGATATGATTTATTAGCATTTGAGAATAACGGGAATTGGATGACGTTAATTATAATTAACGAGATAGACGGGAAATGACGATTTTGCCCTTTCTAGCCTTGAAAGGGTTTTATTTAACCTAGGGGCATTTTGGTCTTTTGACCAAAGGATATATTTAAAATAGGAAGGCTGTAGATTTAAGGAACCAAAAACAGAGCTTCTCTCCTCTTCCTCCCGATCATCTTTTTTCTCCTTCTTCCTTTAAAATTTTGAAGCTCCTTTTGAGGATTCAAGCTAGGGAATAAAGCCTTGAGGGTTTAGAATTGTGTTCAGCCATTGAAGAGGGTTTAACCTTGAGCTTGAGGTAAGATTTCAGCCATGGAAACTCTGGTTTTGCTCTGTTTTTCAGTTGGAATTTTGGATTGGATAGTTGAGAATTCAATGAAGTTTTTGGGAAAGATTGATTGGGTTTTGATGCCTAAGACTTGTAGAATGGGTTTTTGGGTTCATTTGTGAGTTTGGTTGAGGTTTGGAATCAGGTTTTCAAGGTTGGAATTTGGAGAACTCGAAGGGGAAAAACCTAAGCTGAAATACCCTGGTTCTAGCGCTACAGCGCCCAAGGATGGGCGCTACATCGTTGTCCAAGGCATGGCAGCTCTGGTTGTAGCGCCATAGCGCTTGGGGGGCAGCACTGTAGCGCTTCCCTGTTTTTCCAGGGTACTCTTTTGGGTACTTTTGAGGGTTTTTGGCTCAGGGTTTCAATTTCTAAGGCTCGGGATGGAATCTACTAACCGTTTTAGTACGATTCGAGGTTTCGGGAGCAAGGTTTTAGACCATGAACATTTTATTATTGATTTTATTGATGGAGTTCTATATTTGGTTATGACTAGGTGACCGCTAAGGGACCACATGATCGATCATTCTCAAGGGTTGTTTTTTATTATTTCACACTCGAACTGGAGGTAAGAAAACTGCACTCAGTATGTGATGCATGTGATGCATATGATACGTGCGATTAAGGCATGGCATGAATGTTGAATATGAGATTGATCAGAGCTTGAGTCTCTATAATTGTGCATGATTATAATTATGCTTCTGATTATCGATTAAGCATGCTAAATGTCTTATATCTGAATATTTGACATATGATACATGTCTGTTTACATTACCTCATTGAGGAAGCACTGACTTATTAGTTAGGGAACGACAATAGTGTCAGTATTGATTGTGAAGCTGTGACTCATTACTCAAGTTCGGCAGTAGTACTGAGCACTGGTTGTATGGTATTGGCTTATGAGTCAAGAACGGTATTAGCGTGTTTAACGCAAGCCGAGAAGATTAGATCTAATCGACATAAGCATTATCATCATAAGCATAAAATTCTTGACCGACCTTAAGTTCGATGAAAACAAAAGCGATTGTCTAGTCTAAAGGCTAGTTACTTAGAGTCAGGGCCAAAAGGCTCAGGTGACTGCAACGTCACATGGTTGTGGGTGTTGAGCCCAAGTTCGTGACTCATTCATTAGTCACTTATCTGATTAGTCACCTATCCAGAGTGTGACTCATTAGTTACCTATTCAGAGTGTGGCTCATTAGTCACCTATCTCAGAGAGTGACTTATTAGTCAACTATTCAAAGATAGACTTATCAGTCATCTACACATAAATAGACTTATCAATCATCTACACATAGATAGACTTATCAGTCATCTACATAAGGGTAGACTTATTAGTCATCTATACAGAGAGACTTATTAGTCATCTACCTCAGAGATAGACTTATCTGTCATCTAACAAAGATAGACTCAATAGTCATCTATACAGACTGTGACTCATTAGTCACCTATGCAGGGTGTGACTCATTAGTCACCCACACAAAGATTGACTCGTTAGTCATCTATTCAATAAGCAGGTCCCCAGAGATTGACTCATTAGTCATCTACTTAGACACAGGACCCCATAATAATTTATTTGGACTTGCTTGCATGCATGAGTAGGGTTATTACTGCTAGGCATGCCTATTATGATTTAGTAACATGTTATTACTGTTCATGAGCATAAGTTTTCTTACTGAGCTTCGACTCACGGGTGCTATGTGGTGCAGGTAAAGGCAAAAGAAAGTTGGACCATCCTTAAGTTGGAGAGCTTAGGTGACGATGTGTACATATGTGGCTGCTTAACCGCCATGGCCGAGGGTTTAAAGAGAAACTAGGGTTAAACCCTATTTTGCCGCTTAGGTCGGCTGGTTGTAAATATTTTATTATAATTAACATTTAAATTATATTTTGGGATCACAATGCATACAGTAAACGTTTTAGTGAAACATTGTATCTTAACCAAAAAATTTAACCATAAACCGTTAATCATACCTAGTTACACGATTATGGCCAAATGACTCGACTAGCGAGTTTAATATTGTTTAAAATGCACACCATAACGATCACTGGGTAGTAAAGGATTACATTGCTTCTACCTAGTAAATATTATAAAAGTGATATATAATTGCTATAATGCAAAAATGATATAGAAATAGATATGCTTGTCTATGGTGATTATGTTTAATTAATAATTTTTCAACATAAGTTTTGACTTAGTAATCTTAAAAATTATATTTATTAAAATGAAGTTAAATTTAGAAGAAAAAATCGCTTCGGGCGCATAAAAAACTAGGAAAAGAAGTTGTTATGAAAAATTCTTCAATAAAGTTTATATATTATTTATTTATTAAATATTTCAAAACTAATAATATGCTTTTCTGAGGCCTAAAAAGTTTGTAAAAATAAAATAATAATTTCATGCATTTAGCAAGATTAGCACATTAATCCAAATCGAGAATTAATGAAAGATTATATTATTTAATAGAGGTTGTTAATTATGTATATATTGAATGAATTGTATTATTATATGACCACCATTTTAATAAAATTAAAAAAAAATACAAAGTTACAAGCTAAAAAGTTCACAACGGTTATTATTGTTGACATCACCAATGAACCTAACTAGATGGCTGGTAAAAATATAGTGTGAAACTTGAGAGTATCAAGTGGTAAAATAAAATAAAATACAGAAATTTGATTGAATAGGCATCATAATTTAATATCGAACATTTGAATATATTTTATTCTTTCTTTGAAGAACATTATTTTTAGACCCAAAAAAAATATCTAGATTTGAAAATCATCGAAATTATTGGGGTTATTTTTGTTTTTTCTATTTATTTAAAGCATATATATGTTTATAAAAATATTAAGTAATACATATTCATCGAATTTATAAATTAGAATGCCAAAATCTTAAAATAACAAGAGAGTTTTTTTTTATATTATTAAAAAAAACACATACTTTAGTGTAAGACAGAAACCATAATCACACTGCCAGCATTATGTATGTGTTTCTGGTTTTTTTGTTCCCTTTTTTGGGTTAGTACCATACACATCATGCATCATTCATCATTCATCAGAACTCGAAATTGACTCTGCTATTTTTGTTTTGAGAATTATAGTAAATATGGTTTTTGAAAAATATGAAAATCTAAAAAAATAAAAATAGAAATTATAATTAAATTGTCTATGCTATCCCGGGCCAAATATTCAGCCCAGTCGGATTTGATCAGAGATTTAGATAATATTCTGGAAAAATTACAAAAATACTTTTAGTTTTTTTTTATTATTTTAAAAATCAATATACCTCATCTCACCAAAAATACAGATTTATTAAAAAAAAATACTTATATATTTTTACAAACAATGAGGACATTTACAAAAACAGTTAAGATTTTTATAAATGACATTTACAAAACTAATTTCTAACTAAAAATTCATTTTTCCAATTAACATTTATATAATTAATTTCTTAATTAAAACTACATTTTCGTAACTAAAATATACATTTTTGTAACTATTTACAGAATGTAGATAAACATTAATGATATTTGTTTGATGAGTTTTTCGAAAACTAGAAATATATTAAAAAGTGAGAGCTGAAAAGAAAGGATTAGATATGAACAATCAGAGTTTTTACATGGTTGGAGCGTTAATGAGCCTTAGTCTACGAGTCAATTGTATTAGGCCTTAGAGAGTTTTTGAAAATAAAGTTTTCTACAAGTTTTTGCAGAGTAATTACTTACAAAAGAAAATCTGGGATCCCTCGCTATAGTGCACAACTAACCATATTTATAGATAGTCAAGCAGCTTGGGTCGGACTAATCCGGGCCCTATAGGGATGTAATTATAATTTGCTCGCTATTGGAGCCTTAATACAAAGAAGGTAACATAAATAGATGTTGTTAATCTGGGTCCATTGGGCCGGCTTAGGCGTGGCCAAGCCTTACAGCTGCCCATTGTAGGTTAGCACGGACTGGTCCGTGTGGGCTTATTAGGGGATCCTAGGGACAGGATCTGTCAGAGTAGTGACAGTACTGTTTCCTAGGAATAGTGTACGTTCTGTGTGTACCCTCTTCTTCAGGTTAGTTGAGGAGACCAACTGCCGAATTTCACGAGGACGGGTCAACCTTAGGGGAAGCTAGACTTGCCCTATTTGGAAGTCTGATCCGAGTTCATTTACTAATGTCCAGTTCGTTTACCAGAGTCCTGGTTCGTTCACCAGAACTCGGGTTCATTTTCCAAGATGGACATCGTGATACTGAGTATCTCCCCTAGATCCTTGATAAGGTCCTTCTCCATTGACCGGTTAGTTCACTACCTCAATTGGCATCTCGGAATATGTAGGTTGGTCGGGGTCGGTAAGATGAGTCGGATCTGCATCTTAGTCCCGGTTCCTTCATTATGATCGCATCCATTGAATGTTATTGGGCTTGATGGTGCTTGGGCTATCTGGGGTTTCCTCCTTCCCCGATCTCCAGGTTCAGGATAGGCTCGAACCTCTTAAGGGGGCCCACGGCCCCATTGGGTCACGCCACATGTTCCGGGTGAAAAACAAGGATAACCATACTAATATTTACAAAATCGTTAGATTACATAAAATACTAATTAGCAGTTGCAAAAGTACTCAGATTTCAAACAAACATTGTTTTTCTTACAGATCCGAGGATGTGGAATGATTGTGAGTTAAAGCAATTGAGTGGTTGTGCGTCCGTTCGGGTTTCGAGGACTGTGACAACTGTCTTGTCAACTTTTAGCCGCCTTATGGTTCATTTAATCTTTCCCTTTGGATCTCGAGCTAACCCAATCGGATGGCCCAAATTAATTCCAGTAGTTTACGTATAAATAGGGTGATCAGACCTAAACCCTCACCACCTTTGCATTCAAAAAGTTTCCATTTCAAAAACAAAGTTTCCCTTTTTCTTCTCCAACTTCTCCCAAAAATCCTCCATCACCTTTTGGATTCTCAAAGGCTTTCAGGGAGTTTCCTGCGGTCGTATTCTAAATCGATCATATCAACTGTAAGTATTTCCTTATCTGGTTTGAATTTTTCAACTCTTTGCTTTCCAGTGAGTTTTTTTTCTCTTGTTACTGTGAAAAACATCCTTTACTCCATCTCGTTTAGGTTTCGTCTGTTTGTAAATAGGTGATATGGTTCGGTTTAGGCTAAACGAACGATATTAGACTTATTTAAAAACAAGGTTTTTATAAAACTAGGCAAATTTTCTGGGTTTTTCAAAAAAAAAAAAAAAATTGTTGATAAATCAATTAGAATACCTGTTTGGGGTGTAGACGCCGAAGGGGTTTTAGGTTTTGTTCTAGGTAGCTTAAAGGTTACAATTCCTTAAGCGGTTTTGCATTAAACCACTTTCAAAAGAAAAGTAGCGGGTCTAACGGATCTGACACACGAATCCAAAAGTATCAGGGAATTTTAAGAAATTGAAGCACGTGGCCTAGTCCCATGTGTGGATCCACATGTTGAGGCTAGGACATAGCTTAGCTCGTATAAATTCTTAAATCCCAAAAATAAACTTCTTAAACCCTCGATCTTCCATACCCCGATAACCGTAGCTAGAAATCATCTTAGGTCGCCACTAATAGGCCGTTTTTTCGTCAGGCAATCTAAATTATGGCTCCTGCAAAGAAGCTCCTCTGCCCAGAGCAAAGATAAGGGCAAGCAGGTCAGATTCGAGTCTCCCATCCCCCATTTCGACCCTATGGTGGAGAGGGAAATCACGGTCGACCCCAACGCATTTTTCGAGCTCGAACACATAGTCTCCCGGATCACGACTCAGGGGAAAGTTAACAAGATCCTACTCAGTCATAGGATTGAGATGGGAGTTGATGGACTTATTGCCCGACTTGCGTTGGAGGGAGAACGAAGCTGCACTCCTTTTAGGATGACTACGGGGCTTGGAGTGACAAGCACCTGAAGGTTGGTGCCTTCCTCCCATTAGACCAATATTTCGTAGACTTTTTGAACTACGTCAAACTGGCTCCATTCCAGCTCCCCCCAAACTTATACAGGCTTTTGGCGGGGTTAAAGTATTTGTTCTTAAGGCATGAGTGAGAGGTCTCCACTCTGGCAGACATTATGTACTTATTTTGCCTCAAGGCTAGTCCCGACTAGAAGAGGCGAGGTGACAGTTTTTACTACATCACTCGTTTTCCCAATTCAGCCTCTGTCATTGACCTCCCCAGCCATCCAAATGACTATAAAGACCTGTTCTTTATGTCAAATGAGTTCAAGAACTGCGAACACCGATACTTCAACCGTCCTCGTAAGCCTTCTATCTTTATTAATTTATCCCGTGAACTTTTTATCACTTATGCACACATTTTGTTTTGTTTTGTTCTAATGAATTCTTTCCTTGTGCAGCTATATTTGCGAGAACGGGATGATATGTGACCCTCGGGGGTCAATACGAGACCTTGTCTAGTATTCCTCCGAGGGAGAAAGACTACCAGATCGTGAATGACGCCACCATAGTGGCCTGCAAACTGATCAACAAGGGCCAGACGTTAGCTCTGAGGAATTGAGCTCCTCTTCTCGTCATCCTCGAGCTTCCCCCTTCTTAAGAGGCCTTGCCAACCAATGAGGATGCCGAGGAGGAAGAAGACATGGCACCGCTGGTGCGTAAAAGGTGAGCTCCTAAAGATAATCAGGGGCCCGATCCTGAGCGACCCACGCCCGGGGCAGCAGCCGGCCCCTCTGGCCAAGGTAACCCATACCCTTACAGAGAGTTAGATCAGTCTGATGCCAGTTATAGGCTAATTTGATTCAACCCTAACCAGCTCGTCGGTCGTCACCCCACTGACCCAGACCTAAACACAACTCTCCTCAAGTGTGTGGAACATTTGGTGGTACGCTATGACCACAACTACCCCTGAGGTACCATTGTAGTTGACAATACCCTCAATTTTAGGTTCACCATTTTTTAGGAGTATGGGACAAATCGTAGGTCCTGGCCTTCCCTGTGTCAGGGTGCATATGCCCCTAGTTTTAGGCAGTTTATAGATGAGTCCAGCCCTGAGGAAGGACCTGAACCCCCAAGGACTCAATAGGTCATAATCTTAGATTCTCCCCCACCTCCATTAGTCCAAGAGTTAAAGGTTATGCCTAGCTCGGTCAATAACCCCGAGTTGATCGTAATAGATTCCTCCCTTAGCCCGAAGGGTAGGATTCTTCCTCTTTCTCATGTGTTTTTCATACTTTGAATAATTGCTTTTTTTAAAATGAGTCCTTTGTTTGTTCTTTTTTAGGTGAAGAAATGGAGCTGCCAGAAGCCCCGAATGTGACGGGTGCTTTTAAGGCTGGTGGGACCGGAGCTGGTCCCGTGGTGAAGAGGCCCAAGGTGACAAATAAAACACCTCCAAAGATGGGGGGTACCACCGAGTCTCCTGCTAGAGACAAGGGTGCCAACTCCACCCAGGAGCAACCAGAAAAGACACTTCCCCCATCTCCGGTAACAACAGTGACAGTTCAACAAGCTCCTCCTCCTCCTCCTCGACACGTACCTCCCTCAAATCCTCAAGTGATCCAAGGCGAGGCTCCCACTGTCCAGATCCCAATCAAGCCACACGACCTGGACAAGATCCCCACGCCTACAGAGCCAACGCCAAAGATTTAAAGGCCATAGAGGAGCGCACTCCTGAGGACGTTCTTGAATCTACCATGGGAATGAACCTCACTGTGAGTCCTTCTCACTCTCCTAACTTTTCCTTTTCTTTTGTTTTTTTTTTTATAAACTATTCTTTACTTGCTTCATCCTTTTGCATTCTATCCTGGCTCAATTTTGAGGAATTGCTCGAGTTAAAGCCAAGGACGAGGAGCTCTGAGCTGCCCTGGGCGCCACTCAAGAAGGCGAAGTGATTTCCAAGGCCGCCCTGGTTTCCTCCCAGGAGAACGAGCGGTCTACAAAAGCCGCCCTGTCTACCTCCCTGGATCAGGTCGTTGAGGCGAGCCAGTGCGTAGACCAGCTTCAGGCTGAAAATGAAGAACTCAAGAAGAAGCTGATCGAGGTCGAGGCCAAGGCCAAGGAGGAACCTGCAGAGTCATCGACTCAGATGAATGAGATGTTTTACCGTTTCTGGGTTTTCAACCTGGACGAGAACTTCTCTTTTATGCAGCCCGAGCTGTGGGACCCATATCTTGCTAGGTTCAAGATTCGATTCTCAGAGGAGCCCTCGGAGACCAGTGAAGCCTCTGAATCTGTTGAGGGAAATGGCGAGGAGGTGACTTCTCTGGAGCAAGCTAGCGGACCTTAGTGACTACCTTTGTTTTTATTTTCAATTTTTGTAATCAAATCCTTTGGGACCAAAACAATTTCCTTCGGGCTTAGGTTGAGGTTTTTCTCCTCCAGATGATAATATATCTTTGAATATTTGTCTAACTTATGTCTATTTGTATTCCCTAGTTTTATTGTTTTCTCATGTTTTTGAATCCTTAGATTCTTGTACATTTGAAATCTTAGGGCTTGACTTTAGATCGAGATCAATTTTATCGATATCTTAGTTGTATCCAAGATTTTGTTTGCTCATTTGTGTTATACCTGTTAAGAATCAGGCCTCAGACCTGGTTATATCCAAGGTTTTTAATAGGCTTAGTAGCTTTATACCTAGTAGGAATCAGGCCTCGGACCTACCTATTGGCTTGTGGGTATGCTACCGACAAGAAACTCTTGGTTATGCCATATTTTTCAGAAAATTATGTGAAGAGACCGCTATCGAATTGAGTTTTGTTGTCTAACACGATCTTTTTAGGGAGTCTGAATCGACATATGATATTATCCACAACAAAATTTAGGACTCTCTTCGAGGTGATGGTTGCCAAAGGTTCAGCCTCTACCCACTTCGTGAAATAGTCGATTGCGACTACTGCATAACGAACTCCTCCTTTTCCCGTTGGAAGGGAACCAATCAAATCAATTCCCAAGCTGCAAATGGCCAAGGGGATGAGATCATGGTTTGCTCGGCTGGAGCAGCTCGGATAACTATGGCGAAGCGCTGGCATTTGTCACATTTTTGCACATACGAGATTGAGTCCTTTGTTAATGTGGGCCAAAAATAGCCCTGTCTCAGCTCCTTTAGGGCTAGGTTTTGTCCCCCAGCATGGTATCCGCAGAAGCCTTCGTGTATCTCTTGCAAAATGGTTTGTGCTTCCTCGGGCAGAACACATCGCAAGAGGGGCAATGAGTGCCCTCGTCGATATAAGATCCCCTCAATCATAACATACCACGGAGCTTGATACAACAACTTTCTCGCGTCCTTCCTATCATCAGGTAGCCTTTCGTTTGTGAGGTACTCCACTATGGGAGTCATCCAGGTCAATTTTATGTCAATCATTTCGACCTCAACCATTTCTACTGTTATACTTGGGCTTTCCAAGAATTCCACGGGAACTACATTCAATGTATCTGCCTCATTGGTGGTAGCTAGTCGAGCCAGAGCATTAGCGTTGGAATTCTGCTTGTGGGGGACTTACTCTATGGAACTAAACTCGAACTCAGATAACTCGCCCTTTACCTTAGCCAGGTAAGTCACCATCTTGATACCTCAATCTTGGTATTCCCCCAATATTTGGTTTACCACGAGCTAGGAGTCACAATAACATTGGATGGCTTTTGCCTCGAGCTCTTTCGCCACTCTTAGCCCCACCAATAAGGCCTTATATTCTGCTTCATTGTTAGATGCTTCAAACCCGAACCTGAGAGCTGTATGGAACCGATGTCCTTCAGGTGAGATTAAGATTATCCCAGCTCTCGATCCGTTTTTTTTTACGATCCATCAACGAAGATTTTCCATAATTCCTACACTGGCTCCTTTACAGCTCGTCCTGAAAACCTGTGCACTCAACCACAAAGTCATCAAGAGCTTGGCTCTTGATTTCTGTTCGTGGCATGTATAATATCTCAAACTGGCTAAGTTCGATGACCCATTTTAATAGACGTCACGACATTTCAGGCTTTTGCAACACCTGCCTTAAAGGTTGGTCGCATAAGACGTGAATATAATAAGACTGGAAGTATGGCCTGAGCTTCCTTGAAGCCAAGATTAGACAGAACGCAAGCTTTTCTATCAACGAGTACCATGATTTAGCTCTAAGAAGCCTCTTACTCACATAATATACGGGTTTCTGCACGCGATTTTTTTCTCGAGCTAGCACAGCACTGACTGCATTTTCTGTCACGACAAGGTAAAGAAACAGACATTCTCCAGATGTTGGTTTTGACAATACGGGGGGTTCAGCTAGGTGCGTTTTCAGATCGCGAAATGCCTGTTCGCATTCTTCGGTCCAATCAAATTTCTTGTTTCCCCTAAGCAAGTTGTAGAATGGTAGGCACTTGTCAGTGGATTTTGAAACGAAGCGGTTTAAAGCCGCCACCTTTCCAGTTAGGCTTTGTACTTCCTTACGCGAACTGAGCGAAGGAATTTCTAGTAACGATCTAATCTTTTCTGAATTCACCTCTATCCCCCTTGTGTTGACTATAAACCCTAGAAACTTTCCCGACGCAACTCCAAAAATACACTTCTGGGGATTCGGCTTCATGTCGTACTTTCTCAATATGCCAAAACATTCTTCCAGGTCGGATACATGGTTATTAACAGTCTTTGATTTGACGAGCACATCATCGACATACACCTCCATGTGTTTTCACGATTTGGTTAGCAAACATTTTGTTGACCAACCGTTGGTATGTAGCTCTGAAATTCTTCAGCCCGAATGTCATAACTTTGTAGCAATATACGTTATGCTCGGTCATGAAACTGGTATGCTCTTGGTCTGCAGGGTTCATCTGTAAGGAACAAGTTTCCTAATACGCAGCAGAATTGAGTGATAGGGTGGCTCAGTGTACAAAAATTTTGTAACATATTTAAACTAATTTTAAATATGTAGATCCATTAATATACATACATTAATCATAAACAAGAAAAGAATAAAGAACATACATCTTGATGCCTATCAAGTGTCCTTGCTATCTTTTCGTAAAATAAACGATCTTCCTATCCAAGTTTCTCCCAGATACTCACACCAAGATCTTCCACAGCGTTCTCTACTCCTCAATAAGTGTGTGGGCACTTAGAGAATAAATGATGGTATATTTCTGATTCAACTTGATGTACTCAACACGAGATCAAGAGAATATGCCTAAGATTGGTTCTGTATCTTTTTCAGGGAGAGATGAAAAGTATCGTTATTTTCTTAGAGTGAATAAATTCAGTATTGAGTATCTTTGTTATTTTTTGATAAGTCTAACTTATATAGAAAATATTTAAATTTTAAAAAATAAATATATAACCAATTTCAATTTATCTTTTAATTAATTAATTATCTTATCAATGAAAATATCAAAACTAACTTTTTGAATTTTTTCATTAATTAATTAATTAATTAAATAAAAGTGAAAAATTAATCCCTGATTTCTATAGCTGCACGCCACACATAGTCCAAGGACTGTGTGTGTTGTGCAGTACCCTATAAAATAGGGATATTTATTTTCTCAACTATTATTTAATTATTTATTCAAACTACCTTATCAGATAAAATCCAACAACCTCATAATTAATTCAAATTTGAATCTATTATCTTTTTAAGTAATTATCACATATAATTAATTATTTTAATAAATATTGTTTATTCAAATAACAGCTCTTGATGACGTGGCAATGATTTTCGACACGTGACCCACACGTGGCAGAGATACTGCTCGCATAGCGACCATAAACATTTCCATATGCGAAGTGCAAGATTTATATACGATCAACCTAGTCGTATACTCTGTTTATTTATGAATAAATCTGTACAGATGTAATAATTATCCAAGAATATCTCTTCATTATGACCTGAAGATCCGTCTATTAAGGAAAGAAATAACTAATTGACTCATGTAACCCACCTTGAGCCTATAAATATACAAGAAATAGCTCAAGGATGGAGGTCTGGGATCTATCTTTTGATTTCTAGATTTGACTCCGAATTACATTACTATTATCCATCGTTTGTATTGTTTTCTCCTTCTAAGGTCTGTGAAACTCAAGAACCCTAGTTCTTTGATCACACCTTTGAAGTTCAACATTAATAATAGTATCAAGTGGACGTAGGTCATTACCAATCATTGGGGCCGAGCCACTATAATTCTTTGTGTTCTTTATTTCCCATTAGATCGTTTCCCCAAGCTTTGTACGATTTTTCTGTCGTTTTCTTGAATCTGCGTCGTTAACCAAAACGAGGGTCAACAAATATTAATCTTTTAAATTCAAATCAAATTTGAACTTATTAGATTATTCTCTCCAACTCAAATAAAGATATTTAATTAATTCTACTAATGAATTAAAACCAATTTTAATTAAATATCAATTTCAAAAATTTGATATTTATTTTATTATAATTTTGAAAATTATAATAAATTAATTATTTATATAATTTTGAAAATTATACAATAATTAATTATTAATTAATTTTGATAATTGCAACTATTTTGTAATTAATTAATTAATCACTATTATTACATAATTGTATATTTGGCCCGAAAAATAAATTTCTTCTTAAATATGTCTTTTTTACCATTTTACCTTTTATATCAACTCTTACCTTGAATAGTGTTGATAGAGCCGCTGTTGGGACCTATGGACCTATAATTCCAAGCTCCAATAAATTTGTGATTATTAATTAAACTCTTTAATTAAATAATCTTAATTTATTAATCTCATGATTACTCCACTATAAATATGAGACTGCACTCTTGTAATTGTAGACATTTCATTTACTGGGTACTTTATAAAATTAAGCGTCCATTGATATAATCATTACATACAACTTAATCCTCTAATAATGGTTCATAATTAACCGAGAATAAAATTACCGTTTTACCTTTTTAATTATATCTTGTTTCCTTAATTACCATTGACTTTACTAGTGAAGGTTAATTCATAATTAAATTATGAATTTAAGCTCAATAACCTTTCAGTCCCAAAAGTCAACCCTTAAGAGAACCATTATTCAATCTCTTATGAGAAGGTATAGATTCCTTATCTGTATACTATGTCCCCAGGCATTTACATTAATGAGTTCCCAAAACAAAAGTCTCTAGCCTGATCATTCTGACAAACCCTAACGAGTGAATAAAAAAACTCATATAACATAAATAAGAGTTCATAGTAACTTCAAGATTAAGATCTATTTGTATATGATCATCAGTTGATATATTTAAGTAATACTTCGAAACGGTATTTAACTAAGTATTAATAAACATATCTGGTCTAGTTCTATATATTCTCTAATATATAAAGCACATCCACTAAAGTGTCCTACTACACTAGTAATCCGGATCTAGATCACATGTATTCATAATACTAGTGGACCATACTTGCAGTAATTAATCTAAAGATTCCATAACTTTATTTTACTACGAACTATTCAATTTCATTTATCTCAAACACAATCCTCTTGTACCAATACGTGGTTGAGATCACATATATGAACTTAGGAAATTTTCTGATATTTACTTAATATTATCACAGAATGATATAGTCCATAAAATATATGCATAACAAATTCAGTTTATTTATTTATTTCTTAAAACAATGTCTACTACATATGCTTTCAGGGCACAATTCCCAACATCATCGCGATCTAGTTATATCCAGAGTACGTGTCCATGAAAGACATTACCTCATGGCCGGTCGTGGCGTCTACCAACTGATCAATTCTTGGTAGTGGGGAAACAATCCTTGGGACAAGCCTTGTTGAGGTCGGAGAAATTGATACAAGTTCTCCACTTCCCGTTTGGTTTTGAGACCAGCACGGGATTAGCAACCCAAATCGAGTATTTTGCAACTGTCCCCCAAGGCCTCTGTTTTTGGGACCTTGCGGGCACATTTTTGTCCAAGTTTGAAGTATGCATTATCATGCTCAGGCTGATTCCCACCATATCCTCGTGCGACCAGGCAAAAACATCCAGGTTTTTTCTTAGGAATTCGACCAGCTCCTTCTTCCTTCCGACTTCAAGGTTTTTTCCAACTTTGACAACTCTTGAAGGTTTTTTTGGGTCGATGTTTATTTCCTCGAGCTCTTATATTGCTTTAAGTTGAGACCTGTCTTCACCTACCCATGGATCAATGTCGTCCCGCTGGATGACCTCGTCGTCTTCTTTTTGAGGTTCTTCCGTCCCATGGGTGACTTCCATTACCTGAGACTCCTCACCTCCTTCACTTATGACCATCGCTTGCTGCCCAGGTTGTGATTTTCCCTTCATATAAATGCTATAGCATTCTCTGGCAGCGAGCTGGTCTCCTCTTATTGTTCATATCCCCCAAGGTTGAGGGGAATTTCATTGCCAGGTATTGGATCAAAGTGATGGCTTCAATAGCCATCAGTGCGAGTCGTCCCAAAATCGCGTTATATGCGGCCAGACAATTGATTACCACGAAATCAAGTATTTTAAAGATAGTTTGTGACTCTTCTCCCAATGTCATCACTAGTCTGATTGTTCCTATGGTCGTCGTTCCTTCACCTAAAAACTTGTACAGAGTCATTGAGGTCACCTTCAAATCGGTTACGGACAATCCCATCTTTTCTAGGGTGGACTTGAAAAGCACATTTACAGAATTCCATTATCCACCAATATTCTCTGTACCCTTCGATTAGTGAGTCACGGTTACCACCAGCGGGTCATTGTGCGGGAATTGAATGTGGTTAGCATCCTCTTCCGTGAAAATGATTGGTTATTTTTCCAACCGTTGTTGTTTCAATAACCGTTGCTTCGGGACAAACTCCACACTGTTATGAGTTTTCAACTCATTAATATACCTCTTTTGAGCCCCGCTACTCGTGCCCGCCAAATGAGGTCCTCCTGCAATAGTGGTTATATCTCCTCCTACTATCGGGGGAGGGTCGATCTCATTCGTCTGAGCTCCAGGTTGAACTGTCGAAGCTTCCGGAGCTAGCTAAGGATTCTGCATGGCAAGTTGATTAGGAACTACCCGATTTCAGGCGTATTGGGCTAATGGTCTAGCCCGAATGAGAGTCTCGATCTCATTCTTCAACTGTCGGCAATCATCAATGTTGTGACCAATGTCATTGTGGAATCGGCAGAACTTTGAGGGGTCTTTCTTTGCCCTCTGATGCTTTCTGGGTCTCTTTGAAGAAGGCACGGAGCTGGGGGTCGCAGTCTTGACCGACCAACTGACATGCTGATGATGACCCCTGTGATGACCAGTGGGCTGAGCACTCTAGTGGTTTTGCTCTGAAGGCATATAACTCAGAGTGGCGGTTCTAACAAAACGACTAAGTTTAGACCAGTTATTCCTGTGGGACTTATGAGACCCACTTTTCATCTTTTTGACATTAACGTCGATTGCAGGAGGGGGTAACTGAGCCAAGACCTCCTCGATCTGCCTGTTGGCCCTAGCGAGATGGCTCCTTAACTGGGCGTTTTCCATCTCGACGGCAGTCAAGTATCTTGGATTAGATTTGGTGGGAGTGATGCTGAACTCCCAGCATCGTCCTGACCCACCGGTTGTTTCCCAGGACATTGTTGAACATTTGGACCCCTTTCAGTGGGAACAATAGTATTATAGGCCTCCTGCCCACCAAGCTGTTCAATCTCATTATCATGCATCGATCGAGAGCACCATGATGAATGTCGACTGAAACTTGAGAAACACTAATTTTCTCTCAATAAAAGCACCAAACTATTGGCGCGGTTTTTCGCCAACGGTAGATTAAGAAATCAAATAGGTAGATTAGTGATAAATTATAAACCATAATGAAATAATAAACTCCCTCTCGAACACACACAACTTTTACGTGGTTCAGTGGTTAAAATCCACCGAGTCCACGAGTCAATATTATTACTTTTCTCTCTTAATTTCAGCAGAGTTTTAGTAATACAAAAATTGGTCGTCCATTATTCCTTATATTTATAGGGAAATTTCCTAGGCAGGTTTGGGTAACCGCCTGAATAAACAAGATATACATTTAATACAGATTATTCTCATTTATATTGGGATATGATTTGATAACAAAATAGAATATACTCCTGCTATGTCGGATAATAAATGGTAGATATGCAATACAGCCTGGGCATTAATGAGCGTATAAGGAACCTCCAAATCTCTTGGGATCTTTAGTATGCGTTTTTTCCAGATTTCCATGGGCTGAATATGTCACCCGAGCTCGTGCAAAGACTATTTGAACCTTAGCTCGTATTAAGCTCAGAGCACCCAAATTTGTATATGGCTATTATAGGTCTCGAACTCGATCGTTATCCTACGAGGCGGTCTGATAATAAACTGTTGATCGTGTACGAACTGGATTGAGTCTTGAGTTTCTCACATTATTGCTAACCAGATATCCTACTTGACTATTTTTCCCCACACATTCATTTGCTAGCTGTACCCGAACTAAGAAATTGGACTTGCGATAATTTTAGGGTACAACAAATAGGCATCATAATATCGAACATTTGAATATACTTTATTCTTTCTTTGAAGAACATTATTTTTAGACCCCAAAAAAATATCTAGATTTGAAAATCATCGAAATTATGGGGGTTATTTTTGTTTTTTCTATTTATTTAGAGTATATATTTATATGTTTATAAAAATTTAAGTAATACATATTCATCGAATTTATAAATTAGAATGCCAAAATCTTAAAATAACAAGAGAGTTTTTTTTTATTATTATTATTAAAAAAACACATACTTTAGTGTAAGACAGAAACCATAATCACACTGCCAGCATTATGTATGTGTTTCTGGTTTTTTTGTTCCCTATTTTGGGTTAGTACCATACACATCATGCATCATTCATCAGAACTCGAAATTGACTGTTATTTTTGTTTTAAGAATTATAGTAAATATGGTTTTTGAAAAATATGAAAATCTAAAAAAAAAAAAATAGAAATTATAATTGAATATATATATATATATATAAATGAGAGCTTCAAGGAGATGATGTGGCACTCTAAAATTATTCCAAACTATTTTTTCTATTTTCTCCTTTAATCTAATTTTTTTATTCATTTTTATTATTAATAACTATTTTTTCTATTTTTTCCTTTAATCAAATTTTTATATATATATATATATAAAGGAGAGCTTCAAGGAGATGACGTGACACTCTAAAATTACTCCAAACTATTTTTTCTATTTTCTCCTTTAATCTAATTTTTTTATTCATTTTTATTATTAATAACTATTTTTTCTATTTTTTCCTTTAATCTAATTTTTTTATTCATTTTTATTATTAATTATTTAAACTTTATTTTTTTAAATATTTAATTAAGATATTTTTTTAATATATCTATATATATCTATATATCTATATATATAAATGAGAGCTTCAAGGAGATGATGTGGCACTCTAAAATTACTCCAAACTATTTTTTTCTATTTTCTCCTTTAATCTAATTTTTTTATTCATTTTTATTATTAATAACTATTTTTTCAATTTTTTCCTTTAATCTAATTTTTTTATTCATTTTTAATATTAATTATTTAAACTTTATTTTTTTAAATATTTAATTAAGATATTTTTTTAATATATATGTATAAATGATCATATGGTGTGGTGATATATAGTTAGTTTGGAAAAAACATAGACACTCTATTATGTTAATCTATATCTATATATTATGAGTAATCTATATATAATAATAAATAAATAAATAATCTATCTATTTTTATTTATAACCTGTTGACAAAATACGAGATCCAAATGTCAATTTTTAACAATAAATTATCTAAACGAGTAAACACAAGGTCCACGAGTTAATTTAAAAAAAATAAAGGGTCCAAATGGGTAATCGGCTAAAATACAAAGTTCAAAATGGTGTGAACCCTTAAGTAAAACATAAATTATATATATTTATATAATTTACTTTCTATAAAGAATTTTTAACACTTTGAATAAATACATAGTCCAAAGGTTAATTTTTTAAAATAAATAGTTAAAACGAGTAATCGGCCAAAGTATTGTATTCAGATAACCGATCTATCTATTCCTATTTTTAACATTTTGACAAAACTTGAGGTCCACAAGTTAATTTTTAAAAATAAAAGTCCTAACGGGTAATCGGCTAAAATACAAGGTTCAAAATGATGTGAACCCTTACAAAAAACATAAATTATATATAATTTAATTTTTATAAATAATTTTTAACCTTTTGAATAAATATATGGTCCAAATGTTAAATTATAAAAATAAAGGGTCAAAATGGGTAATCAGCCAAAATACAATGTTCAAATAATCGATATATCCAATCCTATATTTAACCTTTTGACAAAACACGAGTTCTAAAAGTTACTTTTTAAAACTAAAGGGTTCAAACGGGTAATCGTCCAAAATAAGTCTTACACAAAACATAAATTTCCATATACATAATTTAGATTGTTTATAATAAAAAATAAAAGCACATGTACAACAAATTTTTTTAACTTTGTTTTCGGTATTTTAATTATTCAGAATTTTTCAAAAACTTTCAAGAGGTTTGATATACAATGGACACTATTATGAAAAAAAATTGTGGTCAATACGCCCTCACGTGTCCATATAAAGAACATGTTGTACGAGTAGGGTGAAAAAAAATCCATATCGTAGCAATCTCCTAAAAGTATTTTAAAATATATATAATTTAATTTTTATAAATAATTTTTAACCTTTTGAATAAATATATGGTCCAAATGTTAAATTATAAAAATAAAAGGTCAAAATGAGTAATCGGCCAAAATACAATGTTCAAATAATCGATATATCCAATCCTATATTTAACCTTTTGACAAAACACGAGTTCTAAAAGATCATTTTTAAAACTAAAGGGTTCAAACGGGTAATCGTCCAAAATAAGTCTTACACAAAACATAAATTTCCATATACATAATTTAGATTGTTTATAAAAAAAAATTACGTAAAGCGTATAATAATGATAATAATAATAAAAAATAAAAGCACATGTACAACAAATTTTTTGAACTTTGTTTTCGGTATTTTAATTATTCAGAATTTTTCAAAATCTTTCAAGAGGTTTGATATACAAATGACACTATTATGAAAAAAATTTGTGGTCAATACGCTATCACATGTCCATATAAAGAACATGTTGTACGAGTAGGGTGAAAAAAAATCCATATCGTAGCAATCTCCTAAAAGTATTTTAAAATATGTATATTTTGTAATAATTACAAAAAACTGCGCGAAGCGCGGTTATGTTTTCTAGTTTAGATAATATTCTGGAAAAATTACAAAAATACTTTTAGTTATTTTTATTATTTTAAAAATCAATATACCTCATCTCACCAAAATACAGATTTATTAAAAAAAAAAAGGTACTTATATATTTTTACAAACAATGAGGACATTTACAAAAACAGTTAACATTTTTATAAATGACATTTACAAAACTAATTTCTAACTAAAAATTCATTTTTGCAATTAACATTTATATAATTAATTTCTTAATTAAAACTACATTTTCGTAACTAAAACTAATTTCAAAACTAAAATATACATTTTTGTAACTATTTACAGAATGTTGATAAACATTAATGATACTAATATTTACAAAATTGTTAGATTACATAAAATAATAATTAGCGAATGCAAAAATACTCAGATTTCAAACAAACATAGTTTTTTCTTGCAGATTTAGCGATGTGGAATGATTGTGTTACGTCATTTTTCGTCAACTTAAATCCGAAGAGTACTAAACAAAGATTTAGGAAATAAGAGAAAAAAAGTAGGATTTTTACGTAGTTCAACAGTTAAAATCTGCCTAGTCCATGAGTCAATGTTATTGATTCGTGATACTCTCTCAAAGCTTTAGCAAAATAATTCAGCATAGTATTCTTAGTACAATCTTGTGCCCCTCTACAAACGAAATTCCCCAGGCTATTTATAGACCTGGTTGACAGAATATCTTCCCCTTATTTCGGGAAGTTACAATTCAAATTTGAAATAAATGCATTAATTATATAATATCTCATGATAATTGAGATTTAATATTAGATAACAATAAATCCCTAAGGAATAGGGATTTCTTGTTGTCATGTGCAAAACGCATTGCTGATCTCGAAGGCAAGGTTTACGCTATTCCGAGATCGACCAACACTTCGAGCTTGTTATTTTGGTCAGCTTTCTCCTTAGCTAGTGATTCCACCGAGCTCATCCTTCGGAGACCAACATCTTCGAGCTTGCAACGAAGGCTCGAATTACACCCGTATGCATCGTAGAAGGTTCATCCTTTCGAGCTTGACACTTAAGCTCGAGCCTTCTGAACTTGTGCTCGATTGCCAACAAGAACCAGTTAAGAATCATGCAGATTTATACAAGTGTCCAACCACTGCTTGTTATTTTCGAGCTTACGCTTTACGAGCCTACATTTCGAAGCTCATTTATGACGGTGTCAAAATTTGGGTGTAACATTTTTCCCCCTCAAAAGTGTTCGTTCGAATCCTATAAGAAGGAAACTTTTGAACTTCAATTTTCAAAAAACGTGCCACCTACCACACTCGAGTATGGACACATGCCATTTGGGGATTGCACACCAAGAGTACTCAAGTACTCCCTATTCTTGCACAAGTCCTTTCCGAGGACCTTTGTGCCGCCAATTTATATAATTAAATGTTATCATTCGGATCATTCTTTAGCCCAAATCAAGGGCCTCCATCATTTCGACCCTTGACATCCCCTCACAGGTATATATATATGCACACCCCCTTCATCTTCATCAGTTTTACTTCTCAGAAAACACGAACCAGAGAAAAAAGAAGAAAAACCAAAGCTTACTTTGCATGTTCTCTCAGCCAAAAAAGTGAAACCATTCCAGTACATTCGGCTCTGTGAAATCGTTCTTGCTTCCATTACTCTGGTCGACGATCTCACCATATCCACGAACAACTTTGTGTAAGCCTCCTGACTTCTCTTTGTTGTATATGCATTTTTTTTCTTCTTTTTTACGTGTTTCTTTTGTTAAAATGTCACTCATAGTTTTTCCAAGATTTTTAGAGCTTTTCCGTTCACTAATAAAATTTTCGGATGTAAATAGCTTTGGCATGCTTAAAATCACAATTTAGGCTAAAAAAATTTTGGTAGGTATGTGACAAAATGGAGATTTTCTAGTAATGGGGATTTTTTGGGTCATAGGTTTCGTGTGGCTTAGGAAATAAAGTTTTGGATTAGGGTTTTAATGCACGAATCCTGAAAATATAGCCTTTTTGGGTAACTACCACCTTTTCCCCTGGAAATCTGAGATTCTCTTGTTTTAAACTGGTAGTATCTCTCCCACTCTCGCGTGGGTATACTCTCGATGCCCGAACTCTACAATAGTTCGGGACAGACATTCGAGCCAATCTTCGCCTTTTCGAGCCTTCGATCTCGATTGAGGCTTCGAACTCGAGTTATCAAATTTTTTAATCCCCTTATTATCTTCTATATGATGGGCCCTCACCTTTTTCTTCCTTGTTAGATGTCGAAGTACTCTGAGAATCAGTGGGAGCCCGAGTTTGCTATCCTTTACCACCCATCAACTCCCAATCCTAAATATTCTTTCACTCAAAACAACAATTGATCCGTGAGCACAAAGAACAGTGTGAGTAAGAAGACATACGAGACCGTTTTCGACGTTAGATCCCGAGAATCTAAGTGGCAGCTTATCCTGACCTAGACCTATCGCACTAGATCCCAAACTTAAAGTCACCGTAGCCTTTCCACCTGGTGCACTTTCATTTACTCTAATGGAAGATTTTTCAACACGTCCACTCACCTCCCAAGCTCTCTTAGTCCCTACCTTAAAGGAGGAGTTTTCGAGGCTGAGCATTACCAGAGCTCGGTCACTTGCACCAGTCATATCTCTGAGTTATTAGCCTACCACGACCTCAAGCTTTCTGGTACACTAATGTGCCATCCTGCAACCTCCATCGAAAGGAGTTGTTGTGCCCTGGGAGATGGCGATCCCGATCGTAAAGTCAGGCTCGCTGCCTGGAGTCGTGAACATGTAACGCCCTACTTCCTTAGAGTTGTTACTAAGTGGGTTTAAAACATGCATTTAACTCGCTAATCGAGGTTTTAGGACAAAAGTGTAATTAAACCATAAACAGAGTCATAAACTTTGAAAATAATCTCATATACTGAAAAACATAAAGCGTTTAACATTTGGGATCCCAAAATACTGTTTAGAAATATTGACAACTCAAAAATATAACTAAGTTGGCTAATCGACAAAATCTGGGTTTAGTACAATCATCTCCCAAAATACCCTTGGCCGTGGCAGCCAGGCAGGCCGAACATGTACGCGCCGCTCATCATGCTCTCCATACTCAAGGTTGGTCGACTTTCCCCTTGCCTTTACCTGCACCATAGAGCACCCGTGAGCCGAAGCCCAGCAAGAAAACTGTAACGCCCTGGTTACCCCAGAACAATTACGGGGAACCGGAAATTTGACCCGCTACCCGAGTCCTTTGGTTAAAAACGTGTATCTAAGTGTTATTAACATGCTAAGGTGGAAAAATCATTAAAAAGGAAAGGATATATTTTATTAAATACATAAAACTGCTCATGGGCCCACAAAATCTTTTACAAGTTATTTACAACTCAAAATGGTCATTACAGTTCCAAAGTTACAAACCCGCCGACCTAAGCGGCAAAAATAGGGTAAACCCCCTAGTTCCTCTGAGAACTCCTTGGCCGTGGTGGTCGAGCGGCCGCATATGTACACATCACCACCTAAGCTCTCCACTCAAGGCTGGGTGAGCTTTTCTTTCCCTTTACCTGCACCACATAGCACCCATGAGCCAAGGCCCAGCAAGAAAACACAATAAAGCATGATATAATATCATCAATGATCATAATAATCATTTAGGACCATCAGTCCAAACAAATAACTGACAGTCGCAAAAGTCACTAAATTGGGTTTAGCTCCCTTTAGCCTTGTGACGATAGGGTAACCGGGGCTTAATAGATAAGTGACTTTTATTAGTTCAAACAGGATAGGTGCATGGTGACTAGTCACCAACATAACCTTCCTCATGACCATAGAGTCATAACCTTGGAACATGGTTCCCTAGCCATGTGACAAACAGTCACCTGGGCCTTTGTCCCCGGCTCTAGTAACTAGTCTTAGACTAGACAAGCGCATATAAGTTCATCGACCTTAGGGTCGGTCCAGAGTTAATTCCTTAGAGCCATTCAACACTGATATCGATTAGATCTAATCTTCATTTGGCCTTGCATTCATGATGCTATGCCATTTCTGACTCTTTAGGTCAGTGTCCCTGACTAGTCAGTACATATACAAGTAAACAGCATTCACTAGCATTTAATAGGCAATCCATGTCCACATTTATCAATCAACATGCCTCAATAACAATCACGCATGTCATATATACACAGGGTGCAGTTTTCTTACTTCAGGTTCGAGTGAGAAACATAATAAGAACGACCCCTGAGAACGATCAACCTTTTGGTCCCTTAGTGGTTACCTGGTCATAACCAATTATGGGACTCCATCAATAAAATGAATAACAAGGATTCCCAAACCAAAACCTAGCCTCCGAGACATCGAATACAGCTAAACCGGGTAGTAGGATCGATCCCGAGGCCTAAGGCTAGATACCCCAAGCCAAAAACTTATTTCTGGCCAAAATGCCACTAAGGGTCGCGGCCCTCTGTAGCCATGCCGCGGCCCGCCCCTCAAACAGAGGCGGCCTCCTTCAGCACCCCTCAAGAGCCGCGGCCCAACCCCCAGTTCAGCCAATACCCTAGTTTTTCTTCCCTTGCGATTTTCCTTGGAACCAACCTTTCAAACCAAGCTCAAACACCACTCAAACATCCAATACAACCCCTAATTAATTAAACCTCAATTAAAACTTCCATCAATTAAAACTATCCACAACAAAATCACAAGTTGAAACTAAACACCAAAACAGAGTAAACCAGAAAACTAGTGGCTAGAAACTTACCTCAAACTCAGGTTGTGATGCTCTTCAATGGTGGAACACTCTCCCAAACTCCCAAGGTCTACTTCCCAAGCTTGAATCCTTAACAAGGGCTCAAAAATCACAAAGAAGATGAAGGGGAAGGAAGGTACGGTAAGCTCCAAGAACTTGCTCTGTTTTCCCTCTGTTTCACAGCCTAAAGGGTTTAAATCTATCCTAGGGGTAAAAAGACCATTATACCCCTAGGTCAATTAAGGGTTTCTAAAGGCTCCCAAGGGAAAATTTTTCCTTTCCAACCTATCTCATTAATCATAATTAACGCCCTCCAATTCCCGCTATTCTCGATAATCTCAAACACCAATAATTTATAACCCGTTACCCTTTAATTCCTGGTAACGCTCTAATCATTATAATCACCCCGAGACTCATCCCGAGCCCCGAACTTAAACCTATTATGACTAGACCACTAACTAATAATCCAAGATCGTCTCATGCCGAATAGCTCGAACAAACCCACATTATAATGTGGTCTCAACAATATATCACCGACATGCATACAAATATACAATTATACCCTCTACAGGCCAAATTATCATCACACCCCTGTAATTAAAATGTGGATTCACATGCATGCATTTAACATCATATTATAATATAATTCACATATACATGCATTCTATCAATTAATGGCATAATTAAACAAGTATGGCCCTCCCGGCCTACTATTCCCGCCATTAAAACACATCGAAGAATTTAGGGCATTACAAAAACCCTCACAAGCAGATACCATATGCATATCAAACACTTAACATATAAACAAACCATCCTCAGGCTATACACGTACGACCATGCTGTCCCAGGCGCTTTACCAGGCCCTGGGTTTGCGGTCCACATCATGAGGATATCCCAGGTATCATGTAGGGTCTCGCCTTGGCAACTCGCACTCCGCGTGCTAAACGCTGCTCTCGCCCATTGCCGTTCTTGGCCTTCGCCGTCCCCGGCTCTTGCCGCTCATTCACATATATGCACACATAGCATCAATAAATTAACACTTAAACACGTATAATCATAATCAATGGGCTACACCCAGCAACACAATAATATAGGGTCGTGCCCCGCAACACAAGCTATAGGGCCTCGCCTTGCTCTATGGGTACAACATTTTTCTTACCTGTGTCCCAAGCTTTCCAAGCACCGATGTCCCGAGCACAGTCCCCTAGTTCGAGCCTCGCTGAAACCCTAGTCACAACACATTAACAATATCCACCCATCAAGTTCTAATCCATTAAATAGCTTTGGGTCATAATTCTAGTCTCTGGGACCTTGAATTCTATCAATCCGAGTGATAAAATCAATCCCGAGCCTTAACTATTGAATTCCCGAGCTTAAAACCTCTTTAAAGCCCAAAAATTCACTAAGCGTCGCGGCCCTAAGAAATCATGTCGCGACCCCCAGCTTAACTCAAGGCCCTGCCTCATTTCAGCCTACACGCGTTGCGGCCCTTCCTGAAGGGCGTCACAGCGCGCCTCCATTTCCAGACGCCCCAATGTTCTAAGGGGCCGCGGCTCAGCAAGAACAGCGTCGCGGCCCGACCCCTCGAGCCCAGAAAAACTCACCATTTTTACCACGAAAACCAATCCAATTAACCCTAGAATCAACCCAGCAACTCAAGCTAATCATCACAGAAGTTATACTATAGATTCAACAACAAAACCCAACAAGAATTCAAGTCAAAACCTCATCAATCTCAAAGTCAATTCTTCACTCAACACACATGCAATACTCTAGAATTTCAGCTTAAAACCAGTATAATTCACTAAGATTAAAGCTTACCTTTAGCTGAGTTGAGTCTCTGGATTAGGTCCTTAACCTTCAAGCTTCTAGCTCCCAAGATTCCCAACTCAATTCCTTAGTTTTGATTAGTTACACCAAAATTTCCCCAAGCTTCCAAAGGAAGAAGCTCCAAGAGAAAGAGAGAGGGAGAAAGTGTCGGTTTAGAGAATTCTGAGTGATTCCTATATTTTGTTTTATTTAACTTAGTCTCTAAGGTTACCTCAAGGCTCGGGGTGCCAAAAATGTCCCCGAGGGCCAAATGGTAAATTTCCCCAATATTCCCTCCTAAACATTCTATCTTCAAATATTTCTTCAAATATTTATTTTCATACCCTGATAACCCCATAAAACATCTATTACCCGAAATACCCCTCGACTCGCCTCGAGTCAGATTTTCGACCCCGCTGTGACTTTCTAGCTAAACCGCTCCCTAGGATTGTCTTGGATCTTGCAACACAGATATATCATGTAAGTGTCATACTTTGTGTATTTTGTATTTTGGAAATTTTATGATTCATCTATTAATTTTTCAGTGGCATCTGTGTTTTGTAATTTGATAGTATTTTGACTTATCTGTTATTTTGCCGGTTGCATCTGGAAATTTGGTGTTGTCATAATATCTTACTGTTGCTTACGTGGCTTGGTTTAAAGTGTCTGTTATGATTAATTGACTGATATTTTTGGTGTGTTGTGCTAATTTGTTCTAACGAAATTCTGTTTTTAGTGTGTCTGGGTTGGTTGAGTTTGTTAGAACTCAGATCTGTATTCTTGAGAAACATAGCTCTGCTAGGTTTTGGTTTTTCGTGTGGGTTTTTCCTTGTTGTTTTTCTTTTACAGATAGAAGAACTCCATTTCTTGGAAGGATGTTCATCTATGGCAGGTAGTGGTGTTCTTCAGGTGAAGTATTGGAAGAAAGTTAGATCTGCAAAAGTTCAAGTGTAAAGATTCAAATAGATCAAGCTAAGGAATTTTGCAAGAGACACAAGTATAGAATATTTTCTATTGTTGATGTAAAATCAGAGATACTTTGTAGAACTTGCATTTTCTATCTTAGTGGATTTCTTTTTCTGGACTAGGTCCCAAGGATTAGTCATTACTGTGCGTAGTGGCGAACCTTGTAAAAATTGCTTGGTGTGATTCATTTACATGTTCTTTATGATTTCTTTAAATCTTGTCTTGCTAATTCAATAAACTCAATACTTAGGTAGTAAATCACCTTCATATCACAATTATTACAATTATCACATTTATGCCCTCAACGAGCTAGAATTACAAACATGCCCCTAATAACCAAACGGGGCCCACATGCATATTTAATTCACCTAAACATGCATCACTAATCACATATTCACACAAATTCACATATTATAGCAGTAAATCACTTATTGCCCTCCAGGCACGCTAATCAAGGCCCTAAGCCTTATTAGCAAATTTGGGTCATTATAGAACATATGAGGGTTGGGGCCCTAATACCCTCGAAGAAATACTTCAAAAAAAATTTGGATTACGCCGGTCTTGCCCCCTTCCAACTCCAAACCAATTCTGTCAGGGTCTTGTCATCCCTTAGGTCGCTGTACCATGAAATGAAGTGGGACAGGCCCTCTGCACAAGAGATGTTGTATCTTTTTTGCCTTAAGAGCAACCCTTCTCGAGCTCACGGAAAAGACGGGTTCTGCTACCTGTTGAGCTATCCGAAGGAAAAGTGATTATTCGAGGACATCCCAAACCATCCTCCAAATTTCAAGACGACATTTTTCTGGACGGATGGGCTCGCTCCTTCCCAATTCTACTCCTTCCAACGCATCTATAAGTATTTCAACACGTCTTTTCCATTTTTCTTTGAACAATTGAGCTTGGAATATTCACTCTATTCTTGCCTGCAGCCAACTACCACCAACCTACTCTAACAAAAGCCATGAAGGAGAATAGGGCAACAATTCTCCAGCTCCCTTATGGTTGAAGGTCTCTCACTTACCTCCTCCATGAAGAAAAGCTCCGAGCTTGTGGCCTTTTAGGCGAATGTGAGTCCACGAATGATTCGGGGATTCGAAAATACCGAAGGTGGGAAGATGTGCCATTCCCCACTGCTAGACTTCCCCTTAGGAAGAGGACCTCGGGCTCGCAATTCCGTGCCACTGCCTCACGCCTTCATGACCGAATCGTCTCCGGCAATTGAGCCCACGACGAAGTATCAAAAAGCTTGGAGAATGGAGGTAAAGAAGTGTTGGACCACTCCATGTGGTCTTCGTCATTGCTTAAGCACGAGCCTGATGTGATGATCCTATTCGAGGATCCTAGGGACAACTTCTTAGCATGGTCAAGAGTTGACCTTAGAGTCCGTAGGTTCGATAGCTGGTTAAAACAATATCAAACCATGTATAATTTAAACGAGGTCTGGGATGGGGTAACGATTGTAACACCTTACTTCCTTAGAGTCGTTACTAAGTGAGTTTAAAACGTGCCATTAACTCGCTAATCGAGGTTTTAGGTTAAAAGTATAGCTAAACTGTATTAAATGTCGTTTAATGTCATAATTTGGTCATTCATTGAAAATACAAAAGGTTAAACATTTGGGATCCCAAAATACCGTTTAGAAAAAAAATACTATACAACTCAAAATACATTTAGGGTCGACTAGGCGACAAATTCAAGTCAATACAATGCATTTTTCCAAAAATAACCCTGGCTGTGTCAGCCAGGTAAGCTGAACATGTACCAGTCGTTCCACGCTTTCCATACTCATGGTTAGTCGACATTTCCTTTGCCCTTACCTGCACCATAGAGCACCCGTGAGCCGAAGCCCAGCAAAAAAACTCAACACAAAACAATTTACATATGCATATCTATTAACAGGATATAACAAAGCAGCTAGTAGGCTAAACACATAGCGACCATGCCGTCCCAAGCGCTTTACCAGGCCCTGGGTTCACGGTCTTCACTGAGAAGATGACTCCAGCATCCTAGGGGGGGTCTCGCCCTAACGACATGCACTCCGCGTGATCAACGCCGTTCCCGGCCCCTTGCCGTACTCGGCTTTGCACTCAGCGTGCTCAGCGCCATTCCTGGCCCCTTGCTGTGCTCGGCTTTCTGCCGTTCCCAGCCTTCCCCGTTCATTCACAAATATGTATTACATAGCATAAAGTCAACAGATATTGAAACATATATTAAACATAAATAATAGGGCTACGCCCTGCAATTAAATCAATAGGGTCATGCCCTACAATACAAGCAATAGGGTCACACCCTGCTCTACGGGTACAACAATTTTCTTACCTGTGTCCCAAGCTATCTGAGCACCGCAATCCCAAGCACAATCCTCTAACACGAGCCTCGCTGATAACCTAGTCACAACATAATTACAATAGTTGGTCATCAAATTCTAATCCAATAAATAGCCTCAAGACATAAATCTAGCCTCCAGGACCTTGGATTCTACCAAACTGGGTGATAGAAACCTTCCCGAGCCTTAACGTTTAAGTTCTCGAGCTAAAAACCTTCAAATAACCAAAATTTTGCATTTGGCCCGCGGTCCAGCCCCCCTTAAGGGCTGCGGCGCGCCCCAAGTCAGAGGAAAAATTCCTCTCTACTGAGAGACAGGGGCCGCAGCGCCCAAACCTTGCGCCGCGGCACCTGGGCAATTTTTCCTGAAGTCCCCTGGCCTATAAACTCAAGCGGGTCGCGACACCTGATGAACAGGGCCGCGGTATGAGCCCAAAACCCAAAAATCCCATGCAAATTTCATGAGCTAACTTCCCTGAAAATCATTCTAAACGCACCCCAAAAATAGAATTGAGTCCCATAATCATTCTAATACACTTTAAGCAGCACTAGAACCCATGAAACTATTCCATATCCTCAGCAAAACTCAAAATCAAAACTCAAGTTTGAACCTAGAAGAAAACGCTTAAAATATGGTAGAAATCCATTAAAACCAGACCAAGGAGCCTTACCTCAATGAAGATTTTTGAGCTTAATCCAGCTCTCCAGCACCCTAGGCCTATCCTCCCCAAGTTCCAAGCTTTAGTTCTGAATTTCTCCTCCATAACTCCAAAAATTTACCAAGTCCTCTAGAGGATGAAAGAGAGAGAGAGATATTGAGAGAGAGTGTGTGTGTTTCTGTCTTTTTTCCAATTCCAGAAGTGTGTCCTTGCTTCCAGATCAATTAAGCCTACCCTCAGCCTCCTAAGTTCCTGAAATACCCAAAATACCCTTTAGTCCATTCTAAACTCTTTTATACCACCAAGGGCAATTTCATCATTAGGTATGCTCGCAAATTCCATGAGTGTTCCTATAAATCCCCGTTTAATCCCGAAATATCCAAATAATTACCAAACTACTCCCATTACTCGATAAATCCCGAACACACATAATATTCCTGAAATACCCTTAGGCTCCTCCTGAGCTGGGTATTTGACCCCGTTGTGACTTTTTAGCTAAACTACTCCCTAGGACCGTCTCGGATCGTGCATCACAAATATATTACCACGCGGTATCAATCACAATATACACAAATATTGCATTTATGCCCTCAACGGGCTAAAATTACAAATATGCCCCCAATTGCCAAATGGGGCCCACATGCATATTTAATTCACCTAAACATGCATTTCTAATCACATAATCATCAAATTCACATATTAACCCATTTAATTCAATTATTGCCCTCTCGACACGCTAATTAAGGCCCTAGGCCTTATTAGCAAATTTGGGACGCTACAGCTGTACAATATGGGACCAACGTATATAGGGACCTTTCGAGACTATCCCCTACTTATAGAGAGGGGACTCCCCTAGATTCATCAGAAGATGGGGAATTTATTGGTCTCCGAGCTCAAGCTCGGCCGAAAGTACTAGTTAGGTTTCTTTTATCTTGGAGTCTTGTTTCTTATAATATCCTTTTTTCGATTACTTACATACAACCTTTTGTTTTTCAGGAGACATGGACTCGAAACTGTTATATTATTTTATAATATAATGTTTTAGATTAAATAAATGTGATATAGATTGTCACATATTGTAACATATAATAGAGAGTTACATTATTTAGATATATGTGAAATATCCAAATATGTAACATATTTGGTGTTACAAATTTGTAACTTCCAAATATTACCCATTATTGTGTAAATTTGTTGCTACACAATATTGAGATGAATTTCTTAATGTCATAAGAGATATGATTGTTAGAGATGTGATTTTAACTCCCATAATGTGTATGGATGTTACAAAATCAAGTGGGAATGAATTTGGAATGTTTTGGCAAGTTGGAAAATTAGTTGCTGAAAAAATGTCTTGGGTCGCGGCCTGAGTTTTTGATGAGGTTTTATATTATGGTTGCTGAAAAAATGCCTTAGGCCTCGGGATCGTTCCTACTACCCGGTTTAGTGGGATTCGATGTCCTGAAGGCTAGGTCTTGGTCCAGGAACCTTTTATTACTCATTTTGATGAGGTTTTATATTATGATTGTGACTAGGTTATCGCTAAGGGATTGGAATCAGGATCGTGCTTATGGCTCGTTTATTGGTAACCTATGCTTGGACCAAAGGTAAGAAAACTGCACCCTATATGTGACATGCATGGTGATTATTGAGGCATGTTGAGTGTTTAAATGTGGACATTGATTGCATATCAAATGCTTAGAAAATCTTGCTCACTTGTGAATGACACTGACTTATTAGTCAGAATCGGCAATGGTGTCGGTATTAATTGTGAAGTTGTGACTTACTAGTCAAGTTCAGCAGTAGTACCAAGAATTCGTCGTATGACATTGACTTATGAGTCAAGGGCAGTTGTAGCGTGTTTAACACAAGCTGATAAAGATTAGATATAATTGACATCTGCATTGAATGACTCATCATGAGCATTAATGCCGGACCGACCTCAAGTTCGATGAAAACTAAAAGCGCTTGTCTAGTATAAAGGCTAGTTACTTAGAGCTAAAGACGAAAAGGCTAAGGTGACCTACATGTCACATGGCTAGGAGGATATGGGACCTTCGAGATAGACTTATTAGTCATCTGACCGAGATGGACTTATCAGTCATCTGACAGAGATGGACTTATTAGTCATCTGACCGAGATGGACTTATCAGTCATCTGACCGAGATGGACTTATCAATCATCTGACAGTGATAGACTTATTAGTCATCTGACTGAGATGGACTTATCAGTCATCTAACCGAGATAGACTTATTAGTCATCTAATCGAGGTAGACTTATTAGTCATCTATTTAGAGAGTGAATTATTAGTCAGCTGTTCAAAGAATGACTTATTAGTCATCTACCTCAGGGCGGGAGACTTATTAGTTATCTACTCAGAGTGTAGGACTCCACAAATACTTATTTGAACCTGCTTGCATGCATGAGTAGGGTTATTACTGCTAGGCATGCCTATTATGACTTAGTAACACGTTATTACTTGTTCATGAACATATTGAGTTTTCTTGCTGAGCTTCGGCTCACGGGTGCTATGTGGTGCAGGTAAAGGCAAAAGAAAGTTGGACCATCCTTGAGTTGGAGAGCTTAAGTGGCGATGTGTACATATGCAGCTGCTCGATCACCACGACCGAGGGTTTAAAGAGGAACTAGGGTTAAACCCTATTTTGTCGCTTATGTCGGCTGGTTGTAAATATTGTGATGTAATTAACCTTTAAATTATATTTTTTGGGATCCCAGTGTATAAAGTAAACGTTTTAGTGAAACATTATATCTTAACCAAAAAATTTAACCCTACACCGCTAATCATACTTAGTTACATGATTATGGCCAAATGACTCGATTAGCGAGTTTTGCACTATTTAAAATGCACACCGTAACGGTCCCTAGGGATTAGGGCGTTACAGTTTGAGTCAATCATGTTTATATCTTCTTCTTCAGGTTCGGTTATGCTTGGGGTCGGTAAGAATTCTACTGGGACCACATTGAGCGTGTCAGCTTCGTTAGTCATGGCGAGTCGGGCCAATGCATCTGCATTTAAATTTTGTTCTCGGGGAACTTGTTCTATAGCGTAGAACTCAAACCCCCCAAATGTTGTTTTAACTTTCTCCACGTAAGCTGCCATTTTTATGCCACGAGCTTGATATTCACCTAGGACTTAGTTAACAACCAATTGTGAGTTGCTATAGCAATGAATGACTTTTTCTTTGAGCTCGGTGGCTAACCAAAGTCCTGCTAACAATGCCTCATATTTGACCTCGTTGTTTGATGCCTCAAAGCCAAAGCTTAGTGCCGAGTGGAAGCGATTTCTCGTCAGGGTGATTAGAATGATCCCTGCCCCTGATCTGTTTCATTGGAGGACCCATTGACGTAAAGTCTCCACAGATCGCAGGCTGGGGTTACGCTTCCTCATTGGAGATCCCTGTGCATTCGACAATGAAGTCTGCCAAAGCCTATCCTTTGATTGTTGTTCTAGGGTGGTAAGTAATCTCGAACTGTCCGAGCTCAACAACCCATTTAAAAAATCTCCCGGAAGCTTTAGGCTTGGATAATAATTGCCTCAATGGCTGACCAGTTAACACATGAATAGAATGTGCTTGGAAGTAGGGTCGAAGCTTTCGAGATGCATGCATTAGGCTCAAAGCTAGTTTCTCTATTAATGGGTATCTCGATTCTGCCCCCAGTAACCTCTTGCTGACGTAGTATATAGGCTTTTGTACTTGCTTATCTTCTCGTACAAGTACTGTACTAATGGCATGCTCAGTTATGGCAAGGTACAAGTATAAAACTTCCCCTGCAATCGGTTTAGACAAGATCAGTGGCTCGGCGAGCTGTTTCTCAAGATTCTGAAATGCAAGTTCACACTCGTCCGACCATTCAAACTTCTTGCCCCCTCTTGAAAGATTAAAGAATGGGATACATCGGTCCGTAGATTTCAAGATAAACCTACTTAAGGCCGACATTCGTCCAGTTAAACTCTGGACATCTTTGTGTTTCTGAGGCGAGGGCATGTCTATTAATGCTTTGATCTTTTCAGGACTAGCCTCTATACCCCGAGCATTCACTATGAATCCCAGAAACTTGCCTGAGGATACTCCGAATGAGCACTTTTGTGGGTTGAGTCTCATATTATATTTTCGGAGTACAGTAAAACATTAAGCGAGATCGTCTACATGGTTATTGTTATCTTTGGATTTGACTAACATATCATCCACATAAAATTCCATGTTATTCCCTATCTGCTCATAAAACATCCTATTTACCAATCATTGGTATGTGGCTCCACCATTTTTGAGCCTGAAAGGCATTACGTTGTAACAGTACAAGCCCTTGTCGGTTACAAAGCTCGTATGTTCTTGGTTAGGTGCATGCATGGAAATTTGGTTATATCCAGAATAAGCATCCATTGAATAACATGATGTCGTGGCTCGCAGTGGCATCTACGAGCTGGTCGATTCGAGGCAAGGGAAAGCAATCCTTGGGGCATGCCTTGTTGAGGTTTGAATAGTCAATGCAGATTCGCCATTTGTTGTTGGGCTTTGGGACCAACATAGGGTTGGCGATCCAGTCAGGATAGAAAGCATCTCAGATAAAAAGATTTGCTTTTAGCCTTTCGACCTCCTCTTTTAGGGCTTTCTTTTTGTCGTCGTCCAGGATTCCCTTTTTTTGTTCATTCGAGGGGAAGCTCTTATCTATGTTTAGTGCATCACTAATAACGCTTGGACTAATCCCTACCATCTCCGACTGTGACCATGCAAACATATCTTGATTTTCTTTCAAAAAGAAAGTTACTTGCTATTTTGCGCTTTCGGAAAGACTTTTCCCTATTTTACCACCCTCATGGTATCTTTTTCATCGAGCTTTACTTCTTCAAGCTCCTCTAATGGTTCAAGATCGACCCTTTCTTCAACCCGAGGGTCAATTTCTTCTTCTATCTCGAACACGGATCCGTCCACCTCCTGAATAACTACAAGCGTATGTGCACTCGTTTGATTTTTCCCCCTCATGGAAATGCTATAGCATTCCCGTGCATTGAGCTGGTCTCCCTTCAGCGTCTCGATGCCACTAGACGTTGGGAACTTGACAGCTAAATGCTTAACAGATGACACTTCCCCCAGCCCAATCAGGGCTGGTCTCCCGAGCAATATGTTGTAAGACGACGGGGTGTCCACCACCACGAAGTCCATCATCTTGGTTACTGAGACTGGATAGTCTCCCAAGGTTACGGGGAGCTTGATGGATCCCATACAAGCAATCCCTTCCCCTGAAAATATGTACAACATTGTTGCACATGCTTTCAAATCTCGAAGCGTGAGTCCCATCTTTTATAGAGTGACTTTATAAAGGATATTGACTGAGCTCCCTTTATCTATCAGGACTCTGCGTACCCTCTTGTTCACGAGCTGAAGGGTGATGACCAGGGGATCATTATGGGGAAACTGAACATGTGTCGCATCCTCTTCAGTAAAAGTAATGGGTTAAGATTCAACCCTTTGTTGCTTTGGAGCTCGTGGTTCAAGTTCGTAGGGAGAACCGTCTCTAGTCTTGAGCTCATTTACGTATCTCTTCTGGGCATTTTTGCCCAACCCGGCAAGGTGCGGTCCCCTAGAGATGATTACCACATCCTCCCCATCTATTGGGGGAGGTCGATCATCTTCCCTTGCTCGGGAATTGTTATTCTGCTAGGCAGGTTGTGCAGACGTTGCCCTCTGACCAAATGATACTTGATTGGTATTCCGGTTTCTTACATATTGTCTGAAATACCCTCTTGAGATCAAGCCTTCGTTCTCATCTTACAGTTGTCAGCACTCGTCAGTGGTATGTCTGACATCCCTATGGAATCTGCAATATTTATTGGAGTCTCTCTTTGCCTTCTAATTTCACATTGGGTCAGGTCACCTAAATGAGACCTGATTCTCATTATCGAGGAAGATATTTTCTCGAGTCTCATTGAGCTCGGTATAAAATGTATAAATGGAGAAGTACTTGTCTCCCTTCTTCTTTTTCCCTCGTCTGCCTCAGAGTTATTCCCTTCATTTTTCTTTCTTTTTGAAGGGTTATCTCCGGAGGGTCGTGACGTTGATGGGGTAGTCGAGGTCGAGGCTGAGTTAACATTTTTCATTGTAGTTATAGGCGGAGGGGTCAGTTTTAATGCTGACCTCGCCTCCTCTACATTGACAAATCTTTGGGCCCTTTTATTGAACTCGGTTACTGTCCTTATCGGTTTTCTCTGCATATCATCCCAAAGGGGGCTCCTTGGTAATATACTAGCTCGTACAGCCATAAGGTGACCACTGTCGTCGACGTTGCGAGCTTGTGCCACCTCTATGTTAAACCTCGTGAGGTAATTTTTCAATGATTCTCCCGGCTGCTGTCTGCATTGGTTAAGGTTGAGGCTTCGGGTCTGACGCCTACTGTAACGACCCAAAATTGCTAATAGGACTTAGGGCCTTGATTAGCGTGTCGGGAGGGCATAATTGGTTTATCTGTATGTTTAATTGGTTAAAAGCGTAACTTTGTGGCATGCATGAATAATATGATTATATGGATGTATTATATGCATGTTTATGAGTATTAGATATGCATGTGGGTCCCTTCTAGCTTATAAGGGCATATTTGTAATTCTGGCCCGTTGAGGGCATAAATGTGATTATATGTGATGAATGGTTGAGACCACATTATTATGTGGATATATTAGCAGTATATGACTCGAGATAGTCCTAGCGAGCAGATTAGTGAAATAGTCACAGCGGGATTAAATATTCGGCTCGGGGAAGCCTACGGGTATTTTTGGATATTCTAGGGATTTATAGATATTGAATAAGTGATTGGTAATTAATTGGACATGACAGGGTTAATTAATTAATAGTAGGAACACTTGAGGAATTAGTGGGAACTGGAAGAAATGACCATTCTACCCCTAGAAGTCATTGGAAGATTGAATTAACTTAAGGGCAAATAGGTCTTTTTAGGGGGTTAGGAGATATAATCAGAATATAGGAAGTAACCAGAAATTTTTAGAGGACTCTCAGCTCACTCTCCCTTTTCCCTCTCACTCACGATCTCACACCCTCCCTCTCTTTATACTTTGAAGCTAAGGAAGAAAAAGAATAGAAGAACCTAGGCCATAAGCTGGGAATTTTGGAAGGAAATTGAAGGAGAAAGGCTTGAGTTGCTAAAGAAAAAGGTTGGGACTGAAACTCAAGGGTAGAAGGCTGGAAGCTTGTGAGGATTCAGTCAATAATTGAGGTAAGGTTTTGTCTTTGTTATGTTAGGGAAATTGAATCATTTGGGTAGAATTGAGCTGGGTATTGGGTGATGAATTTTTACTGAGTAGGGGTATTAACTTTAGTATAATTGTTAAGATTTTGGTGTTTAAAATATGTGATTAAAGGTCTTAAATTCGTAGTAATTTTTGTTGGGAAGCCTGTTAGGATTGAATTTTGAGAAAGTTGGTTGAGAAGAGTGTTGAGGAAACCCATAAATTCTGGGTGCGAGGGGGCGCACTGCGACCCAGCTCGTGGGCGTCGCGGCCCACACACACCCAGAATGCCCTGGGTGGGCTTTGTTTTGAAGACACGTCGTGGCCTTAGGGGGCAAGTCGCGGCCCGCCTCCCCCTAATGCTTGAAGATTGAGTCTCTGACTAGGGAGTGCGCTGCGACCCTTAGGGCCAGGTCGCGGCCCACCTAGGGGATTTTTCCTTAGGATGATTTGTAGGATTGGTAAGGCTCGGGGGTTCGAACCTAGGCGCTCGGGACAATTTCTACTACCCGGATTAGTAGAAATCGAGGTCCCGGAGGCTAGTTTTTGGATTAGAAATTGATAATTACCCATTGGCCACTGTGACTACGTTTATTGCCAAGGCTCGGGACTGAGGATCGTGCTCGGGACCGTTCTATATCCTCCGCTTAGAATTCAAGGTAAGAAAATTGCACCGTTGAGTGGCTGTGTTGGGACTAAGATTCCTTGTATCTGGATATATGTTTTGTGTAAGTGTGATATTATTATGCGAAACATGAAATGAACGACCTAAGAGAGCTGGGGCTGATGACTTGCGCACAGGACGCAGCTCAGCCACTGTGAGTCGGGGTCAGTTGAATAAACAATGGACTTGCCCTAAGTGAGCCGGAGTCAGATGAGTAAATAGAGGGCTTGGCCTAAGGGCGCCGGCCCTGAGCATTTGTTTGTTGATTAAGATATATCCTTGAAAGATCATGCTTACCATTATTTGTTTGATGCTTATGATTTTTTGAGCTTCTGAATGGTTACCTTATAATTGATTGGATGCTATTACTGATTGTGTATTTGTTGTCATGGTTTTCTTGTTGGGCCTTGGCTCACGGGTGCTACGTGGTGCAGGTAAAGGCAAGGGAAAGCTGGACCAACCATGAGTTGGAGAGCTCTGGGGGCGAGGTGTACATTGTCAGCTGCTCTTCCAGCACTGCCGAGGGAAAGTGCAGGGACAGAGCCTAAAATTTGTATTTTGCCATTAGAGTGGCCACTGGTTGTACATAACTTTTGAGAGTTGTAAATTTGTCTCTTAAACCCTGTTTTTGGGATCCCATGTACCAAACATCTATTTTAATGAAAATTAACCGTTAACGATCAAAATCTCTTAACCCTAACCTGATAGTTGACTTTAGGAACACATTAATGTTCAAACGACTTAATTAGCAAGTCTTGCACTTTTTTAAAATACACAATGTAACAATCTTGGTTATCCAGGGCGTTACACCTACCATGGCCTTGAGCTGTTTTTTGAATTCCTTTGCTAACTGATCCCAAGACGAGATCGAATGTCTTCTGAATTTTTCGAACCCGTTTTTTTCTGGTTTTATCAAAGTGGTTGGAAATAACATATACATGAGCTCGTAACCAACGTGATTGACTCGCATGATGGTATTGAATGTGCTCAGGTGGCTATATGGGTATGAGTTCTCATCAAAGGGAGCTACGTGGGGTATCTTAAACACATGAGGGAAGAGCGTATTGGAAATGTGTGGAGCAAAAGGCTCAAGCTCCTCATCGGAGTCATCAGCCTTGTCCTTGTTCCTTTCGTCCTGAAGGAGCCTGAATGCTTTTTTGAGCTGGTTAATTCTCTCCTCAACCAAGTCCACTGGAGGCTGAGCTTGTGCTTGGGGGAGCTGGTTATTGTTTATAAAAACTCCAGCTCCCTGTCCCAGCATAGGGTTATACTAATTCCTATATGCCGGCTGTACAAATTCCTTTCAGCTGTTCAAATGATTGTGTAAATCGGGATTTGCGGGATTGGCCTGCCTCCGGTTCTGGTTTAGATGATCTCGAAGATTAGGATTATTGCCATAATTCCCAGTATTCCTGGGTTCGGTATCATATACGCTTACAGACCTAGAGAGGTCTAAGCTCCCACTTATAAAACTGACACTTCTGTCTGGTTGATGGACTCGGTGGTTACGAGGTTGGTCTTCCACCGACCTTCTTACTCTAGTTCTTTGTGATATTGACATGTGGCTTCCTGCTAGTTGGGCAGCCCTATGTCCTCGAGCCGCCTCTCTCTCGCCCCCATGCCCAGGTCGGGTTCGACAGTTCCTATCTTGGCTGCCACTGCGTGATGGCCTTTGTGGTGCAGGCTCCCCTGCTTGGTTCCTATGAGGAGCTGGCTGGGGTGCCTCTCGGAGTGGTGAGGGGTGTCTTATAGAAGACGAAGGATGCCTTATAGGCGATGGTGGTGGCCTCATATTATTGGGTCTTGACATGTTCCAGGTTGTTCCTGACAGATTCAGAGTTGGAGCTCTGAGCTGCTAGAGGAGCTCAGTTATTCCATGTTCCTGTGGTTACCTCCACAGTCGGGTTGCTAGCAGTATTGTTTTGAGTATTCCTTCTAAGGCGTTCATCGCCAGTGTTTGCCCTGGGCCTTACTGAGCCTGCTGAGCCCCTTGTTTGGCCCTCCTGGCGGCCGTGCTCCCGCAGGGACATCCTTTGGGCCTTCGAGGTGGTGCCTAGACCTCAGCGGCCTATCTATCCAATTCTTCATTGTGCCTTGTGGCCTCTACCCATTGTTGGCATAGTTGGCGATTCTCCAGTTCCACAATGGGGATATATCTCTCAGGATTATAGTAGAGGTCCTCGTCAGGCCTGGAAGCTGGCAGTCCCTGGGAGTTAAAGGATGCATTCCCCTCGTCTGGGTCGTGATCTGTCATTGGTTGCTTCCTAGATCTCCGTGGATAATCTTCAGTGCGAGGAGTTTGCTCTTCAGGTATTTGGGGCAATGGTCGCCCACCAACACTTGGGTTGTTCGAGGCGGCCATTGGTAATTCAAGAGGTTTTTGATTAAACAATCCAAAGATTTGCTTAATGTTCTCAATGAAAGCACCAAACTGTTGACGTCGTTTTTTGTCAACTTAAATCTGAAGAAAACTAAACAAAGATTTAGGAAATAAGGAAAAAACAGTAGGATTTTTACGTGGTTCAGTAGTCAAAATCTGCCTAGTCCACGAGTCAATGTTATTAATTCATGATACTCTCTCAAAGCTTTAGCAAAGAAATTCAGTAGAGTATTCTCAGTACAATCTTGTGCCCCTCTACAAACAAAATTCCCTAGGCTATTTATAGACCTGGTTGACAAAATATCTTCTCCTTATTTTGAGAAGTTACAATTCAAATTTGAAATAAATACAAATAAATCCATTAATTACATAATATCCCATGATAATTGGGATTTAATATCATATAACAATAAGTTCCTAAGGAATAGGCTATTTTATTTATTTATTTATTTTTCGTAATGGTGTGTGTTAATTGTTCCTAATATTTTAGGAAAAGAAAAATAATAGCTTTTAACAAATAATTGAAAATCTAGGGACCTTTCATACTAGTTGCAAATAGATGATATTTTCTCTTATTGCATTTTCAAAATATGGCATTTTTCAAACTATATTTTAAAATGGCATGTTTATAATCTGGAAATTTTCTTAATTGTTGTAGTCAGATTCCTTTCATTTAATTTTATAATTCAATTTAAAAAATTTTGGCACAATTTCAAGATCTTATAGTGTTTGAAACTTGGGTTTAAAGAGAGAAATAAAGCAAAATCCATATAATTTATTTTTGTCTTAGTTCGGATTAATTAAAAAGACATTTTTTTCTAAGAAAAGTGAGAATTAGTTTGAAGTAATTTTATAATGAGCAGTTTACATAAATATGGGAAATATATATATAGTTTCTAAATTTATAGGGAAAAAAATAATTATACATAATATGGTAAACTCATTTCGTAAGTGCGTGAACCAGGCGAACATAGGCGTGGTGGAGAGATGGAGTCGCTTCGAGAGGTTGGCCGAGCTAGGTCTCCACTTCTTTTTTTTCTTCTTCTTCTTCTTCTTCTTCTGCTATCTTTCTTATTCTTCTTTTTCTTTCTTCAAATCTAATTTTATTATTCTTCTTCTTCTTCTTCTGTCTTTCTTATTCTTCTTTTTCTTTCTTCAAATATGGTTTTATTCTTCTTCTTTTTCACATCTGATTTTGTACTTCATATTTGATTTTTCTGGGTTTTTTTTTTCTAAATCTGTTTAAGTAACCAGGTACCATAACGCCTGATTCAATTCATTCATATCCGATTTTTTTTAGACCTAGGTGTAACCAGTTACAATAACGAATAATTTAGATTCTTTTGTTTAGATTTGATTTGATTTTCACACCTGACTAAGTAACCAGGTACCATAGTGTTATCCCAAAATTTGAAAATGATGATGTGGCAATAGAAATGACAAGTGGCATGAAATAGTTGGGTGATCTGGCTTAGCAGTAGCCCAATACATCAGTGAAGAGTTTGGATTGCTTGAGATATGTCATGACCAAGCCAAGTGCACCCGAGGAGAGTACTTGGGCTAGGGTATGCCCGGTCGGACTTTGGTTCGAGGAGCACTCCAAGAGGTATGGTCGAACCTTGATCCGAGGAGAGCCAAGGAGGGTGTGCTCGGACCTTAGTCCGAGGAGAGCCAAGGAGGGTGTGCTCGGACCTTAGTCCGAGGAGAGCCAAGGGGTGTGTTCGGATCTTGGTCCGAGGAGAACCAAGTGGTGTGATCGGACCTTAGTCCGAGGAGAGCCAAGAGGTCCGGTCGAACCTTGATCCGAGGATAACCTAGAGGTATGGTCGGACCTTAGTCCGAGGAGACCCCAAGGCTGTGGTCCGAGGTGAGCCCAAAAGGTGACTGGTCGGACTTTGGTCCGAAGAGAGTCTAAGGGGTATGGTCCGTATGCAGGTGTCCAGCATGCATATGTCCGAACAGAAGACGATATTCATCAACCAAATAGACTAGACTGCGTCAAATTCCCAGAAACGGCTTCAGCAAGAATCGGTCTGGGCATCGCGTGAATCTCTCATTCCTCACTCAAATTGAGGATTCTGTTGCATTTTTGAATATTTTGTGTAATTTAAATATAATATGAGTAATAGAATATCCCGGGACTAGGGGGATATCAGTTTAGGATCCCAAGCCTATAAATAGAGGGTTGATGGGATCAGAAAATGACTTTTGGCAATTTGAAATTTGGTCTGAGTTCCTAGAGAGAGAAAGTGCGTTTTCCTTGAGAGAGAACCCTTTTTGTATTCTAAGAATTTACACTGAAGAAACTCAGTGGACACTGGTTCATCTGATCTTGAGTGTAAATAAAGTAATCAAATCTCTAAGTGGATTAGGCTATTACCGACTGATCAGGGCTGAACCACTATAAAAATCTTGTGTGTTATTTACTTTCTTTGATAAAACTGTCTGTGTCGTTTAAATTCTCTTAAAGGTTTATCGTTTTTGACGTTCTCACGTCGTTGGCTAAAAACACCGTCAACACATAGCAATTGGTTCTTTTGTTTAGATTTGATTTTTTTTTTCAAACCTCGTTGTAACCAGTTACGATTATGATTAGTTTAGATTTTTTGTTTGAATCTTATTTTTTTCCAAGTCTAGCTAAGTAACCGGTTACCATTGCAACTGTCTCTGTTTTTATTTTTTTTTATTTTTTTCCAGACCTAGTTGTAACCATTTACCTTCAAGATCAATTTAGTTTATTTTTTTCAAATCAATTTTTTTTCTTCCAAATCTCACTAAGTAACCAGTTACAATTCAGTTGATATTTTGATAATAGTACATTACTTAAAAAAATAAAAATTATTTTTATAGTTGTAACCAGTTACTACAACACCTCTTAAATAATAAAATTGATTTTTATAGTTATAACCGGTTACCACACATCATTAAAAAATGGACAGTGGCATACGATGATTATCACACAAAAAAAAATCAAATTTGTTTTGATAGTGGTAACCAGTTGCTGTGGATAAAATGTTGATTGAAGAAGATAAAAAATAGAAGAAAAGAAAAAGAAATGAGAATAAAATGTATGGTGATGAATATGTCTCAGTTTTTTCTCTCAAAGAATTATGTAAAAAAATATTTTATCAAATATAAATGATAAAAATGAACACAAATAGATTAAAATTATTAAAATAATATCAAATTATAAATGATACTTGTTTGATGATGATTGATTTCTTCTCTTCTTTGGAGGAACAATGGTGGAAGCAATTGATGATGATGATTGATTTCTATTGGTATGGACTGTTGTTACTTGGTTGCTAAGTACTCTGTTTCGGATAGTTTGTGGGCTTCGTTCATTTGTACTAACTTTGTTTTGTATCCAATTTGAGCTCTACTCATTAATAGTTGAACTTGAACTATTTTTTGCTTACTATTTCATTTCATTGTTCGACATCCAGTTGAGGATCTTGAACATAGAGAACAGAAATGAGAAAAAACTACAGAGTTTGGTGATCATGGATGGAGCAGATCTTGAAAACGAAAGATATTGAAATGAGAATCTTTGTTCCGAATTTTTTTCTATGGATGATTTTCTCTTTTTGAACTGATTTGCAACACCACTTTTTCTTTTAAATAAAAAAAACATTTTATCAAATATAAATGATAAAAATTAACACAAATAGATTAAAATTATTAAAATAATCTCAAAATATATCAAAAATAGGTACTAAAAAATTATAAAAGATAAAGTATGGTATACAAATATATGGAAAAAAAACTCCCATAAAAACGTAAACAAAAAAAAATATGCCATAAAAAACTTTTAAAAAAAAACTGCAATATTTTTCAAAGTTTATAAAAAAATCTCATATTTGGTGTAATTTATTCTTTTATACTTTTACAAATATGTTAGAAAAGAGAAAATTTACAAAAGAAAATTGTATAACATTATCGGAAAACATTTCCCTCTTTCTTTTTCTTAGTATTTTCGTCACAATATTTTTTCTTGGAAAAATTTAAGTTCCAAACAAATTCCTAAAGAAAATCAAATAAAAAATATTAAATAAAAATTGAGACAAACATTTTCGTAAATTTAATGGATAACTAGAGGTACAACTTTTGTTTCAATTGATTGATTATTATGTAAAATGTAGTAAGATTAAATATCATATGTTAATAGCTTAAAAAAAGTGAGACAGAACGACGATGATCAACAACGAGATTAGTAAACATAATGGATACTTATTGATAACAACTCTTTGTTTATTTTCACAAAATAATGGTTACTTTAGGCTATCAATTATGAACATACTAAACTTATATCATTAGGATACAAGTGGTATCATTCTAACATATAATGATGTAAAGGTTTACTTAGTAACTTATTAAAGGATTAGATCAATACCTTACTAAATTGTTTGGTAATGTATGATAACCTACTAGGTTACTATAAATACAATTCTCCTTTTTATCATAAGTAACCTGCTAGGTTACCATTAAGTAGCTTATTGGTTATTTGCATGGGTAAATTGAGTAATAGGTAATTTAGTGACTTCAAATTTTATTAGGAGATTCATGTAATTCAAATGCAAAAGTTATAACAAATACTTTACACAATAATTTTAATAAAATTAATCTCCTTTTCTTTTCCATTCTAAAATGTCTTACAATTGGTATAAAGTGTCAAAAATTTATGGGAAATTTGCATATATACCGTATGCTAATAAAAAAAATCTAAATATACCGTAATTAAAATTTATTACAAATATACGGTAGTGGAATGAAGCCAATTAATAAATGATTTATTGGTAAATACGGCACTCAATCCTATTCAATAACACATGTAATTTTTCATCGTAATAAATTATTAATGTTTTAAGAAACTAATAATATAATTATTAATTATTAGTATTGTAAAAATGAATCTAATAATTTGAATACTATTTATTTAATAATATTATAATATGGCCAAATCTATCTCTATAAATTTGTTTGTTGGTTTGAATTTTTTTTATCGTATACTCTTTTAACTAAATTAATTAGAACAAAAAAAATATTCAGAAAATAAAATGTTATTCGTGAAAACTAATCCAAATAAATACAAATTTTTCTTGGATAAACAAATAAATATAGATTTTAATACTTAAAATTTGGTCATCATTAATTAACTAATTTGAAAATTCACTATCACCGCAGCATACTCTTTTCTTTTGTTAACATGTTTGTAACAATGATTTACAAAATTAATTTTATAAGTAAAATATTCAATTTTTATAACTATAATTTACAAAAATGTTAGATGTTAGAACAACTAATATTAATATTATAACAAGTAGTAACAAAACTATTATAATTAATAATAAAATTGTTACATGCAATAACTAAAACTCATTAAAAAGTATAATTTTCAGTTACAAGATTGTAACAAGTAGTAACAAAACTATTATAATAAGTAAATAATTTTTACAAATTTGAAAACAACAATTACAGATTAATTTATAACAAAAAAAAAAATATTTTTGTAACAAAATTTTACAAAATTAATTCACAAATAAAATTATATTTTTCAACTAATATTTGCATAAATAATTTATATATTTACTTAGCATAATTGTAATAAAAATTTACTAGTTTTATAATTTTAATAGTTATTTATCCTCCCAATATTATTCGTAACACAACGTTACTAATTTTTATCAGTTTGTTATTATTTCAATAATTTCTCATCTTTTAGTATTATTTAAAGAGATTAATTTGAATCCCCTATAAGTATATTTGTAAAAAATATCAATACCACGATCAAATAAAATATTATTTCGTTCAACTATATTATATATCCGTATATATGCTTTATTCATTATATATGATCAGAATAATATACACATATAATAAGGCATTATAATTATTAATTTTAATGTTTTAATTTTATCACTCACAAAAAGATATAAATAATCATATAGATAATATTATATTGATATATATGATTAGCAGTACTATAGAGTCATGCCGTATGCATATTTATATGGATATACGTCTTCAAACACCTATATCAAAAGTTAAACTGTATATATGACATATACCGTATATTTCAATTTTGTTTTTGAGATATAGGGTGATGGGTGTAATTTTTCCCGAGAAAGTTACAAAAATACATAAACATTAAAAAAATATATGAAATATACGGTGGATTACAAAAATACGGATTTTTTTTATGAAAAAGACAAATGGGCAAAAATATAAATATGTAGTGGTATAACTGTAAATAAAAATTAGTAAAATATAATTTTTTTGCAAACATTTGTAAATATATGTTATAAATTTGTTTTGTAAAGATTTGTTACAAATTTATAAACATTTGTTATATGTTCGTAAATAACATTTATAAAAACCAATTACAGAAAATCATTTTTTGTAAATATATTTACAGACTATCTTGTTACAAATTTGTGAACATGTGTTACATGTTTGTAAACAATATTTAAATATATATGAAATTCATTTTATAAATAAAAATATATTTACAAATTTATGAAGATATGTTACATGTTTGTAACTCATAATTACTAATTTTGTAACCATCAATACAAAATTGTGAAACCTAATTATATTTTTAAAACATAAAAATAGGAGTATTTTTTAATTTATATATGTACAACAACACATGCTTTATTTGTCTAATAAAAAAGGTAAATAGTGTAAATATCAAAATATCACATGAATAAAAATTAAAACAAAAAAAACAAAAAAACAAAAATTAAGCATTTTCAATTGAAGAGGAGAAGTTTTCTTCTTCAACTTAATATATATCAGAGTTAGAAAGAGCCCTAATGACCACATCGTTCATAAAAGAGGAACCAGACCCCAATCAATATGGGCAAACTCTTGAACACGTTGACATCAAAACCCAATAAATAACAATGCAATAGAGATTAATTGGTTTACTCATCAAGCCACAAATATAAATGGGGAGAAATAGAGAGATGGTGAGACCACTACAAAAGCTAGAGAGAGGAACAATGAGAATGGGTAGAGAAAATTGGTTTACAATTGTGGTGAAAATAGTGAGAATGGAGAGAGTTGAAATCTTAAAAAATGTGAGAAAATGGAGGGGCAAGTCCAGGTCACAACAGTGGAGGAGAGAAGTAAGGTTTTACTTTTCACCGTATAAATGATATAAATATTCGTAAATGTAATATTAGAAATTGTATTTTTAATATACACTGTATATATTGAAATTTTTGAAAAATTATCGTGAGTTGTATAATTTTTCCAAAATTTATCTAGTCAAAATCTCAATGGGCTTCGTCTTCTGAACTTGCAAAAGAGAATGAAAATTATAAAATTTGGAAGGATTTTGTTTTAGTATCTCTTATAAAAAGCTTAGTAGGATCACTATAGCAAATGAGCAATGACATTGTGATTACACAATAGCAAAATGTTGAGGTTCCATGCTTAATAAAGGTCTATATTTAAACATCATGCTTCTATTTTGAAACACTTATATACTAATGTTTATGAGTTTTCTTTTGAAGTATAATTATATTACAATTAAGATTGAAAAAAGACGAATTATAAATTAGTAGAAAAATAGATTACATCCAACTATATGTGGTCATTATCTAGCTTAAGATTATGCTTGTTCAATGTATGTATCACTTTATTATCATTGTGATCTATATGAGATAAATATATCCGAACATTTAAATAAAAAAGCATATAAAAAAGAATATACCCAATTTGTTTTAATGTACATATATTTTAAGTAAACTTGTTTTAATATTGTTGGTAGCAAAAACCAAGGAAAAAGATGAACTACTCCTAAAAGTTAAATAGCATAGATTCCTCTTCTCTCTTTTCCTTCCCCTTTCTCCCATATTTGTGTTATGTTCTCATTCTTTTTCTAGATCTCTCTCACAAGAATCATATGGTTCTATCTAAAAATTAATTGGTGATTAGTGGAGTTACTCATTACTCATGTTCTTATTAATGATTCAATATTCTTATACTTATTCTATGTGGGACATCATACTCCAATATCTTTTCTTAAGATGGTTGTGATTTTTCGCTAACAAATCTTGAATTACATAATCACAAGTGACTCGTTTTTAGCTCGCAAAGAAATTGGCTCATGATACCATGACAAAAATCATGAGATTCCATCTAACAACCAACTGATGATTGATGGAGTTACCCATGTTTTTATTAATAACTTAATATTCTTAAACTTATTCGATGCGTGACACCATACTCCAATAAACTTAATTGTTGTGAATGTTTTAAAAATGAGATAACATATTTGATATCAATCGGAACGTAATTATTTTGCTATTTACTTGTGAATATAAATTCATCACTCCCAAGTACACCACCCTTTTAAAACTTCTTGATTTTTTGGAGCATAGCCCCACTTTGGTACGTATCACTATCAGTGTAATGTTTCTGAACCGGAATTAATAGCTTTATAATCTGAAAAATGCACAAAAACTATTTTTAGTAAAAAAAAAAAAAACCAAAAGAATATGAATCTGTGAGATTAATCGATGACCATCAAATATGTATATTAGTATAAAAAAAAGTCATCAAAACCTATTGAAACAACAACTAAGAACTTCACTTCAATGGTCATTAAATCCCATCAAATCCTATTGAACATGGCTAATAGATTTATTAATTATGGAATCCTCTTTACCTAAATCTTCAATGGTTATTGAATTCCATTAAAACACATTAAACGTTCTCATATGTCATCGAAATTCTATTGAATCTCTTGAATCTTTTGTGTCCATACAAAATAACAAATTAAAAAAAAAACAATTAATAAACACTTCAAACTCTAGTAATCTTGATGCCTCTATTTTCTTTTCAAGACCTTGATACCTCTATTAAATCTCATCAAACACTTAAAAAAATCAATCATTTAGTACTTAACAATTTTTTTTTGCTTAATTTAATTGATTTTCAATAGATTTTGATATAAGATTTTAAGAAAAATAGTAAAAAAAAAAAAAAAGTCCCCCAATTTTTTCTTTCTTTTTTTTTTTTTTGTGCAAAGAATCTTGAAACAAGATAAGGTTTTACATTAAGTTGAGTTGCACCATACTATATCAAGTCACTATCATAGTGGCATCACCAATATGTTTGTATGTTGTAAGTTCACCTAGAGCCTTTACTCTCTCCAATTCACCATTGGAACTTACTTTGAAAGTGAAAGATTCCTTTACCCAATACTTTTCTGATGTCACGTGAAGGAAGTTACACTCACTAGCACTACTAACACTAACACCAACACTAGCACTAGCACTAGCACAATGCTATTACATTACATTACACTACTCCCTTTGTAGCTGAGACAAAGGGTCCCCTTGTTCAACCCTTGTTGGAAGGTCATAGGTTTTTATGCCCTTAACAAGGACAAAGTTCACCCACAAAATTAACTAATGGCAGCCTTTGAATCCCATGAAATTGGAAAATATCTAATTATATAACCCTTGATTCACTTGGTTGACTCCTTATTTCTCTATCCCTTTTTGTTTTAAAGAAAGTGGGAAAAAAATGAACCAAGCAAACAAAAAAAGAAAAAGAAAACCATATATTTACAATTACTAAATCTAATTTTATCTCATTTGTATTTAAAGTTACCATAGCGTAGAATAAAAGTATTTTATTTTATATTAATTAAGATTTTTTCCTTTTACTTTAGGAAGGGAAATTGAAACTTAGGACATCTTCTTTACTAGGAGAAGTATATAACCACTAAGTTATACCTATAATTACCATTTTTTTAATTATTTTTTTCTTCATATCAAGCTTAACTTTGAAAATAAAAAGATAAATGTATTTATATATAAAGGAACACTCTCCCTCATGTCCCTAAATTTTTTATGAGGAAAAGGAAAGGAGGGGACTACGATGGTAGCTACTTTTCATGTGTGTCACCTAGAAGCTCCAACCCTACTAAAAAATATTTGCTGAGAATCTATGGGGTTGCATCCCCAAACGGCCGGTGGAGTGCATCATTTGTACCCCAACAAAAAAACTAGCAAGAACAATATTCTGAAGCCAATGGCAGAGCATTTTGAACCCCAATTGAACAACTACCATGTCCAGACCAAACCCACAACCCCAAGCATCCAAAATAACAACATTGTCACTAGACCACTTCTTGGCTATATCAACCAATTTTAGTACTTAATGCACTTAAGCTCTAAAAAAATTACAATATTTTAAAGGAATATTACCTAAGTCAACCGAACACCCTTCAATTATGGTGCATTTGGAAAGCCGCCTGTAATTGAAATTGAGTGTAATTCGGAGTAATTAATTGATTTGACATATTTGTCTGACCATATAATTACATAGTAACTATACACTTAGAGGTAATTGAGAGGTCCCAATTACACTTTTCAATTCTCATAATCCCCATAAGAATTGGATGTAATTACACATTATAATTACTAATTAATATCAACTTAAAATAATATTTATTATATAATATTATTTTTTTATGTAATTACTAACTATTTTTCTAAATACGACCATATGAATCTATAAATAATTAACACTTGACATTCAAACACATTTTTAATATTTCCAAAGTTGAAACTCACATTTTTTTGCTTGTCACCTACAATATTTTGTCATAAGAATTTAGAGGTGCCAAATAAACTTACTTCCTTCTTCTTGAATGCTATTGACAACTAATTATTAGAGGAAGTTAATGTGACAAAAGTGAGTAAGAATATTTATTTAGTATCTCCAACTTTTAAAGACTAAATAATATCAATTACATGCAAAATGTGTATTAAAAAATAGAAGTAGGTTTTTGAGACCTAGCGATTCATATTAAGAAAAAAAATCTAAAAGCTTTTTTCTTTTTATTTTGGTTGAAGGAAGATAAATTGCATATAAATTTTTTTTTTCTTCCAAAAAAAAGTCTATAAATATTAAAAGTTACCAAGAAAAATAGTGTATTTAATATTTTTCATTAAAAAAATGTATTATTTAATAGCTTAATTTTTTTTAGTAAAGTTAATAACTTTGGAAATTTCAGGGCCATACCGATGGGGCTTTTTGTGTTTTCAACCCGTGAATAATTTTCGGCGCAATTTTTTTTAATGACCGTATATATTGTAGTTATTTAGAGCATCCTGCAAAATTTTCAGAAAATTCCGAATAATTTATAGTGCCAAAAACTAGTTTAAAAACAGATTGTTGCACGTGTGACTAATTTTTTTATGCGCGTGGAAAATAGCATGTTTGAACCTAGTTTTCGGCATTGTAAATTATTCATAATTTTCTGAAAATTTTGCAGGATGCTCTAAATAACTACAATATACACGATCATAAAAGAAATCGCGCTGAAAATTATTCACGGGTTGGAAATACAAAAGAGCCCCATGGGTGGGACTCTTTTTGAAGCCCCAATCCTCCACTAACTTTATATATACACACCAAATTTTAGGACAATTATTCTATAAGGGTTTCACTTTAAGCCCTACCGGTGGGGCTCTCAGTGTTCTCGACACGTGAACAGTTTTCGACGCGATTTTTTTTATGACCGTGTATATTGTAGCTATTTAGAGCATCCTGCAAATTTTCATAAAATTTTGAATAGTTTACAGTTCTAAAAACTAAGTTCAAACATGTTGTTGCATGCGTGACTAATTTTTTTTATGCGTGTAGAAAACACATGTTTAAACCTAATTTTTGGTACTGTAAACTATTTAGAATTTTCTGAAAATTTGCAGATGCTCTAAACAACTACAATATACACGGTCATAAAAAAAAATCGTGTCGAAAACTGTTCACGGGTCGAGAACACTGAAGAGCCCCACTGGTAAGGCTTAAAGTGAAGTCCCTGTAGGAGAATTGTCCCAAAATTTTATTATTCCTTATAAATTTTACCAATACACAAAAATAAAAAATAAATTATTTTAAAATAAACTATGAGTTTTCATATATTTCTTTTAATTGTTAAAGTGAATACCAATTTTATTTTATTTATTTTTTAAAATTCATCTCATTTACTTTATAGACAAATTGTAACTAAAATGGTGAAAATGCAAAAATTTACATAAACAATTTTTAATCACTCATTAAAAATAAGTAAGCAAATAGCTTTGTTAATCAAATCTTAATTTCACTAAATTGTTTGAGTTGAGGCAGCTGAAGTCAATTGCTAAATTTAATATATAATAGCAGCCAGTAGTGGCTGGCTTCCACCAAAAGAAACAAAAATTTATGTGACATAAAACAGATTTAGTAATTAAAATATTGTCATGTAATAATTGAACTAATCACTACTTAATCATACTTACTACAAAATCAAATCTCGTCAAAAAGAAGGGACACGTGTCAAATACAGAAGACACGAACGTCAGAGTAACAATTTTCCACCAAACATAGCGTCAGAAATCACCCTCTTTCATCATTACCATTACTATTATTATTATTATTTTGCCATGCACAAATAAAGAAGAAGAATAATAATAATAATAGAAATAATGAAAGTGAAAAATAAAAAATAAAAAAAATAAAATTATTTATTTATATAAAATATAAATGTAGAAAATGATGGGTCATGTTGTATTATTAAAAACTGTGTCGGGCCTTGGTTTGTGTACGGTCCCCGCTATACAAGACCAAACGCACTGTTTTTACGGCCCAATGTTCTCTTTCCACTTTTATACTCTTCCTAACTTGTGTACCCAATGAATAAATACCGTATTGGTCAAAATGACTTGTTTTATTTTTTGAACTTATTTTATACTCTTAATTTTGATAAATTTTTTACAAAATAACATATGGTACTTTAGACAGACGTTATTTTATAAAAAAAATATTAAAATTAAACCAAAACTTCAATAAATATATAACAAATTATAGTTATTAGTATTTTTCTATTTAGTTTTTAGCCAATACCAGATACCAAAAAGTCCATTCTTATGTTGCTAAAAATGGAAGTTAGTAAATTAGTAGTACACTCTTCAAACTAGTGGTAGTGTATGATGTAATCACCATCTACATGTATTTAATTAATTTATTCATATTTTGGATTGTGTCTTGTGTCATTTCATAAATTATTAGTAATCTTATCATGCCAATTCATGCTTGCATTGTATTTATTCATCTTTTGTATATTTATAATAGATTTAGAATAAACAATATTTGTTTCTCACCTAATCATGTTAAAGTTTGATATTTTTAATTTTTTTTATAATATGTGGTATATTTATAATAATAAAATTTTAAAATAGTGATATAATTATCTATGTGTGGTATTTGCAAAATATGTGGTAATATAAGAGTCAAATATATCTCATTGTTACTATTATTATTCAAAATTAATGTGCTTATATGATTTTTGTTGGTTTTTCTTTTCCATAAAAGATAGATGATGGGTTCATCAATTTATTTTTTCAGCACTTGCTTCTTATCATTGTTGAATCAAAGTTTACTCAGTATATTTATATTTGTAAATATTTATTAAGTTTTGATGTCCAATTTTCTAATGTCTTACCTAAGATATTTAAATATCATTTTAATTATAAAATTTATCTGAATAAACTATACTTCTACCATGTTAATTCTTAGAGTATGTTTAGTTAAAGATAGTGGAATGGAAACCATTTTCATTCGATTATTTTGTTTGGTTGCTTTATAAAATATTAGAACGATATTTCAATGAAATGACTTTCCAACATTTTGGTAGAATAACTATTTCATTCAAAAGTTGAAGAAAATACCATTCCAATGCTTAAATTAATAAATAAAAATTATTATGTTTTCTTACTCATATGAAAACTTGTTCCATTCTATTTCTATTCATATTCCGGGTATTCCCATTAGCATCTTATTTATTTGTTTTTATTTCTCCCAACCAAACATAGTAACTAGCATTAAGAATTGTTAATTATTGAAGGAGTAATTGACAAATTTACATTTTAATATAGGAGTATTTGCGGCATAAATACTTAATATTTTACACTTGTTACAGTTAAATGCCGAATATTTTAATTTTATGTCAAAAATATACAATGTTTAATATATGTTAAGATAAATATTAATCATTATTCTTTGCGACAAAAATACCCAAAGTTGCTAGAACTTTACTTTTATCAATACCTACTCTGTTGGAGCTGTTAAGTATTGACTCAACAGATATGTATAATTTCGTAATTTATGTATTTTTATTATCAAAATATGTATTTTTTAAAATTTGAATGAATTTAAAATGTCTTTTTAATTTATTTTTCTAATTTAAAATATTATGAAACGAAGCGATTACAAAATGACAAATATTTGTTTAGTCAATATGTTTAACAACTCAAACAAATAAAGTATTCATAAAAGTAATGTTTTAGCAACTTTCGTTATTTTTGCGTCTTTAACCTATATTGAACAATGATTATTTATGCTCAAATAATCCTTTTACATATAAAGTCATCGAAAAATTCTTAGAAAAGTCACTTATCAAACCTATATCAACCCTCGTCAACTAAGTATCAATGTAGTTATATAGACTCCTCTACAGCGACTTCTTAAAAGGAAAGCCTTTTTAATAAAAATAAAAATACAAATAATATACAAAGCATCACATTATTGCATGCAATTGCAAATTACTTTATTAAAATTTGTTTTAATTTGACAAAATTACTTTATTACTTTTTCAAGAACATAAGTTCTTTTTTAATAATAATAATAATAAAAAGTTCTACAGCAGAAAATGAAGATAAAAATAATAATGTAATGTGGGAGTGGTCCCTCCCCCAAAAAAAATTATTTAAAAGAAAAAACGATTTTATTATTTTTATTAAAAAAAAGAACTCAACTAACTGTAGATATAAAAATACAAAGAGGAAAAAAGTGGTATAATTGAACAATGGCAGTGGCCACTCAAAGCAACGTTGCTTTCGATAGACTTCAAATGGCTGAGAAGTAATCTCTCTCTGAGCAAAACCCAGATACGAACACTTACACCGCCAATTTAACCACCACTATTCTTCATTCCATATATACATTCCTCCACACATATACATTTATATACTTACCTCTCTTTGATTAGTGTCCAATTCCACAACGTAGTAGGGTTTGTTTTGGACTCAAATTTGCTTGAGAGGGAGCGGTTTTGAAGCTGAATTCGATTGAGTTCAGCTGAATTTTCAATTGGGTTTCGATTGGTTACATTTATGGAGAATTTATCTGCCTTGACCTTAACCGAATCCGGGTCAATTGGAGTCGGGCTCCAAATTGGGGAATCCGGGTTTGATTCGGTCCAATTCGGGGAAGAAATACAGAGACTGATCACCGTATCGCCGGAGAACGCGAGTTCCTTCACGGCGCTTTTGGAACTACCGGCGACCCAAGCCATGGAGCTTCTTCACCATGTGCCGGAATCCGACGGAGCTAAAGTGGCCGTCGATCCGCACCCCAAACCCTTCCCGCAACAACCGTTCGGTTCCAATCTGACATTTCTTTCTGACCCCGCGTTGATTGAACGCGCCTCCAAGTTTTCTGTCTTCGCCGGCGAACACTCCCCGGAGACGACGAGCTCGGTTCCTTCGAACTCGAGCGCTAATTTGGAGAAGGTAAAGAACGAGCCTACAGAGACAGATTCGAACCCGAACTCATCGCAGCCGTTGGTTTCGGATCAGAAGCCCTTAATGAAGAGGAAGGAGCGAGAAAAGAAGGTCAGACAAAAATTAGGGTTTTCTAGGGTTCCCCTTTCGAGGCAAAATTATGGGTCTTGGAAAGTCAATTGAAGTGATTTTTTATTGTTTTTTGGTCTCTGAAAATTCAGGCGAAGGTTTCTTCGAAGAAAAGCAAGAATGAAAGCAAAGAAGACGCCGAGAAGCTTCCTTACGTTCATGTTCGAGCCCGTCGTGGTCAAGCTACTGATAGCCATAGCTTAGCAGAGCGAGTAATCTCTTATTAAACTTAAGCCCATTTTAATTAGTGACTAATTTTGATTAATGACTGATAAAAGCTTTCCTTTTATGGTATCATTACAGGCTAGGAGAGAAAAGATTAATGCTCGGATGAAGTTACTACAGGAGCTGGTTCCTGGATGCAGCAAGGTTGGTATTTTGTTTTAAGGTTTTAATTAGTCATATTCTTATAATTATCAAAAAAGTTGATTGTGATTTGGTTGATATATTATATTCATAAACATCTCTCTCAATATGATTTGAAAAAGGCTAATTATGTGTTTTAAGATTATGTGCCTTTTAATAACGGTTTTGTCATTAGAACCTTTTCTCAAAAGCACTTCTTCCCTCTTGCCTTTTTTTTTTAAAAAATAAAAAAATAAAAAATATGATTATTATTCTTTTGGGTCCCTATTTTATTTTTCTTTTATGATAATTAGTGCTTGCTTGCTTTTGTACCAAGAAAAGTGCTTGACGAGTGGCTCCCAGTAGCAGGATCAGTTTTTACTGCAGTTCATCTCTTTTCGTTTTCTGGGATTTTTTTTTGGGGAACATTGGGGGTTGGGGTTCGGTGAAATGTCCCTTTTGAGGTTAGAATAGGCATTTTAAAATTATTGATCTCTCATTTAATTACTTATTTTTGGTTGTTCTTCTTCATTGTGACATAAATATCGGTTTTAGAGATTGTGATACCTATTATAACAAAAACAGAAATTGGGGGAAAGAAAAAGACTTTGGCTAAACTTGTACTAAACTTGATTTGGAATGACTATTTTACCCTTGGGGGAGACAGATGTAATGGGCGATGAGACCAAACATGTTTGATGGTGATGCATTACTATTATTATAAGTCTGGTATCCATCCTTGGTTGGATGACGGACAAGGATGGAGAAAGAAAACCTCTTTTAACAAATGCCAACCAAACGCCATGACCTAACTTGCTGTGGGGACCTGACGTGATAGTCCTGTTAGCCAATTTATTTTACTCTGTTCTTTTTATTATTTATTTTTAATATGAGCTACATGTATGTGTAGCCTTAGCTGATAAATGGAAAGGATTGTGTGTAACTTTTGGTCTTGGTATACTAAATGAGATGACCCCCAAATTGACCAGGACAAGATGCTATTAAACAGAATCAGCCAATAAATATTTTGTTTTGGGACCACCAATAATGATTTTCTGAAGTTTCAGAAGTAGGGGTGAAGTTTTTGAATGGTTTTAAATATATTAGTATTAATTGCTCTCTCAGCACTTATTTGCAATTTCACTGTCTTACACAGTAATTTGCATTCTGTTGGTCTATTGAGCTGGTTGATGACAGCAAGCTGGGACCGTACGTTCAATATAATGTACTTTGGGATTTTCTTGAGGGGTTAAAGGTCAACACTGGGGCACCAATTTACTCCTTTGGTTTCATTGTTTGAACTGGAGTCTGGATCTAGTTCTTCCGTACCATCACTTGTGACTATGCCCCACCATGATAAAATCCATTAACGTTTCCAATAATTGTAGTAACACAAGTCATCAGGAGATTCAATTCACATATATCACACATATAGCTAGTCAGAGTGGTAAGTGGGGTGGAATTAGGTGGATGACCTTTCTTACACTCAAGATTCAAGTGACTAAAGCTAAAAGACTTTTGATTCACCTAGTGTTGTATTTTGAAATCTTATGTATGTAATTTTAGTCGAGATTATTTTCCAAGTACTGATTATGCCTTGCTATGTTGTTCACCTACACCTAAAAAGGCTAGTAAAGCCAAAATAACAAATGAGGACCTGACATATTTTTATCATAGGGGGATGAGAGAAGCTTGTACTAACTACTTAATGATCCATCTGGTGGATTGAGGAGTTAAGCAAGCAACTCTCTAGTTAGGTGTTAACTGTTGTATAAGCATATGCACCTTGGAAATTTATGTAAAAACTTAAACTTGTTTAAACCACTTTGTGGGTTCTAAGATTTAAGTTGATTTTCGTTTTGCAGATTTCGGGAACAGCATTAGTTCTGGATGAAATCATCAACCATGTACAATCCCTACAACGTCAAGTAGAGGTCAGACTTGCTTAATTCTTATCCTTGCATGTATTTGTCTTGTCAAACAAAACAACATCATAAAAGTAATATTCTCACAGTGATTGTTGGTCTTTCATGCCATAAAGAAATATATACTATTAGAAATTGAAATTTATCTTTCTTGAATATTACGACTAGATAATGCATCTCCTATGAGTAAAATGCTGTCATTCCATTCCAAAATGAATTGCCTACTTTAGTTTTTGAACCTGTTTGATAGCATTCTGATTTTAAACGCCAAAACATGTTTTCATCACGAGGTTCCAAAAGCCTGTTAAGCTTCTATAGCAATGGTCTCTAGTTCACATGCTCAGTAGTTATATATTATTTCTCTTTTATTTCCTTGTTCTTGATCTTTGCTTTTTTCCACTTCAGTTCTTATCAATGAGACTCGCGGCAGTTAACCCGAGAATTGATTTCAACCTTGACAGTATACTGGCTACTGCTGTAAGTTTTCACAGTGCACTTTATTTTCTTCATCATTTATCATACATGCAGTAAAATCAGGAACTGTAGATCTGCCGAGTCTGGTATTGTTGTATTAGACAATATATCTCTTGTGTGCATATACGTGTAGTCAGGATTAAACACGTATTGCATATACTTGTATATTTAACAATCAAGGAAGATTACCAACTTACAATTTTATTTGGTAAATTGCAAAATTGAACCTTTTGGATTCTAATATTCCTCACGTATGGTTTTAGTTACGATCACAATATAAATGACAGCATGCCACTCTTAATATGAGAAGACAGTCAGCACAACTCCCTTAGGACTTTTGAAGTTGTAGGTTCCTTGGACGAGATCTTTACTTGTGTACAAGCTAGAATGTTCTGATTTCCTTTTTAGGGGAAAAGAGGATGGATTCAAATCTAGTATAATAGGCTACACTATAAAAGGGTAGCTTTGTTCTTTACCCCAAGTCCCAACTCCTTTGTCAAGTTGATTCTTTCATATATACTTGTGGCGTAGCTATGTTTTCTAGTTGGGATATGAAGACTGAGCTGTCACATATGTCAAATTTTGTTCTCAATTGCATAGGGTTGCTATGATTGTATGTCACTGATATATTCGTTATTCTCCAGAACTTGCAGAATGGATCTGTAATGGAAGGTAATTTGCCCAATATGGTTTCGCCTCTGATGTGGCCAGAGTTCCCTCTCAATGGAAACAGACAGCAGTATCAACAGCAATGGCACTTAGATGCCCTTCAGCAGCCACTTTGGGGGAGAGAGGAAGATAGTCATACTTTCGTCACGCCAGAGAACTCACTTTTGACTTACGACTCTTCAGCAAATTCAGGTTACTTACAACATATTACCTCTCTAAATTAACATCATAGAATACTAGTAAACTTAACAATTTGTCTTAATTTACCAACCAGTTAATGTTTTTGCTTTGTTAGACACTACTTTGAAACCACATGAAAAGGATTTTATTGACAGACACTACTTTGTTAGACACTGTTCTTATGCAAGAAACAATATATGTAGTTTGCCATTTCTTATAAGAAAACAATGAAATTAACACAATTTCTTGCTTCTTGTTTGTTGACAGCGTCACTGCACTCGAGCCAATTGAAGATGGAGCTGTGAAAGAGCATAGTAGAGAGTTCTTCTAGTAGTAGCTAATAGTGTATATATCAGATATAGCATTAGCATTTAGCATGAGGTAGAAGTGAGATTATGCCTCAAAATTTCATGGCGGGTTTGCCATGAGCTAGCTCTATTTGTTCGAGTCAGCTAAGTTCCTTCACCTAGAGGGAAAAGAAATTTGGTATATGCCAATTCTTATATCATTATTATTATTATTATCACTACTTAATAAGTATATATACGTACTAACTCTTTAGGATCACTCAATCTAGATACTTATTTTGTGAGATGATTGATTGATTCTTACTGTAAAATCATTGAATGAACTATTATTGAAGTTTTCCTTTTCTCCAAACTCCTGTTGTGTTGAGATCTTATCTGAGTATTTCTTTACAATGTGCTTCTTCTCCATTGTTTATTTATTCCCTTTTAGTTATCATAAGATCAATGCCCCCAAAGTTCATCAACACACCTCTCCCTTGGAGCTTTACGTTACATACTTGGCAAGGAAACACTTGGCAACATTATCAATGTTTTAATTACTCTTTTGACCTCATCAAGTTCATCTTTGACCCACCCACCCACCTTCATTATTGTTCTCAAATCCTTTCATTATAGCAAAATTCAATCTTGGGAAATCATTAAAATTATTATTTTTCAAGATTTTGTACAACTCAATCAAATATAAAATTCCCGAATTTCAAGTAAACTACCAGGTATAAGAAATGGATGTAATCAATAATCAATGCTTGAATGTTTCAACACTCCAATTGTGACTTCTGTTTTAGTTACCCACATTTTCTTAATGTAATGATATGTGAATTTTGTATCCATATTTTAAATTAGGCATACGACAACATAAGTTGTTAACTAAAACAGTTAACAGTCTTAATATAATAATACTTACCTCAAATTTAAGGTAAGTTTAAACTAACAAAGGAATTGATAAAGTATTAAAACAGTTAGTAACTACAAATTTATTTTAATTATAGTAAAATAAAATAAAAAAATAATTATGAAATTATTAAATTTACTGTCTTCTCTCACTATTTTTGGAGTAGTATGTGGTTTTAAGTTTCAACTCCAAACATAGTCAAACTACTGTATCTATCCATATCATTATATCAGAACAAAGAAGCAGAGGACTCACCTTCAAACAATGGCCAATCTTTATCCAGCAATTATAATCCTTTTCCTGTTCCTACTCGTCCCCACCCAATCCAATCACCACAAGTCACCACAAACAATTTCCGTCACCGACTTCGGCGCCACCGGCGAAGGCCTTCGCTACGACACCGCCGCAATCCAATCCGCCATCGACGCTTGCTCTGGGTGCGGAAGATGCCGCGTCGTTTTCCCTCCGGGTACTTACCTCACGGCCACGCTCCGCCTCAAATCCGGCGTCGTATTGGAAGTTGGAGTGGGCGCGACTATACTCGGCGGCACTAGGATCAAGGACTACCCTAGGGAGCAATCGAAGTGGTACGTGGTGCTGGCGGAGAATGCCACCGATGTGGGGATCACCGGCGGCGGAGTGATCGACGGGCAGAGCATGGCGTTTGTGGAGAGGTTCGATGTGAGGAAGAATGTGATGGTGAGCTGGAATCGCACCGGGGCCTGCTCCGGGGACGAGTGTAGGCCCCGGCTGGTTGGATTCATTGGTTGCAAAAACGTTGTCGTTTCGAACGTTATCCTAAACAAGCCCGCTTACTGGTGGTAAGTATAACTTCATTAGTTTTGTTTTTAACATGATAAGTTTTTGGATATTTGCCAGATCAGTTGTTTATTTTTTTAACCCTTTTTCTTTTAAATTAAAATAGAGTAACAAATAATTATTTGTTGTTAGAATTTTTTTAACAGAGCGATGATTAAAATTACAAAAGTTTAGTGTCTAGTTATATTCATTAATTTATTAGGTATTCATAAAAGTATTCAATTCATCAATCACCTTTAAAAATAGTTTTTGTATTTCCTCAAATTAATATATTAATTTTCTTATATTATTGTTATTGTATCTTTATATGGGTTTAATTTATTAATGAGTATTACCGTAAAATATAGAATAATTTTGAGAACAAACTAATTATATACTTGACAAAAGAAAATACTTTTCAAACACCCAAAATATCTATAAAAAACAATTTTAAATAATTTTTATTTATACACCATAATTTATCTAAAAATTTGGGATAAGAAAATCTCAATTTTGCTCTTGAAAAGTTGAGAATTTTGTTAAAAAATTAGCAATAAAAATTTAATTGCTATTATTTTTAAAAAAATTTAAGGGCTTAATAACAATAATAAATTATTAAATAGTGAAAAAAATTAAGGGTATTAAATTAATGTCCATAAAAAAACCATAAAATTTTGTTTGGAATAGCAAAACTGCTATAACAATAAATTATAGGGTTTTGTTTGTAGTTACTGGGAATATACAATATTCCATTGAAACATTGTAAAGGCTTGGGATGTTTATGTCAACTTCCCTGTAATACTGCCCAAGCTGTCTTCTCTGCTTTTCTTTCATTAAGTTTTTAGTGGTCCTAGCCTCCTGGGACCTTCACAGCTTCGAGGCGATTTTAGGGCTCTCGACTAAAACTGATAAGCTTTCGCTTCCATGTGCAACATGATAATTCTTCATCATCATCATTTTTCTTCTTCTTTTTTTCTTTATTATTTTTTTTTGAACAACCATGTTTGTCAATATTCTAGGACAATTGGCCAATTGGGGTTGTCAAATAATAGTTGCTTGTGTTATTGGTCCAGGAACTAAGAAAAAAAAAATTGAAGCCCCCACATGACATGTGTTTATGATGTTACATTCATTTTATTTTTAGTTAATATATTATTTCCTTTCAAAAGCCCAAGCTAAGTTGTAGCTATTAATATGATATACCTACACATCAGCAAGGACCCCCCATAAGATGATATAAAATATCCTAGATGTTTGTCCCTTAACAGCATTGTTAATCAGTGTGCATCAATACAAAACAGCTTCCTTAAACTTATTTGATGTCTACATAATCATATGAACTATTAACTTAAAATGCTTTCGGAGAATGGATATAGCTGTTAAACATTGTGCTCAAGCTGCTTGGCTTGGCACGTGCTTGTAGGGCCTATTTCGTAGTTATCCTTTCAACATTGATTGCTAGGCCTCTATTGAGATCGGGTTTCTTTCAATTGTTTTTTGGTGTACAAGTTTGTGAGTTGGGAATTACTTACTGAGGCCCTTTCAATCTTTATCCACACAGAGAGATATAACAGCACCTGAAAACATATGGGGTCCATAAAAGGAATCACTGGTTCGATTTTTGTGTGTAGCTAATTCTTTAGAAGTGGCAAATTGACATAGCCAACTTGTGAGATGAAGATTCCAAGAGAACAAAATTAGTGACATGAGGATGGCCATCCTTGTCTGTCACTTTATTCACGCTGCCCTTCTGTTTTCTTTCCTTTTCAAACTTTTATCATTCTTTTTTCTAAAGTGATGAATGATTTTATCATTGTTCTTGGTTGAAATCATGTTAACACTTTTAACACCGGGTTAAATAATACAACTGCACCATATTCCGTTTCCTTGGCATTTCTATCTTCTTATGGGATGAGTTGTACGGTCTAACTTTGAGATAATATGTGATTTAGAATCATGCCACATTCTTTTGTGTGCAGATTTGGTAAACTGTTGGTCAAAAACTTAATAATGTCTTCAAATAATTTATCATTTTCACAAGAATCTTATGAGCAATGATTGAAGATTGTATTTGATTCAACAATTAAAACTGACATTTGTTTACTGATATTGACTTGATTGTTGTACCTGATCATTCATATTCGCTGATATTGTTTAAACTGGATAGTCACATGTGGCTTTAACTTTTAAGTGATCTTTTGATGTTTGATTCTGGCCATTTACCTGATGAAGTTATTGCATAATCGCAGTTTGCACATAGTACGGTGTGAAAACATATCCATTAATGATGTTTCAATCTATGGAGATTTTAACACACCAAATAATGATGGTATTGACATTGAGGATTCAAATAATACAATTATTACAAGATGCCACATCGATACAGGAGATGATGCTATCTGTCCCAAGACATCTACTGGCCCTCTTTATAATTTAACTGCAACAGACTGTTGGATTAGGAGCAAGTCTTCAGCCATCAAATTGGGTAGTGCTAGTTGGTTTGATTTTAAGGGTCTGGTGTTTGACAATATTACTATTGTAGATTCTCACAGAGGACTGGGACTTCAGATACGTGATGGAGGTAAAATATGCCCAGCTTTCTATTTTGAATGAATTTTCTTTGTACAGAAAGAACAGTAATTTTTTCTAAGTTGAGATGAAACTTAACCCAAAAGTTTATGCATACCCAAATAGAGCAGCACTGTTACAACCACTGCACTAGTTTCCTATTATGCATTCACATTAAAAGTACTTTGAGTGATCTGACTGGTGCCTCCTAAGCATTTTTCTCAAACATTTATTTTCTTCACTCTTAGTTGTAGTACTTGCATGCCCCACTGCTCCCATGTTTTATTTGCTTTTGTTTGTAGGACAGATTAAATCATCAAGCGCAACAGAATTTTAAATATAAATACTTGAAGAACTTTATACTTCCAGTGGGGCATGTAAACATTCATTATTGTACTGCTATTATGTGACGAGTTTCGATTGTACAGAACCAATATTTTGAGTTTGGAAAACTCTAAGTTCAATTCAAGGGATACATATTGGTTACTGAGGTTTTATTGGTTCATAATGCTAAGTCATTATGCTTAATGATCTGAAGATATTGAAAGGCAAGAAATAAGCCTTAGGGCTCATATAATAATATAGTAACTAAAAGAAAATCTTATGTTCCATGTCTAATACAATACTTGTTTCTCTACAGCCTGATTTAACCTGCAATCTTCTGACCCGTGTGGTTGAAACTTTGTCATTTTATTTTCTCAATGTCCACTGATTCATTCACCTTTTGCAGGAAATGTAAGTGATGTAACCTTCTCAAACATTAACATCAACACAAGATACTACGATCCATCATGGTGGGGAAGAGCAGAGCCTATTTATGTGACTACTTGCCCAAGGCACCCAAACTCAAAGGAGGGCTCAATCTCTAACATAAACTTTGTCAACATCACTGTGAATTCTGAAAATGGCATCTTTTTATCAGGCTCTGAAGGTGGAGCACTAAGTAATCTGAGATTCATAAACATGAATGTAACTTATGAAAGATGGACAAAATATGATGGTGGACTGGTAGACTACAGACCAGGATGCCAAGGACTAGTACATCACAGCTCAGCTGGGTTGTTGATGGAACACATAAATGGATTAGAGGTTGAAAATGTTAATATGAGATGGTCTGGTGCTCGATCAAGGCGGTGGAATATACCTCTTAATTTCAAGTCTGCAACTGTAAATAACATATCCATGCTTAATTTCCATACTGGTTTGTTCAAACAGTGAAGATATAAAAGAGATTAAAAGAGGCTTACGATAATGCCACTTTTTCAACTGTTGTGAAATACACTATTTAAAGCGAAATTCTGATATTTTTCCATGAAATCTGCAAGGGTATTTGTAAAATCAATACAGTTCATTGTACAGAAAAGATTGCAATGCTCTTCAAAATTTACATGATCAGAGGCAATATTAACCTATGGTATTTTAGAATCTATCTACATGAACTGAAGGTCTCTTCTGATATCTTCAATGAAAAGAAAATTGTCTGTCTATAATTGGTCATGTACTTTGCTTCTGGGTATTTATTTTCTTAACAACCATAAGGTTTGGCTATACATGCTGAATGAAACAATACAAAAGATATAAAAATGTAAAAACATAGAGAATTTTGTCAATGGGTTACATTGTTATTATTTTGGTTATTTGCACATTTATAATGCAAATCAAACTTCAAACACATTAAAGATTGGTCAAGCATGGTTAATGGGTTAGTTGACTACCAAACCAATGGTGATTAGTTGGTGGCCAACATTGATGGATTATTTGAAGTTTTTAATCTTCAACACTCCCCTCAAATTGGTGCAATAGATTTTTCAGCTACTCATTACCATAACCAACAAAAAAAACTACTAGGATTGGTAACATGAACCATTTGGGAATTGAAAACATTAGTAACTAGTTACTGAAATGACTAAATATAACAAAAAGGGGTGAATTAGAACTTAGAAAATCTATGGGTGCACTAAGAAAAACACCCTCTAATTGTAATTGGGTGTAAATCAGAATGATTACTCAGTAATAATGAATTACTTGATAATTGAAAAGTAGCTATTAGAAGGAAAACAAAAATAGCAGAATTAGTAACCATTCAAAAATTAAAACATTACTATCAGTAACTAACACTGCTAAACATAATTAAAGAGCATGCAATAAAACTAAAAACCAGTACTTTCCCCTTAAAAAAACAACTAAAAAACTAAATCCTAGTAAAATAGTAATTAGTACTAAGAAAACATTAAACACCAACACCTAGTTACTAAAAAAAAAAAAATTGAAAAGAAACCAGCTACAAAACATAAAAATAAACAATACAATCTCATTAATAGTGCGAAGATTATGGATGTAGTGAAGAGAAAAATCCCCTTTGTGATATATTATATTATTAGGGGACGACTACAATATATCAACTAAAATGCCAGCACCGGTAGGGGTGCACACGGGTCGAATTTTTGGGTTTTGGGTGCATCGGGTTCGGGTTTTGCGGGTTGCGGGTGGAGAAAAGTGGTACCAAATCTGGTCCAAAAATTTCAGGTTTTTGTTCGGTTTCTCGAGTTTGTGGCTGGGCCTATTGGGTTTTGGCCCGAAAAGCCCAATTTTTCAAATATACCATTTTTTTACACTTTTTAAATTTTTAAGGTTTGTTTTTACAAATTAATTTTTGATTGATTTTTTTACAAATTGGGTTTTGATAAAAATTTTGAAAAAAATATAATGTCAAAAGTCCAAAGTCCAAAAACACTTAAAATACAAACAATGTCCAAATTACAAATTACAAACATAAAAAATGTCAAAAGTCCCAAAATACAACCATATAAACAAACATAAAGTCCATACACTAAAGTACATAACTAGTTAACTACAACCACAATAAAGTCCATGAAAATTCAAAATACAAAGAAAGTCCACGACCACTCCTTCCTTCCTTTTAAAATTCAAATAAAAAAACATTAAAGAAAAGAAATCAAGGAAAATAAATAACAACACAATAAGTAAAATAAGGCGCGAATAAATTCTTACGAGCAATTCTTTCAATTCCTAGATTGTTGTGCAGTTGATGAGGCTGAAGACTGGAAATTGACAGAGGATGAAGCTTGTAATGTCCCAAATTCCCTAATGTGGCTTAATGCCTAGATTAGGAGGCCAGGAGGGCCATAATTGATTTATTATGCAATTATGTAATTAAATGCATGATTATGTTGAATATATGATGATAATAGCATGCATGTGGGTCCAATTTTCATTAGAAGGGCATTTTTGTAATTTTGATATGTTAAGAGCATATCTGTATATTTATGTGCATGTTGATGATTTATGGATGAGACCACATTATTATGTGGATATGTTCGAGCTATTCGACATGAGACGATCCTAGAATGCAAGTTAGCGGTTTGGTCATAACAGGATTAATTTCCAGGCTCGGGGTAAGTCTGGTGGTTGATGCTTAGTACATTATCGGGAATGAACGGGTAATGGATTATGATTTAATTATTATTTGAGAATATTGGAAACGACGCGAATTTGAGGACGTTAATTATGATGAGCGGGATAAGGGGTGGCTGTAAAGGACTTAAATGGGCTTAGGGGCATTTTGGTCTTTTGACCATGGGATATGTTTAAACTTAGAGGGTTGTAGAAGGTTAAGGCTTAAGCTGAAAACAGAGCTCTTCTTTCACTCTCTCTCTCTCTCTCCCTCTCTCTCTCGATTATCTTTCTCTCTCGAGTTGAATTTTTGAAGCAAGATTAATGATTCAAGCTAGGGAATTAAAGCTTGAGGGTTTAGGCTAGTGATCAGCCATTGAAGGGGATACAAACCTGTGTTTAAGGTACGATTACAACCATGGTTTCTGGTTTTGCTCTGTTTTAAGGATAGTTTAAGGTTCGAGAGTTTTGATTGTTGAAGGGGGATACAAACCTGTGTTTAAGGTACGATTACAACCATGGTTTCTGGTTTTGCTCTGTTTTAAGGATAGTTTAAGGTTCGAGAGTTTTGATTGTTGAAGTGGTTGTTTGGTGTGGTTTTGAATGGTTCAAAGCTTGGGTTTTGTTGTTTGAATGGTGGTTATGTTGTGTTGATGCTTGGGGTGTGATTTTGGGATTTAATTGATGAAGGTTTAGGCTGGTTTGAATTAAGAAATGTGCAGGGGAGCTGGGTTCGCAGGGTCAAGTCGCGACTTGAACACATTCCAGAGCTTCCCATGGGCTCTTTTAAGCAGGTGCACCACGACCCACTAGGCCAAGTCGTGGCCCGCCCCTAGTACCCCAGACAGATGCTCTCTGTCTGGGGGCGCGCCGCAACCCATTAGGTCAAGTCATGCCCTGCCCCTTCCGCGACCCATTAAGAGTCAAGAACGACATTAATGTGTTTAACACAGGCCGAAATGATTATATCTAATCAACATGAGCATGAAATGCTTGACCGACCCCAAGTTCGAAGAAAACTAAAAGCGCTTGTCTGGTCTAAAGGCTAGTTACTTAGAGTCAGGGCCAAAAGGATTAGGTGACTGAAACTTCACATGGATTAGGGTGCAGAGCCCCAGAGATAGACCTAACAATCATCTATCTGATTAGGGTGTGGAGCCCCAAAGTGTGAGTCACTATCTGATTAGGGCTGCAAGCCCCTGAATGACTACCAGAATCATTTATTGAAATTACATACATGCAGTAATAAGTTTTATTGCCGAGCCTTGGCTCACGAGTGCTATGTGGTGAAGGTAAAGGAAAAGAAAAGCTCAACCAGCCTTGAGTGGAGAGCATAGGTGGCGATGTATACATATGCGGCCGCTTGACCACCACGGCCAAGGTGTTTCTCAGAGGAACTAGGGATTAACCCTATTTTTGCCACTTAGGTCGACGGGTTGTAACTTTTATACTGTAATGACCATTTTGGATTGTAAATAACTTTGTAAACACTTTTATGGGCCCATGTACAATTTAATGTTTTAAATAAAATACATCCATTCCTTTTGATTGAGATTTTTCACCTTAGCCTATAAATGACACCTAGATGCACGTTTATAACCAAATGACTCGTTTAGCGAGTTAAGCACTGTTTAAAGTCTAGAGTAACTGTCCTGGAGTAACTAGGCGTTACAAAGCTGTCCCAGCACTTGTAGGATGATTGATCATCTCTACAAATATTATTAATATAAAATATAAATATTAGATTATAAAACATTCACATACTTAAAATAAATATTTATAAGTTATAAGTTACAAGTTAGACCATGAAAATCCAAATAAAATGTAATAAATTACCTAACTCAAGATACTCTGATGTTTGAAGCGCTTCTTCTTCATCCATATAGTCTCGAACAATGATGGGTTGATGTGATCTGCTCCACCAATATTTGAGACAAATTAATGCTTCGACCATCCTTGGGCTTAGTGAGCTTCTAAAAGGATCTAAAATTCGACCTCCTATAGAAAATGTCGCATCAGAAGTAACTGTGGTAACTGGTATAGTTAACACATCACGAGCCATGAGTGATAAGCTCTTGTACTTGCACCCACTACTAGCCCGCCATCCCAAAACATTAAAATTCTCACTTGGTCGCTCAGGTTCCTCTTCCAAATATTTATTGACCTCATTTTTTGTCATTCCATCATCCTTCTCCAATCTTCGTGCCACAAACTCATCATGAAAATTAAATGACTTCTTGGCACTAGGTCGACCACTAATAGGCATGACGAATGTGGATGAAGCACTAACAATAGACTGAGACTGTAACTAAGTCATATGTTGGTATTAAATGATCAAATCAAAGGTACGCACATAATATATGGACCTATTTTAATTAATATTAATACTAGCCAGGATCATATACATATATAAATATTAAATCACATACAAATAGATCGTGGATTACCTCTTGTAGCCTATCAAGTGTCCTTGAGTCTTTTTGTATAAATCAACGATCTTCCTATCCAGTGTTCTGAGATCTCACACCCTGATCTTCCAGACCAATCCTCAAACACACAAGGACGTGTGTGGGCACATAGGATTCAAAAGTTTGATTTATGTGACTCCTTAGATGTACTCAACACATGAGATCTAGAGAGTTTTGACAGAGAGAAGGTTTAGAATAGTTTTCAAGTTTAGAGAAAACTATCGCTTTAGAGAGAGAGTCTGATCATCCATCATTCTTCTAAATATCACATATATCAGATTTATAAAGATATTTAATCTAATTAAATAATATTTATTTAATTCAAATATAATTCAAATTAAAAGTGATTAGATATTTTCATTTAATTATCTATTTAAATCATATTTAAAAAGAACAATTAAATAACTAATTAAAAAAATTTATTTGAAATTCAAAATTCAAATCCCAAGGATAAAATCTATGATGCTAGGCGTCACACACTGTACTGTGTGTGTCACCCAACCTATTAGGGTTGCCCTAATTTTCTCATTTGTTTATTTAATCAACTTTTAAGACAAGATATTTATTCCAACATAAATATCAGTTAATTCAAAATTAACTTTATCTTAAAATATCAGTTTTAAATTAAATAAATAAATATCATATTATAAATAAGATATTGTTTATTTTCTCTCTTTATATTAATCTAAACAAGATTAATATTAATTTTAACCTATAGTTTTTCAAAATAAAAACTATATAGTTAAATAATTAATTAATTCACAATTAATCAATTACGCACAATTATCAAATGATTATTTTCTTGCCCTGGAAAATTAATTCATTTGCAATTCAGTCCTTTCTCTTAACAAAACTTTCTTTTGACATCCTTACCATTGACAGTGTAGGACAGAGGTGATCTGGGGACCATGGACCTATAATACGAAGTTCCAATAAACCAGATTATTAATTAAACTCTTTAATCTAGTAATCTTATTTATTAATTCCATGATTACTCCACTATATATATGGAACTGCACTCTAAGTATTTATAAAATTATATTTACAGAGTTTTCTCAAGTAGTCCATTGATATAATCAATATATGTAGTTTTGTCCTCCATTATTGGTTCGTCAACTAGAGCTGGTCAAAATTACTGTTTTACCCTTCTAATTACTTCTTGATCCTTAAGTTCAATTAATTCACTAGCAAATAATTAATCTATAATATAATTATAGATTTGAGATCAATAACTATTCAGTTCCAGAATCAGCCCTTAAGGGAAGCAATATTCGATCCATTTGGAAAGCATGAATTCTAATATTATAATTCATGTTCCCAGCCATCCATGATATTGAATCTCCAAAACAAAAGTCATTAGCCTCATTATTCTAAGAGACCTTAACGAGTGAATCAAAAGATCCAATAAACATAACACAGGAGTTTATGAATACTCAGGATCTAGACTGTTCTACAAATGATCATCTATTATGACAAGAATTAAATCTTTACGTCAAATGACAAGTTTATAAAGATAATTAATTCTCATCGGTCTTTTCATATATAATCTCTATTATATAGAACACATTTACTAAGATTTCTATCTACATTAATAATCCAAATCTAGATTACTTGCATCTCGTATGCTTAGTAAATCGTACTAGTAACCATTCATTAAAGATTCCTTACTTTAATATGTTATTGACTATTTTATTCATTATATATGATCTTAATTCTCTCGTACTAATACAAGATCATATTCTCATGAATGAATAGGGAATTTTCTTGATATTATTATATAATTAATTCAAACAATAATTATAACATTCTAATATAATAAAATTATACTTTTATTTAAAACCAATAAAATATCTTTACATGCTTTTAGGGAATTAATCCTAACATCATAGATGTCGATGGATGAAGAATTGATGTTGTCTCATTATACTGATCAAACATTGCTGGTATTGTCTTCTCTACCCTTTTCACCATCTCTTTGCACGTCATCTCATCATAAGTAGCACTAAAGCAATGACTGAGATACTCAAGCTTGTATCTTGGGTCAAGGACCAAGGCAATTAGAAGTGCCTCATTGCAATTATCAAGCTTTCCCCAATACTTGTCATACTTTAGTTTCATGCTCATTGCCATTGTCCTCAATAACTCATTCTCATCATCGTCAACTGCTAAGTCATACAACTCTTGTTGCATATTGCAGATCTCAATGAAGTACTTATTGGCAGTAACATAAGTAGACCCACTAAACTCTAATGTTATTTCGTAAAAAGTCTCCAAAAACCTCAAAAACACTAGAGCATTATCCCAATCAACATAATTGGGGGGGGGGGGGGGGTGCTCCTTTGGTTTTCCATCTTTGTCAACCTCGTCAAAATATTTCATATAATTAGCATTTGTTTGCATCCTGTCAAATGCCTTCCAAAATTTCATTGCACAATTGAGCATTATATATGTGGAGTTCCACCTTGTTGGGACATCTAAACACAGAAGCCCTATACATTCAATCCTTTCATCCATCACACGCTCCTTAAAAAAAATTAGCTTAGAAGGAGAAGACTTAATGAACCTCACAACATTTCTAATTGCTGCAATTGACCCATGTTTTTCCTTCAACCCTTCAGTGGTAATTCGGTTCACTATATGAGCGCAACACCTCATATGTAAAAACTTTCCATCCAAAATTAGTCCCTTCTCTTTCTTCTTTAACTTCTTCCTCAAGTATCTAATGGCAACATCATTAGAGGAAGCATTGTCTACCGTAATGGTAAACAACTTAGAGATGCCCCATTCTAAAAGATATAACTCGATCTCATTGGCAATGGTTTCTTCTTTATGATTTACCACTTGGAAAAAATTGATAATTATTTTCTGATACTCCTAAGCATTATCAATCTAATGAGCAGTGATGACCATGTAATTCAAATTTTGAATGGAAGTCCAAGTATTGGTAGTAATTGATATCCTCTCACAGCTCAAAATATTTTTCAATGCCACCTTCTTCTCCTTATATAACTTTGTTGACGCGGTTTTTCTCCAACGGTGTATTAAGAAATAGTAAGATAGATTAGTGCTTAGTTATAAATCCTAATGAAAAATGAAATGAATTCACAAGAACAAAAATCTTTTATGTGGTTCAGTGGTTAAAATCCACCTAGTCCACGAGTCTATATTATTGTTGTTTCACTATATATTTTGGCAGAGTTTAGTATTACGGAATAATCGGTCCATTTTCCTGTTCAAGATTCTCAGTATTTATAGAGAAATTCCATGGACAGGTTTGGGTAACCGCGTGAGTCAATCACACAAACACATATTTATTACATTTAATACACATATTTCTCATTTATAATGGGATATGATTTGATCATACAATAAATGTTCTCCTAATATATGGGACATTAAATATGACAGCCTGGTCATAAATAACCGTATAATGGGATTCTGAGTCTCCAGGGATCCTTGAGTATGCAATACATTCGAGTTAGCACGAGCTGAACATCTCCTCCAAGCTCGTATTTCGAACACCGTTTGAATATTATGAGCTCACACTTCACAACCTTCGTGTATGTAGCTTAGGTTAAACCCAGGACGTCTAACACCACACGTGCCCATGTGAAGCTAGAGTTGCTTACGTGGATAATAAGCAGATATCATTCCCTTGGTTATTTCTCCGTATATTTATTTGCCAGCTGTACCCGAACTAAGTGAATGACTCGAGCTAAAAATAGGGTACAACATTTGCCCCCAAGCTCCTAATCGTGTATGACGTCATCATTTTCTGACCTACACAGTAGGGGCTTTTAGTCTTCTGCTACACAAAACCATGCCTGCCCACTACTCGAGTAGTGGACACGTGGTGTATTGCAATTGGTGTCTGTTTGGGTTTCAAGGACTGCAATAATTGTCTTGTCACCTTTTTGCCGCTGTTTTGTCCATTTAACCTTGGCTCTTTGATCTCGAACCAACCTAAATGAATGGCCGAGATTAATTTACATAACTTACGTATAAAAGGAATGGCCAAGTTTTAGACAGAACCACCTTTCATTTAAAAAAATTCCTCTTCTGCACTTCCGAAACTTCCTTCTTTCCCAGAAATCCCCAAAACTCGTTCATTGTACCCAGTTACTCAGATTTTTTCCAAGAACTTCCCTTTGCAAAGTCTACGTCTTACCGTCGAAGAAACATACTGTAAGTATCTTTTTTTTTTTTTTGAAGAATTTTTTTTTATTTTAGACATTTGTTCTTCACCATGTTCATCCACAATATTCACTGTAGTCACTGTTAGGCTATTTCTAAACGCCTTTAGCGAACAGGCTTCGAATTAGATTCAACAGGTGAGTCCAAAAATATCTTTAGAAATAAGACATTCATAAAACTAGGAAATTTCTGGGTAAATCTAGGTAATTTCTATGGTGAATTAATTTAAAGAATACCCATTCGGGATAAAGGAGACAAAGGGTTTTTAGGGTTCAAACCAGGTAGCTTAGGGGTCACGCTTCTTGGGTGGTTTTGCACTAAACCGCCTCCCAAGGAAAGTAGTGGTCTGGCAGTCTGACATATGGATCCCTAAATATCAGGGGTCTGTTAGGAAACCGAGACACATAACTTAGGGTATCGCGTGGCATCACATGATGGGGTTGAGGCTATCCTCAGCTCATATAACAAAAGTAAACCTTCCCCCTTTTGTACTTCTGCGTCAATCTTTTAACCCTCTTAGGTCGCCTACTAACTAGGTCGTTCTACTCGTTAGGTGATCTGATGGCTCCTAATAAGAAAACTGCCAACAAGAAAAATGCCTCAAGTTTGTCCACTCAGTAGAAGAACAAGGGAAAGCAAATCACCCCTGAGTCTCCCATCCACCACTTTGGTTCGGTGGTGGATAAAGAGGTGGTGGTTGATCTCAACACCTAGTTCGAAGTTGAAAGCATCGTGTCCAAGATCATGACCCAAGGGAGGGTGAACAAGATCATGCTGAGCCACAACATAGAGGTCAGGACTGGAACTCTCCTTGCCCGACCTGCGTTCAAAGGGGAACGGAGTTGCTCTTCTCTCCAAGATGACTTCGCAGCTTGGAGCGGTGAGCACTTGAAGGTGGGGGCCTTTCTTCCCCTGGACAAATATTTTGGTGACTTCTTGAACTATGTGAAGTTGGCTCCATTTCAGCTCCCCCCAAAGTCTTATAGGCTTTTGGCGAGGCTGAAATACTTGTTTTCGAAGCATGAGTGGGAGGTCCCCACTCCGGCAGATATATTATATTTCTTCAGCCTTAAAGCTAGCCCGGAACAGAGGGGACGAGGTGACGGGTTCTACTATCTGACAAGATTTCCCAACTCTGCTCCCATCATTGAGCTTCTCAGTCACCCCAACGACTACAAAGACTTGTTCTTTATGTCGAATGAGTTCCGAAATTGCAAACACAGATACTTCAACCATCCTCGTAAGTTCCTTACTTTTGAGACCTCAGCTCGTCACATTTTTTATTCCTTTCAAGGTGTTTCTTTTGTACATGTCTTAACTGAATTTGTTTTCTCATGCATCCATATTTGCGAGGACGGAGAAGTTTGTGACCCTCGGGAGTTAATACGAGAAATTTTATGGGCTTCCACCCAGCGCGAAGGACTACCGCCAGGTCATGAATGACGTCACGATGTTGGCGTGTAAGTTGATTGGCGAAGGTCAAACATTGGCCTTAAGGACCCAGGCTACCCTTTCGGAGATCCAGGAGCTCCCATCCTCTCAAGAGAAGGCCTTGCCAGCCACCGAAGGCGAGGAGGAAGAAGAGGACAAGGTGCCTCTTGTGAGGAAAAGGCGGGCTCCCGAGGCTGCCCGAGAACTTGACTTAGAATGAGTTGCGTTAGGGGCAGTGTACGCCCTGGTTTTCCCACGGGCTGATTAGCAGGCCGAGCTACGGACTAATCACGATTAGCCCACTAACATCCCCAAGACCGGAGCTCCCGTTTCGAGGTCGTACCTTCTTAGCTCGAGCAATCCTTGAGGACTCGCCAAGGTTGCCCAGGACTGGGGGAAGGAATCCGAAGGCCGAAGGTCGGGTCAGAGGAGCAGCTCGTGGCACGAGCTATGTATGGAGCTCTGACCCTCTGTAAAGTCAACACACGCAAGATAAACGTGCATATATCTGACATCACGTGTTCGATATCTCCCTGACTTCTCGGACATGCAGCAGGAACGTGCGTGTTCAGATATCCACGACTGGGTTGGGCCGTGCGGCCCATTATCTCCTTACCTATCGATTTGACCATACTTATGTGTCAGGTTTAGGAATTAATCATGAATGTCACAGAGTTGATATGACAAATAATAAGGTCACGGGATGACCTCCTTACCAACTTCCAGGTGCCTTCTCCTATAAATATGGAGAACCTGGGAGTTGATAAGGGTTGGGAAAAATAGTCTCTGAATAGATATATGCTTTGTAACCAAATACCCAGAATATATCAATAATATTGACTAGTGGAGTAGAAGGATTTTAACCTTCGAACCACTTAAAAACGTGTCTTGAGTCACCTAGTTCATTCTCTAAGATTCTATATCTGCGACGGTTCTATATTCAGCACTAATCCGTTTCTCTTCTTCTCTTAATTACCTGTTGGCGAAGAACCGCGTCAATAGTTTGGTGCTTTCATTGAGAGCAAGTTCGATTAGTGCTGCCGCAAACATCCAACTATGGTGACCACTCGGTCCAGGCATGGCAACGAAACAGAGCAGCATGATGGGTAGGAGGCTCATCATATTGCCATCCCTGATGAACAAATTCCCGAAGTCCAACAGAGGCCAGGAAAGCAGCCGGCGGGCCAGGACGATACAGGTAGTTTGGCGCCCCGGCCACCTAATCCAAACCCATGTTATTATACTGCGGTGGAGATGGAGAATGCTCAACTGAGGAGCCAGTTAGCAGCAGCCGGTCAACAAATCCAGGATATTCTGGCCCAACTACCCCCTCTCACAACCAACGTTAACGTTGGAGAGAGGCAAGGTGAGGCTCCAAAGTCTCGCCGGGGTAATCGGTCCATGCGTAGCCGTTCGGATAGACTTCTGGCAACCAACTCCACCCCTTCATCACACCATCGAGAGGCCAACTTCAGGGAAATGTCTGGGACCGGACAACAGCAATACAGCCGTTCGGTCAGGACGTCAACTCCTAGCTCTCAACCTTCCTCGAAAACGCCCAGGAGAAATCGAGGGAATTCCCGAAGGAGGTCCGGGGAGGGCCCACGACGTCAGTCCTTCCCCGAAGACCGCACTGCGCCCCGTCTAGATCGCCCGGCGCGGGACCAGCAAGTTGGCAGGGCAGAAAGGCCCCCACCAAATTTGATCCGTCCAGACGGAACCAGGATCGCTTCTCCAGTCAGGCATCCTCCATCTCCGATCAGATATCCGTCTCCTCCTCGGCCCGTCCGAGACATCCCAGCTTACGGAAGTAGTAGCAGAAACCCACCATCAGCGGGACCTTCCCGGCATAGCAGGGTGCCTGAAGGAAGCTCAGGTCCTCACCACCAAAGGCGGACTCCAAGCCTATCCGGCAGGAGTCATTAGACCGACAGTCGCTGGAGTGATCTCTCTGGAGGAGACCTGTGTCAGCGACTAAGTTCGGCACAAAGCCACCAGACCACTCAGGGAGGCGACCTTCGAGATCGCCTCAACTCTCACAGAGAGGACCGAGCTGGAGATGGTAACCAGGCTCGCTCGGGGGGGGGGGGGGGGTTCGATCCGAAGTACATAACGGAGGGAGTGTCCCAAATAACCTATCTCAAGATGGGAGGGGCAATAACTCACCTAATATGTACAATGGGTCCAGAGCTGTTGAGCAGCCTCGGAATGACCCAGGATCTTAGGACCAAACCCTCGAGCGCCTAACTCAGATGGAGGAACTGATGAGGAAGCTCCTATCAGAAAAAGAAAAAGACGAATATGATTCGGGAGACGAGATGGAACTCTTCGCCCCCAACATAGCAGCGACGACATACCCATCTGGTTTTCGTATGCCTCACTTGTCAAAGTTCAACGGGGACGGAGATCCGTCGGACCATTTAGGGATGTTCAACACCTTAATGATGGCCCATAACATTGGCCCGGAGCTGCGTTGCTTGATCTTCCCTTCCACACTGACTTGACCTGCCAGGCAGTGGTTCAAGCAGAGTAAAAGATAGTCAATCAGCTCCTGGAAGACCTTCTCAGCTGATTTCAAAAGGGCGTTCCGCGCCTCTCAGGCCGCCCGTGTTCAGGCCGACTCCCTAGCCAACGTAAGGCAGCAGCCCGGTGAGACGCTGAAAGCCTACTTGAGCAGATTCGCGAATGTCGCTGCTCGGGCCAGGGACGCAGATGATAGCTCCAAGCTCATGGCCATGAGAACCGGAATCCTGGTCGGGGGAGACCTGTGGAAAGACATTCAGAGGAAGGGAGCCAGCTCGGTTAACGAATTCCTTAACAGAGCCCAAGAGTGGATAAACTTGGAAGAAGCTGAAGCTTCAGCCGCGGGGACCAGCCAGGTTCCCGAGAAGCCCGCTGGAACGGGGACGGAGATCATGATGGCAACCCCCGACGTCGCGCAGAACAACCAGCCCGGTGGTGGCAAAAGAAAGGGGAATGATGAAAACAGTCAGCACGGTCAAAAGAAGAATAAGTCCGTGGATAAGTTCAAGCTCGTGTTCACAACATATACCGAGCTCATCCAGTCCAGGGAAAGTATCTTCCTGGCCAACTCTACTCGGGTCCCCTGGAAGAGGCCGGAACCATTGAAACACCACAAGGGAAAGAGAGACACTTCCAAATTCTGCCATTTTCACAACGACGTCGGCCACAATACCGACGATTGCAGGCATCTAAAAGATGAGATCGAGACTCTCATCCGAGCAAGCCCCTTGGCGCAATACTCACGAAATAGGGTCCCAGCGAGTCAACCCGCTCCAGAAGTCCTAGCCAGTCAGCCCGGGCCTCGTGTAGATCAGGACGTCCCTCCTCCCGTGGTCGAAGGAGAGATATCCACCATCTCTGGAGGACCGCACATGGCTGGAACGACCAAAGGCGCCCATAAGAGATACGTGAATGAATTAAAGGCTCACAACGGAGCGGAGTTCGTCCCGGAGCCGCGTCAGTCGAAACAGCAGCGGTTAGAAAAGCAACCGATCACTTTTACGGAGGAAGACGCAGGCCATGTCCAATTCCCTCATAATGATCCCTTGGTCGTAGCAGTCCAGCTCGCCAACCGGAGAGTAAGGAGAGTGTTGGTGGACAACGAAAGCTCGCTAAACCTCCTATTTCGATCCACCTTAGAAAAGATGGGATTGACTGTCGCCGAGCTAAAGGCGACCTCCATGATGCTGTATGGCTTTTCGGGAGAAGGGTCAGCAGCGATAGGGACGATCGAGCTGGTGATCACCCTAGGAGAAGAATCTCGAACAGTCTCTAAGCTACTTAAGTTCGTGGTCATTGACTGCTCCGCTGCCTACAACGCCATTTTAGGCCGGCCTACCCTCATAGCTTTCGATGCTATCACTTCCATTCGACACCTCGCCATGAAGTTCCTTACTTCAACCGGAGTCTGTACTATCAAGGGCGATCAGCTCACTGCCAGGGAATGCTACAGCATTTCCATGAAGGGAAAATCTAAACCCGGGCAGCTGGCAATGGCCATTCAGGGCAAAGAGGAATCTCGGGGACCCTTGGTGGATCCCGAGATTGAAAAACCTCAGAGCGCCGAAGAGGAAAAGGTTGCCTTGAGTGAGGACATTGATCCCCGGGTAGGCGAAGACAGATCTGGGCTCCAGGCCATTGAGGAGCTCAAGGAGGTGAACCTCGATACGCAAATTCCATCACGGATGGTCAAGCTCGGGAAAAACCTCTGTAGCAAGAGGAAGACGGAGCTGATTACGTTTCTCCGGGCTAATTTAGATGTATTTGCCTGGTCCCACGAGGACATGGTAGGAATTAGCCCGAGTGTCATCATGCACACGCTCCATCTGGATAAAAGCGTTCCTGCCAAGTCTCAAAAGCAAAGGTGTTTAGGGACAACCCGAGCTGAAGCCCTAGAAGAAGAGGTAGCCCGACTCAAAAAATGTGGCTTTATCCGGGAAGCCAAATTTCCAATTTGGGTCGCCAATCCCGTGCTAGTTTCGAAGCCCAACGGGAAATGGAGGACCTGCATTGACTTCTCCGATCTGAATAAGGCCTGCCCCAAGGATTGTTTTCCATTGCCAAGGATGTGGTGGCGGGGCATGAGCTCATGTCCTTTATGGACGCGTACTCAGGCTACAATCAGATCGCGATGAATCCGGCGGATCAGGAACACACTAGCATCATGACCCCGGCTAATGTCTATTGCTACAAGGTCATGCCGTTCGGTCTGAAGAACGCCGGAGCTACCTACCAAAGGCTAGTAAACAGAATGTTCGCGGACCAGATCAGAAAGAACATGGAGGTATATGTTGATGACATGCTCGTCAAGTCAAAGACTGCCGACAACCATGTTTCCGACCTGGAAGAATGTTTTAAAATACTACGGAAATACGACATGAGGCTCAATCCCCAGAAATGCACTTTTGGTGTCGCATCCGGGAAATTCCTGGGGTTCATAGTTAATACCCGAGGAATCGAGGCAAACCCTGACAAGATCAGGTCACTGCTCGAGCTTCCTTCCCCCAAGTCGCGGAAAGATGTCCAAGGCCTCACAGGAAGGGTAGCAGCACTCAACCGGTTCATTTCCAAGTCAACTGATAAATGTTTGCCCTTCTACAATCTGCTCCGGGGAAACAAGAAGTTTGAATGGACAGTAGAATGCGAAAGCGCATTCCTCGACCTGAAGGCACATCTGGCCGAACCACCTGTGCTATCCAAGCCCAAGGCAGGAGAGTCTCTCTTCCTCTACCTGGCCGTCACTAAGGACGCGACCAGCGCCGTACTAGTACGAGAGGAAGACCAAGTGCAGAAGCCAGTTTATTACATCAGCAAGAGACTCCTCAGAGCAGAATCACGGTACCCACTGATGGAAAAATTGGCGTTCTACCTAATCACGGCCTCGCAAAAGCTCAGACCGTACTTCCAGTCCCACTCGGTACACGTCATGACCGATCAGCCTCTAAGGCAGATTTTGCAAAAACCTGAAGCATCGGGACGTTTGTTAAAGTGGGCGGTCGAACTCAGTCAGTTCGAGATTTTTTATACTCCACGAACTTCCATAAAAAGTCAGGCCTTGGCCGACTTCGTGGCAGAGTGCACGGGATTCCAGGAGGATCCATCAGAAGGCTCATCTCAGCTCACCTCGCCTGAATCGTTGTGGAAGATCTTTGTGGATGGTTCATCCAACGAGAACGGTTCCGGGGCCGGAATCATTCTGATCTCCCCCGAGGGACATAGGTTCCACTCGGCGCTAAGGTTCGGGTTCAAGGCCTCCAACAATGAGGCGGAATACGAAGCTTTGTTAGCCGGGTTGAGGATAGCCAATGAGTTAAAGGCGAGCTCCGTCCAGTGCTTTAGTGACTCCCAGCTCGTGGTAAACCAGGTTCTGGGCGAGTATCAGGCGCGGGGACCCAAGATGGCCGCCTATTTGGCAAAGGTAAAAGCCGAGCTGTCCGCATTTGAGCGAGGATCGATCGAACAGATACCTCGAGAACAGAACGCTAATGCGGATGCCCTTGCCAAACTTGCCACCTCGGGAGAGACGGAGACCCTGGGGTTGGTGCCAATAGAATTCTTGGAAAAACCAAGTATAGAAGGAGATCGGGCAGAGGTCGAGATGATTGATGCTCGACCGACCTGGATGACCCCCATTCTTGAATATCTCGTCGAGGGCAAGCTTCCTGAAGGACGTAACGACGCGCGGAGAGTCCTATATCAAGTCCCTAGATATACAATAGTTGATGGGTTATTGTACCGACGTGGGCACTCCCTACCTCTCCTCCAATGCGTTCTTCCAGGTGAGGCGAAGGCCATCCTGCAGGAGATTCACGAAGGATTCTGCGGAGACCACACTGGGGGGCAAAGCCTGGCTTTAAAGGTTCTCAGGAAAGGTTATTACTGGCCAACTCTGCCCAAAGACGCGATCTCATACGTGAAGAAGTGTGACAAATGCCAGCGATTCGCTGCAGTTGTCCAAGCCCCTCCAGTCGAGCTGAGGATGACCTCGGCCCCTTGGCCATTTACTGTTTGGGGAATAGACCTAGTGGGCGCTCTGCCCACTGGAAAGGGCGGATTCCGTTACACCGTGGTAGCCATAGACTACTTCACTAAGTGGGTCGAGGCAGAGCCGTTGGCAACAATAACATCGAAGAAGGTACTCAACTTCGTGGTTAAAAGCATCATCTGTCGATTCGGTCTACCGAAGAAAATCGTCTCCGACAACGGCACTCAGTTCGATAGCGACCTGTTCACCGAGTTTTGTGAAAGGCACGGGATTGTAAAAAGCTTCTCCTCCGTGGCCTATCCTCAGGCGAACGGCCAGGTCGAGGCTGTCAACAAGACTCTAAAGGCGAGCCTCAAGAAAAGATTAGATGAGGCAAAGGGGGTCTGTCCAGAACAGCTCCCCCAGGTCCTATGGGCATACCGGACCTCGCATCGGACTCCTACGGGTCATACTCCTTTCTCCCTAACCTTTGGGAGTGAAGCAGTCCTCCCCGTGGAAGTTGAGGTTATGTCACATAGAGTCCAGTCTTACGAACAAGATCGGAACCATGAGCTCCTGTGCCATTCCCTCGATCTAATTGATGAAAGGCGAGAGGATTCGCAACTCCAGCTCGCCCATTATCAGCAGAAGATCAATCGCTACTTCAACTCTGAAGTCAAAAAACGCGCCTTTAGCGTTGGCGACTTGGTCCTAAGGAGAGTTTTCTTGGCCGGAAAGGATCCCAAAGATGGAGTGTTGGGACCAAACTGGGAAGGACCATAACAGATCATCGAAGTCATCAAGGAGGGAACTTATAAGTTAGCCCGACTTGATGGAGGAGCCGTACCATGGACCTGGAACGCCATCCACTTAAAGAAATATTATCAATGATCCACTTGTAAGGCCTGGAAGGCCACTTTCTATATATTAATAAAAATAAGCTTTTTACGCACATTTGCAATTGTAATCTTAAAGTAACCACGAAAGACCCTTTCCCAGTTACTTGGGGGGCATATGGTACCTGGATATAACCAGGTCTCCTTAACGACTTAGATGTTGGTTTTTATCTATGGATCGTTGCTCCTCTTAAAGAGCTCGAGGCACGGATAAGGGTTAACGCCAACTAAGTCCTATCCTGGTTTTAACTAGGTCATAAAACTTGGAAGTTAACTTAAATTTATTGATCGCGGTTCTTCTTAAAGAACTCGAGATATGGATAAAAGTTAACACGAACTAAGTTTTCAAAATAAGTTCCTGGTTTTAACTAGGTCATAAAACTTAGAAGTTAACTTAAATTTATTGATCGCGGTTCTTCTTAAAGAACTCGAGATATGGATAAAAGTTAACACGAACTAAGTTTTCAAAATAAGTTCCTGGTTTTAACTAGGTCATAAAACTTGGAAGTTAACTTAAATTTATTGATCGCGGTTCTTCTTAAAGAACTCGAGATATGGATAAAAGTTAACACGAACTAAGTTTTCAAAATAAGTTCCTGGTTTTAACTAGGTCATAAAAACTTGGAAGTTAACTTAAATTTATTGATCGCAGTTCTTCTTAAAGAACTCGAGATATGGATAAAAGTTAACACGAACTAAGTTTTCAAAATAAGTTCCTGGTTTTAACTAGGTCATAAAACTTAGAAGTTAACTTAAATTTATTGATCGCGGTTCTTCTTAAAGAACTCGAGATATGGATAAAAGTTAACACGAACTAAGTTTTCAAAATAAGTTCCTGGTTTTAACTAGGTCATAAAACTTGGAAGTTAACTTAAATTTATTGATCGCGGTTCTTCTTAAAGAACTCGAGATATGGATAAAAGTTAACACGAACTAAGTTTTCAAAATAAGTTCCTGGTTTTAACTAGGTCATAAAAACTTGGAAGTTAACTTAAATTTATTGATCGCGGTTCTTCTTAAAGAACTCGAGATATGGATAAAAGTTAACACGAACTAAGTTTTCAAAATAAGTTCTTGGTTTTAACTAGGTCATAAAAACTTGGAAGTTAACTTAAATTTATTGATCGTGGTTCTTCTTAAAGAACCCGAGATTTGGATAAAAGTTAACACGAACTAAGTTTTCAAAATAAGTTCCTAGTTTTAACTAGGACATAAAACTTGGAAGTTAATTTAAATCTATTTATCATTGTTCTTCTTAAAGAGTTCAAGATATGGATAAAAATTAACACGAGCTAAGTTTATCAAAAAAAGATATATATATATATATATATTGTAGCCGAAAGCATGAAAAAATATGAGTTAAAAGCGCAAGGCAAATTGTCTCGAGGTAAAGACACCTCATGCAAAAGTTAAAAAGAAAAAAAATTATACTTCAAAATATATAAAGAGAAAAAGAGAAGAGCGCCCTAAGCTCCGTCAGTCGGCCCTTTGGAGGTCGCCGTTTCACCTTGCTCCGCCGCACCAGAGGCTTCCCCAGTCTCCGAAGGTGGCGCCTCTTTGTCGAGGCGAGCTTGGAACTTCACCAACAAGCGCGCCCAGAAATTCGGTGGCATGAAAGAGAAGTCAGCCTCCGGATTATGGAGCCAACAGTGGTAGAACAGATCCTGCATGGGCTGCTCCGAGATGGTCCTCTCTTCCTCCAGGGCGGCCTGGATTTCTGTCCTCCCTGCCTCAAGGTCCGCCTGTGAGGTGGCAAGGGATGTCTCGAGCTCCTGGACCTTCGAGCGGATCTTCTCCAGATCGACCTGGGCCCTCTCCAACTCGCCCTTCGAGGCCGTCAGGGCATCCTTGGCCGCCTTAACCTCCTGAAGGGTGGCCTGGTGCTCGGTCCTCATGTCATCGAGCTGAGTCCTGGCCCTGATGATGCCTCGGTGAAGGGCGACGACACCCTGCGAGGAATGAAAGATAAACTGGCTCAGAGAAAAAATAAGGCAAAGTGTAATGGTAAAAGCTTTAAAAGAATAGGGCAGCTTACCGTTAGAGTCATGCTCATGGAAGAGTCCATGACGTCAACCGGGCTCATCGTCTCAATGGTCCGGAGTTCCTTCTCGGTGAACTTGTAGATATGGTTAACGGCGTAGCTCGCCGATTCGTACACCGTTCCCCAAAAGACCTCTGAGATCTTCTCCAGGTCCTGGGGATTAACCGGGATGCGTACATCAGAGACCGCCACAGACGAAGTCTCGATCTCCATTCCTCCGTCCTGGGGGGCAGGCGGAACTCGCTGAGGCGGGGGAGGCATTTGTCCTGCTCCGGCAGCTGGAAGGATCGCCTCCACGACCTGGGCTGGCGGGGTTTTCTCCTTCTCCTTTGCAGGAGATTTAGTGGAGACCCCGGCAGAGCTCTTGGAACCCTGGAGCCTTTTCGCTCTTGGCCCGACTGGGGGGTTCCCCCCGAAGACTATGCCCCGCAAGCTATCCTCGGGCTGAGACATCTCTTCTGTCAAAAAAAAAAAAACATGGTTATTACAAGTTAGCAATCATACAAAGATAAAGACAAAAGGTTAAAGCTAAAAAAAGCATATGAATACTGAGGGGGCCCTACCCCCCGAGCTGGAAGAACCTAAGACGATTATTTCACGAACTGGCGCAGGTTCTAGGTCCGGTTCTGACTCAGGGCTAGACTCTTCTACATACTGCCTAAGCCCCGGATCATAGATACCCCTCTGGAGTGATGGCCATGTGCATAGGTTGGTCCCATACTCCTCGAATAAGATCGACCTAAAAGTTAGGGTGTTATCTACTACTACGGTACCCCTAGGCTGGCTCTCTTGGTGATCAAGCACGAGCCGGTCAACACAATGGAGCAGGAGTGTGTTCAGGTCCGGATCCCTTCAGTGATGATGGACGATCTGCCTAGGATTGAACCTAACCAGTCGGGGGTCTGCAGTGGCCCTATCTAGACTCTTAAACAAGTAAGGGTTACCTTGGCTAGAAAGACCCGCGGCTGCTCCGGATTGGACCCTCTCCTCGCCCATCCTCTGGGCGACCTCCAAGGTCCTCTTCCTATTCCTCACGAGTGGAACTTCAGCCGCCTCGTCCTCCTCATCTTCCTCTGCCGCGAACTCCTCCACGATGATAGGTCTGTTGTCGCGGGCTAGGGGCGGCCCCCGGGGCCTCTTTAGGTTCAAGGTCTGATTTGGGAAGATCAGTTTGCAGAACACCATTGTCTCGTCCGTCACGAGCACGCGATAGTCCTTCTCACTGGGGGGCAAGCCCGCCAGTGTTTCATATTAGCCCCCGAGGGTCACAGACTTTTCGGTCCTCGCGTAGATGGCTGCAAGATTGGCTGGAATCAGAATGGAATACGGGAGGAGCTAAAATAAAATAACACTTAAAAGGCGAGCTAAGATCAGGGATTACTTACGAGGACGATTGAAATAGTGGTGGTCGCAGTTCCGGAACCCAGTTGACATGAAGAACTGGTCCTTGAAGTCATTTGGGTGGCTGGGCAGCTCGATCACCGCCGCCGTATTGGGAAAACGGGTTAAATAGTAAAACCCGTCACCTCGCCCCCGCTGATCCGGGCTGGCTTTGAGGCAAAAGAAATATAAAATATCAGCAGGAGTAGGGACCTCCCACTCCTGCTTCTTGAATAAATACCTCAACCCTGCCAGCAGACGGTAGGAGTTGGGGGGGAGCTGAAAAGGGGTCAACCCCACGTAGTTCAGGAAATCAGCGAAGTACTGATCCAGGGGAAGGAAGGCCCCTGCCTTGAAGTGTTCACCGCTCCAGGCTGCGAACGATTCATCGAGTGGCGTGCAGCTCCGCTCGCCATCCGCAGCAGGTCGGGCAATAACGGAGGCTTTCCCCAATGGAATGTTGTGAGTGAGGAAGAGTTTGTTGATCTTCGTCTGGTCAGTTACCTTTGAGACGATTCTCTCTGCCTCAAAGAATGCGTCGGGGGCCACCTTGACCTCCTTCTCCACTGCCGGCCCGAAGCGGGGGATTGGGGAGCTAGGCATCACCGCCTTTCCTTTTTCCTGCTGGGAGGCCGAGCTTCCAACGTTCTTCTGAGGGAGGTTCTTTTTTGGAGCCATCTGGTCGCCTAGCGAACAAAAGAAAACACTTTAGAAAAGGCGACCCCAGTAGAAGGAAGAAGCAATTATTATTTGCACGAGCTGAGGTAAGCCCGGCTCGTGGAGAGTGGAACCACGCGGTTCAGTGAACACGCGCGTATGCTCCCAACAGATCCTAAATTACTCGGAATTCGCGTGTCAGTGGATTCAGAATAGAATTTGCCTTGGGGGGAAAGTTTCAATAGGCAGAAAATTACAAAACCGCTTATGAGGCGTGTTCCCTAAGCTACCCGGTTTTGCACCCAAAAATTCCCAAAACTCCTACCCAGAAATTTGTCCAGAAAAAGCACCCTGAAACCCATACTCTAAAGCAACTTCTTACAACAAATGTGCCCTAACCTAAAAAGGGCTGTCACCCTCCATATCCACACAACCCAAAAAACCCTTGCATGTGGCTACAGTGAAATTTTTTTCCCAAGCTACAGTAGCATGTTTTCAAAGTGAACAGGGTCAGGAAACTTACAGTGTATGGCTAGGAGGTAGACGAGGGCGTTGCATTCGTAGGAGCTTCGTCGGTGTAGTAGCTTCCAAAGCTTCGGAGAAATCCATGCGCCTAAGCTTCGTGAACGATGAAAATGGCAGCAACAGGGTTGAGGGTTTCGTTCTTCTGAAATATGGAGAAGGAAGAGAAAAGGAGATTTGGAAAATTTTGAATGAAAGGGTGGCCCGTGCGTGGGGTGGCCACCCCCTTTTTATATACGTGAAGGATCACGTGTGAAAGGCTCTTGGGTGGCCCTGGTGAGGGATCCGAGGCCTTCCACTCGAAATACGAAACGACGGCTGGGCATAGGCTAGGCCATTAAATGCGGTTCTCGTAAGACGTACCGTCACCACCCACGGCGTTCCACTTATCAGACACCTGCGTAAAGAGTGGAATGCGAAGAGTTTATGGGGAAGTCTAAAAGCCCCTACTGTGGTCTTATATACGACGTCATGTACCACGAGCAGGAGCTTGGGGGGCAGATGTACGCCATGGTTTTCCCACGGGCTGATTAGCAGGCCGAGCTACGGACTAATCACGATTAGCCCACTAACATCCCCAAGACCGGAGCTCCCGTTTCGAGGTCGTACCTTCTTAGCTCGAGCAATCCCTAAGGACTCGCCAAGATTGCCCAGGACTGAGGGAAGGAATCCGAAGGCCGAAGGACGGGTCAGAGGAGCAGCTCGTGGCACGAGCTATGTATGGAGCTCTGACCCTCTATAAAGTCAACACAAGCAAGATAAACGTGCATATATCTGACATCACGTGTCCGTTATCTCCCTGACTTCTCGGACACGCAGCAGGAACGTGCGTGTTCAGATATCCACGGCTGGGTTGGGCCGTGCGGCCCATTATCTCCTTACCTATCGATTTGACCATACTTATGTGTCAGGTTTAGGAATTAATCATGAATGTCACAGAGTTAATATGACAAATAATAAGGTCACGGGATGACCTCCTTACCAACTTCCAGGTGCCTTCTCCTATAAATATGGAGAACCTGGGAGTTGATAAGGGTTGGGAAAAATAGTCTCTGAATAGATATATGCTTTGTAACCAAATACCCAGAATATATCAATAATATTGACTAGTGGAGTAGAAGGATTTTAACCTTCGAACCACTTAAAAACGTGTCTTGAGTCACCTAGTTCATTCTCTAAGATTCTATATCTGCGACGGTTCTATATTCAGCACTAATCCGTTTCTCTTCTTCTCTTAATTACCTGTTGGCGAAGAACCGCATCAACATGCAGTATCTGACCCCTCCAACCAAGGTAACCCATACCCCCATAGGGAATTAGATAGGGTTGTTGCCAATTTTAGGTTAGTTCGGTTTAACCCAAATCAGCTCGTCCATCGCCATCCTCATAACCCATATCGTAATATAACCCTGCTCCAATGCGTAGACCAGCTAGTGGTACGCCATGACAGTAGTTACCCTAAGGGCACAGTAGTTGTTGACAACACTTCAAACTTTAGATATGCCATTTTTTAGGAGTATGGAACCAACCGTAGGACCTGGTCTTCTCTGCTCCAGGGTGCGTTTGCCCCTGGATTTAGATAATATGTAGATGAATCTAGCCCTGAGGAAGGACCTGAACCTGAGTCCTTAGGATCCCAGAAATATTAACTGTAGATTCTCCCTCTCCTCCATTAGTTCCAAGGCCGGAGGTCGTGATAATAGACTCCTCCCCCAGCCCGGAGGGTAGGATCTTTGTTTATTTTCTTTCTTTATGTGTATTTCTAACAACCTTATTTGCGAACTAATTCATTTTTATACTTTTCAGGCGAAGAGATGGAACAACTCAGAGCTCCTAACCTCCAAACCGCCTTTCAGACAAAGAAAACTGGCCTGGGCCCCACCATAAAGAGACTCAGGATCTCAAAGAAAATCCCCTGCTGCGGAAAACACCTCCAGGTCCCCTGCCAAGGGGAGAAATGCCAGCTCAACCCGGGAATCAATTCCGGTGAGTACTATTACCACTAGGGTTCCTGCTCCTCCTCCTCCACCTTGATTCGCGCCTCCTCAGGACCAAGTAATACAAGTTGATCCTCCAGCCCCCACCATTCTAGCCCCCGCTGTTCGAATTCTAGTAGATCCCCAGGATCTGGAAAAGATCCCTGAAACTTTTCGAGGCATCATTTATGAGACGGCGAGCCATATGGTGGGGCACGCCTATAAGGCCAACTCAAGGGATCTAAGGACTATCGAGGAGCGCAGCCCGGAGAATGTCTTGAAGTCGGCTATGGGGATGAACCTCACTGTAAGTTATGTTTCCTTGGTGAAAAAATCCTTATTATTGTGATCAAGGCGCATAGGTATCGAAATAATCGATACCCTCTTTTTGCCTAAACCCTTTAGCTACTAATCTAGCTTTGAAGGTTTGGATAGTGCTATTAATGTGGTATTTTCTCCTAAATACCCACTTACACCCAATTGGCTTAAACCCCGGTGGGAGGTCTACCAATTCCCAAGTGTTGTTGGAAAGAATTGAATCCATCTCATCATTGATGGCTTCTTTCCAAAATGCACTATCTCTTGATTGCATAACTTCTTTATAAGTCTTAGGATCATCCTCAACAAGAAGTACAATAGGAATTTTCCTAATGACTTCCTCTCTATTTCCTTCTACCATGTAGAATGAAATTTTTTGAGAATCTATCTCATCCACTACTAGACTTTTCTCATTATTTTTTACCCTTTGACTTCTACTAAGTTCAAAGGGTTACTTTACATTCTTTTGAGAATTCTCCTCTTGAGAATCAATTTTGGATGTAGAAGCTTGAGAATTGTTTTCATATAACAAATTCTCCTTTAGAGATGTTGAAGCTTGAGAATTGTTGTCGCATAATATGTTCTCAAAAAATTCAACTTCTCTAGATTCAATCACAATATTAGACTCTAAGTCTAATAGCCTATAAGCTTTACTATTGTTGGCATAACCAACAAAAGCGCACTTTATGGCTCTTGAACCTAACTTTGTTCCATTAGGTTCATTTTTCTTACAATATGCAAGACACCCCCACACTTTGAAAGTACCCTATGTTGGGTTTTCTTCCTTTCCATAACTCATATGGAGATATCTCGTTTTTCTTCATCGGTATTCAATTAAGAATGTGACAAGCAGTTAAAAGCACTTCATCCCATAAGTTGAAACTCAACTTAGAAAACACCAACATAGAATTTATCATCTCTAGATAAGTCCTTTTTTTCCTTTCGGGAACACCATTGTGTTGTGGTGTATAAGGTGCGGTGCACTCATGAATTATACCATTTTCTTCACAAAATGAATTGAATTCATTAGAGAAGTACTCTCCTCCTCTATCACTTCTTAGCACCTTAATCTTTTTATTTAGTTGATTTTCAACTTCAAATTTATATAATTTAAGAGCATCAAAAGTTTCATCTTTATGCTTTAAAAGAAACACATAGGTATATCTACTAAAACCATCTATAAAAGTAAGAAACTACCTTTTACCACCTCTAGTTAAAACACCATTTAATTCCCACAGATCACTATGGATTAAATCTAGTAAATTAGATGATCTTTCTACACTAGGAAATGGTTTCTTAATCATTTTTTCCTTAACACATGTTTCACATTTACCATAGTTTTTAATATTGCATGCAATCATACCACATTTTACTACTCTTTTCATGGTTGAAAAACCTATACGCGATAGTCTAAGATGCCACAAATATAAAGAATCATACTCAACAATATAGGCGGAATTTGCATTTTTATTGATAACATTGAAAGTTACATCATTAGTGCATAATTTAACCATACCCTCACAATAGTACCCCTTTCCCAAAAATATATTTGATTTGGTAAGTATAATTTTACCGGAGTCAAAAACGGCTTTAATGCCGGGCTTACCAAACAAGTCACCACTTACCAAGTTTTTACTCATTTCGGGAACATAAAGTACATTCACTAATGTAACTTTCTTGCCGGAGGTGAAAAAGACTTCAATGGTACCTTTGCCAAGTACCTTGGATTTGCCCTCATTGCCCATTTGAATCTCATGGTTGCCCTTTGTCTCTTCAAAGGTCTTGAACAATGATTTGTCATAGGTGACATGGATGGTGGCACATGTATCATACCACCACCCTTTCACCTTGCCTTGGACCGCATTCACCTCACTAAGGGTAGCAACTATGTTTTCCTATTGAGTTGGATTACCTTAGGTCCTTGTTGGTCTTTTCTATGCCTACACTCTCTAGCATAGTGACCCCTTTTCCCACACACAAAGTTTATTATTATTGTTATATTTATATTGTTAAATTATTGTTTGAATAATTTTGAAAATATCTATAAAATTCCATATTCATTATTGAGGATGTGATCTTGTATTAGTACGAGAGAATTAAGATCACATGAATGAATAAAAATAGTCAACAACAACAAATTAAAGTTATGGAATTCTTTAATTGGAGTTGTAAGTACGGTATACTGAGTATCATAATGATACAAATAATATAGATTTGGATTATTGATGTGGAAAGACATCTCGGTAAAGGTGTTTTATATAATATGATTATATATGACATGTACCGATATGAATTAGAGTCTTTATGCAAAAACCATTTAACAATAAAGACTTGTAATTCATATCATAATTGATGATCATTTATAGATCAACCTAAATCCTGAGTGTTCATGAACTCCTGTTCATGTTTATTAAATCTTTTGATTCATTTGTTAAGGTCTCTTCAAAGAATGAGGCTAATGACTTTTGTTTTAGAGATTTATTATCATGGATGGCTGGGAACATGTATCAACAATATGGAATCTAATCTTTCCTAACGGATCGTATATTAGTTCCCTTAAGGGTTAATTCTGGAACTGAATGATTTTGAGGTCAAATCTATAATTAGATTATAGATTAATTATTCACTAGTGAATTAATGGTACTTAAGGAATATGAAGTAAATTAGAAAGGTTAAATGGTAATTCTTCCTTTCTAATTTATGAACTAATTAATTAGAGGGTTGAACTATTGTAAGATGGTTATATCAATGGACGACTTTAGAAAAAGATTTCTGTAAAAGTATATCTATAACATAAAGAGTACAATTCTGAATTTATAGTGGAGTAATATCATAATTAATAAATTAACTATTATAATTAAAGAGTTTAATTATTTAGTTTCAATTTATTGGAGCTTAATGTTATAGGTCCATGGTCCCCGAAATGGCTCAAACAATCACTGTCAAAGGCAAATACAAAAAATGGGCAAAAAGGACTTATGTGATAAGTAAAATATTTTTCTATGTATCAAACATAATTATTGTTTAATTAAGTGTAATTAATTAATTATTTGATTTAACAAAAATATAATTAATTTTGAATTAATTTATTTTTGGGATTTTTGGTATTTAAATAATAATAAAAATTGGGAAAAATCACATGCCATCACAAGCATGTGGTGCACGTGTGGCACAGTGCACAGGCATTGTGCTACACGCATAAGAGAGTTTACTCAGTCTCTTGATTCCACAATTTTAGTTATTTAAATATTAAATAAATAATGAGATATTTTAATATGATTAAAATATTATTATTTAAACAAAAATCTGATAACTGATCAGTTATTTTGAATTTGTTTAAAATAACAAATATTTTAATATATTGGATATCAGTTTTTCACAGAACGTAACTTTTCAGGGATAGAAAAATATCTAGGAATCTCTCTCAGAGAAAGAGAACAGTGACAAAAACTAAAGTCATTGTTCTTCACAAAACCTAAGTCCAAACTTTATCAGATCTCATGTGTTAAGAACATCTGATAAATAGTTATTGCCTATTATTTGTATAGTGAGCACACACTCATTCTTTGTGTGCCTGAGAACATTTTGGAAGATCTTGGTGTGAGATCTCGAGGATTTAGCCATACAAAAAGATAGCAGCAAGGAAGGACCTGAGGTAATTTTTTTGTTCATGTCCTTGATTCAATATATATATGCATGTGAAGAAGTAGATCTAGAAATCTTATGGGATTAATCTAACAATTTGATTGTTGTTCCGCCGCGTATAATCTCTGATTTGATCAATAAAAACCAACAAAAGCAAGGACCTTTCTCGCCCTTAAACTTGTTTGGGTTGGTTTTTGGACCCAAAGGTTTCTTGTTACCCTTTTTCCCTTTGTTTTTGGGATGTTTTGGTTGTGACACTGCATTTGCTTTGGAAGTCTCTTCATTAGACCCCTCCACAAGTTTATCTCTACATATCGATTCCTCTTAAATTCGAATATGTTTTTGGATTTCCTCCAAAGAATAATCCTCATTTTTATGAAGGATTCTTTTCCTATAGCTCTTCCAAGTTGGTGGTAATTTAGCCACTATAGCACCAACTTGAAAGGCCTCGGGAAGCTCAATCTTTAGCACTTTCAATTTGTTAACAATAATTTGAAATTCATGTATTTGAGGAAGCATGGGTTTATTACCAAAAAATTTGAAATCAAAATATTGCGATATCAAAAACTTTTTGGTACCTTCCTCTTCCGCCTAGAATTTTGTTTCAAGTGCATCCATATCTCGTTTGCCGATTTGGTCTCAGTGTAGAGGTCATAGAGCCTATCGAAAAGGGCGTTGAGGATATGACCCCTACAAAGGAGATTGTCCTCCTCCCTCTTCCTTCTTTTCTCCACCACATCGGGAGTGTCTTTGTCGGATGGTGTTGGGAGAGGCTCTAGAGTGGATTCTAGAATGTAGGCGATTTTGAGAGTGGTTTAAAAGAAACCTCACCTTGTCTTGCCATCTAGTGAAATTGGACCCATCAAACCTATCCAATCTCACTAGGTCTTGATTCATAATCTTGATGGTCTCACCTTCCATTGAAACAAACAAGGGTAAGCTTTTGAATGTTAGGAAAAATAATTTTGCCTCAATGGAAATAGGTAAGAATAATACAACTCTATGCAATAATATTACAAATAAATATTGATTGATTAAATAAAGTTTTACAACTCTATAACTAAAAATACAAATAAACAAAGAAGAAATAGAAGTAGAAAAAGGAAATACAACTCTATGCAAAATAATACAAATAAAGTAAAGTGTTTGAAACAAAAGAAAAGAAGATTACAACTCAAAACAAGAAATACAAATAAACAAAAGAGAAGAATATGAAGATGAAAAGAAGTAGAATAAAAAGAAAGAACAAGAAAAACAAAATAGAAACAACTCTCACTCACACTACCAAAGTGAAGAGTGTTGGGGATCACCAACTTGAACAAGGTTTGAAACCTTTGTCCAAAAGCTTATTTCCCCCTAACTCAAGCGCTAAGGGATCTCTCACAGATTTTGGAAATGCTTTCTGGAATAATTAAGCCTCAAGGTGTTTCTAGCCAAGTGCTCTAATGGAAAGAAATGTTGTGTCTTACAAGTGAGCACTAGGCTCCTATTTATAGAGTTTTGAGACACCCTTTGAATTTCAAATTCCACCAACCCCCATGGTTGTTACCAATGATTAATTGGATATTTTATGGAATTAAAATAGAGATTTTGGAGTTATTTGGTTGTTTGAAACATTCAAAATTGGATAAAACTGAAAATTGGAATATGTTGCCAACCACTTGGGTCGCGGCCTGACAAACAGGCGTCGCGGCCCTAGGCCTTTTCCAACAACCAATTTTCTATTTTTCCAAAAACGTTCCAAATTTATTCCCAATTAATTTTGTAACTTCCATACACAATATGGGAGTTAAAATCACATCTCTATCAGCCATTTCTCATATGACTTTAAGAAATTCATCTTAATATTGTGTGGCAACAAATCTACACAATAATGGGTGATATTTGGAAGTTACAAATTTGTAACACCAAATATGTTACATATTTAGATATATCTCATAAATCTAAATATTGTAACTCTCTATTATATGTTACAATATGTGGCACTCTTTGTCACATTTATTTAATCTAAAACATTATATTATAATATTACATTAGATTATAAAATAATATAACAAGGGCTGCAGTCAAAGAAGAAAAGGCGACCTCATTGTCTTCCATGGAAGAGATGTTATACCAGTGCTGGGCCTTCAACCCAGATGGGAACTTTTCTTTCATGGAAATTGGACTGTGGGATCCCCTCCTTGAAAAATTCAAGGCTCGGCTTTTGCAAGAACTGTCAGAGACTGGAGAGGTTTCCGGGGCAGCTGAAGGAGATGGCGAGGAGGTCAACTCGACTGGGTGACCTGGTGGAGCTCAATGATAGCTTCTTTTTTTTTATTTGTCTATAATTGCTTAACAGTTTTTTTATTGAACAATTGCCTTTGGGCTTGGTTCGAGGTTTTTCTCCTCCAAATAATGCCTGGTTTGTTTCAATATATATCTAACTTTCTGATCCATTTATCTATCATTTACTATCTTTCATGTTTGTGAATCCTTAGACTTGTACATTCGAGATTTTAGGAATTAATTTTTAGATCGGGATAGATATTTTGAGCTCAGTTATATCCAAGTTATGTGTGTTTGATTTGTATCATACATGTTAAGAATCAGGCCTTGAACCCGGTTATATCCGGGGTTTTTAATTTATTGAAACTTAGTTCGTGCTAGATTTATTGATAACACGAGATTTAAGAAGCCCTTGATATTAAACAATTTCCCAACTTTCCAAGTTTTGGACCTGGTTGCGTCCAGGGTTTTAAATGATTTTAAATTTAGTTTGCACTAGGTTTATTGAAAATTCAGACTTTTAAAAAAGCCATTGAATAATCAGTGTTTCCAAGCTTCTAAATTTCAAACCTGGTTGCATCCAGGGTTTTAAATGATTTTAAATTTAGTTCGCGCTATGTTTATTGAAAATTAATCAATGTTTCCAAGCTTCTAAATTTTGGACCTGGTTGTATCCAGGATTTTAAATATTTAGACTTATCCAGCGATCTTAATCTAGCCAACCTCAGATTATATGCCCCCCAAGTAACCAGAATGTAGAAACTTTCTTGGTTGCTTTTACAAACATTAATACACGAGCTGATACAACCTTAACAAGAAAAATTATTTAAAACCATCTTAACAAGAAAAATTACTTAATAATCCATCTATTATTTAATCAAATGGCTTTTATAGATAAGCCTTACATGGATGATGGTACTACTAATAATACCTTTTCAAATGTAAGGCATTCCAGGTCCACGGGACTATTTCCCCATTCAACAGAGCTATCTTGAAAGTTCCCTCACGCAAAACTTCAATGACCTGATAGGGTCCCTCCCAGTTCAGACCTAAGACACCGTCCTAGGGATACTTATTCACCAGAAAGACCCTTCAAAGAACCAGGTCGCCCAATCCAAATCTTTGCGTCTTAACTTATAATTGAAATAGCGAGAGATTTTTTGTTGATAATGGGCGAGCTGTAATTGCGATTCCTCTCGTCTCTCTTCAATCAGGTCGAGAGATGCGTTAAGGAGTTCATCATTCCATTCCTAGCTGAATGTCCTTTGCTTGTGAGTGGCTACCATGGCTTCGACTAGAAGGACAACCTCGCTTCCAAAAGTTAGGGAAAAATGGGTATGTCCCATGGAGGTTCTGTGAGAAGTCCGGTATGCCCAAAGCACTTGCAGGAGATGTTCGAGCCATAATCCTTTGGCCTCGTCAAACCTCTTATTTAGGCTCGCCTTTAGGGTTTTGTTCACAACCTCGACCTGTCCATTGGCTTGCGGATACGCTACTAAGGAGAAACTCTTAATAATGCCATATTTTCCACATAAGTCAGTGAAGAGATGACTATCGAACTGTGTCCCATTATCTGACACGATCTTTTTAGGAAGCCTAAACCGACATATAATACTTCTCACCACAAAGTCTAGGACTCTCTTTGAAGTGATGGTTACTAGGGGTTTGGCTTCTACCCACTTCGTGAAATATTCAATCGCCACCACCGCGTAATGAACTCCTCGCTTTCCCATAGGCAGGGATCCTATGATGTCGATTCCCCATACTGCAAATGTCCACGGGGATGAGATCATCGTTAGCTCGACTAGCACAACTCAGGCAACTATGGCGAAACGCTGGCATTTGTCGCATTTTTGAACATACGAGGTCGAGTCTTTTGTTAAAGTGGGCCAAAAATAGCCCCACCTCAGTATTTTCAATGCTAGGTTTCCCCCCCCCCCCCCCCCCCCAACATGATCTCCACAAAACCTTCGTGCACTTCTTGCAAAATGGTCTTAGCTTCCTCGGGAAGAACACATCGTAGGAGAGGCAATGAATGACCACGTCGGTACAATGTCCCATCCACTATCACATACCTCGGAGCTTGATATAGTATTTTTCTTGCATCCTTTCTATTCTCAGGTAGCCTTCCTATTGTGAGATATTCCATTATGGGAGTCATCCAGGTCGGTCTTGTGTCGATCATCTCGACCTCTACCGTCTCTCCTGTCACGCTTGGACTCTCCAAGAACTCCACTGGCACTACATTCAAGGTCTCAGCTTCTTTAGTGGTGGCAAGCCTTGCCAAAGCGTCACTGTAATGCCCTGAAATCCCTGATGCGGTTTAATGGCTAGATTAGTAGGCATGCTATGAGTATTGAATATGAGATTGTTCAGAGCTTGAGCCTCTGTGTTTATGCATGATCCTAATTATGCTAGCAGTTGTTAAGTAAGCATGTTGAATGCCCTATATTCGGATATTTGTCATATGATATATGTTGGTAGCATTGCTTGCTTGTGTGTGGCACCAACTGTTCAGGATCAGCACTGGTCGAGTATTACTGACCTGAGAGTCAGAAATGGCATAAGCGTCGAGGATGCAGAGCCGATAAAAGATTAGATCTAATCGATATCAGCATTGAATGACTCATATGGGGTATTAATGCTGGACCGACCTGAAGGTCGATGAAAATTATAAGTGCTTGTCTAGTCTAAGGCTAGTTACTCAAAGTCAGGCCCAAAGGTCTAGGTGACTATTTTGTCACATGGCTGAGGGAGCGGAATCCCCTGTTAGTGACTTGGTAATTAGTCACTTGTTAAAAGGTACAGACCCATGATTAGTCACTCGCTTAAAGGTACAGACCCCCTGTTAGTGACTTGGTAATTAGTCACTTGTTAAAAGGTGCAGACCCCCTATTAGTGACTTATTGATCAGTCACTCGTTCATTGTTTGAACTTATTTGCCTGCTTGAATAGGGCTGTATTTGCTAGGCATGTGCCTTATGATTTGATGACATGTTATTACTGTTCATGAGCATATTTAGTTTTCTTGCTAGGCTTCGGCTCACGGGTGCTATGTGGTGCAGGTAAAGGCAAAAGAAAGCTGGACCATCCTTGAGTTGGAGAGCTTATGTGGAAATGTGTACATATGTGGCTACTCGACCGCCACGGCCAAGGGTTGAAACATAAACTAGGGTTAAACCCTGTTTTGCCGCTAACGACTAATTGTAAATATTTTCTTATAATAGACCTTTAAATTATATCTTTGGGATCCCAATGTATATAATAAACGTTATATCTTAACCAAAAATTTTAATTCCTAAACCGCTAATCATACTTAGTTACACGATTTTGGCCAAATGACTCAATTAGCGAGTTTAGCACTGTTTACAAGGCACACCGTAACGGTCCCTGGTGGAGTTTAGGGCGTTACAGTCACCATTAGAATTCTACTCACGAGGTATCCATTCAACAGTACTGTACTCAAATTCGGATAGCTCTCCCTTCACCTTAGCTAGGTAGGCTTCCATCTTGGTACCTCGAGCTTGATATTCTCCCACCACCTGATTAACCACGAGCTGAGAATTTCTATTTCATTGGACGACCTTCGCTTTGAGCTACCTTGCCACTCTCAGTCCAGCTAGTAAGGCCTCATATTTGGCTTCGTTGTTAGATGCTTCGAATCCGAATCTCAGAGTTGTATGAAATCGATGCCCTTCTAAGGAGATCAGTATGATCCCAACTCCCGATCCGTTCTCATTCGATGATCCATCTATGAATATCTTGCACAACTCCTGCACCGGTTCCTTCAAAAGCTCCTCTTGAAATCTGGTGCACTCAACCACAACATTAGCAAGGGCCTAACTTTTAATTGAGGTCCGTGGCATGTACAATATCTCGAACTGGCTGAGTTCAATTGCCCATTTTAAAAGGCATCCCGACGTTTCAGGTTTTTGCAACACCTTCCTTAAAGGTTGGTCGATCATGACGTTAATTGAATGAGACTGGAAATATGGTCGAAGCTTCTTGGAAGCCAATATCAGACAGAATGCCAGCTTTTCTATCAATGGAGACCATGATTCAGCTCCGAGAAATCTCTTACTACATAATACACAGGTTTTTTAGCACAATCTTCTTCTCGAACTAACACGGTACTACCTGCATTTTCTGTCACGGCCAAATAAAGGAATAGATGTTCTCCAGACATAGGTTTAGACAATATTGGGGGCTCAGCCAAGTGCGTTTTTAGGTCGAGGAATGCCTGCTCACACTCGTCAGTCCATTCACATTTTTTGTTTCCTCTGAGCAAGTTGTAGAACGTCAAGCACTTTTCAGTGGATTTTGAAATAAAACAATTCAAAGCTACCACCCTTCCAGTCATACTTTGAACTTTTTTACACGACCTGGGCTAGGGCATTTCTAACAATGACCTGATTTTATCAGGATTCGCTTCTATCCCCCTCATATTGACTATGAATCCCAGAAATTTTCCCGATGCTACTCCGAAAGTACACTTCTGGGGGTTCAGCTTCATGTCATACCTCCTTAAAATTTCAAAACATTCTTTTAGATCAGATACATGGTTATCGTCAGTCTTGGATTTGACAAGCATATCATCGACATACACTTCCATATTTCTCCCGATCTGATTATCGAACATTTTGTTGACTAACCGCTGATATGTAGCTCTGGCATTCTTCAGCCTGAACGACATGACTTTATAACAATATACGTTTGTTGGGGTAAGGAAGCTAGTTTGTTCCTGGTCCACAGGATTCATCGCGATCTGGTTATACCCACAATACGCATCAATGAAGGACATGAGCTCGTGACCTGCCGGGGAATCTACCAACTGATCAATCCTTGGTAATGGAAAACAATCCTTGGGGAAAGCTTTGTTCAGGTCGAAGAAATCGATGCAGGTCCTCCATTTTTCATTTGGCTTTGGGACCAGCACGGGATTGGCAACCCAGATCGGGTATTTTGCTTCACGAATGAACTCATATTTTAACAGTCAAGCTACTTCTTCCTCAAGCGCTTCAGCTCAAATTGTCCCAAACGTCTCTGTTTTTGGGATTTAGCAGGCACACTCTTGTCCAAATTTAAAGTGTGCATGATCACACTCGGGCTTATTCCCACCATGTCTTCATGTGACCAGGCGAAAACGTCCAGATTCTCTTGTAAAAAATTGATCAGCTTCTTCTTCCTTTTATCATCAAGATTTTTTCCAATCTTAATGACTCTTGAAGCTTCTTTGGGATCAATTTTTACTTCCTCGAGCTCCTCAATAGCTTGGAGTTCTGACCTATCTTCGCCCATTCGTGGGTCAATGTCTTCACGTGGGGCGACGTCACTATCCTCTGCTTGCTGAGGTTCTTCCGTCCCATAAGTACCTTCTACTCCCTAGCACTCCTCACCTCCGTCACCTATGACCATAGTTTGCTGCCTGGGTTATGATTTTCCCTTCATAGAAATGCTATAGCATTATTTGGCAGTGAGCTGATCACCTCTGACGGTGCATATTCCCACAGCTGAGGGGAATTTTATTGCAAGGTGGCGGATATAAGTTATGGCTTCAAATGCCATCAGCGTAGGTCGGCCCAAAATTTCATTGTATGTAGCTGGACAGTCGATCACAACGAACTCAAGTAACTTGGAGACAATTCGTTACCACTAATTCGATCGTCTCGATGGCTGCTGATCCTTCGCCAGAAAATTCGTACAGAGTCATTGAGGTCGCCTTCAGTTCTGTGACAGACAACCCCATTTTTTTCCAAGGTGGACCTAAAAAGTAGATTCACGAAACTCCCGTTTTCTACCAGAGTCCTTCGTACCCTCCGAGCTGAATGGTTATGACCAAGGGATCGTTATGTGGGAATTGGACGTGGCTAGAATCCTCTTCTGTAAACATGATTGGTTGTTTTTCCGATCACTATTATTTCGATAACCGCTATTCTTGGATGAATTCCACTCCGTTGTGGGATTTCAGTTCGTTAATATACCTCTTCTGGGCTCCTCTGCTCGTGCTTTCCAGATGAGGTCCTCCCGAAATGGTGGTTATATCTCCTCATATTATCAGAGGAGGATTGTCCTGATTTAGTTGAGCTCCAGTTTGATTTACTAGAGCTTCAGGAACTAACGGAGGGTTTGGTCCAGCGGGCTGATTAGGGACCACCCGATTTCGGGCGTACTAGGCCAAAGGACCTGCTCTAATAAGAGTTTCGATCTTATCCTTCAGCTGTCGACAGTCATCAGTGTTATGACCAATATCATTATGAAATCGGCAGAACTATGAATGATCTCTCTTCGCTCTTTGATTTTTCAACGATTCTGGCTTTTTCCAGGGAAGGCGAGTAGAATTTTCCAAGAATATGTGCTCCCTAGTATCCGTGAGGTCGGTATAAGTGGCGTAAACATGCTTGAATTTCCCCCCAGATTTATTTTTCTTTGTTCTGCTCTGTTCGCCCTCACCATTTCCCTTCCTTTTGTTACTCCCCCTTGGTTATTTTGGGTAACGATTTGAGTCGTAGCTGCAACGTCCGTTACCGCTCCAACGGGTTGGATAGGGATTTGGTTGGTTCCTGCGAAGGAAGCTCACGCCTCTTCCAAGTTAATCCATCTTTGAGTTCGTGCCAAGAACTCGTCCACACTATTAACTCCTTTTCTTTGTAATTCTTGCCACAGGTCACCTCCAACAAGGATTCCCGTCCTCATTGCCATGAGCTTGGAGCTGTTATCAACATCTCTAGCTTGTGCAGAGACATTGGCAAACCTACCTAGATATGCCTTCAACGTTTCACCAGGTTGCTACTTTATATTGGCTAATGAATTAGCCTTAACCCGAGCTGTCTGGGAAGCCCGAAATGCTTTCTTGAAATCAGAAGAAAACTTCTTCCATGAGCTTATAGAATGCCTCTTGTATTGTTTAAACCACTGCCTAGCTGACCCAATCAGAGTTGAAGGGAATAAAATACACCTTAGATCGAGTCCGACATTGTGGGCCATCATCATGGTGTTAAACATCCCGAGGTGATCTAATGGATCTCCATCTCCGTCAAACTTTGACAAGTGTGGCATTTTGAAGCCCATCGGATATGTAGCCGCCGCAATATTTGGAGCGAAAGGCTCGAGCTCATCCTCTGAGTCGCAATCTTCTTTATCTTTTCCAGATAGCAACTTCTTCAGTTTCACTTCCATCTGAGCTAGCCTCTCGAGAGTTTTTTCTCTGGTCCCTAGGTTATCTGCGGACTGTTCAACAACTCCCATCCTATCTTACGCATTTGATGGGTTATTTTCCCTCCAAGATTGAGCTTGGTTTGGTGGGGCATTCCCATTATCACATACTATGGAAGGACCTCCCTCTCGATGAGTATAACTAACATCCTCATCCCGAGCTGAATTTCTTCTCTGTGAATTCATACAATCATGCAGATCAGGCTGTGAATCGTATCAAGGGATTTGGGCCAAACTTAGATGATTTCTTAGATTGCCTTCGGACCTACCACTTCGACGACTTTGGATTTTTGACACGTGTCCGTGGGACATAGGTATGGGCAGACGGAGGAGGATTTCTCCTACTGTCTCCATAAGCAGGAATGTCCTGTGTAGGAAGAGGTGGCGTCGGATGTCTTATGGGTGACGGGGGATGCCTAACTGGTGAGGCAATATTTTTCCCATCAGGGCGAACTAAATTATCCGCCTTTGCTCAGTCCCACTATTCCTAGCTCTTTGCGCCTGACGATCCGATCATGACGCAGGAGGGTTTTCTGGAACATTCTGTCTCTGTGAGCCTGTTTGTAATGCCCTGGTTACTCCAAGACCGTTATTGTGAGCTTTGAATCGTGCTTAACTCGCTAATCAAGTCATTTGGTTATAAACGTGCATCTAAAAATTATTAACAGGCTAAAGTGAAAACCAATCAAAAGGAAAAGATATATTTTATTTAAAACATAAAACTGTTCAAGGGCCCATAAATACGTTTACAAGTTATTTACAATACAAAATGGACATTACAGTGTAAAAATTACAACCCGTCGACCTAAGCGGCAAAAATAGGGTTAACCCCCTAGTTCCTTTGAGAAACTCATTGGCCGTGGTGGTCAAGCGATCGCATATGTACACATCACCACCTAAGCTCTCCACTAAAGGCTGGGTGAGTTTTTCTTTCCCTTTACCTGCACCACATAGCACCCATGATCCAAAGCCCAGCAAGAAAACTCATTACTGCATGTATATAATATCAAATGATGATCATGATAATCATACAGAGCTTATAGCCCTGAACAGATGAGTGAATATCACTTCAAGGTTTTGATAACCTTGCTAGGGTTTGTAGCCCTAATCAGATGAGTGACTGATGAACAAGTCACTAACTTAAACAAATGAGTGATTGATGAGTAAGTCACTAGCTTAAACCAGATGAGTGAGTCACTAACGTAAACCAGATGAGTGACTGATGAGTGAGTCACTAATGTGGGCTCAACACCCATAGCCATGTGACGATTCGGTCACCTAGACCATCTGGCCCTGGCTCTAAGTGACTAGTCATGAGACTGGACAAGCGCTTTTAGTTTTCATCGAACTTGAGGCCGATCCGACATTAATTCTCATGATGAGTCATTCAATTATGAAGTCGATTAGATCTAATATTTATTGGCTTGCATTAAACATGCTAAGACCATTCTTGACTTATGAGTCAATACCATACGATCAGTGCTCAGTACTACTGCCGAACTTAACTAATGAGTCACGGCTTCACAGTTAATACCGACACCATTGCCGATTCTGGCTAATGAGTTAGTGCCATTCACAAGTAAGCAAGATTTTCTAAGAATTTGATATGCAATCAATGTCCACATTTAAACACTCAACATGCCTCATAAGTAATCATGCATGGGGTGCAATTTTCTTACCTCTAGTTCGAGCGAGAAATAGTAAAAGAATGACCCTTGAGGACGATCAACCTTTTGATTCCTTAGCGGTTACTTAGTCATAACCAATTATAGCCTCCATCAATGAAAATCAACAATAAAAGGGTCTTCACCTAAACCTCACTCCCAGGACCCCAAATCGTACCCAAACGGTGAGTAGATTCGATCCCGGGCCTTAGGAATTGAAACCCCGAGCCAAAAACCCTTAAAAATGCCCAAAACAGGAATCTGGAAAAGTAGGGTAGCACTACCCCCCCTAGCGCCCCAGCGCCCTTGGCAGAGCAGAATGCCCCTGGCTAGCGTTGTAGCGCCCATGGATGGGCACTGTAGCGCTACAACCAGGGTTTTCAACCCTGGTTTTTCCCTCCTTCGACACCACCATTTACAACCTGAACAGCAAGCTTCCAAACCTCATTTAAAGTCCCAAATGAACCCAAAAACCATATACACAAGTCCTAGTCATTATAACCCAAGTAACTCTAGCCAAAAACTCCCATCAATTCTCAATATCCACCCTAGAAATCCCAGCTGAAATCCAATAGAAAAATAGAGCAAACCAGAGTTTTAATGGCTAGAAACTTACCTCAATCTCAGTTTATAACCATCTTCAATGGTGGAACACAACCCTAAGCCCTCAAGGCCCACTTCCTTAGCTTGAATCCTCAAAAGAAGCTCAAAAATCCAAAGGGAAAAGAAAGAGAAATGGTGTATAGGAGAGAAGAGAATGGTGCTCTATTTATTGCAAGTTCTATAGCCTTCAATGGCTAATATATATCCTTAGGGTGAAAATACCTTATTGCCCCTAAGCCTAATTAAAACCCTAAACATCCTCCAAGGGAAAAATCGTCCTTTCCTGCCTATTTCGTTAATCTTAATTAACACTCTACAATTCTCGTTATTACCAATATTATCAAATACCAATAAATCATATTCCATTACCCTTTAATTCCTGGTAACGTTCTAATCACCAAATTACCTCGAGACTCACCCCGAGCCCCGAACTTAATCCCGTTATGACCAAGCCAATAACTTGCACTCAAAGATCATCTTATGCTGAATTGCTTGAACAAATCCACATTATAATGTGGTCTCATAAATAGTTCACCAACATGCATAAAAATATACAATTATGCCCTAAACGGGCCAAATTACCAAAATGCCCTTATGATGAAATATGGACCCACATGCATGCATTTAACATCATATTATAATTGATTCACATAAACATGCACATAATCATTTAATGGCATAATAAATCAATTATGGCCCTCTCGGCCTACTTATCCAACCATTAAACTGCATTAGGGATTTTAGGGCATTACATTGTCTCAGCCCCTCCTCATGGGTTGCCATGGGCATTCCTAGGCGCTTGTGAAGGAGGCACCGAACTTGGGGTTACAGTTCTAACTAATCGACTGACATGCCGATGACCCCTATGGGGGCTACTAGGTTGAGCATTCTGATGACCCCTATGAGGGCCACTGGATTGAGGATTCTGGCGATCTCGCACTCTAGGCACAGAACTTGGGGTGGAAGTTCTGACTGACCGACTTGGTTTGGATCGGTTATTCCTGTGGGACTTATGAGACCCACTTTGCCTCTTTCCGACATTAATGTCGGTTGCAAGAGGGGGTAACTGAGCCAAAACCTCATCAATTTGTCTGTTTGCCTTAGCGAGATGGCTTCTTAATTGCATATCTTCCATCTCAACTGTAGTTAAGTAGTTAGGGTTTGGATTCGGTGGCAATGACGTCGAACTCCCAGTATCGTCATGACCCACTGATTGCTTTCCCGGACATTGCTGGACTTCAGGGCCATGCTCGTTTGAAACAGTGGTATGATGAGCCTCCTGCCCACCAAACTGTTCTATCTCATTGCAGTGCATTGAGCGAGTGAGCACCATGATGAGATTTGACTGGGATTTTGATGAAAGCACTAATTTCCCTCTCAATGAAAGCACCAAACTGTTGATGCAATTTTTTGCCAACAGTGTATTAAGAAATAGTAAGATAGATTAGTGCTTAGTTGAAAAATGAAATGAATTCACAAGAACACAAATATTTTACATGGTTTAGTGGTTAAAATCTACCTAGTCCACGAATCTATATTATTGTTGTTTCACTCTATATTTTGGCAAAGTTTTAGTATTACAGAATAATTGGTCCCTTTTCCTATCCAATATTCTCAGTATTTATAGAGAAATTCTATGGACAAGTTTGGATAACCGCGTGAGTAAATCACGCAAACACATATTTATTACATTTAATATGTATATTTCCCATTTATAATGGGATATGATTTGATCATACAGTAAATGTTCTCCTAATATCTGGGACATTAAATATGACAACCTGGTCATAAATAACCGTATAATGGGATTCCGAGTCTATAGGGATCCTTGAGTATGCAATACACTTGAGTTATCATGAGCTGAACATCTCCTCCAAGCTCGTATTTTGAATGTCGTTTGAATATTATGAGCTCACACTTCACAACCTTCGTGTCTGTAGCTCGGGTTAAACCCAAGACGTCTAACACCACACGTGCCCATGTGAAAGATAAGATTCCCTTGGTTATTTCTCCGTATATTTATTTGCCAGTTGTACCCAATCCGAGTGAATGACTCGAGCTAAAAATAGGGTACAACAAACTTTAATACATCCCTAGCAATTGTCATTGGAGAAGGGATCTCAAACCTAGGTTGAAGTGTTTTGATAATTCTTTTGAACCCTTCACCCTCGACATGTCTAAATGACAACTCATCCAACACAATATAATGTGCGAGGGCTACCCTACAAGCTTCTTTGTTATAAGCTACTGCTACTAAGCTTATTTCCCTCTCATTCCCTCCCTTTACATGCTGAAAGCTTAAAGTTTTTTGCATCTGCTCATCAATCTTAAACGGACTTAGCACACATACTTTCTTAAAATGGTTCCACAAATGACTAGTCCCATGTTTTCTAGTGTCACACAAAAAGTCAAACCCACAATAATTACATATACACTTGGGGGAAGGAGGCTATTCGTTAGGATCTGTCAGGGGTGGAGGAGGATTTTCCTTAGTAAAATGATCCCAAACAGATGACCATTTTCCCTTTGTTTTCCCAGTAAGGATGGGAGGTCTACTCCACTTTCAAACCCTAGTTTTTCTACCTTTTTTAGTAGGAGTAGGAGGAATATGGTTTTCAATCTGAGTGAGAGGTGGTTGATCTTGATCATCTATCGAAGGAAGAGTTTGATCTACCTCATCAATATCCATTACCTAGTACAATATATAAAAGAAGAAACTAATCAACAGAGCAGCACACAAACCTATAATCCACTACAACAGAGCAACACACATGCCTATAATCCACTACAATAAAGTAGCACACAACAATGAACAAACCTAATATCCAGTATAACAAAGATAATCCACCACAATAAACCTAATATAACAAAGATAATATATTTATGTAGCTGCCTATCTCTATTCTAAGTACACAGAAACAGAACAATTAAGCAAACATAAATATGTGGTCATTATTAAGCAATAGTTGGTAAAAGTAATTACAACAATTATTAATATTTTTTTAGTTAAATTTGACATTGTTGTTATTAACTAATTAATTGATTCACTTGCTTTTATATAAAAAGAATTATCAATAGTTTGGTATTGGTTTACCTATTTAGTAATTAAACAAAGTGACAAACTGCAATTACATATAAAATTATAGGGTATTCGGTGCTATTGGTCCTTGCACTATACTAGTTTCTATAGTTTCAATTTAAGCAATTAAATTTTCTAATTTTTTTTTCAACAATCAAATGTTTCTATAAAAATTCAAAGACTTTATGTTAAAATTGATTGTAATAAGTATTAAGTAGCATAATTCAAAGACAAATGGGTTCAATTCAAAATACCCAAATATAAATAAAAAGTTAAACAAAGTGCTCACCTCACAGTCACTGAGTAGTGAGTAGTATGGGAGGAGAGGAGGTGGTCGGATGGCTGGTGGCTGCGCCGGTGGTGGCACTGTGGCGGCGATGGGAGGAGGTCCCTATTGGGCTAGCGTGCTCCCTGAGTACGGGAGGAGGTGGCTGTTTGCGCGACTGGTGGGAGGACGTGGTTGTAATGACCCAAATTTCCTAATAAGGCTTAGGGCCTTGATTAGGGGGGCAGGATGGAAAATTTTGGAATTATATGATTATGTGATATTTATGTGTATCATTATGTGAATAATATTATAATATGATTTGATATGAATGTTTAGGTGTATTAAATATGCATGTGAGCCAATTTCTGATTAATTGGGCAATTTTCATAATTTGGCCCGTTTTGGGTATATTTGGCATATATGTGGTATGAGTGTGGTGCTTCATTATTATTTGGTTATGCTTGGGTTACTCAGTACGAGACGATCCTAGGAGGCAAGCCAATGGGAAAGTCACAACGGGATCTATACTTGACTCAGAGTGAGTCAATGGATATTTAGCACGTTACCGGGAAATTAGGTAATGGGAATAAATATTTGATGATAAATTGGGAGTTAGGGAGATCAGGGGGAAATTCTGGGAATTTTGAGTATTTTACCCCCAGGGGGCATTTTTGGGTCCCCGAGCATTAGGATTTTGCTTGAGGTTACGTAAGCTTGAAGTAACCTGTTAAAATAATAAAAGAATGTTTAGAACGTTCTCTCTCCCTCCCGTTCCATTTTCGACACCCGATCACATTTTCAAAGGAAACTTGAGTTTTAAGACTCGGATTCAAGCAAGGATCAAGGCATAGCAATTCTGGGGAATTTTAGAATCTTATTAGCCGAAGGATTTAGTTAGGAAACAACTCAATCGAAGGTGATCCAAGTTTTAAGTTCTAATAGGGCTAATAGGGCTTAGGGCCTTGATTAGCGTGCCTGGAGGGCAATAAGTGATTTATTATATTAATATGTGAATTTGATGAGTATGTGATTAGAAATGCATGTTTAGGTGAATTAAATATGTATGTGGGCCCCATTTGGTTATTAGGGGCATGTTTGTAATTTTGGCCCATTGAGGGCATAAATGCAATATTTGTGTATATTGTGATTCTTACCACATGCGAGTGGTGATATATTTGTGATGCATGATCCGAGACAGTCCTAGGGAGCGGTTTAGCTAGAAAGTCACGACGGGATCCAATACCCAACTCGGGGCGAGTCAAGGGGTATTTCGAGTATTAGACATTTTACTAGGTTATCGGGTTATGAAAATAAATATTTGGTGATATATTTGAAGTTAGAACGTTTAGGAGGGAATATCGAGGAAATTTACCATTTTGCCCTCGGGGACGTTTTTGGTACCCCAACCCTTGGAGGTAACTTAAGTGACCTAGGTTAAGTAAGACAAAACATAAGAAACACTCAGATTTTTCCTAAACCGACCCTATCTCCCTTTTCTCTCCCTCTTGTTTTCTCTAAACTTTACCAAGGGAAACATTGAAGCTTAAGCAAGGAATTGGGGCTCTAAACTTGAGGATTAGCTCAGGTTCAACTTGTGGATTCAAGCAGAGGTTAAGGTAAGCTTTGAAATTTTAGCCCTTTAATTCTGTAGTTCTTGGCTGAGTTTTAGCTTTCTTGAGTCTTGGAAGTTGAAGATTGAATTTTGGATTTGATGAGGTTTTAAGCTAGTTTTTTGTTAGGTTTTGTTGCTGGGACTACTCTATAACTATTGTGATGATTAAATTGAGTTGTGGGATTAATTGTGGGTTAAATTGGCTGGGTTTTGGTTGTGAAAATGGGGGATTTTTCTGGGTTCAAAGGGTCGAGCCGCGACATTGTTCTTGGTGAGTCGTGACCCTCTAGAGCTGAAGGGAGGCCAGGAAGAAGGGCAGGCCGCGGCGCCTTATAGGTTGGGCTGCGACACGTATAGGCAAAAATGGGAGGCTGGGCTTCTGGTTGAGGTGGGCCGCGGCACAGGGCCTTGGGGCTGCGACACTTAGTGGGATATTGGACCCCGAGAAGGTTTTAGGCTCAGGAATCCAAAAGTTAAGGCTCGGGATGGATTTTATCACCCGGATTGCTAGAATTCAAGGTCCCGGAGACTAGAATTTCATTCCAAAGTTATTTAACGGATTAGAGCTTGATGGATTAATGTTGTTGATACGTTGTGACTAGGTTTTCAGCGAGGCTTGGATTAGGGGACTGTGCTCAGGATATCGATGCTCGGGAAGCTTGGGACACAGGTAAGAAAAATGTTGTACCCGTAGAGTAGGGTGTGGCCCTATAGTTTGTATTTCAGGGCACGACCCTATGTGATTGTGTTGCAGGGCGTAGCCCTATTGATTATGTTTGTATTTGTTTAAGTATTTGTTAAACTTATGCTATGTGTTGCATATTTGTGAATGAACGGCAAGGGCCGGGAACGGCGAGGGTCGAGAACGGCAAAGGTCGGGAACGGCGAAGGCCGAGAACAGCAAGGGCGGGTGAGACCGCAGAGTTGCAAAGGGGAGGGAGTGGCGTTAAGCACGCAGAGTGCATGTCGCTAAGGTGAGACCCTTCTCGGATGCCTGGGACATCCTCACGGTGTAGATCACGAACCCAGGGCCTGGTATATATCTCATGTGTTGAGAATTGCCCACACTAGTCTAGGTGGTTCTAAGGATACATTGGAAGATTGTGAAGAAAATAGAAGATCGGTTCAGTTTCTTGATAATACTCTGCAACAGAGAGGATACAAGAGTTAGAGAAACTGAAGGAATGACTCTTTAATTCCGCTGCGTATACTGTAAGTATTCTATTTTTTGTTTCTCTTTGAATTCAATTTTAGAAACATGTTTTAGGCTATCTCGTATTAATTTGTTTAATATTAGATATACATGAAAATAAATAAAGATCATGTATAAGTTTTTTCTAACAATATGTTGATTGCTTGTGTGGAGTTTTCTTGCTAGGCTTCGGCTCACAGGTGCTCTATGGTGTAGGTAAGGGCAAGGGAAAGGTCGATCAACCATGAGTGCGGAGAGCGTGAAGCAGCGTGTACATGTTCGGCCTGCCTGGCTGCCACGACCAAGAGTATTTTGTCGTTTAGTCGACTTTAATCATATTTTGAGTTGTAAATATTTCTAAACAATATTTTGGGATCCCAAATGTATAACGCTTTATAATTTCAATGAATGATTACATTTTCAAATTATATGATTTTTATTACTGTTTAGCTACACTTTTAACCTAAAACCTCGATTAGCGAGTTAGTTGTACGTTTTAAACTCACTTAGTAACAGCTCTAAGGTAGTAGGGCGTTACAGAGGTGGTGGTGGACCTGGTGGTGAAGCCGTGCGTGAGGGAGGGCGAGGGGTGGCTAGTTGGCTGTCGTGCCGTGTGTGCAACTTTGTGTGTGGCTGGAGAGGAGGCTGTCGTGCGTGAGTGTGAGAGTGAAAGAATGTCTTTCTTTAGGGTTTGAAAATTCAATTTTTTTTAAAAAAATAAATTCGGTCGGGTTCGGGTCTAACCGAACCCATGCATGTCAAAATTTTAAACCTAAACCCAACTCGACACATGTCGGGTTTGGATCAGATTAGGCCCGAAATGAACGGGTTTTCCAAAAATTCAGGTTTTCAGGGTTCGGGTCGGACGGGTTTTCGGGTTTTGTGGGTCAAATGTTCACCCTTAAGCACCGGTGTATCCATTTTTTGTTTTCGACACATGGAAAGTTATAATCTATCTTTTTTATATATATAATGGTGTACGATATAGTTATTTAGAATACTTTGCCAATTTTCAAGAAATTTTGAATAATTTATTGTGCTGAAAAAAAGTTCAAAAACAACATGTTGCACTTGTGTCTATGTTTTTTTTAATACATGTGACGAATTGATTATTTGAACCATCTTTCGGCATAGTAAATTATTCCCAATTTCTTTGAAATTTATAGGATGTTCTAAATAAATACAATGTACATCATCATATAAAAAAATATATTATAACTATCTAAGTGTCGTAAACAAAAAAAAGATGCATCAATCCTACCGTTTTAATGGATGTACTATAAAATTTCCATATATAATTATATTACAGAGAACAAACTATAAATATTTCCACTTTATTTTTTTAGTTTATCATGATAAATAAAGTGGTTATCAATCATATATATATATATATATCTTTTTGTTCGTTGTTGCATTTTATTTTTATTTTTTTCATTGTACATTTATATGTAAGTAAATGATCCAATTATAATTTAATGGAAGATATATTGTATAATTATAAGTTCGTTTAGAATTTAAAATTTGTATGCTTCAAGTCTATTTTAAAAAAATTCTTCATGCCCTCACTAAGTTTTGATCCTATGTTTTCCCCTGGACGTGGCCACAATACATGGAGGAGTCGGGCTAGGGGTGATTCAAGGAAAAATTGTGAGTAGTACGCTGGAGAAGTAGGACAGAACCCCCCTCCAGGCACTATGAGTCTTGAACAAAGACCCCCAAAAATATGCAAGGGCAAAAATGACTCAATTACGTTCATAGAGGAATGTGCCCTTTGTGTCCATTGCCCTTATAATGATCCACTTGTCCTCACAGTACAACTTGGCAATACGCGAGTTTATCGAGTACTCGTGGATAGTGGGAGCTGGGTCAATATTTTGTACAAGTCCGCTATAGATAAAATGGTGTTGGGCTTGAAAACTTAAAGCCATGACAATCTCATTGTACAGGTTCACAAGATACTCACTCCAACCTCTCGAGGTCATCAAGCTAGCGCTTACTATGGGAGATCTCCTTTCTAATTCTTAAGTAAGTTGCCTTTTCATGCAAATAATTATATTAAAAATAAATAACATTTTTGCCCCCCAAACTATGACCACTATATGATCGTGCCACCCGAATGGTTTGCGATGTTAAAAATTCCCCTCGAACTTTACACGTTATTGAAATATGAGACTTTTATTAGATTTCGTCTTAGGTGGCTAACATATTGATGATGTGGCATTTTGTTTGTTTATGTGGCAGTGTCATGTGTAGAATAATTAACAATTCCCCCCCCCCCCCCCCTCCCCCCCGAACTTTGACCACCACCAAATTGTGTCATTTTTATTAAAACTAAAAAAATGGACGTTGTACCTCCGGTCACCACCAACATTATCTCCGGTTCTTCTTCTTCACATTCTTCTTCTTTTTCTTTGTTGTTTTAGATTGTTTTTTTTTCTTTTTCAATTCTGGTTTTTTTTTCCAAATCTGTCTAAGTAACCGGTTACTGATCTGGTTTTGTTTTCAGATATGAGTTTTTTGTGGACCTAGCTGTAACCAATTACCTTATTCAATCTTCTTCTTCTTCTTCTTCTTCTTCTTCTTTTAATGTTATTATTTTTCTTCTTCTTTTTCACATCTGATTTTGCACTTCAGATCTGATTTTTTTTCTTCCAACCCTAACTGTAACCGGTTACCATCACGATTTGTTCAAGTTTTTTTTAGAACTGATTTTTTTCCAGACCTGTTGAAGTAACCAGGTACCATGGCGACTAATTATTTTTATTCATATCTATTTTTTTCTTAAATCTAGTTGTACGATAACCATCAATTTAGATATTTTTTGTTTAGATCTAATTTTGATTCCACACCTGACTAAGTAACCAGGTACCATAGTGACTGGTTCTTTTTTTTTTCAAACCTACCGATAACCAATTACGATTATGTTCAGTTTAGATTTTTTGTTTGGATCCTATTTTTTTTACAGGTTTGGCTAAGTAACCAGTTACCATCACAACTGGTTCTTTTGTTAAGACTTAGCTATAACTAGTTACCTTCACGACCAATTTAGTTATTTTTTAATATCATATATTTTTTTTCAAATCTCACCAAGTAACCAGTTACAATTCAATTGGTATTTTGATAATGGTACATTACTAGAGAAATCAAAATTATTTTTATAGTTGTAACCTGTTTACTGCCTTTTTGTCTGCTAACTTAATTTGAGAGATTAAAGGATAAATAAGGAAAGACACAAGGTTTTACGTGGTTCAGGTTATAAAAGAACCCTAGTCCACGAGTCTCTATTATTTAGTGAGCTTGAAGCTTGTGATAGCAAACTTCAATGGTGATTATCAGACAACATATATATTACACTGAGTACATAGTTTCTCTTTCTTAAAAACCCAACTCTTTACAAGAAGATACCACAACCCTATTTATAGAGGCTGGAATTATTAATGCTAATCATCTTTCATTAATATCAGGGTGTTAATGTTAAATTAATACACAAAGGGTTGTGTTACAATAAAGACTATGGCCCACGCGAATTCTATGTGGCCCATTGCAGAAAGTCACACACCAACTTTATGGGGAACATATCTGTGATTGTCAAGGTGCGGTGCACGTTTGCTCGTGTCAGGCGGCGTTGTGGGAAATGTCGATTGTCGAGTATACGAACTCGACACCACTAATCGAGGATCACCAAAAGTCGCCAGATGATCCTTTCGAGGCTCACACCTCAGTGATTGACACTTGGCATTACTTCTAGGCCCGAAGACCGGAATCCTGGACTTGGAGAACGACTAAGTTAGAAGGGCCCCTCGGGGTGTAACATCACTTGGAGGCATCCTCCCCCGAGGGTAGACCTCGGGTCATGGCCTCACCTGTGGTTATTCATGCTTCGGAGACTAACTTGAAACGTGGTCTCAATGGAAGACACCCTCGCCTGAGAGAAGACCTCGGGGCATGACCTCACGTGGAGACATTCTCGATTCGGCAGAACTGGACTACATTGGGGTCCTCGCTTCCCAAGGACTCCCTAGCCTATTGCTAATTACTCCCAATTGCCACATGTCGGATGATCAAAACACAGACAACGATTACCAATTACGATTATGACCAATTTATATTTTTAGTTTGAATCCTATTTTTTTAAAGGTTTGGCTAAGTAACCGGTTACCATCACAACTAGTTCTTTTTTTTAAGACTTAGCTATAACTAGTTACCTTCACGATCAATTTAGTTATTTTTTAATATCATTTTTTTTTCCGAATCTAACTAAGGAACCAATTACAATTTAATTGGTGTTTTGATAATGGTACATTATTAGAAAAACCAAAATTATTTTTATAGTTGTAACCATTTACCACCACACCACTTAAAAATAAATTTGATTTTGATAATGGTAACCAATTGCCACACATCAATAAAAAAAATTGACAGTGACATACGACTACTACCACGAGTCTCTATTATTTACGTGGTTCAGGTTATAAAAGAACGCTAGTCCACGAGTCTCTATTATTTAGTGAGCTTGAAGCTTGTGATAGCAAACTTCAATGGTGATTATCAGACAGCATATATATTACACTGAGTACAGAGTTTCTCTTTCTTAAAAACCCAACTCTTTACAAGGAGATACCACAACCCTATTTATAGAGGCTGGGATCATTAATGCTAATCATCTTTCATTAATATCAGGGTATTAATGTTAAATTAATACACAAAGGGTTGTGTTACAATAAAGACTATGGCCCACGCGAATTCTATGTGGCCCATTGCAGAAAGTCACACACCAACTTTATGGGGAACATATCTGTGATTGTCAAGGTGCGGTGCACGTTTGCTCGTGTCAGGCGGCGTTGTGGGAAATGTCGATTGTCGAGTATACGAACTCGACACCACTAATCGAGGATCACCAAAAGTCGCCAGATGATCCTTTCGAGGATCACACCTACAGTGATTGACACTTGGCATTACTTCTAGGCCCGAAGACCGGAATCCTGGACTTGGAGAACGACTAAGTTAGAAGGGCCCCTCGGGGTGTAACATCACTTGGAGGCATCCTCCCCCGAGGGTAGACCTCGGGTCATGGCCTCACCTGTGGTTATTCATGCTTCGGAGACTAACTTGAAACGTGGTCTCAATGGAAGACACCCTCGCCTGAGAGAAGACCTCGGGGCATGACCTCACGTGGAGACATTCTCGATTCGGCAGAACTGGACTACATTGGGGTCCTCGCTTCCCGATGACTCCCTAGCATGTCGCTAATTACTCCCAGTTTCCACATGTCGGATGACCAAAACACAGACAACGATTACCAATTACGATTATGACCAGTTTAGAATTTTAGTTTGAATCCTATTTTTTTTATAGGTTTGGCTAAGTAACCGGTTACCATCACAACTGGTTCTTTTTTTTAAGACTTAGCTATAACTAGTTACCTTCACGATCAATTTAGTTATTTTTAACATCATATTTTTTTTTCCAAATCTAACTAAGGAACCAGTTACAATTCAATTGGTGTTTTGATAATGGTACATTATTAGAAAAATCAAAATTATTTTTATAGTTGTAACCATTTATCACCACACCACTTAAAAATAAATTTAATTTTGATAATGGTAACCAATTGCCACACATCAATAAAAAAAATTGACAGTGACATACGATTACTACCACATAAAAAAATATAAAATTTGTTTGATAGTGGTAATTGGATAATGAGAGAAAATGTTGAAGAAGATAAAAAACTGAAGAAAAAAAAGACGAAATAGGCATAAAAAGCATGGTGAAGGTCTCAGATTTTTTAAAAAAATAATGTAAACTTTTTTTTATATAAAATATGAATGATAAAAAATATTACAAATAAATTAAAATTATAAAAATAACCTCAAAACATATTAAAACTAGCTACTAGAAATATATAAAAAATAAAATATAGTATACAAATAAAATATTATATATATATGGAAAAAAAAAAACTGCCATAATTTTTATAAAGTTCTTAAAAACAATCTCATAGTTATTGTAATTTCCTCAAGTAAAAACTCCACAACCTAAATAGCAAGGTGGGTTGGCCGGGTTCTTCTTTCTAGCTCTAGTTTTGTGCACCCTTAATTGTTTGGTTGAATTCGGTTTAGCCCTTTTTTGACTCACATTTTATTTAGATAATTAGTGTAACTTACTTATAAATCAGTCTTTCAATAAAAAATAAAAAAAAGAGAAAATAACATCATTCAGACAATTTATGGTTCATTGTGAACAATTTATTGGTTGTTTAGCATATTTATCAACACAAATGTAGACTTTAGACAGTATTAGTCCCAAACAGAATTGATAAGTATAACCTTACCAAAGTTGTCACAGCTTTAACAAAGTCGGCATATCAAATTAAACAAGATGATTTTTTTTTTTAAATATATAACAATAATAAATAAATAAATAGACAAGATAAACACCTTAGCCCCAAAATAAAATTAAACCAAGTATTTATGCATATGATAAGATCGAAATTCTAGTAACTTGTAGAGCAAGAAACGATAAACTAGTTGATGATATGGGTGGTGGAGGAGATGGCTTCAGTGCTGGTGCTTTCGGTGCTAGAGGAGCGGATTGCTTGGGGCGACGAAAAGTTGGTGTGGTGGTTTGGCAGCCATTCGAGTGGTCAATTAGGTGTAAGAAATATACACTGCTCACACATGCCAACACTGTTCACACACACTCATGTTCACACATCGATCATCTCTCTCTATATCTTTCTCTCATGGTTTTACTACTGCTAATTATGAGCTGCCGCTTATTAGTTGCAGCCCTGCTGTTCCTCACATCACCATCAAAACCAGCCACACCATCATATATTATATCTTATCAAAATAATATATATATATATAATATAATCATAATTATCAAGTCAAAATTACAAAATTTCACTATAGATTATAATTTAAGGTTTACACATTTATGGATCGAATGTTTTGTCTCATACTTATTTGTATTTGTGTTATGACAAATTTTTTTTTTCACCTCTGTGTTTTGTAAAATAATTTAAGTAGATCCCTAAATTCGATTTTAATCAAAAAAAATTTTAACTAAAATCACAAATAATTTATCAACATAATAACTTAGAACAAAATCACAATCATTATGTTCAAGAGTTGTGTTGCTATATTTAATTTTATGTTCATCAAAATTAGGTTTATGAGCCTATTTAAACCATTTTACAAAATAAAGAATCTAAAAAGTAATTTGTCAAAACACAAAATTCAAATAAATAATGAGACAAAACATAAAATCCAAAAAAACATATAAAACCCTATAATTTACAATTTTACTCATGAAATAATTTTGTAACAAAATTAAGAAATGCATTATTAAATACTATAATCAAGTATATTTTTTTAAAAATATATAATACCCTTATTTTATTTTTAATATTATTTCATTTGTTATTTTAAATTAAATTAATAATATAAAGACTTTACATATCAAATCCTTTGAATAAATAAACACATTTTACTATTTGATATATGCATATTAATTTTATATTATAAACTTAAAAAATAAAATAAGTCATTAACTAGAAAACTATTCGTTTAACATTTTTTTTTAAAAAAACAATAATAATTTTTGGAGTATTTCACAATTCTGGGCATATGAAAACCACTTGTACAAGGAGTTTCACTTGAACCCATAATCAAGAAAAGTTAAACCCTAAAAGTCCAGTTTCTCAAGTTAGAAAAATTCAAACACAATACCAAACATGGAAAAAGCGAGCCCTAAAAAAGTTTTTAGGACTTGTGGGACGCGAGTCCTCTATTCGGGTGCCTTAAAAAGTGAGATTTTTTAGGACTTGTGTTGCAAGCCCTGCGAGTCCTGAAAATTTTTATTTTTAATTTTTTAAAAACTATTTGGTAGCCAAAGCTCCCGCCAGAGCTCCAACGATGACGGCGGCGCCACCACCCGACGGTGGTGGTTCGGTCCGATCCTTTAGTGGGTTTTGAAGCCCAAAGCACAAGGAATGCAGTGGTTGTGGTCATTTGGCTCGGGGTTGCTCGAGGTGGTTAGAAAATGCCCAAGAAGTTTCGAAAACCCATAAAGTCGCTGAACTTTGGAGGCTACGTCAAGAGGGCTAGGGTGTGCGTACAGCTAGGGGCTCGCGGAGCTGGGGTTTTCGAGGGCTAACGAAGACGCCTGGGCGGCGCATGTAGGCGGGGGGTGGCCGGAGAGCTGTCGTTCGTGGCTTGGCAGCAATTTGCGAGAGAGAGAGAAATGGGGGAAGAGAGAGGGAATCCAAGGAAGATAGAGAGAGATAATGGGTTGAGTGTTTTTTTTCTTTTCTGATTTAATATATAATAAATCTTTTGTTAAAAAAAATTATTCAAACTTTTTGGACACACATAAGATTTTAGGGCTCGCACTGCATGTCCTAAAATAAATTCTTTGAGGACTCTCAATGAGTGTCCTAAAAAGTCCATAAACTTTTGTTAAAAAAAATCAAACTTTTAGGACACGCGTCAGTTTTTAGGACTCACACCGCATGTCCTAAAAGAAATTCTTCAAGGACTCTCAATGAATGTCTTAAAAAGTTCAGGAGCTGTTTTTAGGACTCGCATCTAGATGAGTGCCCTAAAAAAATGTCTATGTTAATAATATAAGTTTTATTATTATGTAAGGGTAGTTTAGTCTTTTAGCCTCTCATTATTTTGGCTATATATTTTGTTGCTCTTGTACCCTTATTTTCATCTATTTTGAAATAATGAAAACCTAGCCTCCCTTTTGATTCTCTCTAAAATCTCCTTTGTCTATTTTTGCAAAATTATCATGGTATCAGAGCCAGGTTCTTGAGTACTCTCGATTTGGTTGCGCTAGGATTATAATCTCAGAGCAATATTTTTTAGGAATTTGGCTATGTCTTTGGCTTTGATTTTGAGGTTTTTGCACCAATCTTGGGGATTTCGCACTTTGTTCTATTTATTTGGATTTTGATTGTTCGTCATGGCTAGTGCAAAAGATGATTCGCTTCAGTCCATCAATGTGCAATTGAATGGGCAGAATTATTCGTATTGGCATTATGTTATGAAAAATTTTCTGAAAGGGAAACGTATGTGGGGTTATGTTCCTGGAACTTCCACGAAACCGAAGAACGATAAGGATGAGAGCTTTGCAGAACAGTTGGATCTTTGGGATGCCAACAATTCGAAAATCATCACTTGGATCAACAACTCGGTTCAACAATCAATCGGTATCCAATTGGCGAAATATGAGACGGCGAAGGAAGTTTAGGAGCACTTGGAAAGGCTGTATACACAATCTAATTTCGCAAAGCAGTATCAGTTGGAGATTGACATTCGGGCCCTTCAACAGAATATCATGAACGTTCAGGAATTTTATTCTGCTATGTCTAATATGTGGGATCAGCTTGCTTTGACTGAATCAGCGGAGTTACGGGCATTTGCTCCTTACATTGCTCAGAGAGACGCACAACATCTGGTTCAGTTTTTGATGGCTCTTCGAGATGAGTTTGAAGGTCTTCGTGGAACAATCCTGCATCGCAGTCCTCTTCCGTCGGTTGATTCGGTGGTTAATGAGTTGTTAGCAGAAGAGATTCGCTTGAAGTCTCGTGTTGATAAAGGGGGGGCGGAAAAGGGGATTCTTCCTTCTCCGAATCCCTCTGTCTTTGCAGGTCCTCATCGGCCAGCCTCCAACAATCAACACAAGACTCAAGCCAAGGTTGGCTACAATGAATGCAGTTTTTGCAAGCAAAAGGGACACTGGAAGGCTCAATGTCCCAAACTGTTGAACAGGGCGCAATCATCGAATCATTCTCCTCACTGGAAACCTGGCAACCAACCTTATCGACCTCTTCACCCTATGTCTTCGAACATGGCAGCTATTGTTCCACCTGCAGATTCTGGAAGCACTTCTAGTACCTCTATTGCTACACTCACAAAGCAGTTTCAGAAGTTCATTGCCTCGCAGCCACACGCCATGTCAGCCTCCTCACACATAGGTTTGCCTTCTAGTAGTACACCAGGTATATCTTCCTCTATATGGGTCCTTGATTCTGGAGCTTCACATGATATGTCACCTAATTCCAATTCCTTCTTGTAACGCCCTACTTCCTTAGAGCCGTTACTAAGTGAGTTTTAAACGTGCATTAACTCGCTAATCGAGGTTTTATATCAAACAGTGTAAAATCATAAAAGTTTAACACTTGGGATCCCAAAATACAATTTAGAAGCATTTACAACATATAAACTGGACCCAGTCGACTAAACGACAAAATCTAGGTTTATTTACAAACATCTTCCAAATTCGACTGGCTGTGGTAGCCAGGCTGGCCAAACATGTACACGCCGCCTCATGCCTGCTATACTCATGGTTGGTTGATCTTCTCTTTACCCTTACCTGCACCACAGAGCATCTGTGAGCCGAAGCCCAGCAAGAGAACCCACAAACAGATAACATATGCAACACATATATCAAGCATATAAAGAGGCCACCAATGGCTAAACATATACGACCTAGCCGTCCCAGGCGTTTACCATGCTCTGGGTTCGCGGACCACGCCGTGAGGATATCCCAGGTATCCTTCTAGGGACTTGCCCTGGCAACTCGCACTCCACGTGCTCAACGCTGCTCCCGGCCCCTTGCCGTTCTCGGCCTTGCACTCAACGTGCCCAATTCCGTTCCCGGCCCTTCGTCGTTCTCGGACTACACCGTTCCCGGCTCAAGCCGACCATTCACATCATAATATACATAGCATAACAAGCAAGTATAGAATTCTAGCATAACCAGATAAAGGGCTACGCCCCGCAGTTCTAACATATTGGGCTCGGCCCTGCATATCAATTATATTCAAACTCATTGGGCTCAGCCCTGCACACAAGCTTTATGGGAACAAGGGTTCTCTTACCTGAGTTCCAAGCTTTCTGAGCACCGATGCCCCGAGCACAGTCCTCTAACGTGAGCCTCACTGAAACCCTAGTCACAACACATTAACAATGTCCATCCATCAAATTCTAATCAAATAAATAACTTCGAGCCATAACCCTAACCTCAGGGACCTTGAATTCTATCAATCCGGGTGATAAAATCCATCCCGAGCCTTACCCCTTGAGTTCTCAAGCTTAAAATACCCTTAAAACCCAAACTGACACTAAGGGCCGCGGCCCCACCCACAAGAGCCGCGGATAGCCTCGAAACAGAGGCTAGCACCACACTGACCCCCACACGGGCCGCGGCGCGCCCACCAAGCGCCGTGGCGCGCATGAACCTCTCGACCTCCCATGGCCGCGCGCGCACACGGGCCGCGGCGCACCCCGCCTAGGGCTACGGCGCTCCCACCGAACCCAGATTTTCACACCATTTTTCCACACCTTTCCTCAAGCCAATTCACCCAAAACTCACCTATCTAACCCAGATATTTAACACATATACTCCAGCTCAGTAATAACTCAGTAACAACATCAAAACCCATTAGAAACCACCCCAAAACTCAACTAGACCACACAAGAACAATTCAAACTTGCTAGCATGCATACTCTAATAACCAGCTGCAACTCTAGACTTATCCACCATAATCAAAGCTTACCTCTTGCTGATTTGAGCCTTAGAACCAGCCCCCTTATGCTCCAAGCTCCCTAAATCCCAGCTGAACTCCTTAAATCCTCAAGTTGATTCCCAAAGTTTTCCCTTTGATTTTTCCTTAGAGAGTGAAAGAGAGAGTAGAATAAAAGCTAACCTTGGCTGAGAAGAGAAGTGCAAGTCGGTTTCTCCAAGTTTCTAATTAATTCCTCTCTTTTATTTTATTTGACTTAAGTCTAAAGGGTTACCTCAAGGCTCGGGGTACCAAAATGTCCCCGAGGGCAAAATGGTAAATTTCCCCAATATTCCCGCCTAGACATTCTATCCTCAAATATATCTCCAAATATTTATTTTCATGTCCCGATAATCCCATAACACACCTAGTACCCAAATTACCCCTCGACTCGCCCCGAGTCGAAATCTCAACCCTGTTGCGACTCTCTGGCTAACCGCTCCCCAGGACTGTCTCGGATCGTGCTGCGCAGACATATCACATATATATAACATATATCACATTCATGCCCCTAACATCCAAACGGGGCCCACATGCACATTTAACTCACTAAACATGCATCACTATCATATATTCACGTTAATTCATCCATTAACATGTTAAAGCATATTAAATCATTTATTGCCCTCCAGGCACACCAATCAAGGCCCTAAGCCCGATTAGCAAATTCAAGTCGTTACACTTCTTGTCCATTAAATCAGCACCCTTTGTATCTGTCATGACCGCTGATGGCACTCCCATGCCATTAGCAGGGATTGGCTCGATTTGCACTCCAAAAATGTCATTCTCTGATGTATATCATATTCCAAAGCTTACTTTGAATCTTGTCTCTGTTGGTCAATTATGTGACTCTGGTTTCTCAATTATTTTCTCTAATTCTTGTTGTTATGTGCAGGATCTTCATTCCAAGAAGCTGATTGGGACAGACCATAGGCAGGGGGGGCTTTACATTTTAGATGAGCTGAGAGTTCCTCGTGTTGCAGCTTCTAGTGTCGATTTGTCTTCATTTCGTTTAAGTTCGTCTTCGTCTAGTTTTTATTTATGGCATTCTCGTCTTGGACATGTATCTGGTTCACGTTTAAAGTACTTAGCTTCCACAGGAGCATTAGGAAAGTTACAAACCCATGATATTTCAGATTGTTGTGGTTGCAAATTGGCAAAATTTTCTGCTTTACCTTTTTATAAGAGTGTTTATGTTTCTCTTGCACCTTTTGATTTGATTCACTCTGATGTGTGGGGGCCATCACCCGTTCTAACAAAAGGTGGATCACGTTACTATGTCTCTTTTATTGATGATTATACTCGTTTTTGTTGGGTCTATCTTATGAAATATCGTTCTGATTTCCTCGCGATTTATCATATGTTTCGTGCTTGTGTTAAAACTCAACATAATGATGTTATTAAATGTTTTCGATGTGATCTGGGTGGTGAATATACCTCCAATCGTTTCTCTGAATTGCTTGCTTTAGATGGTACCTTACATCAAACCTCTTGTACCGATACACCAGAGAAAAATGGGGTTGCCGAAAGAAAACATAGACACGTTGTTGAAACTGCTCGTTCTCTCTTATTGTCTACTTATGTTCCTAGTGAGTTTTGGGGGGAAGCCATTTTGACTGCAGTTCATTCAATCTATAGAATTTCGTCATCTGTTACTTCAGGTCTGTCTCCCTTTGAAAAACTTTATGGTCACGCTCCTGATTATTCTTCATTGAGAGTCTTTGGTTCAACATGTTTTGTTCTCCGTCCTCATGTTGAACGTGTAGGATCTTAAAATTTAAATCTAGATGCATGCTTCCTATTATTTTTCCAAACACATAATAGAAACATAGAATAACATGACATACATATGAACATTAGATTCGTAAATTAACATAAACACAATGATGTAGAAACTTATGAATACGCAGCGGAACTGGAACAACTCCATCCTTCAATCTCTCTAACCCTTTATTCCTTTCTGTAGCAGAGTATTATCAAGAGATTGAACAAGATCAGCAGCATAGTCTTCCTCACCAAGCCTTTGATCAACCTAGAACTAGTGTGGGCTGGTTCTCAACACATGAGATAGAGATCTTGAAGAGAAGAAGAAGAGAGAGTGGCTAAGAAAGGATTAGAGTGTCTAGGTTTTCACTTACCCAAATCAACTGAGACTGACTTCCTTCTCAAAACCCTAGATATCATATTCCTTATATAGGCAACTTAATGGGATTTATTTAAATTTAAATTAATTAAAAATAATAAACAAAAATAAAAGCCTTGGGCTGCCATAAATGGACTTGGGCCCAATCTCTTTATTTTGAATTTAAATCCCAACTGGGCCTAAATTCAAAACCTTTTATTTATTTATTTTTAATTAATTAATTAAATCTTTATTCAAATTAACTAATTATAATTTGAAACTTGATTTAATATTATTTATTTATATTGATACAAATTTATCAATATTAATAAATTTACCCAAAGATTCTCTTTTATTCTCTAAATCTCATATCTCTGTAAATTTTCCAAAATTGACCTAGTCAACTTTTAAAAATCCTAATTGATAATTAAATCAATTAATTGAGACATTCTAGATGATTTACTCAAAGGTGATGCGGGGACCATGGATCCATGAAATCAAGCTCCAACAAGTTACCGTGATTTTATTTACGAATAATTTCAATACCTTATTAATTCCTCGTGACTCCACTATAGACTCGGAATTGAACTCTTGAATTCATAGAACGTATTTTCAAAACCATAAATACGTTATCCATTGTTATAACCATTACAATCAGTTAATCCTCTATCGATGACTTACTAACGAGCTGGTGCAAATTACTGTTTTACCCCTCATCAGTATTTTATCCTTAACTCCCACTAAGTTCCTTATAAATGATATTTCCGTGAACTTAATCACAGAAATGAGATCTCAATCATTTAACCTTTTGAACAAAGCAATTAAGGAAATCATCTTTTCACTTCTCATACAGAAGTTATAGATTTCGTATCTATGAATAATACTCCCACTCAATTACACTAGTAAATCTCCAAGATGTAAGTATGGGCTAGACCGTAGGGTAAGCTGGTAACGAACAAGTCAAAAGATTTAAATAATATAATTAGTAGAATATTATCACTCAGAATTAAGATCGACTTAATATATGGTCAACGTTGTGACATTGATTAGATTTGATAACAACGATACTTATTTATCAATCAATAATCAATATCGGTCCTAGTCCGATGTAACTAAATACATCCGATCTTATCTACTTGGTCGATGCCTTGGACAAGACATCACACCCTAAATGTGTAAGTAGATCATATCGTAGATTGCCTAATCAGTGAAAATCCAATGCACTGATCTAATCTTAGGACTCGTTCTTTTGAACATATAATTACAACTATAATCCACTGTGACCTAGTCACTATAATTGTAACTATCCATATGTTCAGGATTTTATAAATGTTTGTATTATTTCAATAATCATGTAATAAAACAAGCAAGCAACACAGTTGTCAAACTAAATGATTTCTACTACTTTTATAGATAATATGAAATCGTGCTACATGTCGACATGGTTTTATAAGGGCATAAAACCCAGCAGAACGTAGTAAGCTTACTTCTCGTTCCGCTCTTTGTGTATTTCTTGGTTATGGTGAAGGTCAAAAAGGATATCGATGTTATGATCCTGTTAGTCAAAAACTCTATGTTTCTCGTCATGTTGTGTTTCTTGAGCATATACCTTTCTACTCTATTCCATCGGACACCCCCAATCTACACAAATCTGATCTCACTCGTATTGATCCATTTGATTCTTGTACTGTTGATACTCTTAACTCTGCAGATGTCGGTTCTCAACCTATCGAAGTCCCTTCTGTCCCTACTACTGCCCAAGATGCTTCTGAGATTGTGGATCCTGCTCCTCCTCCTCGCTACCCTCAAAGAATTCGTAAGTCCACACAGTTACCTGATTTTGTCTACTCCACTTATTCTGATTCTTTCTCTTTTTTTTTTTACTTCTATTCACCAACTCTCTGAGCCCTCTTCCTATAAAGAGGCTATTCTTGACCCTCTTTGGCAGGAAGCAATGGTTGAAGAACTCTCTGCGTTGTACAAGACAGGTACTTGGGATATTGTTCCTCTTCCTGTGGGGAAGCGTGCTATTGGTTCCCGTTGGGTTTACAAGATCAAGACTAAGTCTGATGGGTCAGTATAGCGGTACAAAGCTCGTTTGGTTGCTAAAGGCTTTGCTCAGGAGTATGGGATGGATTATGAGGAAACTTTTGCTCCAGTTTCCAAACATACCACTATTCGTACTCTCATTGCTGTTGCGTCTGCTTGACAGTGGTCCATTTCTCAAATGGACGTTAAAAATGCCTTCTTGAACGGGACTCTTCAAGAAGAAGTTTACATGGTTCCTCCACCAGGTGTTCCTCATAATTCAGGAGAAGTTTGCAGATTGAAGAAGGCTCTTTATGGGCTTAAACAAGCTCCCCGAGCCTGGTTTGAAAAAATTTCCATCGTGATTACTTCTCTCGGCTTCCACCCCAGTGCACATGATTCAGCTCTCTTTGTTAGGTGTACTTCTTCTGGCCGCACTTTACTCTCTTTATATGTTGATGATATGATTATCACCGGTGATGATGCGAATGGGATAACGGAGTTGAAAACGCACTTGACTCGTGAATTTGAGATGAAAGATTTGGGTTCCCTACGGTACTTTTTAGGGATAGAAGTAGCTTACTCTCCTCGTGACTATCTTCTTTCTCAATCTAAGTACATTGCTGATACTCTCGATCAGGCTCGTCTCTCTGATGCTCGCACTGTTGATACCCCTCTTGAGCTTAATGCCAGGTATTCTTCATCTGATGGTGTTGCCTTGTCAGATCCATCTCTATATCGCACTCTGGTTGGTAGCTTAGTGTACCTTACTATCACCAGGCCAGATATCGCTTATGCAGTTCACATTGTCAATCAGTTTGTTGCATCTCCCACTACCGTTCATTGGGCAGCTGTGCTTCGTATTCTTCGATATCTTCGGGGAACTCAATTTCAATGTCTGCTTTTTCCATCTACGTCAACTTTAGAGTTACGTGCCTACTCAGATGCAGATTGGGGTGGTGATTGTACTGATCGCAAATCTACCACTGGTTTTTGTATATTTTTTGGAGATTCTCTTATTTCTTGGAAGAGTAAAAAACAGACTGTTGTCTCTCGATCGTCTACAGAAGTAGAATATCGTGCCATGGCCTTCACTACCGCTGAAATTGTTTGGTTGCATTGGTTACTTGCTGATATGGGTGTTATTCTCTCAGATCCCACTCCGATGCATTGTGACAATGTTAGTGCTATTCAGATTACTCGCAACTCCGTTTTTCGTGGGCGCACGAAACATATTGAGATAGATTGTCATCTTACTCGTCACCACTATCAGAATGGGACCATCACGTTACCATTTGTCACTTCCGCTATGCAAATTGTCGACTTGTTTACGAATGCTCATACTATTTCTCGTTTTCGTTTCTTAGTTAGCAAACTCTCGATGCTTCCCGCAAATGCATCGTGAGTTTGAGGGGGATGTTAATAATGTAAGTTTTATTATTATGTAAGGGTAGTTTAGTCTTTTAGCCTCTCATTATTTTAACTATATATTTTGTTGCTCTTGTACTCTTATTTTCATCTCTTTTGAAATAATGAAAACCTAGCCTCCCTTTTGATTCTCTCTAAAATCTCCTTTGTCTATTTTGCAAAATTATCACTAAAAACGTGTTTTTGTATTAGTAGTGTTCAAATTCTCATTCTCATCTTTAAATTCTTACATACCAAACACATTGAAGAACATGGGTATAGTTGTATCTAAGAGCATCCCCAATGGAGTGCTAAAAATGTTGTGCATGGTTATATTTAGCATATTTTATCAAAATTATCACTTCAATTGTGTTTTAAAATATGTGTCAAATTTGGCACAATAATAAATGTAATTTTTTTATTTACCATATTGTCATGAATTTATTTATTAACAATTAATAACTACTTTTTTTACAATAAAAAATGAAAAAAAAAATATTTTTTTGTATATTAACAATAAATATTAAATTAATTGTTGACTTTTTTTTACTTAAGTTGTATCTTGTGCATTGGAGTACAATTATAAATATTGAGCCAAATATAATATTGACTCAATTTTTGTGCTAAATTTGACACAAAATTTACCACTTGCATTGGTGATGGTCTAAGGATATGAAAAACTCAACTATGTTATAATTGTTACGGCATAAAATATTGGGTCTTGTAAGTAAAACAAGGTTTCGAAATTTTTGAACAAGAACGGTTTGCTAAGAAAATACGCAATTCACACAATTTGGAGTAATGTGTTCTTGGCAAATCTGCAAGAGTAAAGTTGGCGTCGGGGTTCACAAAACTAAAGACATTTTGGATTATATCCATTTATATCTTTGAGGACGTTCAAGAATTCTTTCTCTAGGTAGAGCTAGGCATTTTCCAACTTATATTGATGATTTTTCTGGGTATGTTTGGGTTTATATACTTAAAAATAAGAATGACACTTTTCATAAATTTAAGGGAATTTACTTATTTGGTATCATGTATTTTTGCAAAATATTATTTTGGGACTCTCTGTTTTCAATAATGCTCATATAACACTTTGTATTTTAAAATCATATATATTTGGTACCCTAAACTTACATTTGATAGATAAAATTTTGTTAATATGACCAAACTATCATTATTTATATGTAATTAAGTAATAAAATTTAAATTTGGAACTCATATAATTGAGAGCAATTTGATTAAAGGGAATTTACTCATTTGGTACCCTATATTTTTACAAATTATCACTTTGGTACCATATGTTTTCAATAATGCTCACATGATACCCTACATTTTAAAATTATACATATTTAATACCCTAGACTCAGACTTTATAGATAAAATTTTGTCAATATTATCAAATTGTCATTAGTTATATGTAATTAAGTAATTAAATTTAAATTTGAACCTTATATAATTGATTAAATTAATTAAATTTGAGTTTAGGGTACCAAATATGTATGATTTTAAAATACAGAGTACCAAATATGTACGATTTCAAAATACTGGGTACCAAATGAATATTATTATAAACACAGGGTACCAAAATGATACTTTGAAAAAACACAGGGTACCAAATGGTTACCTACCCTTGATTAAATTGGTAAAGTTTCATTAATTAAATTTGAATTTTGGGGTACCAAATATGTATATTTCAATATACAGAGTACCAAATGAGCATTATTGTAAACATATGGTACCAAAATGATACTTTGCAAAAACACATGGTACCAAATATGTACCTACCCTAAATTTAAAGAATGGAAGACTTACTTTAAACTGAGAAGAAAAAATAAAATATTAAGGACTGACAATTAAGGGTGTTGATCAGTCGATTTAGGCGGATTAGACAGATTTTCAACTCGTTCAAACTTATAATCGGGTTGGCATTATCCAACCCGTAACTCGCCAATGAAAAAAATTGACTTCAACCTAACCATTGATTTGGGCATTTTAGGTGGGTTCTGCCAAAACTTCTTAAACATTCTTTTAAAATTATTTTCACTAAAAGTTGTAATTATTTTCTCTATTTTTAGTTTGAACTTGTAACTTAAAAAGTTAGGTTTTTTTTTAAAATATAAGTTCAATTTAATTTTATATAATGGATAGTTAATAATTATATAAATATAAAATAAATAAAAAAAACAAATCTTTTATTGGGCGAGTTGTAAAAAAATTGAACCTGCCAAATGTAATAATTAAGCGGTTTGAAATGATGCTCGAATTTTTTAGATTGCATTTTTTGTAGACTTTTTCGGATTGATTTGAATAAGTATTTTTGAACCCTTAATGACAATAGGTTAGAGTTTGTGTGCTGAAAATTTTAACAAGTTTTGTAGGAAAAAAAAAAAAACAGTATTGACAATTCAGTAAAATTGCTTGGCTAAAAGGATAAATATGACAATTCTTGAACGTGTTAGGTGCATGATCATCTATTCAGCTCTACCAAGTAACTTTGGGGCAGCAGTAGTCGTAACTACTTGTTATTTGATTGATAGATATCGATCCTCAACAATTCATTTCAGCACTCCAATTAAAGTGTGGTCTGGTCACCCTGCTAAATATGATAATTTGAGGACTTTTGGATGCGTAGCTTATGCTCACATTAGGCAAAGGCATATTTAATGGCTACCCTAAAGGTGTTAAAGGCTATAAAATGTGGAGCATCGAGCCAGGAAACCATCCAAAGTACTTCATAAGCTGTGATGTAGTGTTTGAAGAAGATGAGTAGCAGAAAGATACTTTATAAACACTGCAAATGAAATCATATAATGATGATAACAGTAAAATTCAGTTTGAGGTGAACAAATGACACCGAAGATAGAGATTTGAATGAAGGTGAACAAGCTAAATATGAGTGTTACCAAATAAGCTGCAAAGATTCACCCTACCAAAAATTTGGAGAGAAAAGTAAGAACAGAAGAAAATATATTTGTTTGGTAAAAAAGAAAAATGGGTGGAATAGAAAAATTAGTGGAAAAAAAATTAGTGTCCCACCAATTTCTTTCTCTGTTTTTATGATATGTATCTAAACTAAAATTACTTATTTACCCTAATATTTATTTCAACATAATTCATATAAAATTTGTAATTTTACTCTTATAGTTATTTTCTTTCCTTCTTATACAACAAACAACATAAGAGAAACATACTTTCCTTTCTATCACCTCTATATTCTTATCTTGTTATTTTTTGTTTTCATTCCTTTCAACCAAACATAGAGTTTAGAGATATCATCTGGTCAGAGATCGATGTAAAATCAGTGAGTACTCAGAGTCCTACTGCAGATGAAAATAGAAGTGTACCAAACACAAGTGTTGTTGGCAGCGGAATGTACATCATGATATGTACAAGGCCTGATTTGTGCTATGGTGTAAGTCTACTCATTAAACATTGGAAAGTTGTCAAGTGGATGATGAGATATATCAAGGGGACATCGAACATGAGATTGCTCTATGATTCAGGTTCAACAAAACCACGAGTTGTTGGCTTTGTCAACTCAGATTTGGCAGGTGATTTGAACTCTAAAAGGTCACAAACGGTATATGTTTTTTTCAGGTAGAAGGTTGTGAGATCAGTTGGAAGGAAAACTTACAATAATGCTGAATTATCCACAACAAAAGCAAAGCACATTACATGTACTGAAGTTGTAAAAAAGCATTGTGGCTTAAAGGTTTGTCAAGGTAACCAAGAGTGGATCAAAGAGTAATAATTGTACATAGTGATAGTAAGAGTGCTTTGCACTTGAGTAAAAACCAAGATGTCAGACTCCATTTCATTCAGGATGTAATCGCAGAAGGAAGAGTGAAGCTTGATAATGTCTCTTCTGGTGATAATACACCTGACATGCTAACCAAGCCCCTACCAACAGAAAAGTTCAGACACTGCTTAAATTTGCTACATATCACTTAAGTTTTAGCATAGTAATCATGGAAACATCTAGTCTTGAATCAACTTTCTTAGCTTTCCTGGGTTAACGGCCAAGGAAGACAATTGTTATATTGTGACAGTTAATTTTCTTTATGTGGAGATATCTAGTTCTGGTGTTGAGATATCATCTAACTCTTTTTATTGTATTGGTCTTAAATGACCATCATGTTAGTTCCTATGGTCTACAAATAGGCTGTGTGCTTTCATTGTAAACACACAATTCATTTGTAACATTCTCAGATAAATAAAGAGAGAGCCTTGACTGGTTTTCTCGTGGATTAGGACACATTGACTAAACCACATAAAACACTTGTGTTACTTTTGTGTGTGAGTTGTGTTCTTGGTTGTTCTTGTTTATATGTGTGTGCTTTCTGGTATGTGGTGTGTACGCTGTGATTATCCCAACAATTTAGATGTAAAAGTTGCCAAGACGCTTTACAAACATACCGTCGAACTTCAATCTATCCAGCATTGAAAAATTAGTGTAAAATTTAAATATAACCACAATTAAAATACTAGTTCAAAGTTAAAATATGGCCACATAATTGATCTAACACCAAACCTACATAGAAATAGCATCGAATAACTAGTGCACATTTTAAATATAATCTTGGCATTAAGCTATCGTCACAACAACATCTGACATCGAAAAACAATTATTAAATTCAAGCATGCTTATTATAACATCAAAATAGCAACAAATTGAGGTGAATACTCAGTTTTTTAAACCCATAAACAACATCGACACACATATTTTCTCGTCGATTTTAATTGAATCTAGTTACTTATCAGACATTCAAAACAATAATTTATAGCTTACATGAAAACACATTATGATTTGCAAACAACTGTATCAAAAAAAAAAAAAGCATTTGAATGTCGAAGAACAGAAAGAAGCCTTGTGGTGAATAAAAAATTTGAATCATTGTTCCGGTTCTTAAAGCTAGAGAGATAAAAAAGAGGGTGGAAAGAAAATTATAAGGGGTATTATAGTCCAATTTTGTGTTAAATGCATAGTTTTCAACTTTATAATGCATCTAGTCAATTCAATATCCATATAGTGACACACTGCAGCCTACGTAATTATATACAAAATTCTAAAACAAACATATGTATAACATATTCAACTGACTATATAGCGGCAAAAAATGGACCCATTCTAGCAATGAACAGATCCGCCCAGGCAATTTCCATCCTGTCTTTGCAAAGAAGTTCCTTCTAAGTTTCTTGAAATAATCAAATTAACCCAAGTAGAAACCCAAATTCAAAACAACATATAACCCTAAAATGGAGACTACTGCCCAGGACATAGTAAACCCCATCTTAACAAGCTTTCATTCTCCTAAATATTTACTAGTTTCAAAGTCATCAAAGCATAACCTAAGAAGGTCTAGTTGAAACTTGAAACATCAATATCTATGATCACCATCGATGACAGATAAACTACACCAACTTACTTCAACAAGGGCAGGGCAAGAAGTGATAAATATAGAAAAAAGTCGGCATTCTAAACTAAACTCCACTCTGAGTCTGCACATAATAACCATAGTTTACACAAAATAACCATAGTTTACTAGCATAGTTAGCCTAATGTTAGAGCATAAGTAGCAGAGTGGAAAGAGACAAAATTCAATATTGTTCGTATTCCTCTGCGACTTTCTCTTTCGCTATATAGCTACCAAATCTGTTTTGTTAACATAATGACAAATTACAATACTCATTCCATCATTCGTGTGTGGACATATTTTTATACACTTCCCTTACAGTTGAAAATATTACCATTACCAAACCTAAGCCAAAAAAGCAAGAAGTTCTAATGTCATACTGCAAGTACTTCATGGAAAGTAGGAAACAAACAAGAAAACTTGAAACAATGTGTATAGTAGCACAAAACACTTATGTTCAGTAAAACTAATTTCCTGCAAAAATTTTGCACTTTTTGACAAATCTTTATATATGAAACATCAATTGCACAGTGCAGAACTGTCAGTGAAGGTAATCGATGGACTAACCAAAGCTTTCATTTTCCTACAAAATTTACAAGTTTTGAAGTCAAAGCAGGAATACCTAGGGTCTGCTTAAAACATCAACATCTATTCTCACCATTGATAATAAACTACACAAACTTACTTGGACAAGGGCAGCCCTAAAAAGTGATCAATATAAAAAAAAATTCATAAAACTTAATTACACTCCCCTCTGAGTCTACACACATATTAACCATGATTTACCAGTATCTATGGCCTAATTTTAGAACGTAAGTAAGAATGATAAGAGACAAAATTGAATAATGTTCATGATCCTATTTGACTTTCTCTTTTGCTATATATTTTTATAAAATCTGGTTTTTCATGGCAACCAACATAATGACAGATTACTCTACTTATTCCATCATTCGTACCCTTATAGTGGGGCATATTACCACTAGCCAAACTAAGCTAAGACTCTAAGAGAACGGGTTTCTAATGTTATCCCTCAATGTAATTCATGGGAACAAACAAGAAAACTTGAAACAATGTATGTAGTAACACAAATACTTATGTTGAGTAAAAGTAATTTCCTGCAAAAAAAAATTGCACCTTACAACAATTCTTGAGATACGAAATATCTTCTGCACATTGCGAAATTGTAAAACAAAACCAGGTAGTAAATTGACTAATCAAAGCTCAAAGCCATTCTATTAACATCTATATGCTAGAAATCGAAAATCCATAATCTGAATAATCATAGAGACAAATTTGATTCAGAACGGAATATTTATGAACTATTTGCGACTTAAACAAGTCTAAAGGTCCAATAATCAACAGAAAGAAAGTAAGCATTGCAGCAGTTAAGCTTTCACAAGATTCGTAATTAAAAACATTTCCAAAAACCTTATTGAACTAAAAATATCAACAGCCACTTTTCTCAGCCCAAAAATCCCAAACCCGAAATTCCACTGAACCCAAAGAAATAACATCAAACCCAGAAAAGGGCGATCCAAAAACGTCATACCGGATCTAATTTCAATCTGATTCAGACGAGCTAGAAGCGCCGAGACCCACCTGCTCCATCTCGAGGCGTTCGAGGGCTTTCTGGTGAGCCCAAGTCTCGATGGTAAGATCAGGCTTGGCATTGAGTCCAACTCCGAGAATGACAATGGTAAGGAAGCTGGTGACGTAGCAGGGCAATTCCCAGTCCTCCCATTTACGGGGCTGACCCGGTGGAGGTGGGGGCCGGTTGAAAAGGTATCCCTTGGGTCGCTCCTCGTGGCCAGGACTGGTCCAGCGGCTCGGACCGGCTGCGGCGCCGCCCCTAGTTCGAAGAGCGGAGACTATGCGTTGCCGGAGCATGGTGGAGGATGGAGGCGATTTGGAAAGGGACGAAATAGTTTTGGGTTTTGTTTTAGGTTCAGAGGAAGGGAGGAGGAGGGGGTGGGGTTGGTCTCGAGAGAGCGATTCCACTGTTTGCTGCGGAGACGGTAAACAAATCAATACGACGCCGTTTCAATGAGAATAAAGGAGAGTTAGTCAACTGGGCTTTAATACTTTTGGGCCCAGTTTTAACTTTTTAAGAGAATTTCACCCAAAATGCCAAAATTGGTACTATTCTTACAAAAATACTATGAGATTATATTTTTATCTTTTTTACTAATCCCACTTTACTTATACACATTTATATAAGTTTAAATATCTTTTTTTTCTAGCATGTTAACCAATACACAATATACATATTACTTTCTATTCATCTTCTCTATCTTTTTTTTTTTTTCTTTTTCCAGAGATCAATAAATTTTTTTGATCTCATATACTTCATAATGGTTACTACTTAGTCAAAATTTGGTTTTACCTCTCTATTTTGCAAATAAGGCTCTTACTCTCGTGTTTTTGCTTTTAAGTTTATGTTTTATATTTATTAGTTTTCTTAGTGTTGTTTTTATGAAGATTTCCTTATGTTTTTTACTATTTTATTTTTTACTTTTTGATGTTGTTTAATTGTTGTTTTCATTTGAGCGTATCAATATTATTTTTTATATTAAAAAAATATTTTTTTTTTATATGTTTTCATATTATTGTTTAGTTGCTTTAAACCTTTATGTTTTATAAGGTTGAAAATGATAAAAAAAAAAAAAAGGTGATCCAACTTTTAAGAAACATTTTATTCATTTTTAGATAGTATAAGCTAAGATGTTGATGATACACTGCTAATTTTGTTTTTATGTTATTGGTACCCAACATCTCTCTCTCCATCTCTTTCTTTCATTCCTTCTTCTTCTTCTTTAAATTTTTACGAAAACGTTGCCTTGTTGTTGATTTTGTGTTGATCTTGTGTTGCCTATACATTTTTTGTATTAGGGCATAATTGTTATGGTGTTTATTCGAGATCGATCTTGTGGGTTATTTTTTATATTTATGAATTTTCATTTTGTGTGTCATGTTCTTGTGTCACTATTGACCATCTAAAGGTGAAAAATGGATAGTTGATTGTATTGTCTTATTTAAGGGATACCTTGTGTAAAATTGTTTCTTTCAATTTTAGTTGCATGTAAAAATCGAGACTATCATCATCTACTATTTTCAGCATTATTTCACTTGTAACTATAATTGAATGGTTGTTGTTTCTAAGTTTCGTTGTCATTACTGATACAATTTCTCAATAATGTTTTCATATTTGCAATCCTTCGGTATAAATACTTGTTGACTGCGTTTTTTGCCAACGACGTGTGAACGTCAAAAACGATAAAACCTTCAAGAGAAAATAAATGACACAGACGATTTTATAGTGGTTCAGTCTCAATGTGTTGGTAATAGCCTAATCCACTTAGAGTTGTGATTATAAATCTACACTCAAGATCAGATGAACCTGAGTCAACTGAGTTTCTTCAGTGTAGATTACAAGAATATAAAAAATTCTCTCAAATACAAGTTCTCTCTCTCTAGAAATTTCGGATCAAAAGTTCAAAAATCCAAAAGTCCAAAAGTCCCCTTTATGATGCCATAAGCCTTGTATTTATAGGCTCGTGATCTTACAGATGATATCCCCCCATAGTCGGGATATCTTGCTATTCTTATTATATTAAAATTACAATAATATTCAAAATATATCAATACACGAAATTTGTGGGATAAATTGAGAGATTCCCGCGTATGCCAAGACCGATTCTTGTTGAAGCCGTTTCTGGGAATCTTGACGTAGTCCTGCTCTATCGAGTTGATCCATATCACATTCAGTCTGGTCGCCCAAACCTTCACTGGGCAGACATGCACTTGGCTGGGCAACACATGCACTTAACTAGGCAGACATGCACTTGACTGGACAGACATGCACTTGGCGGGCAGACAGGTCACGACTGGTCGGACATGGTCATGATTGGGCAGACAAGGTCATGCCTGGGCAGACAATCATATGACTGGTCGGTCAAGGTCATGCCTGGTCGGTCATGACACTTGACTGGCCAGTCAAAATTCTCCATTGGTCTACCGAGTCACTCCTAAGCCAGATCACTTTTTCACAACTCTGAGGAGCCAATATATTTATTGACTATTAATGTGTCGTTTACGGACCATGTACTGCCACTTGTCACCTCTATTGCCATGTCATCGATCTCCAATTTTTGGGGATAACAATACTTTACTTGCTTCGAAATCAGCGTAATTTTTTTTATCATCACGTGTTCATTGCTTTGTACCATAATTGGTATTAGATTCCATTATCTAAAAGGTACATTATCTCATTTAAAAAAAAAACATTACAGTGTTTTTAGTGGTAATTATACATTTTATATCTCAGATTCAATACCAACAACACAACATACATGTTTTGATAAATATAAATTTCAAAATAATATCTCTGTTTTCACTATATTTTCTATCTTATCTCATTTATTTGAAGTTGTTTTCTTATTTTTTTCCATCTTTGCTTCTAAATCTTACTAAAAAGAAGTTTTTGATTTTTTTTTTTGGGTTGAATTTTCATTGATAGCTTGATTGTAGTCGAAGATGGTGATTTTCCAATTGCTGATCACCATGTTTTTTCACTATAATTGTTTATTAGTGATGAAAAATACATTTTTATATATTTTAATGGTCAAAATAAATAAAGTTTAATTAATATTTTCATGGAATTAATAATATTTATTTTATAAATGAAAATATTTGATTGGGATTTAATTTTTTGTTATTTTATAGGAAATAAAATGTATTTTGGTACAGAAAAGAAAAGAATTAAATCTGAAAGAAGTATAGAAAAAATGGCATTTTGAAGTGAAGTCCCAGGCGCGTTTGGCCCAAGCCCAGAAATCCAGTCCCTCCCTCTCTCCCATGCGCGCCACGTGGCCTCCCCTTGTGTGCCACGCGTCCAGGCCAGCAGTCCCAGCCGGAGCTCAGCGACCCGCCACCAGCCCGGACCCGCCCGTGCCCGCACCTGACCCGTGCGCCCAGCCCACTTGTCCAGCGCCTGGGCCTCTTCCTTCTCTTCTTCGGCCCCAGCAACGTTCAGCATGGTCAAAGGCCTAGTCCGCCTATCAGCCTGCAGCAACCATTAACTGCCAATTTCAGACTTTAATCCCATCAGCCCCTTATTTTCCTCTCACTGGATCTCAGTGCACAATAAAAGCCAAGAAAGTAACAATTATAACCACAATAAAAATAATAGAAATGATTTTAATATCAAATTTATTATTAATATTTATTTTGTAACCCCACATTTTTATTTATTTATTTTTAGACTTTATAAATAAGAACTTATGTTATCTATTTCATATATAATTTTTAGAGTAAATAAACTATAACAAAATTTTCTCTCATTTTTCTTCTCATATTTCTTTATAGAATTGTTGTGAGAATGATATGCATAATGGTCTAATCTGGAGTGATATCATATGCAAAATAATGTTATTTATATTTTTGATTCAATATATGTATCTTTAAAATTTATACATTTGAGTAATTTATGTTCTTCTATATTTTTCTTCATCTTTATTTATTGTTGCTAGTATTATATATATAATTAGTCATGTTTTTTCTATGTATTTAAAGTTAGTATAAATAATATTGATGCTTAGTTTTATATTCAATCTTTTATTGCATTATGGCCTAATTGTATAGAGTAATTTTTAGATTTTTCATAAGATTAACATATTGCTTCCAAAGTACGAACATATTTGCTCAAATATATTTTTGTGAAACATGCGTGCACTTTAATGATAAATCTTCCAATTAAGTAGTTGGGATGTAAACTACTTGTTTGTGTAAATTTTAGGAATCAAAGATCTAAATAGCTAAACAATGTATATGTGTGACTCTTGATGACTTTCTATTCTCTAATCTTACTTCTTATTTTTATTTGTTTTATTTTATGATCAAATTCTCAAACCAAAAATCATAAATCCACTTCCCTTTTCATTACCTTTCACTAATCTCATGTGTTTATTTTCTACTAATATTTTTGCTCTTAGTTACCTCCTAGTAGAATCGACCATCCGATCTTTACTACAACCACCGCTTAGTGGATGCACGTTTTGGTTGTAAAACATACTACAACAATTTTCACTTTTAATGACTTTCTATGATGACTTACACCAATGTTGTAAGACATTAAAAGTAATCAGGGATATTTCAAGTCTAAGGGTGTAAGTCATCAAAAGATCTTGTTTATGACTAAGTGTGTAAGTCATTAAAAATAGTGGGAGACGTTATTTAGAATAAATTAAAAAATCGAAATAAAATAATTAAATATATATAAGTCTGACAATTTGAGGCTTCTAACGTCTCCCCAGGGAAGACGTGTGCACTTCAGACTTCCAACGTCTCCCCTGGGAAGACGTGTCACAACGGACGTTTTCCCAGGGGAGACGTTGGAAGTTTGCACGTCTTCCCAGAGAAGACGTTGGAAGTCTGCACGTCTTCCCAGGGGAGACATTGGAGGCCTCCTTTGTATATAACCTATTCCCTTCTTCTTCCCCGAGCCACACGAACCAGAGGCGGAAACAGGCGATTTCTTGGCGATTTTGGCTTCCGTTTTTGGTTGATTTTCATCAACAAAAATTACTTTTAGGTATGTTTTTAAGATTTAATTAGTGTATAATAGTCAAAATAATGTTTTTTATTTATTTTCTTTAAATATAGTGGGTTAATGATGAGATTTTAGGGTATTTGTGTAGTACGGTTTTGGGTAATTTTAGGATATTAGAAATATTTATTTACAGTTTGAAAAATAATTTTAGTGAAGATTTGACATTAAGAATTGGGATATTGATATTATACCACATTATTTACTGTTTTTTAATTTTTTTACTATTTAATCTGAAAATTGTAGATTTTTTAATTAATTTTTTAGGTTGATTAAGTATTAATATATATATATATATATATCTAAAATAAGGAAAATAATTTAATTTTAATTTACATACTAAATTGCTTGTATAGATATAAGTAATTCAAGTATTTATGTTTATGATTTTTTTAATTTATATTATTATTTAATTAAAAAATTATATATATTTGTATAAATATATTTTAAATATTTTATTAACATTGAAGTAAGTTGATTATATATATTATGTTTTTTTATTTATTTAGTAATATTTTATTTATTAATTAATTTAATTTTGTAGGTTGTGGTTTTAACTAGAGAGATTTTTGCCTCAAAATTTCTATTTCAATAACACATTTGAGGTTTTTAAGTTTATAAAATTGCAAGAATAAGTTATTGTAAATCCAATTATTTAGTGATATTTGTTTAGTAATTTCTTATTTATTAATTAATTCAACAACAAACTGGGCAACAATTATCTGATATTGATAGAGCGTGTGGAAGAGATGTTTCAACAACAAACTGGGCAACAATTATCTGATATTGATAGAGCTGATTTATGGACGATGGGTCGACCGAAGAATAAAGAATGATAACTTATTGGAGAGGCAGCTGAGGTTCAAAAAAACATTGTAAGTTTTTATATATATATATATATTGAACTTATATAATCTATTTATTTTAATATAACTAACTTAAATAAATGACTTTTATTTTACAGGCTCATTATCGAAAACTCATTGAGGAGGGTCAATGGGAACCCCAAGGCCCTGATGATGTGTTGACGAGGGCATTGGGCACCCCCGAGCCAAGAGGGCGTGTTTGGGCTAAAGGTCACGGTGTGTCCCCCGCATTGTTTTGGGATACTCCGAAACCTACCAAAATAAAAGAGAAATAGAAAGATATTCTTTCGGCTAGCACTATGAGAAATGAGTTTGAGGAAAGACTTCGTCAACAAGAAGAACGACATCGTCAACAAGAAGCGTGTCTAGAAGAACGTTTTCGTAAACAAGAGGAAATGTTGAGATCTTTCATGGCCCAACAGAGTGGTTCAGGATCCAATATTGGAGTCCCACTAGTAGTTCCAACCCCACCCGGACCATCTTACTATGTGCCCGACCCTCCAGGGCCATCTTGCTATGTGCCCCACCCACCAGGACCATCTTACTATCAGCCTGAACCACCAGTACCATTTGTGACTGAGGTAATTTCAATTTGATAGTTGAAAATGTACATGCATACACACATATATACATAATGCTACTTATTATAATGTGCAGGTACCTAGTTGTCAGTTAGCCATTGGTTCGCTATCCAATATTGTTGCATCAGGCAAGCTCATTGACAAAGAGTCGGGTAACAACTACCAAGTGGTGATTATTGACGCTATTAAGCCGGCGACACCTCTTCGTTATGCAAAACCTGATCAGAATATGTACATAGTCATTCAGGCTATTGGGCATCCTATATCATGGCCTAAGGAATTGGTCATCGTATCTGATGATATACATGAACAAGTGATGTATCATGTTTATATAATCATATTTGTTATTATATATTTCAATTTGTTTTAAATTTTCTAATTATTAATATTATTTTACAGACTTGTTCTAGAAGTAATAACATATCAGAACGACCAATTGTTCCTTCAACACAACGACCCCGAGAAAGAATACAACGTTTGAGTGATCCTCTGACACAAGACACCAGTCCTTTGGAACAGATTTACAATATTATATCTCGTTGGAATGACGATGACTATGTCAATCCAGGCATAGATGAGGATGTATTCGGTTATGATATTTCAAGTCTTTACATATGCAAAGAGGACATACTTCAATTTATTCGAATGGAAAAGATTGGACAAGGAGTTGTCGTTTGCTACATGAGGTATCTCACAAGTTTTTTAATTATCCTTTCTTATTTGATTTATTTTAACAACAAATTTTCTAAATTATATTTTTGACTACTACTCTTTTTTTAATAGGTTGTTATAGAATTTTTTGGTAGAACAAAGGTGCCAAAATAAGTTTTTATTTGTCAATCCTGATGTTGTAGCCACTAAAGGAAGTTCATTTGAAGAGCGTGTTCAAGGTCTGTTCAAGCGCTGTCGTCAATTAAGATCAAGTGAGCAACTTATGATTGTCTCCTGGAACCATAGGTAAGTTAAAAAATTTGTTACTGCCAGATACTTAGTCCTTATAACATTTGTGTTGGAGACTTATACCAAGTATTGTTTTTCTTGTGCAGTGATCATTGGATGTTAATTATATTGGCCCCATATGCATATTACGCTTGTTGTTGTGATCCGGTGAACTCAGAACTGGAAAACCGTGAAGAAATTGTGGCAATAATAGTTAATGCTTTCAACCTTTTTCTGACCAGTCTATCAAAACCTCCTGAGATTCCAAACAATATAGAAATTGTGCAACCGAAAGTAAGTAACTACGACTTTAATTATTTTGAAAATTTATACTTGAATTTTACTAATATTTTTTATATTAATTGTTTGATATATTTTTTCAAATATTAGTGTCCGCACCAACCAGACAATGTGACATGTGGATATTATGTGATGAGAATGTTGAAGGATTACATTGAACATTCACGACCAGGACGTTACTTGAAGAAAAATGTATGCATATAAATTTATACAAAGTTAATAATTTATTAATTATTAAAGTATATATAATCAAATAATGATTAACTAATATATTTTACTTTGTATTTTTTGTAGCTAAACACTACGCCAGATACATCTGCACAGATTAATGAAATGCGACAACACTGGGCGAACCATATGCTACCGATAATTCAAAGTCATCGTTCATATTAGGTTTTTTTTTTTACTTTTTCTTTCTTACTATATGTCTAGCTAGCTAGTGTAATATTTATTAATTTTATATGTTTAACAACAAATATTACAATTTTGTATATTTAGCTAGCAAAAACATATTATATACACATTTCGGTTTTATTAATGAAAATTCACAATTTAAATTTGCATATAATTTAGAATTTTTTAATTAATATATTTAATTTTATTTCAAAAAAAATTAATATATTTAATTCTATTAATTAATATACTGAAAATAATTATTTAATTATTTTAAAAAAAAAATTACAAAAACCAATGATGACTCGTTATATAAGTCATTGAATGTCTACAAAGTCTCCCCATAAGAGACGTCATAGGTACCTACAACGTCTCCCATGGGGAGACTTTGTAGACTTCCAACGTCTCCCCCTGGGAGACGTCATAGGACCACTTTAGATGGCTCTTGCAACAACGTCTCCCCTAGGGCGAGACATTAAATGTCTACAATGTCTCTCCCATATAGTTATTAAATGCTTATTTTGTTGTAGTGACAATGGTTGATTTCGCGTTGTTGCTAATTGTCGTTTATTGCAATTTGAGGAACAAGTTGTCGTTTGAGAATTTGCTTACCCTTGTTGCATCGAGATCTTCTTGTGGATTTTATTATTGTTTTTTTTCTTCTAAAGCTTGATCGTTGGCTTTCATGGATATCTTCTGTTGATCTTCTCTCGTTGGCATTCATGGAGATCTTCCCTCGCTGGTTGCTACCATGTCTGGTTACTGAAGCAAAGTATCTGGGAATGGGTCAGTAGCATAGAACATATTTTTGTAAAATAAATGAGTGTTGTCATATAAATGTTTAAATTGTCATGTGGTAGTATAAATGTTAATATTATGTAGTATTTGTCTATTCTTGAAAAAAAAAACCATTTTTTTAATGAATAATGATATGTGATCTAAAATATTACAACAATTGATAAAAAAATAGTGGGTCCCGTTTGAAGTAAATGTGATTGATTAAAAGAAATTGTCACATTAATTTGTGTAATATTTTGGTACATAATTTTAGTGCATATACCATTACTTTTTTTTTTAGTATATATCGATTTTTCTATTTTTGCTATTATTGCAAAAATGAGTCAATGGTAGAGACATTAATTAAAATCAAAACTAATCCTTACTATAAATAAAATATCTTCTCATTAATATTCTCTTATTCAACCCAATTAACAACAATGATAATGATATTAATAAAAAGCACCCTTACAAATAGTATACATAACACCCAAACTTGCATTTGAATTTGTAAGAGAAACAAAAATGATAGCTGAAAACTTTCATACGAATAAGAGTGAAGGCTGCACAGTTTTATTTTTACTTTTATAAACTAACAGGTTTATAAACTGTTTGGTATATTATTTAATTATAATGACAATTGTCATTGAAGAAGTATTGTTTTTATAATTTAATAGAAATAAACCATGCAGTTAGTAATTGAAAAATAAGATTATTATACCTCAGTTGATTTTTATTTGCAAATATTTTAGAAACTATTACATTTCTTTCTTCAACAAACAATAATATGTTATTTATGTACATAATATTATAAAGTGTTTGATTTATTATTTACTTATAATGACAATTAGAAATAAACTATATAGTTAGCATTGAAAAACAAGATTAATATACCTCATAGTTGATTTCTATTTGCAATTATTTTAATAACTATCATGTTTCTTTCTTCAACCAACAATAACATATTCTTTATGTGAAGAATATTATAAACTATTTAGTTTTAAATTTGTTCGTTTATCATCATATAAAAATACTATGTATAAGTTGTTTTTTATTAAGTCACTTTTAAATACAATGACATAATTAGTTAAATTATTATAGCTCAAGGATCCGACATGATGAAAAATCTTGTAACTATCATGATAAATTTAAAACTAAACAAAATTATTTTTTTAAACTATTTAGTTTATGAAATGTCTAATTCAGTTTATTATTTTCTTTTAACTAAACTTAATATAAACAAAAAAGATTACAAAAACTTTTGTCTTCTCCACTCATATGAATCAAATTTCAATTTTAAAAGGTTTATAGTCAATCAAACCAAATATCCCAGCAAAAAAACGTACACAAAAAAGTGAGTATGTAAACAAATAGGGTAAGTAAATAAATTGGATGTGAGAAAAAAGTGGATATAGAGAAAAAAGAAAAAAAATTATTTTTTCAATTAATGAATAATACTCAAATCATATTTTCAATTCATAATTGATTATATAATAAATATATTATATAAATGTAAATATTTTCAAAAATCATAACATAATAAATGGAAATCAAAAGATAAATGTACTTTATATTATAAAAAGAAAAAAATACTATAATAGTAGAATAATGATGTTTTTTATAGTAGAAAGTGTGATTTTCCCTTTTTTTTTACTAATATTTTACAAAAATATGGAAAAATTACTTTCTCTAAAATTTATGGAAAAATTCATTAAAATCTCAAATTTATAGAGAACTAATGTAACAAAATGGGAAGTAAATCCTTCAAACCCAAAGTTGATTCAGAAAAAGCAAGAGTAAATCAGACTGAACACTCCGTGATCATCCTTGCACCTCTCGACTACCTCTGACCAACTCTGGCGACCTCCGACGATAATGATGACTTCCAACTAGCTGCTTCACCCTTCCGAAAATGTTTATCCATAACTCTGGTGCCAATGACATCTTCAACGGTCTCCATTGAGCTTCTTCTTCTTCTTTTTGTGTTGTTGTTGCAATCATTAGATGTATTTTTTTTTCCAGATTTTGAATTCTTTTTTTTTTTTTTCAAATTTAGAAAGTAACTAATGATATGTCTAAAATTTTAAGTTTTTTTTATATAAACGATTACATATATTATTGCAAATATGTTTTTTTATTTTATTCAATTTTTTTCAAATAGTTTTTTCAATTTTTGATATTGTGTCGTAAATCATATCTAGTTTGCTTGGTGGTTTGTTTTGTTTTATTTTCTTCGGATCCGGGATGGTAACTGATTACCTTTATATTTTGATACATATATATATTTTTTGTTTTTTTAGGTAACCAATTACTTATGTTACTGAAAATATACATTCTTCTTCTTCTTCTTTGTTTTTCGATTCAATGTTCTTCTTTTTTCTTCAATAGTATTTTTATGATTACTTTTAAGATTAGACTATGTTATTTTTTTCTTCAAATTTGATGTTTCTTTTTAGATATGAGATAATTAACCAGTTACTGCATTATCTGCTATATGTATAATTCTATATTTCTTTGGTAACCATTACCCATATTTCTTAAATATATAGAACTGGTTACCCCTCTTATAGTAACAGGTTATCCATCTCAAGGAAACCATGGGGTAACCGGTTACCCTTCATAATAACTTGTTATTTAACTTAGATCTAGAACATATATATATATTTGTGGTACGTGTCGTATGTCGTATCAAATTTATTTATTGATTTTATTAATTCCTTATACCAACTATTTCAGTATAGTGATAAATAAGGGTCGAACCCACGATGACTACTATTCAATTTATTATTCAAAATATAAAAACTAATAAAGAAAGGGATTTTGATTTTTAACTCAAAATTAAATAACATAAACTAGAAAGCAAATAAAGATTGATATTACGATATTAAGAAACAGTTAAAGGTTAATCTCCACCCTCAACAATCATTCTTAATCACTAATAATAAATATTATTCCAATTTCTCAATTAAACTATTAACTCTGCAGATAACGCTGAAGCAGTCAATTATCTCAGTCTCCCTATTATAAGTAATTTAGGCGAAGCGCTTAATAATTAACTCTTTTAGCTAAGCAATAATTCTATGAATCATACAATCTATTTAACTTAGATAAATCATTAAGTCCTATGGAAACAAGTTAATCTAGGCAATAAATTAATGAAGCATATAATTCATTTAACCTATGTTCTATTTTTCATCACAATTAACAATTCTTTTGACATCGCTATCAATTGCAATTTATCACATACACTTAGAATCCTAAACTATTAGGTGAGTAGTAATTCTAAGATGACAATTGAATAATGTAAAACCTTAATTAGTTGGCCACCTAACAAGAAATCACAAAATTCATAACATTCGATTGGAAAAATATAAACAATTTAATATTGAGAGAAATTAAAGAATAATATTCATTATCAACAATCAAGAATTCATTTCTTGGGTTTTGAATTAACCCTTAACCTAAAAAAAACCTACGTAGTTGTTTACCGAGATTTTCGGAAACTATATTAATGAAAAATAAGCGAGATTAATGATATGAAATTTAGAAGATAAAAACAGGATTTTTACGTGGTTGGGACGTTAATGAGCCTTAGTCCACGAGTCAGTTGTATTAGAGCTTGGAAAGTCTCTTACAATGGAGTTTTTTTTCTATGTTTTGACAGAGTAACTGTAAATAAGTCAAAGAGAGATCCCTTCTCCAGTGCTCTATCACTTGTATTTATAGGCTCACAGGAGCACTGGGCCTGGGCCGGGCATGACCCGAGCCCATCAAGGATATGAGTACCCTTGGCTTCTCTGTCGGAAGCCCAATACAAAGGATAAAAATACAAAAGACTAAGAATTATCAAGGCCCAATGGGGCAGCCCAAGAACTATATTTCGCCCGACAAAATGGGGCTTTTGGTCTGGGCATTCCGAGTTACGAGGCAGATTCAGGGGACAAAGTCAGTTAGTGCACTGGCAGCGTAGGTCTGAACCAGCGGCGTGCAATCCCGAGGTGGCCTTTTCCGCAGGTGAAAAGTGGGGACAACCCCCACGCGTCATGGGGCGGCTTCAGGGTCACGGATGCTTTTTCCTACCAACCGGGATAACTTGACCCGGGTTCGTTTACCTCTGTCCCTCTTCGTTTACCGCAGGCCCGGATCGGTTACCAGGATCCGGGACCATTTTGCGTACGCCTCAACCGTGACCCCCAACTGGCTATACGTCTCCCGGACTATCGTCCTGGATCATCCATCCTGGACACCGTCTAGGTTTGGACCCACGCTTGGGCCGTCGTTCCCGGTCATTCCCCTTCTAAATGGGCTTGGGCCGGGCCCAAATCCAATTTCCCAGATTGTGGGCCTAGACCACCGTCCCGGGCCCAAGGCAGGAAATGGGGATAACATTTACCCCCCAAGCCTTCGCTTGGGTCTGCGAGGTGGAGGCTTGCCTTGCTCCCGGATGTTCCACGGTTGCCTTCCCAGTTCCTGCTTAGAATCGTGGGTTCGTGGCAAAGGGCAACGACGCTGGGCGCACACGGGGCCCGGACCATTTACCAATGTCTGGGTCCGTTTACTGATGCCCCGCTCCGTGGTGAGGGATACACGTGTCGCCAAGCGACTGCTGCAACGATGGCACTTGACCACGAAAGGTCACCTAACCACCTCAAGGGTTGCTAGGCCTAGGTTAGTGCGTCAGCACGGATTCTGAAGCGTCCCATCCGCACGGGGGTCCTTCATTAATGCTTTTGCGCTGAGGTGGACCGTAGGATGGGGCGACCTTTGAAATTTGCCTCTCCTGGGACGTTGGATTGAAAAGGTGAGGATCCAGCTCTCGAGTGCTCATTAATGTCCCTGCACGATTATGGACCGTCTGATGGGGGAATTTCTATCCGCTAGATCAGAGACCAAGATTTGGGTCTCTATAAATACTCCTCAGACATTCATTTGAAACTTTTACACTATCGAGCCATTTCAAGAACTGAGGAGCTGTTTATGTCCGATATAGCCGACGACATCTTTCACCGCCTGCTCACCCTGCGCCGTCGCCTGTTTCCAACAGTCCCAGTGTCTGCACCTCCGCCTGAGCACACGTCTTGGGCCTGCCCTATTGATGAGTTGTTGAACTGCCTTCACCAGTTCAAGAATGAGGTTCTGCCGTCCTTACCGTCGGGCAACCACCATCTTTCACGACCAACTACTCACAGTAAGTCTTTCTGTCCTTCCTGGTAAATACATGAACGTAGGCTGTCTTTTTGTTCATAAGCTTAGGCTGCTAGAACTTGCTTATGCTTAGGAGTAGTGCTAGGAAGGCCGCTTGGTCCGGGTTGCTCCGGATCCGAATGCTTCTTGGGCAAACGGTGGAGCCTATATAGTAGCCCATTCTTCGTTCCCGATCTGGGTCTTGTGGTTCTCTGGTGAACCCGGACTTGATCCGGAGGGGACTCCAAGCAGTCCGTAGGAGGCCCCCTGTACCTTAACCGACTTTCTTAGGTTTTGGTATTGACTGCTTGGTTTCTTTTCTTTGTTCCCAGATCATCAGCCATGACAACAAGCGTCACCCTTCACTCGGAGGAGGAAGTCAACAGGGCCCCCGTCGCCCTCTCCGGGTCTCGGACCCCCAAAGGCAACAGATGGGAGATGGACACAGTACCAAATATCTTCCGGAACTACCAGATGATGTACGTCCTGGAGAAGCGCCTGGGCATAGAGTCCACTCCCGGACTCTTCCACAACCGCCTGGCCAGGATAGAGGAACAGGCGTATACTTTCGTAGAAGGGTTCGGGGCCTGGAGCGCTGGCCACATCAGTGCGGGAGCCACACTCCCGCTCCACTACTACTTTGTGCGGTTCCTAACATACGCGGGAATCGCACCCTTCTAGCTCCTGCCTCAAGCCTACCGACTGCTTGTGGGATGGCGTGTCTTCTGCGCTGCGAAGGAGATCGCAGAGCCGACCCCTGCGGAAATCTTGTATTTCTACAAGATGGAACCGCAAGTCAATGCCAAGGACAAGACCTTGGACGACTTCTACAGGCTGAAGCCGCGAGGTAGCTACCCCGCTCCCACAAGCTCCTAGAAGCATCCCCCGGACGTTCATCATTATTGGTTCATGACGTCTGGTTCCTCGTGGAGAAGAACCCCACGCTGCTGCTGGACTTCCAACGAATGGGTAAGTGCTTCCCCGACCATTAGCTGGCCGCTTTCTCTTTTCTTTTTTTTTTCTTTTTTCTTTTTCTCATCGTGTTACTTCGGGTGGCAGGACCTTTCGCCCAGACTCCTCTCACCCGGTTTATCCTGGAACGGAGGAGGTTTTACTCCGGGCTGAGCGCGGAAGACCTAGACGTAGGGGGCTACATCAACACGGTCAACCTCCGACTGGTCGGGATGCTCGCGGCCCACCAGACTATCGTCATCCCGAACCTTCGGGGAGTCCAGTGCGAGAAGATTGCCGCCATCAGGGAGCACCTGACCATTGCGCATATCGCGGAGGTGGAGACTGCGGCGCAAGCGGACGCGGCCAAGCGGAAGAGGGACTTGGCCCAGATGGAGGCGGCCGCTTCAGAGGAGCTGGAAGCCCTATTCGAGGAGGCCCTGCCAAACACGGGTACCCCCGGGGCTAGCGTATCAGGGCGAGGTAACTCACCTTTGCTCTTAACTTATGCTCCCCAAGTTAGGGACTTAGCTAGGGATAGGCTAGCACTTTGAGGCCCCGCATTCGGGGCTGACGGGGAGATGAGACCTTCGTCTCCCGTCCCCGTAGGCTCGGAAGTTCTCATGTTCTCGTCTGGGTTCCTTCAGTATGGGAATTTCTTGAACCTGGACGACATGGGGGACCGAGTCTATTCTTTCGCATTAGATGAGTTGAGTCACGCCCGGGGCTTAGATGAGGGTTCGTCTCGGGTCACTCTTAATTTTGATTTCGATTTTCCTGTTTAATCGTACTATCTCTTTTTTATTTGCGTTTGTTGCAGGAGACTTCGATATGTCTACCCCCGTGGACGAAATGAGGCAGCTCCTCGAGGCCGGGGCTGTGAATGTGGCCAAGACCGCGGCCAAGAAGAATCCAGAGGCGCCGGGTCTAGACCCATCCCTCAACAAGGAGACGCCCGGGGCGGGAACTCGACCCGACGAGGATGCACTTGCCGCGGTCCCTATCATGGCCGGGGACTCGGCTGCCGTCCCCGGCCTTGCCCAAACTCTAGTGATCGATCTGGAGCCGGAGCTTGCGGTAAGCCGGAGTTCCGGGAAGAGGGCCCTGGATTTGGGCGTTGCGGAGGTCGATACTGGGAAGAAGAGGCCCTGGACGAGGCGGGTTGGCTCGACCGGTGAGTCGCACGGGGAAAGCCGCCTCGCCGCGAAGGAGATTCCCGCCTTACCGACCCTCCCCATACATCCGGTACTATCTGAGGAGGGGGAAGCCATCGTGCGGGACGAGTAGTCCCGGCTAATTTCCCAGACTTGGGAGAGTGGCCGGGACTGGAGGGACGAGACGTACAAGGCCCTGACGATTCATCGTCAGGTTGAGTTCGCTGAGTGCCCGGCGACTTTTAGCGTCCCCCAGCCGATCGTGGATCGGCCAGCTGCTGAGACGGGCTTTTGCCCTAAGCTGGGGCAGGAGATGACCCCATTCGCGGCGGACTTGCTAGACTAGGTGGGGAACACCATGTCTAACCTCCAGCTCAAGCGGTAGGCCACCATCGCCAACCCGGACATGTTGTTCATCTCCTAGGCTCTCCGCCATCAGTCCACCGTAGTAAGTTTACTTTGTGTCTTTTTCTTCCTACTTTTTATTTGTTTATAAGGATTCCTCTTAACTTTTCTTTGTTCCAGGATGCTCTGCTGTCCCATCGGAATGCCGACCTGGTGGCCAAGGCGGCCATGAAGATGGAGATTCTCCAGCTGGAACTGGAGACGGCTGTGAACCAGAGGGAGGCCGCCAAGGAGGCTCTGGCTAGGGAGACGACCCAAACTCAGGAGACTTTGAGCAAAGTGGTTGCTCAGGCAGATGCGGACCGCGCAGAGTTCGACCGAGTCAAGGCCGGGCTTGAAGAGGCCTTGTCCCGGAAAGAAGCCGAGGCCAATGAGAGGGCAGCCCTTTTGAAGGCGGTTGAGGCTCAGTCTGTTCGGGACGGGGAGAAGATCCAGAACTTGGAGACCCTGGTCCGCGAGCTTCACAGCTCTCTTCGTGAAGAGATGACAGCGCATGAGGATGCCCGCCGTGGAAAGGAGCAGGCGGATGATTTGATGCACGTCACTTTTGAGGAGGCCATCTACATGACTTGGCGTAAGGACAAGAGCATGAACCTCCTGATCTTTCTCGACCCGGAATCGAAGAGGGTTGAATTCGAGGCCAAGGAGAAGGAAGACGCGGAGCTTCTGAAGGATGAAGCCTAGGCCCGGATCTTCGCCTTGCCTCTTTTTTCTTTCTTTTTTATAATTTTGTAACTTTTTCGGACGCGTACACGTCCAAGACAATTTGCATTGCTTTTTCCAGTTTATCTTATTTTTGTTATTCCTTATAGAAATTTCCTTTTATCACCATGCCTGACCGATTCCGAGGGTTTGGTCCCGGTTCCAACGGCCTGGACTAGACCCACTGACTTAACTTCGAAAACCTGATGGCCTGGGCCAATGAGGTTCAAATAGTTTACTGTGAAACCTAGTTCCCTCACTCTACCAGCCGTGGGCCACGACTTTGCCCTGGGGCATACCGGATGCTCTTCTCTCCCAGACATCGTTCGTCCGGGGTGGGACCAGCCTTAGGCTTGGTCCTCTTTCAATTTATACCCCCGGACATCGTTCGTCCGGGGTGGGACTAGCCTTAGGCTTGGTCCTCTTTTAATTTATACCCCCGGACATCGTTCGTCCGGGGTGGGACCAGCCTGAGGCTCGGTCCTCTTTTAATTTATACCATCGGACATCGATCGTCCGGGGTGGGACCAGCCTGAGGCTTGGTCCCCGGACATCGATCGTCTGGGGTGGGACCAGCCTGAGGCTTGGTCCTCTTTTAATTTATACCCCCGGACATCGTTCGGTCGGGGTGGGACCAGCCTGAGGCTTGGTCCTCTTTTAATTTATACCCCCGGACATCGTTCGTCCGGGGTGGGACCAGCCTGAGGCTTGGTCCTCTTTTAATTTATACCCTCGGACATTGTTCGTCTGGGGTGGGACCAGCCTGAGGCTTGGTCCTCTTTTAATTTATACCCTCGGACATCGTTCGTCCGGGGTGGGACCAGCCTGAGGCTTGGTCCTCTTTTAATTTATACCCCCGGACATCGTTCGTCTGGGGTAGGACCAGCCTAAGGCTTGGTCCTACGAAGTTTGTATCCCCCGGACACTGTTGGTCCGGGCCGGGACTAGCATGAGGCTTGCGCCCCGCCTGGTATTTGCTCATACCCGGGATACCCCCCACAAGTGAGCGGAGACTGGTCTGGGGTCACTTGAGTAAGATTTTCATTGATTGATAACGTTTCTTCATGGCATTTTGCACACGCCACTTTTATTATTCAAGGGATCGCCTTGAGGCGTACATTATTTACAATGAAAATACAAAATCGGAACACGTTCTCCTGACTACTGATAGTATTTACGGAGATGCTCCGCATTCTAGGCTCTTGGGACTTCCGAGCCATCGAGCCGCTTTAAGCGGTACGTCCCGGGGCACACTTCATGTTGGATCTCGTATGGCCTTTCCCAATTCGGGCCCAGAACCCCTACTCCCAGATCTTGAGTAGCAGGGAAGACTCTTCGCAGGACTAAGTCGCCGGTTCCGAACCTTCGGATTTTTACTTTTGAGTTGAAATGTCGTGCGATCTTGCCTTGGTACATCTTCAGCTGTACTTACGACTCCTCCCGGATCTCCTCGATGAGATCTAGTGATTCCTGGAGAAAGGCGTGGTTCTGGGCGGGATCATACGTGTCTCTTCGGTGAGACGGGATGGTCTTTTTGACAGGGATGACGACTTCGCATCCATAGACCATGGAGTAAGGAGTGTGCCCGGTGGATGTCCTCTCAATGGTTTGGTAAGCCCACAACATGCGGGGCAGCTCTTCGGGCCATTTTCTCTTGCAGCCCTGGAGTTTTTTCTTTAGCGTCCCTTTCAATAATTTGTTGACGGCTTCCGCCTGCCCGTTTGCTTGGGGCCTGGCGACCGCGGAGAAGCTTTTGATGATGCCATGTCTTTCACAAAAATCTGTGAAGTGGATGCTGTCGAACTGCTTCCCGTTATCTGATACAATTTTGTAGGGGAGGCCGTACCGACACACTATATTGTTGATGACGAAATCCAGGGCCTTCTTCAAAGTGATCGTGTTCATGGGCTCTGCCTCAACCCACTTGGTATAGTAGTCCACGGCCACGATGGCGTATTTCACTCCTCCTTTCTCGGTTGGGAGCAATCCTACCAGATAGATCCCCCACACCGCGAAAGGCCAGGGGCTAGTCATCAAGGTTATCTCTGTCGGCGGGGCCCGCGGGACCTTCGAGTATCTTTGGCACTGTTCGCACTTGCGGACGTAATCGATACAATCTTTCTTCATGGTCGCCCAAAAGTATCCTTGGCGCATAATCTTTTTGGATAGACTGGGCCCGGCTGTATGATCTCCGCAAAAGCCTTCATGCACTTAGTGCATGATGGTGCTTAGTTCTGTCCCGGACACACATCTAAGGTAAGGTATGGACAGCCTTCGGCGATAGAGTTTTCCATCCATCATGACATATCGGTGGACCTGGTACCGAAGCTTCCTGGCCACGGCCATGTCTGCTGGCATCTCACCGGTTGTCAGATAGTGGATAAGAGGTCCCATCCAAGACATGGAGTGGTCAATGGTGTTGACCATGGGGGCTCGGATGCTTGGGATGGGGAGATAGTTGACGGGGACTAGCCCGACCAGTTCTGCTTCGGCGTCAGTGGCTAGCTTTGCTATTGTGTCCGCGAACACATTTTGCTCTCTGGGGATCTGGGGGATGGAGTGCTTTTTGAACGCCTACAGCATCTCTCTCGTCTGAGTCACATAAGCCGCCATTCTCTCTCCTTTGGTTTGATACTCCCCCGAGATTTTCCTGATGACCAGCTGGGAATCGCTGTAGATCTCCAGGTTCGTGGCCCCTACTTCCCGGGCTAGGCGTAGCCCGGCCAGCATGGCTTCGTGCTCAGCTTCGTTGTTCGATGCCTTGAACTGGAAGTGCAGGGTGCTTTGCAATTGGTGTCCCTGGGGTGATACCAAGATGATCCCGGCCCCGACCCCATTCTCATTCGAGGCCCCGTCCACAAACACCTTCCACACGGGCGCCGCGGGGGCCACGGGATCGCCTTCCTAGGATATCCCGGAACACTCCACGATGAAGTCGGCTAGAGCTTGCCCGTGATGGATACCCTAGAAATGTAGGCTATATCAAACTGACTTAGTTCCATGGCCCACTTTAGGAGTCTTCCCGATGACTCGGGCTTCTGTAACACTTACCGCAGGGGGTGGTTGGTCAGGACTTTTATGGCGTGGGCCTGGAAGTAAGGCCGGAGTTTTCGGGACGCCATCAACAGGAAAAAGGTCAGCTTTTCGATTAGTGGATACCGAGACTCAGCGTCCAACAATCGTTTACTCACTTAGTACACTGGGAACTGGGTCCTTTCCTCCTCCCGCACCATCGCGGCGCTGATCGCGTGTTCGGTCACTGCCAGATAGAGGTACAGAGGCTCCCCGTCCACCGACTTTGCCAAGATCGGTGCCTGGGCCAGGTGCTCTTTCAGTTTTTGAAAAGCTTCTTTGCATTCGATTGACCATTCGAACCATTGGCTTCCTCGAAGGATGTTGAAGAACGGGATGCACTTGTCCGTGGCCTTGGAGACGAAACGGCTTAAGGCGGCTATCCGCCTGGTCAGACTTTGCACGTCCTTATGCTTCCCGGGAGAGGGCATATCAATCAGTGCCTTGATCTTATCCGGATTGGCTTCTATTCCCCGGAAGCTCACTATGAATCCCAGGAACTTCCCGGAAGCCACGTCGAAAGTACATTTCTTGGGATTCAGCTTCATCCCGTACTTCCGAATGACCGCAAAAGCTTCGGCCAGGTCGTCCGAATGCTTCCCGGATGTGTTGGACTTGACCAGCATATCGTCGATATAGACTTCCATGTTTCGCCCCAGCTGGGCCCGGAACATTCGATTGACAAACCTTTGATAGGTTGCCTCGACGTTTTTCAGTCCGAAGGGCATGACGATGTAGCAGTAGATTCCCTTGTCGGTTTGGAAACTGGTGTGCTCCTGATCTGCCACATGCATGGAGATCTGATTGTAGCCAGGGTAAGCGTCCATGAAGCTTAAGATCTCGTACCCGGATGTCGCATCCACCATTTGGTCGATCTGGGGAAGCGGGAAACAATCCTTCGGACAGACCTTGTTGAGATCCGTGAAATCGATGTACGTTCTCCACGCCCTGTTCGGTTTCGGCACCAGAACGGGGTTGGTCAGCCACACGGGGTATACAGCCTCGCGTATAAAGTTGGTTGAAGACAGCTTCTCTTCTTCTAGCTTAAGGGCCTCAGCCCTCTCCGTTCCTAAGGGCCTCCATTTTTGGCGGACCGAGGTCACGTTCGGGTCGATACTCAATGCGTGGCAGATGATGTTGCGGTCGATCCCCGTCATATCTGAGTGAGACCAGGCCAAAATATCCTGGTTCTCCTTAACTTGGGCGATTATGGCGGCTCGGCCTCTGCCGGCAGATTTTTCCCGACCTGGATGACCCTGGCCGGATCTGTGTCGCTAATGCACACCTCCTCAATCTCGTCCATGGGCTCCAAGACACGGTCGTCCCCTATCCTCGGGTCCAGGTCATCTTCTTCCCAGACCACTCTCTCAGCAGGCGGGGGAGGAACCAGGTCGACGATGTCCTCAAAGGGATAGTCCCGGACCATGTATAGTGGTCGGTCGGACACGTGATAGCACTTTCGGGCGCTCTTCTGATCTCCCCGGACAGTCCCCACCCCTCCATTGTCACAAGGGAACTTCATGCAAAGATGACAGATGGAGGTGATAGCCCCGAACTCGACTAATGCGGGCCGACCTAAAATGACATTGTAAGCAGTGGGGCAATCCACCACTAAGAAGGTGCAGAACTTGAATGAGTGCTGCAACTCACTCCCCAATGTTACGGGCAACTGGATCTTCCCTAAGGGGAGTAACGCGTCTCCGTTGAAGCCGTAGATCTGGGTTGGGCACGATGTCAGATCCGCTTCAGTCAAGCCAATCGCGGTGAAGGTGAGCCTGAACAGGATGTTGACGGAGCTCCCATCATCTACCAGCACGCGGGACACCAACTTGTTGGCGATCTGCGCATCTATGACCAGCGGGTCATGGTGCGTGAAATGGACGTTACGGGCGTTGTCCTCCGTGAAGTTGATAGGGAGGTTCATCAACTTTAGGTGCTGAGCCGGGGCCTGGACCAGGGCGCACACCTCCTGATCGCGGTCAAGCTCGCTTAGGTAGCACTTTTGATCGTTCCTGGACAACCCTCCCAGGTGAGGTCCGCCCGAGATGGTGGCCACATGTCCGTCCACGCGAGGGGGTGATGTCCCGAATGGATAAGGCATTCCAAGGCCGGGTGCTTGCGCGACGGGGGCCCCCTGAGGGGTTTGCACCGTCAGACCCTGCGCATATCCTCCCTGAGGCGGATATGCCCTGGGCGCACCCTGAACCGCGGGTTGTCCAAGACCTACTGACAGGCCCGGGACTCCCACGAGCATCTTGACCCACTGGTGGAGATGCCCCAGCTTGATGAGATTCTCGATCTCATCCCTGAGCTGTCGGAATTCTTCGGTCGTGTGGCCCACATCCTTATGGTAGGCGCACCATTTGTTGGTATCCCTCGGATTTCTCCCCCCTTTGAACATGGGGCTAGGCTTCCGGTAGTGAACTGCCCTCTCTGTGGCCAGGAAGATGTTCTCCCTGGTGTCCACTAGATTGGAGTATTCGGAATATTGGGGCTCGTAGCCCCTTTTTCCTTTCTTGGTCGGCTCAGACCGATTTTGGCCTTTGCCAGATCTCTTCCCCCGGGAGGGGTTTATGCTTGCCTCTGATACTCTCGCCTGCAACTGCTGGGCCCCAACAGGGGCAACGCTGTGGCCCGTTGGCGCGGCTCCATATCCGGAAAAGTAGGTGGACTGGACCGGGGCATACCCTAAAAAGGCGGGGCCGTACACCGTAGGGGTGTAGGTAACTCCAGGCGTAATGGCCGATCCCAGGGCGATCGGGGGCATGACGTAGGATTGCCCCGGGAACTGTCCCCCGTACCCCGGGAACGCTTGGGCACCGGGCTGTGGCGCCGGAGGCCATCCGAAAGCTTGGATCTGAGCTTCTTCCCAGTTGATAAATCCTTGGGCCCTCCTGATGAATTCTTCCAAGGTAGCTGCCTTGCTACACTGCATGCCGTCCCAGAGAGGTGACCCGGCCCGGATTCCGGACTGCAATGCCACCAGGCGCTGTCCGTCGTCCACCTTAGTCTTGGAGGCTTCTTCAGTGAAACGCTGGATGTAGGCCCTCAGTGTCTCCGTGGGGAGCTGCTTGATGTTGGCGAAGGCGCTGATTTACATATCCATCCTCATGGCGGCCACGAACTGCTTGCGAAACGCCGACTGCAGCCCTGGCCAGGATTGGATGGATCTCGACTTAAGTCTTTTCCACCACTCCTCGGCGAGACCACCTAGAGTGATCGAAAAACAGAGGCATTTGCCGTCATCACTAACGTGGGCACAGTCATAAGCCGGTTGTACCAGGATAAATGATCCCTGGGGTCGGTGTTTCCGGTATAGGCAGTGAGTCTCAGCATCTTGAACCCCTTGGGGAGCACAACATCCAGGATGTGCCTTGCGCAGCGCTCTTTGTCCTCTTAATCGGAGTCGGTATCTGCCCCTTCCTGCTTGCGGACTAAACGGTCCGTGACCTTTTTCAAAGTGGCCAGCTACTCCATGAGCTGCCTGGCCGTGCCATCCTCCAGGGGGATTCTTTCGTTCCTCCTGTCGTTGATGTTGTTCCTAAGGTCACCACCTCGGGGGAGGATCTTTTCCTTACGGGCCCGCTCTTTCCGAGCGTTCAGTCTGTCGCGTAGGTCTATCTGGGACGTGTCGTCCCCTGAACTAAGGGCATGACGTTCTTCGCTACGTGGGTGCTCCCAGCAATTTTTGTTTACCGAGGCACTGGGGCGCATAGACCTTTCCCTTCCGTCTCGCCCTGGGGCGTGCCGGGGCCGCGCATCCCGTGGCCGCGTCCTATGCGGATCAGTCGGGTGGCCCTGTCCTGGGATGGGGCGCACCTTCTCTTTCCTAGGGAGCGGCCGGGAACGGGTCCCGACTTTCGCGACGGGGGTGTCTTCCTTTAGGGTCTTTCCCCCAGCCTTCTTTTTCTCCCGGTTCGGGTTTCTTGGGACTGGCTCAGGAAATTGTTCCGGGGGAAGGGCCGGCCTCACGTCTTCGGGGACTCCGGCTCTAGCTTGCGGAGCGGGCTATTGCGCTCTCGGAAGAGGGCCAGCTGGGAGACTGGTCGCCGGACCCTGTGCAGCTATGAATGCCTGCAGGGCCTGGAGGGATTCTTGCATCCGCCGATGCGCCTTTGCCTGTTCAGCAATCCTGGCCTCCTGGTCCAGGGCTTGCTGCCTGAGCCTAGTCACCTCCAGGTCCTGCTGGTTGGGATTTCCTCCTAGGATCTCGGGATCCGTAGCTTCGTCATGGTATTCCCCCTCGTTATCCTCCTCTTCATAATATTCCTCCTCATTCTCCTCTTCGTACTCTGTCCCACCCTCATAGTCTTATGACTCATCAAGGTGAGATGTTTGAGGAGGAGCGTTCTCAGGAGGATTCTGAGGAAGAGGCTGGGAAGGCAACGACTCTCCATTACCCTGCTCTAGGTTAGTAGGGTCGAAAGTGGTGTGTCTTGTATTCACCATTGTAGTAGAGGTTTGACGTTAGCGCTAGCTTTCTCAAGTTCTCAATGAAAGCACCAAAATGTTTACCGAGATTTTCGGAAACTATATTAATGAAAAATAAGCGAGATTAATTATATGGAATTTAGAAGATAAAAACATGATTTTTACGTGGTTGGGGCGTTAATGAGCCTTAGTCCACGAGTCAGTTGTATTAGAGCTTGGAAAGTCTCTTACAATGGAGTTTTTTTCTATGTTTTGATAGAGTAACTATATATAAGTCGAAGAGAGATCCCTTCTCCAGTGCTCTATCACCTGTATTTATAGGCTCACAGGAGCACTGGGCCTTGGCCGGGCATGACCCGGGCCCATCAAGGATATGAGTACTCTTGGCTTCTCTGTCGGAATCCCAATACAAAGGATAAAAATACAAAAGACTAAGAATTATCAAGGCCCAATGGGGCAGCCCAAGAACTATATTTCGCCCTACAAAATGAGGCTTTTGGTTTGGGCATTCCGAGTTACGAGGAAGATTCAGGGGACAAAGTCAGTCAGTGCACTGGCAGCGCAGGTCTGAACCAGCGGCGTGCAATCCTGAGGTGGCCTTTTCTGCAGGTGAAAAGTGGGGACAACCCCCACGCGTCATGGGGCGGCTTCAGGGTCACGGATGCTTTTTCCTACCAACCGGGAGGACTTGACCCGGGTTCGTTTACCTCTGTCCCTCTTCGTTTACCGCAAGCCCGGATCGGTTACCAGGATCCGGGACCATTTTGCGTACGCCTCAACCGTAACCCCCAACTGGCTATACGTCTCCCGGACTATCGTCCTGGATCATCCATCTTGGACACCGTCTGGGTCTGGACCCACGCTTGGGCCGTCGTTCCCGGTCATTCCCCTGCTAAATGGGCTTGGGCCGGGCCCAAATCCAATTGCTCAGATTGTGGGCCTAGACCACCGTCCCGGGCCCAAGGCAGGAAATGGGGATAACAATAGTAATCATAATCATAAACATAATTATAATTATAATTAAAATTAAAGAGATTAAGGGAAGAAAATAAATTAGATTGATGAACAATAGTGTTGTAGTCTTCTCTCCAACTCTTTCTGAGTCTTTTTCTCTCCTAAACCGTAATAAAAACCAACTCTAAAATTAACCCTAATAATATTTTATAGTCTCAATTAAATTCTAATTAAAAATCTGAAAACGACGTCACAGGCCGCGACCTAGAACAAAATCTGTGCAGAAATTGGTCATGCAGGCAGCGGCCTAAAAAAACTGAGCAGCGGCCTAACTCACTAGGCAGTGGCCTAAAAAAACTAAGCAGCGGCCTATTTGGAAAAAAAAATCTAAAACGCCAATTCCATTTAAAGTGTCGCGGCCTGAATTTTATGAGCCGCGACCTATCTTCAATTTCTTCAATTCTTGACCTTAGATAGCTTGTACGTTGCCACCACTTCAACATTTCAATACCGAAAGCCTGGAATACTCCTAAAACTTCATTTTAACTACACTTGCCATCAAAATGTCAGATTTATCATCATAAAATGCAATGTAGAAAATATGTGGTAGAGTCACGAAACTAAGTTAAAACTACTAAAAATGTTATCATAACACCATCTAAGCATGAAAAAACTTATCAAATATTAATATAAAAAATGACCTTATCAAATTCCCCCACACTTGAATATTGCTAGTCCCTTAGAAAAATACTAAAATAACAAAACTAAAAATGAAAATAATAAAAACTAATCTAGACTCACTAAACAAAGGTCTTGTCAAAAGCTTGAATGTCTCTGAGAATCACACAAATAAGTAATGCCAAAACAATTCAGATTTTCATACTCTTTAGAATTTCAACTCCATATGTAATTTACCATTTGATTTTCAAAAATAATTTACTAAGCACTTAACACAACACCAACTCAAATGCATCAAATTTAATCCATACTAGCCAAATAATTTTCTTTTAAATCAGCCCCTATATACCAAAATGTTTTTCAATACAAAGCATCCACTCCATAGACATTAACCAATCATTCTCCACTAATATAAACACACAATGATAAAAAATAAAAATGTCTTTATAGGCTTGTAATGTAAGGCTAAGTTTAAGGGTAGTTGAGAAAGATACATTTAAGCTCAAATCACACCATAACATACATCAATTTCATTCTTTGAACTTGCCCTAAATTTTCCCATACCATTCAAGAAATACCTATTTTTTTCTTACTCTTCTTTCCATAATGATCTCATTATTTCTCCCACACTTATACTTTTGCAAAATTTGCATATAATATATTTTTTTTCATTGCAAATCATTTTTTTTTTGTTCTTTTTTTCATAATATTCCAAGGAGAGAAATATGGATCATATACAAATTGCAACCAAACAAATAACCCATAAGTGTGACTCATTAGTCACCTATACAGAGTGAGACTCATTAGTCTCCTATACAGAGTGTGACTCATTAGTCGCCTATACAGGGTATGACTCGTTAGTCATCTATACAGAGTGTGACTCATTAGTCACCTATGCAGGGTGTGACTCATTAGTCACCCACTCTGAGATTGACTTACTAGTCATCTATTCAAGAAGCAGGTCCCCAGAGATTGACTCATTAGTCATCTATTCAGATGCAGGACCCCATAATCATTTGTTTGCACCTACTTGCATGCATGATGAAGGCTATTATTGCTAGGCATGCACATTATGATTTTATGACATGTTATTACTGTTCATGAGCATATTGAGTTTTCTTGCTGGGCTTCAGCTCACGGGTGCTATGTGGTGCAAGTAAAGGAAAAAGAAAGCTGGACTATCCTCGAGTTGAAGAGCTTAGGTGACGACGTGTACATATGCGGCTGCTCGACCGCCACGACCGATGGTTGAAAGAAGAACTAGGGTTAAACCCTGTTTTGCCGCTTAGATCGGCTGATTGTAAATATTTTCTTGTAATAGACCTTTAAATTATATTTTTGGGATCCCAATGTATACAGTAAACGTTCTAATGAAACGTTATATCTTAACCAAAATTTTTAATCCCTAAACCGCTAATCATACTTAGTTACACGTTTATGGCCAAATGACTCGATTAGCGAGTTTAGCACTGTTTATAATGCACACCGTAACGGTCCCTGGAGTTTAGGGCGTTACAATACTAGACTTTAGAGACGTTGCATGAGTTCTAGATTAAATAACTCGAGATTACATAACCAAGCGTAGCTATCAAGATATCCTTTAGATCGCCCCAAATGTGTGTGATAGAGATCGAGCAACATAACTTCCAAATTTCCCTCATCAAGATTCGAGCGTCACTTAGGTCAGATCGCCACAACATACAACCTCTAGTTCGAGGGACACATTCAGCTCACGGTAGTCTCATAAAGTGCATAAGAATGAACCCCCGCAAACTCAGAAATTTGATATGTGCAATTTATGACTTGTAATCTTGGCCTAATAAATATGCAATATCGAGGCAATCATTATATTTAAGGAATTAATGTATATTTGGGAAGTTATCCATTCTTGTAAGTTACCAAATATTATACGGTTACCCAAAATTGTCCATCATTCCCCTATAAATAAAGAGGGAATGGACAGTAAAAATGACCAAATTTTGTTTGCAAAAACTTTGCAGTACAATTTCTCCATGAGTGCTCAAATAGAATAACAAAGACTCGTGGACTAGGTGAATTTTATCCACTGAACCACATAAAATTTCTCGTGTTCTTTATTTACAGTTTACAAAAGCCTAATCCTCTTGTTTCAAATTTCTTAATCTATTGTTGGTGAAAAACCGCGTCAAAAAATTGATGCTTTCATTGAGAGATGGATTAGGTTTAATGATAGTTTTCAAGGAATTTTCACCTGATAATCAGAATGGTGGTAACACGATCAATGCCTGACAATGAGTCAGGGAGACCTGGAGACCATGGAGAATTCTGTACGGTTGACCTTGCTAGAGAGGGCACCTCTATACCTCGTCGTCCTGGAAAAAAACCTCAAAACCAGGACGACGGCCGCAGCGACACTGATCTCAGCTTCGCACAACCGTTACTATAATTTAGGTTACCTCACAGCTATAGAAATGGAGAATGCTCAATTGAGGAGCAAATCACCCAAGCCAAAAAGTGGATTGATTAAATCATGGCACGGTTATCCCCTTTTACAGCCGACAATAATGTTGGAAGGAGAGCAAGTGGGTCCCACATGAGTAGATCCCACAAGTGTAACCATCCCATGTAAGCCCCTCTATTCGGACAGCAACCCCGAGCTCTGTTCCATCATAATGGACTATTAATCCCTGATTTCCCGAGACGTTACTTATAAAAGTCTGTTTTAAATCAATGAACATTTATAACAGAAAATCTTAATTATTGAAATAAAACTAGGCATGAGATCTCATTATTTCAAAATAAAATGTTTAACACTTTACTAAAAAAAAAATAACAACATTAATAAATCATTTCAAATCCAAAATCAAAACTAAAACATTCCAAATTCGAAAAACATTTTAAAACTACAAAACATCGTCCGCTGCTAATATGTAAGATCCACGCCTCAAGCCTGCACCACTCACTGCTTTGCCTTGCCTTTACATGCACACAGAGTACCCGTGAGCTAACACCCAGTAAGAAGAGCTATGTAGGATATAACCCCCTTCCCCCCAACTAGATAACATAAGCATAAATAACAATTTCACAATTAACCACATGCAATATAAACACAATACTACAGTAAACATCCAATGTGTGTTGTACTCACACACATACATCAGTCTCATATCGCACATTATACTCACATACGATAATAAACTCACATCCATGTTGATCAGACATGTAATGTAATTTGGCATGCCTTGTGCTATACTCACACTTGACATTCCCATAGGGCATCTCATTACCATGAATTGTACTCACCCAAGATAATACATGCAAGTGTTGTGCTCACACAAGCAGCAGTCACATAAAACACACCTATATTCTATCATTTAAGCAAGTGTGACTATCTAGTCATTCTAGCACTATTCTCATGCTAACAACACTACCACAAAATAACCAATTACATAACATAAGTACATAAAATAACAAACCATATACAACGTTGTATGCTTAAACATACACCCTGTGTGCAGATGTCCACTTTTCTTACCTCAATTGATGTGGATCCCCTTCTTTTCCCTAGAACTCCTTGCTGAGTTTCTTTGTTGAGGACAAGACCCTAGACACTAAAAAATACAGTGACAACTTTGAAAAGATTCAAACAAGATAACTAGGGTTTTCTAACATAGAAACTCTAATCTAGAAACCCTAATTCAAAACATACACAAATTCAGTAACTAACATGCTTCCAATTTATTTATACAGATAAGAAAACACTATAAACACTCTAAAACTCATGTATTATTATTTATGCATAAAATCATACCTTTTAATGCATAAAATATTAAGAAATTATCATATGCTCACACAACAACCTAGTTTGCTTCTAAATAAGTACATTACATCCTAATAGCAATTTAAATTCATATAAACAATGGCAATACAGTAAGATACACTCAATTGCCACTTATCATAATTAAATTAATTTTATAGTCAATTTATGTAATTAATTTCCAAAAATAACTTTATAGAAACATAACCAAGTTCAAATAGAAACTTCTAGTTCCAGATTAATGTAATATCAGTAAACAACATCACCAAAAATAAAAACAGTGACCAAGGGTCCAAGTGGAAGTTAGGGAGCCTTAGTAGTGAAGCCTTAGTAGTGGGTACGATATATTGAAGCCAGCCCTCCTCTATGGAAGATTCAATTGTTAAGACCCATTTACCCTAGTTGGACTTAATTGTAATAGGGTAGTTTTAATAGATAGATGGACCTAATAGACAATAGTACAATAGGCTAAGTTATAACCTCTACTTGTTTTGTTTGTCTTAGCTTTTTCAAAATTTTCTCTTTTGGGGAAACAGAAAAGACACATGGAGCAGGAACCAAGAAGATCTGAAAGACTAAATGGCCAGGGAAGAGGCTGAGGCAGATGCCGAGGAAGGGGAAGGGGGCGAGGAAGACGAGTAGCCACCACCCCAATATATGAGGAATCTCCAGCAGCCCCGAGAGTGCCGGAAGCACCCAATGTAGTGGAAGAACTGACAGCTACTGTTAGTTGAGAAAATTTGGAAAAAGAAAATGCCCGTCTTAGGGTAAAGCTAAGGAGAAGGGAAGAAGAGTTCCAAATAAACTCATGGCAATAACAACAAGTTGCGCAACAAGTCATTCCTCTAGCACAATTACTACAGTTGGCAGAACCTCGCTACAAGGCAACGTATGAACGTTTTAGAAAGCAGCAACCGCCAAACCTTGATGGCGGATCTGACCCAATAGAAGCAGAAGAATGGCTTCAATCAGTGGAGTCCATTCTAGAACATATGCGGCTGGGAAACGAAGATCGAGTCTCTTGCGCTTCAAGCTTGCTAAAGAAAGACCCCTGCATCTGGTGGGATATAGTGAAGCAGACTAGAGATGTGAACATTATGACATGGGAAGAGTTTATCCAAGTGTTTAATAAGAAGTACTATAGTCCTGCGATTCTAGCCACAAGGGTGGATGAATTCATCGCGCTTACTCAAGGAATTCGACTGTGACAGATTATGCCAGGAAGTTTGATAGGCTGGCTAAGTTCGCGGCAGACATGGTACCCACCGAGAAGCTAAGAATTCAAAGATTCATGAAGGGATTGAAACCTATTATAGCCTGTGACGTAAATTTGATTCGGGGAATAACCACTTATGCAGAAACATTAGAGGTAGCTTTGGAAGCTGAGTAGGTGGAAGAAAGGATCTGGAAGGAAGGCGCAACCAGAAGGGACACAAAAAAGAATAACAATGAACAGAATGACCAAAAATGAAAACATGATGGTGGTCAAAATCAAAAAGCTGACAAGAAGAATAGGACTGCATCAGAAAGTAACGGGAATAAGAAGCCCTATGTGGAATATCCCCAGTGCCATATCTGCAAGAGGAAGCATTCAGGAGAATGCCAATATAAGACGAAAGGTTGTTTCAATTGTGGAGAAGAAGGACACATTAACAAGGATTGCCCAAAGATGAAAGACCAAAAGAAAGATGACAAGCTTGTGCCAGCTAGAGTTTTTGCTCTTACTAGAGGTGAAGCAGAAACTAGTAATACAGTGGTAATAGGTTAGGTCACTATCTCTGGTAAACTATGCAATGTTTTATTCGATTTGGGAGCTACGCATTCTTTTGTCTCTATGAATATGATTGATAGCTTAGATAAGCCATGCAAACTTTTTAGAGATAAGTTTGTCACGGAGTTACCCTCGGGGAAAAGAATGCTATCTAGTAGAGGGGTGTGCAGCGACGTAGTTAGAATCAAAGCAAAAGAATTATCAGTAGATTTGATCAAGTTAGACCTTAAGGATTATGATGTAATTTTAGGCATGGGATGGTTAGCAAAATATGGGGCAACGATAGACTGCAAGGGTAAGACAGTTAACTTTCAAACAGAAGGCAAAGAACAGTTCACCTTCAAATGAGAAGTTTCTCGAACTCGCATACTGATAGTCTCAGCTCTCAAAGCTCAACGATTAATCAATAGTGGTTGCCAAGCGTTTCTAGCTAGTGTGGTGGACAAAACACGAGAGACGCAGCTTGAACCAAAGGATGTACATATTGTATGTGAATTTCCTGAAGTTTTTCCAGAAGATCTACCGGGATTACCTCCAAGTAAAGAAATTGAGTTTGAAATAGAATTGGCACCTAAGACGGCACCAATTTCGAAAGATCCCTATAGAATGACACCTACTGAGTTAAAAGAGTTAAAGATACAACTGCAGGAGCTTTTAAACAAGGGTTTCATCCGACCAAGCTACCGCCTTGGGGAGCACCAGTGCATTTTGTCAAGAAGAAGGACGAAAGTATGAGGATGTGCATCGACTATCGAGAACTAAATAAAGTGACGATCAAGAACAAATACCCTTTGCCTCAAATAGACGATCTTTTTTATCATATACAAGGATCTACAGTATTCTTGAAGATATATTTGCGGTCGGGGTATCATCAGCTAAAAGTACGAGAAGAAGATATCCCAAAGACGACTTTTCAGACTAGATATGGACACTACGAGTTCCTCGTAATGTCTTTTGGCTTAATGAACGCACCATCCACGTTCATGGATCTTATGAACAGAGTATTTAAGGATTACCTGGATAAGTTCATGGTGGTGTTTATAGATGACATATTGATCCACTCAAGGACAAAAGCTGAGCATGAAGAGCACCTGCGACTGATGTTGGGATGACTCAAAAGTCATAAATTATATGCTAAGTTTAAGAAATGCGAATTCTGGCTAGAGAATGTGGCATTTCTAGGACACATTGTGTCTAAAAATGGGGTAAAAATAAACCCAGCCAAGATCGAAGTAATGAAGGACTGGCCCAAACCCAAGAGTGCCATGGAGGTGAGAAGTTTTCTGGGATTGGCAGGATACTATAGACGATTTGTTGAAGGGTTCTCCAAAATAGCTACACCCTTAACGAATTTGACACGGAAGCAAAATAAATTTGTATGGACGGAGAGGTGCGAAGAAAACTTCAAAATATTAAAAGAAAAGCTTATATCAGTACAAATTCTATGCATCCCAAACGATAAGGGCAAGTTTGTAGTGTATTGCAACGCGTCGAAGCAAGGACTTGGATGCGTTTTGATGTAATAAGAAAAAGTTGTCGCATATACCTCGAGATAGCTAAAGGAGTATGAGCAGCAGTACCTGACCCATGACTTAGAATTAGCAGCGACGGTTTTCGCTTTAAAGATTTGGAGGCACTATCTGTACGGAGAAAGGTGCAAAATCTATACGGACCACAAAAGTCCAAAGTACTTCTTTACGCAGAAGGAGCTCAATATAAGGCAACAGAGGTGGCTGGAGTTAGTAAAGGACTATGATTGTGAGATCTTATATCATCCGGGAAAGGCTAATGTCATGGCAGACACACTTAGTAGGCAGAGTTATGGAAGCTTATCAATACTTAAGGGGATAGCTCAACATATACAAGATGATATTAAGAGGTCCGTAATTGAGCTAATAACTGGACAACTAGCTGACCTCACAATCAAGTCAATACTAATGGAGGAAATAAATGAGAAACAACAAGAGGACGAGTTTCTTCTTAAGATGAAGGCCGTTGGGAAAACTTATACAGAATCTTTATTTATTTTCAAGTAGATCTAATATTAAACAAATTAATATGAGATAACCTAGAACATGTTTCTAAAATTGAATTCAAAGAGAAACAATGATAAGAATACTTACAGCATACACAACGGAATGAAAGAGTCCTTCCTTCAGTTTCTCTAACCCTTGTATCATTACTGTCGCAGAGTATTATCAAGAAATTGAACCGATCTTCAATTTTTTTCATAGTCTTCCAAAGTATCCTTAGAATCACCTAGACTAGAGTGAGAAATTCTCAACATATGAGATAGATACAGAGAGAAGAAGAGAAAATAACAAAGAGGATTAGAAAATGACTTGTGTTTAGAGAGATTCTAAAATCTATCAGAAAATCTGACTTGTGACTTGTCAAACTTATGATTTCATCTTTCACTTAGCACTCATTTTATAGACTCAATTAGGCCATTTAATTTAATTAAAAAATAAATAAAATAATATCTCATTAACAGCCCTACGTCGAAATTATCATGGGCTTTAGGCCCGTGAAATTTCCCATTTGATTATAAACCCATTGGATTTAAAATCTAGGTATGTATTATTTCCTATTGATTTAATTAATTAAATAATTATTTAAATCCTTTATCAAATTAATTATTTATAATTTGAACCTTGATTTAAAATTATTTATTAATTTAGATACCAATTTATTTTAATTAATAAATCTTCCCTAATTTCTCTTTTCTTCTCAAAATTACATAACTCAGTGAAACTATCCAAAATTGACCTGGTCAACTTTGATAATGCTAATTGATAATTAAATCAAATAATTGAGACTATCTAGATGATTTTATCCAAGGTACAATGGGGACCATGGACCTATGAAATCAAGCTCCAATAACTTATCATAAATCTAACAAATAAATTTACTAACTTATTAATTCCTCGTGATTCCACTAAATACTTAGAATTGCACTCTTGAATTCATAGAACACTCTATAACAAATATAAATACGCTATTAATTATCCATTGTTACAACCATAATTGTCACTCAATCCTCTGTAGACGGTCTACAATGAGATGAGACTAAAATACCGTTTTACCCCTCATTGTATTTTATCATTAAAACACTTAGGCCATTGTAAATGATATTTCAGTAAACTAATTTAATTACTGAAATGAGATCTCTATCATTTAGCACCTTGAACCGAACTAAAAGGAAACCATCGTTTCACTTCTTCATCAGAAGCTATAGATGTTCATATCTATGATTAACACTCCCACTTAATTATACTACCAAGTTCCCAAGATGTAAGTGTGAGCTAGTCCATAGGGTAAGCTGGTAACGAACAAGTCAAAGAACTCAAATAATACAATCAGTAGAATACTAGCCACTCAGAATTGAGATTGAATTGACCTATGGGCAACTATATGATATGACTAGAATAGTTTATAACGGTATGTTTACTTATCTTATCAACTGTCAATATCGGTCCTGTCCGATGTAACAAATACACCCGATCTTATCTACTTTGCTAATGTTCTGGAAAGAACATAACACCACAATGTGTAAGTAGATCATATCGTAGATTGGCAAGTCAATGTAAATCCTGTGCACTGACTAATCTTAGGACTAACTTATTTTGAACATATAATCATATTTATATTCCACTATGATTACGTCACTATAAATACGATTAGCTATATGCTCGAGATTTAAAAGAAGTTTATATTAAACAAATAATCATGAAAATAAAACATGTGAGCAAAGTGATTGACCAAGTCAAAAAATGATTTCTATTTTTTATTGATAATAAAATGAGATTACAAAGAAATTTGAGTTTTAATTAGGGCATAAAACCCCAACAAACTCCCACTTGCACTAATTGAAACTGATGTTGTAATTATACTAATCTCATTTCCTAATTGAAACCCCAACAAAGTGATTGACCAAGTCAAAAAATGATTTCTATTATTTTATTGATAATAAAATGAGATTACAAAGAAATTTGAGTTTTAATTAGGGCACAAAACCCCAACAAACTCCCACTTGCACTAATTGAAACTAATGTTGTAATTATACTAATCTCATTTCCTTGATATGCTTATCAAATGTAGCTTCTGGTAGTGTCTTTGTCAACGGATCCACAAGATTGTCTTTAGATGCAATGTTCATAACCTTCACATCTCCCCTGGCCACATATTCTCGAATAATGTGATACTTCCCTTCCATATACTTACTCTAAGCCACTGGAAACACAAATGGATTCGTGCAGCTAGGGTCGAGTTCTCGCCTGGGTTCTCTCGACTCTGAGTTTGAGTTGCAGAGGGTGGCGATGTAGCTCTCGTGGTCGGGACACACATGGATTTGCGTAGCTGTGGTTAGGTTCTCGCCTGGGTTCTCTCGGTTCTGAGTTCGAGTTGTAGAGGGTGGCGATGGAGCTCTCCTGGTTGGGGTGTTGGGTTCAAAGGAGGGTCGAGCCTGGTGGTTCGCGACTTGTGTTGTGCAGCTGTGGGGTGGGCTCTCTCTCGGACTGGGTTTGGTGGCATCACACGGTGCTGAGCTGGGCTGCGACTGGGCTCTCTCATCTTCTTAGTGAGGTGCAGCTGATGGCATGGGTTCGCATGTCTGGGCTAGGGACGAAGATGCGAAAACCAAGGTTGCAAGGATGAGTCCGTAAAATGAACAGTAAAAAAGTTTAAAAATCCGTGTGTCAATAAAAATGTTAAAAAAATAGTTTTTTTGTCACTTTATGTAAAATTCTCTTATTAAAAGTCTAACTTTTTTCACGACATTTTAAAAATGTAATACACAACTGCAATTAAAACTACTACTGTGGCATTTATAAAATCAAATGGTAAGATGTTACAATGCTTTATATGTGTTCTGAATTCTTACGTGTGATTGTGAATCACAAATATCTTCTTACAATGACTCAAAGTTTCAGCAGAAAATTTATTCACAATGCAGCAATAACTTTTCCAAGACTCCAAAAGATTTCAATGATGAATCAATTAAGCAAATAATCTCCAAAATCGTAGGTAGGTGATCGTCAATAAAGCACAAGCTTGCAACCTGATTTGTTCATGCACATGGCAGCAAGAATTTCCCAACAAAAATCCCATCAAAATCAGTCATAACATTCAACCAATTCATTTCAAGAATTCCTCAAGGTCATACGATCTATACTGAACCAAAACAATATCTCATTACCACCACCATTTATCTAAGCAAGTTTAAAAAAACACAAACAACATTAAAAAACCAAATAATATGTAAACTCTTTTTTCTTTTCTTTTTTAGATTTTTTCATACATTTTTTTAGGGTAGGTACCCTATATTTTTTGCAAACTTGAGCTTTGGTACCTCTATTATGAATAGTACTCATACAGTAATTTTTATTTTGAATTTGAAAATTGGTTAAAAATGGTATATTCCCCTCTAATTTGGTTGACCTACTTTATAAAATGACCAAATTACCTTTCATTATACTAAATTAATTAATAACTAAATCATTAAAATTAATTTTAAAATAAAAATTATTGACACCGTTTTTCGTCAATTTGAGAACATAAAAATATAAATTCAAGAATTGAAATATAATAAAATAAGTAACACAAATTTTATAATGGTTTGACAAAAAAATAAAAAAGACCATGCATGACACAAAAGAAAATGTCTTTGAGTTTGTTTATTTTAAGCATGAGAATATGTAAGTTAATTAATTAATTGATTAGAAAATCACATCAGAAACAGAAAGACTTTGAAAAAAGCTTATGAATTATTGAATTTCCTAATTGACAGAACCAGTTGCTATGACATTTTTCGCAACATTTTGCCCATGATTGCATCTTAGGGGAATTCAGTAATTTTAACTTCTCACCATCATATTATTCATTATTTGTCTATTTTCTTGGTTTAATTTTTCTGTCTATTTCAAAAAAAAAAAATCACTTCTTTCTTGAATTTAGTTCATTAAATTCGTTTTAATTGTTTTCCTTCCAAATTCTTTAGTGTTGCTTATTGCAATATTTTACACAAGTCAATCCCTGAGTTGACAATTACTAGAATATTGAATATTAATAGTGTACACTTGCAGATCATAAGAAAATTCACAACAATTTTGTATTAAAAACACTAAATGCTACACTATCCATATATGTATTCTCATCAAATATGTAAATTATAATTATTTAATTATAACATATTTAATTCTCACTTCTCAGATCTTAAACAAAAATTATAAATCATGTACATGGTGATCAGACATTTACAAGTATTAAACACAAATTAAATAAGTCAGAATAGAAATGAAAAAGAAAATTATAAAATCCTTGTGGAAAATAATACGAATTCAAGTGACTACATTAAAAACCCTAGAAAAACATTTAGTTCATATTTATAGAGGAAACCATTAATGACATTGAATTTCATAAGAGAAATATAAAAGGAGAAGAAGAATAGAAATAAGAAGAAAGTTTAGATATGCTTCTCTCACTCTTCTTTAGCCTCTCATGAGTCTCTAGGGTTTTGAAACCTAACCTAAAACGTTTTCTTAAGATGTATTTATAGTGCCACAACCTTTGAGTGATGAAATATAAAAAATACCATTAAAAAACATGACTTAAATCCTCAGCTTCGGGTACGGTCACACTATTGTATGGGTGCAACTGCAGTGGATAAAATATTCACCTAGTTTAAACTCTATATCAACTAGTGATAGTGCTTTGACCATAACTCAAAATTCAAGAAATATCTATAACTTCTGTGCATTATTCCAGAAAGTGAAGGAATCATTGTCTAAATTTGGCTTGATTAAGGTCACTTATATTATATTGTTTTAGTTATTTTTGTTTTAATTAAGCTCACCTATATTTTTTGTGCAGGCAGGCAGCAACAACATGCAGATACTCATATTTCACATTGGATGGAATATATGGGATTTGAACAAACTAATGGTATATTTAGAACTAACATTTTTTTAGTTTTAATGCTTTAATTAATTAAATAGCTGATCAACCCATTGATGTCATGAATCTATACATTATTCTTCAAAAAAAAAAAAAACATCACCAAAACCTTATTAATTAATATTAATATTAATTAATTTAGAGAAAGAGTGAGAGAATGTCATTTTAAAGCATTGTTGGCCTCTTGTGATCTCAGCCATTATTTCAAAAATAGAAAGAATAAAACAGAAACCGTACATTTTGTCAAGAGAATTGAAAAGATAAAGAGTTAAATTAGCATGACTTAAAAAAATACCTGCTATGCTAGCACATTAATCTAATCATTTTCCTATGTAATCTTGATCCTTTTACCTTTAAGCAAAGATTTTCCCTTGTTCTTTGGCTCCTTGATAATCTTCTCCCTGCTCCTCATCATTTCCTGACGTTCCTCCTCTAAGAACATATTGACACCAATAATTTCCTCGTAATAATCTTCATACACTTTTTTCCAATAGATAAACCTTTTACCGTGATGACGAAGATCACACGTACAACATGGAATCCGTGTCTCCCAAAATTTGTTGCTTTGTTTTTTGGCGGACAAAATCCTCATTTCCTTGCAAGTGCACTCCAACTTAGCCACCTCAGTACCCGGAAGAAACTCCAAAATCTTCATCTTCAGATCTGAGTGGAGTCCCATAAAGCATGGCAGACTCGGCAACCCGGCCTCTTCCCGGAGCTTTATCTTGAGAGGAAAGGCAAGTTCATCTCTCACACTTAAAAAGAATTGTTCTAAACCGTTGCGGTGTTGTGCTAATAATGGAAAACGAAGTATCGATTCTAGTTTATGATCGTATAACGATACTTGAAATACTACTGATCCTTCTTCTTCTTCCGATCCACAACTACTTGACCCTGCAGAGACAGTCAAACATTGCCCAAAACTTTCAAAATCCAACTTTGCTACTACTGTTTGTGGTTTATGACCATTATTTTTGTTATTTTCCAAAATCTCAGATAAGGTGTAGCAAAACGACACCGAGGGCCGACAATGATCATCATCAACAACAAATACTTGTTGAAACTTATGATCGACTCGATCTCCTGAAATCGGATCATATCCAACGAAACCAGACTCTATAAGAATGGCATGAACTGCAATTGCCATGAGCATGTGAATGTTAATGTGATGGTTGTCTCCTGATTCTTCTCTGAGCACCTTTCTCAGGAAACAAACATACGCACCACTATTACTATTATTACTATTATGTTCATCAACATCCATGTTTTCTGCAGCACTAGGTTGAGGGATTATTGACTCCTTCTCCTTCTCCTCCTTCTCCTTCTCCTCTCTCTCTTCATTCTGCGTCCTCAAATAATTTTTGCTTAAAAACTCAATCATGTAAAAAATCTCCTTGTAGTACCATGATTTAGGAGACACTTTCTTTCGTTTCCTTTCGAGGCGGTTGCACTTACTGCAAAGTTTCATGATTTTCTTTGTCATATTGTTTTGTATATGAACTTGTACCACTAATTCTATCTTCTTTTGTGCTCCGAGACTTTAAAATAAACTTAAATTCCTAACTTAAACAAAAATATAAGAGCACTTTCCGTTTCCCTTTCCTTCTCCTGTTAGAAAATTATAAAATAAAAAAGCAAGTTTATATTTCACCAAACCAAAATAAAAATCTAAGAGAACTTTCCCTTTCTCTTCTCTTCTCCTGTTAGGAATGTAAAAAATAAAAAAGCAAATTAATATTTCACCAAACCAAAATAAAAAACTAAGAGAACTTTCCTTTTCTCTTCTCCTGTTAGAAAAATAAAAAATAAAAAATCAAATTAATACAGAAACACATGCAACAACTCAGAAGTATACACAACCTTTTGCATTCACAAACACATTACAGATTCAGCAAAATTATCTCAACATCAATTCTCTCATCAGTAAAAAAAAACCCCCAAAATAAGAAAAACCAACTCCTAAAACAGTAATTCTGAGAATAATTTCACTTCCAGAAAGTGTTGAGTTAATTATATTGTTTTAAATATGCCTATAGCATTTTAATATTAAATCAGCACATAAGCAAGATTCAAATTAGTATTCCTACAAAAACTTAAAGCTACATTGTTTATAGAAAGAGAGATGAAAAAACTAATTGTCCTTTACATAAACACAGAAAACTAAACTCAACACCTTATATTTAGATTTAGAAATAAGTAAGAGTTTATAACTTAACTACACTTAAAAAAATATAGAAGAGCTAAGAATATAAATATTTAGAAGTAGATACAAAAAAATTAAGAATAGTAAAAGACCTGAACGATAAAATTCTTCTACAACCAAACAAACAGTTTGAATTTAATAAAACTTGTAATCAGTCAAAGAATTTGGAATGTAACCAAATGATCCAAAACATCAAAAAAATTATTCATTCTACGAACAACACTAACAGACCACAACTAACACATATACAAAGAAAACCAAAATTTGTCAACAAAAAAATAAATTAAGGATACTCATATTTACAAAATCATGATAAGAGCGAGCCTGATTAAGAACAACAAAAGCAGATCGAATCATGCATAAAAATACAAACGCAAACCCCTAACCTTTTCCATTAAATAGAAACAACAACTATGAGTAAGAAAGAACAAACATCAAACAATCAATACCATCAAACCCTTGACAGGAAGAGAAAAAATACAATTACCAAATAGAACACGCCACCACCGGAGACAATGCCAGGCACACCAAAGCCGAGCAAGAGTACTTGGTGCCACAGCCACAGCCACAGCCACAGCCACAGACCGAGTGAGGATGGCGTCGAGATGGAGAGAGTAGCGGAGCCAGGAGAACGTCGAGACAGAGATAGAGATAGTTCAGAAGTGAGGGAGATAGTGGACGATTGAGATCTGATATTTTTTGGGAGATATATAATGACCAATGTGATTTAGATTAAAGATAAAAAAAAATCTTGCCGCCAGAACAAATAATAAATAAAAGAAACCCTAATAAAATAATGATGGCTTGGGCTTGGGCTTTTTATTATTGTTTTTTTACTCCACGAAATTTAACAAACTTAAAAACAAAACCAACTTAATCTATTTTTTTAAAAATTAATATTTATGTAAAAAGTTAAGAGTTTACACATTTATACTTATAAGAATAAATAATAACAATTTTGTTAGGGATAAAATAATATAACCAAAATATATTAATTATTATTGTATATAACTGATTTCATTTGATTTAACACAATATTATATTTCCTTAATTTACTCACAAACTTAACAAATTTCCTAAAATAGCTTAATTAATCAATTTGTTGACTTATTACTAATTTATTTTATAGAAGATTTGACTACTAAAAAATCATTATTATTATTTGAACAATGAATGTGAAGCTACAACCAACGTGAAGACCATACCAATATTAAGGTGGCATGGATTATTGAGAAAATTAAGTATTTTGAGTACCGATTGGTAGTTATTTATTATTATTATTATTTTCTTATGTTTCATTCAAATCTAATACAAAATTTAAACTTTTACCCAACTTCTATATTAGATGCATCTGATTTTAATAAAAGTTTATTATAGCACACTTGTGATTTATATATTTTATGTCCATTTTATATATGTTCTGTTTCATATATATGTTCTGTTTCATACTTTGACGTTCATTATGGCTAATTTCTTTTAGGACATTCATATTTATTATAGAATATGACATACAATTTATTTCGTCTTAATTTTTATACTGCTTACATATTCAGTTTATATGTAAGAAAACTAAATGTTGTTTTTATTTTATTTAATATTACCAAAAAGTATATAATTATATAAAAAAATACCATTAATTATATAATTAAATAAATGATGATTTTTTATGTATAACATAATAATTAGTGGTAGTTTTTTTTATATTTTTTTAAACTTTGATGTTGATAGTGTTATTTTCATTGGATACTAAAAAGTATATATTTTTTTAATTATTTATATCTGCTTTTATTGTATGTAGGATACCAAAAGGTATTAAAAATAAAAAAATAAAAAAGTATTTATAAAAAAAAAATTATTGATGGATACGAAATAGTATTTTTCTAGTTGTTAAATTGATCATTTTTATACTATATATGTTTGCAAGTATGTTAACAATGGATATTTGTTTATGTAATATACTCATATATTTATATATAATGTTTGGAAAGAGTATTCAAATTAATAAACAAATACATTTAGCTACCCATAAGTACCACTTTCGTTAGATTGAAGTTGCTATAGTGTTTTCTTTGTTGTTCTTGGCTGCATTTCACTTGATTGCAGTGAAATCTTGTTGTTGTAATCTAACAAATATCATAATTACATTTGAGATAGGATGAATTCCAATTAATTGGGATTGATATATGAGAGTATCAATAAACTACAAGTAAGTAAAAATTGCCAAATATTGATACGGGGAACTTTCAAGAGTAACATGTTACATTTAGTTACCATTATATAAAATATCCAAATCAAGGAAAATATTTAACTAATTATGGATATGACAAAATAGGTCTTTCAAAAACAAAAATATATGTAACATTTACATAATAATTTGATACAAATAAGTATTTAAAATTTGTCATAGATTTAGATACTATTGAGTATTTAGCTATTATTTTGATAAATATAAATATCCAAAGTAACATTTACCTACTAATATTATACTGGTAGACATCAAATTACAATCATTGATTTAGATACTATTGAGTATTAAGTTACTATGTTAGTAAATACAAGTGTTTAAAATAACTACAAAATTCAAAACAAAAACTAGTTAATAACACAAAAGGCGATTATAAATTATTTTGTACATATAAACAAAAATCACAAGAAATTTCATAATATAGACATATAAACTAAAAAAAAGTAAAATTTTAAACTAATACAAAAGTTATACTGAATTCATAAGTCATTATTATGTAGACCACAAAATATATACCCATAGACAGCTAAAAGTAAAGCAAATATTGGAACAATACATTTTTTTTTTAAGAAATAAAGTGATTCAGTAATAAAAAAGCCAATAAAACAAGAAAATAAAATGATATATCAAAATGGTAAGTAACAAACACCTTATTAAATTAAAAAAAAAAAGAGGTACAATAAAATGGTAAATAAATTTGAAATATATACTATTAAGGTTAATTAATATTATAATGTAGGTATATCAAAATATGCATAACAAATTAGTAATTAATTACAATATAATGTATGTGAGTGTAAATCTTCCAAAATTTAATCGTGTATTAAGTTAATAGTTTTTATCATTAATTAGCTCATTACATATATAATATTTTTTAATAGTATATAGAAAATATATGTTCACTTGATCTATATTTTATATAATATTAATTTTAACTATTTATATGTACCAAAAAACAAACAACTTGATGTTGAATGCATCATAATATACACTATGACAACCTTAAAATAATCATAAAATTATCATTTTATAAAAATTAGACAAAATTGCCAATGCCATTTGAAAGTCATTTCTCTCGTTTTCTTTATCTTCTTCTCATTAACTTCTCTACCTATAACAATAAAAAATAAAAATAAAAATAAAAAATCTCTGCTATTAATACCACCATTAAAACACCTACAATCCATCACGTTAAAGCACCATAATTAAAAAAAATTAATAATTCAAAATCCATTTGAAAACTTAAACGAAAGAAAATATTCACTCAAAATACAAATTTATGGATTTTTAACACATGTACAAGATTTTTTTTATTTTGTTTGCCAATTTTTCATATCTAAAACTTAAAAAAAATGCAAAAAAAAAAAAAACAATGTCTAACAATGCACCATAGATGGTGGCTTGAAAACTTGATTTTAAGGCAAAACCAATGCAATGACGATAGTCTTGAAAACATAGATTTTAGGCCAAAAACCATGTATTAATGATGCCTAACAATGCATTAACATCGATGCAAAAATAATGACTTAATAAATTATTGGGTGTGGAGGCTTTTACATGTTGGCTTTTCATTTGTTCCTTCTAAAACTCAAATCTATCAAACTGTCTCAATATAGTAATTTAACCCTACACGTCTTCATTTTCAACCAGGCATATTGAAATGAAAACATAAATTTGCTTCTTTTTTTTTTTTTTTGAAGAATATTAGAAAAGAACTTCATTCACAATCATATTCATCCAACAAAGAAATATTAGAAACAAGTATACTTCAATTCCAACATCACTGTAGTATCTACAAATTTCGATTATCTACCTTCAGTTTCTTTTTCCTAGCAAAATTTTTTTAAACTCTTTTGGTTAGTAGGTATGTATCATTATTCTAACTCATTTTCCTTGGGACTGTCTGTACGTAATAAAGCACACAACTTGAAAGAAAGAGAGTACTCATCCATTGCCTATATTTCTCTGCAATTTCCAAAGTAAATCCCCCAAAAAAAATTGCAGGAAATCTGGGTATATACCTGCAAGAAAAAATAATAAAAAAAATGTGAAATAAAACCTTAAAGGAAGAAGAAAAGAAGACAGTATACATGCACTCAATCACAGCTATGAAATCGAACACATGTCAAAATCATATCACCCAAAAACAGCCACATACAGCAGAATATATTATATATTTATGGTTTGGCTAGGCAATAAACAAGCAAGCAACAAAGCAAAACATAAACAAATATCAGGCACTTAAGCTATATATATATATACCTTTCAGAGAGCTAGCCATAGACTTGGCTCCATGTGTTTTCGATCTCCAAATGCAACGTCTGCTTGATTTGAGAAATCTTCTCATCTCCAACAAAATTAGTACTTTGGACCTTTGTTATCTTCCTTCTGAGTTTCTTCAGCTGCGGCTCAAAGCATTTTAAAATACTTCCACAATGAATGGTAGCTCTTGGGGAGCTTGGTTAGCTTGCCAGATGCAAGCACAGTTCCAGAGTGAGAAAAGCCTTGAAAAATAGATCAAGAAGAGTATTCCTATTCCTCCTCCCCCAGATGCATTTAGAAGTCTCTTTTCCAACAATTAACGCAGCAGAATTAATGAAGGATAAGTTTCTCCTTACCATTTCACTGTTATCAGTGAGCTTGATGTGTGGGATCACCTCTTTCATTACTATCCAATACTCTCCTCCACACATTAGACCGAGAGAAATCATCAAGTCAGAAAGCTCAATTGATAATGCCTGTACCTTGCTCAATTCCTTCTCAGCTTGCAGACCCCAAATAGAAGTCAATCCACAGCCTTCTAAGACTTGATTCTCATAATTTCTGCTATGAATATACTCATCTAACTCCTGAATGTATGATCTTAGATCTCCTGCGAAACAAGGAACAGTTTCAACTTCACCAAGAAAAGTCCTCAAATCTTGAACTTTCCTCAAAGTCTCTTCATAGGACTCCTTCAGAGAGTCCAATCTCAATCTCACAGTGACAACAATACAGTGATCCCTGCTGAGGCTAGTTCTTCTGTTCTTCAAGTTTCGAACCTTCCTTCTCAGTCTATAAAGGGCTTCTTTGATGCAATGTAGTATCACATCTGACTCAGGTTGTAATGCATTAACCTCGTTGATTGTCTCATCCAAAAGGTTGTCCAACAATGTTATTTTATGGCCAACATCTCGAAGTTCCCTACTGTAAATACATATATGAAAAAAAATGCTCAATAACTAAATATATATATATATCTTGCCTATATAATAAACTTAACAGAATATTCTATTTCTTTTAACAGAATCTTTTCGTCTCACCAATTTTAACATATATAAACTGAGGAAATTTTAAGAATTACAACCTAATAAGATTTCTAGTTAGTCAGTTAGTTATTTATTAGTTTTCTTTCTGTTAGTTCTTTTATTTACTTGTATTTACAGTTGGTTCTTTGTATTGTTACGTTGTTGTAGTCTGTTAGAGTATGTTTGTTAGAGTTTGTTAGTTTTCAGTTGTATTCCTTGTCTTTAGTTAGTTGTCCCTGTCTTGTCTATATATACCGTGAGCTCGAGTTCATTTGTAAGTCTTCACATTTTAAATACAAAGCTTCAAGCATTTTGTTCATTCTCTGTTTTCAACACTCAAAATTCAATTCTGTGTTATGGTATCAGAGCGGGAAGGTTATACGTTCCCCGATCGATCCTAGTTCTTTCTCAGACGAGTCTCGTCTTCTCCGATCACGGTGTTCTGTCTTCTCCGGCACCGATCGCGTTTTTACTCCTCTGTTTCTCTGGCGATTAAGTTGCTTTCTAGCAAGTTCTTCAGCAAGCTTCTGGTATTGCGATCAATCCTTGTTTTTGATTTCTGTTCATAATCATTTTTTTTGTTTCTGTTTTTTTGCAATGGCAAATGAGGGAATTGCTGGAGTGTCTCTTGAATCGGACAATCAACCGATTAGCACCAATGATAGTCCATCTCCTCCAAGGCGCCATGAAAGTCCTGAATCAAGAATGACAAGTTCCAAGAATCCTTTAGAAGATCCAACAAATCCATATTACATACATCACAGTGACAATCCAGGAATTGTTCTTGTATCTCAAGTGCTTACCGGGCAAGATAACTATGTATCTTGGAGTCGTGCAATGCAATTGTCTATCTCGGTCAAGAACAAGCTGGGATTTCTTGATGGTTCAATTCTTCCACCCTCACCTTCTAATTCTGCACTTTATAATGCATGGTTAAGGAATAACAATATTGTCATTTCCTGGATACTCAATTCTGTTTCTAAAGAAATATCTTCCAGCATCCTTTATGATGAGTCTGCAGCAAACATATGGACTGATCTTAAGGTGAGGTTTCACCAAAGAAATGGTCCTCATATCTACAATCTGAGGAAAAGTCTTATGAATCTCAAGCAAGATACTCAGTCTGTAGGAATTTACTTCACCAAACTCAAAACTATTTGGGAGGAGCTCTCAAATTACAAACCGAATTGTACATGTAATGGATGTGTTTGTGGAGGTGTAAAGAAACTGCAAGATCATCATCACATGGAATACATAATGTCATTCTTGATGGGGCTCTCGGACAATTATTCTCAGGTTCGAGGAAGTATACTTTTAATGGATCCTTTGCCAGAAGTTAATCGAGTTTTTCACTTGGTTACTCAAGAAGAAAACCAGAAGGGATACCTTGCTTCAAACAATGATCCTGCACTTGCCTTCGCTTTCCAAGGCGATAAATTCAACAAATCTGCTCAACAAGGCACAAGAAATCAGTCAAATAGGCGAGGTAGACCATTTTGTACTCATTGCAATCTGCATGGTCACACAGTCGAAAGATGTTACAAGCTCCATGGATATCCTCCTGGATACAATAAAGGTAACAAATCGACTGAGGCTGCAGCTAATCAGGTGCATTCAAATGATGAAAAGCCAAGCACAAATGAAGAAGCACATACAATTCTGCCACAACTAAGTGTTACTCAGTATCAACAACTACTTAACCTGCTGGCAAGCCAACAAACAAGCACAAACATGCCTATGTCAGATCCTACTGGACAAACAGGTAATGGAGGTATGGTACTTACCTGTGCTCCTTTCAATTTTCAAACTAATACTTGGATTATAGATTCGGGTGCTACTAGGCATATATGTACTGATATAAAACTTTTTCAAAGTATTATGCATGTTATTCCTACTAAGTTAATCTTGCCAAATAATGAAGTCTTAGTAATCTGTCAAAGTGGTACAGTTTGCATAACTAATGACATAATACTTGAAAATGTTTTATATGTACCTAACTTTAAGTTTAACATCTTATCAGTAAGCAGTCTTACTAGTACAAATGATTTTCAAGTGTTGTTTGATTCTGATGAGTTTTGTATTCAGGAACTCCATCACAAGAGAGTGATTGGCAGAGGTAAAAATTGCAATGGCTTGTATGTGCTGGATAACTCGAATACTGCTACTTGTTCTCTTGCTGTAACTGCTGATATCTGGCATTCCAGACTTGGACATCCATCCAAGAAATATATATCTTTACTTTTCAATAAACTCAATTGTAATATTGATGATATGAATAAAGAAATTCCTTGTTATATCTGTCCTCTGGCAAAACAAAGAAAACTTTCTTTTTCTAAACATGTTAGTTTTGCTAATGATAAATTCGATTTAATCCATTGTGACACATGGGGACCTTACCATATTCAATCACATGCCAAATATAGATACTTTCTTACACTTGTTGATGATAAAACTAGGTTCACATGGATTTATTTAATGAAACAGAAATCAGATGTTCTATTCATAATACCTCAATTTCTGTCTTATATACAAACTCAATTTAATTGTATTTTTAAAGTTTTTCGATCTGATAATGCTCCTGAGCTTGTTTTCAAAGAATTGTTTGCTTCCCATGGTATTTTACATGAATTTACATGTGTTGAAACACCTGAACAGAATGCTATAGCCGAAAGGAAGCATCAACATTTATTGAATGTGGCTAGAGCTCTTCTTTTTCAAGCAAAATTACCTATACGTTTTTGGTGTGAATGTGTTATGACTGCTGCTTACTTAATTAACCGAACACCAACACCTAACTTGAATAATAAAACACCTTTTGAATTATTGTTTGATAAGTTACCTCCGTATGATCATATGAAAGTGTTTGGCTGTTTGGCTTTTGCATCTACCTCAGTTTCTCACAGAAACAAGTTTACTCCAAGAGCAAGAACTTGTGTTTTTATAGGCTATCCTCAAGGAATAAAGGGATATAAACTATATGATATTAATACTCATGATATTTTTGTTTCTCGAAATGTCATTTTTCATGAACATATATTTCCTTTTCATAAGTTGAACACAGATACTGATATTATTGATCCTTTTTCAACCATAGTTTTTCCATCTCCCCACATATCTAACACACAAGTTGAAGATTTTCCTAACTCAGATTCTAGCTTGGAGTGCCATGATCATTCTCCGCAGGTAGAAGATATTGTTATTACACCAGCAGGCAATGATCAACTTCACAATGATCATGCAGCAGATCATATTACCATAAATGACCAACATGACACACAAAATGATGCTTCCATGGTCTCTGTTCAACCAGATAGACCAAGACGAACAAACAGAATTTCAAGACCTCCAACTTATCTGAGAGACTATGAATGTCACTCTGTCATTCAAGACAATACTTCTACTCCTCATACAATAAATAAATTTCTCAATTATGATAACTTATCCTCTTCTTACAAACATTTTGTTCTTGCTGTAACAGATTCATATGAACCTGTCAACTACAATCAAGCTGCTCAACATCAAGTATGGATTGAAGCCATGCAAAATGAATTAGATGCTTTACTCAAAAACAACACATGGACCTATGTTTCCCTACCACCAAATAAAAGAGCAATCGGTTGTCGTTGGGTGTACAAAATCAAGTACAACAGTGATGGTTCAATTGAGAGGCACAAGGCAAGACTAGTTGCCCAAGGATACAAACAGCAAGAAGGATTGGACTTCTTCGACACTTTTTCACCTGTGGCCAAGATGGTCACATTTAAATTACTTCTAGCTATCTCCACCATTAACAAATGGCATACATTACAAATAGATATTAATAATGCCTTCCTCAATGGAGATCTCCATGAGGAAGTCTATATGGCTTTACCAAAGGGTCTAATATTACCTACTTCTCCCCTTGCAGGTTCCAACACTGTATGCAAGTTAAGGAAATCAATTTATGGATTGAAACAATCCTCAAGACAATGGTACCAAAAGCTCTCTACTGCTCTAATGGAGGAAGGATTCATTCAGTCTCTAGCAGACTACACGCTTTTCACCCGCGGATCAAACACTACTTTCATTGCTCTTCTAGTATATGTCGATGACATCATACTAGCTGGACCAAATCTCACTCTTCTGCATCAACTTCAAACCAAGCTTCATGCCAAGTTTTCTTTAAAAATTCTCGGACCATTGAAGTATTTCCTCGGTTTTGAAATTGCAAGGTCTACTGATGGTTTGGTTCTTTCACAGAGAAAATACACTCTCCAGCTCCTTCAAGATAGTGGATTCATAGGCAGCAAACCTTGTAAAACACCAATGGATCCAAGACTCAAATTCGATGACCAACAAGGAGAGTTATTGACTGATCCTTCTTCCTACAGACAGCTTGTTGGCAAATTTCTATATCTTACATTATCAAGACCAGACATCACCTTTGCAGTACATACATTAAGCCAATTTATGTCTGCTCCTCGAACTCCTCACATGCAAGCTGCACATCATCTCCTCAGATATCTCAAAGGAACACCTGGTCAAGGCTTGCTCTACTCAAGTTCTTCTTCTTTACACTTAAAGGGATTCTCAGATTCTGACTGGGCTTCTTGCCCAATGTCAAGACGATCTACAACTGGTTTTTGCATATTTCTAGGAGATTGCTTAATCTCCTGGAAAACCAAGAAGCAGCCCACAATTTCTCGAAGTTCAGCTGAAGCTGAATATCGTGCATTAGCTGCAACAGGAAGTGAGATCACTTGGATACAATATCTTCTAGATGATTTTCACATCTCACATTCTCAACCTGCCTTTATTTATTGTGACAATCAATCAGCTATACATATAGCTAACAACCCGGCATTTCACGAACGTACGAAGCATATTGAATTGGACTGCCATTTCATTCGAGAAAAGATCACACAGTCCAAAATCAGATTAAGTCCGGTACCAAGTTCTCTACAACTAGCTGATGCCTTCACCAAGCCACTCCCATCAACACTTTTATCTTCTCACATAGTCAAGATGTCAGTATATGATCTATACCGTCCATCTTGAGGGGAGGCTAATAAGATTTCTAGTTAGTCAGTTAGTTATTTATTAGTTTTCTTTCTGTTAGTTCTTTTATTTACTTGTATTTACAGTTGGTTCTTTGTATTGTTACGTTGTTGTAGTCTGTTAGAGTATGTTTGTTAGAGTTTGTTAGTTTTCAGTTGTATTCCTTGTCTTTAGTTAGTTGTCCCTGTCTTGTCTATATATACCGTGAGCTCGAGTTCATTTGTAAGTCTTCACATTTTAAATACAAAGCTTCAAGCATTTTGTTCATTCTCTGTTTTCAACACTCAAAATTCAATTCTGTGTTATGGTATCAGAGCGGGAAGGTTATACGTTCCCCGATCGATCCTAGTTCTTTCTCAGACGAGTCTCGTCTTCTCCGATCACGGTGTTCTGTCTTCTCCGGCACCGATCGCGTTTTTACTCCTCTGTTTCTCTGGCGATTAAGTTGCTTTCTAGCAAGTTCTTCAGCAAGCTTCTGGTATTGCGATCAATCCTTGTTTTTGATTTCTGTTCATAATCATTTTTTTTGTTTCTGTTTTTTTGCAATGGCAAATGAGGGAATTGCTGGAGTGTCTCTTGAATCGGACAATCAACCGATTAGCACCAATGATAGTCCATCTCCTCCAAGGCGCCATGAAAGTCCTGAATCAAGAATGACAAGTTCCAAGAATCCTTTAGAAGATCCAACAAATCCATATTACATACATCACAGTGACAATCCAGGAATTGTTCTTGTATCTCAAGTGCTTACCGGGCAAGATAACTATGTATCTTGGAGTCGTGCAATGCAATTGTCTATCTCGGTCAAGAACAAGCTGGGATTTCTTGATGGTTCAATTCTTCCACCCTCACCTTCTAATTCTGCACTTTATAATGCATGGTTAAGGAATAACAATATTGTCATTTCCTGGATACTCAATTCTGTTTCTAAAGAAATATCTTCCAGCATCCTTTATGATGAGTCTGCAGCAAACATATGGACTGATCTTAAGGTGAGGTTTCACCAAAGAAATGGTCCTCATATCTACAATCTGAGGAAAAGTCTTATGAATCTCAAGCAAGATACTCAGTCTGTAGGAATTTACTTCACCAAACTCAAAACTATTTGGGAGGAGCTCTCAAATTACAAACCGAATTGTACATGTAATGGATGTGTTTGTGGAGGTGTAAAGAAACTGCAAGATCATCATCACATGGAATACATAATGTCATTCTTGATGGGGCTCTCGGACAATTATTCTCAGGTTCGAGGAAGTATACTTTTAATGGATCCTTTGCCAGAAGTTAATCGAGTTTTTCACTTGGTTACTCAAGAAGAAAACCAGAAGGGATACCTTGCTTCAAACAATGATCCTGCACTTGCCTTCGCTTTCCAAGGCGATAAATTCAACAAATCTGCTCAACAAGGCACAAGAAATCAGTCAAATAGGCGAGGTAGACCATTTTGTACTCATTGCAATCTGCATGGTCACACAGTCGAAAGATGTTACAAGCTCCATGGATATCCTCCTGGATACAATAAAGGTAACAAATCGACTGAGGCTGCAGCTAATCAGGTGCATTCAAATGATGAAAAGCCAAGCACAAATGAAGAAGCACATACAATTCTGCCACAACTAAGTGTTACTCAGTATCAACAACTACTTAACCTGCTGGCAAGCCAACAAACAAGCACAAACATGCCTATGTCAGATCCTACTGGACAAACAGGTAATGGAGGTATGGTACTTACCTGTGCTCCTTTCAATTTTCAAACTAATACTTGGATTATAGATTCGGGTGCTACTAGGCATATATGTACTGATATAAAACTTTTTCAAAGTATTATGCATGTTATTCCTACTAAGTTAATCTTGCCAAATAATGAAGTCTTAGTAATCTGTCAAAGTGGTACAGTTTGCATAACTAATGACATAATACTTGAAAATGTTTTATATGTACCTAACTTTAAGTTTAACATCTTATCAGTAAGCAGTCTTACTAGTACAAATGATTTTCAAGTGTTGTTTGATTCTGATGAGTTTTGTATTCAGGAACTCCATCACAAGAGAGTGATTGGCAGAGGTAAAAATTGCAATGGCTTGTATGTGCTGGATAACTCGAATACTGCTACTTGTTCTCTTGCTGTAACTGCTGATATCTGGCATTCCAGACTTGGACATCCATCCAAGAAATATATATCTTTACTTTTCAATAAACTCAATTGTAATATTGATGATATGAATAAAGAAATTCCTTGTTATATCTGTCCTCTGGCAAAACAAAGAAAACTTTCTTTTTCTAAACATGTTAGTTTTGCTAATGATAAATTCGATTTAATCCATTGTGACACATGGGGACCTTACCATATTCAATCACATGCCAAATATAGATACTTTCTTACACTTGTTGATGATAAAACTAGGTTCACATGGATTTATTTAATGAAACAGAAATCAGATGTTCTATTCATAATACCTCAATTTCTGTCTTATATACAAACTCAATTTAATTGTATTTTTAAAGTTTTTCGATCTGATAATGCTCCTGAGCTTGTTTTCAAAGAATTGTTTGCTTCCCATGGTATTTTACATGAATTTACATGTGTTGAAACACCTGAACAGAATGCTATAGCCGAAAGGAAGCATCAACATTTATTGAATGTGGCTAGAGCTCTTCTTTTTCAAGCAAAATTACCTATACGTTTTTGGTGTGAATGTGTTATGACTGCTGCTTACTTAATTAACCGAACACCAACACCTAACTTGAATAATAAAACACCTTTTGAATTATTGTTTGATAAGTTACCTCCGTATGATCATATGAAAGTGTTTGGCTGTTTGGCTTTTGCATCTACCTCAGTTTCTCACAGAAACAAGTTTACTCCAAGAGCAAGAACTTGTGTTTTTATAGGCTATCCTCAAGGAATAAAGGGATATAAACTATATGATATTAATACTCATGATATTTTTGTTTCTCGAAATGTCATTTTTCATGAACATATATTTCCTTTTCATAAGTTGAACACAGATACTGATATTATTGATCCTTTTTCAACCATAGTTTTTCCATCTCCCCACATATCTAACACACAAGTTGAAGATTTTCCTAACTCAGATTCTAGCTTGGAGTGCCATGATCATTCTCCGCAGGTAGAAGATATTGTTATTACACCAGCAGGCAATGATCAACTTCACAATGATCATGCAGCAGATCATATTACCATAAATGACCAACATGACACACAAAATGATGCTTCCATGGTCTCTGTTCAACCAGATAGACCAAGACGAACAAACAGAATTTCAAGACCTCCAACTTATCTGAGAGACTATGAATGTCACTCTGTCATTCAAGACAATACTTCTACTCCTCATACAATAAATAAATTTCTCAATTATGATAACTTATCCTCTTCTTACAAACATTTTGTTCTTGCTGTAACAGATTCATATGAACCTGTCAACTACAATCAAGCTGCTCAACATCAAGTATGGATTGAAGCCATGCAAAATGAATTAGATGCTTTACTCAAAAACAACACATGGACCTATGTTTCCCTACCACCAAATAAAAGAGCAATCGGTTGTCGTTGGGTGTACAAAATCAAGTACAACAGTGATGGTTCAATTGAGAGGCACAAGGCAAGACTAGTTGCCCAAGGATACAAACAGCAAGAAGGATTGGACTTCTTCGACACTTTTTCACCTGTGGCCAAGATGGTCACATTTAAATTACTTCTAGCTATCTCCACCATTAACAAATGGCATACATTACAAATAGATATTAATAATGCCTTCCTCAATGGAGATCTCCATGAGGAAGTCTATATGGCTTTACCAAAGGGTCTAATATTACCTACTTCTCCCCTTGCAGGTTCCAACACTGTATGCAAGTTAAGGAAATCAATTTATGGATTGAAACAATCCTCAAGACAATGGTACCAAAAGCTCTCTACTGCTCTAATGGAGGAAGGATTCATTCAGTCTCTAGCAGACTACACGCTTTTCACCCGCGGATCAAACACTACTTTCATTGCTCTTCTAGTATATGTCGATGACATCATACTAGCTGGACCAAATCTCACTCTTCTGCATCAACTTCAAACCAAGCTTCATGCCAAGTTTTCTTTAAAAATTCTCGGACCATTGAAGTATTTCCTCGGTTTTGAAATTGCAAGGTCTACTGATGGTTTGGTTCTTTCACAGAGAAAATACACTCTCCAGCTCCTTCAAGATAGTGGATTCATAGGCAGCAAACCTTGTAAAACACCAATGGATCCAAGACTCAAATTCGATGACCAACAAGGAGAGTTATTGACTGATCCTTCTTCCTACAGACAGCTTGTTGGCAAATTTCTATATCTTACATTATCAAGACCAGACATCACCTTTGCAGTACATACATTAAGCCAATTTATGTCTGCTCCTCGAACTCCTCACATGCAAGCTGCACATCATCTCCTCAGATATCTCAAAGGAACACCTGGTCAAGGCTTGCTCTACTCAAGTTCTTCTTCTTTACACTTAAAGGGATTCTCAGATTCTGACTGGGCTTCTTGCCCAATGTCAAGACGATCTACAACTGGTTTTTGCATATTTCTAGGAGATTGCTTAATCTCCTGGAAAACCAAGAAGCAGCCCACAATTTCTCGAAGTTCAGCTGAAGCTGAATATCGTGCATTAGCTGCAACAGGAAGTGAGATCACTTGGATACAATATCTTCTAGATGATTTTCACATCTCACATTCTCAACCTGCCTTTATTTATTGTGACAATCAATCAGCTATACATATAGCTAACAACCCGGCATTTCACGAACGTACGAAGCATATTGAATTGGACTGCCATTTCATTCGAGAAAAGATCACACAGTCCAAAATCAGATTAAGTCCGGTACCAAGTTCTCTACAACTAGCTGATGCCTTCACCAAGCCACTCCCATCAACACTTTTATCTTCTCACATAGTCAAGATGTCAGTATATGATCTATACCGTCCATCTTGAGGGGAGGCTAATAAGATTTCTAGTTAGTCAGTTAGTTATTTATTAGTTTTCTTTCTGTTAGTTCTTTTATTTACTTGTATTTACAGTTGGTTCTTTGTATTGTTACGTTGTTGTAGTCTGTTAGAGTATGTTTGTTAGAGTTTGTTAGTTTTCAGTTGTATTCCTTGTCTTTAGTTAGTTGTCCCTGTCTTGTCTATATATACCGTGAGCTCGAGTTCATTTGTAAGTCTTCACATTTTAAATACAAAGCTTCAAGCATTTTGTTCATTCTCTGTTTTCAACACTCAAAATTCAATTCCGTGTTACAACCCTTGTAACGAAAAGGTATTAAAGGCATGGTATTGCACATTAATAATAGTTGCCATCTTTACAATCCACTACAATGATTTGAAAAGATTTCTCATTCAATACACATATTTAAATACTTTCTATTAAAAACTTCCCACAAAACGAAAAAAGCACAAAATGCCATTGACATCCATCCACACAAACAAATCCTTATCCAAACAGTAAAAAAAATCTTCACAAAAAATAAATAAATAAAAAAACCATCATCCAACCTGCAGCATCAGCAGAAATTTTCTTAGTCTTCACGGATTCCATGTTGTACGTGTATTAATACTAATCTCAAGCCGGCAACAAAAAAGATAACAACCCATAGCACAAATTTATCAATCAACAATAACAATCTGTATGAAATTCTACAGTTTGATCACAACATGAAACTAGGGATGTAAATGGGCGGATCTGATCCGACCCGGTAGTGATCCGACCCGAACCTAATATACTCCCGCCCGCCCCGATCCGACCCGATCACAAAAAACAACGTAAAATCGATCACAACAACATGATGAAGATAATACCTGTGTTGCCAGTACATTCTTCCCCTCATTTGCCAGTAGTTTCTTTGCAGCATTTTCTTGCGTTGTCCCTTCATTTTCTTGCGTTGCTTTCTCAGTTTCTACCTCTGTCTCGATCTTTTCTTCTTTTTTTTTCTTACAGTTTCTTTCTGGATCTTTTGAAGCATACACAAGATATATATGCATGCACAGCTGTAGCCAGACCAGAAAGCCCGAAAAAGATAGACCCCGGCCCATATTTCGACAGGCCCATATTTTGTAATATGATCTCGAATTCTTACTCTTTTATTTTGTAGACTTTAAAAAGAAAAGGATAAATCCATGTTTTTGTGGCAATGAAAAATTTTATTTAAAAAAAATATAGGGAATTTTAAAAAAATATGACTTTTATGCTATCAATGTGCAAAAATATGGAGTTATATTTTTCTTAATTTGTATGAGAAATTTATTAGAAAAAAAATTAAAGTATGGAAAACACAATTAGTAGCTAACTAAAATATGGAAATGTCTTTTTTTTTTTTATCATAGTTATGTTTTATTTGATTTTGAATGTAATTTGATTTTTATTTTTTTTATTTTTTCCCTTATTTTTTATTATTTTTTTTCCTAATTTGTTTTTTCTTCCATTTTTTCCTTTTTCCTTTTTTTTTTCTACCAATTTTTTCCTTCATCTTTTTTTCTTTCAATTTTTGCATTCTTCTTTTTTTTTTTTCATTTTTATTCATTTATCTATTTTTTTTCTTTCATTTGTATTTTTTTTCATATTTTTTCAGTTTTTTTCATTCTATTTTTTATTCATTTTTGTATTTATTATTTTCTCCTTCCATTATTTTTCTTTTTTCACACATATGAGCTTTTTTTTCTTTTTTTTTCTTCTTCCATTTTTTCTACCAATTTTTTCATTCATATTTTTCTTTTCTTTTCATTTTTCCATTATTTTCTTCTTCTTCTTTTCATTCTTATTTATTCATCTATTTTTTTTCATTCATCATTTCTTTTGTTTTTTTTTATTTTTGTACTTATTCTTTTCTCATTATATATTTTTTTTCATTTTTTTCACACATAAATTTTAACATTACATAATTATTCTACTATTTTTTAATTTATTATCTTTTATTATTGTAATTATTTTTATAGTTTTCCACTATATGAAAAAAAAAATATCAAATCAGTTTTTTCAGCATTTTCTTTTTACTGTAACACTTATAGGAATACCATAATTTGGAAATAAAACTAATAAAAATATGAAAATGTGATACTATTATATTTAATTATTTTATTTCTTAAAATGAATAAAATATTTTTAAAAAATATAATATTTAAATAATGTAGAGAAAAAAATAAAGAAGTTGATGTATGGTATAATGTAAAAATTTAAAGTAAATTAAAAAAAAAAATATGTTTTGGTGGTGTAATACATTTTCTTTATAATATTTAGCTAAAATTCACAAATATATCTTCCATCAGCTCCTTTATATATATATTTATAATAGTCATTCACAAACTTCAATTAATCAATATCTACATTTACATATCCTTTATATAATATTTTAATATTATTATTTTTCTTTTTAACCTTTCTCTCTCCCATTTAGTATATATATTTATTATATTTTTTTCTTTCAATTATTTTATTTTGTTTTAATTAATAAAATATGTTTAAAGATATAATATTTAAATGATGTAGAGAAATATATAGAGAAGTTGATATATGATATAATGTAAAACTTAAATGTAAAATAAAAAAAATATATATTTTAAAAAATAGAGTAGAGCATCCATAAAATACTCTTAAACATGTTTGATATGTTCAGCTTATTCTATTTTTCAATAAACATCACATAAAACTTACTTTCTCTATTTTATATAAATATTTACATTATACCATACAACATTTTATAATTAAAATAATAAAAAAATAGATAAAAAATAATATTAATTAATTTGGAGAAAGAAAGAGAGAATGTCATTTTAAATCATTGTTGGCCCCTTATGATCTCAGCCATTATTTCAAAAATAAAAAGAATAAAAGAGAAACCGTACATTTTGAAAAGATAATAGTTTGTTAAAAAAAATAAAAAATAAAAAAAGAGTTAAAAATAAAAGTAATAAAATATTAATTAATTTGGAAAAAGAAAGAGGGAATGTCATTTTAAAGCATTGTTGTGCCCTTATGATCTCAGCTATTATTTCAAAAATAGAAAGAATAAAAGAGAAGCCTTACATTTTTTCAAGATAATTGAAAAGATAAGAGTTTGTTCGAAAAAAAAAATAATAAATAAGGAGTTAAATTAGCATGAAGTAAAAAAAATACCTGCTATGCTAGCACATTAATCTAATAATTTTCCTATGTAATCTTAATCCTTTTGCCTTTAAGCAAAGAAGAACAAAAATAAGAAGAAAGTTTAGATATACTTCTCGCTCTTCTTTAGCCTCCCATGAGTCTCTTGGGCTTTGAAAACCTAAAACGTTTTCTTAAGATGTATTTATACTGCCACAACCTTTGAGTGATGAAATATAAAAAATATTATTAAAAAGCACGACTTAAATCCTCAGCTTCGGGCACGATCACACTATTGTATGGGTGCAACCACGGTGGATGAAACATTCACCTAGTTTAAACTCTATATCAACTACTGATATTGTTTTGACCATAACTCTTAAAAAACTACGAAAAGCTAATTTCTGTGCATTTTTCCAAGAAAGTGAAAGAATCATTGTCTAAATTTAGCTTGATTAAGGCCACTTATATTATATTATATTGTTTTAGTTATTTTTGTTTTAATTAAGCTCACCTATATTTTTTGTGCAGGCAGGCAGCAACAACATGCAGATACTCATATTTCACCTTGGATGGAATATATGGGAATTGAACAAACAAATGGTATATTTAGAACTAACATTTTTTTAGTTTTAATGCTTTAATTAATTAAATAGCTAATTAACCCATTGATGTCAAGAGTCTACTCTATTCTTCAAAAAAAAAAAAAACATCACCAAAACTATTTTCTCTATTTTATATCAAATTTCTAAATCTATATTAGAGGGAATGTCATTTTAAAGCATTGTTGGGCCCCTTGTGATCTCATCCATTATTTAAAAAATGGAAAGAATAAAAGAGAAACCGTACATTTTGTCAAGAGAATTGAAAAGATAAAGAGTTAAATTAGCATGACTTAAAAAAATACCTGCTAGCACATTAATCTAATCATTTTCCTATGTAATCTTGATCCTTTTACCTTTAAGCAAAGATTTTCCCTTGTTCTTTGGCTCCTTGATAATCTTCTCCCTGCTCTTCATCCTTTCATCACGTTCCTCTAAGTACATATTGACACCAATAATTTCCTCGTAATAATCTTCATACACTTTTTTCCAATAGATAAACCTTTTACCGTGATGACGAAGACCACACGTACAACATGGAATCCGTGTCTCCCAAAATTTGTTGCTTTGCTTTTTGGTGGACAAAATCCTCATTTCCTTGCAAGTGCACTCCAACTTAGCCACCTCAGTACCCGGAAGAAACTCCAAAATCTTCATCTTCAGATCTGAGTGGAGTCCCATAAAGCATGGCAGACTAGGCAACCCGGCCTCTTCCCGGAGCTTTATCTTGAGAGGAAAGGCAAGTTCATCTCTCACACTTAAAAAGAATTGTTCTAAACCGTTGCGGTGTTGTGCTAACAATGGAAAACGAAGTATTGATTCTAGTTTATGATCGTATAACGATACTTGAAATACTACCGATCCTTCTTCTTCTTCCGATCCACAACTACTTGACCCTGCAGAGACAGTCAAACATTGCCCAAAACTTTCAAAATCCAACTTTGCTACTACTGTTTGTGGTTTATGACCATTATTGTTGTTATTTTCAAAAATCTCAGATAAGGTGTAGCAAAACGACACCGAGGGCCGACAATGATCATCATCAACAACAAATACTTGATGAAACTTATGATCGACTCGATCTCCTGAAATCGGATCATATCCAACGAAACCAGACTCTATAAGAATGGCATGAACTGCAATTGCCATGAGCATGTGAATGTGAATGTGATGGTTGTCTCCTGATTCTTCTCTGAGCACCTTTCTCAGGAAACAAACATACCCACCACTATTACTATTATTACTATTATGTTCATCAACATCCATGTTTTCTGCAGCACTAGGTTGAGAGATTATTGACTCCTTCTCCTTCTCCTTCTCCTTCTTCTCCTTCTCCTCTCTCTCTTCACTCTGCGTCCTCAAATAATTTTTGCTTAAAAACTCAATCATGTAAAAAATCTCCTTGTAGTACCATGATTTAGGAGACACTTTCTTTCGTTTCCTTTCGAGGCGGTTGCACTTACTGCAAAGTTTCATGATTTTCTTTGTCATATTGTTTTGTATATGAACTTGTACCACTAATTCTATCTTCTTTTGTGCTCCGAGACTTTAAAATAAACTTAAATTCCTAACTTAAACAAAAATATAAGAGCACTTTCCCTTTCCCTTTCCCTTTCCCTTTCCTTCTCCTGTTAGAAAATTAAAAAATATAAAAGCAAATTAATATTTCACCAAACCAAAATAAAAATCTAAGATAACTTTCCCTTTCTCTCCTGTTAGAAAAATAAAAAATAAAAAAGCAAAGTAATATCTCACCAAACCAAAATAAAAATCTAAGAGAACTTTCCCTTTCTTTTCTCCGGTTAGAAAAATAAAAAATAAAAAATCAAATTAATATTTCACCATACCAAAATCAAATTTGTTTAAAAACATGTTAACATCATCAAATAACACAACAACATCACCAAATTAATAAATTTACTCGGCCACTGAACATGCATCCATAAGATTAATTCCCAAACAATGCAACAACTCAGAAGTATACACAACCTTTCGCATTCACAAACCCATTACAAATACAGAAAAATTATCTCATCAGTAAAAAAAAAAAACCCCAAAATAAGAGAAACCAACTCCTAAAACATAAATTCTAAGAATAATTTCACTTTCAGAAAGTGTTGAATTAATTATATTGTTTTAAATATGCCTATAGCATATTAGTATTAATTCAGTACATAAGCAAGATTCAAATTAGTGTATATTTAAAGAAACTGAGATGAAAAAACTAATTGTCATTTACATAAACACAGAAAACTAAACTCAATACGTGTATTATGTTTAGATTTAGAAATAAGTAAGAGTTTATACCTTAACTACTCTTAAAAAAAATATGGAACAATTAAGAAAAGAAATATTTAGAAGTACATACAAAAAAATTCTTAATTCCTGATAATAGTGGAAGACATGAAAGATAAAATTCTTCTACAACCAAACAACCAGTTTGAATTTAATAAAACTTGTAATCAGTCAATGAATTTGGAATTAATATGATGAGTAGAGAAACAAACAAGCAAAAAAAAATGTAATTGAGCTCTACCAAAACCAAAATTAAACTCAGACCATGGAGAGAGTAGCGGAGTCAGGAGAACGTCGAGATAGAGATGGAGATAGTTCTGAAGTGAGGGAGATGGAAAAGAGACCAGGGTGGACGATTGAGAACTGAATTTTTTTGGGAGAACCAATGTGATTTAAATAGAAGATAAAAGAAATCCTAATTAAATAATGTGGGCTTGGGCTTGGGCTTGGGCTAGGGCTTATTATTATTGTTTTGGTACTGCACTAAATTTAACTCAAACTTAAAAAAAATCAATTTAATCGATTTTAAAAAAAATTAATATTTATGTAAAAAATTAATCGTGTATTAAGTTAGTAGTTCTTATCATTAATTAGTTCATTATATATATAATATTTTTTTAATAGCATATAGAAAATAAAAATAGAGAAATTATAGGAAATGACCCAAAATAAAGTCATCAAGAAGTTAATGTTTTCATTTTTTAAATTGTAGATAAATGACAATTTTACATTGTTGATTACCTAAATTGTCATTTTTTATAATTTATTTATTTATTTAGGACTGTATGATTTTAATATAGTGGTATATGTATATTAGTTTTGTTTAATTAGTTTTTATTTTAAAGTTATATTGATTTTTTAAGTTTTTTATAGGTTGTTGGTATATTATTTTCCAATTAGTGTATCTATTTTTTGTGGTATGGTATATAATTTTTTTTTTGTGATGTTTAATTTCTATTTTATTATACATAGTGGTAGTATATAATTTTGTATCATGGTATATACATTTTAATGGTAGTATATAACTTTGTTAGCATAGTATATACATTTTTGAGTAATAATTTTGTAAGTTTTGATGGTATATTATTTTTCAACTCAGTATATATATTTTGTGATATGACATATCATTCAACAACCCATAAAAAATGAAAAAAAATCAAAATAACTTTAAAATAAAAACTAATATACATATACCATAATATTAAAATATTTAGAATAAAATAGTAATTTGTTAAAGGGTATATTTGGTAATATGTGATATTAAATAGATAATTAGACTATTTTACTACAAAATTAAAAATATGGACATTTACTTACTTTCACACAACATTAAGGACTATTTTGTACCATGCCCCTAGAAAATATATGGTTACTTGATTATCTAGTTTTGTATAAGATTAATTTTAACTATTTATATGTACCAAAAAACAAAGAAAAACTTGATGCTTTATGCATATTAAGGATTATCATAAAATTATGTCATTTTTAAAAATTGGACAAATCTCTCTTCTTCTCCTTAACTTCTCTCTATTTACAACAATAAAAAAATATATATATATATCTACCATTAACACCACTATTTAAGCACCTACACGTCTTCATTTTCAGCAAGTCATATTGAAATGAAAACATAAATTTACCTTTTTTTTGAAGAATATTAGAAAAGAACTTCATTCACATTCGTCCAACAAATAAATATTTGAAACAAGTATATACTCCAATTCCAACTTCACTATAGTATATCTCCAAATTTCGACTATCTACCTTCAATTTCTTTTCTCTAGCAATTTTTTTTTTTTTACCTCTTTTGGTTAGTAGGTATGCATCATTATTCTAACTCATTTTCCTTGGGACTGTATGTACGTAATAAAGCACACAACTTGAAAGAGATTACTCATCCATTGCATATATTTCTCTGCAATTTCAAATCCCCAAAAAAATTGCAGGAAATCTGGGTATATATAATAAAATAAAATGTGAAATAAAACCTTAAATGAGTACATATATATACATTGAGTGTCTTGGAAATTGCAGAGAAATATAAAGTGCAGAGAAATATAAAGGGCAGTCAATGTATACATGTACTCACTCTTTTCTTCTTATGTACTATTTCTTTTAACAGAATCTTTTCCACATTTATTCCCTTTAAGTATATTTTGTCTCACCAATTTTAACATATATAAACAGAGGAAATTTTAAGAATTACAATCCTTGCAACGAAAAGGTATTAAAGGCATGATATTGCACATTAACAGTAGTTGCCATCTTTACAAACCACTGCAATGATTTAAAAAAATTTCTCATTCAATACACATATTTAAATACTTTCTATTAAAAACCTCCCACAAAACGAAAAAAGCACAAAATGTAATTGACCATTTCCATGGCATAGTATGCATCCACACAAACAAATCCTTATCCAAACTGTAAAAAAAATCTTCATAAAAAATAAAAAAATAAAAAAACCATCATCCAACCTGCAGCATCAGTAGAAATTTTATTAGTCTTCACTCATACTGAAAAGTAACATAGATATAATGAAAAATATTTTCACAATCTTTTCACACATTATGAAATTTGAACGCAACCTGCATGCATTTGCATTAACATTGATGAATGCACAGTATTTACACAAACTGTGACCAAAATAAATTTAAAACTCAAAATTGAGTATCAAAACATAAATAAGAAAATGATTATAAAACATTTCTTTTCAATAGACTCTACGAAGACTGATTTTATCAACTGTTAGTAGAAAAATTAATTCTTTTGTCCAAAATAAGATAGTGTTTCAGAAAGCTCACATAGCAATTTTTTAATCATATCAATTGTAAGTACAAAAAGTAAATTTTTTATTCCTTTTTAAAAAAAAAAAAAAAGTTCATCAACCAGTTCAGTCATCAAAAGTTTCTGAAGAGCATTTACAAGGTTATTTCAAATGATTATAGTCTAACATTTGGTTGATAAGTGTTGTGATTAATTTTTCAAATATATGTACTTTAGATTCTAATGATAAAACATTTCATATTCTTTCATTCTTAAGAACTTTTATTTTTACACGAAGGAAAAATAAAAAATAAAAAATGTAATCCGTTTACTATGAAAAGACTTGGTAAGTGTGGGTTCTCACTTGAAATATAAAAATATTATGTAGTTCCAAAATTGTAAAGACCCCACTACTTTAAAAACCTCGGAACTTTAGAACTACTAAGGCATAATTATATAAAATAATCAAAATTTATTATTAATACATAGAAAAATCCAAAAAAAATACGGAATCTCATTATTCATACATAAAAATAATAAAGAAAACAAAATTTTTAATTAAAATTGAAATATTCAAAATATTAATTGCGGAAATTTTAAAGACATAATTCAAAAGACTAAAAAATAACAATGTCATCCTCGATCGATCCCATTGGTTCATTTCTTTAGTTCCTCGCCCAATACATAAGCCAAAGCCGTCTCAAATCCGTTTGGCCTTTCATGTTAATTTTCCTGCACAATCTAAATAAAAATGAATGAACCTAATGTCCAATAAGGAAAAACTACATAAAATATAAAATAGACTTCAATATTAATGGTCATTAACTCATTATCGTAGTATGTGATAAAAACCGATATAGTCATCTTATTTTAACTATTATTTTAGAGCTAGATTTAGATAGAGCTGTAAATGTGGGCCGCCCGGCCCGTCCCACATTTTTCATGCCTCCGGTAAATTCGGGCCGAGCCGGGCCTGGCCCACATTCAATTCGTGCTGTGCTCGTGCCGGCCCACTCTTCTTATTCGGGCCCAAATTTGGGCCCACTTTTTTTTGCTAAAAAAATGTGAGGATGGAGAATTGAACCCTCCACCTCCTCTTTAACCATCAATGGACTTACCACCACACCAAATACATTTCTTTGTTTAAATTATAATTTTAGATATTTTTATATACTTTTTAACAATATTTTACACAAAATTATATCAAAGATAATTATTATAATTTTAATACCTACTAATAAATGCTAAAAATTTAACTAACAAATCTTAAAATAAATTAATATAATTATAAAAATATAAACATTGAAAAAAATAGGACATATATTATCATTTTAATTTATTAATTATTGACAAATAAAAATTTATTATGATTACTAATGTCAAAATATCGGGTTTTTTATCGTGTTGTGCTTTCGGGCTAGTTTGTTCGTGCTTTCGTGCCGTGCCTTCGGGCTTGTCGTGCCGTGCCGTGCTAAGCCCGTGTCGTGCCGTGCCTGGCCCAAGCCCATATTTTTTCGTGCCGTGCCTGGCCCAAGCCCATATTTTTTCGTGCCGTGTCGTGCTCGTGCCGGTTTCGTGCCGTGCTCAAAAGCCCGGCCCGTATTTATAGCTCTAGATTTAGACACAACTACAGTCTACAATAATAATAAAAATCTTAGGATTTGCTATCTAAACAACCATATTTCCCGAATAACTAAAGACATAAATAAAAATACAAACACATAGCACATAAAATCTAACTTATTTTCCTTATCAAAATCGAGATATTGGAGACAAGTGCTGGATTGGAAACTCTTAAAACTAAACATAAAAACCATAAGTTTCCTAGAGAAAGAAGATAAAGAGAATATCTAAACCATCATAATAAAGACTTACCGAAAAGCTTAAGTTTCAATGAAAATGAGTACCTAACCAAAAGCCATTATGACGAGTTAGGATTTGAATTAAAAGAAAAGAATAAGAAGAATAGAAATAGACTAAATCTGATGATTAAGAGTATCTTAGATAGCTAGAGCTTCGATCTATACCCCAAACACTGAAATTACACTATAACTTACTTCCCAAGTATTTAGAAAAGCTTAGATTTGAAAGTTTTAACCCCAAAACCCTATTGTTTCTCCCTATAACGAAAATGGCAGCTTGGAGGCTCTGAGAAGTGTTTGAAAAATGATGCAAATGACCGAGTGAAGGGTCCTATATATATAATGTTCAAGGAGTGAAACTAACCCCCATCAAAATGAATAAATAAATGAATAAAATGACACTTTTTGCTCAACAAATGCCCAGAACTCAATCAAAATCGTTTAAGAACAAGTCCAACTTGTTGAGAATTGATTCTAGCTTCGAATTCTACAAAAATTCAAAAGTGACACATGCAGCTGATATATCACCCACTATAGGTGATATATCACCTGCTCTGATTTGTCGAGGGCATGTGGTTTCGATCATGCAAAGTCGGCGTGTTTTTCCATATTAGCATAGGCGATATATCGTCCCTTATAGCTGCGATATATCGGCTTACGCTTACATACTAAACCATGTTTTTGCATGTTTTAGGCACACTTAAAGCTGTTTAAACCACTTTGACTGATTAATACGAGATCCTAGCATCTGAGGGAAATTTCTAGACTTCCTAGGCTTATCCTTTCCCTTATATTTATTCTTGACTATTTTTATTTATCTAAAATCCTTAAATCATTAATAATTATACATGTGACAATTGTTACATTCTTAATTATTCTATTTAAATCTTAGACTATAATAAATAATATTTCTAGGACCAACTACAATAATTAAACTTTATGATAAAATTAATATATATAAAAACTATACGCTAAACTCTATCAAATTCATAACTAGCTCTACGAGTTTCCAAATAATTCCTGGCTTTGACCAATATTACGAAAATTAAAATACAACAGCGTAAGATAATATTATCTAACGAAGTAAAATTCCAAGGCACTACAAAAGTGATTTTGGATCTATTAACTATACTCTCCCCAAAATTATTACTAAAATTTTATGTTTCCTGATCCCACTCCTCTTCTTCACCTATGTATATAATCATAATTTCTCTTAGAATTTACATTTACGATTCTGGTGAATTTCCTTCATTTGATAAGCTTTTATATTTCACTTGTTGGTAAGAAAAAAGTGTGACTTCATATATGATTTTACTAAATACAGAGAAACATCATTAAACCTAATACTCTTCCATATTAATACTAATCTCAAGCTGGCAACAAAAAAGATAACAACCCATAGCACAAATTTATGAAATTTCAATCAACAATAAAAAATCTTGATGAAATTCTACAACTTTTAGTTTTATTATTATGATTATTTCTACTACAGTAGAAACATAACATAAGAAACAAAACAAAACAAATTCAAAACAAGTCTATTAAACAAAACAAACAAATTGATGGAAGATAAGAAACAAAACAAGTCTATTAAAATATAAAGAACTTTCAAAAGATCACAAATTCAACTAATAATAAAAAATAAAATTAAAAATAACCAGACACTTCAAAGAGACCAACCCAATTTTAAAGGTCGTCAAACACAAATACCAACTAGACATTCTACAATAATACAGGACTGCGCTAGTATATATTAACATAGATACTTACTTTTTTAGGACTTAGGGTTTAGCATCTTCACAATAAAAAGGAGAACCAAAAAAAATATACGATCACATTATGAAACTCTTTACAATAAAAGAAGAACCAAAAGAAAACCACATAAAATCAATCACAATAAACAGGATGAAGATAATACCTATGTTGCCAGTACATTCTATTAGCATTTTTTGAATTGAAGAACATAATGGAAATTAGTCCCACATTGGTAATGAAAGGATTTTGTCTTCTTTCTTGGCCTATATAACAAAACTTTTTGGCTTAGTATTTTCTACATCAAAACCATTTATTTTAAGATATTATAAATATATTAATTATATCTTTAAAAGTTTTATATTTTTAGTATGGTAGAGTTTGGACATATTAATTGAGTTGCTATCATTTTACATTATATTTTTCTTTCTAACACTTTATTGCGTTGCTAGTAGTTTCTTCCCATCATGTTGCTAGTAGTTTCTTCCCATCATTTTTCTTAATCTAAATATGCAGTAATGTAAAATAATTACAAATTTACAGTCTATAATATGCTACTTTTATGTATAAATATATATCATTTTTTTTGTATTGGTAGTCTATATTTTACTCCCTCTATCTCCATTTTTGTTTTTTTTAATATTTTACATTTTACGTGATATTGCATTATATAAACAAAATAATTATGAAATTGCTTCAAGTAGCATGTATGTTGAGAGGTGAGATAAAAATAAAGAAAGATAAATAATTACAAACTTGATCAAACTAAATAAATTTATGTATTATTAATTGTGATCAAATTCAATATCATGAGTTACATTAATTATGATTTAATAGTTATATGTTACAATATAGTTAACGTTCATCACGATATTATTATTTATTTGAATATTTTTAAATTAGATTTATAAATTTTTGTTACAATTATGCTAATAAAAATTATATAATAATTTTGTAAATATTAGTTACAAAAATATATTTTCTAATTAGAAAACTAGTTTTAGAAACTTTTGTTACAAAAATAAATTTTTTTAGTTACAATTTAGTCTCTTTTTAAACTAATTTTGTAAATATTAGTGTTGACTGTCTTTTTCGCTATCAACCTAATCTAAGAATTTGACAAAAACTAAAAGAGAATAACGCAGAGGTTTTATGTGGTTCAGGCTATAAAATAGTCATAGTCCACGAGTCTTTGGTATTAGTGAGTTTAAAGTTTGTTGGACAAACTTTAATGGAGTCTCACGCAACGTATATATTGCTATGAGTTTACAAGGCTTAACTAGCCAAAATTCTTAATCCCCTACAAGGAGATATCCCAGTCCTACTTATAGAGGTCTGAGTCATTAATACCCTTAATGTAAAATTAATACAACATTCCCCATTATTTGGGGAGTAAAGTGCTAATTGATTACACAGGGATACACTAATAAAGACCGTGAGCCCAGGCAAATTACACGGGGCCCATTTGCAAAAAGTTGCCTACCAACTTTATGGGGAACATGTATCTGATCGTGTCACCCACAGTGCACGTTCATCCATGTCAGGTAACGTTGTTGGAAATATTGATTGTCGGGCGTACAATCTCGACATCACTACTAGAGGCTTACCAAAAGTTGTCAGGTGATCTGCTGGTGGGCCACAGTTGCGGAGACTGACACTTGGCAGCTACTCCAGGTCCGAGGACAAGAACCTAGACCTGGGGGATTGGCGAATGAAGGGAGCGAGGACTATATGAATCAATCCTCATGGGCATGATCTTACTTGGAGACATCCATGCCTTGGACACGGGCACGGGACATGGCCTCGCTGGGAGACATCCACGCCTCGAGGCAGACCTCAGGGCATAGCCTCACTTGGAGACATTCGCGTCTGGCTAGATCACAATATACACCCTTACTAGCGCTCGAGGAGCTTAATTACTCCTCTAATGAATGCCACGTGTCCTCTGGTGAAAACACGGACAACATTTGCCCCCGAAGTCTTCACTTATCTTCAGACAGTGGAAACTTAGACTAAGAGGATTAATTCGAAAGGTCTTCGGGAGGAGACGCTTGGGCTCTTCATGGCGTCACTCTTGGGAAAGGCAGTGACGCGTATCGTCTCCCTATTATTGGGCCCATAGCTCTGTGCCATAAATGAGGAGTCCATTCCACATCCCAAAACATGTAATCCGTACCCTAGGTGTCTTTTCGCCTTGCACCCGAGGCTTCCTTTTCCCATGATAATGATCACATTCCACGCCTCTTGGATTATGACCGTTGGATTACTCTCAAGTGCCTAAGTTGTAGGCAATCAATGGTTGGGGTGGGGTTGTTTCCACCCAAAGCTGCTCGAGTATAAAACTTCGAGAACCGCCTCTCAAAAATCACTTTAGCATTCAAAATTCAAAACCTTGTAACCTTCAAACCCTCTCTTCTTCTTCACTTCATCGCCTCCCAAATTTCTCTCATTTTCAAAGTTCTCGAGGCTCTAGACGGCTGGCGAGAATCATCATACTTTTGGTCAGACAACAAACAATTTTTCAAAGTAAGGACTCATCTCACCACATACAAGCTCTTCATCTCGAGTAAGTTTTACTTCTCCGACTCCTATTTGGCTTTGAGTTTATCTTCGAATTCTATTATGGGTTTTAGGTGCATGTCTAGGATTTTTAATTTTCAGCACTTCAGATGTAACGACCCAAAATCGCTAATAAGGCTTAAGGGCCTTGATTAGTGTGCCAGGAGGGCAGGTTGGGATTTATGTGTGATTTTATGAGTTAAATGCATGGTTATGATTTAAAGCATGTTATTTGGCTATTTTTTTATCTGAGATGCATGACTACGTATATTAGTATGCATGTAGACCCGGATCGTGTTAGAAGGGCGTAATTGTAATTTTGGCCATGTTGGGCATAACTGTATTGATATGTGATAATTGTATTCTGTGAATTGTACCACGTGAGTGTGGTTTTATTATTGTGATGCACGTGCCGAGACGGTCCTAGAGAGCTAGTTAACTCAAGAGTCACAACGGGATTTCTATACCCGGCTCGGGAGGAGCCTAGGGGTACCTCGGGAATTTTATGGTTAAGTTGAGATTTAGCGGGTAATGGTTATTGGAGATTTAGTAACCTGGGTAACCATTAGTTACTGCTGAGAGTAACAAGTTTTAGAAAGAAAATGGTAGAAATGAAATAGAAATGAAAGGACTTAAGTGCCCTTGAGGTTTAGGTAGGAAAGGATAGGTAAGGAGGGGCAAAATGGTCATTTGGTTGGGAATTAGATAAATGGCAGCTGGGTTATATGGGGTACACGGTTTGGGGCTTAGTCATTTTGGTCTTGATAAAGTTTGAAGAGAAGAGAAAAGAGAGGGAAAAGCTAGGGCATGAAGAAGAAGAAGATGAGTGGAGGAGCTGAATTGGAGACCTAGGAGATGAAGGAAGCTTAGGGATGGATTCTCCATATGAGGTAAGGAATTTTATACACATTTAAGGCTTGATTATGTTATGGGTTAAGAAATTTGAGCATGGTTTAAGTTTGAACTTTGAGTTTTTTTATTTTTCTGAAATTGAAATCAAGGATGTGGATTTTGGGGATTTGATTGTGTGTTTGGATGTCTTTGATGATGTTTATGGGTTGTTAGATGGTCTATTTGTTGTTTGAAATTGATTTTGGGGTTTGGGTATTGGTTTGGTTTGATTTGGGAAGGTTTTAGCTCGGTGGAAACGCAAGAGAAAACCCAGTTTTCTGGGTTCGCGAAGGAGCACCGCGACCCTGTTCTTGGGCGCCGCGGCGCGAGGCTGTGTCCAGGCGAGGGTGGCTTTCTGTCTTGCTGGGTGCCGCGGCGCTATAGGGCAGCGCCACGGCGCTAGGCCATTTTCAGGGGTTGGAAATTTGCATTTTTGAGCTTTTGCTCCGGGGGTTCGGGGTTGTTTCCGATGAATTGTTTTAGGGATTTGGGAGTCCCGAGAGTGTGGGATTGGTCTCGGGAAGCGGTTTTTTGGATTTGATTAGTGTTGAGGGTGTTTCTTGTGTGTTGTGACTAGGATATTGGAGAGGCTCGTGCTAGAGGACCGTGCTCGCGGCGTGAGTGCATCAGGAGGCTCAGAATACAGGTAAGAAAACTATATCACCCGTAGGATAGGGCGTGGGCCCATAGTGTGATTGCGGGGCACGGCCCTATATTGCATGATGAGATGATTGCCGGGCATGGCCCTATATTGCATTACATGTTAGGGTGTAGACTTAAATGAATTAATATTTGTTGGAATGTTGTTGTGTTATACTATATGTGTGATTATAGTAAATTGAACGGCAAGGGCCGAGAACGGCGTAGGCCAGGTACGGCAGCGGGGCCGGAAGTAACACCTAGCACATGGGATGCTATAGTCAGGGCGGGGCCCGGTGGATACATGAGTTATCCTTACGGTGAGAACCGATACCCCAGGGCTTTGGTAAGGTTTCTGGGGCGGCATGGCCGTGTTTGCTTAGTCTAATGGTTGACTTGTTTATTTGTGGATCATCTGTTATGATAAACTGTATACATTGCATATGTTATGTTCTGCATGAGTTTTCTTGCTGGGCTTCGGCTCACGGGTGCTTTGTGTTGCAGGTAAGGGCAATGTCTGAGTCAACCAACCATGAGTACGGAGAGCGTGAAGCGACGCGTACATGTTTGGCTTGCCCGACTGCTTTGGTTGGGGGTTTATTCGAAAATGGCTGTAATAATCTATGATTTTTATAACTGATCAATTGTAAACTTATTTTAAGATGTAAATAGTTTTCAAACCTTATTTTGGGATCCCAAATGTTTAATGCTAGAAGTTTTATTGAAACAACGCATTTTTCTAAGATTACAGCCTTAACTTTTAATCAGTCACACTTTTGTTTCAAAACCTCGGTTAGCGAGTTCTTTGCACACTGTTTTGTCTTAAAACTCACTTAGTAACGGCTCTAAGGAAGTAGGGCGCTACAAATTGGTATCAGAGCGAGCCAAGGTTTATTGGTTCTGGAGATTGACCGAACATGTACGCTCGCTGTCAGTGACAAGCTCGACTCAGGGTTGGTTGGTATGAATGATTAATATGCTTGAACATATGTTTGATTGCCCTGTTTACCTGCTTATCTATATGGAGCATGAGAAATGAGTTGACATATGCAGGAGATACTGTTGGGCTGGGCCCTTGACTATTGCATGTTGAGGTTAATGCATGCTGAATGACATTATTATGTATGTGAATGAATATTGGCATAATGGTTCGCATATTGAGTTTATGTGGTTGATTGCCTGAATTGAATTCGTATGTTATATCCGTATATTTTCTTGTATGAAGCATGTTGAGATCTGGGTATGCTTGGTGATGATAAAATCTGGTAGCTAAAGGTGTATGACATTGTGGATTTGACCTAGTATAGGCTTGTGTGTGCATTACCTGTGGTCAGTTGGATCTAGTCGTGGTTTGGTTCAGGGTATGAACCAGAGAGTTCAGGAGTTTGGTTAGTTTTGACAGATGAACTTGTGTTGGTTGTTCCTAGAAGGGTTTTGTGGACCTGATATTGTGTTAAAAGGGGGATTCTAGATATAGGTTGGAGTTGAGATCTCTAGTTATCCCTGAGAGCAGCAGCAAGGGTTGCTAGTGTGTGAGTTAGCTGTGGAGTTTGTTAGTTGAGATGGGATAGTAGAACAGCGGATTTCTCTGGGGAAATAGCTGATTTCGATGCTTTAACAGTAAGGGTTACCAGTGTTGGTTTACTGTGAGGAATGAACAGATAAGGGTATTATGTGAAAGGCTTAAAGGGGTGTTATCCTCGGGTTTTGAGGAGAGTTCAGGCTGACAAGGAATTTATCAATAGATGAGCAGAGTTAATTCCACCCTTGGTCAAGAGGATGAGAGATCCTGAGTAGAGGGTTGTGTTAAATGTTGAGGCAGAGAGTTGCTTGGAAGTGGTACTCGGGCTGAGGTACTGGCTTAATGGGTTGGAAAGAACCTAGTTGATGAATGGTTAGAAGAGATTTTAAAGACATGATTAGAACCATGGAGACTGGTGGGCTTATAAGTTTGATTTGGACTGTTGGGGGGTAACAACGGCGTAATTCAATGGGATTGGTGAATTGGATAATTCATTTCAGAAATTTATACGGATGGATGTATCTGGAATTGATGGTGACCCATTTAAGGATACGATATTTGGAATAGTCTAAGGCATTTGGGCCGCTCTGATGTAAGGACTTATCGTCTGCATGTGGATGGTGGAGAGGGCCATGTGGTTCGAGGAACTGATGGTTGATGTCTAGAGCTTGAGTGCTAGAGTCGCTATGGCGGTGCTTCTTTGGATGGAATTAGTAAAGTTAGATTCATGATAATCGAGTTAAAGGAACCCCGGATAGTCCTATGGCGTCTGGTTTGCCAGAAAGGGGGAAAAGTCTGATTGATAAGATGGTACTTGTGTTGTTAGAACGCAGCGAGGTCGGATTCTCAAATTTTGAGGTAGAAGGACCCCAGACAGTGCTTGGGCACCTA